>NC_064632.1:71237794-72626128 GCF_023864275.1 Schistocerca cancellata
TCCCTGGAGGAGGATATCCATTGCGTGTGTGTCCCGTCCTAGCACTTGGTACGGTCCAGTGTACGGTGGCTGTAACGAATGACGTACCAGGTCTGTGTGGAGCATGATGTGGGCAGGGACTTGTGTATGAACACTGGATGCTTGCCGTGCTGAGACGTCGGGGCTGCACGTAGCGTCTCTGCCTGCTTCCTCATTTTTTGCAAGAGGTCGGGTAGTTGTGTGTCATCTGGGAGAGGAACTGGTGCAAGGAATTCTGCTGGAACATGGAGTGGCTCTCCATATACCAATTCTGCTGAGGAACAATTGATGTCCGTTTTTAATGTGGTCTGTAACCCCAACAAAACCAACGGCAACGCTTGAGTCCATGAGTCCTCGTGGCACATCAGGGCAACCTTTAAAGTCCGGTGCCACCTTTCCACCAAACTGTTGCTGGCCGGGTGGTAGCTAGTAGTCCAGTTTCGTTGGAAGCTGCAGAGTTTCAACAGTTGTTGGAACAGTGTTGAATCGAACTAGTGTCCTTGGTCGGTGATAACGAAAAATGGGCACGTAAAACGAGCCACCCAAATTTCCAAGAATGCCCGTGCAGTAGTCTCTGCAGCAATGTCTCTGATTGGTGTAGCCTCTGCCCACCATGTGCAACGATCCACTGCCGTAAACAAGTACCTGTAACCTTCTGAATGGGGGAGGGGTCCAACCAAGTCATTGTGTACATGCCCAAAATGTGCCGTTGGGGTTGGGAATTGTCCTACTGGAGCGTGAACATGGCGTCCCACTTTGCTACGTTGACACTGATAGCAGCTGCGGGCCCACTAACTTCACTGAGGCATTGGTTCCCGGGTGTGCTGTCGAATACATTTTGTTGGAACTGGGGGGTGATGTATGGGCGTGGTCTAACCGTGGAGGTGTCGCACCATATCTTACATGGGCTGCAGGGGGTGTCCACAAGTTGTAAACGTAGGCCAGTGAACGGGTCCACCAACAAGGACTGCAGCTGCGCATCTGAAGCCTGTGCCCTTGCCAATTCAGAATAATCCAACATTGGACTTATCCCATTAATACGTGAGAAATAGTCTGCCACAATGTTGTCGGCACCATGGATGTGATGCACGTCTGTCGAAAACTGGCATATAAACTCTATATGGTGGGCCTGGCGGAGGGAACATAAATCGCTGACTTTGTAGAAAGCTGCCACGAGAGGTTTATGGTCGGTGTATATGGTGAATTGCCTGCCCTCAACAAAAGGGCAGAAGTGCCTGACGCTTTCATACATTGTGTGGAGTTCCCTGTCGTATGCACTCCAACGAGTTTGACTCATCTGTAGTTTTTGTGAGAAAAAACTTAGTGGCTGCCAATGTATTGTATTGTATATTTATTGGTCCTGTGAATCATACACTGTACAGGGGTACATAATGATGTAGGACAAGTCAAATAATTTGCAATAAAGTTTAACAGAAAAAAGCTGTTGTATGGTTTTCAGTATATAGCAATATAACTCTAACATATGGGAATAACATTTCACAAGTAAATTTTACACTCACACATTTCATACTTTTGGCCTTGATTATACACACACATATATGTAATAGACCACATATAATACACAGATAAATCTAATGTACACATTTCTTATTTTGGCCTTAATTGTATAAACTATTTAAATTTTTCACATATTTATATTGTAGATAAAAATTCATCAGCACTATAGTAACAATTCTGTAGCAAGTAGTCACTCACTGCAGTTTTGAATTTATGCATGCCAGTTATTGCCTTAATTTCTTTAGGTAGTTTGTTATACAGTTTTTTCCTGCTTGCAAGGGTCCTTTTTGTTTTAGTGTTGTAGGTGAAAACTGCATATGTAAATCTTATCTTGATTATTTCTTGTGTTGTATGAATGGATATTTTGGTTTTTTGGAGCAATTTGTTATTTTCATCTACGATTTTCCTTATAAACATTATTGTTTCTAGGATATATAGGCATGGCAATGGAAGAATATGAAGCTTTTTAAATGAGGGTTTGCATGAAGATCGAGGTGCTAAGCCTTCCATGGCTCTTATAATTCTTTTTTGTGTAATAAAACAGCTTTTGCTGGGTGGTGAATTTCCCCAGCAAATTAAACCATATCTTAGTAATGATTCTGCTTGGGCATAGTACACATTTTTTATGGCTTGCATAGATGTGCATCCAGCAAGAATTTTTACACTACAACAAATGGTATTTAATTTACTACATAGGTGTTGTGTGTGTTTCTGCCATCTTAGGTCATCTTGGATCCAAACTCCCAAAAATTTGGTGCTATTTACAATTTCAAGTCTTTTGCCTAACAGTTCTATGGTTGCAGTTGAAGGCTGTTTATTCTGCACTGTGTGTAGATGCATAGTGTTTGTTTTATGTGTGTTTATTATTAAGTTGTTCATTGCGAACCATTTTGATACATGTGTAGTGCTCTTTTTTATTTCATTTTGGAGCTCTTCTTGGGTCTTTCCTTTGATAAGTATATTTGTATCATCGGCATATTTAATGTACTTATAGTTAGGGCTGGATGATTCCAGGTCATTTACAAACAGCAAGAACAGGATCGGTCCCAGTACGGAACCCTGCAGCACACCGTATTTAAAACACTATTTTTCTGATTGATAGGAAGTTAAATTTTTTCCTTCTTTGTACAAGACTTCAACTATTTGGTGTCTGTTTTGTAGATATGACTTTACCCATTCATAGGCTGGGCCTCTGACACCAACATTTTCTAGCTTTCTAAGCAAACGACCATGGTTAATGATTTCAAATGCTTTTGAAAGATCTAGGAATATTGCTGCTATGTGTTCTTTTTTACCTAATGCATTTAAAGCTTCATTTAAGAAATTGATAATAGCTGTCTCAGTGGATTTAAATTTTTGGAAACCATGCTGTGTAGCTGAGAAAAGTTTTTTTTTTTTTCAATGAAATCTAATAGTCTTTTATAAAAGATTTTTTCAATTATTTTAGAAAAAACAGGTAGTAGAGAGACTGGCCTATAGTTTGTTATATCTGTTTTTTCACCCTTTTTGAACAATGGCTTCACTTTAGCTATTTTTAGCCTTTCTGGGAAGATTCCCTGAGAAAGTGAACTATTGCATATGTCTACCATGGGCTTAACTACTAAGGGTGCACATTTTTTAATGATATGGTCTGGTATGTTGTCAGTAGGGGAGAGTGGTGAGACTTGATCAGTGGGGAGACTTGTTCCTCCCATTATTTTGGCCATTTTGGGGAATTAATTTTTTTTTGTTGGCATCAGTGTTTCTTGCCATCCACTTTCCATTGTTGTAATTTGCATCTGTGAGTTTAACTGTTGTTGCTGTCCAGTAAGAGGGAAAGAAAGATTTTTCACCGAATTAACTTTTATTTTGGTAAGTTAATCCAATTATTTTTACATATTAATTCAGTAAGAAATAATGCTGGTAACTGTTTCCTATAAAAGTTCATACTTTAAGGCATAAAGTATAACTGAAAATAAATGCTAATTGTAGGTTAGGGAGCATTCAGAAGCAATTTTGTTTACTTGTGTCTTATGGGGAGACTTGATCCTCAAGAACTTGGTGAGACTTGATCCAGGGATCAAGTGTCCCTGTTCAAATGTTTCCCAAAGATTTAATTGTTTTCCTGGTATCACATTATTGTAAGACATACAACACCCAACAAATGATAATATATAGGCATTTTATTGTAATATAATGCATTGAATTATACAATATGGGTGAAAATGAAACTTAGGTCTAATAAATTAAAACAAAAAGTATCATAATTTTGCTTTATATTGCAGAACTATGGGTCTTACATATAAAAGGAAAGAGGGAGTCAAAGCTAGGAAAAAAAAATGACTCTAGAAGTATGGAACTTGCAGTAATGATGTGCCTTGGGGGAAAAAGTTTCCGAGGAGCATCAAAGGAATTTCAAGTCCCACTAATGACCTTAAAACGCTATGTTAGGAAGCAGTTAAGTCACGATACTGAAATTTCTTATTCTTCTACATACAAGAAGTCTCAGGTGTTTTCAACTGAGGAAGAAAATTCTTTATGTGAATACTTGAAAATGGCAAGCAAATTACACCATGGCCTGAGTGCAAAAAGTGTGCGTGCATTTGCATATCAATTTTCTTCTGAAAATAAAAAGAAAATTCCTGAAAATTGGAAGAAAGAGGGCAAAGCTGGAAATGACTGGTTCAGAGGTTTCATGAGAAGGCATCCTGAACTCTCTCTTCGTACACCAGAAGGAACCAGTATAAGCAGAGGAAGCAGATTTAATAAACACAATGTTAGACAGTTTTTTGATAATCTTCACCAGATTATCACTAGGGAAGTTCTTGGTCCAGAATCTATTTGGAACATAGACGAAACGGGTCTTACTACAGTCCACAAACCAGGAAAAATAGTGGCTGTAAGAGGAGAGAAACAGGTAGGAAAAGTGGCTTCTGCCGAGAGGTGAACTTGTGACAGCATGTTGTGCAATAAATGCTATAGGAGGCCACATCCCACCTTTCATGATCTTTCCACGTGTGAACTGGCAGGATAGGATGCTGCATGGAGCTCCTCCTGGAACCAGTGGTTCCACTCATTCCAGCAGTTGGATGACAGCTGATGAATTTTGTTTTGTTTTTAAAACATTTTCATAAGTATGTAAAATGCAGTGCTCAACACAAAGCACTTATCATCATGGACAATCATGATAGTCATATTAGTTTGGAATCCTTACATTTTGCAAAAGAAAATGGAATTACTCTTTTGACAATTCCTCCCCATGCATCCCACAAAATGCAGCCCCTTGATAGGTCAGTGTATGGTCCACTGAAGGCATATTACAATTCTGCTGCAGGAGACTGGATGACAGCGCATCCAGGGAAAACTATCTCTATCTATGATGTCTCCGAGATTTTTGGTAGAGCTTTCCCTGAAGCTTTTACACCCAGCAATGTGATTAGTGGTTTTCGGGTTTCAGGCATATGGCCATTTAACTCTGATATATTTACAGATGATGAATTTTTGTCTGTATATATAACAGACCACTTACAATCTGTGAAAGTCTGTGATTCTCCAAAAGAGTTTGTTTCATTATCAACACCTTCATCTTCTGGAATTAGACCTAGCACTATTGGATACAGATCCTTTGAAGATATCAGACCACATCCTAAGGCAGCAGCTCACACTACAACTAGACGAGGAAGGAAACGAGCATGTACCGCAATCCTAACAAACACACCGGTAAAAGATAAACTTGAGGCAGAACTCAGAGCAAGAAAAGCACGAAGATTGAAACCTGTGGGAAGACCTAAGAGGCTGAACTTTGAAAACAAGAGACAAACGTATAAGCCAAAAGTAGAAACTTCTGAAAGTGAAGAACTGTCTCCATGTGAGTTTGATAATGACTTGGAGAGTTTGAGTAACAGTGATTCTGATGAAATTTTGAATGATGAACCAGGCACTGGAAAATAGATCATTGCTACCTTCCAAACAAAGAAATCTGAAAAACATTATGTGGGAGAGATTGTCAATGCTCCTGACAAAGAGAATTTCACCATAAAATGTGCGAGGAAGATAGAGGGTCAACGGTTCAAGTGGCCAGAAACTGAAGACATATGTGACATTGAAAGGAACCAAATTGTACGAGTCATTCCATCTCCAGCATTTTCTTCAAAGAATGACAGAGTTACCAGTTTCATTTTTAACAGTGTCAAATTTGAGGGCTTTAATATTCAATAATTTGTATGTTTGTCTATAATTTCATCATGTTAAATACTTCAAACACAGGCAGCCGTTATTGACTTTCTCAAGAAGTATACTTGTTTTTTCTTTGTATGAATGTGCTTTATCTCATATATGATCTTGGATACACTAAACATGCTAATTCTAATTTTTTGACAGTAATTTCAACTATTTAAAATACATATTTGAAAACTAAGTGACTTTTTTATGATCTCGTAACATGTTTTGTAGGCTACAGATCGCACTTCAAGCAATGCCTTTAGAGATCATCAATAAATTTGTTTTCTAAAGTTATTATGTGAATTTGTTTTGTTAGTAAACCTCAGTTCATCTTATAAATGTTGTAAACAAAATAAAATTTAGTTTGAATAATGAATAAATTGTTTCATTTACCACAACAAAGTGGCGGATCAAGTCTCCCCGTAAATGGGATCAAGTGTCCCACATATGGTGAGACTTGATCCATTCTGCATGGCTTTAGTTTTTAATTTTTTATGATGATAGTAAATGGCAAAGGATTGAATTAAAAATAGGGGCAGAAAGAGTTAAAAACTGACTATTTATTACACATTTTAGTTCTTTTCTGATGTTTATACCTACCGCTTTAAAAAATAAAATGTAAAAAAGGGATCAAGTCTCACCACTCTCCCCTACCAGAGGAAAATTTTGATTTTAGCTCCCCTATTGTTTCTAGCATTTCCTGTTCATCTGTTGGGTGTAGGAAGAGAGACTTGTTACTAGGGATATTTTTAATCTGATTTGCAGTGATAGCATTTTGAAAGTTTTGCTTCACCAGAATGTCAGCTGCCTCAGAACAATATGAGTTAAAATTTTTTGCTACCTGCTGGGGATCAGATATTATAGAAGTGTTTTCATTCAGTTTGATATTATGGTATTCTCTCCGTTTTACTCCTGTTTCATGCCTTACAGTCTCCCATATGGCTTTCATTTTATTTTGTGCATTTGCTATGAAGGAACTCTTTGCCATTTTTTTTTTGCTTCTTTTATGACTTTAGTTAAAATCTTTTTGTAATTCTTAAAATAGGAATCAAATTCTGGGGATGTGGTGTGCTGTCTAGATATTTCATGAAGTAGTCTCTTTTTCTTCACAGATATTTGTATCCCTGTTGTGTGACCCATTTTATTTTCAGATCCTTTTTTGTGACTGTCTTTTTATGGAGTGGAAAGCAAAGTTCAAAATAATAGGTAAAACTATTTAGGAATTTATCGAACTTTTTGTACTTTCACATTCATAGATGTCTTCCCAAGTTTCTTTACGCAGATAGTTAAGGAAATGTTGTATATTCTGGTCATTATATTTCCTAGATGTAGTAGTTAGACATTCAGTTGAACTAAGCGATTTTCCTAATCTTATACTAATTTCTTGGGCTGTGTGGTCCCCAAAGCCTGTATTGTGGGTTTGTGTTGTATGTTTCAAGGACACATTTGTAAATATTTGATCAAGGATTGTGGCTGAGGTTTTTGTGATGTGTGTTGGCATTTCTATAGTAGCCTTTAAATTGAAAGTTGCTAAGAGGTTCAGTAAAGCAGTGTTTTGATTAGACACACTTGCAAAGTCAATGTTGAAATCCCCACATATAATTAGTTTTCTATTTTTTTGTGTAGTCTTGTGTAAGATATTTTCAAGGTTCTTTAACATAATGTTAATATTGCCAGTTGGCGCCCTGTATAGACAAATTATAGCAATTTTTTCGTCTGTGATTCCAGTTCCATTTACCTCAATATCTTTCTCTATGGATAATTTTTTCAACATACGGCAAACATTTAAAATTTATGCTATTTTTAACATAAATGCAACTACCACCATGTTTATACAATTTACGACAAAAATAACTACCCAATACAAAATTTGGAATGCATAGCATATGAAGTTTCTCTTTGTCAAGCCAATGTTCAGTAAAACATAATACAGAGGTGTTTTTCATGTCACTTTCCAACAAAATTTTAAATTCGTTTACTTTGTTGGATAGGGATTGTACATTTTGATGAAATACCGTCAGGTTTGGAGTTAAACACGAGTTCTGAAACTTACTATCCTTAGTACTTATATTTATATTGAAATTTCTGCCTGGACGATATTTTTTATTTTCAATTTTCACTTTTGAATTTTCACCCCCTCCACACGGTATCAGTTTCCCTTGTTCTTGATGATTTTACAGATGTCTGTAACCATTTTACTGAAATTCATTGAGCCTAGTCTGTCTAAATGCACGCCATCCTTTCCTAAGCATTTGTCACTTAAAAATTTGTTGGGGTCAACGAATATTTTCCCGAGTTCGACGCACTGCTCCCTGATAGCACTGTTTACGTTGCTTATATAAGAACTGCTTACTGACCTTCTGTGCAGAATTCCACTTATAACCAGTCTTGAGTTTGTGTACAATGCTTTGGCTGAAAGAATGATGTTTTTCGTCTCACTTACAATTTCTCCCTGACTGCTGCTTCGTATTGAATTCGTCCCAGAATGAATAAAAACACCTTTGTAATTGGTATTTGGATCGTTTCCATTTTTAGTTGTTGACTGTTTTGCACTTACGAGATTTTTAAAATGTTTGTTGAACTGATGAGGTCGGATACCGGGGCGAACATCTGTCTCACAGTTTGGTGAAACTACATTTTTAATATAGAATCGCCAATAACAAAGAACTCCTTTTCGTTACTCTGCTTTTGTGAGGCAATTTCACGTTTCACCCTTTTATTATATGTCACTGTTTTCCAGCTGTATTTACTTACAGATTTTCCACAGTTTAAAAACCCTGCGTCTTTTTCGATTATATTTTGCCCATGATAATTTTCACTGTTCCTTTCCATACTAGGCACAGGATTCGTAGAGTGCACACTAGAATTTTCACTGTTTTTTTCCGTGTTTAGTACTGGATTCCCACCAATACAGGGTGCCAAATCACTTTGTAACTTCGCATTTACTTTCTTAAGAGACACAATTTCACTTCTAAGCGATTTAATATCACTTTGCAGCAGTCTGATTATTTCGTCCTTTGATTTGATCGTATTTTCTAGGTAGGTTGTTTCACTTTGTAAACATACTGTGCACGTCCACGGAGAATCGTCGTTTATGAGTTTTAGACTTACTTTTACGCACTTTTCGTGCAGCCAGAAAGTGCACTTTCCACATAAGATACCTTTCATTACACGCTTGTTGCACTGTTTACACAAAGAAGTTAAGAACTGATTGTTTTTTCCTTTTTGTGGCAGGGCGATGTGTCGTTACACTGTGTCCCGGGCGCCATCTTGACTAAATTTGCATTACTTGCTAATGCTTCGATAAATTAGACCAAAGGGTCACAGGACAATACTATTTTTGCTGTAAATTTAGTTGTTGGGCATGAAAGCAGACATGTACTGTTTGACCCTATGACAATATTGAAGCAGTACTCCAAATAGAGCCGTGTGTCACCTGACTACCTCCACTTCACCTCCCTTCATTCTCTGGTGCAGTGCTGCACCGATTGCAACTTGGCTTGGTTCAAAATGGCTCTGAGCACTATGGGACTCAACTTCTGAGGTCATTAGTCCCCTAGAACTTAGAACTACTTAAACCTAGCTAACCTAAGGACATCACACACATCCATGCCCGAGGCAGGATTCGAACCTGCGACCGTAGCAGCCTCGCGGTTCCAGACTGTAGTGCCTATAACCGCACGGCCACTTCGGCCGGCCAACTTGGCTTGCATCCACTACTAGGGCTAGCTGAGCTCCTGGTGCAGGATGTGCAAGCCCCACTGCGTTGTGGAGGCTGTTTTGCAGTGCCTTGAAAGCAGAGTCCATCTCGGGTGTCCATGGGAGTGGGTGCTTGCCAATTTTGTTGTGTCCGGCCAAGGCATTGTTCAGTGGCGTCTGGATTGCTGCTGTTCTGGGGAGGTGGCGACGATAGAAATTTATCATCCCTAGGAATGGTCAGAGATCGTGGTAGTTTTGAGGCCGTGGTAGGGTACGCAACTCCAGCTTCTCTGGCAGTGGGAAAATGCCCTGAGCTGACACTTTATAACCCAGGAAGGTTACCACGGGTTCCCCGAACACGCACTTGTCTTTGTTAAGTGTTATTCCATGAGCACTAAGCCTGCTTTGCACCTCACTTACGTGTTTCTGATGGTCAGAAACATTCCCCGAAAACACCAGAATATCGTCTAAATAGGCGAAATAATATGGTAGCCCTCTTAGCACACTGTCTAGGAACTGTTGCCATGTCTGGGCAGCATTTTTCAGCCCGAATGGCATCACCAAAAATTCAAACAGCCCGAATGGGGTTGTCACTGCAGTCTTTGGTACGTCCCGCTCCGCCATTGGGATCTGATTATAAGCCTTACGGCAATCCAAAACACTGAATATGATTGCCCCGGCCAGTGAATGGGTGAAATCCTGTACATGTGGCACAGGGTATCTGTCTGGAACAGTTCGGGCATTCAAAGCTCGAAATCACCGCACGAGCGCCATGATTCGTTCTTTTTACGGGTGAGGTGCAGAGTAGAGGACCACAGACTGTTGGATGGCTGTATAGTTCCTTCCTGTAGCATCTTGTTGAAAATGGCCTTGGTTTCCCGCAAGTGATCAGGTGCAAACCTGTGAACACGTGAGGAGACCGGTTGGCCTGGAGTTGTACGGATGTGGTGCACCGTCTCATTCTTTGCCCTGCTCCTTCTTGTTCCATGTTGTGGTTTGGGTGTCGCCTTTGCGGTTGAAACAGCAGGAGCCTGTTGTTGTTTCGTCAATTGTTTTGATGTCGTTTGAGCCATCTGCCGGTCAGATTCCTTCATTGCTATGGTGTCCTCCCAGGTGGGTGCCCTGAGGTTACCTACCCTTTGGCATGCATGAGAGGTCGGACGTCCTTGTATTCCTGGAATAACCCATCCATTGGCAGAATGGACGAGTTGTGACTTGCATAAATCCACGGACAATGCACGTTTTGCCAGGAAATCAGCACCTAGTATAGGTTGGTCGATATTGGCCATAACGAAGGTCCAGTTGCATTTTTCTGGTAGCCCAATGTCCACTGGTAGTGTTTTCTGTCCATATGTGTGAATGACTGAATCATTGAATGCTTTCAAAGTGGTCTCTTCAGTGTGCTTGTCTGAAGGGAAGACATTTACAGGCAGAGTGCTGACATCTGAGCCGGTGTCAACCAAGAACATCCATCCTGTAGAGCGATCAGCAACAAAAAGTCTTTGTGAAGCTGCGTATCTTACGGCTGTGTGAGAAATCGATCCGCATAACATAGGCTCGTACTGAAATTGGGGTGTTCTCCTTCCATGCGTCTGTGAGTTTAGGTGCAGTTGCTTGTTATCACGGTCGGCTGCACCTAAAGCAGGCCGTGGGATGCATTTGGGTGTGAGCACGGTGCCTTACACTTCGTAGCTTGCGCACCGAAACGCTGGTGGAACCAGCAATAACCGGTGCCGCTGTTTGCGTGACACAGCGGGCATGTCGGCTGGCGGCAATGCATGTGTGTGTCAGCCACCGCAACGTCGCGTTGTTCTAGCCGCTGCAGCTGGGTGGTCAGCTGATCGATGGCAGCGTGGAGAGATCGGAAATCTTCGGTCGCGTCCTGCGCTCGTCGTGCGGTCATGGCAGCACAAGCTGGAGGCGCCGCGTCAACCGGCTCCAGCTGTGCTCGGCTGGTGTCGTTGGCCGAGGCGGTTGTGGTGGCAGCCACTGTGGCGCGCGAGTTGAGTAGGGAGTGCGATTTATCGGCCACTTGCAGCAACTCACTTAATGGCCGGTCCTTGTACGCAATTAAGGTTAAGCACACCTGCGGAGATAACTGCTGTTGCCATATGTGCACAAGTAATGTGTCTGAGAACACGGAAGGGTCCACCATAGCACGTAAATGCTGGTAAAAGCCTGAAGGCGACCTGTCCCCGCATTTCTCGTGGTACAGGAGCTGTGTTATCCGCTGGTCCACAGGTTTTGTACAACGCGAAATTATAGCTGTCTTGAGAGTGGCGTAGGCTTGTTGTGGTGGGGGTTGCATAATTATATCCGATACCACTGACGACGCACGTTGGTCGAGGTTGCATATCACTAGTGTGAACTGTTCAAAATCGTCGACTATTTGTTGCTGCACGAAAATGTTCTCCATAATAGCGAACCAAATTTCCGGACGTTCGGGAACGAAAGGTGGGGGCCGAAATTGTAGCCATGACGCGGGTGGGATGTGATAACCGGCGAAAGGAAAGTGCAAAACTCATGGGAGTGGTACCAACGCAGGTGATGAAAACGCAAGTGCATTTGGTCTGATATCGGCATGTCCTGCTGGCTGGTTGTGCGAGGCAATATCCTGTGGCGGCAGCACGGGACCCGCCGGCACACGCGGCGCGGTTGGTAACGTAACGTCGTGGACGAAGTCGGTTTGAGATGTAGGCGTCCGTGGCACTGTAAACTGAGGGTTTTACTGCATCGTGTCGAGCTCCTTCTTGATATTCTGGATGACGCCGTCGATATCGCTGAAAAGGTTCTGTGCAGACGACATGTCGATACGAGACGTCGTGGAAAATATCTAAAGAAACTTGTCTACTGTCACACCGCTTATTTACGGGGTCACCACTTATGTAGGAGTAATTTCACTACATAAAGGAAAACACTTGTGTGGATTTTATACTGTGAACGACCACCTTTATTGTACCGCACAAACACACTAGATACATATGTTAACGCGGGAAACGAACACTGGTTGTTTCCTCCAAAGAACCTTGCTCGCAAAGAGAATCTTTTGGTGTCCTGTCGACTATCGACTTGTCACTCCCACATGTCTAACAGAGATGGCTGTTTGTGCAGACGCATTGTTATGGTGGAAGAACCAGTCTCCTGTCTGCCACAAAATGGGTCTTTCTTGGCAAACAAGATAATCTACTAATCTCTGACAGTTGATAAGTTGTCTGTTGACAGTCTGTGAGCATAAGCTCTCGAATTTTTTCAATATTTTCGTTGATTCAGGCAGTTGATGAACATCCCGAATGAGGTGTGTCATCAATGTACATGCTGCCATTTTTAAATCAAGCAAACAACTTGTACACTTGAGTTTTTCCCTTAGCGTCATCTTGATGAGCTGTTTTCAACATTAAAACAGATTCAGCAGCATTTTTACCGAGTAGAAAAAACTTCACAGCTGCACATAGTTTACTTAAACTTGCCATCGTAAAAGACAGAACAAGAACAAAACAGAACTACCAAAAATAATCACTGCAGATGAACAGAACAAGCTAGGTTGAATCTTTGTCTTCTTCTTCAGTTTTTATCCACTCTAACTCACTCTAGTACCATGGAAGTTATTCCATGATGTCATAACAGATGTCCTGTCCTTCTGTCCCTTCTTCTTGCCAGTATTTTCCATATATTCCTTTCCTCTCCAATTCTGTGCAGGACCTCCTCATTCATTACCTTATAAGTCCACCTAATTTTCAGCATTTGCCCATAGCACTACATCTCAAATGCTTTGATTACCTTCTGTTCCAGTTTTCCCACAGTCCATGTTTCACCACCAGTCAACGCTGTGCTCCAAACATATGTTCTCAGAAATTTCTTCCTCAAATTAAGGCCTATGTTTGATATTAGTAGACTTCTCACAGCAAGGAATCCCCTTTTTGCCATTTCTAGTCTACTTTTTACATCCTCCTAGATCCATCTGTCATTGGTTATTTTACTGCCTAAGTAGCAGAATTCCCTAACGTCATCTGTTTCATGACCGTCAATCCTGATGTTAAGTTCTTCTCACTGTTCTCATTTCTGCTACTTCTCACTACTTTAATCTTTTTTGATTTACTCTCAATCTATATTCTATACTCATTAGACTGTCTATTTCATTCAGCACATCCTGTAATTCAAAATGGTTCAAATGGCTCTGAGCACTATGGGACGCAACTGCTGAGGTCATTAGTCCCCTAGAACTTAGAACTAGTTAAACCTAACTAACCTAAGGACATCACAAACATCCATGCCCGAGGCAGGATTCGAACCTGCGACCGTAGCGGTCTTGCGGTTCCAGACTGCAGCGCCTTTAACCGCACGGCCACTTCGGCTGGCCCATCCTGTAATTCTTTGCTTTCACTGAGGATAGCAATGTCATCAGTGAATCTTATCACTGATATCCTTTCACCTTGAATTTTAATTCCAATATCAAACATTTCTTTTATTTCCATCATAGCTTCTTTGATGTACAAATGGAACAGTAGAAGTTAAAGATGATATCCCTGTTTTACACCCTTCTTAATCTGAGCACTTTGTTCTTGGTCTTCCACTCTTATTATTCCTTCTCTCCCTATAGCTTACTCCTATTTTCCTCAGAATTTTGAACATCTTGCACCAGTTGACATTGTCAAACACTTTTTCCAGGTCACAAATCCTATGAATGTGCCTTGATTTTTCTTTAGTACTGCTTCCATTACCAACCACAACATCAGAACTGCCTCTCTCATGCCTTGACTTTCCTAAAGCCAAACCAGTAGTCATTTAATACATTCTCAATTTTCTTTCCCATTCTTCTGTGTATTATTCTTGTCAGCAACTTGTATGCATGAGCTTGTTAAGCTGATTGTCAGCTTTTGCAGTCTTTGGAATTGTGTGGGTGATATTTTTCCAAAAGTCGATGGTATATCACCAGACCCATACATTCTACATAGCAATGTGAATAGTTGTTTTGTTTCCACTTCCCCCAATGATTTTTAGAAATTCTGAAGGAATGTTTTCTATGCCTTCTGCCTTATTTCATTTTAAGTCTTCCAAAGCCTTCTTAAATTCTGATTCTAATTCTGGATCCCCTATCTCTTCTATATCGACCCCTGTTTATTCTTCTAGCACATCAGACAAATCTTACCCCTCATAGAGGCCTTTGATGTACTCTTTCTATCTATCTGCTCTCTCCTCTGCATTTAAGTGGGATTCCCATTGCAATCTTTATGTTACCACCCTTACTTTGAATTTCACCAAAGGCTGATTTGACTTTTCAGTATGCTGAGTTAGTCCTTCTGACAATCATTTATTCACATTTTTCATTGACCCATTTCGTCTTAGCTTTCCTGCACTTTCTATTTATTTCACGTCACAAACTTCAAAACTGAACGCCAATATTCTAATGGCCTATCTCACAATGCGCCCCACCTTGTGAAGTCTCCCCAATGCCCAACTCAGAGCTCGTTTCTTACTTTAAAGATGAAAATGTTTAGGTTCCAAATCATGCTTAAAAATTTTTCCATCCAAATAATACTACTTAAAGTCTCAGTCTCATAGACTGAATAATTGTTTTGTAGGTTGCTGAGAGCTCGAGAAGTGTACACTATAGGACATTTGTCTTTGTTACTTTCTTTGCAGGCCTCTGTATGCAGTATAAATTATTCACAAGAATTTAAGAATGCTAACAATGAAGCTGTATTTAATTCATGCTTTAAAGCAGTGAATGCAGCGTTTTGTGATTTGATCCACTTGAAATTCCAGATTTCTTCTACAATTGGTTTACAGGTGCTGCCTTCTGGATGAATCCTGCTATAAATTTTCTGAAAAAAAAAAAAAAAAAAAAAAAATGCTATTCGAATAATCTGTCTACGCCTTCACTATTTTGAAGAGTCAGGATATCTAAGATGGGTTGTACCCCTTCTGGGCCCGTAGTATCACCTTCAGGCAATACTATATGGTCTAAGAATTACATAGTGGAGCAAGTTAATTTAATTTTATTTGGGTTAAATGTAAGGCCTGCTTTGCAGAAATGTGTCCATATGCCGCACAAATGAAGAAGATGTTTATTAATATTCTTATAATAGATAAGCAAACCACCTAAGTAATTGCAGACGTAAGTAAATTTAATATCAGAAAATATCTGATCCACTAATTGCAACAGTGCCCCTGCTCCAGCAGAAACCCCAAATGGGGTTCTATTAAATTCATAAATATTCCATTTGGTGGTAAAATCAATAAGGGGCTTAGATTTATCAGCTAACAGTACTTGATTGTAAGCCTGGTTAAGATCCAGGGTCGTAAAAAGTTTGGCTTCCCTGAACCATCCAAAACTGGAATATAAATGGTGTAATGGAACTAATCGCATAACAGTTTTTTTATTTAATTCTCTGTAATAGACCACAGGTCTACTTTCACCATAAGGCTTATGCACTAGAAATATAGGTGCCACATAGAGCAATTTAAAGGTGAATTACTGCTTTACACAACATATCGTCTGTTTTAACATTTTCATTCTCAGTGGTAATAGCCTGTGCACCTGAAAATCTTCAGCAACCTCAATGGAATCCTCTGTTATGGAGGTACCTACTAATTCAGTGGTTAAAACATTGGGAAATTCTGGGACTTGCCTTGGTGCTGTGATGAACTATCTATCTAGGCCAAGTGCTGCTTACCTTGGCTATCCAGAACCTTTCCTGGTCCTTCCTTATACTGGCAAAGGAAGGTCTTATTTCCTGGTTTGAATCTGAAGCTATGAAATCAGATTCCAATATACATGGCATGACAAAGTCTGATATTATTCTAACTTTAATTATCCACTTTAATTATCTCTCACTATACAAGCAGCCATTCTTTGCCCCATCTGTACGAATTATTGGCTAAACCTGCCACGGACCAGTTTTTCTCTAAAACTGATTTACCTGAAGCCTATTTAAATGTTCTGTTGGATAAGGAAACTAAACAGCTCCTTGTGAATAACACACCCTTTAGGTTGCACAAATGTCAGCACCTTCTGTTTAGTAAGGCTTCACAACAGAAAATTTTCACTGTTTTTTGGAACAACTGACAATGTTCATTTTGGGGTACATCAACTATCTCGATGACATCATCGTAATGGCTGCATCCCTGGAAGACCTTTTTGTAACTTATGGACATTGTTCACAGTATTATAAACTGCAGGGTTGAAATATGACTCAGCCATCCATTGTGTATTTGGGGTTTGAAGTTTCTTGGGGGTGGTGTTGAGCCTTTACATCATCTAGTTGGTGCAGTCACAACTCTGCCTAGCCCACCAAATGTCAAGGAACTCCCAAGCATTTGGTGGGTAAAATTGTTTAGCATCACAAATTTATTCTGGGTGCGGCTGCACTGGGCCATCTCCTCCATAAGATCATCTCTTCCCAGTGGTGCCCATCCTGCAAGTGCGTGTTCATGGTTTTGAAACCTAAATTACATTCTGCCTCTTGTTTGGCTGCTTTACATCCTGGCCACAAACTGGTTTTGGCTACGGACGTCTCTCAGTATGTATTTGGAGCCATTCTCGCACATTGATATGAAGATGGTTACAAATGTCTGATATTAAATGATAATTAAATGGACACCCAGGATCTCCTGCTTACATGGCAGACGCTCTATCCATCTGAGCCACCGAGGCCACAGAGGATAGTGCGCCTGCAGGTACTTTTCCCTTGCACGCTCCCCGTGAGACCCACATTCCCAACATGTCCACACCACTACATTCGTAGTGCTCCTAATAGATGTTTGCCCATCATACTCATTATTCTTGGCAGATTAATCCACCAAGTCCCGTACGAGGTTGGGCATAGCGTATGCGTTTGCACACAAGAAGGTCAATGGCTGGGAAGCCATACGTTAACTATATATGACGGTAGTATCTGTTCCCGGAAGAACAGTTACCGTAGATGACCATACAGCTTTGCTAGAAATGAAATGATAATTAAATGGACGCCCTAGCTGCAAACAGGCATTGATGTACTTCATTGGGGACATGTTGAAAATATGTGCCCCGACCGGGACTCGAACCCGGGATCTCCTGCTTACATGTAGTGGTGTGGACATTTTGGGAATGTGGGTCTCACGGGGAGTGTGCAAGGGATGAGTCCCTGCAGGTGCACTATCTTCTGTGCTCTCAGTGGCTCAGATGGATAGAGCGTCTGCCATGTAAGCAGGAGATCCCTGTTTCGGGTTCCGGTGGGGGCATACATTTTCAACATGTCCCCAATGAAGTACATCAATGCCTGTTTGCAGATAGGGTGTCCATTTAATTATCATTTCATTTCTAGCAAAGCTGCATGGTCATCTATGGTAACTGTTCTTTCAGGAACAGATACTACTGTCATATATAGTTAAAATGTCTGGTAGCTCACATGACAAGAATACTCAACTCTGCTCAGTATCACTACTCCCAAGTTGAAGAGGAAGCATTTGCTATCATCTACACCCTCACAAACTTTCATGTGTTCTTTGATGGGTGTAATTTACACCTCATTATTGACCACAAGCCCTTGGTTTTGTTGTTTAATCCTTCTGCTTCACTGTTTGACAAAGCAGCACATTGCCTCCAGTGCTAGGCCTTGTTTCTGTCTCATTACAACTATTAATTACATTTTCAGCCTATGGTGCAACATGCCAATATTGATGTGCTGTCCTGGCTTCTAATGAGGCTGACTCCTACTTTTGATCAGGATGAACTCCTTTGTTTTCATTTAGATGTTAATGTGGACAGTAGAATGTTTCCTACTATGGGCTCCTGGATCCCGACTGCCATCGCTATCAGTCTGGCTTCACATCTAGTTGCTCATCTCATTCTAAATGGTTGGCTGGATAGGCCTCTGGGCAGGGATTCTGATCATGTGCATAACTATTTTGCACACTGTCACTGCCTTTTGGTGTTTGATGGAGTTATTCTCTTAGCTACTGACAGACTTTCACCTAGGGTTGCAATCATAGCTGCCCTATGGCAGGATGTGCTTCAGCTCATACATTAGGGCCATTGAGGAACACATACTAAGTTAATAGTCTGTTGGCAATGTTTTGGCCCTGTGTTGACAGTGACATTGCATATCTTGTTGCAGCCTGCTCTCAGTGTGCTACCCAACAGGCAGCCCCTCGGATGACACTCTCTCTGTGGCTGCACCACAGTGTCCACAGGAATTTGTCTATATTGATTTCATGGGTACAGCATCTGCAGGAATTTGTCTATATTGATTTTGTGGGACACCTTCTAAATTCTTCCTGGTTGCTGATGCTTTCTCTAAATTTTCATAAATCACACACAGTACTTTGATGTCAGCTGCAACTATGATTCAAGCCCTATCAAAATTTTTTTCTGTTGAAAGATTGTCTTATACATTTGTGAAGGATAATGGTCCATAGATTGTGTCTCAAGCCTTCCACAATTTTTGCGTCCATCAAGGCATTAGCCACATGACTGCTCCTCCTTTTCACCTCCAGCCTAAAGATGAGGTGGAACATCTCATTCACCATTTCAATGTTCAAATGAAGAAATAAGTTGTGGGATTCTCCATGGATGACACTATGACGCGCTTGTTGAGTAGCTACAGGTTAAGACTGGTGGGGGATCAGAGCCCATCTGGGATGCTCCATAGTTGGCAGCCACACAACCCTTTGTATTTGCTCGTGCTGCCTCACCAATGTCAGTCAGTGTGGCCCTCATCACAGTTCACTCCTGACTGTGGAGGTGGACCTGCCCTCCTTGTGGATACCATCGCCTCTTGCCTCTTCTCTGGGGTCCAGTCCTCCAGCACCTGCTACTGGGCCTCCCACTTTGCTGCCACCGGTGACTCTGCTACCAGCCGGGCTGGTGCCTTTGGGCCTCTCTACACCAGTGTCCCTGACTGAGGGGCCAGTGCCTTCAATGTCAGCACAGATCCACCATGTCAAGGAATCAGGCATCAAAGTGCTACCAGCAACCTAGTCACTGGTCCTCCCTTATGGTACTTTAGGGGGTGCAGCCACTGCATGTTCACATCTGTGCCACTTCTGTCCCTGCTCACCAGTTCCAGCCCAGAACTTCCTTCTGCTGTTGCCGTCATTGCCTGTGGCACTCACCGCAGAGACCATGGATATTTCCACAGACTGTGGGAAACAAAATTTCTAGAACTGTTGCTGCAAAAGATAGTGTTACATAATCATCACACACGTTGCTTAATGCTTTGATTTCACAAGGCTTCTCATCAATGCAAATTTGTATAATTCTAAAAAGTTTGTCTCATGTACAAGTCAATTACTGCAAATGTTGCTGCTGAGGTCTTGTAAAGTATTTTCTTTTTTCAATACAACAAGATGAGAATAGAGGTTCAGATATTATACACAAGGAATGTGTTTAGAACTCTCACAGTCACAGGTGCTGTTCCATTTCTGCAATTCCTACTCAAAAACAATGTGCAAGAGCCTTTTAGTGAAACAAGAAACTGCTGAAAGTGACTGTTACTATACCGACAACATCCCTGATGGAGCACTATTTATCTACCATTAAGAGAATAGAAACTTTCCTGTGAAGTACGAGACAAGAGCAACTAGTAGCGCTGGCAGCTTTCTCCATCAAGAAGGAGTTTGTTCCCAGCATTGTAGACATTAATGAGTGCATCACTGACAGATTCTCTGCCCATAGGGAGAGAATGGGGTTTTCATAAAAACATTCATTGTAAGGAAATTGTGTTTCCATATAGCAGTGATTTTGTTATTCATTTTTAGTCTTTTTGTGTTAGTTATTTGGAACTTTGTAGTGCATCTTCTAGTGAAACTCCTAGAAAAAACTTCAGGAACCATGACTACCCTTCCTCCCTCCCTCTGTCTGTCAATCTCCTTTCTCTCCCCTCTCTATCTCTTAATGCACTCTCACTATCTCCTCCTCTCCTCTCTCCTCCTCCCATGTTTATACACTACCCTTTTACCCACAGCTTCACCCATGCACATGTATGTCACATGTATTGCACATGTATGTGTCTCAATCTCTGCTGTTTTATACAGGATAACTCCAGAGAACAGAATAAACTCATCTATGGTATTCAGCCGTGTGGCATGATCTTTGTTGCAGACACACATAGACAAAACTGTTGCCTCCTCATAACCTATCCCTATTCCACCTGCCTCCACACACCCCGTCCCACTTCCACCTCCTCTCTCCTCTTCACTCTTTGTCTTCCGCCTCATACCCTCTCCCTCTTTCTCCTCATACCCCCTTACTTTTCACCAGTCAACTACCTGTCTCCACCTTCCACATGCCTCTCAGTCCATCTCCTTCTGCCATCCTGCCATGAAGTATTTAAGCATCAGAAGCAGGCAGTAAGGATATACATGATATTGCATTGCTTGTATTTTCAGAAGAACTATGGCCATTGTGAAACACATGAAATGCATTTCCAGTTGTGAACATGAATAACTATCAGCTGTATAATGGAGTCATGACAATGAAAATTTGTGGCAGATCGGGACTCAGACCCATATTTCCTGCTTATTGCGAGTGGTCGCCTTACATTTAGACCATCTGAGCATGCCTCATGGCCAGACACAAACATCCGTATGTTGTCAACCAAGTGTCTACAACCTGCACCCATACATCCATTATATAGAGTCACGTACAGGAGAGACATTTTAGTTGGGAGCTGCTTGCCTGGTATCAGCAGATAAATACAATAATGCAGTGCATGCATGCATGTTTGAAGGAACACTGCATTATACTTGTGAACAACATGGGCACTGAAATATTGCATTTATCTGACAACAATGGGCAATTGTCTTTCAATTAAAATGTCTCTCCTGTATGGGAATATACATATTAGATGTATGACTGCTGGTTGTAGACACATGGTTGATGGCATATGGGGGTTTGGGTCTGCCCATGATGTATGCTTGGATAGCCTAATGGTAAGGTGAGTGTTGATGATAAGTGGTAAAACTGGGTCAGAGTCCTGGTTCAGCACAAATTTTCATAGTTATGACTCCATTATACAGGTGATGGTTGTCCATATTCACAACTGCGAATATATTTCATGTGTTTCACAGTAAGGATATTATGGAAAGTTGCTAACTGCATGTCTTGTACAGGTTTGTCTGAAGGTCTTGGAATCCTTATACCAAATTTCAGTATATTCACACGACAATTGACATTGTTGTTGAGAGTAAAATTAGTTCCAGCAGAACTGTTTTTTGCATAATTTTTTTAAAAAAGTTATTTTCATGTAGAATTTTTCTTTTCACCCATAGTCCAGTTTGGATTGAAGCACTCTGGTGCAAAGGTATTCAAAGGTTTCCATCCAATACAAAGCAAGAAACTTGGAATCCCTATCAATTAAAAAGAAAATTAAAAACACACCTCATTTGTCACTCCTAAAGATTATCTGGTTAACTAGATTCAAGGACTGACATTCCTGATAACTGCATTGAAGTTATCAGTGTTTACTGTAAACTTACAAGTGGTGGTGTATTGTAAACAAACCTCTGTTTTAAAGTTATAAACAAATATTTTCTCTAACAAATACCCATGTATACTGACCGCAATAGACACAGAAGAGCAGCTAATTAATTTAACTGTGAAAAAGCCAGCTTTTCTCAAAGTAGAGGTTTCATTGCTTATGTACTATGGGACACTGAGATGTCTTAAATACAAATAGCATTAATCAATAGAGTGCTAATTAATACAAATGTGCTGCAGACATTAATTTTCTATAAGCTGCTTCTCTTGTGTTAAAGTATACCTCAACTTCCAGAATGAGATTTTCACTCTGCAGCAGAGTGGGCACTGATATGAAACTTCCTGGCAGATTAAAACTGCTTGCCGGACCGAGACTCGAACTTGGGACCTTTGCCTTTTGTGGGCAAGTGCTCTACCAACTGAGCCACCCAGGCATGACTCACGCCCCATCCTCACAGCTTTACTCCTGCCAGTACCTCGTCTCCTACCTTCCAAACTTTACAGAAGCTCTCCTGCTTGTTCTACATCCATGAAAAGCTCACCTTCTTGATGGGATCTATGGAACACATTTCAAAAATGAATTAACTGCCTCACAGTCATGCTTCTGTGAAGTATTTCCCACAGACAAAGATATACAAAATCTCACAAATGAAATAGTGACAGAAATAAAAAAATAAATAAAAATGGCAGAGCTAAAAATATCCTGCTGGTGTATTCTGTGACCTTGTGAAACATGTTTCATGAGTGGTCCACAAAATTATACTTGGGAAACTAAAATGTTAGGACATTATGAGTAGAAATCACCCAGGCCTTAATCTAACAGTCATAATCAAACCAGGCACGCCAGGAGACACGATCTGATGGAAAACTCATGCGTAAACATCGAGATTTTTCAGCAAACAGGCTATTTGAGAAAATATGTAGAGGTTTCCAGAATACGACTTTCGTAGAGATAAACAGTGTTCACAGAGAGCACTTCACAAGACATGGTCTCCACATGAACGTAAAAGGGAAAAAGATTATTAGTGCCGAATACTTAAATTTATTAATGAGTCATCTGTAATGGAAGTGTCTCCAATCCCAATTCCGCCAAAACAAGAGTTGTCTGTAACAGTGGAACCATCATTATCTGCAGTAGAGCTACAACAAACACCAGTAGCAGCAAAGGCTCAGATATTCTCAGCAGCAGTGTCAGATAAACCAATAGCAGCAGAATCACCACAATCATCAGCAGAGCTGTCGTCATCAGCAACAGCGTCCAGAACAGCAGACCCCATAATACTACCTCAAGGCAATGAAAATGCATGTGAGGAAAACATACAAGGGTCATTAGCTGCAGCAGCTAACAAAGGAGGGCAGTCACCAAGTCGGGGAGCACAGGAGCCACCAGCAACAGCAACCACACAGAAGAGGTACCTGAGGCCTGGGAGATCAACAGCAGAAGCAGCTTCCAATCAAGACAGATGCCTGAGAACTAGGAGACCTGCCATACTAAGTGAGGATTTTTTATGGTACCGAGTAAGCAGAAAGAGAACATGGAAAAAGATGTAAGTAAAACTGTCCATCTTAAATACCAGTGTGACAATAGTGAGAGGAACATAAACACCGGACAAAGATACAATCCAGGTTTAATGACACAAACTGAAAAAAAACATTGCATAGTACCAGAAGCAAAGGGAGCAAGTGAAGTGCTTAGTATATTACAGGAAGGGGAACTATTACATTTAAAGCCAACTGTTAGAATACTTCACCAAAATGTTCAATACATAAACAATAAAACAGAGGAACTAGAGGTAATATTACAGGAGTATAGGCCAAACATTCTAGTAGTTACAGAACATGGGCTAAAAGAAAATCACATAGGAATGTACAACTTGAAGAATTATATGAAAGTAGCCAGTTTTTGCAGAACTTCCTATAAAGGTGGTGGGGTTGCCATTTTTTCTAACTATCAATCAACTAAAGCCATAAATATAACAAAATATGCTATAGAATTGAGCTTTGAAGCTACAGCACTGGAAACCAAAATTGCTGGGAATTTATGTTGTGTATTAGGTTTGTATCAATCACCAAATGGTATAATCAAAACCTTCTTTGAACAGCTGGAAGATATAATCCAACACCTCTCAAAAACATATGCTTATTTGATAATTATAGGAGATATGAACACAGACACAAGTAAAAATACAGACAATACTAAGACCCTATTGGACTTATTGTGCATATACAACCTAAAAATAAAAATAGATAAACCAACCAGAGTAACAAAGCATAGTGAAACTATAATTGATCATGTAATAACAAACATTCCTACATGCTATTGTGACACACAGGTAATAAACTCCACATTAGCAGACCATTTTGCAATCATGATAGACATAAATATAAAGACTAGTGATTCAGTGCAGAAGATATGGGAGATGAGAAGACAGAACTACCCACATAACATAAATCTGCTAAAAAAGATGTTAGAGGCAGAAAACTGGGAAACAATATATGCAGCTAAAGATGCAAACACCAAATGGAACCAGTTTTTTTCTTTATTCAATTATTATTATGATGTTACATGTCCTGTTAGTAAAAGGCTTGTCAAACAGCAACAAAAAAAGAAAAGCTGGGTGACTGGAGAAGTAATCCATGCCAGAAATAATCTGAGAGTGTATTATGACCTCTCCAAACAGAAAAATACTGAGGCCTACAACACACTGTATAAAATAAAAAAGAAAGAGTACTGTAGTTTTATCAGAAAAACTAAAGCATCATTCATCAGGATGTCTATAGATAAGGGAAAGAACCACTCAACAGGTTTATGGTCGTTCATTAATGAAGAGAGAGGAAAAGTAACAAATCGGGTGGAGGACATCTGCCCACTGATGAGTGGGAAAAGCAACGCAAACCCTCTAGAAGTAGCCAATACTTTTAACAGATATTATATTACTGTAGCAGACGAATTAATAAGTCAAAATAAAACAAATGCAGTAAGTAAATTGTTAAACCCCCCACATATAAATCATACTATGGTTTTCATACCTACAACGGATGCAGAAGTGTCAAACCTTTATTTATCTAATAAAACAACTTAAAATTAAACATTCATCTGGCTTGGATGGTGTCACATCACATCTCATAAAGGAATGCAGAGAATGTATATTAAAACCATTGACACACATGCTGAATGCTGCGATAGAAGAAGTTATATTTCCAGATTCACTGAAAGTAAGTAAAGTGAAGCCAATATTTAAGAAAGGGAACAGAGATGAATTAGGAAATTACAGGCCAATATCATTGATCTCAACATTTGCTAAAATCTATGAAATGATAATAAAGAATAGAATTGTAAGTTTTATAACAAAGTACAGTATACTGCATTCATCACAACATGGTTTCAGAGAAGGGAAGTCAACAAAAACAGCATCAACAGATATAATTGAGCACATTCTTAATTTACTTGACAGGCAACAAAAGACTTGTGGGATTTTTATGGACCTATCTAAGGCATTTGATTGTGTGAACCACTCAAAATTAATGATGAAATTATATCAGTATGGAATTAGAGAAAAATGCTATGACATACTTAAATCATACATTACAAATAGGAAACAATGCACAGAAATCAGACATACTAGTGGCGGAAATATAACAAACTACAGATCAGAATTACAAACAGTTAAACACGGTGTGCTGCAAGGGTCTGTGCTTGGGCCAATACTATTTATACTCTACGTAAATGACTTCCCTAGCTATATAAATCAGAAACTTATAATGTATGCTGATGACACAACAATCATTTGCACAGCTGACACAAAGGAGGAGCTTGAGAAGGAAGCACTCCTGACTATCGAAAATGCAAATAAATATTTAACACAAAACAACCTGTTTATGAATCAGTCTAAAACAATGAATGTAGTATTTCAGACCAAGCATAGTGAAAATTATAATATAAATGTTAATATAAATGAAAAGACTATTAAAGAAGTAACCAGCACAAATTTTCTAGGAACTATAATAGACAAACATTTGGGATGGGGGGAGCACATAGACGCACTGTGTAAAAAGATAAACAAACAGATCTTTATCATGCATAAAACAGCTAAGACTGTGGATTATAAAGTCATCAGATCAATGTATTATGGACTTGTCTTCCCACATTTGTCTTATTCAGTTCATATATGGGGAAGTGCACAAGCTGGCTACCTAAAAAGAATATTCACAATTCAGAAAAGGGCAGTGAGATGCATTGCAAAAATACCACCAAGACAGACCTGTAGGCAAGCTTTTGTACACTATAATATTATGACAGTATATTCACTGTACATATACCAAAGTATAATGGCAGTAAGGTCAACCAATGAACACCTTCTAAATAAAGATGTACACAAACACGGTACAAGAGGAAATGAAAATTACTACATGATAAACGAAATCTAAAACTGTCTATGACTGCCCCAGAAGAAGCAGGCAAAAGGTTTTTTGATAAACTCCCCAAAATCATTAAAAAAGAAACAGACCTAAAATGTTTTAAAAATCATTTGAAACTATATCTCACAGAGAAATGTATATACAGTTTGAGTGAATACTAAGATGGTGTTTAATATGTTATATCATTACTGAAATGTACCTTTAAAAATTATCATGTATGTTGTTTGGATTTGTGTGTACATATAATGTGAAACATGTAATACCTTTTATGATTATGGACTATTTCTGTTTAATCATTTGTTTCATTTATATATAATGAAATCAAGTTTGATGTTAATAGCCTATTGTATGACACACCCAATACTCTCAGCTGGATTTTCAGCTGGAGTCCATGGGCAAAGAATAAATTAATTAATTAATTAATGATACTCTTGTTCCTAACCTACAGAAATGATCTTCCAAATATCATAAAGACAATTTGAAAAACTGTAACGTCTGCTAGTGACAGGCACAAGTATACTTAACGTGGGTTCAAGCTCAGCAATACCAAATATAGCTGATATGATAGCTCATCATGCCTACAACTGGTTCACAGTAAACAGTTTGTGTTAACTTCACAAAGGCTCATATTTCAAACAAGCAAAAATAACCTGTTAGCACCTGAAGTAGACCTTAAAGCATGACCAGAAATCCTGTATTTTACAGGGCATTTCTTGTTTAGCTTAAGCATCCTATTGTCCCTACAGAATACATATGGGACAAAGAATATCCTGCTTTTAATTAATAGTACCGTATATTTCAAAAGAGCTTGTTTTTATGTAACTTGTAGTGTAACCAAATGGAAAACTAATATGGGCATACCCACTCTTTGATTACACCCAACAGAACAAGGTTCAAGTTTAAAAGTTCTTTGTTTAATATGATGTAATTCTTTCATTTGGTGAGCAGCTTCTCACTTCTGCTTCCTTTATGCACTATCTATTATGGTACTACAGACTGTAGGCTTTAGAAGTGTGGTTTTAGACAGAGTCATGTGTTCTGTTACTTAATGTGATATACTGCAAACTTTTACTCATGAAATTAAGGCTGGGTTCCCATTTCCAAAACTTGAACAGCAGAGCAAGAAATTATTTTGCATTTTGTGAAAAGTATCATACTTTTCCATTCTACCATGGAGGTCAGTCTGATGTTGAGCAACACATTAATGTGAAGATACACAAGCTAGATTCTCATGTATTGTAGCAAAGGACACAAGAATCTCTGAACATTCTTGACAAAGTTTTTCTATGCTTATCTTTTATGTATTGTACATGGTCTCATTTTTAATACTCTCCTCCACAGTTGATACACTGCTCCCAAAGCCGTTTCCACTTTAGGATGCAGTCTTGGTATGCCTCTTGCTCGATTTTGTGAATTTTCTTTTACCTCATCTATCACTGCAAATCTTCGTTCTTTCAACTGGGTTTTCAACTTTGGAAATTAAAAAAAAGCCCACAGTCATGCACCAAAAGGGATGAATGTGTGGGTGTGTTTCGTGATGCAAGAGTCATGAATTGTCTCACCACATTTCAGGCTGTTTCCTTCTCACATTCACATCTTCTTTGGCTTTGCAAAACATCCTGGTAGTACCACGATTAACAGTTTGTCTCTTTGGCATAAATTCATCATGAACTAATTCTTCAAAGTCAAAGAAAACTATTAGCATATGTCTGACATTTGACCTGACGGGATTTTTTTTTTTTGTCTTGGTGAACCTTCCCCACCCCACTGTGAAGGTTGAATCTTGGTCTCAACATCATAACTGTAGACCCACGTCTCATTACCTGTTATGATTCTTTTAAGGAACATCTTGTTCTCATTTGTGTGATCCGAAAGCTCTTCACAGATTGTGAGGTGGAAGTCTTTCTGGTCTTAACTCAAGAGCTGTGGGATGAACTTGGTGATAACACGACATATTTTATTTATTTATTTATCTCTTGTTCCAGTGATCCATGTTGTGACACTATCATAGGATATGGAACGTGTCAATTTTACAAGCTTTTGGCCAGAATTTATGATAATACATAAAACAAAACAAAAATAGTAAACAGTAACTTAGGTCCCACTACAAAAAAATACATTTTAAAGATAGATAGAGATTACAAAACAAAAACGGTAAAGAGTAACTTAGGTCCCACTACAAAAAATACATTTTAGAGATAGATAAAGATTACAAAATAATAAGTGTTACAGAGAAATAAATATTGCAGAATATATGTTTACAATAAAAATATTCGGTGTTACAAATACAAATTTGGGCATACATTTGCAATTTACAATACAAGAAATGTTAAACACTGTATTTCAGGAACTCTTCTATTGTATAAAATGATCCTTGCAATAGGAACTGCCTTAAGGGGTTTTAAACAAGAGATCATCATCTACCAAACAATTAATTCTTGAAGGGAGGGCATTAAAAATCTTACAGTCACTGAAATGGACTCCTTCCTGCACCATACTTAGATTTGGCTGTTCATAGTGAATATCATGTTTCCTTCTAGTTTTGTGACTGTGATATGCACTATTCAGCTTAAAAATGGATTTTCCTTTCCTTATGAAGCACATCAAAGAGAATATATATTGCGCAGTGGATGCAAGTATTTCAAGCTTCTTAAAAAGATTCCTGCATGTGGCTCTAGGATGGACTTCACACATGATCCTTATGGCTCTTTTTTGTACACACAGTACTTTTTTAGCCAGTGGCTGATTTCTCCAAAATATAATTCCAAATGCCATAATTGCATGAAAGTAACCATAATACGCTGACTTAATGGTTTTCATATTTCTATAAGAAGAAACAATGCGCAATGCGTATGTGGCTGAACTTAGTCTTTTGCATAGCTCCACGATGTGATTTGACCAATTCAGTTTGCTATCAATATGCAAGCCTAGGTATTTTGAGGAATCTACCCTGGTTATTGTCTGCTCACCTATTTTTACTACTATTTCCTCATCTTTGGATGTCTTGTGGAACTGAATGTAGTTTGTTTTACAGCAATTTAAAATGAAAAAATGGCATTGTTGGCTGGGAGGCCCCATGCGGGGAAGTTCGGCTGCCGTATTGCAAGTCCTCTTTAGTTGATGCCACTTCGGTGACTTGCGAGTCAATGATGATGAAATGATGGTGAAAGACACACAACACCCAGTCATAATGAGGCAGAGAAAATCCCAGTAATTTAAAGAAAGACCATTAATGTTGAACCAGTTCACCATTTCATTAAAAAAACTTATTTGCTGTTACTTCAAGTTTATCTACTGAATTATAAGTAGTGTAGTGTCATCAGCGAAAATGGTGAATCTACAATTGTAATGGTACCCCATTCTGAAGATAATGGGACACCATCTTGACTATCTACTACAACTTTTTGTTTCCTGTTTGACAGATATTTCAAGATGCTGTGTCAGGATTTTATGACATTATCCAACCGAAATGTTGCATTCTTATGAAATCTCTTGGACAGTCAGTCTTCGATTGGCATGCACAATTTCGATGAAGTTCCTGACATGAGTGTCATCAGTAAACATCGAAGGGTGTCCTGAATGAGGCTCATCTTTAACTTCCATCTGGCCATTTTTAAGCCATGTGAATCATTTTTAACACTGAGTATGACTTAACCACTCATCACTATAGGCTTCCTGCATCATTTGGTGTGTCTCTGCAAAGGTTTTCTTGAGTTTCACGCAAAATTTAATGCAGACACGTTGCTCCTCTAACTCTGCCATCTCGAAATTTGCAAACTATGTGACACTCAATACAGCACTGAACATTAACTAACAGACATACAACAATGAAACTTCTCGCAGTTATATATTAAAATCAGACATATGCAGGGGTGCCAACCAACAGACCACCAAGTCTCCCCCGACCCGGGGTTCTGGCTGACTATTTCCAAACCCTAAGCGTTTTCCTAAAACTCTACAGTCCTTTTCCTTCACCTCTTCTGCTGTAAGAAGGAGCCACTTGCTCTGAAAGCTTGCATAGGTAAAACCATTTTTATATGTGTGTTCTCCTGCCACCACTAGATGTGCAGATGTTTTACCTCTCCATTTACATTATAAAACATTAGAGTAGTACATTATGAATGATGAAGCAATGCATCTTGCTACTGAGGCAGGTTTGCTAACTTTCCACACAGAGAAACATAACCATTCATGAGTCAATGGACTGCACTGCTGTGATCACCAGGAATCTGTTTGAGAAGAAATTTACCTGTTCAAGAACAAAGAGTGAATCTGTAATAGTAAATGTGTTGGCTCTACATGTGTTGCATCAAATTTGTGCGGAGCTGAAAGATGCAAAGTACATTTCAGTTATGGTGGGCACTTCTACACAGAAGTGTAAAACTGATACCAGTCCTTGTTGAATGTTTTGTATCAAGTAAGGGCATTCAGGTAATGGTGATTGACCACCAGAATATGACAGGTGAGGCAGCTGATGTTACAGCAAATCTTATCATGTAAATTCTTAATAAATTCCATGTGAGGGACAAAAGTGTTGCATTCTGGGGTGACAACTACAATTCAAATTTTGGAGTTTTGCATTGCAGAACAAATCAGTGCTGGTATTCTCCCTGTAGGCATAAAACCCATTGTACTCAAAATTTTTCAGCATTTCCACATTTATTCCATTCATGTTGAAGAACTGAAAGACTTTTGCCCATTTTTGGAAGAGGAATACAGACAAGTGATTGGCAGTGTTAAAAGAAGATGGCTTTCCTTGAAAGCTGTTAACAGAATTATTCATATTAAGAAGGACTAAAATCTTACTTTTGTCTCAAGAAAAACGTCCTAATATCTTAAAATGTTCTTCAGGGATCCTCAATCACTGTTTTGGCTGTTTTGTTGAGAGCCAATTGAAAATGATGTCTTCAACAATGAAATATATTGAGATATCAGATATGTCAGCAAATGAAGTTTTGGAGGAGTCAGAATTATTGACAAGGAAAGTGAAATCAAAGAAGGAGGAAAACTGTCAAACTATGAAAATTCAGTACGTTGCAAGAAGATGGCTTGCTGAAAGATTCTGATTTCTTTGACATTTCAAGTTTATTTTATGTGATATCCTATACTGAAAAATGGGTTTATCCAATTCATGTGCTGTAACCATGTAACACTATCAAGAGTGTTGATGAAAAATGATCCATCATTTTCAATTTCCTTGCATCGCAAGATACCTACTGCAAAAATTAGCAGCTCATCGATGCACTTGTGCTAGCTCTACCAGGTACTCATACAGCTACAGAAAGAGTGGTCTTCATCACAAATGCTTTATGAACTGATGAAAAGAATAGGATTAGTGAGGAAACTGTTAAGGAAATAATTATAACTAAGATTCATTTTCAGGGTACTTCTTGTGTTCATTTTTATGACATTCTATTTGAAAACATGAAACTCTAGGTAAAATGTAACTGAGGGTGAGGAATAAGTAATGTATGTTAGTAATAACCATTGTCTACCCTATTTACAGACCTACTTATATTCCAGTCATATAATTTGTGTTTCCATATGGCAACAATAAAATGAAAATATTTACTCGACTAGTAATTCAAGTGATTTTGATTTTTTTTTAGTGCAAGTTTCAACAAAGAAATTTGATGATCTTTGTAGGTGAAACATAAACCAAGTCCTAACACATTTCTACACTGCCTGATAATTGATAAGGAACAATTGACTCTTTCTAAGAAACAACTGCCAATTGCTACACAACAACTGAAAATTTCTAAGGAACACTTGACCATCATAGCAAAAGGAAATGTGTGAGTGGGATGTGTAACTGCAGTGATGCACTGTACACATTCAGCCATTCATGCAGTAATCTGTTTGTCAAAAGTTATTGTGGAATTGATCAGTGCAACATTTCAGATGGCACAGTAACATGTCTGCAAGACATCATTCAGTGCTTTGAACCAGTCAAAGTATCACCACTGTGGCCACATTAACAGGTGTGTCCAAAAGTGTTCTCGTCATTAAAAAAGCTTGCTGAATGTGGAAATGCTATGCAAAAGCATGTTGGGATAATTGGTTAACCACTACACCAAAAAAGGATCCATACATAGGTCTAGTGGCATAAAGGAACAGACATTGCACTCCTAGGCAGATAGCTGCAACCTTCCAACCCCTATTGGTACACAGGATTTGACAGCAATTAAACCACACTAGTTTGTATGCTTGGAAGCATGTTAAATGCATACCACATCAACCATGCCATCATTGAGAAAGAGTTTGTTGTTGTAGGGGGCATGTTGGTTGGGGTCAACAACAGTGGTTCAGAGTGACGTTTTACGAGGAATGCTTCTTCACTGTGGTGAATGATTCTGGCCACCAGGTTGTGTGGAGTGAGAGGGTAACACATTACACATCACGCGATGTTCTTGAACATCATCAGTATAGCCTAGGCATTATGGTGTGGGCAGGCATTATGCACAAATGCCAAACACCACTGCATATCTTTGTGTGGGGTACTGTTACACCACAGCAGTATTGCAAGGAGATTATTCTGGATCATGTCTGTCTTTTTAGGGTGCAGTCAGTCCAGACTTTGTTTATAGATGACAATTTCTGCCCAATCAGGACTGCTGAGGTGTCAGATACAGTACAGAGTGAAGATACGGATGTGTGAAATTTCCTGCATACTCCCTGGACCTAAACCTGTGCAAGAAATGAAGAACCAACTTGAGAGAGGATTCCTTAACAATTTGATAGCCAGTGTGAATAACAGAACGTGCAAAATCCGCATTAGGGATGGCATATTCCTTACTGACAACCTGATATCAACATTTATGTTGGGAGTCCAACCTGACTCAAACAAGAACATTATTCATTTACATCTACATGATTACTTCACAATTCACAATTAAGTGCCTGGCAGAGGGCTCATCAAGCGACCTACAAGCTATTTCCCTACCATTCCATTCTCAAACAATGCGCAAGGAAAATGAGCAATTAAATCTTTCTGTGGAAGATCTCATTTCTCTTATTTTGTTATGATGATCATTCCTTTCTGCTTACGTGGGTGCCAACAAAATATTTTCACAATCTGAGCAGAAAGCTGGTGATTGAAATTTCATGAGAAGATTTTGCCACAATGCAAAATACCTTTGCTTTAATGACTGCCACCCCAATTCACATACTATCCCACTGTGCTCTCTCCCCTAGTACAAAACGAGCTGCCCCATCTTTGAACTTTTTCGATGTCCTCTGTCAATTCTATCTGATGTGGATCCCTCACCACACAGCAGGATTCCCAAAGAGGATGTACAAACACAGTATGGGAACCCTGTTTAGTAGAGCTGCTGCATGTTCTGCTAATAAATCATAGTCTTTGGTTTTCTTTACCCACAAGATTACCTAAATGATTGTTCCAAATTAGGTTAATTGTTCTCTCAGTATTTAGTTCAATTTACAGCCTTTAGATTTATGCGATTTATCATATAACCAAAATTTAGTGGGTTCCTTTTGGTAATCATATGGATGACCACACTTTTCATTATTCAGAATCAATTGCCACTTTTCGCATCTGCAGATTTCTTGTCCAAATCATTTTGCAATTTGTTTTGAATCATCTGATGACTTTAGTACACAGTAAATGACAGCATCATATGCAAACAATCTATGAGTGCTACTCAGATTGTCTCCTAAACATTTATGTAGAGCAGGAACAGCAGAGTGCCCATAACACTTCATTGGGAAATTCCAGATATTACTTCTGTTTTATTCAATGACTTTACGTCAGTTACTGTTAACTGTGACCTTTCTAACAGGAAATCATGAATCCAGTCCCACAACTGAGATGATAGTCCATGGGCTCATAATTTGATTAGAAATGGCTTGTGAAGTACGGTGTCAAAAGCTTTCTGGAAATCTAAAAATACGGAACCAATTTGACATCCCTTGTCAATAGCTCTCATAAGTTCATGAAAATAAAGAGCTAGTTGTGGTTCACAAGAATGATATTTTCTGATTCCATGTTGGCTGTTTGTCAATAAATCATTTTTCTTCAAGATAACTTATAATGTTTGAAACCATTATATGTTGCAAAATCCTACTGCAAATTGATGTTAGTGATATGGATCTGTAATTCAGTGGATTACTTCTATATCCTTTCTTGGGTATTGGCGTGACTTGTGCAACTTTCCAGTCTTTAGGTACAGATTTTTCAATGAGAAATCAGTTGTATGTTGCTGTTGTGGTCTGCAGTCCAGAGACTGGTTTGATGCAGCTCTCCATGCTACTCAATCCTGTGCAGGCTTCTTCATCTCCAAGTACCTCCTGCAACCTACATCCTTCTAAATCTGCTTAGTGTATTCATCTCTTGGTCTCCCTCTTGGTCCCCTCCAATACTAAATTAGTGATCCCTTGATGCCTCAGAACATATCCTATCAACCAATCACTTCTTCTAATCAAGTTGTGGCACAAATTTCTTCTCTCCTCAATTCTATTCAGTACCTCCTCATAAGTTATGTGATCTACCCATTTAATCTTCAGCATTCTTCTGTAACACCACATTCTGAAAGCTTCTATTCTCTTCTTGTCTAAACTATTTATCGTCCATGTTTCACTTCCATACAGGGCTACACTCCATACAAATACTTTCAGAAAGGGCTTTTTGACAATTAAATCCACACTCAACATTAACAAATTTCTCTTCTTCCTTGCTATTGCCAGTAACCAGTTTATATCCTCTCTACTTCGACCATCATCAGTTATTTTGCTCCCCAAATAGCAAAACTCATCTACTACTTTACTTGTCTCATTTCCTAATCTAATTCTCACAGCATCATCTGATTTAATTCAACTACATTCCATTATCCTTGTTTTGCTTTTGTTGATGTTCAAATTATATCCTCCTTTCAAGACACTGTCCATTCCATTCAACTGCTCTTCCAGGTCCTTTGGTGTCTCTGACAGAACTACAATGTCATCAGCAAACCTCAAAGTTTTTATTTCTTTTCCATGGATTTTAATTCCTACTCTGAATTTTTCTTTTGTTTCCTTTACTGCTTGCTCAATATAAAATATTGAATAATGTCAGGGATAGGCTACAACCCTGTCTCACTCCCTTCCCAACCACTGCTTCTCTGTCATGCCCCTCAACTCCTATAATTGCCATCTGGTTTCTGTACAAATTGTAAAAAGCCTTTTACTCCCTGTGTTTCACCCCTGCCACTTTCAGAATTTGAAAGGGAGTATTCCAGTCAACATTGTCATTAGCTTTCTCCGAGGCTACAAATGCCAGAAATGTAGGTTTGCCTTTCCTTAAGCTATCTTCTAAGATGAGTCGTAGGGTCAGTATTGCCTCATGTGTTCCAACATTTCTATGGAATCCAAACTTATCTTCCCCAAGGTCAGCTTCTACCAGTTTTTCCATTCATCTGTAAAGAATTTGTGTCAGTATTTTGTAGCTGTGACTTATTAAACTGATAGTTCAGTAATTTTCACATGTGTCAACACCTGCTTTCTTTGGGATTGGAATTAATATATACTCCTTGAAGTCTGAGGGTATTTTGCTTGTCTTATACATCTTGCTCACCAGATGGTAGTGTTTTGTTAGGTCTGGCTCTCCCATGGCTATCAGTAGTTGTAATGGAATGTTGTCTACTCCTGGGGCCTTGTTTCAACTTAGGTCTTTCAGTGCTCTGGCAAACTCTACACGCAACATCATATCTCCCATTTCATCTTCATCTATGTCCTTATGTACTCTTCCATTTCCATAATATTGTCCTCAAGTACATTTCCCTTGTATAAATCCTCTATATATTGCTTCCACCTTTCTGCTTTCCCTTCTTTGCTTAGAACTGGTTTTCCATTTGAGCTCTTGATATTCATACAGGTGGTTCTCTTTTCTCCAAAGGTCACTCTAATTTTCCTGTAGGCAGTGTCTATCTTAACCCTAGTGATATATGCCTCTACATCCTTATATTTTGTCCTCTAGCCATCCCTGCTTAGCCATTTTGCACTACCTGTAGATGTCATTTTTGAGACATTCGTACTCCTTTTTGCCAGTTTCATTTACTGCACTATTATATTTTCCCTTGTCATCAATTAAATTCAATATAACTTCTGTTACCCAAGGATTTCTACTAGCCCTTGTCTTTTTACCTATTTAATCCTGTGCTGCCTTCACTATTTCATCTCTCAAAGTAACCCATTCTTCTTCTACTGTATTTCTTTCCCCCTATTTGTCAATTGTTTCCTAATGCTCTATCTGAAACTCTCTACAACCTCTCGTTCATTCAGTGTATCCAGGTCCCATCTCCTTAAATTGCCAACTTTTTCCAGTTTCTTCAGTTTTAATCTACAGCTCATAACCAACAGATTGTGATCAGAGTTCCCATCTGCCCCTGGAAATGTCTTACAATTTCCTAAATCTCTGTCTCACCATTATGTAATCTATCTGAAATCTTTCAGTGTCTCTAGGCCTCTTCCATGTATATAACCTTCTTTCATGATTCTTAAGCCAAGTGTTAGCTATGATTAAGTTATGCTCTGTTCAAAATTCTACCAGATGGCATCCTCTTTCATTCCTTACCCCCATTCGCCCGCATCTCGTGGTCGTGCGGTAGCGTTCTCGCTTCCCACGCCCGGGTTCCCGGGTTCGATTCCCGGCGGGGTCAGGGATTTTCTCTGCCTCGTGATGGCTGGGTGTTGTGTGCTGTCCTTAGGTTAGTTAGGTTTAAGTAGTTCTAAGTTCTAGGGGACTTATGACCACAGCAGTTGAGTCCCATAGTGCTCAGAGCCTTACCCCCATTCCATATTCACCCACTACTTTTCCTTCTTTTCCTTTTCCTACTATCGAATTCCAGTCCCCCATGACTATTAAATTTTCATCTCCCTTCAGTATCTGAATAATTTCTTTTATCTCATCATACATTTCTTCAATGTCTTCATCATCTGCTGAGCTAGTTGGCATATAGACTTGTACTACTGTGGTAGGCATGGACTTTGTGTCCATCTTGGCTAAAATAATGCGTTCACTATGCTGGTTGTAGTAGTTTACTCGTGTTCCTGTTTATTTAATTCATTTTTAAACCTACTCCTGCATTACCCCTATTTGATTTTGTATTTATAGTCCTGTATTCACTTGACCCGAAGTCTTGTTCCTCCTGCCACTGAACTTCACTAATTCCCACTATATCTAACTTTAAATTGTTCATTTCCCTTTTTAAATTTTCTAACTTACCTGGCTGATTAAGGGATCTGACATTCCACAGTCCAATCCGTAGTGCACAAGTTTTCTTTCTCCTGATAACGATGTCCTCCTGAGTAGTCTCCACCCAGAAATCCAAATGGGGGACTATTTTACCTCTGGAATATTTTAACCAAGAGGACGCCATCATCATTTAACCATACGGTAAAGCTGCATGCTCTCGGGAAAAATTACGGCTGTAGTTTCCCCTTGCTTCCAGCCATTCGCAGTACTATCACAGCAAGGCTGTTTTGGTTAATGTTACAAGGCCAGATCAGTCAATCATCCAGATTGTTGCTCCTGCAGCTACTGAAAAGGCTGCTGCCCCTCTTCAGGTACCACATGTTTGTCTCGCCCTTTCAACAGATACCCCTCCATTGTGGTTGCACCTGGAGTATGGCTATCTGTATCGCTGAGGTACGCAGGTCTCCTCACCAACAGCAAGGTCCATGGCTCATGGCCTACTTATGTAATAGAATTACCTCTCTGACTTGCTGAAAACAGAGTATGAATTTTGCCTGTGGGAGAGAGGATGACTTTCTACAAACGAGTCCTGCCTTCCTAGCAGACATCATGAGCCACTGTTCAAACTGCTACCACTGTAAGTAATTATGGTTCTCAGATACTCATCATACATATTTTATGTATGATTTATAGACCAGAAAGTTGATACAAACTTTAACAGTTATTGATCTTTTTATTGATACCATGTCCATCTGAAAACTGTTTACAAAAAGAAGTTCATGTGTTGCAATGTGCTTTTCTGTGTGTACTGTCTGTGGAAAGGTGCTAACTCAGTTTCCCTTTTGTTGAGTACATAGGCCTGATCCATGCATATTTTGACCACCACATTTACATGTATGGTTCACAGGCCAGGTATGGCTCCAGCCCCACACAGGAGGTTATTTGTAAACAGAAGGGCCACTAAGTGGACTGCAAATCACAGCACACAGTGCTACAGTCATGGGCACTAATTTACATCCATACAGTCACATGCTGATGTGGTACTGTGCACATATGCTTCTGCAGGCACATCAGTTGTATATGACTGCTAAATATGGAGCTATTGTACCAGTAAACTCTGACAGAAACTGGATTGATATACAGTCATGACCAGAGGCCTTGCTTTTATTGAGTGATTTTAGCTTCTTTGGAACACCAAGGATATCTGTTTCTAAGTTACTCATGCTGGCAGTTGTTCTTGGTTTAAATTCTGGAATACTTAGTCCTGCCTCTTTGATGAAGGTATTTTCGAAAACTATATTTAGTAACTCTACTTTAGCAGCATTGTCATCAGTAACACCTTCATTGTAATCACACAGTGAAAGTATTGATTGAGTTTTTCTGCTGCTGAACTTTACATATGACCAGATTCTTTTTGGATTTTCTGCCAGGTTTCAAGACAGAGTTTCATTGTTATAGGTTGGGTTGGGTTGTTTTGGCGGAGGAGACCAGACAGCGAGGTCATCGGTCTCATCGGATTAGGGAAGGATGGGGAAGGAAGTCGGCCATGCCCTTTCAAAGGAACCACCCCAGCATTTGCCTTGAGGGATTTAGGGAAATCACAGAAAACCTAAATTAGGATGGCTGGACGTGAGATTGAACCGTCGTCCTCCTGAATTCGAGTCCAGTGTGGTAACCACTGCACCACCTCGCTCGGTTTGTGATAGGTATTAAAAGCATCTTGCACTGAAGTTCGTGCTGCATTTCAAGCTTCTGTACAACTTTTCTAATCTTGAGGGTTTTGCATTCTTTTAAATTTGACTTACTTGTTTGATGCTTTTGCAACAGTGTTATGACATGTTTTGTGTACATTGGAGGATCAGTACCATTTCTTATTAATTTATTTGGTCTATGTCTCAATGGCTGTTGATACTATTTATTTGAATTTAAACCACATCTGATCTGCACTAGGATACTCTGATTGGAAGGAGTGGTGACCATCTGTTAAGAATGCCTCTGTGAATTTTTATTCTAAATAGATGTATTCTGCATTTATTTTTGGTAGGTTTGGATGTTATGGTATTCAGTATCACTACAACAACATTGTGGTCACTATTCCCTGTATCCATCACGATGCTCCCCGTTTGGGCAGTATTATTTGTTTTTGCAACAATTTACACTTAGAGTGGGCTTGTGAACTAATTTTTCAAAATAATTTTCTGAAAATGCATTCAGAACTATTTCAAATGACATTTTATGCCTAACTCCGACTTTAAACATGTAGTTTCCCCAATGTATCAAGAGTAGATTGGAGTCATTACCAACCATAACTTTATAAATGGTGTATCTATTTGAAGTGAGACTCAAGTTTCCTTTGAACAGTTCACCAATTGTATCACATGAGTGTGTGTGTGTGTGGGGGGGGGGGGGGGTGTCAGTAAAAGAAACCAATTATTAATTTATTCTGGTAGTGAAGTACAACCTCTATCCACACTGACTCAGAGGATCTATCTAGTACAAGGTAATCTACTTCTGACAGCAATAAGTACTCTACCACCATACCACCAACTATATTTAATCTATCCTTTCTGAATACAGTTAGGTCCTTTGTAAAAACTTTGGCTGAACTTATTTCCAGCTTTAGCCAGCATTCTGTACTTAAAATGATTTGAGCTTCAGTGCTTTCTGTTAGTGCTTGGAAAACACCTAAGACAATTTACAAATACAATACTGATTGTTTCTGGGTCTACTTCCCTGTGTTTGTCTTGCACCCTTGTAAACTGATGCCCTCTCTGTAGTATCATTTTTATGTCTGTTATCCTGGTTTCCCATGGGGTTAAATCTTTACTATTTCTTGTTATGAATATACCGCTCCACTTCTGTTATGTATGTACTGTATTACATGTCACCCATCATTGCCGGTGATTATTTCTGTCCAACAATTCCTCTGTTCTTTAGCAATTGTTATGCAGTATACTACACAGATAGTATAGTAATGAAAGCTTTAACAAATTGTTGATTCATTTCAACTTCTAATTTATCTTTGATGTGGATTTAGCATACTTTGTACATTAATGCACAGTTTTAATACATGATACATAAAAATAATTGATTCAATAACATAAATAATTTTAAGCAAATGATACAGTACAATAAATTATTAAAATATAATACATTAAAGTAATACCATAATCTACCATACAGTACACATTTTTTAATATTTCTTTTGTTGTAAGTATTTTTATACCATAGTGTACCATGTTTAGATTCTGGCTGATGTATTTGGTGTGTGTGTCCCACTTCATGTTGTCATGAATCCATATTCCTAGAAATTTTGTTGAATTTACTATTTCTAATCATTCCTTAAATTGATTTTTGGGGAGGGCGGTTAATAAATGTTTGTTTTGTGTGGCACAAAGGTGCACTGCAACAGTTTCCACTGTGTTATCAATAAGACTGTTAGGAGTCAACCATTCTGCAATGAGTGTGGTGCAATTTTGTACTTAATATTATAGTTCTGCAGCTGTTTTGCATTTTATCAATATGTTTGTGTCAACCATAAATTTTATATATATTTTTGGTATAGGCTGTATGATTATATGACACAGTTAAATGTCAAGAACAACACTGGGTCCCAGACAGAACCTTGGGGCACACAATAATTAATTTCTTTTTGTTGTAAAGTAAACATAAGTGGGGCCAAGGGCTTGGTGTGCCGGGCTTATATTGCACTTTTGTGCACATGGCACAGTGCCTGCTCCGCCATCTGTCTTGGTTGCAAGGTGATCTCTGTAACACTTGCTCACACATATTTCAATTTTTGAAGGTGTTACTTGATGGCTATTACATCAAAAGCTTTTGCAGAGTCCAGGAACATTGCTGATACGTATCTACTGGAGTCAAGGCTTCATTAACAAAATAAAAAATTCCAGTTTCTGTTGACCTGAGTTTTCTGAACCTATGTTGGGTACTTGATACAAAGTTACTTCTCTATGCACAAAATAAGTCTTTTGTTAAATACTTTTTCCAGTATTAAAATAAAAAAAAACAAAAAAATAACAGAGGGCAGAGATATTGATCTATAGTTCTTTGCATTTGTCTTGTCTCCCTTCTTGAAGAGAGGCCTTATCTTGGCCACTTTTAGTTTTTTTGGAGAAACATTACTACACAATGAAAAGTTGCACAGATGACTCAGGGGCTTAGTCAACATTGTTGCACATTTTTTAAATGTGCAGTAAGGAACATTGTTTACAACCAAAGAAAATTCTGATTTTAATATCTTTATAATATTCAGTATTTCCTTTTCATCTGTTAGATATAAAACATAACTAATTTTTCATTTAAATAGACTTTTTGCTCATCTCTCTTCCTAGAACCTGTTTTGCTATAAAATTGTTTGCTATTTCTGTGAAATATGCATTAAATACATCAAGTACTTTGCACGGGTCACTAATTTTGTGTCCATTTTCAAACAGGTTAATGTCAGGATGTTTTTCCTGTGTTTTGCCAGATTCTTTCTTGATAATGGCCCACATTGCTTTCAATTCATTTGTAACATTTTCCTTGTAGTTGTCATTTGTTAGTTTTTTATCTTCTACTAATTTCATTTGAAGATGTGTTTGTATCTTTTAAAATAAGCGTCAAATTCTGGAGTTGTTTTGGTTTGTTTGGCTATGAAATAGAGAAATCTCTTTTCCTTCAGTGAAACTCTTATGACTGGAGTGATCCAACTGATTTATGTATTTTCTTCATGATTTTCCTTTTTATGAATGGGCAGCACAGCACAAAATAATACTGGAAAGTGCTTAAGAATTTATCAGTTTTTTCATTCATGTTCCTACAGCTGTTGATTATGCAAATCTGGTCACCCAACATTAATGATCAAACACTACATGAAACAATGCATTTAAGATATCTTGGGTGTAACTGGTTATTAAGTGCATGGGATCATGACACAAAGGTATTGAGATATGTATAATATCTATCCGCCTATGTCTTTGCTGCCATTTCTTTCAAAAATATGTGAGAGGGTTGTGTACAACAAGCTATAGGAACAGCACAAACTGGCCCACTGACACCCTCCCAGCTTGGTTTTCACAAAGTCTCTCCTCAGAGGGAGCAATATTCAGTTTCACAAAAGAGATTCTAAATGAACTGAGTTGTAGGAGGAATCACATGGGATTTTCTATGATCTCACTAAAGCTTCCGATTGTGTAAAACATAACATATTAGTACAAAAACTCCCATTCGATGGCATCAAAGACCAACTACTAGCTTGGCTACAATCTTACTTAAATAACAAGAAATGAAAGAATTTCCCCAATAGGTCCATGTGAAACAATAAATCAAAGTGGAGGATCTACACTCCTGGAAATGGAAAAAAGAACACATTGACACCGGTGTGTCAGACCCACCATACTTGCTCCGGACACTGCGAGAGGGCTGTACAAGCAATGATCACACGCACGGCACAGCGGACACACCAGGAACCGCCGTGTTGGCCGTCGAATGGCGCTAGCTGCGCAGCATTTGTGCACCGCCACCGTCAGTGTCAGCCAGTTTGCCGTGGCATACGGAGCTCCATCGCAGTCTTTAACACTGGTAGCATGCCGCGACAGCGTGGACGTGAACCGTATGTGCAGTTGACGGACTTTGAGCGAGGGCGTATAGTGGGCATGCGGGAGGCCGGGTGGACGTACCGCCGAATTGCTCAACACGTGGGGCGTGAGGTCTCCACAGTACATCGATGTTGTCGCCAGTGGTCGGTGGAAGGTGCACGTGCCCGTCGACCTGGGACCGGACCGCAGCGACGCACGGATGCACGCCAAGACCGTAGGATCCTACGCAGTGCCGTAGGGGACCGCACCGCCACTTCCCAGCAAATTAGGGACACTGTTGCTCCTGGGGTATCGGCGAGGACCATTTGCAACCGTCTCCATGAAGCTGGGCTACGGTCCCGCACACCGTTAGGCCGTCTTCCGCTCATGCCACAACATCGTGCAGCCCGCCTCCAGTGGTGTCGCGACAGGCGTGAAAGGAGGGACGAATGGAGACGTGTCATCTTCAGCGATGAGAGTCGCTTCTGCCTTGGTGCCAATGATGGTCGTATGCATGTTTGGCGCTGTGCAGGTGAGCGCCACAATCAGGACTGCATACGACCGAGGCACACAGGGCCAACACCCGGCATCATGGTGTGGGGAGCGATCTCCTACACTGGCCGTACACCACTGGTGATCGTCGAGGGGACACTGAATAGTGCACGGTACATCCAAACCGTCATCGAACCCATCGTTCTACCATTCCTAGACCGGCAAGGGAACTTTCTGTTCCAACAGGACAATGCACGTCCGCATGTATCCCGTGCCACCCAACGTGCTCTAGAAGGTGTAAGTCAACTACCCTGGCCAGCAAGATCTCCGGATCTGTCCCCCATTGAGCATGTTTGGGACTGGATGAAGCGTCATCTCACGCGGTCTGCACGTCCAGCACGAACGCTGGTCCAACTGAGGCGCCAGGTGGAAATGGCATGGCAAGCCGTTCCAAAGGACTACATCCAGCATCTCTACGATCGTCTCCATGGGAGAATAGCAGCCTGCATTGCTGCGAAAGGTGGATATACACTGTACTAGTGCCGACATTGTGCATGCTCTGTTGCCTGTCTCTATGTGCCTGTGGTTCTGTCAGTGTGATCATGTGATGTATCTGACCCCAGGAATGTGTCAATAAAGTTTCCCCTTCCTGGGACAATGAATTCACGGTGTTCTTATTTCAATTTCCAGGAGTGTATTACGTACAGTGTTACCCAAGGCCTGATCCATGGACAACTGAACTTCTTACATTGAAAATGCACTTACAGTGTCAGCATCATTTCCATTGTGTGCTGGTGGTAGTAAACCAAAATTATAAGATGAGAGAACTGATTGTTATCCCATCAATGTATGTATAAAAGCTCTGTACCTTGAGTTCAAAGTGGGCGGAGATGACACCCAATGTGCCAAGAGACAGCTTGTTGTACAAGTATGTAGGGGAGATGTGTCAATAGAAATTGTACTGGTGGGCTATCCTTGTGACAGCAGCAGTAAGTATGTTGAATGCAACAACAGAACCAACCGTAGATTATCAGATGGAGATGGACTAGTGGATATAGCAAATAACTGTAACCCACTGCAAAAAACAGTAGAATATACACAGACAATGTCTTACGGTAGTTGGCAAACTGCTCCACACTTCTATTTATGGAAGCAAAGGGTAACATACTAAATATTTCTGATTCTAGTACAGACAACTTAATAAGACACCATACACTCTGGCAACTTGGTTGTGTGCGGCTGAGCAGTGTTCTTCATTTAAGGGCAAAGAGTGCACATGTTGCTAATAATATTGTGAAGTCACCAGTATATCTGTTAGTAAAGATATTGATGCATACATTGCCTATCATTTGATACAGTACTTAAATAAGGTGTTATACAAAGTGTAGGCTATGTCAGAAAGTAACAACTGAGCCATAATGTGAGAAGGATGACCACATTGCTGCTATAAAATAAAGGTCTGCTATCAATCTGCAAGCTTATGTGCCTACTTTAGAGAGTCAGTCTCTTCCACACTACAGATTCACAGAATGAAATGTAGGGTACACTCTTCTATTACATGAGTGACAATGTGCTCAAGTTGTGGACACATAAGCAGGCAGTCCCTACGGACAGAAAAGCTGCAGCAAATGCAGCAGGGACCATTTGATAGCTTAGCGCTAATGTTGTCTACATTGCTGCCGACCATACCTAGCTATAGACTGCTAGTATCCCAAATATAATCGCCAGTAGCAAGCACAAGAACTTGCTATGCAAAAAGCACAAGAACTTGCTATGAGAAATAATTTATCTTTTGAAGAACCAGAGATGACCTTAATTTGTATTAAACAATGGTGGTCCAAAATCTCCACTTTAGAAGCAACACACAATTACCCATACCTCACCTCCAACCCCCTCCTCTTAAAAATTGTGAAACCCCAAATTTAAACACATTGATGATGCAAAAACCAAACCGCATACCAAATATAACCTGGAAATACCCATCTCAGAATTGTGTTGTGGTATTACAAACCATTGTACACAGCGAAAAACATCCATTAGACTCTTTGAATTCAAAATTTGCCTCACTCGTGAAAATGTGTGAGGACTATTTCTGGTCATGTTTTATGGAGCATATAGTGAAGGAGTGGCCTCAACACAATAACGTCACTTCAGTTACTCAAGGTGCAGGCTTAGCACTAAAGGTTGCAGTTATTTCTCTGAATGGTCATGCTCAACAAGGAAATGACACAGACGTAGAAGAAGGTAGCTTAGGTCCATTCTGAAAAGATGATAAGAAGCTGTCCAAGTGAATTACAAGAGAAAAATAAGACTGTCAGGTGAAAAAGATGTCACCGTAACCATACAAATAGGAACCTCACAAGCAATCAAAATTCTCTCCAGATGGCCAGCTGAGTCTCTCCTGCTGCCAGTGAGTGATCTTCCTGAAGATGCAGGAACATCAAAACCACATAGTAAGCTGTCTTCACCAACAAAATCTTCCAGTACATATAATTGAACTTATGCAGGTCCTTACTATGTGTATACTGAAATCGCTTAACTACTCTCTATGAGTCCTCATAAAATAGTTCTCATACGTATATGAAATGAGAAGCCACACAGTAAATATTTTGTTGTTACGTAAGAACAGGGTCAAAATTGAAGCAGATAGCCCAGTCATAGTGAACAAACTTATATCAACTTCTGTGCTTGAAGCGCTTAAATTAGAAGATTATATTCCTGCACACAGGTGAGAAAACAAGGTGTAATCAGAGGAGTGGATATATCATTAGCAGAATCTGAAATCACTACCTCCATCCAGCAACCTATTGAAATAGTGCATGTTAGATGCTTACCGCGACACCTAATTCAGAACAATGTTACATCTGTTGTGAAATCAGAGACGTGTCCTTACATTCAAAGGTCACTCACAGCCTCAACATGTTTTCTTGTATAGATGAAGATGTGAGGTTAGCCCTTATGTTCCAACTGTTAGACGATGCCACAACTGTCTATGATGTGGTCATACTAGTAAGCTGTCTCAGAGTGAACAGATTTGTCTGAGGTGTGGAAGGCCCATCCCACAGTACAATGTCAGTCAAATCAAATTGTTTGCACATGCTTTGGAAGTGACGATCTGGCTCAGAGCTTAATGCTGGCTGGAAGGAGCTAGAATGGCATTCTGATACCTCCCAGGGAATTTTTTTGAACTCACTGGAACACTCACAGGAGGTTTAAAATAGTTGTTGTTGTTGTTGTTGTTGTGGTCTTCAGTCCTGAGACTGGTTTGATGCAGCTCTCCATGCTACTCTATCCTGTGCAAGCTTCTTCATCTCCCAGTACCTACTGCAACCTACATCCTTCAGAATCTGCTTAGTGTATTCATCTCTTGGTCTCCCCCTACGATTTTTACCCTCCACGCTGCCCTCCAATACTAAATTGGTGATCCCTTGATGCCTCAGAACATGTCCTACCAACCGATCCCTTCTTCTGGTCAAGTTGTGCCACAAACTTCTCTTCTCCCCTATTCTATTCAGTACCTCCTCATTAGTTACGTGATCTACCCATCTAATCTTCAGCATTCTTCTGTAGCACCACATTTCGAAAGCTTCTATTCTCTTCTTGTCCAAACTATTTACCGTCCATGTTTCACTTCCATACATGGCTACACTCCATACAAATACTTTCAGAAATGACTTCCTGACACTTAAATCTATACTCGATGTTAACAAATTTCTCTTCTTCAGAAACGCTTTCCTTGCCATTGCCAGTCTACATTTTATATCCTCTCTACTTCGACCATCATCAGTTATTTTGCTCCCCAAATAGCAAAACTCCTTTACTACTTTAAGTGTCTCATTTCCTAATCTAATTCCCTCAGCATCACCCGACTTAGTTCCACTACATTCCATTATCCTCGTTTTGCTCTTGTTGATGTTCATCTTATATCCTCCCTTCAAGATACCATCCATTCCATTCAACTGCTCTTCCAAGTCCTTTGCTGTCTCTGACAGAATTACAATGTCATCGGCAAACCTCAAAGTTTTTATTTCTTCTCCATGGATTTTAATACCTACTCCGAAATTTTCTTTTGTTTCCTTTACTGCTTGCTCAATATACAGATTGAATAACATCGGGGAGAGGCTACAACCCTGTCTTACTCCCTTCCCCACCGCTGCTTCCCTTTCATGTCCCTCGACTCTTATAACAGCCATCTGGTTTCTGTACAAATTGTAAATAGCCTTTCGCTCCATGTATTTTACCCCTGCCACCTTTAGAATTTGAAAGAGAGTATTCCAGTCAACATTGTCAAAAGCTTTCTCTAAGTCTACAAATGCTAGAAACGTAGGTTTGCCTTTCCTTAATCTTTCTTCTAAGATAAGTCGTAAGGTCAGTATTGCCTCACGTGTTCCAGTATTTCTACGGAATCCAAACTGATCTTCCCCGAGGTTGGCTTCTACTAGTTTTTCCATTCGTCTGTAAAGAATTCGTGTTAGTATTTTGCAGCTGTGGCTTATTAAACTGATTGTTCGGTAATTTTCACATCTGTCAACACCTGCTTTCTTTGGGATTGGAATTATTATATTCTTCTTGAAGTCTGAGGGTATTTCACCTGTCTCATACATCTTGCTCACCAGATGGTAGAGTTTTGTCAGGACTGGCTCTCCCAAGGCCGTCAGTAGTTCCAATGGAATGTTGTCTACTCCGGGGGCCTTGTTTCGACTCAGGTCTTTCAGTGCTCTGTCAAACTCTTCACGCAGTATTGTATCTCCCATTTCATCTTCATCTACATCCTCTTCCATTTCCATAATATTGTCCTCAAGTACATCGCCCTTGTATAGCCCCTCTATACACATAGTACACATGTGTAAAATGGCAATGTAACTATTATTTGCCGCTGCTCCGGCTTCATGGAACGTGACAGTGACTGACCCACGTGACATGATGAGCAGGGGTGTGGGGGCGAGCTACTGTGTATGTATGTGTGCGTGTGGGGAGGGGGGGAGGGCAAGAAGTTAACGTTTCGTGAAGACATGTTAGAGGGACGTTTGTGTTCAAATGTGTTGCTTATATGTAGAAATGGATATCAATTTAATCCAGTTGTAATAACTCAGTCAGCAGAAGACAAATTACACTTAAAGCCTTGACTAAATGTCTAACTCTGTGTCACATGCAGTGGTCACATGTCACCTCGTGATTTGTTTTCCCAACTCTTCAGAAAGTCGGTATTATATGTGACCTCAACTGGCCAGGAATATCTTCATTGTCATTCATCACTAAACGCTTTATTAGCACCAGACACACATTCACCAAGCAAGTACAGTGAAACTGTTTGAAAAAATGATGTCATAGTCACGAAGACTTGTCACTCGTGCTGATATGTAACGAGCATAACTAGGGAGCAAAGTGACACTGCTATGGGAAGAGGCGGTATCACCTGTTTGTATTATTCTCATGGTTTTATTGTTTTGATTATAAGAAATTATGTTTCAAGATCCTGAATTTCAGAATAGTATTTTGTAAAAAAATGATTTATCATTGTAAGTTTTATCAAACTCAATACTTGTAATTGTTATGGCTGGGGGAGGGGGGTTCTTTGGTTGAAGACGTGCTTTCCAGCGGCTAAAATTTTAGAAATTAAGCACTAATTTGGCTGCAGATAGTGCCCTGCTTACATTTTTAGAAGGCTGGTCAATGAATTTGCCACATTCAGTAACACTTCCTTTAGGGATGCAGAAGAATTTGTTAGGAGCGATGAAGTGTAAAGTAAGGACAAGGTGTTTGTCAGGAAGGATGAAGCAGCATTATGGTTAAACAGGTATGTTTTTCACATACATTTAATGGCAGCATCTTATTTAGCCACTGGGTAGGGGTCTAAGGGTCAATGGAAGTTATAGGAAGATATACAGGGCTGACAAAAAATTTAATTTAAGGGTACTGATATTCTCCTGGGTATTTGTGAGTAAGGCTTTTGTTATTTAGTGGAGCAACCGAATTCAGTCAAAAGATACGCCAGAGTGGAAATGAGTTTCAACAGAGCCAGTTGCAGGCAGGCAAGAGTGTTATGTGTTACGAAGTAAAACACAGCCGACAAGTATTGGGAAGCAGAGCTAGCTGGGTGCGATGTAGCAACAGCCAATGCTGTAATAAACTAGTGGAAGGTGGGAGCATTTCCTCACTTGCCACCATGAAAGAGTTTATAATATGTGCCTTAAGCCCTAAACAAATGTAGTCTGGAGGGCATAAGTACTCAGTCATTTGTGTACTAAAATATTCTAGTGTCAGTATCACAACCTAAACCACGAGCGTATGACACCAGGAGCAACATCCCAGAATGCGGTATGGGGTCTGCTGTTTGACCACAGGATGGGGTTGCCTGCCCTGAGTCATGAGGGCACCCACTGCCAGAGCAGAGTGCCACCCACCCACTGGAGGGAGGTCATGGCCACCTCTACAGTATCACTAGCTGAGCTGCCTTGCTATCATCACAGTCGTAGCTGGAGATGTTGCTGACAGGCCATGCCCGGCCTCACTCTCTGCGCTCTCAGCTGTGCTGGATGTCTATTGTTTCACATGAGAGGCAACTGAATGCCTCCAACAAGCTGTTCCTGGTGTACTATGGCTGACTGATGGAATAAAAAAAGTTAATTAAACAAATCTACTGTGATCCACATGTCTCATTTCACTCTCCACAGGTGACAGTCCAAGGGTCATCTAACACTGGTGTCAGATCATTGGCATCTGAACCTTCAGCTATGGTATAGTGAATCCCAAAAGTTTGACTGTATTTTGGTCATGAAGAAAAGGTTTGATGGTCATGTATTCTGTAAAGCAGATTTTATTTCGAGTAGAGAACCAATGAATTTATCTAGTTTGAGAAGTAATGGAAGTGATGATTGATTAGTGCCTGTTCGATGTGCACAGTGTAACCTTGAGGGCCAATCAGCACATGTATGGAATCAGTTCCAGTAAAATGTTACACACATAATTGGTGAGGGCAATGGCTAGGCAATGCTAGGAATCCAGATGGCTCATGATGAGGCATCAGAATTTGGTTAATGTATTTTGTTTTCTTGTCTTGTGAGTGTTAGCTCTCAAAATGAATGTTTTCAAGGACAGAGCTTTGATAGAACCAGAGTTGCAAGATGTGTCAGGGTCATAAGCAGGATGAATATTGTTAGAAAAGGTAGTATAATCAACAGTGGATAATACAGAACTAAGACAACTGAGGGTGTCCAGGCCTATGAGAGACCTTGGAAATCTGACTGAGATGGAAGGTTGATTTGATAAGGAGTTATTGAGTGTTGCAAATTTGGAACTAACAGGGGAAGCTAAAGCTTACGTAGGGTATACAGAAGCTCTTAAGGCAGTCATAACACTCAAAGAATTAAAAGAAGGGTTGATTCAGAGATATGTGAAATGAAACAGTGTCAGAAACTAGAGGGAACAATTATGGGCAATAAATAAGTAAAATAGGGAAACTGTGGAACAATTTGTGGATAGGATAAGGAAAATTAATGGATGTACCTATGGATTAGGACAGGATGCTGCAGTCAATGAAATTATTTTGCAAGTGGCTGAGCAGAGGATGCTCGATGCTGTTTTTAGATGATTGCACGCATAAATGTCAAGATGTGTATGGACAGGGCATCTGACAGAGATGCAGAGCGGTGTGGTTAGCTATAGAGTGTGAGGAGATCAATAGGTCAACAGAAATTCAGGGTAAATGGACAGAGTTTTCAGTTAGTATAAAATGTTTCAGATGTGAATGAACGGGACTGGTAAGGAGGCAGTTCGCCAGCCTCAGGGTGATGTAGATAAAGTAAGAGGAAGTAATGGTTCTAAAAGCAGAAGACCATGGAAGAATGTGTTAAACATCAATGTGAATCCCAAGTCCACCTACAGCCATTCTCAGTAAGATTGAATGCTACAAAATAGTATGTAGAGGTGAAGTGTGCGATAAGGGGAGTAGTAGGATAAAAGATTTGCGGTGTATTATCAGACACAAGGGGACAAGTGTCGGTGACCAGTAGTGATCTGGCAAAACTTAGTAAGTGAATAAGGGAACCCACCACGTTACGGAGCACGTGGAGCGCGGGATAAAGATGTCACACCACTAATATCGATGGACACAAACTTCTGCCTGGATACAGTTTTATTTAAACAATGTGTAGAGATTGTGCAACACGTGTGAGGGCCATGGTATGATTCTAGGATTAGATTTCTTATGCCAGGCTAGTGCCATAATAGATCTTCAGCAATGTAAGATGGAACTTGACAGAAAAATGTCTCAGTTGTGTGAAGCTATTGCCAGTGTAGCGATGTGTCAAAGGGAGTCTGTCATGAAAGACAAACTGATTAAACCATGAACAACCGTACTAAGAGTTGATTCCCATGATTGTGTTCCTAAGGGTACAGGGAAATCACTTTGGGTCAGTGTTGAGTCAAGCTTGCTGGCAAGAATTTTGTGTGTGGTGGAACTGTTAAAAGAGAATGAAGTAAGCAGTTTTTTTTAAGCAATTGTACCTCTGTATGCAAGATGGGTTGGTATGCAAAGAAACCAAGCTGGGCTCACAGGTAGTGGTTAGTGGCACCAGTGAATCTAACGAATAGAGTGCTAAAAGAAGATCATGGATGTTGCAGATCTAGCAACAGAAAAGTAGCAGAAAGGTATTGGTGGAGAAATAGGCAGATGGACGTAAACTAGTAGGTGTGGAATTACACACAATGCATACAGAGAGTGGATTTGTATTGAAAAAGAGTACCATTGCAGAGATTACCTGAAGCAATAGCATGATTCCAATTTTCGGAGCCTGATGTTATAGGTCCATTTAATAAAAGACCTGAGGGAATAAGTACATAGTCACAATCATAGATCATTTTTCAAGAGATGTAGAAATGGTCATGATGCTAAACCAGCAGACAGCAACAGTGTCACAAGCACTTGTGAATAATTGTATATTGAAGTTTGGAGGGCCTGAAACAACAGTAACAGAATAGGGAATGAACTTCATGTCAGCTCTGTTTGAGGAATTGTGTACGTGGCTAAATGTGAAGAAGTTAAGAACGAGTCCTTTCCAACCACAAGCCGGTGGAAGAACTGAAAGAGTACAAAGGACAACCGGGAAGGTGCTTGGATACTATGTTGATTCAAATCCCACCAGATGGGATGTCTACTTGAAGTACGTCATCTCATCTCTGCCTATGACTCAAAACAGCATAGGAATATAGGATTATTGCATACAAAGAAGTATATGGTCATAAAATACCATCACCATTGGACATATTGAAAATGAAGAAAGGGAAGACTGGAGAATCTGTCAAGGAATTTGCCAAAGTGATTAGGGAAATTTGGACTAGAGTACAGATGGCAAATTAACAAGTACTGAAGAACAGAAAGAAGCAACGGGCCCATTCAGCAGGAATGTCATGGTTGGTCAGTGGGTGATGCTATCAACTTTGTATATGCCAAAGGGAAAGATAAAGAAGTTTTTTGCAAAGTATTGGCGGCTATACCATGTGTTAGAGACTACATAACCAGTGAATGTCAAGATTAAATTGCTGACAAGAAAGACAAGTGTGAATGTAGGGTGGTTGAAATATTTTCAAGGGAGTCCAGAAGTTACAGCAGGGATAGGAGATGTGGACCAGAATGGAGAGTGAGGAGAAAGGTATCGGAAGATAAACAAGAGGTTGTGAATGAAATGGTAATGAGGAAACCATATGGATTTTGGCCTAAGAGACAGACATTTAATTTTTTTAGGTTAGGTATAGATTTAGTGCAATTAGTAGTAATAAGGGTGGCCTCATCTGTGAATAGGTCGGACAACAGAAGTTTCTTCGCCATGGAGGCCTGCATGATAAAACAGCAGAAAAAGTGTCACCGAAGAGGTAATCCTGTAAATAGTAAGGCCTGCACCTTAACCAAGTGATACGGATACTGGCAGCTGTTGTGGAGAGTGTTCCACACGGTTGTCTAGCTTACCTCATGCTGGTGGATCACCTGCCTTGTGCTGATGCTGGGTCACTGACAAAGATCATTTATCTCCACCTTATAATGGGTTGGCTCCATAGGAATGCATTCTGGCCTTACATCAATATGATGTGTTTTGCTCCTTATCCTCCCAGGTTTCGTTTCCTATAGGTTGTTTCCATTTAGCAAAATTACCCCGTGTCCAACCAAAAGTATTTTGACACTTATTAGCGGACATCAGTAGGCAATGTGTGCACCCATCATCATTATGACGGCTTCAGCTCTGCTGGGGACACTTTAAAATGAGGTTTCTGAATGTCTGTGGAGAAAGAATGGTAGTCCATCCTTCCTCAAGAGTAGAAGTCAGAGAAGGTAGTGGTGTGGACGCTGCAGTCTGGAGTGAAGTCAACATTATAACTCATCCGAAAAGTGTTCCATTAGGTTCAGGTCAGGACTCTGGACAGGCCAGTTCAGTTAAGGACTGTTATTGCACACAAACCATTGCCTCATATACGCTGCTTTATAACAAGGAGAATTGTCATGTTGATGCAATCATCGTCTCTGAAATTTTCCTCTACTGTGTGCAGTACACAGTGCTGTGTTCATATCCTTCCGTATTCTATGTTTTCTTAAGCGCAACAAGAGGTTCTCATACATACATACATACATTAATCCTTGTTCCATAGATCATGCATATGGCATTTTGTAATGATGTGGGAAGTGTCAATTTAACATAAGTTTTCTTTACACAAAATAATTAATTAATTAATAACTTTAATTCTTTTTTTACAGTTACTACTTCATATCTAAGAATTCATCTATTGAGTAGAAGGAGTTGTCTTTCAGAAATTTGTTTAATTTGCTTTTAAATGTTGGCTGGCTATCTGTCAGACTTTTAATACTATTTGGCAAATGCCCAAAGATTTTTGTGGCAGCATAATTCACCCTTTTTCTGTGCCAAAGTGAGATTTAATCCAGAATAGTGAATATCATCCTTTCTTCTAGTGTTGTAGCTATGCACTCCGCTGTTATTTTTGAATTGGGATGGGTTATTAATAACAAATTTCATAAGTGAATATATGTACTGTGAAGGTACTGTGAATATCCTGAGTTCCTTAAATAAATGTCTACAAGGTGATCTTGGATGGCTCCAGCTATTATTCTGATTACACGCTTTTGTGCAAGGAATACTTTCTCTTGTGGCATTGATGGGTCATATTGACCACAGACAACATCAATCTTTGGGACTCAGGTTGCTCATCTGAGCCGTCATATTAATTCAGTCTGTTCTTATACCTTGTAATGAGTGCACGTGTATGATAATTGTCGAAATATATGTATGTGCAGATATTAGTGGGGACAGTTTATTTCATATACCGCTATCCATATCCTGTTCCCATACTGGTGACCCCAACGCTGGCTCGACTTCGAGGTGGACCTGCCTCCCATCGCTCTGCCTCCGCACCCCGCCCTGGTCAGGGTGAAGCTCCTGCTCGTGCGTCTACCAGCTCATACGACCACCAACAATGTCAATGTCCACATGGTCTTCCCTCAAGACTCACATGCGGTACTCCGTACTGCGTGGGGGGAGAGCTGTGTGGTGTCGATAGGTCATATCGACCATAGACAACATTAATCTTTGGGACTCACATCGCTAATACGAGCCGCCATGTTAATTCAGTCTGTTCTTATACCTTGCACTGTGTGCACGTGTATGATAATTGTTGAAATATATGTATGTGCAGATATTAGGAGGGGACAGCTTATTCCATATACCACCATCCGTATCCTGTTCCTGTTGTTGTTGTTGTTATGGTCTTCAGTCCTGAGACTGGTTTGATGCAGCTCAACATTCTACTCTATCCTGTGCAAGCTTCTTCATCTCCCAGTACCTACTGCAGCCTACATCCTTCTGAATCTGCTTAGTGTTTTCATCTCTTGGTCTCCCTCTACGATTTTTACCATCTACGCTGCCCTCCAGTACTAAATTGGTGATTTCTTGATGCCTCAGAACATGTCCTACCAACCGATCCCTTCTTCCAGTCAAGTTGTGCCACAAAGTCCTCTTCTCCCCAATTTTATTCAATACCTCCTCATTAGTTATGTGATCTACCCATCTAATCTTCAGCATTCTTCTGTAGCACCACATTTTGAAAGCTTCTATTCTCTTCTTGTCTAAACTATTTATCGTCCATGTTTCACTTCCATACATGGCTACACTCCATACAAATACTTTCAGAAACGACTTCCTCACATTTAAATCAACACTCAATGTTAACAAATTTCTCTTCTTCAGAAACGCTTTCCTTGCCATTGCCAGTCTATATTTTATATCCTCTCTACTTTGGCCACCATCAGTTATTTTGCTCCCCAAATAACAAAACTCCTTTACTACTTCAAGTGTCTTATTTCCTAATCTAATTCCTTCACCATCACCCGACTTAATTCGACTATATTCCATTATCCTCATTTTGCTTTTGTTGATGTTCATCTTATACCCTCCATTCAAGACACTGTTCATTCCGTTCAACTGCTCTTCCAAATCCTTTGTTGTCTCTGACAGAATTACAATGTCATCGGCAAACCTCAAAGTTTTTATTTCTTCTCCATTACCTACTCCGAACTTTTATTTCGTTTCCTTTACTGCTTGCTCAATATACAGATTGAATAGCATCAGGGAGAGGGTACAACACTGACTCACTCCCTTCCCAAACACAGCTTCCCTTTCATGTCCCTCGACTCTTATAACTGCCATTTGCTTTCTGTACAAATTGTAAATAGCCTTTCGCTCCCTGTATTTTACCCCTGCCACCTTGAGAATTTGAAAGAGAGTATTCCAGTCAACATTGTCAAAAGCTTTCTCTAAGTCTACAAATGCTAGAAGCGTAGGTTTGCCTTTCCTTAATCTTTCTTCTAAGATAAGTCATAGGGTCAGTATTGCTTCACGTGTTCCAACATTTCTACGGAATCCAAATTGATCTTCCCCGAGGTCGGCTTCTACCAGTTTTTCCATTCGGCTGTAAAGAATTCGGGTTAGTATTTTGTAGCTGTGACTTATTAGACTGATAGTTCTATTATTTTCACATCTGTCAACACCTGTTTTCTTTGGGATTGGAATTATTATATTCTTCTTGAAGTCTGAGGGAATTTCGCCTGTCTCATACATCTTGCTCACCAGATGGTAGAGTTTTGTCAGGAATGGCTCTCCCAAGGCTGTCAGTAGGTCTAATGGAATGTTGTCTACTCCTGGGGCCCTGTTTCGACTCAGGTCTTTCAGTGCTCTGTCAAACTCTGCATGCAATATCATATCTCCCATTTCATCTTCATCTACATCTGCTTCCATTTCCATAATATTGTCTTCAAGAACATCGCCATTGTGTTGACCCTCTATATACTCCTTCCACCTTTCTGCTTTCCCTTCTTTGCTTAGAACTGGGTTTCCATCTGAGCTCTTGATATTCATGCAAGTGGTTCTCTTTTCTCCAAAGGTCTCTTTAATTTTCCTGTAGGCAGTATCTATCTTACCCGTCATGAGATAAGCCTCTACATCCTTACATTTGTCCTCTAGCCATCCCTGCTTAGCCATCTTGCACTTCCTGTCGATGTCATTTTTAGACGTTTGTATCCCTCCTTTCATCAATTAAATTCAGTATCTCTTCTGTTACCCAAGGATTTTTACTAGCCCTCATCTTTTTACCTACTTGATCCTCTGCTGCCTTCACTATTTCATTCCTCAAAGCTACCCATTCTTCTTCTACTGTATTTCTTTCCCCCCTTCCTGTCAGTTGTTCCCTTATACTCTCCCTGAAACTCTGGTTCCTTCACTTTATCCGGGTCCCATCTCCTTAAATTCCCACCTTTTTGCAGTTTCTTCAGCTTTAATCTACAGTTGATAACCAATAGATTGTGGTCAGAGTCCACATTTGCCACTTGAAAGGTCTTACAATTTAAAATCTGGTTCCTAAATCTCTGTCTTACCATTATATAATCTATCTGAAACCTTCTAGTATCTCCAGGATTGTTCCATGAATACAACCTTCTTTCATGATTCTTGAACCAAGTGTTGGCTATGGTTAAGTTATGCTCTGTGCAAAATTCTACCAGGCGGCTTCCTCTTCCAATTTCTTAGTCCCAATCAATATTCACCTACTGCGTTTCCTTCTCTTCCTTTTCCTACTGTCGAATTTCGGTCATCCATGACTATTAAATTTTCGTCTCTCTTCAATACCTGAATAATTTCTTTTATCGCATCACACATTTCATCAATTTCTTCATTATCTGCAGAGCTAGTTGGCATATAAACTTGTACTACTGTAGTAGGCGTGGGCTTTGTGTCTATCTTGGCCACAATAATGCGTTCACTAAGCTGTTTGTAGTAGCTGTTCCCATACTCTCTTAATGCCGAATTGCACCAAAATACACTCCTGGAAATGGAAAAAAGAACACATTGACACCGGTGTGTCAGACCCACCATACTTGCTCCGGACACTGCGAGAGGGCTGTACAAGCAATGATCACACGCACGGCACAGCGGACACACCAGGAACCGCGGTGTTGGCCGTCGAATGGCGCTAGCTGCGCAGCATTTGTGCACCGCCGCCGTCAGTGTCAGCCAGTTTGCCGTGGCATACGGAGCTCCATCGCAGTCTTTAACACTGGTAGCATGCCACGACAGCGTGGACGTGAACCGTATGTGCAGTTGACGGACTTTGAGCGAGGGCGTATAGTGGGCATGCGGGAGGCCGGGTGAACGTACCGCCGAATTGCTCAACACGTGGGGCGTGAGGTCTCCACAGTACATCGATGTTGTCGCCAGTGGTCGGCGGAAGGTGCACGTGCCCATCGACCTGGGACCGGACCGCAGCGACGCACGGATGCACGCCAAGACCGTAGGATCCCACGCAGTGCCGTAGGGGACCGCACCGCCACTTCCCAGCAAATTAGGGACACTGTTGCTCCTGGGGTATCGGCGAGGACCATTTGCAACCGTCTCCATGAAGCTGGGCTACGGTTCCGCACACCGTTAGGCCGTCTTCCGCTCACGCCACAACATCGTGCAGCCCGCCTCCAGTGGTGTCGCGACAGGCGTGAATGGAGGGACGAATGGAGACGTGTCGTCTTCAGCGATGAGAGTCGCTTCTGCCTTGGTGCCAATGATGGTCGTATGCGTGTTTGGCGCCGTGCAGGTGAGCGCCACAATCAGGACTGCATACTACCGAGGCACACAGGGCCAACACCCGGCATCATGGTGTGGGGAGCGATCTCCTACACTGGCCGTACACCACTGGTGATCGTCGAGGGGACACTGAATAGTGCACGGTACATCCAAACCGTCATTGAACCCATCGTTCTACCATTCCTAGACCGGCAAGGGAACTTGCTGTTCCAACAGGACAATGCACGTCCGCATGTATCCCGTGCCACCCAACGTGCTCTAGGAGGTGTAAGTCAACTACCCTGGCCAGCAAGATCTCCGGATCTGTCCCCCATTGAGCATGTTTGGGACTGGATGAAGCGTCGTCTCACGCGGTCTGCACGTCCAGCACGAACGCTGGTCCAACTGAGGCGCCAGGTGGAAATGGCATGGCAAGCCGTTCCACAGGACTACATCCAGCATCTCTACGATCGTCTCCATGGGAGAATAGCAGCCTGCATTGCTGCGAAAGGTGGATATACACTGTACTAGTGCCGACATTGTGCATGCTCTGTTGCCTGTGTCTATGTGCCTGTGGTTCTGTCAGTGTGATCATGTGATGTATCTGACCCCAGGAATGTGTCAATAAAGTTTCCCCTTCCTGGGACAATGAATTCACGGTGTTCTTATTTCAATTTCCAGGAGTGTATGATCCAATATGAAAGTAGTGAATAGGCATAGTAGGCTAATTTACTGATGTGTTTATCACCAAAATTTGTAATAACCTTAATAGCATAAGTAGCTGAACCTAACCATTTCAGCAGATGCTTGATGCGTTTCTTCCAATTCAGTTTCTCATGAATGCACACACCCAGAAATTTTGAGTATTGTGCCTTAGAAACAGACCTCTGCTCATAGTCTATATTTATCAATGGTGTTATGCCATTCACAGTACAGAATTGTATAAACTGTGTTTTCTCAAAATGTAGTGAGAGTCCATTTGTAGGGAAGCACTTAATAATTTTCTGAAGGACATTATTTGCAATTTCCTCAGCTCATTCTTGCTTCTTGTGTGTGATTACTATAGTTGAATCATCAGCAAAAAGAACTAGCTTTGCATCTTCATGAATATAGAGTGGCAAATCGTTAATATATATTAAGAACAATAAGGGACCCAAGAGTGAATCCTGTGGGACACCATTAGTGATACCTGCCCTGTTAGAGGACTCTGCAGGTTTTTGAAGGGTATCTGTACTGTTAATTTCAACCTTCTGCATTCTTCCAGTTAAGTATGAATTAAATCATTTGTGCAATGTCCGACTCATACCACAATACTTTAGCTTATCTAGAAGATTTTCATGATTCACACAATCAAAAGCCTTTGAGAGATCACAAAATATCGCAATGGGTGATGATCGGTTATTCAATGCATTTAATACCTGATCAGTGAAAGCATATATAGCATTTTCTGTCGAAAAGCCTTTCTGAAAACCAAACTGACATTTTGTTAGTACTGCATTTTCACAAATATGTGATGCTACTCTTGAATACATTACTTTTTCAAGAATTTTGGGTAAAAGTGTCAGAAGTGAGATTGGGTGGTAGTTGTTAGCATCATATCCATCCGCTTTTTTGTGCAGTTGTTTAACAATAACGTATTTTTGTCTACCTGGAAAAATGCCTGACCACCAATGTTAACGTAACCAGTTAAAATTTTTATGTTGTGCAAAACATCATCCTAGGAACTGCACAACACCAAAATCGATTCCCATTGTCCGGTGCCTTGGAGCGAGTATCTCGGAAAAGTCGAAACTGGTCGGCTGTTCGCGTGCTACTGCCGTGGGCATCTGTGGATAGTGGTTGAAGGATGCTAAAATAACAGATAGGGGGCGAGGCGCTGTGTGTTCACATCTCATCACAGAAATTGTTGGTCGGAGCCTTGCCCTGCCTGTGAAGTAGCGTAAGCGGCCATCTGTTGCAGATATGACGACGCAGTACAATACTGTAGCAGGAGTAAGTGCTTCACAGTACCCCATTCAGCGCAAATTGTTCAACACGGGGTTCCATACCACACGATCCTTACATCTACAATGTGACGTCATCGTCAGTTACGACTGCAGCGAGCATAGGATCATCGAGATTGGACCGTGGATCAATGGTAACTCGTCGTCTGGTCGGATGAATCAAGTTTCTTCTTCTGCCAGGACGATGGTCGTGTTAGGATATGCCTTCATCCAGGCGAACGGCTGCACCACGGACCCAGAGTGATGGATGGAGAGGGTTTTAAGGGCGCACAACGGCAAGATCTTCAGCGCCCGCTCAGTAACAGATTGAGACGGATGTCAAGAAAATACTCAGAACAATAAGATAAAACAGAAAGTAAAACACAGGTAACAAGCTTGGAAAAATATATGCCTACCCACACCGAAGCGTGGGACGGAGCATACCGTCATCAGTAAAACATGGACAACACAGGAAGAAAGTGGTAGAGGGAGCTAAAACAATACAGCAGATGGAAGTGGCTGGCTGACCGCAAGGAAAAAAGGGAGGAACCAGCCACTTTGCAATACACTAAAACCTCCAGTTTAGGCGAGAGTCCAGACACATCACAAAACTTTAAAACCCTAGACACACATATCGCATCATTAGCTAAAACACAGGGCAGATCTCCAGCAACTTGTGCCTCTGCCCTTGCATCACGGTATAAAATGCAGTCTGTTAAAATGTGCCGGACAGAGATGTGCACAACACAAGCATCACAAAACGGGGGATCCTCCCACCGTAATAGAAAGCTATGTGTGAGAGGACAGTGTCCGATCCGAAGACGCGTGAGGGTCACTTCTTCCCGCCTGAGCGCCCGTCAGGAGGAACGCCACGGCCGGGTTGTTGACTTCACCAACAGCAGTTTATTGGCCGTCACCGCCAGCCATTCTTCCTCCCACAACTCCATGCACTTCTTGTGAAGTGCAGAAATGACAGGGAATAGGACACTGGACCACATCCTAATCTCTGCGGGCCTCCTTGTCAGCCCGATCGGTCTGTTCATTGCCCCATATTCCTACGCAGAGTGATGGGAACAATATTATGCTTGGGTGAGATTCGCCTGTGGTTCCAGTTAGTTAATTACATGTTCCATAGATTTGAACGACTCTCTTATCAAAATGACGTTGAACGAGTCAGTTTACAGGATTTGTTTACATGATTAGTGTTAACATTAATGAACACATTATTTTTAGGCTTATGACCACTTCCTTGTCCTTCTGTCTGTCCGTCCGACTGTTAAGAACTGTTTTTCTCGGGAACGGATAGCCGTATCGAGCTGCAATTTATGCACATAATAAGGTCTACAGTCCTCTGGAGGTGTAAACAACTGAAGTCTCTATGTCAGTGCAATCAAAAGATGCGGTCATTTATTTTACATATTTGACACTCGAAAACTCACTCATCGAAACCTATAGGGCACTTCCTGTTGACCTAAAAATCGTGAAATTCGGCAAGAAACAAGGTTTCACAGTATAAATAAAGGAAAAATTCTAAACTTGTTAATATGTAATTATGTCATACGAAAATCTTTCTTTTGCCATTTGTTATCTGATTGTCTGTTTATCCTTCCGGCTGTTAAAACCGCTCTTTTGAGGAAAGGGTTCACATATCGCATTAAATGTTATATCACACGCTAAGGCCTATGGTTTCTTGGTGGTGTAACAAATGTAAGTTTCTAAGTCAATGCAATCAAAAGATACTACGACTATTTGCGCAACATATTCTGATGCTCGCAAACTGACTCATCAAAACCTATAGGGTACTTCCCGGCGATCTGGAATCATGATATTTGGCAAGAAGCAAGAGTTCACAGTACAAGTAAAGAAAAAATTCGCGAAAGTGTTAATTTGTAGTTATATCAAACGAAAGAAAGATTTTTTTAGTTGTTGTCCGACTGTGTACTTGGCCGTCTGTTAAGCGCCTTTTTCTGAGGAAACGGGAAGACATATCAAGTTGAAATTAATGTCGCGTACTGAGGTGTACGCTTCTTTGCCGTTGTGTAAAACTGAGCTTCGAAGTCAGCGCAGTCAGAAGATACTGCCATATTTTGATACTAGCAAACTCACTCATTACAATCTACGGGGTACTTCCCGTTGATCTAGAATCTGAAATTGGCACGAATAAAGGCTTCACAGTAAAGGACAGGACCAAACAATTTTTAATTTGTAATTACATCACACGAAAAAAGAATTCTTTCGTCATTTGTTATCCGGCTTCAAGCTTAAAATTAAAACATTTTCGAAAGTCTTGAGATTTCCGGTACCGGTATTGTGCTAGTTCCATGGTCGACAACAGGCAAAAATCATCGAGATTCTCGATTCGCGGAATGGATGAACTGCCTGCATAGACAATGAAGCTTGTTCAGAACCCTTAGGGCGCGGGTCCTACTCTCACCTGGCAAATTTTTAAAGTCCTACTCATGCAGCTACACTTAAAAAAAAAGATCTATTGTTTAGTCAGAACATCTGTTTTAAATTCGTCTATGGAATAGAGGGACTGTCCAGGAGAAAGTTTAGGTTATGTTTAAAACTTGCTTTACTACCTGCCAGACATTTTATGTGATTGGACATACGGTCAAAAAATTTGATTGCTGCATACTGAATTACTTTGTGAGCCACTGACAACTTTAATGTAGGCGCCTTTTTCAAGTAGTTAGGTATTTCAACTGCACCATCAGAGTACATATGCTCGCTAATGAAATTCGTTACAAATAATCCATCTCAATTCGCGAAGAACAGTGATGTTCATGCGTACAACACTAGAGGAAAAAATGACCTTTCATATCTGTTATTGAAGCTGTCAGTTGCTCAAAAAGGAGTACATTATGCAGCAACAAAAGTCTTTGATAATAATTTGCCCAGCAACATAAAGTGTCTTGCAGGTACCAGATCAAGTTTTAAATCTGGCTTAATATCATTTCTTTAGGACAACTCGTCCTACTCCATGGACGAGTTTCTGTTTCAGAAATGGCTAAAAAAAAAGATTGTACCTCTAAATGTAGTTGCATGTGTAGAACTAAAAATTCCAGTAATATTAATATTAGCACTATTCACGTGTGTAGATATATCTTGTAATCTGACCTGTTCCACATAATATCGATAAAATAATCGGGAAAATGATATACGGAACATGACATAACTAAAACTAAACTAAAGCTAACAAGTGGTAAGAAAGGTAATTTTTTCCTCTAGTGCTGTAAGTATGGACATCACTATTCCTCTCAAATTGTGATGGATCATTTATTATTGATGAATTTCACTAGCGAGTATGTGTACTGTGACAGTGAAAGTACGTACATGACGACCTCGGGTGAATACCACATATTATTCCCATTGCTCGCTTTTGTACAATCTAGATTACTCCAGAAAATTATTCCGTAAAACACTGCGGAGTGAAAATATGCAAAATATATGAGGAGGTTGATTGACTTCTTTCCAAGACTAGCAATTACACAAACAGCAATAGTAAGTGAGCTTTACTCGAGAAGCTCAGTAATATGCTTCTTCCAGTTCAGGTTTTCATCGACATGTACACCCAAAAATTTGGAGAATTCTACCCTACTTACTGACTCTTGTTCATGTGCCACAGCAATTGTTCGTATGTCTATTTCTTGTACACAACTGAGTACAGCGCGTTTTTTTTTCAAAATTATGGAGAGTCAATTTTCAGAGACACTTAATAATTCTTTGAAAAACATCATTAACAATTTCTTCCGTGGCTTTCACTCCAATGGAATTTATTATAACGCTAGTATGGTGTGCAAAATGTACCAATTCTGCTTCTTGAATGTAAGTGGAAGGTCATTTACATATACAGGGTGGTGAGAAACAGTCTGGAAAGCTTGTAAGGGTGTTGCAGGGTAGGTTGTACTGATAAATAATTGTTAAGAAAAAAGTTCGATACATTACGCCGTTTTCGAGTTAATTAGCACTGAAGGTTGCCAATGTGTCCATTGCGTGCCAATTCTAGCTGCTTTCCAGATACAATTAGTATTAGTTGTTCTGATGGCGTGGATAATACCGCACGAGACTACTCAACCTTTGGCTTGGGTTCGATCCTTACAAGCGCCCCATGTCTAATTTTGTATCGCTCTCTTATTCGGTTTTAGGAAACCAAACGAAGAACATGACTTGCGACACCATTTCTGACAGCTTGCTTGAATTTATGCACGCAACAGCTTGGCTGCCTTAACTTCAGTGCCAATTAACTCAGAAACGGAGCAACGTATCGAATTTTTTTCTTAACTATTATTTCTCAGCACAATTTTCCCTGCAATATACTTACAAGCTTTTCAGACAGTTTTTGACCACCCTGTATAATGAATAGGATTGGATCCAAAACTGAACCCTGTGGGTCTCCCTCTGTGATTTCTAAACACTCACTAAAATAACCCACCTTCCCATCTTGTTTGGATTATTCAGCACAACATTTTGCATTATGTTTAAGTATGACTGTGTTGTGTAAAGCCACCGATTCCATAAAAAAGTTTTTCCAGTGTGTCCATGGGTCCTTGTGGTCTACCTGAACATTATTGCAGACCATTTGCTTCCCTTCACGTCTGATGTATTACCCAGTGACGACAGCATCTTCCAGGGTGATAGTCCATGTCATAAGGCCAGAATCGTGCTACAGTGATTTGAGGAGAATGATAATGAGCTTACGTTGATGTCTTGGTCAGTGAGTTCGCTTGATATGAACACAACTGAGCACATCTACGAAGCTATCGGGCGCCAGTTCCGTACCCACAAACCACGGACCGTAATTTGTAGAAATTACGTGAACAGTGAGCAGTCAAGTGACTCCTGAAACTTACAAGGACTTGTCGAATCCGTGCCTTGCAATCGCTACAAGGCGAAACAACACGCTATTAAGGAGGTGATAATAACATTTTATGTTTGATGAAGAAGAAGAAAGAGCTGTACGGATAGATGCGGTCAGCAAACATTGTTTAGAAAACGAAAGTGAAAAGGATTTCGGTCTGCAGACCACGTCGATCGCGCGCTTGAACACTGTAGAGCTAACGCACTCGTGTTGGGGAGATCCGCAGGAATAGCATCGCTAGGCGGACCCGTGTAGAGATGGACTGATGAAGTCATTTGAGCCCTCTAGCAGCTAGAAGTTCAGTCTAACTGGATGCAAACAGCTTGAGAGTGCAGTCATTGGGGCAGCTTGTGAGATCGACATTTTACGTTAAAGATCTACCCTGATGAGCCGAAGCATTATGACCTTCTGCTTAATGGCTTCTTCGTCCGTCTTTGGAACGAAATACATCAATGATTCTGCGTATCAGGGATCTAACAGTTTGTTGCTAGATTTGTGGAGGTATGTGACATTATATGTACACGCACAGGTCATGTAATTCGCTCAAATAACGGACCGCTGATTTGCGTATCCGGTGATGGCATCCGATAACGACCCAAATGGGTTCTATACGATTTACATCCAGCGAATTTGGTGGCGGAGACATCAGCTTGACTGTTGATATACTTTCCGGGATGTGAGGTCGTGGTCCAAGAACTTTTCTGCTCCTTACGTTTCGTTCAGGACAGCGCTGGACTTCCTCAGAGGCGCTGTCCTGGACGAAACGTAAGGAGCAGAAAAGTTCTCGGACCACGACCTCACATCCCGGAAAGTATATCAACAGCCATGTCACCCGGTCGTGAAAGCCTTCATTCTACATCAACTTGAGTTCACTATAATGCTCCCCAAACCACTGTAGCATGGCTCTGACTCCGAAACATGGACAATTATACAGATGAAAGATGACATTGCCGTCGGGGAAGACATCAAGCATGAAGGGACGCAGGTGGTTCGCAGCTGTCAGCGTGTTTTCGATTACTCCACAGGTCCCATGCAAGCACAGGAGAATGTCTCCCATAGCATAATACTGTTCCCACCAGCCTCCGTCTACGGTGCGCTGTACGTTTCGAGCCGCCGTTCAGCTCGATGACGGCGTTTGTGAAGACGACCATCGACATAGTCTAGCAAAAATGTGATTCACCCGAAAAGCCGACAAGTTTCCATTGATCAACGGTCGAATCCGGATGGTGTGCCTACTACAGTCGTACGTGACGATGTCGTTGGGTCGACATGTGAAAACGTAGCGGTGGTCTGCTGTGGAGCTCCATGTTCAACAATGTATGATGAAAGCTGTGCTGCAAAATACACTACTGGTCATTAAAATTGCTACACCACGAAGATGACGTGCTACAGACTCGAAATTTAACCGACAGGAAAAGATGCTGTGCTATACAAATGATTAGCTTTTCAGAGCATTCACACAAGGTTGGCGCCGGTGGAGATACCTACAACGTGCTGACATGAGGAAAGTTTACAACCGATTTCTCATACACGAACAGCAGTTGACCGGCGTTGCTTGGTGAAACGTTGTTATGATGCCTCGTGTAAGGAGGAGAAATGCGTACCATCACGTTTCCGACTTCGATAGAGGTCGGATTGTAGCCTATCGCGATTGCGGTTTATCATATCGCGACATTGCTGCTCGCGTTGGTCGAGATCCAATGACTGTTAGCAGAAGATGGAATCTATGGGTTCAGGAGGGTAATACGGAACACCGTGCTGGATCCCAACGGCCTCGTATCACTAGCAGTCGACATGACAGGCATCTTATCCGCACGGCTGTAACGGATCGTGCAGCCACGTCTCGATCCCTCAGTCAACAGATGGGGACGTTTGCAAGGCAACAACCATCTGCAGGAACAGTTCGACGACGTTTGCAGTAGCATAGACTATGGCTGCGGTTACCCTTTGACGCTGCATCCTAGACAGGAGCGCCTGCGATGGTGTACTCAACGACGAACCTGGGTGCACGAATGGCAGAACGTCATTTTTTCCGATGAATCCAGGTTCTGTTTACAGCATCATGATGGTCGCATCCATGTTTGGCGACATCGCGGTGAACGCATATTGGAAGCAAGTATTGGTCATCGCCATACTGGCGTATCACTCGGCGTGATGGTATGGGGTGCCATTCGTTACACGTCTCGGTCAGTGTTCGCATTGATGGCACGTTGAACAGTGGACGTTACATTTCAGATGTGTTACGACCCGTGGCTCTACCTTTGATTCGATACCTGCGAAACCCTACATTTCATCAGGATAATGCACGAACGCATGTTGCAGGTCCTGTACGGGCCTTTCTGGATACAGAAAATGCTCGACTGCTACCCTGGCCAGCACATTCTCCAGATCTCTCACCAATTGAAAACGTCTGGTCAATGGTGGCTGAGCAACTGGTTCGTCACAATACGCCAGTCACTACTCTTGATGAACTGTGGTATCGTGTTGGAGCTGTATGGGCAGCTGTACCTGTACACGCCATCCAAGCTCTGTTTGACTCAATACCCAGGCGTATCAAGGCCGTTATTACGGCTAGAGGTGGTTGTCCTGGGTACTGATTTCGCAGGATCTATGCACCCAAATTGCGTGAAAATGTAATCACAAGTCAGTTCTAGTATAATATATTTGTCCAATGAATACCTGTTTATCATCTGCGTTTCTTCTTGGTGTAGTAATTTTAATGGCTAGTAGTGTACTTATGCGTGCTCCAGTATTGTGCTCTTCGGCAGAGATGCCACAGATCACCATCTATCCTACTTTACAGAGCAGAATAGCCTCCGAACCCTACGTTCTGTGAAGAGTCGTGGACGTCCAACCATTTACCCCCTAGTGGTAGTTTCACTGTCCTAACTCTTTCTGTAGATGTTCACGACAGTAGCACGTGAACATTCGACCAGTGTCGCCATTTTCGAGATTCTCGTTCACAGGCTCTGTGTAATAATAATCTGGCCTTTGTTAAAGTCGCTTATTTCCCCATTTGCAGCCCACATCTTCGCTAGGGTTGTTGTTGTTGTAGTGGTCTTCAGTCCTGAGACTGGTTTGATGCAGCTCTCCATGCTACTCTATCCTGTGCAAGCTTCTTCATCTCCCAGTACGTACTGCAGCCTACATCCTTCTAAACCTGTTTAGTGTATTCATCTCTTGGTCTCCCTCTACGATTTTTACCCTCCAAGCTGCCCTCCAATACTAAATTGGTGATCCCTTGATGCCTCAGAACATATCCTGCCAACCGATCCCTTCTTCTAGTCAAGTTGTGCCACAAATTTCTCTTCTCCCCAGTTATATTCAATACCTCCTCATTAGTTATGTGATCTACCCATCTAATGTTCAGCATTCTTCTGTAGCACCACATTTCGAAAGCTTCTATTCTCTTCTTGTCCAAACTATTTATCGTCCACGTTTCACTTCCATACATGGCTACACTCCATACAAATACTTTCAAAACGTCTTCCTGACACTTAACCCTATACTCGATGTTAACAAATTTCTCTTCTTCAGAAACGCTTTCCTTGCCATTGCCAGTCTACATTTTATATCCTCTCTACTTCGACCATCATCAGTTATTTTGCTCCCCAAATAGCAAAACTCCTTTACTACTTTAAGTGTCTTATTTCCTAATCTAATTCCCTCAGCATCACCTGACTTAATTCGACTACATTCCATGATCCTCGTTTTGCTTTTGTTGATGTTCATCTTATACCCACCATTCAAAACACTGTCCATTCCGTTCAACTGCTCTTCCAAGTCCTTTGTTGTCTCTGACAGAATTACAATGTCATCGGCGAACCTCAAAGTTTTTATTTCTTCTCCATGGATTTTAATACCTACTGTGAACTTTTCTGTTGTTTCCTTTACTGCTTGCTCAATATACAAATTGAACAACATAGGGGAGAGGCTACAACCCTGTCTCTCTCCCTTCCCAACCACTGCTTCCCTTTCATGCCCCTCGACTCTTATAACTGCCATCTGGTTTCTGTACAAATTGTAAATAGCCTTTCGCTCCCTGTATTTTACCCCTGCCACCTTGAGGATTTGAAAGAGAGTATTCCAGTCAACATTGTCAGCTTTCTCTAAGTCTACAAATGCTAGAAACGTAGGTTTGCCTTTTGTTAATCTAGTCGTAGGGTCAGTATTGCCTCACGTGTTCCCATATTTCCACGGAATCCAAATTGATCTTCCCCGAGGTCGGCTTCTACCAGTTTTTCCACTCGTCTGTAAAGAATTCGCGTCAGTATTTTGCAGCCGTGACTTATTAATCTGATAGTTCGGTAATTTTCACATCTGTCAACGCCTGCTTTCTTTGGGATTGGAATGAATATATTCTTCTTGAAGTCTGGGGGTATTTCGCGTGTCTCATACATCTTGCTCACCAGATGGCAGAGTTTTGTCAGGGCTGGCTCTCCCAAGACTGTCAGTGGTTCTAATGGAATGTTGTCTACTCCCGGGGCCTTGTTTCGATTCAGGTCTTTCAGTGCTCAGGGTTATCCCCCGTCTCTGTCTGCTCCGCTTACGTACTTTTGTTACCGCGTCACATGCCTGTAGCGCCACCAGGTGGCATCCAACGTCGCCGTGGGCAGTGGTCACAATGTTTCGGCGCTCATCGTAATAAACAAAGGATACGTTTGCAGCCATGTGTTTCGAACAGACATGCATTATTGGCAGAAGCTGAAATGGGAAACAAACTGAAGGAGAAATTCCATTTAGGTCGCGCAGGGTGTGTCTCGAACTCGAGAATAGGGATGTTGCTCTTGGAATGCGTGAGACGAGCGATGGGAGAGGCAATCTTACTCCGTAATCATTGCTTAAGCGCGCGCAATAAGATGTCTCGACACGGAAACGGCGCGAAGTGAAAAGTTAGCTGGTGATAATGAGTGAGGCGTCGCAGAGAAAATTGCGTGGCGGCCCCGTGGGCTGCGGGGCGAGTCTCCAGCGGGCTTTTTAGGCGCCGGCTATTGTGTCTATTCCTGCCGGCGGCGGAAGCGTAGGCGGCGGTATCTGTAATAGCCTTTCCTCGGAAATCTGCGCGCCCGAGAATTAACGCGAGATGAGTCGCGCAGCGCCCTTGATTGTCTCAGGGAGAACAGAGGGATGGTTGCAGGGGCTGGGAGGGGTGGCGCGGTGTCGCGGGTCTGAGGCAACTTCGAACGGCGCAGTGGGGAAACCTTAGACCGCAGACAGACGGCCCTGTCGGCTTTGATAGGACAGCAGACTAACAGGTGCCGAGTTCACAGACACCAATCAGTAAAGGCCACTCCAACTACTGTGAGAGTCTCTGTGAATAGCATGGGGGAGGGAACTTCATATTGAACTCTGGCGTGCAAAACTTATGGGTGAAAGTAACTTTCGCGTGGTGTGTCACTGCGAAGTAATATACACTACTTGCTACACCAAGAAGAAATGCAGATGATAAACGGGTATTCATTGGACAAATATATTATACTAGAACTGACACCTGATCACATTTTCACGCAATTTGGGTGCATAGATCCTGAGAAATCAGTACCCAGAACAACCACCTATGGCCGTAATAACGGCCTTGATACGCCTGGACATTGAGTCAAACAGAGCTTGGATCGCGTGTACAGGTACAGCTGCCCATGCAGCTTCAACACGATACCACAGTCCATCAAGAGTAGTGACTGGCGTATTGTGACGAGCCAGTTGCTCGGCCACCATTGACCAGACGTTTTCAGTTGGTGAGAGATCTGGAGAATGTGCTGGCCAGAAAGGCTCGTACAGGACCTGCAACATGCGGTCGTGCATTATCCTGTCGAAATGTAGGGTTTCGCAGGGATCGAATGAAGGGTAGAGCCGCGGGTCGTAACACATCTGAAATGTAACGTCCACTGTTCAACGTGCCATCAATGCGAACAATGACCGAGACGTGTAACGAATGGCACCCCATACCATCACGCCGAGTGATACGCCAGTATGGCGATGACCAATACTTGCTTCCAATATGCGTTCACCGCGATGTCGCCAAACATGGATGCGACCATCATGATGCTGTAAACAGAATCTGGATTCATCGGAAAAAAAATGACGTTCTGCCATTCGTGCACCCAGGTTCGTCGTTGAGTACACCATCGCAGGCGCTCCTGTCTGTGATGCAGCGTCAAGGGTAAGCGCAGCCATAGTCTATGCTACTGCAAACGTCGGCGAACTGTTCCTGCAGATGGTTGTTGTCTTGCAAACGTCCCCATCTGTTGACTGAGGGATCGAGACGTGGCTGCACGATCCGTTACAGCCATGCCGATAAGATGCCTGGCATCTCTACTGCTAGTGATACGAGGCCGTTGGGAACCAGCACGGCGTTCCATTGGATCTCGACCAACGCGAGCAGCAATGTCGCGATACGATAAACCGCAATCGCGATAGGCTACAATCCGATCTTTATCAAAGTCGGAAACGTGATGGTACGCATTTCTCCTCCTTACACGAGGCTTGACAGCAACGTTTCACCAGGCAACGCCGGTCTACTGCTGTTTGTGTATGTGAAATCGGTTGTAAACTTTCCTCATGTCAGCACGTTGTAGGTGTCGCCACCGGCGCCAACCTTGTGTGAATGCTCTGAAAAGCTAATCATTTGCATATCACAGCATCTACTTCCTGTCGGTTAAATTTCGCGTCTGTAGCACGTCATCTTCGTGGTGTATCAATTTTAATGGTCCAGTAGTTTAGCTGGACGAATTTTGGATCATAGATAGAAAGAAATGCTACACTGAAGTACAGAAAATAACTGAAACAATCACACAATGAGACGAATAGAAACGATATTTTATTGAAAGACAATGATTATACTGGAGTCAATGAGATTTATGATGGTCCCCTGGACATTACAAAAGGTGAGACATGTTCCTTAAGGGCGTGTGATCATCAAGGGTAGCACAGTATGCTCTGGTCACAAGATTGGTGAAGAGCCGAGTCCATTCGCCTAACATCCTCTCACTTCAAGAGCTCGTCCGTAGTTCGATACGTCGCGCATTGTCATCCATAAAAAGCAATGCTCCCCTGAAAAGCACGTGGAGAAGGAGTACAGTGTATCTATGACTTTGAGTGCTGAGTGTACTGTGTTCAAAGATCTGGAAGCCAGTGCGCCCATGCAACATTATGCCTTCACACACTAGAATACGTTGACCACCAAAACGATCATCTCCGACGATGTTCCTGGGTAGGTACCCTCGTATGGCGAGAGCTGGGAACACCTCATGCACATAGAAACAAGATCGTTTTGGTGATACAAGTGTTACGATGTTGTGGGACATAATGTTGGATGGGCGTACTGACCTCCAAATCTTTGAACACGGTACCCTTATTGGTCTACTTTACTGTGACACCCTGCACCTTCCCCATGGAAATGTTACCGATGATGGTGCCACTAAAGCGGAGTTACTGAATACAGTTTTCCGTAATTCCTTCACGAAAGAAGACGAAGTAAATATCCCAGAATTCGAAACCAGAACAGCTGTTAGCGTGAGTGACTGCGAAACAACTCAAATCACTTCAGAAAGGCAAGTCTTCCGGTCCAGATGGTATACCAATCAGGTTCCTTTCAGAGTATGCAGACACAATAGCGCCTTTCTTAGCAATATATAACCGCTCGCTTGACGAAAGGTCTGTTCCTAAAGACTGGAAAGTAGCACAGGTCACACCAATATTCAAGAAAGGAAATAGGAGTAACCCATTGAATTACAGACCCATATCACTGACCTCAATTTGCAGTAGGATTTAGGAGCATACACTGGACTCGAACATTATGAATCACCTTGAAGAAAATGACTTATTGATACATAACCAACACGGATTCAGAAAATATCGTTTTTGTGCAACACAGCTAGCTCTTTATTTCCATGAAGTAATGAGTGCTGTCGACAAGGGATCTAAGATCGATTCCATATTCCTGGATTTCCAGAAGGCTTTTGATACCGTTTCTCACAAGCGACTATTGAACAAATTTCTTACATAAAGAGTGTCGTCTCAGTTGTGTGACTGGATTCGTGATTTCCTCTCAGAGAGGTCACAGTTCGTAGTGATAGACGGTAAATCATCGAGTAGAACAGGAGTGATATCTGGCTTTCCGCAAGGTAGTGTCATAGGCCCTCTGCTGTTCGTGATTTACATAAATGATCTAAGTGATAATCTGAGCAGCCCCCTTAGATTGTTTGCAGATGACGCTGTAATTTACAGTCTAGTAAAGTCACCAGACGATCAGTTCCAATTACAAAATGATCTAGAGGGAATTTCTGTATGGTGCGAAAAGTGGCAATTAATACTAAACAAAGAAAAGTGCGAGGTCATCCACATGGGTACTAAAAGAAATCCGATAAATTGGGTATACGATAAATCGCACAAATCTAAGGGCTGTCAATTCGACTAAATAACTAGGAATTACGATTACGAGCAACTTAAATTGGAAAGAGCACATAGATAATATTTTGGGGAAGGCGAAGCAGAGACTGCGCTTTGTTGGTAGAACGCTTAGAAGATGCGACAAACACACTAAAGAGACAGCCTACATTACACTTGTCCGTCCTCTGCTGGAATATTGCTGCGCGGTGTGGGATCCTTGCCAGGTGGGATTGACGGAAGAGATCGAAAAAGTGCAAAAAAGGGCAGCTCGTTTCGTGTTGTCGCGCAATAGGGGTGAGAGTGTCACTGATATGATATGCGAGTTGGGGAGGCAGTCACTGAAACAAAGGCGGTGTTCTTTGCGGCGAGATCTATTTACGACATTTCAATCACCAACTTTCTAACTTTCTCTTCCGAATGCGAAAATATTTTGTTGACACCCACTTATGTAGGAAGAAATGATCATCATAAGCAAAATCAGAGCTCGAACGGAAAGATTTGGGTGTTCCTTTTTCCCACGCGCCATTCGAGAGTGAAATGGCAGAGTAGTATGAAAATGGTTCGATGAACCCTCTTCCAGGCACTTAAATGTGAATTGCAGAGTAACCATGTAGTTGTAAACGTAGATCTTTTCGGGGGTGCAATCTGCTCTAACTTCATTCTTACGGATACAATGCGCGACGGCATCGAACTCCAAATGCCGAGGACGTCATGGAGCGAGACGATATTCGGTGAATGTTCTGGTCTGCTCGTTCCCCCCGACGTAAATCCCCTAAAGCACGTGTGGGTGCGTTGGGGAAACGCACTGTACCCCGCCCACATACAGCTTTCAGCAGATCTGGTGGAGAAATGGAACGTCCTACCACAAGATCTCTTTACCAACATTGTGGCCGGTAGTGGAGCAAGTTGCCGTCCGAGGATGTTACATACTCTATCAAGAGCCTTGTCTCTTCTTTTGCGGTGAGCATGATACCATAGTAAAAGGCGAGAATTTAAGTGTAATAATTGTCTTCGAATAAAAGTATTATTTCTGTTCGTCTCATTGTGTGTTTCTAGGCGCTTCAGTCCGGAACCTCGCTGCTTCTACGGTCGTAGGTTCGAATACTGCATCGGGAATGGATGTGTGTGATGTCCTTAGGTTAGTTAGGTTTAAGTAGTTCTACGTCTAGGGGACTGATGACCTCAGATGTTAAGTCCCATAGTGCTTAGAACCATTTGAACCATTTTTTTGTGTATTTCTGTCAATTACCTTCTGTAGTGCACTGGTGCAGTTCTTCCTATGTATGGCCCAAGTTTCATCGATCTGTGTTACTTGACAGCGACACATCAAGCGAAAGTTACTTTTGTCCTTAAGTTTTGCACACCTGATTTTTGTGCAGGATACGAAACTCGTATAGCTTGAAGGGGGAAACCAGATGGCGCTATGGCTGGCCCGCTAGATGGCGCTGCCATAGGTCAAACGGATATCAACTACGTTTTTTAAAAATAGGAATCCCAATTTTTTATTACATATTCGTGTAGTACGCAAAGTAATATGAATGTTTTAGTTGCATCACTTTTTTGGCTTTGTGATAGATGGCGCTGTAATAGTCACAAACGTATAAGTACGTGGTATCACGTAACATTCCGCCAGTGCGGACGGTATTTGCTTCGTGATGCATTACCTGTGTTAAAATGGACTGTTTACCAATTGCGGAAAAGGTCGATATCGTGTTGATGTATGGTTATTGTGATCAAAATGCCCAACAGGCTGTGCTATGTATGCTGCTCGGTATCCTGGACGACATCATCCAAGTGTCCGGACCGTTCGCCGGATAGTTACGTTATTTAAGGAAACAGGAAGTGTTCAGCCACGTGTGAAACGTCAACCACGACCTGCAACAAATGGTGATGCCCAAGTAGGTGTTTTAGCTGCTGTCGCGGCTAATCCGCACATCAGTAACACACAAATTGAGCGAGAATCGGGAATCTCAAAAACGTCGGTGTTGAGAATGCTACATCAACATCGATTTCACCCGTACCATATTTCTTTGCACCAGGCATTGCATGGCGACGACTTTGAACGTCGTGTACAGTTTTGCCACTGGGCACAAGAGAAATTACGGGACGATGACAGATTTTTGGCACGCGTTCTATTTAGCGACGAAGCGTCATTCACCAACAACGGTAACGTAAACCGGCATAATATGCACTATTGGGCAACGGAAAATCCACGATGGCTGCAACAAGTGGAACATCAACGACCTTGGCGGGTTAATGTGTGGTGCGGCATTATGGGAGGAAGCATAATTGGCCCCCATTTTATCGATGGCAATCTAAATGGTGCAATGTATGCTGATTTCCTACGTAATGTTCTACCGATGTTACTACAAGATGTTTCACTGCATGACAGAATGGCGATGTACTTCCAACATGATGGATGTCCGGTACATAGCACGAGTGCGGTTGAAGCGGCATTGAATAGCATATTTCGTGACAGGTGGATTGGTCGTCGAAGCACCATACGATGGTCCGCACGTTCACCGGATCTGACGTCCCCGGATTTCTTTCTGTGGGGAAAGTTGAAGGATATTTGCTATCGTGATCCACCGACAACGCATGACAACATGCGTCAGCGCATTGTCAATGCATGTGTGAACATTACGGAAGGCGAACTACTCGCTGTTGAGAGGAATGTCGTTACACGTATTGCCAAATGCATTGAGGTTGACGGACATCATTTTGAGCAGTTATTGCATTAATGTGGTATCTACAGGTAATCACGCTGCAACAGCATGCGTTCTCAGAAATGATAAGTTCACAAAGATACATGTATCACATTGGAACAACCGAAATAAAATGTTCAAACGTACCTACGTTCTGTATTTTAATTTAAAAAACCTACCTGTTACCAACTGTTCGTCTAAAAGTGTAAGCCATATGTTTGTGACTATTACAACACCATCTATCACAAAGCGAAAAAAGTGGTCCAACTAAAACATCCATATTCCTTTACATACTACACGAATATGTAATAAAAATGGAGGTTCCTAATTTAAAAAAACGCAGTTGATATCGTTTGACTTATGGCAGCGTCATGTAGCGGGCCAACCATAGCGCCATCTGGTTTCCCCCTTGAAGCTAGACAAGTTTCGTTGTTTCGTTCTTTGTAGTTTTTTCGTTTGACGCTTATTTCGTGAGATATTTGGCCCGGTCACGATCAATCGACCACACTGTATATATAGCCTCTGTGTGAGAAGTTACCATGAAGTTTTTTTTTCTGCCAGACCTCTTCGGGATAAACGTGTAGGGGGTTAAAAATATTCGTAGTTTCTGATCTGTGTGACTATTTTCGGTTCATTAGGAGGTTCTCGCGACATGTACGCCGTCTTTCTTTGAGTAGCTACCAGTTAAGCCTTTTATATATTTCTATTACACTTTCTCGCCAGCCAGACAATCCTGTAAAGATCTGCACTGCCCTTCTTTGCATACGATTGACGTCCCATGCTAGTGTGGCCTGATGATCTACGCAAACTTCATTTGTAGACAATCCACAGTCTCCCAGTACCCTACGAATAGATTGTAGTCGCCATCCGCTTTATTTACAAATGAGCCTATATGGTCGTTACGCTTCGTATCTCTACACGTTGTATCTCTCATGTATTTGTACAGCACAAAGGACTCCAGTTGCGACTCGCTAGTGTGTTTGAAGTTTAGCACAATTAATTGATCACTTCAGAGCAGATTCACACCACGCTGGATCTCTTACTAGTAACGACGAAATGCTACGAGTAATGGGCGAGGGATATTACAAAAAATGGTTCAAATGGCTCCGAGCACTATGGGACTTAACGTCTGTGGTCATCAGTCCCCTAGAACTTAGAACTACTTAAACCTAACTAACCTAAGGACATCACACACATCCATGCCCGAGGCAGGATTCGAACCTGCGACCGTAGCAGTCCCGCGGTTCCGGACTGCGCGCCTAGAACCACTAGACCACCGCGGCCGGCGAGGGATATTACAGCTGTAGCGTGTGGATAAGTTGAGAATTTGGGTCTGACGGGGGGCGTCCTACGGTAGTCCATGCAGTTGCGACGACCGCTGGTTCGATGGCGCAGTGGTCAGCGCATCTCCCTACTAAACAGGGGATCCGATTTCGAATCCTGGCACACTAGAAATTTTCAGCTTTTTATATTGATTTAAGCCAATGTTCACTGGAAACTACTGTCATTAATTCCTTTGTGTCTTAAAACATTTACGCTTTGCCCTAGAGGTATCACATTTTCGCATTGTTTACTTTTCCTTTAAATCAAAATTGAACTCACCAACTTAAAAATTATATCACACGTGAACAATCAAGTCTCGGTATGTCTTACTATAATTAAAAAAAATATTTACAAAATAATGTTTCGTAAATGCTCTGGTGACCAAAGAAGTGAGGAGAAATTCGCGGTTTCGAAAGGCCAGGAAAAATTGGGAAGCATAAAAACATAGCAACTAACCTTTTCGCTCCTTGCTTGGCAGAATATAATTTTCCAATATGTCGTATAGTGCAGAAACTCTGACAGGCAGAATCTTATACGACTAAACAATGAACCATCTGTCTTCGGCATTTTCATCTGTTGAACAACTCCTGGACTGAATCTAGAGCAGATTATGAACAATGAACATGTTACCCTTCGTACGCCCATCTGTACACTACGTTCTAGTTAAGTTTGACCGAAGACAGATTGTAATCATCAGTAAACACTTCCGGGCTAAGTTGCCGTGGTCGAGCTGTAGAACTTCTTCTCCCTCAAGGTTCGTTCTCAACTACGGAAACATCTTCCGAGAAGAACTAAATCATTTACGAATGGCCATTGCGAAAAATGGTTATACGAAAAACGAGATTAACCGAGCACTTCACCCAAATAGAAAAATGCCTAAAAATAGGAGACAGCAACAACCATCAGCTGGAAAAGTATTTCTTCCGTTCATCCATAATATCACGGATCGCATTGGGAAAGTACTAGCCAAGTTTCAGGTAGAGACCATTTTTAGACCTACTAAGAAAATTAGTGAATGCTTAAGATCAACAAAAGATGCTCGTCACCCCCTAGCCACCCCAGGGGTATATAAAATTCCGTGTAGTTGTGGCAGGGTTTACATAGGAACTACAAAAAGAAGCATCAATACACGGTTGACGGAGCACAAAAGACACTGTCGCTTGGGACATATCGACAAATCGGCAGTAGCGGAACATGTTTTTAAGGATGGAGATCACGAAATAAAATTTGGTGAAACAAGCGTGCTAGCGAGGACGTCGCACTATTATACACGTATGTATAGAGAGGCAATTGAAATCCAGAAACATCAATACAATTTTAATCGTAAAGAAGAAGGATTAAAATTGGATAAGATATGGCGGTCGACGTTGCATCAATCACGTGACAATCGATTGCCTGCAATCGAGAGAACAGACGATAGCCAGAGATAGCTGCACTTCGACGCCACGTGACGTGCGGTGGCGCCCCCTACGATATCCATATAAGCGGCGGCCCCAGCTCCTAGCAGCCAGTCGTGGACTCACCTCGGAAGATGTTCTCCGTAGTTGAGAACGAAACGTCAGGGAGAAGAAGTTCTACAGATCGACCACGGCAACTTAGCCCGGAAATGTTTACTGATGAAGACGCCGGCCGTGAAAGCCTACATGGAATGACAGATTGTAATGCTCCGGAGTCTCGGCACGAGCATTTTGGAAACTGCACGACTTGTCGGGTGCTCGAGGAGAGCTGTGGTGAGTGTCTTCAACGAGTGACGAAATCAAGGTGAAACCACTTCCAGGCTTCGGCGGGTTGGGCGACCACTCCTCATTACGGATGGACGTCGTAGGCTGGGCAGACTGGTAAAGCAGGACAGGCGGAGAACTGTGGCGGAAGTAACATCAGACTTTAAAATGGCTCAAATGGCTCTGAGCACCATTGGACTTAACATCTGAGGTCATCAGTCCCCTAGAACTCAGAACTACTTAAACCTAACTGACCTAAGGACATCACACACATCCATGCCCGAGGCGGGATTCGAACCTGCGACCGTAGCGGTCGCGTGGTTCTAGACTGAAGCGCTTAGAACCGCTCGGCCACTGCGGCCGGCCATCAGACTTTAATGTTGGGCAGATTACAAGTGTGACTGAACACACAGTGCACCGAACACACCTAACGATGGGCTTCTGCAACCAACGAGCCCTGCATGTGCCAACAATAACACCACGACATCGGCAACTATGACTGAAATGGGCACGTGACCATCGGCGTTGGACGTGGCACAGTGGCAGAGCGTTGCATGATCTGATTGTGCTCACTCCGAACTATGCTTTTCCTTGAACTTAGCTGCCTATCTGTGTTTGGTTACCCGCCATTGTGGTTCTTCCTCCTTCTACGTGTGGCAGCAGCGATGTGTATCGATCATGGAGGTAAGAATAAGGGGAGATGGCGCTACGTATCCCAGCCGTACTACGTTTTGAAGCCATGGGGGCGTGGCTCGCTGCCATGACACTCTGACCAAAACATTGCCAGTGTGCTATAGCGCTGCGTGTATTACAGTCGCTAATTGCACCATATACGCATGTAACGTCATCAGATTGGTTGTTTGAAAGTTTTTGTTTAAAATAAAATCCCGTAAAGGCGAAATTCCGCATTTCTTCTGATTAAAAATAGTTTTTAATGTAATATTACGAATAGCTAGCCTTAAATGTAAACGATATAATTTTGTTAATTCAGTAATAAACGTGTATCACAAACTAAATAATAGAAACTGAAAACTAAGTTAGCTATACCCTACCTCCAAAGCCCCATAAATACATCTTGTTTGTAATACGTACTGGGACATTTCAGTTACGTTACACTACTGGGAAACACTGTTCAATACCACTAATATTTACTGAAATACGGTACATAGTATGGCAAATCTACACAGTGTCCTGTTTAGGCCTATACTTTACGCCAGTTAATGTAGTGTTAGCTTTTAATTTGGTACATGATGAAGACAAAGTGAGTTACTCAACACTTCGATTATCGACGATACGTACGTATTATACTGAAACGTGAACTTGAAAACTAAGAATTTAATTCTTTGAATTAACATACCTTTTGCAAATGTTTTGGGTGTGTAGGGAAAACTGATGGTACAGCATTTTCTCGGAACCTTACTGTTGAAAGGGAAGTTCGGTCTATGTCCTCTTCTCGGAAATGCTGAGAACATATAGTGCTCCATTTAGACGCACGCCAATTCTTCCTCCTCACGGCATTCTCCCACAGAGCTTTCCGACTTTCATTTTTAGGAACTCTAAAATCATACAGGAGAAAAACACGCTATAGTACAAGTACCGATGTAGCACACGTTCATTCACAATGAAGTTGTAAAATCACACTTAACGAGACAACTTACACATGAAATGTTATTCCCTTCGATTTCGCATCACAATCATAACGATTCGTACATCCGAACACCACACAAGTCACCATAATAGCGCAAAATCCTTCCAAAAGCGAGCGACAAGCCTATGCGCACAAGCTTACAGCAGCAATGTTTTGGTCGGATTAGATGGCTACCCTTGGCTTCACATAGCTTCACAGCTGTGACGTCACGGCGTCTCCCTCTATTCTTACCTCCATGGTATCGATGTTGCACCGTGTACCATCTTTGGTCTTGTGCATGTAGTTTCCGGCTAGGGGTTCCGCCGGCAGTCGGTCAGCTGGGTCCGCTGCCGGTCCCTGTGCAGTGTCGGAGCGTGTGGGGAGCTGTCCGATCGCTATGAGCTTCGTGGCTCACCGACCCGGGACGTCAAAGTTGAGTGGTGTGTTAAGTACCTAAGCCACGTCGGTTCAAGTTGTGTCGTTCGTTTCGGTGGTTCGCTGTTGGGGAGCTTTTCCTGTGAGCAACAACGAGTGTTTTTAGTGGTGAAATCGAGCCGCCGTGCAGTGGAATTAACTATATTGGTTCACTACAATTCAAGTGCACCAGAGGAATTTTCTGCCTTGTGGCCGTTAGTGTTCTGGTTACCAGCCCTGGCCACTTACGTAAATTCAGGCAGTGTTCCTTTTTGGTGAAGTTAACTTATTACCTTATTCCAAATTCAAGTGCACAAGCGGAGTTTTCTGCCTTGTGGCCGCTAGTGTTCCGGTTACCTTTGGCCACTAACGTAATTTCAGGCAGCCTCCTTTCCTCACCTGTTGTCGCTGTCCAACATGGTGTGTTGTTTTGACAGCTTAATACATTGATGAAGATTTCTCGGGTCTCCAGCCGGGTGGTAGCGTTGATATCTCGCGACGTTTCGGGAAGTGTCATACTACTTATCTTCTGGCGAAGTGTCGAGATTCGCGGAGAGCAGGCTGTTTATATGCGCGGTCACCCCCCTCCACTAGACCTCGGGTGGCTGCGGTAGACCAGCGGCGTGCACGCGGTGGTGGGGATGGCGGTCGCCCCCGGCGGCCGCGTTCGGTTCTCGGTGTAAGCATTCTGTTTGCGTCCGCGGCGGAGGACATTGACGGGCGCGCTGCCGACGGATTGCCGCTATCGCCGGTTTCCATGCTGCGCTGAGTTGGTATCCCTCGTCTCTGTTTACCAGATTCTCGTCAATCCTTATTTCTATGGATTCTTTGATCACGCTTTCCCAAAAGCCAGATGCTCGGCACAGTACCTTCGTGTTTTCGAAGTTGAAGGTGTGTTCTTCATTGATGCCGTGTTCCGCTATGGCTGATTTTTCTGTGTGGCCTAGTCGCACACATCTGATATGTTCTTTGCAGCGTTTAGATATGCAGCGCTGAGTTTGCCCAATGTATTGCTTTCCGCATTCGCATGGTATACTGTATACTCCTGGTGTGTTAAGGTTCAGTGCGTCTTTGGCAGAACCTAGGAGCTCCCTCGTCTTCGGTGGTAGTCCACCGCAGCCACCCGAGGTCTAGTGGAGGGGGGTAACCGCGCATATAAATAGCCCGCTCTCCGCGAATCTCGACACTTCGCCAGAAGATGGGTAGTATGACACTTCCCGAAACGTCGCGAGATATCAACGCTACCACCCGGGTGGAGACCCGAGAAACCTTCATCAATAGTTTACGCCGGGAAAGCCTACAGTCACATATAGCTTAATACATGCTTCATTATGGATAATCACGTCCGTAACAGTTTGGTCTTTGAGTTTCTATGTACCGTTTGGTGGTTAGCAAGTCGTTTGGCCGGTCGGTCTGTGACTGTCTCTTGATTGGGTTACCAATGAATCAAGTATAGATGGGCCCACCACATGTCTATAGCCAATGCTTAAAATTTTTTTATTGTGTTTTATGTAAATCAATTTATGCAAATCAATTGTGGACCTTCAGCCACTTAAAACCTTATTCTTAAATTTAGTTATTGTCGTTGCGTTGCTTTTCCATTTTGTGTGTGTTCGGTCTTTGAAAACTTAAAGGTTAAGGTACTTCGAATTTTTGGAAAATCAACTGCGGGACTTCAGCCGCTTAAAGCCTTATTCTCAAAATTTCCTCTTAAGCGAAAACATTGCGGCCTTCTGCCTTAAAAGATTATGGTAATATATTTTAAAATTTGAAATTTAATTGTGGCCTTCAGCCGTTTGTATTGCACCTTGTATATGTATGTTCTATCCGCCTAGCTGTGATATACAGGGTTATTACAAATGATTGAAGCGATTTCACAGCTCTACAATAACTTTATTATTTGAGATATTTTCACAATGCTTTGCACACACATACAAAAACTCAAAAAGTTTTTTTAGGCATTCACAAATGTTCGATATGTGCCTCTTTAGTGATTCGGCAGACATCAAGCCGATAATCAAGTTCCTCCCACACTCGGCGCAGCATGTCCCCATCAAAGAGTTCGAAAGCATCGTTGATGCGAGCTCGCGGCTCTGGCACGTTTCTTGGTAGAGGAGGTTTAAACACTGAATCTTTCACATAACCCCACAGAAAGAAATCGCATGGGGTTAAGTCGGGAGAGCGTGGAGGCCATAACATGAATTGCTAATCATGATCTCCACCACGACCGCTCCATCGGTTTTCCAATCTCCTGTTTAAGAAATGCCGAACATCATGATGGAAGTGCAGTGGAGCACCATCCTGTTGAAAGATGAAGTCGGTCTCCAGTTGTGGCATGAGACAATTTTCCAGCATGTTCAGATACACGTGTCCTGTAACGTTTTTTTTGCAGTAGAAAAAGGGGCCGTAAACTTTAAACCGAGAGATTGCACAAAACACGTTAACTTTTGGTGAATTGCGAATTTTCTGCACGAATGCGTGAGGATTCTCTACCGCCCAGATTCGCACATTGTGTCTGTTCACTTAACCATTAAGAAAAAATGTTGCTTCATCACTGAAAACAAGTTTCGCATTCCTCTTCCATGAGCTGTTGCAACCGCGCCGAAAATTCAAAGCGTTTGACTTTGTCATCGGGTGTCAGGGCTTGTAGCAATTGTAAACGGTAAGGCTTCTGCTTTAGCCTTTTCCGTAAGATTTTCCAGACCGTCGGCTGTGGTACGTTTACCTCCCTGCTTGCTTTATTCGTCGACTTCCGCGGGCTACGCGTGAAACTTGCCCGCACGCGTTCAACTGTTTCTTCGCTCACTGCAGGCCGTCCCGTTGATTTCCCCTTACAGAGGCATCCAGAAGCTTTAAACTGCGCACACCATCGCCGAATGGAGTTAGCAGTTGGTGGATCTTTGTTGAACTTCGTCCTGAAGTGTCGTTGCACTGTTATGACTGACTGATGTGAGTGCATTTCAAGCACGACATAACGCTTTCTCGGCTCCTGTCGCCATTTTGTCTCACTGCGCTCTCGAGCGCTCTGGCGGCAGAAACCTGAAGCGCGGCTTCAGCCGAACAAAACTTTATGAGTTTTTCTACGTATCTGTAGTGTGTCGTGACCATATGTCAATGAATGGAGCTACAGTGAATTTATGAAATCGCTTCAATCATTTGTAATAGCCCTGTATATTATTTTATTTGCAATTTTAACTGCATGATTTCAGCCACTTGAAATTTACATTGTTGCTTTTTAAGATTTCTTGTTTGGAGGCCTTCAGTCGCGAAAGAATTGCATTTTGAAACTCGTAGTTGTAAAGGTTCGGCTATGTGCCGTTTTGGTTTAAAGGTGTTATTAAATTACAGTAAATTACAAGTATGTAGTGAAACTGACCGCCACCTTATTTAGCCCTTTCCACAATCCGAATCTCCTGTTCTGCCCAGCGGGTTTAGCGGGTGTTTCGCTGATGAATTCCGATACGTTCTTCAACATGCCGAAGGGAGGGCGCGAACGTCATATTCTAGAGGAACAGGTCCTTGACATCTGTACTGCGGGACGGAGACAAGCTGGCGGCGGCTCCACTATGCTCTGAGCAACAATCAGGTGGTCATTCATGGGTCTAATGGAGCTCGTGCAAGGCACCATGACGGCCAAGAAGTATCGTACACTGGTTGCCGAGCACATACATCCCTTCATGATGATCATGTTTCCCGGCGGCAGTGGCATTTTTCAACAAGACAATGCGCCACGTCACAAGGCCAGGAGTGTGATGGAGTTGTCAGAGGAACACAGTGGCGAATTCCAGTTGATGTGGTTGCCCCCCCCCCCCCCCCAATTCGTCAGATCTGAACCCGATCGGACGCATATGGGATGTGACTGGACATGGCGTCAGAGCTCATCACTACTCTCCCAGGAATTTACGGGAATTAGGTGACTTGTGTGTGCAGATGTGGTGCCAACGCCCTCCAGCGACCTATCAAGGCCTCACTGCTTCCACGTCACGACGCGACGCCGCTGTTAGCCGTGACCGGACATACCGGCAATTAGGTAGGTGGTCACAATGTCGTGGCTGATCCGTGTACAACCAAGGAGACTAGGTTCAGCTTTTTTTACTGCAATGGCTAGGGAGTTTTAACTCTTCCCTTGTATACGGATGTACTTTTTTCCACCTGAGATCAGCTCAAGGTCTACGAATATCTTTGTATGTGGAAACAGGCAGTCGGCCAGGACTCTACGAGGTACAAATTTAAATACACTCCTGGAAATTGAAATAAGAACACCATGAATTCATTGTCCCAGGAAGGGGAAACTTTACTGACACATTCCTGGGGTCAGATACATCACATGATCACACTGACAGAACCACAGGCACATAGACACAGGCAACAGAGCATGCACAATGTCGGCACTAGTACAGTGTATATCCACCTTTCGCAGCAATGCAGGCTGCTATTCTGCCATGGAGACGATCGTAGAGATGCTGGATGTAGTCCTGTGGAACGGCTTGCCATGCCATTTCCACCTGGCGCCTCAGCTGGACCAGCGTTCGTGCTGGACGTGCAGACCGCGTGAGACGACGCTTCATCCAGTCCCAAACATGCTCAATGGGGGACAGATCCGGAGATCTTGCTGGCCAGGGTAGTTGACTTACACCTTCTAGAGCACGTTCGGTGGCACGGGATACATGCGGACGTGCATTGTCCTGTTGGAACAGCAAGTTCCCTTGCCGGTCTAGGAATGGTAGAACGATGGGTTCGATGACGGTTTGGATGTACCGTGCACTATTCAGTGTCCCCTCGACGATCACCAGTGGTGTACGGCCAGTGTAAGAGATCGCTCCCCACACCATGATGCCGGGTGTTGGCCCTGTGTGCCTCGGTCGTATGCAGTCCTGATTGTGGCGCTCACCTGCACGGCGCCAAACATGCATACGACCATCATTGGCACCAAGGCAGAAGCGACTCTCATCGCTGAAGACGACACGTCTCCATTCGTTCCTCCATTCACGCCTGTCGCGACACCACTGGAGGCGGGCTGCACGATGTTGGGGCGTGAGCGGAAGACGGCCTAACGGTGTGCGGGACCGTAGCCCAGCTTCATGGAGACGGTTGCGAATGGTCCTCGCCGATACCCCAGGAGCAACAGTGTCCCTAATTTGCTGGGAAGTGGCGGTGCGGTCCCCTACGGCACTGCGTAGGATCCTACGGTCTTGGCGTGCATCCGTGCGTCGCTGCGGTCCGGTCCCAGGTCGACGGGCACGTGCACCTTCCGCCGACCACTGGCGACAACATCGATGTACTGTGGAGACCTCACGCCCCACGTGTTGAGCAATTCGGCGGTACGTCCACCCGGCCTCCCGCATGCCCACTATACGCCCTCGCCCAAAGTCCGTCAACTGCACATACGGTTCACGTCCACGCTGTCGCGGCATGCTACCAGTGTTAAAGACTGCGATGGAGCTCCGTATGCCACGGCAAACTGGCTGACACTGACGGCGGCGGTGCACAAATGCTGCGCAGCTAGCGCCATTCGACGGCCAACACCGCGGTTCCTGGTGTGTCCGCTGTGCCGTGCGTGTGATCATTGCTTGTACAGCCCTCTCGCAGTGTCCGGAGCAAGTATGGTGGGTCTGACACACCGGTGTCAATGTGTTCTTTTTTCCATTTCCAGGAGTGTATATTGCTTTCAGTTCTCCCACTTTCGATCCTCGTAAGCAATGGTAATATTTTGAAAATACAACAGTTTTATGTTACATTAAAGAAGTAGGTACCTTTCACGATTTTAAAGCTGAAATTAGAGAAAATAGGATCTAACATCAAAATGCGCTGTTTTAGGTGCCATAAAATTAGTGGTTTCGAAATTAATTATGCGTGAAACCCATAGGTACAAGTTTATTTGCGACTCGGAATTCAGGAATAGGATACGATTTAACATTAAGGTCTACAGTCTACTTATTACGAAGCGAAACGGGTTTGCTTATTACGAACAGAAAGTTGGAAAGACGGTCTATCCACTGAAATGTGTCTCCCTTCTGTATGTTCTGAAGTTTTCGCGCTCTCGTCTTCTCAAACTCAGGAGGTATTTATAAATAGCCCTGTTATGAGCTAGTCGTAAGCCTTTGTACCAAGCTGATAGTCTGTCGAGGTGAAACTGAACACAACTGAAATTTTTGTTGTATATAATTTTCTCATACGTAACTGGATCACTTGCAAAGAATTAAATCCTCTAGTCATCAATGGGCAACACGGAACAGCAACATTCCTATTACGATCATCTGGGCACATCAGTGTTTCTTCGTTTACATCCAGATGATGATGATGATGATATTGTTTTCAGGGCGCTCAATGGCATGGTTATCGGCAGCCTTGAAGAAAACGAACTAAATGCTTAGGGAAAATGTAGTGTTTCTTCGTAATCAACTTTCTGGTTCATGTTTGTGTACATGCACGTTCATCCCCCTTCAAAAAATGGTTCAAATGGCTCTAAGCACTACGGCTACGGAACTTAACATTTGAGGTCATCAGTCCCCTAGACTTAGAACTACTTAAACCTAACTAACTTAAGGACATCACACACACCCATGCCCGAGGCAGGATTCGAACCTGCGACCGTAGTAGCAGCGCGGTTCCAGACTGAAGCGCCTAGAACCGCTCGGCCACAGCGCCCGGCGTTCGTCCCCTTTCCTCACGCTTTAACAACTATAATTCAGTCCTGACAAAGAAAACTTAATAGAACAAGAACTGGCTAGGAAAACTGTAAAAAGTTGTTTCTTGGCGCATGTGGCTGACTGAACGCCAATAAGAACAAGGAAAGAACAAACAAGGACACCTACTATTGGACATTCATATGGGTTGTGTTCAAACATTCGCTTTCAATAACGAATGTCTATCTCAGACGTATTCATTGCACGGATGTTCGTCATAATTAAATAAAATGGAAGGGCAGGACCGCTTTGTTAAATTTAGTATTTTATTACTTAGCCGATTCTTTTGCTTGCCTCGTTGTCTCTTCTTAAGAGTTTGACTTTTTACAAGATTTTTACCTGTACGAAAAAACTGTAGTATACAACAACCAAAACATAACTTCTTCTTACAACAATTAACGCAAGACTACTACGTCTCTTCCAGCCTCTCGCGAGCAAATAGGACATAAAGCTCAATAATTTAGGTAGATATTCAACAAAAGTTTTTAAATAGGTTTTACATAAATTTATATGCAAATATTAGAAAAACTTTTGCAGACGACTTTGTAAAAATTGCAATTAGTCTACGTTAATTTAACTACAGAAATTTTAAATTCGTATCCACTGCAGTGATAGCTTACAAACAATAAAGGTAACTTTTTATAAAATGTTTCTACTTTATACATGAAGTGATAGATCCCCCCACCGGTACCGGACATGTATTGTACATTTGGTCTGATTCCATCATAGCTTTCAGTCTTCACCCTTAGGGCGACTTATATTCGCTTGGAAACACTTTCAATGAGGTGTCTGAATATCTGTGATGGAACAGCAGCCCATACTTCCTCAAGACTGAAACCAGAGAAGGCAGTACAGTAATGCTGAACGCTGCGGTCGACGTTCTAACTCATCCCAAAAGTGTTGCATTGGGTTCAGGTCAGGATTCTAGGCAGACCAGTCCCACTTCAGGTATATTGCTGTTCAAAAAAAGTCCGCCCCCGGTAGCTGAGTGGTCAGCGCGACAGGAATGTCAATCCTAAGTGACCGGGTTCGACTCCCGGCTGAGACGGAGATTTTCTCCGCTCAGTGACTGGGTGTTGTCCCAATCATGATCATTTCATCCCCATCGACGCGTAAGTCGCCGAAGTTGCGTCACATCGAAAGACTTGAACCTGGCGAACGGTCTACCCGACGAGACTCAGAGGGCTATAGACATGGGTTTCCAGGTAGATGCCGTGTTTCTTGACTTCCGCAAGGCGTTCGATACAGTTCCCCACAGTCGTTTAATGAACAAAGTAAGAGCATATAGACTATCAGACCAATTGTGTCATTGGATTGAAGAGTTCCTAGATAACAGAACGCAGCATGTCATTCTCAATGGAGAGAAGTCTTCCGAAGTAAGAGTGATTTCAGGTGTGCCGCAGGGGAGTGTCGTAGGACCGTTGCTATTCACGATATACATAAATGACCTTGTGGATGACATCGGAAGTTCACTGAGGCTTTTTGCAGATGATGCTGTGGTGTATCGAGAGGTTGTAACATTGGAAAATTGTACTGAAATGCAGGAGGATCTGCAGCGAATTGACGCATGGTGCAGGGAATGGCAATTGAATCTCAATGTAGACAAGTGTAATGTGCTGCGAATACATAGAAAGAAAGACCCCTTATCATTCAGCTACAATGTAGCAGGTCAGCAACTGGAAGCAGTTAATTCCATAAATTATCTGGGAATAAGCATTAGGAGTGATTCGAAATGGAATGATCATATAAAGTTGATCGTCGGTAAAGCAGATGCCAGACTGAGATTCATTGGAAGTTTCCTAAGGAAATGCAATCCGAAAACAAAGGAAGTAGGTTACAGTACGCTTGTTCGCCCACTGCTTGAATAGTGCTCAGCAGTGTGGGATCCGTGCCAGATAGGGTTGATAGAAGAGATACAGAAGATCCAACGGAGAGCAGCGCGCTTCGTTACAGGATCATTTAGTAATCGCGAAAGCGTTACGGAGATGATAGGTGAACTCCAGTGGAAGACTCTGCAAGAGAGACGCTCAGTAGCTCGGTACGGGCTTTTGTTGAAGTTTCGAGAACATACCTTCACCGAGGAGTCAAGCAGTATATTGCTCCCTGCTACGTATATCTCGCGAAGAGACCATGAGGATAAAATCAGAGAGATTAGAGCCCACACAGAGGCATACCGACAGTCCTTCTTTCCACGAACAATACGAGACTGGAATAGAAGGGAGAACCGATAGAGGTACTCAAGGTACCGTCCGCCACACACCGTCAGGTGGCTCGCGGAGTAGGGATGTAGATGTAGATGTAGACGGGAGGCCCTAGTCACACGACATTTACATTTTTACTGTTCAAAAACCACTGCCTCACAGATGCTGCTTTATGACAAGGTGTGTTGTGACACAGTTACAAACAACCATCGTCTCCAAGATGTTCCTTTACTGCACACAGTACACAGTGCTATTAAAGGTGTTCATATCCTGCCGCATTTAGCGTTTTTTTCCCCAGCACAATAAGGCAGAGCAGCCTAACCACGAGAAACAGCCCCATACCACAGCACCAGTTCTACCATACCTCGCTGATGCCACTGCACATACTGGCAAGTAACTTTCTCTAGACACTCGCCAAACCCAAACTCTTCCAGCCGGGTATAGCGTCGCCTACCACCCTCTGTCCAGAGGCGTTGGTCTTTACACCACCTCAAGCGTCGCTTAGCACTGAACAACAGAAATGTGTGGCTTACGAGGAGCTGTTCGACCTTTGCACCCCATTATTTTTAACACCCTACGCAAATTAGCTGTGCTAGCTGAAGTTGCCGTGGCACTTTCGAACTGACGAGTGATTCCTTCTGCAGATTTCTTGCGATTTGTTGCAACCAACAACCAACATGCTCGTCGGTCCTTGTCCGTCAGTGCATGAGATCTGTCGGGTCTCAGTTTAGCTATGGTTTGTCCTTCGCTTTTCCACTTCATAATCACATCGCCAACAGTCAACTTGGGTAGCTTTAGAAAGGTTGAAATGTCCCTGATGTATTTGTTACTCAGGTGACATGCAGTGTCTAGTCCACGTTCGAAGTTATTGAGCTCTCCCGACCGACCCATTTTGCTGTCACTGCTTCTTCACCGAGAACACAATACTCCCCACATCATTTTATACTGGAGGGTCCGCCTCTCGTGACATCTAATCGTCCATTCCGTAGTACATGGGGTCGTCTGGTTTCTTTTGACAGGATAGTACACCCCTGGAAATTGTAATAAGAACACCGTGAATTCATTGTCCCAGGAAGGGGAAACTTTATTGACACATTCCTGGGGTCAGATACATCACATGATCACATTGACAGAACCACAGGCACATAGACACAGGCAACAGAGCATGCACAATGTCGGTACTAGTACAGTGTATATCCACCTTTCGCAGCAATGCAGGCTGCTATTCTCCCATGGAGACGATGGTAGAGATGCTGGATGTAGTCCTGTGGAACGGCTTGCCATGCCATTTCCACCTGGCGCCTCAGTTGGACCAGCGTTCGTGCTGGACGTGCAGACCGCGTGAGACGACGCTTCATCCAGTCCCAAACGTGCTCAATGGGGGACAGATCCGGTGATCTTGCTGGCCAGGGTAGTTGACTTACACCTTCTAGAGCACGTTGGGTGGCACGGGATACATGCGGACGTGCATTGTCCTGTTGGAACAGCAAGTTCCCTTGCCGGTCTAGGAATGGTAGAACGATGGGTTCGATGACGGTTTGGATGTATCGTGCACTATTCAGTGTCCCCTCGACGATCACCAGTGGTGTACGGCCAGTGTAGGAGATCGCTCCCCACACCATGATGCCGGGTGTTGGCCCTGTGTGCCTCGGTCGTATGCAGTCCTGATTGTGGCGCTCACCTGCACGGCGCCAAACATGCATACGACCATCATTGGCACCAAGGCAGAAGCGACTCTCATCGCTGAAGACGACACGTCTCCATTCGTCCCTCCATTCACGCTGTCGCGACACCACTGGAGGCGGGCTGCACGATGTTGGGGCGTGAGCGGAAGACGGCCTAACGGTGTGCGGGACCGTAGCCCAGCTTCATGGAGACGGTTGCGAATGGTCCTCGCCGATACCCCAGGAGCAACAGTGTCCCTATTTGCTGGGAAGTGGCGGTGCGGTCCCCTACGGCACTGCGTAGGATCCTACGGTCTTGGCGTGCATCCGTGCGTCACTGCGGTCCGGTCCCAGGTCGACGGGCACGTGCACCTTCCGCCGACCACTGGCGACAACATCGATGTACTGTGGAGACCTCACGCCTCACGTGTTGAGCAATTCGGCGGTACATCCACCCGGCCTCCCGCATGCCCACTATACGCCCTCGCTCAAAGTCCGTCAACTGCACATACGGTTCACGTCCACGCTGTCGCGGCACGCTACCAGTGTTAAAGACTGCGATGGAGCTCCATATGCCACGGCAAACTGGCTGACATTGACGGCGGCGGTGCACAAATGCTGCGCAGCTAGCGCCATTCGACGGCCAACACCGCGGTTCCTGGTGTGTCCGCTGTGCCGTGCGTGTGATCATTGCTTGTACAGCCCTCTCGCAGTGTCCGGAGCAAGTATGGTGGGTCTGACACACCGGTGTCAATGTGTTTTTTTTCCATTTCCAGGAGTGTATATTCGTAGACATATCACTTAATGGGAGGTATACTATCTTTTGGTTAAAAAAATCAATTTTTTTTAAATTGCATTTTTGGATCCAGAAAAGTGTTTAGAATCCACCCCTGAAACGGTTTTTCCGAATACGGAACGGAAATGTTTGTTATTCGCAGTTGAACAGAAAAATGCACCTGCCTGAAATCGGCCTTTTTCACGCGCCGGTTTTTTTCTTTCGGAGGACGAGTTATTGTACCGGTGCTTCGGAGGAAACACTCAAAATTCAAATGAAAGTTTCAACGCGTGTGTTTGGAAGTTAGCCCCCAAGCATTCGCATTATGATGCGAAGACTGTGGAGATTGCGACTTTCCTGGCAGTGAACAGCTTCAACGAAGGGTATTCAGCAATTCTGAAGACCATGACAACGATGGACATCAACCTGGGACTCTATTCGACGCAGTTCGCCCAGCATTTGGACGGCCACCGGATTCAAGCGGCCGAAAACCGCTTGTCACCGGCCGTGCGAGCGGCTCTGGAGCAGCGCAGGATGGCCCAGATCGAGCAGAACGCCCTCTATGAGGAAGAGGAAGGACTAGTTTATGGACCCGGAACAGTAGATTGAACGTACGTTGCATAATATTGCATTTATACGTAGTCAAAATTTCAAATGCGTTTTTCACGAAAATACTTTTTTTTTTATCGCGCGGAATAGTAATTTCAAATCTACTGAACCGATTGGCATGATTCTTTGTTACCGACGAAGCTAACTAAATTGTCTAGGAGTTGTACCACTTTTATTCCGATCGATCAACTATAAATATTTTTACTTGGCTGACTAAGTCGAAAAATCGATGAAAAAACCCTATTTTTTTAAATGGCCGCCATTTTGTTTCATATGGTCCAAATAACTTAAGCGAGGTACAACTACTAAAGATAAAGAATCTTATATACTTCGCTTATGTCAACTTAATTCTGATTCCAGACGACCCGGCTGACCTGTGACATACCACGCGTGGAGGTCTACATCAAAATTTTGTTTCGTTCCGACGGCACTTCCGCCTTTCCTCTTAGACATTTCCGGCTGACAAAATTCCAGTTTGTAGAGGAAATATCAATAAATATTTTGACCAAATTTGACACTGATATCTAAAACATATCCCGAGAAAAAAATTCTCAAAGAATATGCTTTTTTCGGGCCAAAGATAGTAAAGCTCCCCTTAATATGGGCTCTTGAAACTTTGTAAACAGGATTTCACAGGATGCTTGATGACCATACTCAAGCGTCTGCCAGATCAGGAATCTGCATCTCCGCGACGCTTTCACGTAGCTCAAACAAACCTTTGATATTCATTGGGTACTTAATGGTATACATTCAGTATCTCTTATTTGGTATGGATACTACACAGCTGAGCAACATCCTGGGTTACTGCTCGTGAAAACTGCAACACCAAGAGGGGGGCAAGCGGTTGCAATGAAATTTGTTCTACTGATTAGGGGCTTGGCAATACGCAAATGACTACCGTATCAGAACTATGCATGCACTTTGATAATGAGAATTCGGTACAGTGTGAAGTCGACTTATGCTGCAGTCAGAGCCTCTAGACGTCGTCACTTATAATCAAAAGGGCCCTGGATGTGCTGTAGGGGAACACACAGCCACGCGGTCTGCAGGCGCCACCACAAAGAGACCAGAACGAATTAGTTGCCGGCCGGTCACATACCAGATATGTCCCATTGGTGACACGTTAGGAGAACGTGCAGTCCAGAGAAATAGTGCCATCCGTCGTTCTCCGAACAAGACCTACACGTTCCTCGTCACTTGTGGCTGCCAGGCATTGTCCTACTGAAGTATGGCATGTGGAGCTGCCTGCAGGAGTGGCATTGTCTATGGCTCTACGACGTCCTTGATGTAGCGGTTGCTATTCGGATTTCCCTTAGTTCGTAGATGAGGTCTCACGTTACAGCCAATGGCGTCCCAATCCATCACACTTGACGTTTTGTCACCTATACCGCTCGACAGTGCTGTCTGTCCAACAGCCACCATCAAGGTAGCGTCTAACACTTGCGCTACCGTGACTGTAGGAAAAATTCAAATGCAAATCTTCCAAAAATACAAACCTGGTTACTCAGCATGCCAGTAATACTAACTCGACACACATAGATAATTTTTTCCAAACCATATTTGGTATACTGGCTACACGTACACCGATTTGACAAGTCTGTCGTACCATCTGGTGGCTGTTCATGTAACTTCAGTAACCTTCAATGTGCAGTTTTAGGTTTTTGTATCTTGTCGTACTGAGCTTTTACATTATACGTTAAAGTAGAATGTAAAAATCTTTTGTTGTGGAAATGTAGTAAAACAATGGAAACGTTTATGTTCGAGAGCATTTGTAAACAACACTTATTTTACACTCGACCAATAGGGCATTGCAGCACCTTTGAAATATGTGTTGCGTGACGATCACCTTGCAGTAGAAATGTGCCCAGGGAGGAATGCGAGTGGACACGTGACGGACTGCTGAGCATTTGCATATGGACAATACCAAGGGGATTATATTTGCAGAGAATTCACCTATTCCACTCAAGGAGATGCAGTGCGATTAAGCACGTGCAGATCTGTTCACTGACGAAGTTGGATACACTGGCAACATGTTTCTGCATGTCAACTGCTAGGGTAACGTCCTGAAGAACTGCTACATCGCGCTTACACCCCACTCCGTTTTGTAGATCGGCCACTCAGTAACTTCATACACTGTACTATTGACAACACAGTGCTTTCAGTGGACTTTATATGTGTTTTGTCCTTCTGGAAATTTTATCTCGAGTGTAAATTTGTTTCTCTGCCCTGAAATATGGTCAGAATTTTGAGTCACTGTGATTTCAACATTTAATCACCTGAATAATATAATATATATGTCGTGTCACGACGGCTTCCCGTCGGGTAGACCGTTCGCCTTGTGCAAGTCTTTCGATTTGACGCCACTTCGGCAACTTGAGCTTCGTTACAGGATCATTTAGTAACCTCGAAAGCGTTACGGAGATGATAGACTCCAGTGGAAGACTCTGCAAGAGAGACGCTCAGTAGCTCGGTATGGGCTTTTGTTGAAGTTTCGAGAAAATACCTTCACCGAGGAGTCAAGCAGTATATTGCTCCCTCCTACGTATATCTCGCGAAGAGACCATGAGGACAAAATCAGAGAGATTAGAGCCCACACAGAGGCATACCGACAATCTGTCTTTCCTCGAACAATACGAGACTGGAACAAAGGGAGAACCGATAGAGGTACTAAAGGTACCCTCCGCCGCACACCGTCAGGTGGCTTGCGGAGTATCGATGTAGATATAGATGTAGATGTAGATGTAGACGTAGAGCCGAAGGGTGACGTCAAAGGGTGCCACACTTTTGCACCATTACAGAGGAAAGCTGTATGCACCATGAGACAAATTTCAAACTCCTCCGTCGCGATGGGAGACAATTACACGATTTAGAAAAAAAATTACCCTTTAATTGTGTTGCGCATTGTAAATAGATGTGCGGCTAATTATCCAGGTGTCCGCCCCCGGTAGCTGAGTGGTCAGCGCGACGAAATATCAATCCTAAGGGCACGGGTTCGATTCCCGGCTGGGTCGGAGATTTTCTCCGCTCAGAGACTGGGTGTTGTGTTTTCCTAATCATCATCATTCATTTCTGTTGAAGTATGAAGTAAATTATTTACAATATCCTGAAACGGGGCTAGGTATTCTACCCGTTTTTTCTGTTTATTTGGTTTATAAGTTCTTATAAAGCGATTAAATTCTTTAAAATTTCTCTCAATTGGGCCCGCTTCTGGGTGAAATTTGGACACTAGTATATGTTTTATGTTTTGAGATTCGAGAAACTTTTTCCATTTATTAATTGTGAAGATTGTTGCATTATTAGTTAACATACTTTTCGGGTTTCCTACTCGTGGTATGTAATCTTCCATCATGCGTCTGATTATTGGTCCAGACATGACTGTTTTTGTAGCATACATTTTTAAATATTTTGTGAAGACATAAAATGCGATCACGTATCTAATTCCTCCTAGCTCGTGGATATGGTAATGCTGCGTCCACGGAAACTAGTTCTCTTGGTCTAGTTGGAATGATGGGGTGTAATACGTCCAAACAAGATCTATTAAGATGTTTAACCTTCTGACATATTGTGCACTCTTTTATTATTTGTTCAATCCTGCGTCTAAGATTGGGGAAGTAGCAATACGTTGATATTTTCGTTGTACATTTTGTTACCCCTTAGCGTCCCCATACTCTATGTGTGTGTCTTATCAAATTGTCTACGTATTCTTCAGGGATGCATCCACACCAGGTGTTGGTTCAAATGGTTCAAATGGCTCTGAGCACTATGGGTCTTAACATCTGAGGTCATCAGTCCCCTAGAACTTAGAACTACTTAAACCTAACTAACCTAAGGACACCACACACGTCCATGCCCGAGGCAGGATTCGAACCTGCGACTGTAGCGGTCGCGCGGTTCCAGACTGTAGCGCCTAGAACCGCTCGGCCACTTCGGCCGGCCCCAGGTGTTGGATTGTGGTTGCGCCTGTAGAAAAGAACATCGTTTGAAAGTGTGTAATGTTGTTTCAATGTACTATTGTCATCTGCCTGCAGTTTTGGTATAACTCGTCTCCATCTATCTTCTTCCTTTTGTAGTTTGCTCATGTCTTTACACATCTTTTTGTAACATGATTGAAATGTGCCATCATGCATAAGAAAAACTCTAAAATCAGAAGTGTGCTCGATCGATTCATTGAACTAGCTCAAGCCTTGTGGCAAGAGCAATAATGCCTCGGCAATTACATTCTGTTCACCCTTGATATAAACTATCTCGAAATCAAATTCCTGGAGGAATAAACACCAACGCGCAATCCGTTTGTACAGCAAGTTACATGTGACTAAAAACGATAATGCTTGTTGGTCACAAAACACTCGTGCATGCCTTCCCCACAGATAGTACTGGAACTTGCGGAAAGCCCACACTGCAGCTAACGCTTCAAATTCCGTTGCCGAATAGGTCCTCTCGCATTCCGTTAAAGTTCTACTGGCAAAGCTAATTATGTTTATCTTCTGTTCTCCATTGTCATTTACTAATTGGAACAGACAAGAGCGTAATCCCTGACATAAGGTGTCCGTGCTCAAACAAAAGTTGTAGTGCATGTCGGGGTGCTTCAAAGTGGGTGCATTTATGGGTGCCTGTTTGATTTTTACAAAATCTTCCTCACATTTTTCTGTCCACAACCATGTGTGGTTTTTCCTTAAAAGGTTGAATAGGGAATCACTATTCAGTAACTGTTTGGGCACGAATTTTCGAAAAAAATGACGTGACCCCTAGAAAAACTTTCAATTGTTTACGTGTTTGTGGCGAGGGGAAATATTTTATGGCATCAATCTTTTTTGGGATCTGGTAAAATTCCGTCTGGTGAAATAATGTGGCCTAAAATTTTTATTCGGTTTCTTCGGAATTCGGATTTCTTAAAATTTTGTGTGACGTCATATTCTCGGAACTTTTGGAACACCTTGTGTACCAATTCTACATGCTCTTGCCAGGTCTCCGTGGGTATCAAGAGATCGTCTACATACAACGTCACTTTGCTAATCAGTTCTGTACCCTGTCTAAACCCTCTATAAACACCCCAGCACTCACACTGAGTCCGAATGGCAGTACTTAGAACTCATAGCTTCTGACAGAAGGAATGAACGCAGTATATTTTCTGCTATCACTATGTAGGGATATCTGGCAATACGAAGCTTTCACATTGACAAATGTAAAGTACTGCACTCCATGGAATTTAAGCAATTGCTCATCTAAGTTTTCTGGCCTAGTGCGTATTGGTACGATAATCTTATTAATTTCCCGCGCTTCAAGTACTAATCTGACTCATCCACCGGGTTTGCTGACAGCTAATATGTGACTGCAGTAGGGTGAATGCGAAGGTTCTATCATCTTCCACAGAACCATTCTATCTATTTCCTTGCGAACCGCTTCCTTCTTTGCCCGTGGTATTGCATATGACGTATGTCAGTACTTCCATTATGTATTCACAATTTTTGATTACCGTTGGCTGTTTTCTAAAAATGTTTCGGTATTCATAGATAATGTCTGCTAGTTCATTTTGTTGAGGTTCTGGAAGGCAAATGGATTTTCCTACCTTCTCGTGGGCGGCATGTTCATTAATTATCTCTGTGTATAGTTGTTCGGGGAAAGGAATATCTATCAGTAGGACTTGTGGGTAAACTAATTTTACTTCAGCTTGTTTCTGTAATTGGCCATTACACTATATTGTTGACTTTACGAGATTGACCTTCACACTACGACTGCCCACTCGGAAATAGCAAGGTCCACTGCCTATGTCGATGTTTACTTTATACTGCCGGAAAACTTCCATACCCAAAATAGAATTGACGATTAACTTGTCAGCGATTAAGAATGTAAAGTTTGTCGTGACATCGCTAATGGTAACAGGTATTTGCGTCTGCCGTTTAATACTTTTTGACTTGTTACCTAGAGCTGTCAAGATTTTACAATTTTCCATTGGCAACACTGGTACTTTTAATGCTTTCGAAACTTCTTTAAGTAAACTGTTGGAAACAATATTCGTAGATGCGCCTGTATCTAAAATTACGTTGGTAATTATAGTCCCTATCTTTGCTGTTATTACAGCCTGCACTAGGTCACTTACCTTGTTCGGTGCTTTCATCTCTTCTTCGCATAGATCTTCTTCTTCGGTAGCATCCTGATCATAAGATGTAATGTGTGTATGTCTGTGCCCCCTGTTGTCAAATCGGTCGGCCGGAGGGGACTCATTGCGACCGATTGTTGTTTACCGGGTGAGGTTAAAAAAGGCTCAAATGGCTCTGAGCACTATGGGACTTAACATCTAAGGTCATCAGTCCCCTAGAACTTAGAACTACTTAAACCTAACTAACCTAAGGACATCACACACATCCGTGCCCGAGGCAGGATTCGAACCTGCGACCGTAGTAGCAGCGCGGTTCCGAACTGAAGCACCTAGAACCGCCTGGCCACTCCGGCCGACACCGGGGGAGGCAATGTCGTTGCTTGATTACTGTCCGTTACCTCTACGATGTGTACTGAGTGGTAATTCTGTCGCCAATTAGTTTCCGGACCTTCCCGCGCAACATTTTCTTGCGGCCGGCCGTCGCTATTTCTCCTTGGTCGCTATTTCTCCTGGAAATGGAAAAAAGAACACATTGACACCGGTGTGTCAGACCCACCATACTTGCTCCGGACACTGCGAGAGGGCTGTACAAGCAATGATCACACGCACGGCACAGCGGACACACCAGGCACCGCGGTGTTGGCCGTCGAATGGCGCTAGCTGCGCAGCATTTGTGCACCGCCGCCGTCAGTGTCAGCCAGTTTGCCGTGGCATACGGAGCTCCATCGCAGTCTTTAACACTGGTAGCATGTAGAGATGGCGGATCCGCTCTTGAACTAATGCATAGAGTTGCATCTTTCAAAGGAGTGAACAATCAGTGATTCAGAAAAAAAGAACGGTAGCTCCAAACATTTCCCACGGCAGAGAGAGAGAGAGAGAGAGAGAGAGAGAGAGACGGAGCATATCAGCAGCGCCTCTGCTGGTCAGAGCACAGTGCACACCACACAACACAGCCAGCGCCGGCCTCTGCCCTGCTTCTACCTTGGCAGCCTGCATTGTGCAGTGCCCCATTGGATTTTGTGTTTCACATATGCCGTGCCGTCTCTGTGCGTCGTCTGCCGTCTGCAGTGTCTGGCGCAGCGTAACTTCACATCGCACTCTATCGGCGATCGTTTCAGTCGCACGTCCTGCCCTCTGGGCAGTTGATGCGAGCAACAGGACAGAGAGCCACCTAGCGGATAACATAGGAACTACTTGCAACAACCTGCTCGCAAGGGAACGGACGATTTGTCTCGGAGCGGGTGAGTTCACCGCTCCCCCCCACCCTCGGAACTCGCCCGCTCAACGCTCGCCCCACAGTCTCGACTCTAGCCAGAGCATTGAGAAAAGCGACTCAGGTGTCACTCTGGTCTCTGCGGTCTCAGCTCACGCAGTAATACAGCTCGCGGCTCGACCTGCTCGACTCAGCGCCTCTGCATCGGAGTTCGTCTCTACTGGATATTGTTCTTCGTAGTAATACCGCTATGTATATTACATTATTATGTTATGTATACATCAATTGTTTTTATTTTATTTTTCTTTGTTTAAACTGATTAGATTAGGTTCCTGACGACTCCTCTTACTATAGGATTTTTATTATGGACACTCAAATTTACGCTTTAATTACGAGCGAACCGATAAACGTATCGCAAAATGTGATACACCAATATTTTCCTTGTTTTATTCTGCGTAAGGCTATATGCAGCACTTTCGTTTTACAGTCAAATTTATATATTTTTTTCTTATTCTGGTACGGATTTTGCGATTTTAGGCGTCTTCGGAAAGAAACGTTCACTTTAAAAATATATGGCTTGCGATGTATTTGTATGGGGTTAATGAAATTTTAGTACATTATAGCCAAATATATCGTTAATGTAAATCTCAAGTTACAACATTTTCCGATCACCCAAAAAACCACGATAGTGCAAAATAAATCAATAATCCAAAACTTTGTCATATCGTGGAAATTTCAATAAACAATACAAAATTCTTACTCATTATCTGTGTTACTTCAAAATAGGATCAAATAAGATCAAAATACAGGAGTGGTGAGTCATGAAAAAGAGCTAATTCATTTCAGGGAGTGAACAGTTCTGATCCAATCTCTGAAAAGAACAGTTTTGCCCATCTCTAGTGGCATGCCGCAACAGCGTGGACGTGAACCGTATGTGCAGTTGACGGACTTTGAGCGAGGGCGTATAGTGGGCATGCGGGAGGCCGGGTGGACGTACCGCCGAATTGCTCAACACGTGGGGCGTGAGGTCTCCACAGTACATCGATGTTGTCGCCAGTGGTCGGCGGAAGGTGCACGTGCCCGTCGACCTGGGACCGGACCGCAGTGACGCACGGATGCACGCCAAGACCGTAGGATCCTACACAGTGCCGTAGGGGACCGCACCGCCACTTCCCAGCAAATTAGGGACACTGTTGCTCCTGGGATATCGGCGAGGACCATTCGCAACCGTCTCCATGAAGCTGGGCTACGGTCCCGCACACCGTTAGGCCGTCTTCCGCTCACGCCCCAACATCGTGCAGCCCGCCTCCAGTGGTGTCGCGACAGGCGTGAATGGAGGGACGAATGGAGACGTGTCGTCTTCAGCGATGAGAGTCGCTTCTGCCTTGGTGCCAATGATGGTCGTATGCGTGTTTGGCGCCGTGCAGGTGAGCGCCACAATCAGGACTGCATACGACCGAGGCACACAGGGCCAACACCCGGCATCATGGTGTGGGGAGCGATCTCCTACACTGGCCGTACACCACTGGTGATCGTCGAGGGGACACTGAATAGTGCACGGTACATCCAAACCGTCATCGAACCCATCGTTCTACCATTCCTAGACCGGCAAGGGAACTTGCTGTTCCAACGGGACAATGCACGTCCGCATGTATCCCGTGCCACCCAACGTGCTCTAGAAGGTGTAAGTCAACTACCCTGGCCAGCAAGATCTCCGGATCTGTCCCCCATTGAGCATGTTTGGGACTGGATGAAGCGTCGTCTCACGCGGTCCGCCCGTCCAGCACGAACGCTGGTCCAACTGAGGCGCCAGGTGGAAATGGCATGGCAAGCCGTTCCACAGGACTACATCCAGCATCTCTACGATCGTCTCCATGGGAGAATAGCAGCCTGCATTGCTGCGAAAGGTGGATATACACTGTACTAGTGCCGACATTGTGCATGCTCTGTTGCCTGTGTCTATGTGCCTGTGGTTCTGTCAGTGTGATCATGTGATGTATCTGACCCCAGGAATGTGTCAATAAAGTTTCCCCTTCCTGGGACAATGAATTCATGGTGTTCTTATTTCAATTTCCAGGAGTGTATATCTTCGGTCGACACGTCTCTGTGGCGCCGAATTCCTTAGATTTCCTTAATTCCGGTTTCCATTATTTGGCCTTTTCGCATACGGATGCCAACTGTGTTGGTTTTGTCGACTGCTATTAAAATCATTTCCGTTACCGTTGTTTTTATTGGTTCCGAAGTGTCCATTCCGATTACAGGTGCTCGGCTCTTCTTCATATATTAGAGCAATTGAGTCAAGCACGGAATGACAGTATTCAAAGTCGTTCTCCGGTATGGTTACCAATTTTTCGCGTAAGTTCGTGGGTAGTATGATTTTCAGAATTTTGAGAACATCTAAGTGTGGTATTATATTGTTCCAATAGCGCGTCTTATTCAAATACTTTTCGAAATACTTTCTCAACCCGCCGTGTTTGAGGTTGAACGGTTGTGGGTTGAATATCTTACGTCGCTGTCTTTCTTGGACCCCAGTAGACCAATGTTTCTCCAAGAAAGCCCGTTCAAATTGTTCGTAGATGACGCACTGTTCTGCCATGTCTGTGGCCCACTAAAGTGCGTCGCCTTGTGTGAAGCCTACTACATATCCAATCTTCTGTGCCTCAGTCCAGTTTCTTGGTAAGACATTTTTAAATGCTCGTACGAATACGACTGGATGAGTTATTCTGGATTCCGTGAAGAAAACTGGAAACTGTCTATGTTTTAACAGGTTGTCATGGACTAGAATCGTCGAGATGCAAGGCGGCACGCCTACTGCATGTTGCAGCGCCACGTTTGGCGAATATCCATTGTTTGCCTGCGCCGCTGCGTACACATACGCCGGACTGGGCGCGTGATATTCTGCGTTATTGACATTGTAATCTGGCACGGGCGAGTAAGTGTCACGCTGCCTGTTGCTCGACGCAGGCAAATCATTTGAAACACTCAGTGTACCCGCAACTTCCTTATGTATTCTGTCCTCGGCTACTTTGATTACATTACCTAATTTTTCTTAAAGTTTTGTTTCCCTGTCAGTTATTGATTCATTTACATTAGCGGTTTCTAAAGTTTCATTTATTTTGATGCCCGACTTCTTCGTTAACTTTATTAACTTGGTCAGGTATTTCTTCACAAACAGACTGTACTGTTGTTAAATTTAATTGAGTAGCCTCTACGTTTTCATGTATTTCTTTTTGCTCCATTTGTGTTTGATTGTGTATTTCTACGATTGCTGACAGTTCCTGTTTGTTTGTTAATATCTGAAAACTTCTTTTCTAAATCATTTGCCAATACATTATATACACTATTGACTGTTTTGATGACTTTGTCTTCGATCTTTTGATCGATTTCATTGATGAGTTTATTTAAGCGCTGATCGAAATTGTGGGGCGGCGGGTGGAATTTATTTGTTAATATATGTAGAATGTTATGTGGAAAAGAGGCATTTCCCGGCCGATTAACCACATGTGGGGCGGCGGGTGGAATTAATTGTTGTTAAATGTTCCTATTATTTATGCAGTCTTTTGCCGTTCTCAACACTGGCTCTCTAACTACAATATTGGCAACCAGAAAGTGATTAACAAAACGTGAAGCCTGTAATTAGAATTCCTAGTGCCCACTTCATCTGAGAAATACATTTATAGCTACAGCTTAAGCTCTGAGGAATTAGGAGATTGTCTGGGATTCATGATAAAAAAAAAATACGATTCTCTCTAAAATGTTCACTATATTCTGAAAGTCACAGACCAAAAAGCATCCACACAATCCAACTACTAGATCAGTTCAGAGTCTAATGCGCTGCTGCAACTATAACTGTTCAAACCAAATGTTTAAGTGAATGGTCGCCATAATTTGATGATAATGTTCATCAAACGCCACGCTAAATAATGGTAGAATGTCTGTCCTGCGGCGGAACGTGAAAATACGACATACGCAAACTGAAGATAGATCATTAAAGTCATCCCAGAATTAACACTTCACTCGAAAACGATTTCGTGGTTACGCATATCCCGAGTAACTTATTACGGCATCCGAGGCTGTTTATAGCAATGATACCGACGCGACGCGACTCTCGGCACAGGTGGTGTGCTATTCAGCGTCTGGAGAGAACTGGGGCCTTCCTTCTCTCACGCAGCGTTCTTATGCTATTGCTATAGTTTTATAGTTATTCAATTGAAACTTCTCACATCTTTATGATTATAGCGGATCTCCCTTCTACTTAAATTTAAACATCCTAGCCTTATTTATTAGCCTACTTAATCTATCATGCTTCCTTAATTTCTAAGACAAAAACCAGATAATCACGAATTTCAACTAAAATTTTAATTTGTGAGATCCAGAATACTGTTTCTACTAAATTATTATGCAAAAGGAATCTAAATACAAATTTTTAAGTTTCTAGCTCTTTTCTGTTGCGCCAATGATTTTTACAGAAAAACGTCGAAATTTTGAAAATGGTTAAAGTTATTGAACTGATATTCAACACATATTGATTTAGTATTATTCCTGATGCTAGAAACGTTTCAGGTTATTTACTTGATTTTTAAAGTATTGCGCAACATTTATGACGTCAGAGGTAGTTACAGCGGACTAGGCTGGCACACAATAGAAAGACTGATGTGAATTTTATACGGCATGAGTAGGCTGCTTCCCTACAAAATGTTTGTGCATATTTTCAAATTGCATGTTTAGAGTTGAAAACTGCTGTTGAAAACCAGTTTCCATGTTTGACAATTTTGTGTTTGTCGTGTTGTGGCTGATTTCTAGATTCGACAGATTAGTGTTCGTCTTGTTGTGACTGATCTTTAAATCAGATAATTGCGTGCTCACGTTTGACATCAGACTATATAATGCCTCAAGCGTAACTGTCGAAGCTTGTGTGTTTGTATATTTATGTCATTATTTGAAACCATTGTTTCTCTACCACGAGCTGATGGCATCGCAACCGGAATAGGTTCACTGATTCCACGCGAAATATTTTCATCTGATCTGGTAATCGATGCTTCATCGACTGTGTACAATGTTTCGTTTGAAAGTGGTTCGTTATTGTTAATCACTGTGGAGTGCAACTGAATTGTATTTATTTCTACATTACGTTGTGTTGAAAAACTAATTGCATCATCATTTACGTCACTATTGTCAGAATCGGTGATGTGTCTATGAACATTTGTCAGATTAAAATTCTCTGATTCCATTGTGAGGATATTATTTTTATCTGGACTTTACTATTAATCTAAATCTTTAAATTCTCTCGCATTTGAATTAATAAAAATATCTCGCGATAGTTATTTGGTGCGCATCGGAAATTTACAAGATGACGCACTACGTCTTCTAATTCTGTGACTGTTGAATGTAGAAATGTAATTATCAAAAGTGTAATTGTGTGTTGCCACAAACACTACCAGGATTTTAATATGGAAAGGAAAAGGTTCTGCTTTAAGCGGAGCTAAGCCAAGGTGTAGCGGCTGTACGCGTTTGGACTTTCCTACCTTAATTTCAGCTGAGCTGCGTCACTCACGATTACGTTAGTTTTGTAAATCCTTGTCCTTGTTCCTTCTGGTTATTGTGCCATCCGTTTATACAGTTAATATTGTTCCATCTTATTCGTCATTTTCCACGTGCATCATGTAACAGAGAAACGGTAATTAGTACAAGTACAATTGTAGTACAACAATCAAGTGCTTAATCTTTGTTCCACCAGCGCTGTCCCTGTTAGTGTTCGCCAGTGTGGAGAAATAAATAAAAAATAAATTAAATTTATTGATTCATCGAAAAGAAAAAATATGGATATGGAACTTTAACTGTAGAATTTTTGAAAGGCTTTTTTACGGACTGTATTGACCGGCTTGAATGCGGACAATTTCAGTGTTGCGAGAAATTTGCTTGTAATGTAATTTACAATTGCGATTAATAACGTTTTTGAATTCTACGTCATTGTTGATTTATTCAGAGTCCTCACCTTAAACGTAGAATTAGTCCTTCTGCCACAATATTAATTCATTAGTCGCCATCGATGTTCTTCTCTTTGTTGACCGTGCGTATCTCCCTAAGTCGGCATCGGTTTCCTTCACGCAGACGGTTGAAACAAAGAAATGCAATGCTACGTCGCTTTAAATAATTCTCGTCAAACTTAGATACTTTTCACTATTTTTTGTTCACAAGGCAATAAGACTTGCTATGTTCGTCGCACAAATCATAAGTACTACCAAGGTGGCTGCCTTTCAGCACACACAAAAAATTACGTACATCACATACAAGGTAACAAGCGAGAGTGTATCTTAACTCCTTCTTGGAGTATGAAATAAAAGAGAATCAAATATGGACATTACAGAGATCAAATTCTACATTCCTCTCAATTTAATCTTTGGCGCAGAATTTAAAGTATTATATCTCTCTGCGTCGTAATGTGTCATTACAGAGTGATTACAATGTAATACAATGATTGGGCTTTTTACTTGATAGTGAGAAACAACTAAATGTGAACAGAGTACAACCTTTGAAGAAAATAAATCTAACGAAAATTAAGTGACCAGTCATAAAAGGAGAACAGTTCAAGAGAAAAAAAGAGCTCAAATATAAAGAAGAATGATGAGATAAGGCAAAGGAAGAAGCTGAGGTTCTAGATACTGAAATTTCAAGTTTAGTTAAGAAACTTGAACACTGACTCTTTTATGTGAAATTTAACAATTGACATAAATTTTGTAGTTTCATAGGTGTTATATTAAGGCAAATTTTAAGTTTTCACTACATTACAAAGCAATTTTTGTTTCAATTCATGTAATGATAAATACCTTATGTCTGACAATAGCCACACTCGAGACTATAGTTGAATGTTATAGATCATTTGATGAATGAAATGCTACAAGGTATACTTAGTTACATTATTTGTACTAACATACAATTTGAATGTTATAATCATTGTTACATTCAGTTTTCATTTCAAACGGCTATCGGGATAGGTTCCCTAAAAAAAGTACGTTTTCTAGAGGTCGTGGATTTAAGTAAAGAGGTAATGGAAAATCATGAATTTTATGTTCTGAAAATCAGTAGAAACCCTGCTTTTATTTCTGAGGAAAGGCTGGAATCTACAACTTAACCCGAGGATGCCAAGCCATATCAAAGGAATAGAAGTAAAAAGAATCATATGAGTTTTCTGACTAGGAGACTATTAGAGTTATGGTTAGCGCCTAGGTGGAAAGGATTTTTTCCTTTTTCCTTCGCTCCAGTGTGGTATCTTCAGTGAGTGACTACTATGAGTGCAGGGAGTCCTAGAGTTTGTGTTGTTTATTATTACTGAGAAAGAGTGGGTGAGGTAGGACAGAACAGTGAATTTATAAGCGTTTTGAAATTGACTCTTGGGTCCTGAAATGACAAAAGCGAAATGTAAGTTTCTTTGTACTTCCGTGGGGATCCACAGCCTCTAAATGTTTTAATAAAAGAATACATTGCCCGTTGTAGACTATTTTGCTTTATTAAAATCATGCTGTTAGCTAATTTCGTCCGTGAGCCATTATCAAGCACCTGAAATAAACCAATATGAAAGAGCGTCACATGTCTGCATAGATCGTCTTGTATAAATAAAGCCTTCCGTAATTCATACTAACGTAACCAGATTTACAGTGCAATAACATTACTTAAATTTGCTGTTTCATGTATTACATATCGTGTTCATCACATTCTTTTACGTCACATACGTAAAACCAGATGGCGTACTCCATCGTAACATACTGCAATATGGTTCAAATGCCTATGAGCACTATGGGACGTAACTTCTGAGGTCATCAGTCCCATAGAACTTAGAACTACTTAAACCTAACTAACCTAAGGACATCACACACATCCGTGCCCGGGTCAGGATTCGAACCTGCGACCGTGGCGGTCGCGCAGTTACAGTCTGTAGCGCCTAGAACAGCTCGGCCACTCTGGGCGGCGTAACATACTGCAGCCTAACGGTAGTTAACTTCAGGGAAGGTCACCATTCGACGAGGACACTGCAGTGTCCTCTACAAACAATGAAGTTCATGTAAATATATACGTCGTAGTGAGTGTTTAGTGAAGCACGGATATTTAAATATTTATTTTTCTCGATATTTATTTATCTAGCCGTTATACTGTTGGTGTGCGCAATGTCGTGTAATGACCTTGCTTCTCACATCACAGCCAGGCTTTCTTTTTATTTTTTTCTCCTTCTTTCAAAAGGAAAACACGTATGTCTTTCATAAAAGTCATCCTATTTTGCGATGATGTGCAGGCAGAACAGTAAGACAATTAACATTTTAAGCTCTGTATCTCCGACGATTTGATTTAAAGTTCCACATTTTCGAAACAGAAGAATTTTATAATTCCGTAATTGATTGTAAAATCTGGTGACACCAGAATTTATTTAAAAGCATCTGTAAATAATAATGAGGATCATGACTAAAGGCAATAAATAAGTGTCGTTAAAATTCAGTTTGGCTTGTTAGTAGTTGTGCCGCAATAGATGGATTACAAGTCGTCAAATGGAAGCATATTCTGCGGGGAACCTCCTCATTCCTTACTTTCTCAATCCATCTAATTTTCAACATTTTTCTGTAGCACCACATCTCAAGTGCTTCTAGTCTCATCTTTTACAGTTTTTCCAAAGTCCATGTTTCACTACCATGAAATGTTGTGCTCCAAATGTATGTTCTCAGAAATTTCTGCCTCACTTTAAGGTCTGTGTTTGATGCTAGTAGCCTTCTGTTTGTTAGGAATGCCATTTTCGCCAGTGCTAGTGTTTTTTATGTCCTCCTTGCCCTGTCCGACATAGGTTGTTTTGATGCCTATGTAGCAGAATTCCTTAACTTCATCTACTTCGTGATCGCCAATCCTGATGTTTAGTTCCTCACTGTTCTCATTTTTGCTACTTCTCATTACTTTCGTCTTTCTTCGATTTATTCTCAATAGATATTTTGTACTCATTAGACTGTTAATTGCACTCAGAAGATCTTGTAATTCTTCTTCACTTTTACTGAGGATAGCAATTTCATCAATGAATCTTATCATTGATATCGTTTCATCTCGAATTTTAATTCCATTCTCGAACCTTTCTTTTATTTCCATCAATGATTCTTTGATGTATACACTGAACAGTAGGGGAGAAAAACTACATCCCTGTATTGCACCCTATTTAATCCGAGTAATTCCTATGTGGTCTTCCACCATTATTATTCCCTCTTGGTTCTTGTACGTATTGTGTATTACCTCTCTTTCCCTACCACTTACTCCAATTTTTCTCAAAATTTCGAACAACTCGCACCATTTTACATTTTCGAACGCTTTTCCCAGGCCGACAAATTCTATGAACGTGTCGATTTTCCTTTAGTCTTAGTCCAGTATTGCCTCTCTGTTTCCTTCACCTTTCCTAAAACCAAAGTGATCGTCATCTAACACAGCATCAATTCTCTTTTCCGTTGTTCCTTATATTATTCTTGTCGGGAATAGATGCATGAGCTGTTAAGCTGACTGTGCAATAATCCTCGCACTTGTCGGCTCCTGCAATCTTCGGAATTGTGTGGATGAAGATTTTCCGAAAGTCAGATGATATATCTCCAGAATCATAGATTCTTCACATCAACGTGAGTAGTTGCTTCGTTCCACTTCCCCCGATGACTTTAGAAATTCTGATTTATTGTTATCGGTCTCACCTGACTTATTTGATCGGAAGTCTTCCAAACATCTTGTAAATTTTGATTCTAAAGCTGCATTTCCCATCTCTTCTACATCGATCCCTGTTTCGCCTTCTGCCACGCTATCAGACAAGTCCTTACCCTCATAGAAACCTTCAATGTATTCTATCCACCTATCCCATCTCTCCTCTCACATAACAATGATGTCGCCATTGCATTATTAACGTTAACACCCTTGATTTTAGTTTCACCGATGGTTGTTTTGACTTTCCTATATGCTGGATCAGTCCTTCCGACACTCTCTTCGTTTCTGGTTTCTTCACATTTTTCTTGCAATCATTTCATCATAGCTTCCATGCCCTTCTTATTTATTTCATTCCCAAGGGACTTATATTTCTGTATTCCTGAAATTCCTTGAACATTTTTGTACTACTTTCTTTCATCGATAAACTGAAGCATTTCTCCGTTACCCACGGTTTAAAATTTTTCTTTCCAACCTTAATTATACCCTGTCGCTGTCCACAATCAAGGAAACTTATTCCATTATTAAAATTCAGTATAATATCAGTTTTAAACTCAACGGTGATCTTGAAAAGCTACTAAGGTAGGTTATATAGTTGAACATAAAAGCAGATGCTAGCCAAACCTGCAGGTTGCAATGTCGTATTTGACCACGTCGCAAATAGTCGTAATTGGTAGAAATAAAAATTCCGCTTTCACTGAATGTAGTGATTGAACTTATAGATCACGATCGTATACAAGATACGTTGCCCTCATGGCCACCAAACACCGAGTACCTGCTCCTTGCTCTCTGAGATCATTCCTGCAGCCTTGATCTGATGCCAGCAACCTGACAGTGCGTTCACTATACCTTTGCAACTTAAAATATACAAGTGCTGTACAAAAATATGGAAACACCGCGAGAGATACATAGTTGAACATAAAAACAGATGCTAGCCAAACCTGCAGGTTGCAATGTCGTATTTGACCACGTCGCAAATATCTGTGGTGATTAGAAGGGTGTTCTGTACAGTTGTGAGTGCATTATATCGGAGCTAAGTGAATTCGAACGTGCGCAAATTGTTGATGCTTGTATGACGGTGTTTCTGTAACCAAGAGGCATTGTAACACCCCAACCGTCATTTAACTGATTTTGGCGTGTGTTCACCCCAGGTAATTGACTAACAGATCAACAGAGAGTGCAAAACTGCCGTAATGTCGGATAACGCAAAGAAAGTAATAAGGCCCTGTGACTCCTGATTGAACTGCGGTGGCAGTGTTGACATTAATTGATTCAGAATTGATCGCTTTTAATTAAAAAGGGGTGCAAATTGATGTTATATTCAGCTATTGAACACCAGATGCAAATGTTGAACATAAAATTAATTAAGAAAGTGACTTGGGATTTCAACTACTTGATTGAAAACAGATGCAGTCGATTAGCACAAATTTATTTTAACTCACGACCTTCAATCATCACATTACATGACTCTCCTAACAGGCAGTGGTAATAAATTGCGTTTGTGTGTAGTAAAGCGCGATAAATCAAAAGTAATTCCTATCGACTGACCCAGGCATAATGCAAAGTGCGAGAAGAATTCTACAATACATGGCCCATGAAACCCTTGTGGAAACTTTGCCGACGTGATCCAACAAATCAGTGGCCTAACTCAAGCTGGAGCGGGCGCAATATCGCCGAATTCAGCGTGGCAGGGCGGCGTCATTGTGCTGATGTTGGCCGACCTCATGGTGCTGCAAGGCTGTGCTCGTCTATTCACTCCTAGCTATCTTGCTCAGTACATATCTGAACGAAAACTTTCTATCACCAAGCTCAATCGTTCCGTTTGCTAAGTCCTAAACTGCAGAGATGCTCACTCTCTCTCAGGCAAGCTAAGTAAAGAACGCCACGTCCACACTCTAGGCAAGCTGGAAACGGAAGACCTCTATGGAGACTTCTGCCACTCCGCTCTTCACCTCGGTTTCCCCTCCAGCAAAATCACTTACGCCGATTGCAGTGCAAGTCGCATTAATTATGCGTTGCTTCCCAGCACTGACCAATGCCTGCTCTGGGATGTGAACAAATTCCCACAAAATTTCCCTTCCTCTCAACTTCTGCTATTTAGCTCCTCCGAGGCCACCCATCAAGGTTAGCGTCTGCACAAAACACCAATTTTTCCGGAATTCCGACTCCCAGGAGAGTACTTCAAATTCCTTGGTCCTATGTTCCCATCAGAGACTGGCGTATTTCATTCTGTCGCTCTTCACCTGATTTACTTCAGACTCTGTGGACCGTGAATTGAGCGTGAAGTTGCTATAGTCATGAATACGCATATTTTGGCCTCTGTTGACCGCTCCACCATAGCTTTGAGCGGCTTTCTCGCATGTTTCACTGAAAACGGAACGACGGACATTTATCAACAGGCTTAGAAGTTCTCCGTCTGCTACCCGGTAGACCAGCATGAGGTCAACCCCCCCCCTCCCCCCACTGTCACTCATCTTAAGGCAGCTGGAGGCCGCACCCCATTACCGCTTTCTCAGAGTTTGAGCCGTCGTAAGCTGCCTATTGTCGCTTCCCTTTGCCATTCCCCAGCCCAGCCATGGTCAACTCTGAATACTTCCTTGGGATAAACTAGCCTCCAGTAAATCGACGCATTTCCACAAAGTTTTCATGTCACGTGAATTATTTTAAAACCATCACCCAACATTAATTATTCCAATACATCCTCTACAATATGCATTGTGCCTTGTCAGTCATTTTTGTTCAGCCCTACTGTTCACTCAACGTGAGTTCGGTGATCTTAAATGACTTCATGTAAGGGGCATAGTTCTTGCCATCTTAAAGCATTATATCGAATATTTATACCGCACAAACAGAAAGAGGAGAAATATTATCCACCAAGTCATAACACGGACGAAGGTGGTGTGTTGACTGACAGTGATAGACGGTCATTAAAGAGAATTATTTTGAGAAATAAGGATGACAGAGTCAAAAGTCACTGCAAAACTGAATGTCACACCTGCAAACTCTGTCAGAACCAAAACAACACGAAGGGCGCTCCATAAGAAGGAAATTGCAGAGTGATCTGAAATTCCAAAACCAGTCATCAGTGATACGAATGTCCATGGTAGGAAACGTGATGCTAAGCACATAAAATTTAGACTATGGAGCAATTGAAGACAGTCGATTGTTTGGATGAGTCTGTTTCCAACTTCTGGGCCAGTTAACCCTTTCCACCCTGGCCCGCGCAATGGTGTGGGTTCGGTTTTAAATTTTCCATGGCTCAACCACATCACTTTTCTCCATCACTTCTGACTGCAATGATTTTGTGAGTTCCTGGCTTGCATTTGGCAGCTGTTTAGTTTCATATTGTGACCACCAGAGCGGAGCAGATCATTTCAAACTTCAACAAGAAGCCAAAGCAATGCATCTCGGACATAAACACATTTTCCTACATTTTCTTAGTTTAATGCAATTTCTGCATTATTTTAGGCTGGGAATGTATAGTTTAATGGGTATAAGGTGTCTCAGACAAATGCATGAAATGCCAGTGTTTGTATTTTGAGTAGCACGAACATGCTACTGACTTTTTGAACAAACTTCACCATGAGACTCTTTTCAGTAATTTTATCTGATTCCCCAGGTCATAATGTACGGAAATTGGTACATTTCAAATGGAGGTATAACAATTTTTCCCTCAGGGTGGATAGGATTAACGTCCCAAAAGAGAAACATGGCGCATGTTCGGTGTTGATTTGGGCAGCCTTATCGGGGTTTTCCATTGGCCCTATGGGTATTTTGCAATGTCGCATTACTAGCAAGGATTAAGTGAACAGTGTGGTCCATGAGGTCTCTCGCAGGGTACAATTTATTCTGAAAATGCTGGTGCTGTATTCCAAGACGATAAGGCGCTTGTTCACAAATCTCGCATTGTCCAGGACTGGTTTTGTAACCACGAGGATGCCCACGACAGTCACTAGATCTGAATATTATTGAGCCTTTGTGATCTACTTCGGACAGAAGGGTGGGTGGTCGCTATATACATTCACCATCGCTATCTGAACTTGAAACTATTTTTTAGAAAGAATGCTAACAAATCCTCTTGAAAACCATACAGGACGTGTATTTGTCCAGTCCGAGACGCGAGGTGTTTCGAATGCTAACTCTATTCCTACAACATATTAAGCATCGTAATATGCTGTTTTTGGTGTATCCATATTTTTTCCTACCCTTTTATCTTTGACTACATACGTAACTATTTACTACATTTTAGGGGAGGCTTGAACTCGTACTCTCACTATACGTTATTGTTGATGGTGTTCAAGTTGTAGCTGTCTATTAATGGTAAGATTCCATCTTTAAAAGTATACGTTCTCTCTTGGAGGTCTTCTGAAGCCGACTCAACAGTTTCAGTTCTTCACTTTCTACTGTTGTCTCTTCGTTTCCCACCAATTTTCAGTGTATTATTTTCCACTTCTTGATCCACTTCGTAAGCTGCTCGGTCCTACGGAGATTTTGTCGACTATTCCTCTGCCTGTCCTGTGCTTTTCTGGCTCACTGATTCGGCGTCGGACTGTTTGTAGACAGCATTACCAAACAAAGTTACTCCCGAGGTACAGGTATCACTGTAATGACTACCGCCTCGCCTTTGGCTTGGGTCCAGCAAGGATGGGTGGTGGTGAGATTCGATACATCGTGGCGTTATCGACATCTGTACTCTTATAACTTGAAATTCGGTTTCTTTTCCTTCGTACTTTAAAAATTTTCAGAAATTGAGAAAGTGCTTGTTTTATATACACTGCCTGATGAAACGTGTGAAACAGCCAGGAAACGTGGTCAGATACCAACGAAATTTCATACATATACATACCATCGGCTGGTATGTCAATGATTTCAGTTGCAGTTATCTGTAGCACGCACAACGGCCTCCAGAGAGCATTAGTGTTGTTTCTGTTTAGTGTTGTTACCTGGCGTAATAGGGAATATAAGGGTCCTGAACAGCGTCAGGTGTTGAGCAATGACTGTGAAGGACATGGAGATGCTGCGTACTCGTGTGAAGCAGCGTAATCAGTACCTGACGTAATCTGAAAGGGACCTCATTGTGGGTCTACGTTGGTTGGCCAGTTGAACTGTGAACTATCCAGATCTGTGGGGCGTAACACGATGTTGGCCTGCATGGGAATGTGTTGGCAGGTTTACTGTTAGTCAACGTTCCCGTCGACCACCTCTAACCACCACTATGGAGGATTACCGTATTGTGCACCAAGCACGTTGTTGCCCCTCCACATCTGTACCTCTGATCCGGGAGCATGTAAAGCACTCCCCATATCATTTCGCACCGCTGTTCGCAGACTAGCCGCAGACAGACAAGCGAATTACCACTCCACGCTAAAGCGGCCCTTAATGCAATGACGCAATTGGCTGCGACTGGATTGGTGCCATGACCGAGAAGCATGGACAGGTGATGAATGACGTCACACTTTATTCAACAATGAAGTGTGGTTCTGTACTACCCCGGATGACCATCGTCGGCAGATGTGGAGAAAGGTCCCATTAATCCTATGTTTTTGAGAGCTCATCGTGTTGGGAGTCATCGGTAGTGACGGTCGTGATTGTGGGCACTCTGACTTCACAATGGTGCACCAAGGTCCTTAGATCTGGCTCTGATAGAACACTTGTGGTACCAGCTCGGATATCAACTCCATCCCAGTGATAGTACCTGAGGTATCAAGGACCTGTTACAATATTTATTATCCAACTGACCTTAAAAGTCAAACCGAATCAGTGCATAATTTTGTCCAGAAGGGGTACAACATCATGCTGATACGTCACCACGTGCTACCAAGTTCTTTGTAAACCTGACTCGATTTTGCAAGCCATCAGCATATTTTCAGTAATACCAGTGGATAACGTAGCTGTTCTGTTGAATCTACACTACTGGCCATTAAAATTGCTACACCATGAAGATGACGTGTTACAGACTCGAAATTTAACCGACAGGAAGAAGATGCTGTGCTATGTAAATGATTAGCATTCGCACAAGGTTGGCGCGGGTGGCGACACCTACAACGTGCTGACATGAGGAAAGCTTCCAACCGATTCCTTAAACAGCAGTTGACCGGCGTTGCCTGGTGAAACGTTGTTGTGATGCGTCGTGTAAGGAGGAGAAATGCGAACCATCACGTTTCCGTCTTTGATAAATGTCGGATTGTAACCTTTCGCGATTGCGGTTTATCATACCGCGACATTGCTGCTTGCGTTGGTCGAGATCCAATGACTGTTAGCAGAATATGGAATCGGTGGGTTCAGAAGGGTAATACGGAACGCCGTGCTGGATCCCAACGGCCTCGTATCACTAGCAGTCGAGATGACAGCCAGCTTATCCGCATGGCTGTAACGGATCGTGCAGCTACTTCTCGATCCCTGAGTCAACAGATGGGGACGTTTGCAAGACAGCAACCATCTGCACGAACAATACAACGACGTTTGCAGCAGCATGTACTATCAGCTCGGAGACCATGGCTACGATTACCCTTGACGCGGCATCACAGACAAGAGCGCCTGCGATGGTGTACTCAACAACGAACCTGGGTGCACGAATGACAAAACGCCGTTTTTTCGTATGAATCCAGGTTCTGTTTACAGAATCATGATGGTCGCATCCGTGTTTGGTGACATCGCGGTGAACGCACATTGGAGACGTGTATTCGTCATCGCCATACTGGCGTATCACCCGGCGTGATGGTATGGGGTGCCATTGGTTACACGTCTCGGTCACCTCTTGTTCGCATTGACGGCACTTTGAACAGTGGACGTTACACTTTAGATGTGTTACGACCCGTGGCTCTACCCTTCATTCGATCCCTGCGAAACCCTACATTTCAGCAGGATAATGCACGACCGCATGTTGCAGGTCCTATACGGGCCTTTGCCGGCCTTGGTGGCCGAGCGGTTCTAGGCGCTTCAGTCTGGAACCGCGCGACCGCTACGGTCGCAGGTTCGAATCCTGCCTCGGGCATGGATGTGTGTGATGTCCTTATGTTAGTTAGGTTTAAGTAGTTCTAAGTTCTAGGGGACTGCTGACCTCAGATGTTAAGTCCCATAGTGTTCAGAGCCATTTGTACGGGCCTTTCTGGATACAGAAAATGTTCGACTGCTGCCCTGACCAGCACATTCTCCAGATCTCTGACCAACTGAAAACGTCTGGTCAATTGTGGCCGATCAACTGGCTGGTCACAATACGCCAGTAACTACTCTTGATGAACTGTGGTATCGTGTTGAAGCTACATGGGCAGGTGTACCTGTACAGCCATCCAAGCTCTGTTTGACTCAATGCCCAGGAGTATCAAGGCCGTTATTACGGCCAGAGGTGGTTGTTCTGGGTACTGATTTCTCAGGATCTATGCACCCAAATTGCGTGTTAATGTAATCACATGTCAGTTCTAGTATAATATATTTGTCCAATGAATACCCGTTTATCATCTGCATTTTGTGTTGGCGTAGCAGTTTTAATGGCCAGTAGTGTATATGACAAGAATTGTATACTTCTGTATTTTAATTGGAAAGATTGTTGTGCTAAATTCACTAAAAAAATGAAGTGTGATTCCTATTTACTGAAGTCTGCCAACATCAGAACAAATATACTTTTAAAAAATGTTTTATATGGTTAAGATGTTTTTCTCCATTTCTAAGTTATCAGACTTTAACTTAAATCTAATAACTACTCTAGTAATGCGTCTTTTTATTCAAAATTGTCCGTCTTAATCGCATATCTGTATTACTAAACGACTAACCCGAGGCACTTGCTTACCTAACGGCCTCCACGGGCGGCAAAAATATGATTTTCAGTACTTTATTTAAATATTAACCGAACTGAAACATTTAAAATGCTGTCATAATCTACTCATTAAGAGGTATAATCTAATGTGGAAAGTTTAACACAGTAAGACAAGTATTACAGCCAGGAACTGTATATGTCTTCTGGCAGTGTAACGCATTGCGCACAAATGCACAGACTACATTCTTCTGTTATTTGAGAATGAAAGCACATATTGACTTGCAAAAAACTTTCTACGTTATTTCAAACTTTTCTGAAACTTTTTCTCGCTAATACTCCCCCACAAAATATTAAAAGGAAAAAAGTTTATTTCTTACTACATTTTCGCTGTTCGTGAGGCCAAAGTGTCGCATCAGGCACGACATTTTAATTTATTATTTCTTTAATATTACTTGTAGTCGCAACACATTTCTCAGACAGTATCTACCTCTGAACGAAGCTCCAAAATTATATCAATACATAATTCAGCAAATATGATGTCGTAAGCATTGAGTCGTAAGCATTGATATGGGTGAGAGACTGTCTTCAAGCTGGGTCAAAAATTACCCACAATGTATTTAAACAGTATTTCACAATGAGAGCACTTAGTGACTTCAGTTGAACTTTAAATATAATTTCAAATTTTTTCTATGCTTTTCCTCGCTTACATGCTTAATTTCACATATTTAAAGTGTTAACTCATTTGTCGACTAATCAGACCTTTGAAGCTGTTTTTATGCAAGGGTGTTCGAGTTTTTAAGGAATCGAGGGTCTGCTGGTAAGTATATAATTCACAATGATCGGTTTCGGCTTACTGTTTACTTCCATCATGAGATCTCTTATAAAACAGAAAGAAAATAAGTGCTTTGACATTAAGTATGGCTTTTGCTTGTACATATTGTATCTTATGTTTTATTGTATGAGACCCATTTTAGCCATGTGAAATCGTCATAATTAATTAGTTTTAGTTTAAGCTATTGAATCTGTGATATTGATTACTTATTTACCTAGAAACTCTATCAACTATAGCTTGTGTATGTACTTGTAGGACGCGCTTAGGTCATCATTAACACTTGCTATTTACCTGCGAGTACAGCTTATCTGACGTTCGTACTTGTGTAGAATACTTTTAATGCTATGTTATGCCTGTCAATCATTTTATCTTTTTTATGCAATCTTAGATTTTTTTGAATATTTGGCCTTCAGTCAACTGAATTAATTATAGTCGCAATATCATTTTTTCTACACTGATGGAAAGAAATCTCAACGCAAAGAAGGAGTTGTGCGAGATAATGGAAAGTTGGTACGCGTGTCTCTACATGACGTCTATTCAAATTTCGCGCAAGTCGCGTAAGAGTGTCGCTAGTAGCGCAACTATGAAGATGCAAATCAAGTTTGCTTTAAATACGCTCCGTGACTGTCGCGAGAGTTAGTTACCTTTGAGACTGGACGTAGCGAGTTGATGTTCGTCAAGAATGCATTTCAGACGACGAAGACGCCACTATAAGAGCTCACTGAGTTTGAATGATGTCGTGTATTAGGGCTACGAGAAGCTGCTTCTGCGATATTGCAGAAAGACTTGGCTGGAATGTAGCCACTGTAAATGATTGCTGTCTGTGGTGGCCATAAGAAAGTACGATCGCATAAAGATGATGTAGACATTGAAACTGACACAGAACATCGATAAAGTTGGAGTATCGTGCGGTAGCTCATTTTCTGTATTTGAAATGGAGCAACGCTGCTGCAATCCATGCTACGTTGTTAGAAGAGCATGGCGGCATTCCACCATCATATGACATAGTGCCTAGGTTCCGTAGAAGCGTCCAATGTGGTCAAACAAGTTGGAATGACGAGGGAAGAAATGGTGTAGCATCTGTGTCTGAAGAACTGGCCACCCCAAGAGGAGCTGTGATCAGCGTATCACAATCGAGGCGATAGTGCGAAAAGTGAAAATCATACTTCGATCACTTTTCAACGTTTTGCACGAAACTGGAACATGGAAAAACCGCAGCTTGCTGGGTTCTGCGACTGCTCACCTCCCTTGAAACAGCCCACAAAACACAGGCAACAGCGGAAATGCTGCAACTGTGTCAGATCAATCCGGATCACGTCCTTCACCGCATTATCACCACAGTGGAAGAGTGCTGGGTGTATCACTATGACGCCAAGACATAGGAGTAAAGCAAGCTAGTAGAGAAAACTTGCAAATTTACCAAGGAGGAAAGCAAGTAAGAAGAGAAACCGTGAGGATTCACCACTGCCGAAAAGAGGGAGGATGCAACAAGCATCGGATAAGGTGGTGCAGAGTGTTTATTGGGACTCGCAGAGTGTAATGCTGCTTGTGCCCCTGTGGGGAAAACTGTTTCAGGAGCATACACAGAAATCTCCAGTCGAGATTACGGGAGGCTGTGAAGAGGAACCGTCACGGAAACCTGTCAGAAGGGGTATTTTTGGTCTATGACATTGCTCTACTCAATCTGCACGCAGGACACAGACACATTTGCTGTTTCTTTGGGCTATCAAACTTTGTTTGAGCTACGTACTCTACTGGGATGAGAACCAGTGATATTTTCCTATTACCTCGGATAAAGAGACTGTCTCCCTAGAAAAAATTATAAATGACTGTGCTGTTAAACCTCTTACGTTATTTGTTTTTCAAACAGCTGAGCAAAACTGAACGTACTCAGACAGTTCTCTCTTTACTTATTCTGATCATCACTAAACTGACACACAATATTTTTAGTGCAACGCAGTCTTAACTTTCAATAATCAGTACAAAAGAATGGACCTGACTTACAATAACCTATACCTTTCATGAATAACTCACCTCACAAAAATCTTCGTTACTCGAACTACTGCAATCAGCGAGCGCCAATACTGCCAGCTAAATAAAAGATTCTAACTACAGAGGGCACTAACTACTGATAGGCATAGTTAGCAAATGAAAGATTTTGATAGAGAACAAACAATGTATTTACCTTAATAATGTTCAAAAGTCGTAATATATATAGCAGTTCATGATATCCAGTCTTACAAATTTCCTCTTTCTGACGGACACACGTCCAGAACGTCCGCTCTCAAAACTCTGGCATCTCTGTCCCCACATCCACCACTGCTGGCGGCTCTCCTCCAACTGCGCAACGCTACGAGCTGTTCACATCCAACTGCCCAACACTACACAAGCCAATATTCCAACAATGCCAACCAGCCACACACTGCACACAGCACAGTCAGTGATTTTCATACAGAGTACTACGTGGCGTTACCAACATAAAAACCTAAACAGCCTACTTACAAGACCACTGCATTGGCAGATACTTCCAGAAGGCGACGAGGTGATTTTCTACAAGAAAGATCTCAGCTGCGTAATAGGTCACTGGGAAATGTCACACTGAAGGGTGAATATGTGATACTGGCTGACAACATCATCAAATTTCACAATCGCAGCTTGATTTCTCTGAGGTGATAATTAAGGAGGACAGACAACTTACTTATAAATACACTGTAGGAAAAATTAGTAACCCTTTTAGAAGTTTCAAGTTCACTCCAGATTTATTGTTGCAACAGTGCATATTGAGTAAATTAAAGGCTTACATTTTAAGATCAACAGCGCAAGCGGTTCTGAGGTAGCAGGTATCGGCCTATGCTGAAACACTCAAACACATGATACAGCCCCCACGAGCGGCAATGCAGGTACTGACTTTGGCAACCAGTCGATCATATCGTACAGGTGGCGAATATGCACTACTGGCCATTAAAATTGCTACACCAAGAAGAAATGCAGATGATAAACGGGTATTCATTGGACAAATTTATTATAGTAGAACTGACATGTGATTACATTTTCAAGCAATTTGGGTGCATATATCCTGAGAAATCAGTACCCAGAACAACCACTTCTGGCCGTAATAACGGCCTTGATACGCCTGGGCATTGAATCAAACAGAGCTTGGATGGCGTGTACAGGTACAGCTGCCCATACCGCTTCAACACGATACCACAGTTCATCAAGAGTAGTGACTGGCGTATTGTGACCAGCCAGTTGCTCGGCCGCAATTGACCAGACGTTTTCAATTGGTGAGAGATCTGGGGAGTGTGCTGGCCAGGGCAGCAGTAGAACATTTTCTGTATCCAAAAAGGTCCGTACAGGACCTGCAATATGCGGTCGTGTATTATCCTGCTGAAATGTAAGGTTTCGCAGAGATCGAATGAAGGGTAGAGCCACGGGTCGTAACACATCTGAAGTGTAACGTCCACTATTTAAAGTGCCGTCAATGCGAACAAGAGGTGACCGAGACGTGTAACCAATGGCACCCCATACCATCACGCCGGGTGATACGCCAATATGGCGATGACGAATACACGCTTCCAATGTGCGTTCACCGCGATGTCGCCAAACACGGATGCGACCATCATGGTGCTGTAAACAGAACCTGAATTCGTCCGAAAAAATGATCTTTTGCCATTCGTGCACCCAGGTTCGTTGTTGAGTACACCATCACAGGCGCTCCTGTCTGTGATGCAGCGTCAAGGGTAAACCCAGCCATGGTCTCCGAACTGATAGTCCATGCTGCTGCAAACGTCGTCGAACTGTTCGTGCAGATGGTTGTTGTCTTGCAAACGTCCCCAACTGTTGACTCAGGGATCGAGACGTGTCTGCACGATCCGTTACAGCCATGCGGATAAGATGCTTGTCGTCTCGACTGCTAATGATACGAGGCCATTGGGATCCAGCACGGCGTTCCGTATTACCCTCCTGAACCCACCGATTCCATATTCTGCTAACAGTCGCTGGATCTCGACCAACGCGAGCAGCAATGTCGCGATACGATAGACTGCATCGCGATAGGCTACAATCCGACCTTTATCAAAGTCGGAAACGTAATGGTACGCATTTCTCCTCCTTACACGAGGTATGACAACATGTTTCACGAGGCAACGCCGGTCGACTGCTGTTTGTGTATGAGAAATCGGTTGGAAACTTTCCTCATGTCAGCACGTTGTAGGTGTCGCCACCGGCGGCAACCTTGTGTGAATGCTCTGAGAAGCTAATCATTTGCTTATCACAGCATCTTCTTCCTGTAGATTAAATTCCGCGTCTGTAGCACGTCATCTTCGTGGTGTAGCAATTTTAATGGCCAGTAGTGTAGTCTTGGATTACGTTATGTCAGGCCTGCTCCATCTGCTCACGCGGTTCTCTAAGAGTTGTTGGTTGCTGAGTCGCAAGAGTCACTTCTCATTCCATCATATCTCACACGTGCTCGGCTTGAGACAAGTACGCAGACAGTGCTGGCCATGGAAGTTGCTACACATGTTGTAGAGCAACTTGAGTCTTACTCGGAGTGTGTGGGCGAGCATTATCCTCTCGTAACAACACATTACCTTCCTGTCGCAAGAACGGCGCAGGAACGGGTCTAACAACATTCTGCACATATCGGGCGCTGGTTAGCGTCCCCTCTAGAAGCGTCAAAGGCGATCGAGAATTGTAGCACCCCAGACTATAAGGCCTGGGTTGGGCTAGTGAGCCTGAAACGTCCCCTTTGAACAATTATATATGACTGTGCTTAAACTGACACACAATATTTTTAGCGCAACGCAATCTGACTTTCAATAATCCCTACAAAAGAGTGGCCCTGACTAACATTAACATATACCTTTCACAAATAACTTACCTCACAAAAATCTTCGTTACTCGAACTTCTGCAATACAGCGAGCGCCACTGCTTCCAGCTAAATAAAAGATTCAAACTACGGAAGGCACTAACTACTGATAGGCATAGTTAGCAAATGAAAGATTTTAATAGAGAACAAACAATGTATTTACCTTAATAGTGTTGAAAAATCATAATATACATAGCAGTTCATGACATCCAGTCTTACAAATTTCAAAACTCCGCCATTTCTCTCCCCACATCCACCACTGCTGGCGGCTCATCTCTAACTGCTCAACGCTACGCGCTGTTCACATCCATCTGCCCAACACTACAATGGCAGACAACAATGCAAACTAGCTACAGACTGCACACAGCACAGCCAGTGATTTTTCATACAGAGCACTACGTGGCGTTACCAATAAGAAAACCTAAACAGCTTACTTACATAGCCCCCATGCTCCCCACAAAAAAAATTACAATTTGTTTTGGGCACTGGCCAATACAGATTTGAAAAAAAATTTTCATTATTACAGTAAGAAAAATATCAAATGCACACACTTATTAATACAATGTTGGTCAACAGCTAAAATTTTCTCACAGTCCATAAAGACAGTTCTGGTCATCACAGTAAAACTGCAGTTTTTTTCCTCAAAGTCTGAGCAGTAAAAGAAAATGCACACGGAAGTAGTGGATTTCCATGCAGTCTTGAAGAAGTAGTGTTGTCCTTCCAACGGAAAGACAGCGCTGACTATTGACATGCAGACAGGTAATGGTCCACAACAGAGCACACCCACAGCAGAGTCAGTCGAAGTTTTGAAGAATATTGGTAGGTAGGTCATCACAGAGTAGACCCACTGTAGTCCTGGCAGAGATTATGGTATTGGTGGGCCACCAGAGGTGCAGACCCACCGCAGTCCTTGTAGAAATAATGGTATTGGTGGGCGATCAAAGATGCAGACCCACTGCAGTCCTTGTAGAAATAATGGTATTGGTGGGTCATCAAAGATGCAGACCCACTGTAGTCCTTGTAGAGACGGCCAGCAGCTATCTGTTGCGACTGTGCAGGTGCACAATCACCATCGAAAAGTCTTGCGGACAATATAGCAAGTCCATAACCACAACTTGTGCATTCACAAAGTTTTTGGAATTGTTCTTAGAACCAGCAATGCTGTTATCCAGTCCCTTGCTGAATTATTAACACACGTGCAAACACTGACAGTCCCTACTTCTCACATATAGTCCATATACTATGACCAACAGAAACGTGTGCAGTGAAATGGAACTTACAAGTTAATAATATGATGAACTGGTGTCAATTGCAATTTTATAACATAAGAATACAATTACAAAGGTACAAAATACATCATTAAAGAACATAATAATACAGATAACTCTGTAGTAGTGCAGGCTTTACAAAAGAATAGAAATAAACAGATACATCAGTGTTACAGAAATTATGACATAAGTACATACATAAAGATCAGAATAACTTTTGAAACATCACATTCACATATGAGCAACAAAACAGAATAAATAATGTCTAAACATCTTTTCAAAGTAAATAACATATTATCAGAAAAATTCTACAACATAACTCTCATCAGCTAAACACATAAAGACAGGAAAAAGACAAATACACAAGGGTACATAAACACATAGTGGAATAATATAAAAGGAAAGACAGGGTTTGTTTTACTGCAGTATCTTGCAAACAAAACTTTCTTTACTTCTTGGAGATCTCCCTTCGTTCTTCATTATTTCCAAAAAGTCCTATCTATACCTGCTTTCTGTACTTTTCTCGTATAACCTCTCAGTGCATTTCTTCAAATTCATTGCAACTCATTCTCTTATAGGCTACCCCCTCTTAAGCTAACTTAAATCTACTGAGCTCAGATATATATATCAAGGGATGAGGCCGTGCAGCAGCACATAACAAATTAACACAAACAGCGATGAGAAAAAAATTCACATTGGCAAAGCAATTGCAATATTACAACTAATATAAGGCACTGTGCAGCAAACAAGAAAAATAAATCCGTAGTAAAACTGGCTTAACAGCGTAATACAACATCAAATTCAGTAACATTATGCCTGGCAAACAGCAGCAGCAAATGCAATAACTTATATCTAAACATGAAAAAGCTCAAGCAGAAAAAATATTACAGTAAAATGGCCATGTTTAATACCTATGTCACATCTTAACACTAGGGTGATGCATCACCTTAAATTACACTGCTAAATAAGTTACCCAGTCATTGACAAAAATTATGTATGTAATTCCTGTGAAGGGAAATGTCTTTTTGTGCTCCCTCGTTTTCTTGAAGTAGATTATAAAATGGTTATTTACTGGATCTGTAGGCATAAAATATCTATATTAGTACATCTATTAAATTTTATTTTAACCAATGCTGCAGTGCAGCTAGAAACTAGATATTAAACAAAATAGGCAAAGCAAGACGTGAAACGTCATTCGCTAGCCATATGGCATTTCATAATGGAGTAAACAATCTTTCAACTACCAAGGCAATAGATGTGAAATCTTTCTCATCATTTCATTAGGCATTTTAGTAAACATCATAAATTACGAGCTCCACAGTGTAATCATATGATTTTAAGTTTGAGCGTGTCGTATTTGCAATGCTTTCTACAAATAAATGTCAATAGCGAGGATAATGGCCTCCTTTTTTCTCCACCTGTGCCTCTGAAAGGCACACACTAATGACTTTTTTCCAGACGACTGTCGCACAGCTGCCCACGTAATTCGTCGTGCCCACAACGCATTACGTGAAGGTCACTTAACTTTCTTACCGAAGTATTTGCAACACCAGTTTGCACTACAGTGGCAGTCTCATATACAAAATTTCACGGGTCAAGAATTTGCGTTGCAAATGTGTAGAAACAAAATCTTATGAATATAACAGTGTCCAAAAAATGTTCGCCGGCATTGTGATACATTCATGCATTTACACACATTTCATAACTCTTAAAGTACGATTCTTGGTTTCCAAAATCCTTTTTCACAAGTCAGAGTCCCTAACCACTACTCATTATTCATTGCGTTATTACACATATACATATTTGTCGACACTTCTTCAATATTTCATCATAATAAATCCGTAGCATAATCAAATTCCTCATATACGGTAGCATCATCTTATTGATCATAAACATACCTCAACAGCGTAATACACATCGTCGTCATAAAAATAACATCATAACACCTCAGTCAAATCTCAAAATCGTCGTAGTTTTCTGCAATAATTTCAAAACCTAAAAAAAAATTCTCTGCTCATTTCAATAGTGTCATCTACCTCCAACGTACTTGAAAAATCATGACCCCATACCAAATGCATCATTCAAAGCTCTCATAGTATCACAATGGTTCCGAAAAAATATGAACAGTTCACAAAGTACAGACAAAATACAATTTCGTAAGTGTGAAGTTATCCAACGGTGTAATTACGTAAACATCTGTCACTGATGTAATAAAATAAATGTTTGTCTCTCTCAGTTAAATGATCAGGTAGCTATGTATTTTGTGTTGGAGAAATATGGTACCGATGTGTAAAGTTGTATAAGCAAATACCATATTAGCTAGGGCTCCTTGTGCTTGCCACACACATGGTACACAAAGTAAGCGTGCACCCCCCTGAAGATTAATGTAATTATACCCTCAGGTGTTACAGATTACAGCAATGGAATGAAATGTATCACGGAAAATCTTTGTATCATTGTACATCAAATATCTTAATCTAATGATTTAAGTACAAAATTAATCACTCAAATACGTGTCCTGTAGCGCTAAATGTGCGTCTTGCTATAAGATAAGTTCTGCAGAAGCCAATGTACTTACCTCAGGATAAACAAAAGTGAAATGCTTTGCATATAGATATCGTAGTTATTATGTACAGTACCGTGATCAAGAAAGTACTACACTGTAACGTATTGTTGTGCTACAAAACAAAAAAAGGCTGTCTTATTGTAGCTATACCACAAAGTTACTATTAAACATGTTTTACTTTCCAGAAGAATTCAGAAAAACTGTGCAGATATAAAGCAGATACAGCACAAAAGCAACAACGTAAATTGTGTCACACATTAGTAGCGTTGTGATATAATTGTGTAGCTGTCAAAGAAACCAAGTGCTAAGTCATCTTTAATCCCACAGAAAGTACTTCAAATAAAGAATGTCTTTTCAAGTAAAGCAAAATGTTGCATGAAAATCTCATTAGCAGTGCCGGTATATGTTCTAAGTATGTGAGCCTTATAGTTGTTAGGTGATCGTGCAACTAACAAGCAAGAATGTACAAATAACAACATTGTGTCGTCTGTTCACTATAACAATGCATTCGTAATTTCTGTGTAAATAAGTTCTTTTGGTTCTTGACAGTATATTTAACTTCAAACATTGTTGCATGTTAACAGATTCTAAGTCTGACAAAGCATACTGGTAATGTAAAGTGAAAAGTTATATGGCAAAGACCAAGTTAAAAAGCAGATTCTTTTTCAATAAGCGGTTTTACATGTGAAATATGGTGTAAACCTCCACTCCTCCTAGTATGCAGAGTTTCAGTTTCAACGCAATTATCATGTGGTATACGTCGGTAAAGAATGCTAAAATTTTTCTCAAGGTTAGCGTCTATGTAATTTTTCGCTGAGCCAGTCAGCGCACGTGGCTGCCTGTGGTGCGAGTCATTGTCTGTCTCTTTGTTGGCGTGTGTCGTTATTGGGATTAGGAGACCTAACTTCTACAAATTCACCTTGTCGAGAGTGCCTTGCTCTGTTTGAATCCCGCCAGTTCTGATGCAATTCAGCTCTGTCGTTACGATCATATCGTCTGTCGTCATGTCGGTAGATTCCATAGTTTCTTTCTTGTCGGTCACGTAGTGGAGAATTTCTCCCTGAATCGTAACTGCGCGCTGGACCGTTGCGTCTAAAGTTATTGTGACGCCCTTGATAATAATTATTTTGGTTCCCAAATTGCCTCTGTGATAGTCACTACTGTGGAGAGGTGATCTTTCCCTGTAATTATTACTACTCTGCCAACGGTTGTCATACGGGTGGTGTCTGTTTTGGTCACGATTTGTGTTGTGAGAATAGCCTTGTCGTGTCCAGTTATTATTTCTTTCATCGCGGAATTGCGACGGATGTGACCTGTAATTCTTGTGTTCCTGTTTTCGCGTTCCGCGATTGTCAGTGTCAATTTCTGATTCTTGTAAGAGTCCCTGAAAAGCTTCAATGTCGTCTTTGCAACGTCCTGCTAAAATAATATGTCGTAAATGTTCAGGTAATTTGATTAAGCAAATGTGGATGAGTTCCGAGGGGCTGCATGGGTTTGACAGGTACTGATTCTTGTGCAACATGTCTTCAAAATATTTCACAAGACTGGAAAATTCAGATTGTTCGAAATGTTTCATCATTATGATGCCATGTTTTACTCGGTCTTGTGTAGCTTGAGACCGATATGCTGAGAGGAAGGCATGGTAAAATTCTCCTTCACTGTGACAATCGTGAATGACCGATCGAATTCTTACAGCTGGTTCATTCTCTAAATAGCCACACATAAATTCTAATCTGTGCTCTAATGACCAGTTGGGAGGAAAACAATGAGAGAATTGATGGAGCCATGCTTGTGGATGAATGTCGTTGCCAGAATTCTTAAAAGTTTTGAATTTACGTGTAATAATGAACAGCTTATAGTCAAAATCATCATGTCGGCGAGTCGCATGTCGGTCATTGTTACGTCGTTTCGGCGGTTCCATCTCAAAATTCGGTGTACCTTGCCAATTTCTTTCATAATTTCCGAAGTGCCCTGAGTTATTATGTTGTGGCTGTTCCGTATTTCTATGTCCCTCTTCCCGCATTGGAGCGCGAGTGGCCTCTGAAATACGTAATTCTTGTATTACCTGTGTCAGCTGATCTTGTACTTCCCAGATTTCTATTTGGTGTTGCATATTAATTTGATTCTGATTTTGTTTGAATTTCCTAATTTGTTCGCACTCTTCTGTGTCATTAAAGACTAGCGGTTTTGTGTCATTTAGATTATCATCTACCTTCGTAGATAAATTATTTAGCTGATCCGAAAGTTCAACTACTTTCTCTGATAACGAACTAATTTCCTCCATGTGTCTTTCTACTGTGTCCTTTAAGTTTTCCTGAGTTTTTGCAAGTTGCGTAACCGAATCGGTAGATGCAACTGAGTCAATTTTAGCTTGCAAGGTCTCATGATTTTCATGAACAATAGTTTGCAGTTCTTTTATGGCTGCTTCGTGATTCTGTAATGCATTTTCATGACGCGAAAAAATAGGTTGGAAATGCTCACAAATTTGTGTTTTTACGTCATTACAGACTTTTTGACATTTCGATTCTATTTTATGTAACTCAGTAGTGAAATCTTCACGTGTTTGTTCAAGCGTGGTGTGAAGATTTTGTTCCATTGCGTCTAACTGTTGCTGTGTTTGTCTCTGATGTTGTTCCATTGTGTCTAAGTTTTGAAGGTTTTGTTCCATTGTGTCTAACTTTTGAAGATTTTGTTGTGTCTAACTTTTGAAGCTTTTGCTGTGTTTGTCCCATTTGTTGTATTAATTGGAATAACAATGCACTGGTGTCTGAAACAGGTTCCTCAGTGCTTTTCGGCAGTGAATTTGCACCGGCAACATTCACATTTTGACAAGCAGAAAAAAATGGCTCTAAGCACTATGGGACTCAACATCTTAGGTCGTAAGTCCCCTAGAGCTTAGAACTACTTAAACCTAACTAACCTAAGGACGTGACACACATCCATGCCCGAGGCAGGATTCGAACCTGCGACCGTAGCAGTCCCGCGGTTCCGGACTGCAGCGCCAGAACCGCTAGACCACCGCGGTCGGCTTGACAAGCAGAAAATGTGTCTTGACTTATTTGAGAAAACGGTGAGGACCCAAAACCTGAATCTACAGTATTTGCGAGATTGTGTCCTGTCCTTTCGGATTCCTGAGGCAAGCTGTTGCCGACCGATCGATCGATAATGCTTCCCTGTTCACCAATTGTTTCACTGCCCACACCATTATTTGCAGCCCGCTCCATTTCCCTATGTACAAGTACCAAATTACTACTTTGAACCCCACATCCACCACTGCTGGCGGCTCACCTCCAACTGCTCAACGCTACGCGCTGTTCACATCCATCTGCCCAACACTACAATGGCAGACAACAATGCAAACTAGCCACAGACTGCACACAGCACAGCCAGTGATTTTTCATACAGAGCGGTACGTGGCGTTACCGATAAGAAAATCTAAACAGCCTACTTACAAGCCTTGGACGAATGCGCTCTACATGGCAGCGCTCACCACATCTACAACGTACGCGCAAACGACCATCACTTGCTTGCAGGCATAATCTGCTTTCATCGCTGAAGACCACAGCGCGCCATTCCGTCTTCCACTGATCCTCCGACGGCAGCAGTCGAGCCGCACACGTCGATGCTGTGTCTTGCATGGAAGACGAACTAGAGATGTGCAAGTCTATAGCCCCACTGCTACCGGTTCGCAGCTGTTCATGTTGACACCTATGGGTTCACATGCCCTCTTATCCGTGCTGTGGTAGCTGTACCATCTGCCACATCTGCTCTTACAATACCACGATTCTGACGTACGTCTGTGGTGCATGGACGTCCAGAACGTCAGCCAGTTTCCAGCTCTCGGCTGATACTCACCTATAGAACGTTGTGGACAGTCGGAGTGATTGATTCGGCCAGCCAGATCGCCTGACGCGAACCCCATCGAACATCTCTGAAACATAGTCGAGAGGTCAGTTCGTGCACAGAATGATGCACTGCCAACACTTTCGCAATTTCGGACAGTTATAGAAGCAGCAGGGGAAGGGAAAGCAGAAAGGTGGAAGGAGTGTGTAGAGGTCTATACAAGGGCGATGTACTTGAGGACAGTATTATGGAAATGGCAGAGCATGTAGATGAAGATGAAATGGGAGATATGATACTGCGTGAAGAGTTTGACAGAGCACTGAAAGACCTAAGTCGAAACAAGTTTCCTCGTAGTATATTTCTAAAATTTCAAGTTTGTTTCCGTGTAAGTAGTGAAATTGCGTGCTTATGGAATATCGTCTCAGTAATGTGACTGGATTTGTGATTTCCTGTCAGAGAGGTCACAGTTCGTAGTAGTTGATGGAAAGTCATCTAGTACAACAAAAGTGATTTCTGGCGTTCCCGAAGGTAGGTTTCTATGTCCTTTGCTATTCCTTATCTATATTAACGATTTTGGGGACAATCTGAGCAGCTGCCTTCCGTTTTTTGCAGATGACGCTGTCGTTTATCGACTATTAAAGGCATCAGAAGATCAAAACAAACTGCAAAACGATTTAGAGAAGATATCTGAATGGTGCGAAAAGTGGCAGTTGACCCTAAATAACGAAAAGTGTGAGGTCATCCACATGAGTGCCTGAAAGGAACTCGTTAAACTTCGGTTACACGATAAATCAGTCTAATCTAAAATCCGTAAATTCAACTAAATACCTAAGTATTACAATTACGAACAACTTAAATTGGAAGGAACAGATAGAAAATGTTGTGGGGTAGGCTAACCAAAGACTGCGTTTTACTGGCAGGACAGTTAGAAAATGTAACAGGTCTACTAAGGAGACTGCTTACACTACGCTTGTCCGTCCTCTTTTAGAATACTGCTGCGCGGTGTGGGAGCCTTACCAGATAGGACTGACACAGTACATCGAAAAAGTCCAAAGACAGGGAGCACGTTTTGTACTATCGCGAAATATGGGAGAGAATTTCACAGAAATGATACAGGATTTGGGCTGGACATCATTAAAAGAAAGGCCTTTTTCGTTGCGACGAAATCTTCTCACGAAATTCCAATCTCCAACTTTCTCCTGCGAATGCGAAAATATTTTATTGACACCGACCTACATAGGGAGGAACGATTACCTAGATAAAATAAGGGAACTCAGAGCTCTTACGGAAAGATATAGGTGTTCATTCTTTCCGCGCGCTATACGAGATTGCAATAATAGAGAATTGTGAAGGTGATCCGATGAACCCTCTGCCAGGCACTTAAATGTGATTTGCAGAGTATCCATGTAGATGAACATATAGAAGTTCGAATTTTGTAAGTCTAAATTCGGGCAGTCTGTAGTGCCGTTTTCATTTCTTCTGAACAGCCAGCTACATAGCTCTGGCTCTGAGCACTATGGCACTTAACTGCTGAGGTCATCAGTCCCCTAGAACTTAGAACTACTTAAACCTAACTAACCTAAGGACATCCCACACACCCATGCCCGAGGCAGGGTTCGAACCTGCGACCGGAGCGGTCACGCGGTTCCAGACTGAAGCGTCTTTAACCGCACGGCCACACCGGCCGGCCAGCTACATAGCTCACTGAGGCATCAGCGTCCATTGATGAGACATCAGGAGCCCAGCAAGTTGAATATCTAGAATTCTGTCTCATTTTTTAGTTGAACTCTGCAGTTGGCCTTGCTAGGATGGGTAGGATTTGTGAACGCCGTGTGCGGACATAGGAAGAGCTGGCCAGAGATCACGAACAGCTGTCACACTCCGGTAGTCACCTTCAGGCTGCTACCTCGGAGTGCAGCGGTGGCCGAGAATCTGGCGGGTCACATCGGACACTTCAGGTGTCGCTTTTTCACCCATGGGCTACCGAGGCTCTTCTGGTGTACCTGACGCGGTGGATCTGCCCTCACAGCAGTGGCGAGTGGTAACGTGTTCACGCTGCTCGAAGTGGAGGGCCCATGTGGAGACTGGTCGTGTTGCCTCGTCCATTCACCCATTCATCCTGTGAGTGGACAGGTGGCCCCTCCTGTAGCAGGACCGCAGCAGGCATACGGTTAGAAGGGTTTACTAGTTATTATGAGCTTCAACATTAGGCGTATCATGAAGCCCCTTAGGCAGACAGCGTTCAGTGCTGGAAAGAAAACCGATGTGCACTCGATATGCCTGCCAGGGGGCCTCGTCCAAGATGTGGAGGCAGCCATGCCTGCGGTTATCGAGTGTGCAGGGTGCAATTATCTGCAAGTTGTGGCTCATGTCGGCACCAACGATGCCTGACGCATGATTACTGAGGCCATCCTCAGTTAACACAGGCGGCTGGCGGAAGTGGTGAAGGCTGATGGCCTCACACGTGGGGTGCAAGCAGAGCTCATAATTTTCAGCATTGTTCCCAGAGTTGATCGGGGTCCTTTGGCTTGGAACCGAGTGGAGGGTCTCAACCAAAGGATTCGTCGACTCTGTGATGGTTCTGGCAGCAGCTTTCTAGACCTGTGTTATCGGTTGGGCATTTGGTGAACTCCCTTTGGTAGCTCTGGTGTGCACTACACAAAGGAAGCAGCAACTCGAGTAACAGAGTATTTGTGGAACGCACATGAGTTTTTTTTTTTTTAGCCTGGGACGTAGTTTGAACACACGACAGTCATATGCAGCGAGGGAAGTCGGACCGCGTTCAGAGTAAAGACACTTTGACTGTCAAAATTTATCAGTAAAGCCAGTCCGGAACCGCGCTGCTGCTACGGTCGCAGGTTCGAAACCTGCCTCGGGCATGGATGTGTGTGATGTCCTTATGTTAGTTAGGTTTTAACAGTTCTAAGTCTAGGGGACTGATTACCTCAGACGTTAAGTCCCATAGTCCTTAGAGCCATTTTTTATCAGTAAACTGTCGAAATATTTGTAACAAAGTTCCAGAATCTAATGTCCTCTAGGAAAGTTCTCGCGCTCAAATTATAGTCGGGATCGAGAGCTGGCTGAAACCCGAAGCCGTTAATACCCAGATGCATTATTAGTTGGAGGCGAATTTAACCTTCGGAGTACAGACTGGAATGTATGGAATCATTGCGGGGGTACAGACAGACAGTCATGCGAAGTACTTCTGACAACATTTTCTGAAAACTCTCTTGAGCAGCTCGTTCGGCAGCCTGTATGTAATGGAGGTATGGGGGTGGTGATTAGTGTTTAACGTCCCGTCGACAACGAGGTCATTAGAGACGGAGCGCAAGCTCGGGTTAGGGAAGGATTGGGAAGGAAATCGGCCGTGCCCTTTCAAAGGAACCATCCCGGCATTTGCCTGAAACGATTTAGGGAAATCACGGAAAACCTAAATCAGGACGGCTGGAGACGGGATTGAACCGTCGTCCTCCCGAATGCGAGTCCAGTGTGCTAACCACTGCGCCACCTCGCTCGGTGTGTAATGGAGGTATCTTACACCTTGTAGCTACAAATGGGCTAGACCTTCTTGACAACGCCTATAGAGAAACGGGCATTACCTATCATGATATCATTGTAGCAACTATGCTTACAGAAGTTAATAAATCAGTTAAGAAGGCCAGGAGAGTGTTTCTGCTAGAAAGAGCAGATAAGCAGTTGTCAGAATCTCACTTAGGCAGTGAATTGACATCACTTAGTTACGGTAAGATGGACATAGAGGAATTATGGGCGAAGTTTAAACAGACTGTAAATCGTGATCCGAGGAATTATATGCCTAGTAAGTGGACCAACGACAGAAAATACCCGCCATCGCTTAATTACGAGATTGAGAAATCCTGGGGAAACAGAGGCCGTTGCACTATCGGTTGAAAACAGAACGTGCAAGTGGCGACAAGCAAAGGTTAGTAAAGATTCGTGCGTCTGTGAAAAGACGCCGCGCGAAGCATTGAACTACTACCACGGAGCCCGCTCGGTTAGCCGCTCGGTCTAACGCGCTGCTTCCCGAGCGGGAAGACGTGCCGGTCCCCGGCACGAATCCGCCTGACGGATTAGTGTCGAGGTCCGGTGTGCCTGCCACCCTGTGGATTGTTTTTAGGCGGTTTTCCATCTGCATCGGCGAATGCGGGCTGGTTCCCCTTACTCCGCCTCAGGTACACTATGTCGGCGATTGATGCGCAAACACTGTTTCCACGTACGCATACACCATATGTACTGTACCACGCAATCATTTGGCGTTACACTCGTCTGGTATGAGACGTTCCCTTGGTTCGGCGTAGGGCGCCGGTCGGGTGGGTGGACTGCTGTGGCGTGTTGCGGGGTTGTGAACCACTGAGGGCTACGGCGGGACGAAGCCTCTCCATCGTTTCTAGGTCCCCAGTTCAGTACACGCACTACCACCGTCTTCTGCCACTTCTTTTGCTATGGTATTAGCAAAAGATCTGGCAGAGAATGTGAGAGAATTCTGGTCCTATGTAAAATCGTTAAGTGGATGTAAGGCTTCCATCGAGTCACTTGTTGACTAGTGTGGCAGTTGAAGATAGCAAAACGAAAGCTGAAGTTTTAAATTTCATGTTCAAGAAATCGTTACACAGGAAAATCGTATAAACATACTGTTGTGGCGTATCAAGACAGCCACGTCACTCGGAAGTAGCCGAAATGCACGCGTTAATTTCAAGCAGGCTTGGATACGTGACGAATGCTATAAAGAAAAGTACGTAGCTTCTTTAATACTTAACTTTAATCCATCATTTGTATACAGCATTCTTGAGGATACAAGTGAGACTCTCTCAAGATATGGTTAATGGCGCCTTGCTAGGTCGTAGCCATGGACTTAGCTGAAGGCTATTCTAACTGTCTCTCGGCAAATGAGAGAAAGGCTTCGTCAGTGTAGTCGCTAGCAAAGTCGTCGTACAACTGGGGGCGAGTGCTAGTACGTCTCTCTAGACCTGCCGTGTGGTGGCGCCCGGTCTGCAATTACTGACAGTGGCGACACGCGGGTCCGACATGTACTAATGGACCGCGGCCGATTTAAAGCTACCACCTAGCAAGTGTGGTGTCTGGCGGTGACACCACACATACCTTCATAGAGACTTCCGTGTGGATGACATAGTAATAACCATCTCTGGCGTAGAGAAACAAATGAAGGAGTTGAAAACAAATAAGTCACCACATCCGGATGGACTCCCAGTTCGGGTTTTCAAAGAGTACTCTACGGCATTGGCCACTGACTTAGATTGCATTTATCGCGAGTCTCTTGCCCAGCCCAAAATCCCACGTGACTGGAAAGAAGCGGAGGTGACTTCTGTGTATAACAAGGCCAAAAACGGACCCGCAAAATTACAGACCAATGTCCCTAACATCGATTTGGTACAGAATACTTGAATGTATTTTCTGTTTGAACATAATAAATTTTCATGAGATCGAGAAGCTTATTTCCACCAATCAGCATGGTTTTAGAAAGCTTCAATCTTGCGAAACTCAGCTTTCTCTTTTCTCACACGATGTTCTGCGAACTAAGGATGAAGGGCGAATGGCAGATTCCATATTCCTAGATTTCTGGAAAGCATTTGACAATGCGCCCCAGTGCAGGCTGTTAACGAATGCACGAGCGTATGGAATAGGTTCACAGATGTGTAAGTGGCTCGAAGACTTCTGAAGTTATAGATCCCAGGATGTCGTTCTTGATGGCGAGTGTTCTCGTGAGGAGTGCCCCAGGGAAGTGAATAGGACCGCTGTTACTCTCTATAGACGTAAATGATTTGATGGACAGGGTGGACAGCAATCTGCAGTTGTTTGCTGATAATGCTGTGGAGTACGGTAAGGTGTAGGAAGTTACACTCCTGGAAATTGAAATAAGAACACCGTGAATTCATTGTCCCAGGAAGGGGAAACTTTATTGACACATTCCTGGGGTCAGATACATCACATGATCACACTGACAAAACCACAGGCACATAGACACAGGCAACAGAGCATGCACAATGTCGGCACTAGTACAGTGTATATCCACCTTTCGCAGCCATGCAGGCTGCTATTCTCCCATGGAGACGATCGTAGAGATGCTGGATGTAGTCCTGTGGAACGGCTTGCCATGCCATTTCCACCTGGCGCCTCAGTTGGACCAGCGTTCGTGCTGGACGTGCAGACCGCGTGAGACGACGCTTCATCCAGTCCCAAACATGCTCAATGGGGGACAGATCCGGAGATCTTGCTGGCCAGGGTAGTTGACTTACACCTTCTACAGCACGTTGGGTGGCACGGGATACATGCGGACGTGCATTGTCCTGTTGGAACAGCAAGTTCCCTTGCCGGTCTAGGAATGGTAGAACGATGGGTTCGATGACGGTTTGGATGTACCGTGCACTATTCAGTGTCCCCTCGACGATCACCAGTGGTGTATGGCCAGTGTAGGAGATCGCTCCCCACACCATGATGCCGGGTGTTGGCCCTGTGTGCCTCGGTCGTATGCAGTCCTGATTGTGGCGCTCACCTGTACGGCGCCAAACACGCATACGACCATCATTGGCACCAAGGCAGAAGCGACTCTCATCGCTGAAGACGACACGTCTCCATTCGTCCCTCCATTCACGCCTGTCGCGACACCACTGGAGGCGGGCTGCACGATGTTGGGGCGTGAGCGGAAGACGGCCTAACGGTGTGCGGGACCGTAGCCCAGCTTCATGGAGACGGTTGCGAATGGTCCTCGCCGATACCCCAGGAGCAACAGTGTCCCTAATTTGCTGGGAAGTGGCGGTGCGGTCCCCTACGGCACTGCGTAGGATCCTACGGTCTTGGCGTGCATCCGTGCGTCGCTGCGGTCCGGTCCCAGGTCGACGGGCACGTGCACCTTCCGCCGACCGCCGGCGACAACATCGATGTACTGTGGAGACCTCACGCCCCACGTGTTGAGCAATTCGGCGGTACGTCCACCCGGCCTCCCGCATGCCCACTATACGCCCTCGCTCAAAGTCCGTCAACTGCACATACGGTTCACGTCCACGCTGTCGCGGCATGCTACCAGTGTTAAAGACTGCGATGGAGCTCCGTATGCCACGGCAAACTGGCTGACACTGACGGCGGCGGTGCACAAATGCTGCGCAGCTAGCGCCATTCGACGGCCAACACCGCGGTTCCTGGTGTGTCCGCTGTGCCGTGCGTGTGATCATTGCTTGTACAGCCCTCTCGCAGTGTCCGGAGCAAGTATGGTGGGTCTGACACACCGGTGTCAATGTGTTCTTTTTTCATTTCCAGGAGTGTACAAGATGACTTAGACAAAATTTCTAGATGCTGTGATGAATGGCAGTGAGCCGTGGCTGAGTCGTGTTATGCTTTGCATTACATCTTGGCTGCTATTCTGTGATTAGTCTCCCGCGGTTACCGCGATTATGCTGTTATTCTCTCTCTCCGCGAGTGGCAGCAGCAGCGTGTATCGATATTCGCACCCTTGTACTATCTTTGGCCTCGCGCTTATAGTTTCCTGCTGTGCCGTGTGCGGGCAGTTGGTCGGTTGGCGTGGAGCAGCGAGGAAGTCTCTGTGGCGCGTAGCTGGCTGGGGCCGCTGGCGGCTTCCACGTGCGGTCGGAATGTGAGGAGGTGTTCCCATTGCGACGAGGTCCGTGGCTCACAGATCCCGGACGCTTAATCCACCAGCCAGCCCCAACTGTTCACATTGTGTCGTTTGAATTTCGTTATGGGCTGTTGGGACATTCCCACGAACAACAGCGGGTGTTTTCAAGTTGGCAAAATTCTAGCCGCCCTCCTGTGGAGTTTAACTTAATTTGATTATTTTGAATTGAAGTGCACCAGCGGAATCTTCTGCCTTGTGGCCGTTAATGGATGCCCGCATCTCGTGGTCGTGCGGTAGCGTTCTCGCTTCCCACGCCCGGGTTCCCGGGTTCGATTCCCGGCGGGGTCAGGGATTTTCTCTGCCTCGTAACGGCTGGGTGTTGTGTGCGGTCCTTAGGTTAGTTAGGTTTAAGTAGTTCTAAGTTCTAGGGGACTGATGACCTAAGATTTTAAGTCCCATAGTGCTCAGAGCCATTTGAACCATTTTTGAATTAGGGTCATATGGAGGCATGCGAGTGGAACAGGGAAAGAAATGACTAGTAATGGTATGGGAGACCATCCTCCAAGCACTGTTAGGTGGACGGAGGAGTATGGATGTAGATGTAGATGAATTGTAGAACGTCCTCTACGGGTGTGAGAATGTTCATATGACCAGTAATCTCTGCGTCTTTGCACAACTGACGCGGCACGTCGAACTTCCGTGGCGGTGCTCCGAAAGGACCATCCTGCCACTCGGAAATCCATAATTTGACACCTTTCAAACTTGCTCAGTAGGCTGTAGGAAGCACGAGTGCGTCTCCACGGCAGGGATGCTTGCTTGCTTCACACGTCTGTACCACGCTGAGACTATTAAAGGGTAGATACAGATGGCGCCCTGGTAGCTATGCCACTACACAATCCGTTGACGGATGACGTTGAAACTATTATCTGTACATCTACTATCCCCCATGTGGCACATGTCATGGTCGGATAGAAATCGACTTCGTATTTCCGGGACTACTAATCTTTTCCGGCAGCGTGTGTTGTGTCTCTACAAAAGAGTTCAATCTCTGTAGGTACTTTTTTGAAAGACGTCATGTTTACGCCAGTGACTGTTAAACATTTTATTTCCACTACACTATTGCAATTTCGGCCTTAGGCCATTATCAAGTGCAGATGTTTTGGCTTTAATCCCTGTCACCTTGAAACACATTTATATGCCGTTTTTTTCCTTTATTGTTATTTTCACACCTGATACAGATAGGCCAGCAGTGGCATACTACGCCGCTCTTCGGCCACAGATATGACTAATGATACAAAAGGAGAAAATTGCAGAACAGACATGGTGGATATACTTTATATGCCGTTCTCATTTGCTGTTATATACATTCGTAACGCTGCTAAGTAGTGCGAGCACACATGTCCATGTAACGTAAAACAGCACTACTTAGCAGCGTTACGAATGTATATAACAGCAAATGACAACGACATATAAATGTGTCAGCCTGTATAAAGCTGACATGGCTTAAAGCCAAAACATGTTAGTAAACACGGTTACGTAGCTGCAGTTTTCATTTTGTGTAATAGGCCAAATGTCAAAATACACAATGATTTTTGTAAAAAACTTTGTAAATATTTTGTATTTCAGCTGCACATGATAATGGCCTAAGGCCGAAATTGCAATAGTAGGAATAAAAAGTTTAACAGTCACTAGGGTAAACATGATCTCTTTCAAAAAATTTCATATGACTGTGAATCCCAGTTATGAAAAGTCTGTAGGTACTGCCCGAATAACACAGTCTCGATCACAATTTTTATTGTATTTTTCGTAGATAGGCCATTTCCAGATACAAAATTTGTCACTGCTAGTGTTACTGGAAGAGCAGTTGAACGGAATGAACAGTATCTTGAAAGGAGGATATAAGATGAACATCAACAATAGCAAAACGAGGATAATTGAATGTAGTCGAATTAAGTCGGATGATGCTGAGGGAATTAGATTAGAAAATGAGAAACTTAAAGTAGTAAAGGAGTTTTGCGGTTTGGGGAGCAAAATAACTGATGATGGTCGAAGTAGAGAGGATATAAAATGTATACTGGCAATGGCAAGGAAAGCGTTTCTGAAGAATAGAAATTTGTTAACATCGATTATAAATTTAAGTGTCAGGAAATCGTTTCTGAAAGTATTTGTATGGAGTGTAGCCATGTATGGAAGTGAAACGTGGACGATAAATAGTTTAGACAAGAAGAGAATAGAAGCTTTCGAAATGTGGTGCTACAGAAGAAAGCTGGGAATTAGATGGGAAGATAACGTAACTAATGAGGAGGTACTGTGTATAAATTGAGAGAAGAGAAATCTGTGACACAACTTGACTAGAAGGAGGGATCGGTTGGTAGAGCATATTCTGAGGCATCAAGGGATCACCAATTTGGTGTTGGAGGGCAGCGTGGAGGGTAAAAATCGTAGAGGGAGACCAAGAGATGAATACACTAAACAGATTCAGAAGGATGTAGGTTGCAGTAGGTACTGGGAGATGAAGAAGGGTGGACAAGATAGAGTAGCATAGAGAGCTGCATCAAACCAGTCTTTGGACTGAAGACCACAACAACAACAGTGTTGCATGTCGTCAGTCTGTAGGTAGTTGTGTATTTCGTATGAAATTATGAAGAATGTAGCAACCAGTCGCGGAAACATAATTTATTTATCTTGTTGCAAATCGATTTCGACTGATATCGGTTAGAAAAATGCACCGATGATGACTGATATCATTCGAAATCGATTAGCAGCAAGACAAATAAATTATGTTTCTGCGACTGGTTGCTACATCGTTTATAATTTTATATTCCACGGTAGCTGCACAGAAAGGGAACCTTATGGAGCCCAACATTCAAAATATTTCGCTGATACGCCTTCGTGTGTGCCGGCCGCTGCGGCCGAGTTTAGGTTTGTTCTGCGCATCTGACGTCACAAAACACAGTCAGCCAATGAACAGAGAACGACGTTGCCAGAGTTCGACTGCAGTGCAGAGCACGGACGAGTGTCTTCAGTTTTAGAAACGTTCAGTCATAAATAAAGTAATTGAACAAAAGCAAAGTCTTGATAGCAGACTTTCTATAAAAGAATGTTTGGAAAAAGCATTCTTCATACCAATTGCTTCACATTCTATTAATTAATTAAACCAAACAAGCAATAAGCCTCCTAATTCAGGCGATGGCAAGGAAATTCATTCTCACTAATCGCTTTTTCGCAATAAAGAACAGCGGTAATTGTTTATTTCCTGATGTACTTCGACGACACGTGAGTAATTCATAGTCATACCTACAGTGCTTGTTGGTATTTTGGGTGAATCTTTAAAGTCCTCAAGGAAGTCTGTTGAACGACGAGCTAGCCGGCACGGTAGGCTCAAATGGCTCTGAGCACTATGGGACTTAACATCTATGGTCATCAGTCCCCTAGAATAATCAAAATATCCACGGGTATGCTGCCGGTCTATAGTGTCCAACGGGCACAATATTTCGGCGATCAAACATGTCGCCATCATCAGGTGAACTGACGGACTGAGCTCCTGTGAACGTACCGGCACGGAGATCCGTACGCTATGGCTGCTCAGAGGGAACTGGGTTCGGTCGCGGCGGCGGCCGATTTAAATACCCTCCGCCCGCGGCGCGCTCCCTCCGCCGTCCGCGCCCAGCGCCACGGTCGCGCGGTGGAACAGATTGCGACGGCGTCTGAGATGTCGTCGGTGTGATGGCTCTGTCCGCCGTGGTCGTCACAACTATACGTCTGCTCGATTTACTCTTGATTAACCCGATCGCTGGTTCCCAAGCCTTGCTAAGATTATAGCCACAGTCCCGGTTTATGAGGTCGTCATTGGTGCGAATTTCGATGGCCTCTCTAACAACGCTGTCCCAGTATCTCGACGTCTGTACCAGAATCCTCGTGCGGTTATACTCCATGGCGTGATTTTCCGACAAACAATGTTCAGCGACCGCCGACTTGCTCGGATACATCAGTCGAGTGTGCCTCTGGTGTTCACGGCATCGATCCTCGACGGTACGCATCGTCTGACCAATATACGACTTGCCACATTGACACGGAATCTGGTACACGCCGGCCTTCCTCAAACCGAGGTCATCTTTGGCGCTCCCCACCAGTGCACGAGTTTTATTTGGAGGACAAAACACAGTTCCGACCCGGTGTTTCTTCAGAATGCGGGCGATTTTCCCCGAGAGTGCGCCTGTGTATGGAATAAATGCAGTGCCTACCTCCTCCCTCGTGACTTCATCCATCTCAACAGGTTGTGCTGCAGTGGTTGGGCGGAGAGCACGTTGAATCTGCCACTCTGAGTACCCATTTTTTCGAAATACAGTTCTCAGATGTTCCAATTCCTGGGGTAGACTCTCTGCGTCAGAGATAGTGCGCGCCCTATGTGCTAGAGTTTTAAGTACCCCATTCCTCTGTGAAGGGTGATGGCAGCTGTCTGCATGCAAATACAGATCAGTGTGCGTAGCCTTCCGATACACCCCATGACCTAGGGTGCCGTCAGCCCTTCTCTTGACCAAGACGTCAAGGAAAGGTAATTTACCCTCCGTTTCAGTCTCCATAGTGAATTTGATGTTGGGGTGTATGGAGTTTAGATGTGTAAGGAAGTCAAGGAGTTTATCCATACCATGTGGCCAGATGACGAACGTGTCGTCCACGTAACGGAAAAAGCAAGTAGGTTTCCATACGGATGACGACAGGGCTTCCTCCTCGAAGTTCTCCATGTACAAATTCGCTACCACCGGTGAGAGTGGGCTACCCATGGCGACTCCCTCCGTTTGTTCGTAGTATTCTCCATTAAAAAGAAAATACGTGGAAGTCAAGACATGCCTAAAAAGTTCAGTGGTCTTCTCATCAAACTTCTGACTAATCAATTCTAGTGACTCTCGCAGGGGTACCCTCGTAAACAAGGAAACGACATCAAAACTCACCATGATATCTGACTCATCCAACCTGAAGCTATCAAGGCGTTTAACAAAATCCACGGAATTACGGATGTGATGAGGGCATTTACCCACATAAGGACTTAATATTCCCGTCAGGTATTTGGCCAACAAATATGTAGGTGCCCTGATGTTGCTGACAATGGGGCGTAATGGTACCCCCTCTTTGTGAACCTTCGGGAGTCTTAAATCGGCCGCCGCCGCGACCGAACCCAGTTCCCTCTGAGCAGCCATAGCGTACGGATCTCCGTGCCGGTACGTTCACAGGAGCTCAGTCCGTCAGTTCACCTGATGATGGCGACATGTTTGATCGCCGAAATATTGTGCCCGTTGGACACTATAGACCGGCAGCATACCCGTGGATATTTTGATTATCAAATACGCCGGGAGAAACTCAAGAATCACAAGTCCCCTAGAACTTAGAACTACTTATACCTAACTAACCTAAGGACAGCACACAACACCCAGCCATCACGAGGCAGAGAAAATCCCTGACCCAGCCGGGAATCGAACCCAGGAACCCGGGCGTGGGAAGCGAGAACGCTACCGCACGACCACGAGATGCGGGCAATGACCGGCACGGTAGCTCAGGGTGTTCGGTCAGAGGGTTTAGCTACCCTCTGTAATAAAAAAAACTGAGTAAACGGATCAACGAATAACCTGAACGAGTGTCATCGGACGAACAAATTCAACGAAAAAAAAAATAAAAATAAAAAAGCTGCGTTGGCGTAGTGGTTAAGGAGTTTGGCTGCTAAGCAGAAGGTTCTGAGTTTCTGAGTTCAAAGCTTGTTTGGTGCTTAATATTTTCTTTATTTAAAAACGCTATCGAGGTGTCTTACTTCATGAATTTTATTCGTTTGAATTTTTTGTAATTTCTAGTGGCAACTAAAATCGACCATACGGAAAGCATAAGCTGTGGACTTTTACCTCCGCAAACTCTTCAAAATTTCGTGCAGTGGTTTACTACATTTAATACTGCACAATAACTGCGTTGAACATCGAAACAAAATTAAGTCATTTATGGGGGGACGGTATCAGTCAAGAAGACGTGTAAAAATCAAATTTTTGGGCCAAATAGTTTTTGTGAAATCGAATGATAAAGTGTGTCAAAGCAGTCGAAACACCATGTGTCTGCACAGGCAAGCAGTGCAGTGATGACAAAATCGCGCACAGAACGGAATGCGGGGAGCACGTCTCTGTAGCAGCGAAAGGGTTAATGCGGCCGTGTTGGCTTTACTTCATGAACTGCGCGCTGCCCCTATAACGATATGTTTACGTAATGTGTACACATAAACATACAGTTATAAATGTCCCCGTTCGTAGTCGCTTATTATAACAATATGTTTACTTTTGTGCTGTAACATATAGCTATAATCAGCGGTGGAAATATACTTGCGGACGCCGACCGTGTGCGGCTGTCTCTTGTTGGATCGTCTGAGCAGTCTGAAGTTGCATTGCAGAGGAGAGTAAATGCCTATTCAAAATATAATTATTTTTGGATAGCTCAACATGAATTTCCTAAGGGACCGCAGTTTATCATGCATTTACCAGTAGAATATGGCGCGGAGAAAATATTTCGCCGCATGCAACTTATGTCCGAACTTGACGAAAGAATTCGTGACTGTGAACTCTCTATTTGGCAGAAACATAAAGAAAATTAAATAACTTCATGAAGCAGTGAGACATAGATTCTACACTAAATAAATAGTCCATACACCAGTTCCATTTAACTCTGAATTTATGGCAATTAATAGATGAACCTACACTACAATGAAGAATTTAACATGGATGCCGTTTTGACTGGCACTTCTCTTCTCGTAATGAAAATAATTCCTTTGACGTTTTCACATACACGTCGCACAATAAATCTACTGCTATGCAGTATTGCACTTTTAGTATTGCACTTTTACTTTACACTAAAATAATATTATTTTTAACGATAATAATACGGCGGCAAGACATGCGCGTCCGACACAAGTTACAAGAGACAAGAGAAGAATGAGTAACTGTTCATCGAAAATATCTCGTACTTCAAAAAAATGTGTAAAAGTGTTCTTCTTTTGTCCGTTTTTCGCGCCGCTGTTTTCAAAGTCAATAACTCACTGCATCTCTGACGGCGCTTCGACAATAAACAAGTTACGTCACAGGTCGTTCACCTTTTACATTCTCGCAACATTATTTGCAAACTGTAGCTGCTGCCGAGCGACTGCTCGATTAGTGAATGATTTAAAATGATAAGGTAATCACATAATGTTACACCCCCTAAACGTAAGTTTGGGAACTATACTATGGCGCTGCTTCTCTTGGCGGAGGATGCTAAGTTCACCGGACTTGGATACGATGTGACGTCATTATGACGTATACACGCTACATCGAAAACGATAGAAACCGTATATCGACTATTCGACTTTTGTGAACTTTCGAGAGGTTGTGACAGAGTAGCGCTGTGCTCTGCACCATTCGTTGAAATGTGTTTTGCGTCCCTTGCGTTTAAATCGTGTATTGTACTGTGTTTGTGTCCTGTGCGTTGTTTTTCGTTTGCTCGTCTCTAATTATGTGTTCAGCATTCGAGAGACTAATGAGAGAAAATCTGAAAGAGTTCAGCATCGATGACGACGGGCAATTGCGTGGTTATTGTGAATCTCAAGCAGAAATTGATGTACTTCTGACCCAGCTGAAGTGCGTCGGTTATTTGTACTCGGTGAGAAGAAGCACCCAGCAGCCAAAATCTTTAGATGCGTCAAGACACTAACCTTTCGTTAAGATTACATTGAGAAATCCACTTCCTCTAGTATTTCATCTCCGGTCGACGATTTTTCTTCAACAATGCCTCATATTTTTCTTTTTAAGTTCGAAATTCAATCATTCTACACACCAGTCATTACTGGACACTAAGGTACCTGTCTCTACGGTCAGAGTGTAAAATTACTTGGAATTATGGTTGATAAAAGACTATCTTCGGATGGACATATAGCTTACTTAGCTAACAAACTTGCACGAGTTCTCTTTCAGCTATATAAATTGTAGGTAGGCTGTTTAGATTTTTATATTGGCAACGTTACGTAGCGCTCTATGAAAATCACTGGCTGTGCTGTGTGCAGTCTGTGGCTAGTTTGCATTGTTGTCTGCCCTTGTAGAGGGGCAGCTGGATGTGAACAGCGCGTAGCGTTGCGCAGTTGGAGGTGAGCCGCCAGCATTGGTGGATGTGAGGAGAGAGATGGCGGAGTTTTGTAATTTGTCATGAACTGCTATATATATTATGACTATTAAGGTAAATACATTGTTTGTTCTCTATTAATATCTTTCATTTGCTAACTATCCCTATCAGTAGTCAGTGCCTTCTGTAGTTTGAATCTTTTATTTAGCTGGCAATAATGGCGCTCGCTGTATTGCAGTAGTTCGAGTAACGAAGATTTTTGTGAGGTAAGTGATTTGTGAAAGGTATAGGTTAATGTTAGTCAGGGCCATTCTTTTGTAGGGATTTTTGAAAGTCAGATTGCGTTGCGCTAAAAATATTGTGTGTCACTTTAGTGCACGTTTGAGTACGTTCAGTTTTGCTCAGCTGTTTGAAAAGCAAATAGTGTAAGAGGTTTATCAGCACAGTCGTGTATAAATTGTTCTAAGGGGACGTTTCAAAATTAAGAAAAAAAAGTCAGCAAGAGTATGCTGCTACAATCTAATATGTACTGACAAGACCAATTGTATGAAACCATACTAAAATATTGATAATAGATAAATATTATTTTCGGCGTAAGCGTTCAGTACAACAATCACACAATCTAATCTGGTCAGGACATAAGAAGACTTCACTTTTTTACGAAACGTGTTGTCCGTGGTGTTTTCAAGGCCACGGTCAGGAATATTTCTATTAATATCCAGCTCTTTTACTTTTATTTTGGCGAAATACATATACGCTGCCACACTGAGCTGTTATCAGAATCGCACGTGCCAAAACAAACCACTAGCTGACGACAGTTTAGAATCTCGAACGTTCGTAAAAGTCGATAGGTGTGTTAATCGACTAAAGCGTGTTACGTCATAATGACGTCACATCATATCCAGGTTGGGTGAACTTAGCATCCTCCTCTCTTGATGCGTGCGACTGGCAACGCAGCAATCTCCCGCGTCTGGGCGAGCATGCGCGAGCCGCCAAGATAAAAGAATTGAACTATAGTGTGTTGTACACTCCGCCGGCGGCCAGTTCGGCGTGGTGAACGACACGGCTTCCGATCAATTAGGCTGCGCGGGCGTCGCCGTGTCGGTGGGCGGCGCTGGTGCGACAGGGCGCGGCGCGCTGTTTGCGTCCGTCCGCGCGCGTTAGACGCGTCATTCGTTTGCAGATGAGCGGCAGCCGCTGCGCGGCGCGGCGCGGCGAGGCCGGGCCGTGTTTTCCGAGCCAGCCGAGCGGTCCGGGCCGGCCGCAGCAGGCAAGCGCTGTAGCGCGGTACCCGGGCCCGCTGCAACTGTCGAGGCGCGGGTCTGCGAGCGCGCCGACGCGGCTCACCCAAGCGACGGCCCCAGTTAGTAATGCGCCTGTTCCGTGTGTCGTAATTGCGACCTCCCGTTACAGTGTGTTTAACATTTTTTTAAATGTTAAGGATAATAAGTTGCCGTCTCTTCATCTAAGAAGAGAGCAGGACGAAGTAGCGGTCGCGTCGCGAGCAATCCGCGCGCGATCACGGCACAGCCCGTCCGCCGACATATCATTCAATATTTCGAGAACGGTGATAGCTATCGATCTGCTCTCAGCTTTAAAAACAATTTCGATATGTTGACTAAATTTCATACGCAATAATGTATTACCTAAAATGAACTGTAAGCAAAGTCCACGCAATGCGTTTTTACCTCTGCACACTCATTAAAATTTCGTGTAAAGGTTTACGTAAATGCGATACAGCAAGTAACCACGACGAATAACGAAAAGAAATTCGGTCCTTTATCGAGAGAAGATATCAGACTGTAACATGCCCAAGAATCAAATTTTTCTGCCGAATAGTTTCCTTGGAATCGGATGATAAGTATTTCATAGCTGCTGCCGCGTCCGCGCCAGCGGTTCGGCGAAAGTTCGTGTGGCCCGGGGTTCCGTACCTGATGTCACGCTCAGCGCGTTCTGTGATTGGCGGCGTGCACCTGGAGCGCGGCACGCAGCAGCGGAAGCGGTTCGACATGGTCAAACCGTGACGCAGAGCCCGCCGCACCGTGCCGCTGACGCCATTTCCATGGCAACCACGCCGCTGACGCGCAGTTTTGACGTGCGGCAGCCCTAGTGGGAACCGGCCTGTAGCGCGGTACCCGGGCCCGCTGCAACTGTCGAAGCGCGGGTCTGCGAGCGCGCCGACGTGGCTCACCCAAGCGACGGCCCCAGTTAGTAATGCGCCTGTTCCGTGTGTCGTAATTGCGATCTCCCGTTACAGTGTGTTTAACATTTTTTTTTAAATGTTAAGGATAATAAGTTGCCGTCTCTTCATCTAAGAATAGATGATGAATGCAGCTAGCCGCTAACTTTGTGTAATGTCTTGTCTGTATAGACGTGTATCCATTGCCTTTAAGATCCCTTCACCTTGCAGTTAATTTTCGTTCCGTCTCTTCGGCCTGATCTTTGAGTTCCTTGGTCTTCGCCTCTATCCGCTGCTCTAATTCGGAAAAACTGTCTTGTAACTGCTGCTTAATCTCAGTCTGGACTAATTTCATTTCTTCTTGAGTTTGAGTGACTGTCACTAATTGTGCTTTAATATCGGTTTTCAGATTTTCCTGCCCTTCAGTAACTAAGGCTAATTTCGCGTTAATGTCGGTTTTCAGATTTTCCTGCCCTTCAGTAACTGAGGCTAACGTCGTATTCAAATCATTTTGCCCTTCAGTAACTGGGGCTAATTTCGCTTTAATGTCGGTTTTCAAAGTATTCATGCTCTCGTTATCATCTGCATCTGTCTCATGATAATTACCAATGGATCTAATCCCTGCTGTGTACTTGCTGTTACACCTCCAGCCGTGTCTACAGGGTGTTCTATTGCGCTATCTGTAGCCATCGGTCCTACAATACTTAACTCCCTTCTACTGTCACAATATGTAACTCTATTCACACAAGAGTACTTCTATGTCTACTTTCTTAATGTACATATACAGGTAAATGCAACTGGGACAGGTCAATCAAAACACATCTAACATGAACACAATTAATCAATGTTCAAATAACACTAAACAGAAAGGCTTACACTTCAACTATACTAGCAAGGTTTAATATTAAATATATAGATCTGGCCTTCCCTCTGCGCCCAGCGTACTGTCTTTCGGCTTTATTTGTAGATCCAATTATATCACCTGCGACACATTCCTCTCTTTTCCAAGCGTCAGTTAGGTTAGCTCGTCGTACTTGACATGAAACAGAGAACAAAATTATTTTAGCAACGTCCAAAAACGTGTCCTGTCACGGTCGCCATTTTAACATTTTTTTAAATGTTAAGGATAATAAGTTGCCGTCTCTTCATCTAAGAATAGATGATGAATGCAGCTAGCCGCTAACTATGTGTAATGACTTGTCTGTATAGACGTGTATCTGTTGCCTTTAAGATCCCTTCACCTTCACACATAAATCTATACAGTGAAGTAAGGGCCTCCCATTTCTTGGCTGATCCGTGATAAGACAGGCGAAAAGTTAGACTAATGGAGGATTATTAGTATTATCCCTATTTTCATTCGCTCCCTCTCTTTCTCTCCTTTATCTATGTACAGTTTTTAATATAATATTTCATTACGCGAAATCAGCCAAATAGAATCTTTGTTGGAGTCCTTCGTCTTGGTAATCAGCGGCTGGCTTGCTGTAAGAGATCTTTACATTTATTATTACTGTTAAACACTGCATTCAGTCGGGAGAATCAATCGTGTGGACAATTTGTTCCTTTTACGAAAGATTGCGAATTCCAGATGTGTACGAAGCCTTTTTGGACGATTTAACACAGACTCAGTGATTGCAGGCTCTCTTCGACACAGCTGAAACTTCCCCACTAATTACAAGGCCAACGTGATCATCAAATGATTCAGAAAAAACTCATTCGTTCATTCACTCCAGAACAAAAAAGTCACAAACCTTATTTATGAAGGAAATTGTGTATTAAATCCATCTCCAATACATGTCCAGAACTCCGGTGATTCCACGTCTTAATTATTTTCCGTTTACAGTCTCTTTCTCTTCAAACAAACCGCTAGCGGCACAAATGTTAATTGGCTCGCTTTAGCGAGAGGAAAAGCGGGATATGTATCTCTCAGAAACACGTCAATCCCTCATCAGGTACTCCAGAAGCTGTCCTAGTTACCACTCTAACAACCATGGAGAATGCATATATGCATCTCTGTTATTTCAAAGGATAAACGCACTAGAAAATACTTTGGTGTCGTCGAGCTGTCGCCGCATATGTTACGAGAAAATCAGATCAGATACTTTTCCAAAGTGAATGAATGTGGATGGTTTGATTGACAATGATTAATTGGTGCATGGTAGAGGGTATTTTCTGTGGGGACATTACATGTGGAACGAGTCATTTTTACACCTAAGGTACACAGTGACGAAAAATATACACAGTTCATTCAATAATAAAATTATAAGCAGCCGACCCGTTGCAATGGATAAAGAAATTCTTTACCTAGGTTTCGACAAATATAAATTTGTCTTCTTCAGAAGGTAACAATTTTACATTAGTAAGGTTGTGAGCTCTGCAAGATCCATGAGCTATTTTATATTAACGTGACAAACCATAATTCTAGGACTATATTTTATTGTTGACACACGGATCTATGCCGACAATTGTATGAACGGCGATTGTACATTAGTCCTCACTAATGTAAAATTGTTACCTTCTGAAGAAGACAAATTTATATTTGTCGAAACCTAGGTAAAGAATTTCTTTATCCATTGCAACTGGTCGGCTGTTTATAATTTTATTACGTTAAAAAAAATGGTTCAAATGGCTCTGAGCACTATGGGACTCAACATCGGAGGTCATCAGTCCCCTAGAACTTAGAACTACTTAAACCTAACTAACCTAAGGACATCACACACATCCACGCCCGAGGCAGGGTTCGAACCTGCGACCGTAGCGGTCGCGCGGTTCCAGACTGAAGCGCCTAGAACCGCTCGGCCACACCGGCCGGCTATTACGTGAAACCGTTGCTGTTGTGCAGCTATGTTTAAAATATTACAGTTCATTCAGTTTAGTACTGTCAAAAACATCCCACCAACTATGAATATAATAAACAGCGTGAAAATCTTCAACGTTATTGGATATACTTATTAACGGCAACTTCAATAGAAATAAACTACTTAGTAGACCCGCTAAAACGTTTACGTTCGGCTACTTTTTCCTTAACAAAAAGTGTCAACTTTGGGTGCATAAAACTCAGTCAAGAATGTTCGCATCTACTATGAATATAATAAAACAGCGTGAAAATCTTCGACGTTATTGGTTATACTTATTAACGGAAACTTCAATAGAAATAAACTGCTTAGTAGACCCGCTAAAACGTTTACGTTCGGCTACTTTTGCCTTGAGAAAAAGTGTCAACTTTGGCTGCATGAAACTCAGTTATGGATGTTCGCATACGCTCATTCATTTTGACCTACAGGCTAATTCTACAAGTGCAAAAAATATTCTTTGCTCAAATGCAACTAATTAAAATTGTGTGTGGAGTTCACACACGTACTTCTTACAGGCGTCTGTTTATGCAATTGGGCATATTTGCCACAGCCTTGCAGTACATTTATTCACTCACGAAACTTGGTGGCATCAACCTATTGTAGTTCGAAAGTAACATAAGTGTTCACCGATCAAATACCAGAATAAAACCTGATCTGCATTGTCCTCTAGTGAATGCATCTGGCCATGCGGTTCTAGGCGCTTCAGTCTCGAACCACGTGACCGCTACGGTCGCAGGTTCGAATCCTGCCTTGGGCATGGATGTGTGTGATGTCCTTAGGTTAGTTAGGTTTAAGTAGTTCCAAGTTCTATGGGACTGATGACCTCAGAAGTTAAGTCCCATAGTGCTCCGAGCCATTTTGAACCGGACCGAGACTCGAACTCGGGACCTTTGCCTTTAACGGACAAGAGCTCTACCAACTGAGCTACCCAAGCACGACTCACGCCCCGTCCTCACAGCTTTACTTCTGCCAGTACCTCGTCTCCTGCCTTCCAAACTTTACAGAAGCTCTCCTGCGAACCTTGCAGAACTAGCACTCCTGAAAGAAAGGATTTTGCAGAGACATAGCTTAGCCACAGCCTGGGGGATGTTTCCAGAATGAGATTTTCACTCTGCAGCAGAGTGAGCGCTGATATGAAACTTCCTGGCAGATTAAAACTGATAGTACTTCCATTGCTATCGTGCAGAGAAGGCATTGATTGTGTCTTGCTGCTAACATACTTCACATACGACCAGAATCTCTTTGGATTTTCTGCCAAGACAAAGTTTCGTTGGGGAAACTGTTATAAGCATCTCGCATTGAAGTCCGCGCAAAATTTCGAGCTTGTGTAAAAGATCGCCAATCTTGGGGCTTTTGTGTCTGTTTAAATTTGGCATGTTTGTTTCGTTGTTTCTGCAACATTGTTCTAACCCGTTTTGTGTACCAAGGAGGATTAGCTGCGCCGTTTGTTAGTTTATTTGGTATAAATCTCTCAATTACTTCCGATAATAATTCTTTGAATTTAAGCCACATCTGGTCTACACTTATATTATTAATTTGGAATGAGTGGAGATTGTCTCTCAGGAAGACGTCAACTGAATTTTTATCTGCTTTTTTGAATAGGTAAATTTTTCGCTTTTTTTTCGAGGATTTGGGAATTACAATATTCAATCTTGCTACGACATCCCTGTGTTCACTAATCCCTGAATCAGTTTTGTACTAAAAGGAATCCGCCAAATTCCGGTTACACTATAAATCACACAAACCTAAAGGCTGTAAATTCTTGTAAGTATTTAGGGATTACAGTTATGAGTAATTTAAACTGGAATGATCACATAGATAATGTAGTGGGGAAAGTAAACTGAAGGCTGCAATTTATGGAAGAACACTTAGAAAATGCAACAGGTCTACTAAAGAAACTGCCTGCACTTCGCCCGTCAGTCCTCTTCTGGAGTACTGCTGTGCGGTATGGGATCTGCCTTAGACAGCGTTGTCGTAGGACATCGAAAAAGTTCAAAGAAGGGCAGCTCGTTTTCTACTACCGCGAAATATGTCAGGGAATGTCACGGATATGATTCGCCATTTGATGTGTCAATCTTAGAAACAAAGGCATTTTTCATTGCGGCGAGATCTTTCACTCACAAAATTTCGGTCTTCGAGTTGTTCCCCCCCCTCCCCCCCCCCCCTTCCCGCCGAATTCGGAAACATGTTGTTGATACCGTTGTTGAGAAATGATCATTGTAGCAAAATAAGAGTAATCAGAGCTCGCAGTGAAAGATTTAAGTGTTCGTTTTTCCCGCGCGCTGTTCGACAGTGGAACAGTAGACAAATAGTATGAAAATGGCTCAATGAACCCACTGAGAGGCCCTTAATAATTGTGAACTGCAGAATTATCGTGTAGATGTAGATGAAGAAGCATCATGCGCATAGCGTATCTCACCTACCGAGATCTCGCTACAAGTAGAAATATTTGGGTTTAATTGTGTTATTTTTAAGATCTAATTAATGCATATGTCATTTTTTTCTGTTCTTGCTCGAGTGTATCGTGATTTTTATTTATATTAGTTACCATAGCTCGTTACAGTTGTGTTGGATACGGGTTATTTAATGGTTGTTTTGATCTGTATATGCGTCGTCGAGGGAGGGATTGAGCAATGAAAGTTACGTTGCTCAGGTGGCGGATCACCAGGGACAACCGGATGGGTTGTTGTAGCCCTGATGTAGCAGCTGGATGTCATAGATGAAGGAGCGATGCATACAGTTCGCATTCAAAAGTTACAGTTGGGTATGTTGTTTTCCAAACATCCGGATGTGCTGTTAACCAATCATCAGTGGACACTGACGTTGACTATCGATGTGTGGGAAATAAGGGATGAAGTCTACAGGTTGCAAGGTGCATTTGTAGAATTACAGAGAGAATCGCAAAGGAACAAAATCCTCACAGAGGTACAGGGTAAATACCAAGAATTGAGACTATCGTAATTATGGCGAACTGAGAGCTCAACTGGCGGAAATAACTGATATTGCAGCACGGATGAGAGTTCGTAGGCGAAGAGGGTGGCTTATCGCAGGAGGAAAAATATTGAACACAGTGTTCGAAACGACGGATAATGGGGATATTTTGAAGATGAATGACACGACTGGGGGAATGCAACTGATGGGAGGCACTGCCAAAAGTGAGTGGAGTGGCGTATTACGTAATTGTCAAATGTAGAGCGAAGCGTTCTAAATAACATCAAAATGTTGCATGAGTTAACTAAGGAGTTAACTCAGTGCACCCGGGATACAGTGAAATCAGTGAACAGTGATTTGGGAGAATCGGTTGAGCTTACTTGACAGCAAAATAAGAGCAGCCAGAAATTGGGGGCATTAGCAGATAGATTCAACGGTGCAAGAGTGGTAGAAGAGTCATTACAAGAAGCTGTTTACCGCCACAATCATTGGTAGGGCTGCGTCTAGCTGAAGGAGTATTTCCCGTGGAGAGAGATGATGGAAAGGGGCTTGGCATTATCACATAACAACTGCGGAAGTGAGTGCGGGCAAAAGCAATGGTTCAAAGTGGCTCTGAGCACTATGAGACTTAACATCTATGGTCATCAGTCCCCTAGAACTTAGAACTACTTAAACCTAACTAACCTAAGGACATCACACAACACCCAGTCATCAGGAGGCAGAGAAAATCCCTGACCCCGCCGGGAATCGAACCCGGGAACCCGGGCGCGGGAAGTGAGAACGCTACCGCACGACCACGAGCTGGAAACGGCAAAAGCAATGCTGTACGTATCAGTCTGATTACCAATGATAGGGATGAACTCGCGCTATCGGTGTTGTACAATTCACCCTCATCCAGTAAGATGAGGGATAATGGGTAAATGGGTGCAAGTGCAGATGCAACAGGCGTTAACAATTTCTGGACACGGAGAAGCTCACCCTCTTATGGCACCAGAGGACCTAAAGGAGTGTCTATGGGAAGACGTCATTATTTGACCAGACAGAGAAGTACACACTGGCACATGGACATGTGAAGTGCAGCAGTGTCTGTGGAAAGCAGACAGAACGGAAGCCAAAAGGAAGTATTGGCACCACAATCTCATTTTCAGAAGGTAGGAGAACATCGGATCTATTCAATTTTTGCAGCGGAAAACGTAAACACGAACTTCTATGAGAATGGGAAATCTACTCAGACTAATCCTCTATACCAGGCTGTTCCAGCTGGTCGGCTCCGGTGTGAGCCGCGGAGCGCTCCCTGCTCCAGGGAGCCGCGTCGCTCGCTGTGGCCACTCGAGTGGGCCGGCACGCCGGCGCGTGGCACGGCTGCCTGAGGCAGGCGGCAAGGCAAGCGTTTTGATGTGCCAGCTGCGTCTTACAAGATCGACAACCTCATACTCTTAGCTGATAAGACGTGATGAAATGCTACACCAGGAAATACGATGTTCGGGAAATAAATAAGAAACAACTGTTTTATAAGAAATTGCATACTAAATTTATTGGGCCTCTGTAGCTTGATACTTTCTTTTCATTACAAGATCGGAAATATCAGGCGTCAAAGTGTTCGCAGCGTTAATGCGGAGGATGAGCTTCATTGTTACATCCTGAAGAAACGATCGTTCCTTACTATTTACTCTTTTCATTGCTGAGTAAAGCTGCTCACAACAATATGTGCCAACATGCACATGATCTGAGTGGCATTGTTGTGAAGCTTGGGAAATGTTTTTTGCTGTAATGAACGATACCATCGTGACAGATCCGACGTGTTGTAGTACCTCTCCTTCAACAAAGTTGAACTTTGCAAATCAATAATCTCTAATTGAAGTGACAATGACGAGCATCGGGGGAAACTGAAAAACGAGTGCTGAACACCTTAAGTTCCATTTCCAAACTAGTGAGGTCTCGGAATCGTGTTTCAAACGACGTGATGAGCTGCTTTAACTTTGCTTGGTAATCGCCGAAAGTAGTACCTTCAGGTATTTTTAAAGAAGCAAGACGATTGAAGAACGTTAAATGTTCATTACTCATCTGCCTCTCAAATAAACGTAACTTTTCCATGAACGCTTTGATCTCGTCGTGGAGGTCAACGATTAGCTGCCCTTTGCCCTGCAATGACAGATTTAATTTATTCAGATGCATAGTTATGTCAGATAGGAACGCCAGGTCAGATATCCATTTTATATCTGTCAGACAACGCATTTCTTCCCCTTTCATTTCGAGAAAATGGGATATTTCCTCACGAATGGCAAAGAAAACATCAAGAACTTTTCCCCGACTTAGCCAACGAACTGCACTGTGGTAAGGTATATCCCCATACTCCGCTTCCATATCTTTCAGGAATCATTTGAATTGGTGATGATTCATACCGTGACGCCGCACAAAATTCACGCATTTCACATCTTTCATTACGCCACCTAGCTCTACTGTTGCAGCACACAGTGCCTCTTGGTGAATAAAGCAATGAAGAGTCAAAATGTCTTTCCCGAATTCATCCCTGAGTTTATTTTTCAAACGAGAAGCAAATCCTTGGTGACGCCCAATCATTTGTGGTGCACCCTATGTCGCTACAGAATGGAGCTTATCCCACGGCAAATTCATATTGTCCACTGATTCACAAACAGCTTCAAAAATGTCACGTCCTGTTGCGGTGTCATCGAGTGGTACCACATCCAAGAGTTCTTCAGTTACTTTCAGCTCCATGTCGACACCACGGACAAAGACTGCAAGCTGAGCACAGTCCGATATGTCGGTGCTTTCGTCAAGCGCTAGCGAAAATTCAACAAAGCTCTCCGCCTTTTTCCTGATCTGTGTTTCATAATCCGCTGCCATGCCCAGGATTCGACGAGACATTGTCTGCTTCGACAGGCAAACGCCATCGATTGCCTGCACCTCCCTTGGAAACAAACATTCTGCAACTGCTACCATGCACGATTTTACGAGTTGTCCCACCGAAAACGGCTTGCCGCTCGTCGCAATGATGTGAGCGATCCTGCAGCTTGCTCGAACTGCAGATTCAGTAGTGTTTTCTCCGCTCTCATTCACCTGAAAATTATACACGCATTACAGAACACGAACTATGTTGCATATTTTGATACTTTCCGTATTACGAAACCATTTTTAAACTTACGTCTCCTGGTATGTCGTTATTAAGCCTGGCTACAAGTTCTCTGCGTGAAACGCCTTCTACCTGATCGTAGTGCGCTGCGTGAAGACGCGTATAATGTCGTTGTATATTGTACCTCTTCGCAGAATTAAATACTTTATGACATACAAGACACTGCCGACGACCATCCCTCTCAATGAATAGAAAGGTATCCTCCAATAGAAGTACAGGGCTCCCGCAGCTAGTCATAGCTGTCATTGAACACGGATTATTGCGTCAGTTGCGGCTGTATGCGGCCAGGGGGCAGTGAGTTCGCTTTCCCCCTCCACGTGGGCTCCGAGCTGCTGCAGTGAGCGCTCCGGAGCGCTCCGGCTCCCTGGAGCTCGGTTGGAACAGCCTGCTCTATACATTTTAATGGCCAGAGAAACCGTTGGAAATACTGCCAGCACAAAACGTAACTTAACAATAACCTACATCGTGACCATATACACTCTTTAGATAAATTACATGAATATCAGCAAAGTGAAATGTCCATGGGGAAAATCTGTAGCAGATTCTGCAATATCAAGAGAAATGACACCGGATTGTCGTAATTACAAGCATTAGAACCACCAATCGTATCGTGTTTTTGATAGCAATTTCCGTGCTTACTTTTGTCTCAGACATAAAAGTATCGATTCTCTGGACTTGCTGACACCCCACATACCTGTCAAATGGTAAACTGACATAACCTGGAAAGTATAGGCTAAGAAAAACAGGAAATTTGTGATGGGTTGTAAGAACGGAAATAGGAAGAGCACAGCATAAGATTGAAAAGGGTTCAGTGAACCAAAACTTAGAAATAATGGTCTAGAGTTAAGAAACAAAAGGATGATCCTTGTGGGTCATCTAACACGGGCAAAAAAGTTGGTGCAGTGAGCACAGTGTTCAATTATACATGAAATTTTTGAGATTATTGCAGAGGATTAGGTGTTTTCCTCAGGACGACTGTTTTTGGAAAAGGGATTTGGAAGAAGGAATTCCGTAACCAGCCCTAAAATTTTTAAAGTTTTACCCAGCGAGCTCGCTGAAGCAGCTTGGAGCAGGTGTGCCAATCAGAATATCAACACGGTACCGCCAGTGGAGCGGAAGAGAGCACACCTGGCGAACATTGCCACAAAACCTCTGAGCGGGGGAAGCAAAAGAGAAAAACTCTGCAATAGAACATAACAGGGCAATAAGAAGTAACACTCCTTAACTTCAAGCGCCAGACCGCCACTGTTATAGTCAAACGTTGCAAAAGGACCTGAGCTCAGCAACCCAGAACAATCATTGAGCCACCAAATCCAAGCACCTAGGGCCACCACGTCATAGGCTCGGCTCTTAAATAATGGAGCTTTAGGAGCTGAAGGACACATTCAGCCTTGTCGCCATTTTGTGCGAGTCGCCAGAATGAGAGAGAATGCCTGTCTATTGTGTGTCTGTCTGCTATCCCTTTGCTGACTTCAGTGCCGAGTTGCAGGGACGCATCCAACTTGAAGCAACAACAGCAGCCGTCTGCCGTTGTGGTCTACTGGGTCATCACAGATGAGGAAAAGGCTGATATGCTACCTGGCGTCCTACCACTGAAGGTCAGTCACAGATGACCTGCGAGCTTTCATAAACATACTGCCCACTTGTGGCGCGTTCGCGCTGTCCCCCTGACCGATTCCTGAACGAATGATGCAGTCGTAGTTGAACCACGGTGGGTGACCAAGGTCTAACCTTCACGACAACCGACGTCGTGGACCACACAGTCGGCCGTCCTCACCTAAGCACACAATGGGCTGTCTACGAGTGAGCTAGGAGTAGAGCCGTATTGTACCACAGAACATCTGGAGCGGGCAACACCTGTGCTCCTCCAAACTGTCGCCTACATGCCAAAACACAGTGGCTACGGAACTGCAGTTCCCATGTAGCCGGCCACTGTGGCCGAGCGATCCAAGGCGCTTCAGTCCGGAACCGCGCTTATGCTACGGTCACAGGTTCGAATCCTGCCTCGGGCATGGATGTGTGTGATGTCCATAGGTTAGTTAGGTTTGAGTACTTCTAAGTCTAGGGGACTGGTGACCTCAGATGTTAAGTCCCATAGTGCTTAGAGCCATTTGAACCATTTGAAGTTCCGATGTCACGACTCACTGACGAGGCGCGTCGCTTTATTGCCTGTGCTGACGTCCAGCCACTGTACGACACACTGAGCCAGCTTTATTACTCTGTGTACTTGCACTCATCCTGGCGAATAAAAGTTGTTGCAGGATCACTGTGTTTCTAACGCCTCTGGGCGTTGCTCCAGGCCATTCGGGTTCGAGTCCCAGTCGGGCACGAATTTTCATTTTCGTCATTCCATTATGATGGTTGTGCATATTCGCAACTGTGGAGACATTTCTTGTACAGAAAATACTGTGGTTGCTGCTACTACTCGGGGCAGTCCTTGGGACGAAACACATGGCGCGGCGCGATCCAATGACGGAGCTCCTAGCCCCACATAGGCATAAATACTGTAACTGGTCGACACTGGATTCAGCCTCAGGGATACCTGATGTAGGGTGCGAGTTACTAGATCGACATATAGTACAAGTACGAAGCGCATTGCTCGCAGAAAATCCGATTTTCCAAGACGACAGGAAAGAAAAAGCAATGAAGACAGCCGGCCGGAGTGGCTGAGCGGTGCTAGGCGCTACAGTCTGGAACCGTGCGACCGCTACGGTCGCAGGTTCGAATCCTGCCTCGGGCATGGATGTGTGTGATGTCCTTAGGTTAGTTAAGTTTGAGTACTTCTAAGTCTAGGGGACTGGTGACCTCAGATGTTAAGTCCCATAGTGCTTAGAGCCATTTGAACCATTTGAAGTTCCGATGTCACGACTCACTGACGAGGCGCGTCGCTTTATTGCCTGTGCTGACGTCCAGCCACTGTACGACACACTGAGCCAGCTTTATTACTCTGTGTACTTGCACTCATCCTGGCGAATAAAAGTTGTTGCAGGATCACTGTGTTTCTAACGCCTCTGGGCGTTGCTCCAGGCCATTCGGGTTCGAGTCCCAGTCGGGCACGAATTTTCATTTTCGTCATTCCATTATGATGGTTGTGCATATTCGCAACTGTGGAGACATTTCTTGTACAGAAAATACTGTGGTTGCTGCTACTACTCGGGGCAGTACTTGGGACGGAACACCTGGCGCGGCGCGGTCCAATGACGGAGCTCCTAGCCCCATATAGGCATAAATACTGGAACTGGTCGACACTGGATTCAGCCTCAGGGATACCTGATGTAGGGTGCGAGTTACTCGATCGAAATATAGTGCAAGTACGAAGCGCAGAAAATCCGATTTTCCAAAACGACAGGAAAGAAAAAGCAATGAAGACAGCAGGCCGGAGTGGCTGAGCGGTTCTAGGCGCTACAGTCTGGATCCGCGCGATCGCTACGGTCGCAGGTTCGAATCCTGCCTCGGGCATGGATGTGTGTGATGTCCTTAAGTTAGTTAGGTTTAAGCAGTTCTAAGTTCTAGGGGACTGATGACCTCAGCAATTAAGTCCCATAGCGCTCAGAGCTATTTGAACCAATGAAGACAGAAAAGGAAAAAGAAGATCGGAAATAAGATGAGGAAAGCTGAGAGAAATGTGAAAATGAATGAGACAAATGTTCGCTGTGGGAAGGTAAGTTCCCTGCGAGCTTGGCTCCCGTTGTGCAGAAGACACGGGCTCAATTCCTGGCACTGACAGGCATTTTTTCGTTGTGAGAGGACTGGAACAGGGTCCTCTTAGCATAGTGCTGCCTGTTGAGTAGTTATTTAAAGGACAATAGCGGCTCCAAGGTTTGCAAAGGCGACAGGGGTCGGGAGATCGGTGTGCTGGCCCCAGGCCCCTCCACACTGCTCAGGAGGATACGGCGATCACTCGGTCCCAGTTGGCCCGTCTCATACCAGACAAGCGGAGATTTGATTTGATTTGTTGTTGTAAGGTATGAGAGATAAGGGTCTCACGTCGCATCGATGACGATATCATTAGAGAAATGCAACATAGGCCCGAGTAGGACAGGGGCTGGGAAGGGAATCGGCCAAAGTTTTGTGAAGGGAATGATCCAAGTATGCTCCTTCACTGACTTGGGGATATGACGGAAAACCTAAATCTGGGTGCTCAATGGAGGATTTAAATGTCTGAATGACATTTTCACTCTGCAGCGGGGTGTGCGCTGATATGAAACTTCCTGGCAGATTAAAACTGTGTGCCGGACCGAGACTCGAACTGGGGACCTTTGCCTTTCGCGGGAGAGCTTCTGTGAAGTTTGGAAGGTAGGAGACGAGGTACTGGCAGAATTGAAGCTGTGAGGACGGGTCGTAAGTCGTGCTTGGGTAGCTCAGTTCGTAGAGCACTTGCCCGCGAAAGGCAAAAGTCCCGAGTTCGAGCCTCGGTCCGGCACATAGTTTTAATCTGCCAGGCAATTTCGATTTAAATCTCGCTTGTCGTGAATAGGCGTCAAGTATGACAAACAAATCGAGGCTCCTTGGTGTACAAGAAGAAAATTGCTGGGATTTGAGATGGGCGTTACACGTAAAGTAGTAGAGAACGCTTTAGTCACCGCTTGAATGCAGCGTCTTCATCCTTTCTTGTCACTGAGAATCCAGCAAAGAAGTTGCTCGGACTGTTTTCGATTCGGCTGCCTACATGTCTCCGTTTCATTCTCATTACGGTCATTATTACGTCTACCATTCCAGCCTGCTGCTTGATTAATTTATTGTCCCACAGTCTCTTGTAACCAAGCCATGGTTTGTATAATTAGGGATCACAGTTACCTGTATGGTGATCGAACTACCCACGGGCTTGTTAAAGTGATTTTCGTCCGTGTGGCGGACGCGTAAACGCCGCTGTTCGGGCAACAAAAATAAACCGAATAACAGCGAAACCGTTTAATTTTTTGCAGGAATACTGCCTAATGAAATAGGATACCTGAAACATTAATTACACGAAAGGAAACATATCGTGATCTACAATGACAATGCCTATAAAACGCGCTGTCCGAAGCACATTTGCAACGTTCACACATAGGATATAATCGGCAAAACCCCGACAGCGCAATGAATCGACCTCCCATGTATAAAACAGACTTGTAATTACTTTAGAATGGACTTAATTTGTCAAATGTTTGAAGTTAAGCTAGTAAGTAAGAAAAGGTTTGAAATTATGTTTAAAGTTTGTTTAAAATCACTAAGTGTTCTCAGTAGCAAACGCTGGATAAGTCGGATCTACGATGTTTCCGAACCGGGACAGAAACTTAATAATGGCGTCAGCCAACACCCCACCCCTCCCTCCCACTCGGTCATTTGAGATAGGACATCAAAAATTAAAAAAAAATCGATTTTTCAAAAATATGTTCATTTCGCAGCGCACATATTTCTGAAGAGTTTGTTCGAGGAAATGTAAGAAATGTTATTTGCTCTTAAGTGTGTCAAAATGCAGTGCCACACCTCTTCACATAGCATTCTTCCATCGCACGTCACTGCATTTCGGTCTGTGGAATTCAAACGTGTATATTTTGTAATGGAAGCCACCAAAACTATGTTCAGGACAGTGGAAACTAAAATGTCCTGTGGTGCCTCTCCTACTCCCAGTCGGCCGGTTGGACGTCCTCCCCCCCCACCCCCCCTTAAAAAAAACTCACAGTTAATACTGGATGGGATTATTTGTGACAAGGAGGATAAGAACTCTTCAGAAAATTTGTATTATTTATTGACTATTAGCTACTAACTTTCTCTTTTGTGTGACATAAAATTAAAAATAGGAAACATAAAACCAGTAAAGACAAGAGACAAGCAAGACAATACACATTTCTTCAATCCTTAGGTCCCAGCATTTTTTTATCTCTATTCTTGCTACAGATTTTTTCTGTGAAAGAATCTATTACCTCATCAAAGTTCTTAAAACGTTTTGCTACATGAAAAATCAAAATGTCCTTGTGTAAAGCTGTTAATACGAATAGTACCCAAGCGTAGCGTGACTTCTCGATTTGATTACGTCTGTTTTGTCACTGTCTGATAGATAAAACGAAATACATTCCTGGAAATTGAAATAAGAACACCGTGAATTCATTGTCCCAGGAAGGGGAAACTTTATTGACACATTCCTGGGGTCAGATACATCACATGATCACACTGACAGAACCACAGGCACATAGACACAGGCAACAGAGCATGCACAATGTCGGCACTAGTACAGTGTATATCCACCTTTCGCAGCAATGCAGGCTGCTATTCTCCCATGGAGACGATCGTAGAGATGCTGGATGTAGTCCTGTGGAACGGCTTGCCATGCCATTTCCACCTGGCGCCTCAGTTGGACCAGCGTTCGTGCTGGACGTGCAGACCGCGTGAGACGACGCTTCATCCAGTCCCAAACATGCTCAATGGGGGACAGATCCGGAGATCTTGCTGGCCAGGGTAGTTGACTTACACCTTCTAGAGCACGTTGGGTGGCACGGGATACATGCGGACGTGCATTGTCCTGTTGGAACAGCAAGTTCCCTTGCCGGTCTAGGAATGGTAGAACGATGGGTTCGATGACGGTTTGGATGTACCGTGCACTATTCAGTGTCCCCTCGACGATCACCAGTGGTGTACGGCCAGTGTAGGAGATCGCTCCCCACACCATGATGCCGGGTGTCGGCCCTGTGTGCCTCGGTCGTATGCAGTCCTGATTGTGGCGCTCACCTGCACGGCGCCAAACACGCATACGACCATCATTGGCACCAAGGCAGAAGCGACTCTCATCGCTGAAGACGACACGTCTCCATTCGTCCCTCCATTCACGCCTGTCGCGACACCACTGGAGGCGGGCTGCACGATGTTGGGGCGTGAGCGGAAGACGGCCTAACGGTGTGCGGGACCGTAGCCCAGCTTCATGGAGACGGTTGCGAATGGTCCTCGCCGATACCCCAGGAGCAACAGTGTCCCTAATTTGCTGGGAAGTGGCGGTGCGGTCCCCTACGGCACTGCGTAGGATCCTACAGTCTTGGCGTGCATCCGTGCGTCGCTGCGGTCCGGTCCCAGGTCGACGGGCAAGTGCACCTTCCGCCGACCACTGGCGACAACATCGATGTACTGTGGAGACCTCACGCCCCATGTGTTGAGCAATTCGGCGGTACGTCCACCCGGCCTCCCGCATGCCCACTATACGCCCTCGCTCAAAGTCCGTCAACTGCACATACGGTTCACGTCCACGCTGTCGCGGCATGCTACCAGTGTTAAAGACTGCGATGGAGCTCCGTATGCCACGGCAAACTGGCTGACACTGACGGCGGCGGTGCACAAATGCTGCGCAGCTAGCGCCATTCGACGGCCAACACCGCGGTTCCTGGTGTGTCCGCTGTGCCGTGCGTGTGATCATTGCTTGTACAGCCCTCTCGCAGTGTCCGGAGCAAGTATGGTGGGTCTGACACACCGGTGTCAATGTGTTCTTTTTTCCATTTCCAGGAGTGTAAGTCATTCTAATATTGCAGCAATTGTAACACCCGCAAAATAAGCGAGACTTTTTAGGTACAAATGATCATGTTTATGGACCTTATTTACATAAATAACACGACAGAATATAATCCACTAAGTACCAATATCAAATGTCTATTAGCCTATTACAAGCAAAAAGTTTATTTTTAGGAAATAGTTTAACATTTCATTCATATGCTCCACTTTCTCAAGCGTGTGATCGAAATGTTGTAGTAGTAGGAAATTTTCATACAAATTTGAAATCGTCATATTCTTCTATATAATTTGTGTGGTGTCTCTGGCTAACTTCGCTAACTCTGCCACAATCATATTTTTAGTTATCCCGCGTTTATTCTGCGGTTGGTGTTATTACGTGTTTCCGCTCTATTCCGAGAATAGAACTTACGCGGAGCGGCTGCCAACAGGGGACTGTGCAACTGACCCTTAGTGTAGCGATCTGGCAATGATTTTCTGTCAAAATTTCATTTTCTTGAACACACCGAGAAGATAATAAGTAATTTTTCGTACCTGTTAATCCCACAAGTCGTATATTTCCACTCTGGTATCTGAATCTACGGATTTCGCTAATAATTATGACAACACTTATCATTTGTACACCCATTCAACTATATAAAAAATCAGCGATTGATATTCACCCGTTCGGGTTCATTCGGCTCAGCTCTTATAGTCCCGTCCCCTTTTGTTTGCGGGAAAGTTTATTTCTTCATGCGACGAAGATTCCCCTGGCATAGACATCATGTAAGCTATGCACGCATTAATAAATCATCTTTTGATTCGTTCAGAAATCGACTTAGAAAGTGTTCAAAAATGTTCAAAGATCAACAGGGGTGCGTTTCAAAATCATATGAATAATCGATAGATCAACGTGCGCTGGATGCTAGGCGCTTTGTGAAACAAGGTTTTTTGCTTCAAGAATATGAGTTTGGCGCCCCTGAAATTGCCACAGGGGGCAGATACCCGGGTTTGCCCCTCCCCACCCCACCCACCATCACCACCGTAGATACGGATCTGGATAAGTGTAGTATGGGTAATTTGCGGTTTTGAACAAACGCTCGTTTTTCACGCATGCCAACGTTTATGACGTCATATCTCCTGAACTCCTGTGTCGCACTATGATATACTGTGTTTTTGCATGTACTTTCAGTGATAAATGTGATTACTGTCTGTAAAATATGTTGCAAGCAGAGTCAGTGGTAAAGAAGTTATAAATGTTAATGTTACGCATAATGCTGCAGTTTTACCGCATGAACAGCGAAAATGTAGCAAACGATAAACATTCCATTTCATCTTGTAGTTAACAAGAAAGAGTTTCGAAAAGGTTTGAAATTATGTGTAACGTTTGATGGAAGCGCTAAATGCTCTCATTCCCAAATACTGGATTAATATAGAGTCAGTCATTTGCGCATCCGGAGCTACGCTGCCTCAAAACACACAGTCTCTAACTGAAATACTTGTGTTGCTGTGTCGGCCCTTGACACGGGATTATAGCTCTTAATGGGTAGATTATGACAGCATTTTAAATTTTTGAATTCGTCCAATAGTAGTATGAACTGTTGAAAGTCAAATTTTTGCCCCTCCTCGAACCCGTTAGATAGGCAGTTTGGAACTGGGATCTACATCTACATCTACACTTATACTCCGCAAACCACCCAACGATGTGTGGCGGAGGGCACTTTACGGGCCACTGTCATTACCTCCCTTTCCTGTTCCAGTCGCGAATGGTTCCCGGGAAGAACGACTGCCGGAAAGCCTCCGTGCAAGCTCGAATCGAATTTTACATTCGCGATCTCGTCGCAACGTATAAGTAGGGGGAAGCAATATATTCGATACCTCATCCAGAAACGCACCCTCTCGAAACCTGGACAGCAAGCTACACCGCGATGCAGAGCGCCTCTCTTGCAGAGTCTGCCACATGAGTTTACTAAACGTCTCCGTAACGCTATCACGCTTACCAAATAACCCTGTGACGAAACGCGCCGCTCTTATTGGGATCTTCTCTATCTCCTCTGTCAACCCGACCTGGTACGAATCCCACACTGATGAGCAATACTCAAGTATAGGTCAAACGAATGTGTTGTAAGCAACCTTCTTTGTTGATGGACTACATTTTCTAATGACTCTCCCAATGAATGTCAACCTGGCACTCGCCTTACCAACAATTAATTATATATGACCATTCCACTAAAGATCATTCCGTACGCATACTCCCAGATATTTTACAGAAGTAACTGCTACCAGTATTTGTTCCGCTATCATATAATCATTCAATAAAGGATCCTTCTTTCTATGTATACGCAATAGATTACATCTGTCTTGTCTGTTAAGGGTCATTTGCCACTCCCTGCACCAAGTGCCTATCCGCTGCAGATCTTCCTGCATTTCGCTGCAATTTTCTAATGCTGCAACTTCTCTGTATACTACAGCATCATCCGCGAAAAGCCGCATGGAACTTCCGACACTATCTAAGCCGCATGGAACTTCCGACACTATCTAATAGGTCATTTATATATATTGTGAAAAGCAGTGGGCCCATAACACTCCCCTGTGGCACGCCAGAGGTTACTTTAATGTCTGTAGACGTCTCTCCATTGAGAACAACATGCTGCGTTCTGTTTGCTAAAAACTCATCAATCCGGCCACACAGCTGGTCTGATATTCCGTAGACTCTTACTTTGTTTATCAGGCGACAGTGCGGAACTGTACCGAACGCCTTCCGGAAGTCAAGGAAAATGGCATCTACCTGGGAGCCTGTATCTAATATTTTCTGGGTCTCATGAACAAATAAAGCGAGTTGTCTCACACGATCGCTGTTTCCGGAATCCATGTTGATTCGTACAGAGTAGATTCTGGGTTTCCAGAAATGACATGATAGGCGAGCAAAAAACATGTTCTAAAATTCTACAACAGATCGATGTCAGAGATATAGGCCTATAGTTTTGCACATCTGCTCGACGACCCTTCTTGAAAACTGGAACTACCTGTGCTGTTTTCGAATCATTTGGAACCTTCCGTGCCTCTAGAGTCTTGCGATACACGGCTGTTAGAAGAGAGGATCTTGAACCATCAACTGGGTTACCCATCTAGAAGTACTGACACTCTAAATGTCTCGCAGCGAACGAATGAAATAATAGCGAAGTACAGAAACATTCATTTCACGTCAACGGTGTGAGTTTGTGATGTGCATTAATGTTAGACGTTCTTTTGAAAAGAAACTGTAACATGAAATATTTGTTCAGTGGTAACAGAAACTTCAACAGTCAACACGTGAAATAATTACAATCTGAAATGTACTGTCCAGTAAGCGTAGTATGAACACAATATAAAATCATTGGTCTTTGTAACAATAACTGTCTACTTGATGGTTTCAAAAGTTATTAGTTTGAATCAGGTAGCATCGAATACAAGTACGTACAGTATCTACCATGAATAATGCTTACAGAGCAACATTTTTATAGTAGAACCATTTTACCTTCATGTACAGGAACAAAAAATTCACAGCATATCTTTCCTTAGGCGGTTTGGATTTGCACACCTATAGGGCGCTATATTTCAATCAGCATTTTAATTACTATTTTGTTCAGTTAGCAAAGTCATCAGTTCATGTTAAAAAATTAGAATTATTCAGCTCGCCAGGAGTACTGCTGCTAACTGTGGTGTTATGACATAGTGACACTAAACTGCTTACTCATTGCTGACTTCTGGAATTTTCGAAGCTGAGCGCTTCCTTTCTGTGGAGGGGGCATTCCCTTTCTTCTAACGCCAACGACGACCAAGCCCAACTGGTCTCGCGCACTATGTGCCTAGAGGGAGTTGGGTTGGGTTGTTTGTGGGAGGACACCAGACAACGAGGTCATCGGTCTCATCGGATTAGGGAAGGACGGAGAAGGATGTCGGCAGTGCCCTTTCAAAGGAACCATACTGGCATTCGCCTGGAGCGATTTGAGGGAAATCACGGAAAACCTAAATCAGGATGGCCGGACGCCGATTTGAACCGTCGTCCTCCCGAATGCGAGTCCAGTGTGCTAGCCACTGTGCCACCTCGCTCGGTCCTAGTGGGAGTCTAATCGCCGTTACGTACGGAGCGGTCACGTGCAACTACGTTACGGATAAACTGCTTGAAGAATTTGTTAGAAAGTATGATCCTAAGGCGAACGTATTCTGTAGTATCATAGTGTAACAGTGTCTTAAGGATTCGGCTTATTCGTGGAAAGGCACGCGGGATTAGATATGAAATTTATGGTTGAAACAGCAGCTTCTTTATTAATCAGTAACATATTGCTATTGGTACACAAATAAAGAAGGCTTTCATGACCAGTAATTACCGGTTGAATTAACGTGGGAGATGCAATTTCGAAGTGGTAACTTCAGTACAAAATGTGCAACGAGCCCAACTGTTGATACAAGAGCAGATGAGCCTACGCATTGTTACGGAGTGTGTTACGTGCTAAAAGGATATTAAACCGAAGTATATTGATTGGTACTGTTATTATTTCCAAGCGGCATTTTCCATATTTTAAATAAGAGACTTCAACATCTGAAAAGTGTAAGAGGTGATTGGCATATGGTCAGATTTATTTTGTAACCAAGTGTGTCGTCTATGTAAAGCTCCTATACTCAAGGCTGATAGCCGAAAAGTGACTAAAAATTGGAAATGAGCCTTACAAGCTGTGGACTAAGCGTTTATTAGCAAAAGGATAATAACTCTTGGATAAACTTTCAGGTACAGTCATATCAGGTAAAACGAAGGACCCGAATGTGGCAGCTTAATACACAGCATTTTTTATTCAAGATGTTATGGGACACAGGGACACAGTGCTAGAGGTGGCTAAAGAATGTCTTGGAGCAGTAGTGTGTAAAAGTAGGATGAAGCAAACAGCTTGGTGGAATGATACAGTCAAGGCAGCCTGTAAAAGGAAAAAGAAGGCGTATCAAAAATGGCTACATGCCAGAACCCAGGTAGACAGAGAAAGTTATGTTGAAGAAAGAAACAAAGCCAAACAGATAATCGCAGCATGCAAGAAGAAAGCGTGGGAAGACTTTGGAAACAGGTTGGAGACTATGGGTCAAGCTGCTGGAAAACCATTCTGGAGTGTAATTAGCAGTCTTCGAAAGGGAGGTAAGAAGGAAATGACAAGTATTTTGGACAGGTCAGGAGAACTGCTGGTGAATCCTGTGGATGCCTTGGGCAGATCGAGGGAATATTTTGAAGAGTTGCTCAATGTAGGTGAAAATGCGATCATTAATGTTTCAGATTTCGAGGTAGAATGGGATACGAATGATGATGGAAATAGGATCACATTTGAGGAAGTGGAAAAAATGGTCAATAGATTACAGTGCAATAAAGCGGCTGGGGTGGATGAAATTAAGTCGGAACTCATCAAATATAGTGAAATGTCAGGTCTTAAATGGCTACACAGGATAATTGAAATGGCCTGGGAGTTGGGACAGGTTCCATCAGACTGGACAAAAGCAGTAATCACACCAATCTTTAAACATGGAAACAGAAAAGATTGTAACAACTACAGAGGTATGTCTTTAATCAGCGTTGTGGGTAAAATCTTCTCGGGTATTGTTGAAAGGAAAGTGCGAGTATTAGTTGAGGACCAATTGGATGAAAATCAGTGTGGGTTTAGGCCTCTTAGAGGTTGTCTGGACCAGATCTTTAGCTTACGGCAAATAATGGAGAAGTGTTATGAGTGGAACAGGGAACTGTATCTATGCTTTATAGATCTAGAAAAGGCATATGACCGGTTTCCTAGGAGGAAGTTATTGTCTGTTCTACAAGATTATGGAATAGGAGGCAAACTTTTGCAAGCAATTAAAGGTCTTTACATGGATAGTCAGGCAGCAGTTAGAGTTGACGGTAAATTGAGTTCATGGTTCAGAGTAGTTTCAGGGGTAAGACAAGGCTGCAACCAGTCTTCACTGTTGTTCGTATTATTTATGGATCATATGTTGAAAACAATAGACTGGCGGGGTGAGATTAAGATATGTGAACACAAAATAAGCAGTCTTGCATATGCGGATGACTTAGTTGTGATGGCAGATTCGATTGAAAGTTTGCAAAGTAATATTTCAGAGCTAGATCAGAAATGTAAGGACTATGGTATGAAGATTAGCATCTCCAAAACGAAAGTAATGTCAGTGGGAAAGAAATATAAACGGATTGAGTGCCAAATAGGAGGAACAAAGTTAGAACAGGTGGACGGTTTCAAGTACTTAGGATGCATATTCTCACAGGATGGCAACATAGTGAAAGAACTGGAAGCGAGGTGTAGCAAAGCTAATGCAGTGAGCGCTCAGCTACGGTCTTCTCTCTTCTGCAAGAAGGAAGTCAGTACCTAGACTAAGTTATCTGTGCACCGTTCAATCTTTCGACCAACTTTGTTGTATGGGAGCGAAAGCTGGGTGGATTCAGGTTACCTTATCAACAAGGTTGAGGTTACGGATATGAAAGTAGCTAGGATGATTGCAGGTACTAGTAGATGGGAACAATGGCAGGAGGGTGTCCACAATGAGGAAATCAAAGAAAACTGGGAATGAACTCTATAGATGTAGCAGTCAGGGCGAACAGGCTTAGATGGTGGGGTCATATTACACGCATGGGAGAAGCAAGGTTACCCAAGAGACTCATGGATTCAGTAGTAGAGGGTAGGAGGAGTCGGGGCAGACCGAGGAGAAGGTACCTGGATTCGGTTAAGAATGATTTTGAAGTAACAGGTTTAACATCAGAAGAGGCACCAATGTTAGCACTGAATAGGGGACCATGGAGGAACTGTATAAGGGGGTCTATGCTCCAGACTTAACGCTGAAAGGCATAATGTCTTAAATGATGATGATGATGATGATGATGATGATGATGATATGGGTATTGAAGTGTAGGCAGAGAGATAGCTCACAAGCTAAATACTGGTGAGTTACGTAGAGTGTGTACTAAATAACTTGGACCTTACCTGCGCAGGTGGCACAGCTGGGGAACGGAGAACAGTTACGGTGGGGAATATGTTGTGAATGGCGACTTTGCAATAGGAGAGGTACTGTTACCGCAGCTGAAACCTTCGCGGAAACACTTGTCTTGCAGGACTCGTAAGCGATATCTAATAAGTCTACAAACGATCATACCGGTATGACCAATAGTTTGATAAATACGGAACTTCAAAACCGCGTTGTCAAGCACAGTCCTGGAATTCCTCTACAAATTGGATACTAATATCGTTTCTAGCCATCTTATACAAAAAGGATAGTAGTTCAGCCAAACGGCAATACTGCTTCATGGAGGCATTTGAAGTCAGTAGTAACGAACAAAAAAAAAAGAAAAGAAAAGAAAAGAAAAGGGCTCTGAGCACTATGGGACTTAACTTCTGAGGTCATCAGTCCCCTAGGACTTAGAACTACTTAAACCTAACTAACCTAAGGACATCATGCACATCCATGCCCGAGGTGGGATTCGAACCTGCGACCGTAGCAATCGCGCGGTTCCAGACTGTGGCTCCTAGAACCGCTCGGCCACCACGGCCGGCTGTCCTTTTGAAAGAGGTGCTTTTATAACTTGTCTTGATCCCGCACATCACTTGTAGGGTTTAGTGTGAGAACTATGAATGTATGATGTCTCTGTCCTGCACACAGTAATTTCTCGTATTATTCGAAAAGTCAATACGTTTACTTTATTATCTGCTGTCCCTCTTCACAGGGTAACTATTGTGTAGTGGGAATTATACGAGCGTTTAAACATGATGAATAAGACAAGAACAAAAACTAAAGAGAAACTGATATACCTGACGCATAATTTGTGTAGTGAGGGTCGTAATGATGAAATACCTAATGAGATATTTTCTCTGATTAATGGAACTAATGACCAAATTTAGGCAGTCTTTATGTATCACGTTAACGTTATATATTAGTCTCCTGACATAAAATTGTATGAATGTAAAATTTTCTTCTCTTTCTTCCACATCTTTTCTGGAGCAGGGAAACCTTGGGAAGTATAGGTAACTGTGTTTCTCCACTCCTTCTGTATTCCCTTCACTGTGCGATGGAAAATGCCAAAAGCTGCTGCCACCTTCTCTAGCACACTTTCTAATGGGATTTTTACTCCCTCATCAGCTATAAAATTTTATGACGTTGCACACCAGCTTCCATACCTGGCTATAAATCGCTTTCCCTTCACGGACCGTGTGAAGGGCAGCACTGTTATGCTGTGAAAAACAGAGACGAGAATGAGAATACTCGAGGCTATACTATGGTCGGCAGGCAACAGGCAGCTGATGAGTGACTCAACCATTCTCAAGTAACAAAGCACACAGCTCAGCAGGCGAAACGCAACTGAGATGGTCACACCTTCATAACAAAGGAACGGACTCGTCCGGCGGCTAGGACGAGAACACGTCTCTGCATCGGGGCTACGCTATTTTGGTGAGCTCTGTCTGCAATTGGCAATGACGCAATTGTCGTGGATAATAGTATATGTGGTTAACATCAAAGAAATAAAACCTGGCATACTAAGAGTACAAGTTATATCGATGAAAAAACAATTCTTCGGCAGTCCGTGCTGGAAGCTAATCTTGTAACTGATTGCAAGGTAAATCAATTAGAATATGTCACGTTCAGGAGCCATTTACCGTATCTACTAAAATGAGAAGGGATGGGCCAACTTAACACAGTTTAAAAGTGTGCCTGAAAAAAAAAGAAATGCAGTCTGGAATAATAACCCTTATCTCTACAGCAAAGCAACAAAACTAAAATTGAACTATTTCTCAAACAAGTTGTTCGATGTTCTTCGTTTAATATGCGCTCGAAGAAAATCAGTAAGAATGAATTGGCCCTTGTTGTTGTTATTGTTGTTGGGTCTTCAGTCCTGAGACTGGTTTGATGCAGCTCTTCATGCTACTCTATCCTGTGCAAGCTTCTTCATCTCCCAGTACTTATTGCAACCTACATCCTTCTGAGTCTGCTTAGTGTATTTATCTCTTGGTCTCCCTCTACGATTTTTACCCTCCACGCTGCCCTCCAATGCTAAATTTGTGATCCCTTGATGTCTCAGAACATGTCCTACCAACCGGTCCCTTCTTCTTGTCAAGTTGTGCCATAAACTCCTCTTCTCCCCCAATTCTATTCAATACTTCCTCATTAGTTATGTGATCTACCCATCCAATCTTCAGCATTCTTTTATAGCACCACATTTCGAAAGCTTCTATTCTCTTCTTGTCCAAACTATTTATCGTACGTGTTTCACTTCCATACATGGCTACACTCCATACAAATACTTTCAGGAACGACTTCCTGACACTAAACCTATACTCGATGTTAACAAATTTCTCTTCTTCAGAAACGCTTTCCTTGCCATTGCCAGTCTACATTTTATATCCTCTCTACTTCGACCATCATCAGTAATTTTTTCCCCAAATAGCAAAACTCCTTTACTACTTTAAGTGTCTCATTTCCTAATCTAATTCCCTCAGCAGCACCCGACTTAATTCGACTACATTCCATTATCATCGTTTTGCTTTTGTTGATGTTCATCTTATATCCTTCTTTCAAGACACTGTCCATTCCGTTCAACTGCTCTTCCAAGTCCTTTGCTGTCACCGACAGAACTACAATGTCATCAGCAAACCTCAAAGTTTTTATTTCTTTTCCATGGATTTTAATTCCTACTCTGAATTTTTCTTTTGTTTCCTTTACTGCTTGCTCAATATAAAATATTGAATAATGTCAGGGATAGACTACAATCCTGTCTCACTCCCTTCCCAACCACTGCTTCTCTGTCATGCCCCTCAACTCTTATAATTGCCATCTGGTTTCTGTACAAATTTTAAAAAGCCTTTTACTCCCTGTGTTTCACCCCTGCTACCTTCAGAATTTGAAAGAGGGTATTCCAGTCAACATTGTCAGAAGCTTTCTCTAACTCTACAAATGCTAGAAACGTAGGTTTGCCTTCCCTTAATCTTTTTTCTAAGATAAGTCGTAAGGTCAGTGTTGCCTCACGTGTTCCAATATTTCTACAGAATCCAAACTGATCTCCCCCAAGGTCGGCTTCTACTAGTTTTTCCATTCGTCTGTAAAGAATTCGCGTTAGTATTTTGCAGCTGTGGCTTATTAAACTGATAGTTCGGTAATTTTGACATCTGTCAACGCCTGCTTTCTTTGGGATTGGAATTATTATATTCTTCTTGAAGCCTGAGGGTGTTTCGCCTGTCTCATACATCTTGCTCACCAGATGGTAGAGTTTTGTCAGGACTGGCTCTCCCAAGGCCGTCAGTAGTTCTAGTGGGATGTTGTCTACTCCCGGGGCCTTGTTTCGTCTCAGGTCTTTCAGTGCTCTGTCAAACTCTTCACGCAGTATTGTATCTCCCATTTCCTCTTCATCTACATTATCTTCCATTTCCAGAATATAGTCCTCAAGTACGTCGCCCTTGTATAGACCCTCTATATACTCCTTCCACCCTTCTGCTTTCCCTTCTTTGCTTAGAGCTGGGTTTCCATCTGAGCTCTTGATATTCATGCAAGTGGTTCTCTTTTCTCCAAAGGTCTCTTTAATTTTCCTGTAGGCAGTATCTATCTTACCCCTAGTGAGATAAGCCTCTACATCCTTACATTTGTCCTCTAGCCATCCCTGCTTGGCCATTTTGCACTTCCTGTCGATCTCATTTTTGAGACGTTTGTATTCCTTTTTGCCTGCTTCATTTACTGTATTTTTATATTTTCTCCTTTCATCAGTTAAATTCAATATTTCTTCTGTTACCCAAGGATTTCTACTTGCCCTCGTCTTTTTACCTACTTGATCCTCTGCTGCCTTCACTACTTCGTCCCTCAGAGCTGCCCATTCCTCTTCTATAGTATTTCTTTCCCCCACTTGTGACAATTGTTTCCTTGTGCTCTCCCTTAAACTCTGTACAACCTCTGGTGTAATCAGTTTGTCCAGGTCCCATCTCCTTAAATTCCCACCTTTCTGCAGTTTCTTCAGTTTTAATCTACTGTGTTGGCAGAAGAGCCAACACCGTGTTGCTAGAGGAGGCCGAAATGCACGCTTTTAAGCTCACGCAGACTGGCCTGCGGTCTGGAACAATTAAAGGAGTTGAGTCTAATAAATAGAGTACGTAGTTGATGTAATACTTAACTTTAATCCATAATTGGAGAACATAGCTCTTGTTGATACATTATATAATCTCAATATAAACTGGTCATGGCGCCTTGCTAGGTCGTAGCAATTGACGTAGCTGAAGGCTATGCTAACTATCGTCTCGGCAAATGAGAGCGTATTTGTCAGTGTAGCTTCGCTAGCAAAGTCGTCCGTACAACTGGGGCGAGTGCTAGGAAGTCTCTCTAGACCTGCCGTGTGGCGGCGCTCGGTCTGCAATCACTGACAGTGACGACACGTGGGCCCGTCGTATACTAGCGGACCGCGGCCGATATAAAGGCTACCACCTAGCAAGTGTGGTGTCTGGCGGTGACACCACATAATCTACAGTTCATAACCAATAGATTGTGGTCAGAGTCCACATCCTGCCCCTGGAAATGTCTTACAATTTAAAATCTGGTTCCTAAATCTCTGTCTTACCATTATATAATCCATCTGATACCCTCTAGTATTTCCAGGATTCTTCCATGTGTACAACCTTCTTTTATGATTCTTGAACCAAGTGTTAGCTATGATTAAGTTATGCTCTGTACAAAATTCTACCAGACAGCTTCCTCTTTCATTTCTTTCCCCCACTCCATATTCACCTACTACGTTTACTTCTCTCCCTTTTCCTACTCTCGAATTCCAGTCACCCATGACTATTAAATTTTCGTTTCCCTTCACTACCTGAATAATTTTTTTTATCTCATCACCAATCATCAATTTCTTCATCATCTGCAGAGCTAGTTGGCATACAAACTTGCACTACTGTAGTAGGTGTGGGCTTCGTGTCTATCTTGGCCACAATAAGGCGTTCACTATACTGTTTGTAGTAGCTTACCCGCACTCCTACTTTTTTATTCATTATTAAACCTACTCCTGCATTATCCCTATTTGATTTTGTATTTATAACCTTGTATTCACCTGACCAAAAGTATTGTTTCTCCTGCCACCGAACTTCACTAATTCCCACTATATCTAACTTTAACCTATCCATTTCCCGTTTTAAGTTTTCTAATCTACCTGCCCGATTATGGGATCTGACATTCCACGCTCCGATCCGCAGAACGCCAGTTTTCTTTCTCAATGGGCTCTTGGTTCTTTAAAATGGAAAAGAAGTTTGTAAGTTCAAATGCGGATATGGTACAAAATTAGTACTTTTGTTAAAGTTTTTAAGACAACATTAATTCCTCAATTTTTTTGTATTTTGCTCTCAGTCAACGATATAAAAAAGTACCCATCATGGAGCTAATGATTGCAACAACGCCAAGTAAAAAAATAAACTAAATTCACATGGGTTACAATTACCAATAACTTAAACTGGAGCAATCACATACATAATGTTGGGGCAAAGGTAACAAAAGACTGCGATGTAGTGGCAGAATACACTACTGGCCATTAAAATTGCTACACCAAGAAGAAATGCAGATGACAAACGGGTATTCATTGGTCAAATATATTATACTGGAACTGACATGTGATTAAATTTACACGCAATTTGGGTGCACAGATCCTGAGAAATCAGTACCCAGTACAACCACCTCTGGCCGTAATAACGGCCTTGATACGCCTGGGCATTGAGTCAAACAGAGCTTGGATTGCGTGTACAGGTACAGCTGTCCATGCACCTTCAACATGATACCACAGTTCATCAAGAGTAGTGACTGGAGTATTGTGACGAGCCAGTTGCTCGGCCACCATTGACCAGACGTTTTCAGTTGGTGAGAGATCTGGAGATTGTGCTGGCCAGGGCAGCAGTAGAACATTTTCTGTATCCAGAAAGGCCCGTACAGGACCTGCAACTTGCGGTCGTGCATTATACTGCTGAAATGTAGGATTTCTCAGGGATCGAATAAGGGTAGAGCCACGAGTCCTAACACATCTGAAATGTAATGTCCACTGTTCAAAGTGCCGTCAATGCGAACAAGAGGTGACCGAGACGTGTAACCAATGGCACCCCATACCATCACGCCGTGTGATACGCCAGTATGGCGATGACGAATACACGCTTCCAATGTGCGTTCACCGCGATGTCGCCAAACACGGATGCGACCATCATGACGCTCTGAACAGGAAAAAATGACGTTTTGCCATTCGTGTACCCAGATTAGTCGTTGATTACACCATCGCAGGCGCTACTGTCTGTGATGCAGCGTCGAGGGTAACCGCAGCCATGGTCTCCGAGTTGATAGTACATGCTGCTGCAAACTTCGTCGAACTGTTCGTGCAGATGGTTGTTGTCTTGGAAACGTCCCCATCTGTTGACTGAGGGATCTCCATTACAGCCATGCGGATAAGATGCCTGTCATCTCGACTGATAGTGATTCGAGGCCTTTGGGATCCAGCACGGCGTTCCGTATTACACTCCTGAACCCACCGATTCCTATTCTGCTAACAGTCGTTGGATCTCGACCAATGCGACCAGCAATGTCGCGATACGATAAACCGCAATCGCGATAAGCTACAATCCGACCTTTAACAAAGTCGGAAACGTGATGGTACGCATTTCTCCTCCTTATATGAGGCGTCGCAACAACGTTTCACCAAGCAACGCCGGTCAACTGCTGTTTGTGTCTGAGAAATCGGTTGGAAACTTTCCTCATGTCAGCACGTTGTAGGTGTCGCCACCGGCGCCAACCTTGTGTGAATGCTCTGAAAAGCTAATCATTTGCATATCACAGCATCTTCTTCCTGTCGGTTAAATTTCGCGACTGTAGCACGTCATCTTCGTGGTGTAGCAATTTTAATCTCCAGTAGTGTACTTAGAAGATCTAACAGGTCTACTAAAGAAACTGCCTGCGCTACACTGGTCCATTCTCTTCTGGAGAACTGCTGTGCAGTTTGGTATCCGCATCAGATATTACTGACGGAGGAAATCAAAGTTCAACGTAGGGGAGCTCGTTTTGTATTATCGCGGAGTAGGAGAGGCACAGAAAGTCAGAGGTACGATCGTTGCAGTAGGACCTTTTCACGAAATTTCAATCACCAATTTCCCCCTTCGCATGTGAAAGTATTTTGTTTGTGCCCACCTACGCAGGAAGAAATGGCCGTTATAATGGGATAAGATAAATCAGAGCCTGCACGGAAAGATTTAAGTGTTCGTTTTTCCCTTCGCTGTTCGGGAATGGAACTGTAGAGAAATAGCTTGAAGCTGGTTCGCTGAACCCCCTGCCAGGCACTTGATTGTGCGGTGCAGAGTTGTCACTTAGACGTAGATGAGGGAGAAAATTTTTAGATAAATGATATAGCTCGTATTGTTGCTTATATTTTGAGTATTGAATGAAGTATGTTTGGTAATTTAACCCTGAAACAAATATCATAAAAGAGGACATTTTCCTGTCAGGGCTTTAGGTAACAGAGATCCAAACAGATTTTGCTTTGAGAAAAGTAATATCTCCATCTGAGTGTTTTGAGTAACATGCAGTATTTCTGCATCTGGGAGCAAGGGCTCCCATACGATAATATTTAGCGAGGCGGCTAGATCTGGGTATAAGGAATATTTTCATTATTTTGGAAGACGAATGGCGAATTTAAGTAGCCATAAAAAACTCCATTTCCGACCTCGTTAAAAATATGCGTAAAATCGACTTTTAAATCATTTTCTTGGAATAAAAACGTGTGACCATACTATATTTTTTCTTTTCCCTTTGAAGTGGGTGGAGGCGGTGGCGTGTGTGTGTGTGTGTGTGTGTGTGTGTGCGTGGAGTGGCAGCGGCCCACCCTTGCTCCCGCCATAGTCTGAGAGTGCCCGGCATGCTTTGCGTATTAGATTTCGTGTAAGAGACTGTTGACGCGCAATGTCTTTGATGATTCAAAAGCAAATAATCTACATTAATCTTATCTGGCGTTCGTGGCAGCAGTACCGCGTGCGAAGAATTGAGACAGCAACAAATTGTATCTAAGCAGCAGCCGTGGCTACTGATCAGTTCGAGTGGCCCACAAAAACATGCAAACGATTGTTGTTCGTTGCTGATTGTCACGCGAAGCACAATACCTGCAAAACGTCGTTAACGTTTTGGTGCCAAGCGTGAGACTTGAAATCATTTGGTGAAACCTATAGGAAAGCTCACAATCGGAAATTTCGTGGCAAAATGGCACAAAATGAGCTCTATACTGAAAAAAAAGAAAAAGAATTTGAGTCCGAAAAACCAAGAACACATTGCTACATCAAGTCAACGACGGCATCATTTGCCTCTGTCTTCAAGAGTCTGCCAATTCAGATTTATCAAGATTTGTGCAAAATCTGGGCAAACACAGCCATGATAAATGATACTGAGAAACAAACCGATTCAGCTGTAAAATCCTTTTATTCTTAGGCGCTACCCGTTTCGCAGCACTTTATTCTTAGACAGTACCGCTTGCTTAGCACTTAACAGCTGCAGGTACGTATTGGAGTCCTGAAGATGCAACTGTAAGTGCTGTGAAACTGTTAGTGCTGAAAAATAATATGATTTAATAGCTCAAGCAGTTTTGTATCTCAACATTTTCAACATTCTCTGTGGCCACTCGTATTACCTGTAAGCATATAGTTGAGGACTGCGTCAATAGCCTCCTACATAAGGAATATAAGGAGTTTATAATCGATGAGTGTGGGGTAAATGCTTTTCAGCAAATATCAACTTAACGGGATCAAGATTGACCGTACATACAACGTAGGCATAGCATCAACCCTTAAAACTTATGTCTTTGGTTCTCTCTTACATTGCAATCTAAAACATTTACCACCTCACACAGCGTGTTATCACAGATCATTGACATCCTTCCCTTAACGTCCGCTATGACTTTCTAAACTCTCCTTTTATGATTTTCGGCCTAACTGCGTCTGTGTGATGTTCCCTGTCTTCTTCCAATTCTCTCCATTCTATGTAATCAATGTTAGAATTTGTGTGGCTTTCGAAAGGTGAACTGATAGTAAATTTTTTGTTCATAAATAAAGCATCGTCATAGGGAAGTCAGTGCTTAAATCATGTTCCAAAAATCACTAAATTATGTCTAGTGTTTTAAACATTATTTATTAATGTTTGAATTTTCAACTATTCTGATAGTTTTTGTCTGAGACTTTTATGCACTCTAAGATAAAGAAAAGAAGAAGAAGGAAAAAAGAACCACGCACCACGAAGGAATTATCCGAATGGGACGGAAATCGGTAGATGTAATGTACATGTACGGACAATCACATGATTGTGATTTCAGTAAAACTGGATGATTTATTCAAGACAAAGCGCTTCACAAGTGGAGCAAGTCAACAACGCGTTGGTTCACCTCTGGCCCCAGCGCAAGCAATTATTCGGGTTGACACTGACAGACTTGTAGGATGTCCCATGAGGGATATCGCCAAAGTCCCATGCTGCTAGGATTGCCCTGCCCATATTGTTCCAAAAGTTATCAGTTTCAGAGAGATTCGGCGACCTTTCTGGTCAAGGTAGGTTTTGGCAAACACGAAGACAAGCAGTAGAAGTCCTTGGTTAAACGAGAGCCCAGGGCGACTTGCCATGAAGGGGAACAAAGTGGGGGGGGGGGGGAGGGGGGTAGAATATCGTCGACGTCTGCACGTCTGCCGTATGTGACAACCAAAGGCATCATGCTATGAAAAAAAATGGCACCCCGGACCAATGTCTTCACTGCTAAGTCCCTCTTCGAACTGAGCCCCGATGATCAGTGAAGACATGTCTGAAGACGCCTCAGACAGTGGTTTGGTACCAACCTAACTGTTGCCCGGCACACGGCCCGACAACCATAAGCGATGGTACGGGGTGCCATATCTTTTCATAGTGTGGGACCCATTTGGTTGTGCCCGCCGCTCGTGGTCTCGCGGTAGCGTTCTCGCTTCCCGAGCACGGGGTCCCGGGTTCGATTCCCGGCGGGGTCAGGGATTTTCACCTGCCTCGAGATGACTGGGTGTTTGTGTTGTCCTCATCATTTCATCATCATCCAGGAAAGTGGCGAAATTGGACTGAGCAAAGATTGGGTCATTGTACGGGCGCTGATAACCACGCAGTTGAGCGCCCCACAATCCAAACATCATCATCATCACCATTTGGTTGTCATCCACGGCACCCATAGAGCACAGCGGTAGGTCGACGATATTCTACACCCCGTTTTGTTGCCTTCCGTGGGCTAACTTATCAGCATTTCCGTCTGCACGCGGTGAGTTTTTACTGTTAGTCTTCCTGTTTCCCAAACCCTACCTTGGCTAGCAAGGTCGTCGGATCTCTCCCCAGTTGCAAACGTTTGAAGCATTATGGATAGGCTCTCCAATCAGTTCGGGATTTTGACGATCTAGCGCGCTAATTGAACAGAATTTGGCAGATTTCCCTTAGGAAGGCATCGAACAAGCCCCAAGACGAATAACTGCTTGTATAGGGCTACAGGCGGACTAAAGTGTTGTTGACATGCTCCACTAGTGAAGTTCTTTCTCTTGAACAAATTATTCAATTTTTCTGAAATCGTAATTTGTTTGTCTGTACACGTACATCACATCTAGCGATTTGCTTCTCGTTCGGATAATTCGTTCGTAGTGCGTCAAAAAAAAAAAAAAAAAATGGTTCAAATGGCTCTGAGCACTATGGGACTTAACATCTGTGGTCATCAGTCCCCTAGAACTTAGAACTACTTAAACCTAACTAACCTAAGGACATCACACACATCCATGCCCGAGGCAGGATTCGAACCTGCGACCGTAGCAGTCGCGCAGTTCCGGACTGAGCGCCGAGAACCGCTAGACCACCGCGGCCGGCTTCGTAGTGCGTCGTTGTTTCCTTTGTCTTAGAGTGTATCTACAGTGGATGAGAAGAACGCTTCACCTGGCTCAAGTAGCTTAATGTTACTATCCGTTTCTGTGAATATGGTAGCTGTAGTGACTTGCTCTGTCACGTGAACGTTTGTCTAATGTGCGTCGAGGATTACAAAATGGGCGTTCAGGAATTTTTATTTGTCACTTCCAAAAAATAAAGCAACTTAATTAAATCTTGACATTGTAATTCTGTCAGAGACAGCAAAGGACTTGGAAAAGCAGTTGAACGGAATGGACATTGTCTTGGAAGGAGGATATAAGATGAACAACAACAAAAGCAAAACGAGGATAATGGAATGTAGCCGAATTAAGTCTGGTGATGCAGACGGAATTAGATTAGGAAATGAGACACTTAAAGTAGTAAAGGAGTTTTGCTATTTGGGGAGCAAAATAACTGATGATGGTCGAAGTAGAGAAGATGTAAAATGTAGACTGGCAATGGCGAGGAAAGCGTTTCTGAAGAAGAGAAATTTGTTAACATCGAGTATAGATTTAAGTGTTAGGAAGTCGTTTCTGAAAGTATTTGCATGGAGTGTAGCCATGTATGGAAGTGAAATATGGATGATAAATAGTTTGGACAAGAAGAGAATAGAAGCTTTCGAAATGTGGTGCTACAGAAGAATGCTGAAGATTAGATGGGTAGATCACATAACTAACGAAGAGGTATTGAATAGAATTGGGGAGGAGTTTGTGGCACAACTTGACTAGAAGAAGGGATCGGTTGGTAGGACATGTTCTGAGGCATCAAGGGATCACCAATTTAGTACTGGAGGGCAGCGTGGAGGGTAAAAATTGTAGTGGCAGGCCAAGAGATGAGTACACTAAGCAGATTCAGAAGGATGTAGGCTGCAGTAGGTACTGGGAGGCGAAGAAGCTTGCATAGGATAGAGTAGCATGGGGAGCTGCATCAAACCAGTTTCAGGACTGAAGACCACAACAACAACGACAATTAAATCTTTAGTGGTTTCCAGATTCCTGGCTGTAGTTCTGTAGTCTTGGTATGCACTGACATTCCCTCCCCCCCTCCCCACTACCACACTCACACATAGAGACATACACACACACACACACACACACACACACACACACACACACACACAGTGCCGTAAGCAAAGGAGACAAAATAGCGCTGCCCATCTGCATCAATAAGCTGTTCCACTTTGTTCTGTTTGCTCTAGCGGAGTGTTATGGTACCAAAGCGCGGAATTTTATTGTGTTCCAGGGATACACTCCCGTATCTGGAAGCCTACAAAAAATTAATTGCGTAACTTTATTTTTTTGAGGTAATAATTAAAATTTTTTAAGTACTCCTCATATAGCGATTGAATATCAACATTACCTCATACCTGTAGGAATGCTTATTAAGTCACTCGTTTTGATGTCTTCTGTTAGACTCAGTCAGTAGCAGTCAGCGCAGAGACAGGAAGCAGTGGTATGAAGGGGAGTGTTTATGAATGGTGGCGACTGTGTTGAGCGGGAGACGACAAATACCCACCTGCGGGGATTAATGCGGTGAACGGCCGCTCGCTTACACTCGCCAGATGCTCCCCACGCTGCCGTTTTGTTTTTATAGACCGCTCTGCGGAGCGCGGGACTGCACTCCCAGATAAACAGCCCGTTTACTATTACGCGTATAAGCAAATGTTTCCTGGCGCCGGAGTTTATTCTGTCTAAACTGTTTGCTTTGCAGATTAATGTAGCCGCGATGCGCCGGCGCGGAAAGGGATTCCAACGAGCGCCGGTCCCAGGTTGGGGAGGGGTGCGCGAGGGAGGTGCAAATATCATTTCCTGCGGGCCAAAGTTTTCTTGTTATATTTTATGCGTGGCGGAATGATATATGCAGACCGTAAACCCGGAGCTCTAGGCGGCGGCGGCACGCCATGGACACACGGTCTGGCCTGCGACACACACACACACACACACACACACACACACATACACACACACACAAGAGCCGTCGCGTGACAGCGCTCGGCGTCTGCTCCAACTTTCCCACCGCCAGGTGAAACTATTTAGCGCAATTTAGCCCCGCTGTCCCCAGTTTTTACTCTTCCCTCCATTTCCAGCCGCGCAACTTTACGGAGCTTTATACAATTAAGTTTTCGTGGCAGCTGACGAGACAAATGAAGCCCTTTGCCTTCACCGTCTGTTTCCGATTCGTAACACAGTTTCGCGAGTGAGATAACTATTTCTTTCACTTCACACAGTACACTTTCTTCTGCCCTGTAACAAAAATTTCTTATCTACCTTATAATTGTCGCCTAGTCGTAGATATTGCTATAATCGCACTATTTCACTCCCATTTACGGAGCTTGTTAGCACTTGATGTTAGGTTGGCGCCATTAAAATGTATTGTGGTAACCGCTGCTGCTTGCTGGATCGCTGCTGTGTCTCGATGCTAATGCTGACTCTAAATCTGGTTGTCTAGGGGTAAAAAGATGAGGTCCCGTGTTTTTGATGTGCTTTTGATGATAAATAATGAGCGAATCCAACAAATATTTAAACTTCAAGTATTTATTACTCTGGTGGCCATCTTATGTCCACCAAAGACAATGACACAACACAAAGTAGCACTTCTTTTACATGTTCTTTGCAATGTTTATCCACCTCGAACAATAACACACATACAATTTACCAAAGTGGCATTCAGACTCCGCTCCCGACCCTTCTTGCTGCTTGTATTTATAATCTTGTCAAAGAACTACTAAAAAGAGACATAGTTTATAAGTCACATGTACATTTGTTATCGTAATTTGTGCAGAAAAGTTATTAATTTATATCGAGTGACATAATTTAACAGGTTATTAAAAAGACAGACATATTTGTTAACTTGACAGAATAATTCTTTGTAACAAAAAGGCCGTTTTTTAGAAGTTTGTCAACTGACTTCTCTAATTTGCATAAATAAGTAAATAACATGAATTGTTAAGAATTACATTGGGTTTCGTCTAAAATAGTAGTGTTTACGTGAATACTGAGTGAAAATGGTCCTAGTGAACAAATAGGTTCCACTGGATGATTTTTATTTAAGGAGATCCAAAATACGTAAGTTGGCCACTATTTTTCGTACTTCATATTAATTATTTAAGATGAACTTAGTGGTTTTACATGATGACATTTGCTGTATCAGTGATCAAGTGATATTAACTTTTGTGTGGGTCAGTTATTCAGTATAATTTAATGGGCTGACTGTTTATGGAGACATGTTATGCAATCATTGTTAACATACACAATAACTTTTCTATAATCATAAATACTCGTTAAACTGGTTGAATTTGGAGGGTATCGCATACTTCGGTAAAGTAAAGCCTTTAATAGGTTCCGTCACAACCTCTACCTCAAGGCTCAGTCCTAGCTCCGCCAGTATTTAGAGTGTATAATCCTGATATGCCAGATGAAGTCTGGTTACTCTGATGACTGGATGGTAGCAACACAGCACAAACAAATCGAGCTCATTGAAGACGTATTGCCTGCCGGAGTGGCCGTGCGGTTCTAGGCGCTGCAGTCTGGAGTTGGGCGACCGCTACCGTCACAGGTTCGAATCCTGCCTCGGGCATGGATGTGTGTGACGTCATTAGGTTAGTTAGGTTTAATTAGTTCTAAGTTCTAGGCGACTGATGACCTCAGAAGTTAAGCCGCATAGTGCTCAGAGCCATTTGAACCATTTGAAGACGTATTAAAAAAACGCCTAAATGTAATGGGACAATATTTTCGCGAATGCGCACCGAACCCTAACGAAACTGAGTTCACAGCTTTCATCAGACTAATATCCTAGCCAACCGTGAAGTGGACATATACGTCGAGGTCTGGCCAGTTATAAATATCCACGGAACGCTGGAGGTATACTTTACAGAACGCTGTTATTTAAGCAGCACTTAACAAAGATTGCAGCTAAACTGAGGCCAAGAAATAATAACCTGCAAATACACTCCTGGAAATGGAAAAAAGAACACATTGACACCGGTGTGTCAGACCCACCATACTTGCTCCGGACACTGCGAGAGGGCTGTACAAGCAATGATCACACGCACGGCACAGCGGACACACCAGGAACCGCGGTGTTGGCCGTCGAATGGCGCTAGCTGCGCAGCATTTGTGCACCGCCGCCGTCAGTGTCAGCCAGTTTGCCGTGGCATACGGAGCTCCATCGCAGTCTTTAACACTGGTAGCATGCCGCGACAGCGTGGACGTGAACCGTATGTGCAGTTGACGGACTTTGAGCGAGGGCGTATAGTGGGCATGCGGGAGGCCGGGTGGACGTACCGCCGAATTGCTCAACACGTGGGGCGTGAGGTCTCCACAGTACATCGATGTTGTCGCCAGTGGTCAGCGGAAGGTGCACGTGCCCGTCGACCTGGGACCGGACCGCAGCGACGCACGGATGCACGCCAAGACCGTAGGATCCTACGCAGTGCCGTAGGGGACCGCACCGCCACTTCCCAGCAAATTAGGGACACTGTTGCTCCTGGGGTATCGGCGAGGACCATTCGCAACCGTCTCCATGAAGCTGGGCTACGGTCCCGCACACCGTTAGGCCGTCTTCCGCTCACGCCCGAACATCGTGCAGCCCGCCTCCAGTGGTGTCGCGACAGGCGTGAATGGAGGGACGAATGGAGACGTGTCGTCTTCAGCGATGAGAGTCGCTTCTGCCTTGGTGCCAATGATGGTCGTATGCGTGTTTGGCGCCGTGCAGGTGAGCGCCACAATCAGGACTGCATACGACCGAGGCACACAGGGCCAACACCCGGCATCATGGTGTGGGGAGCGATCTCCTACACTGACCGTACACCACTGGTGATCGTCGAGGGGACACTGAATAGTGCACGGTACATCCAAACCGTCATCGAACCCATCGTTCTACCATTCCTAGACCGGCAAGGGAACTTGCTGTTCCAACAGGACAATGCACGTCCGCATGTATCCCGTGCCACCCAACGTGCTCTAGAAGGTGTAAGTCAACTACCCTGGCCAGCAAGATCTCCGGATCTGTCCCCCATTGAGCATGTTTGGGACTGGATGAAGCGTCGTCTCACGCTGTCTGCACGTCCAGCACGAACGCTGGTCCAACTGAGGCGCCAGTTGGAAATGGCATGGCAAGCCGTTCCACAGGACTACATCCAGCATCTCTACGATCGTCTCCATGGGAGAATAGCAGCCTGCATTGCTGCGAAAGGTGGATATACACTGTACTAGTGCCGACATTGTGCATGCTCTGTTGCCTGTGTCTATGTGCCTGTGGTTCTGTGAGTGTGATCATGTGATGTATCTGATCCCAGGAATGTGTCAATAAAGTTTCCCCTTCCTGGGACAATGAATTCACGGTGTTCTTATTTCAATTTCCAGGAGTGTATGTTTGGTACAACGATGGGTTCTGCAGCTTCGACCTAACGAACACCTGCCCTTGGCCTTATCTACTCGGCAGCAGAATATTACAACCCTGTCTGGAAAACAGAGCCACACAAAACTCGTAGATGCGCAACTAAATCAAACATTGCGGATTGTTACGGGTATAGTTAAATCTACTTCAATGTTCTTTTTACCCACACCGAGCCACAGTTCACAATACAACTTGAGGAAAAAGTATCCTCCTGTGAGGATATAAGAAAATGTGAAACAAGTAGCAGCTGCCGATTTATGAGGAGATACCTACTGAGTGAATCAATAGACTGCGCTCCAGACATCCCCCACTCAACAACTAGCAACCTGGGGGATCATAACTTCAGTCTCAGTGAGGACTTGAACGCAAGAATGTACAACAGCTTTCCACCACAGCTCCATAGGTTTTTCCATGCCAACAAAAAACCACGTCAACTTGAGCTGCCCTTTAGGCATGGAGTACACTTAACAGATTCATACTACACAGGTGAGATGCGTTGACCTGTTATACAGCAGGGGGAAGATTATCACTTTGGAGTGCATCTGTGGCTTTCCAAGACAGTCAGACAGATTGTTAAAGAGTGCCCTCGAAATTCGTACTCTGTATATCCCTCGGACTTCTTGGACACTACAGCAGGTGTGATCAGTTATGTAAATACTATCTCCGTAAATCTATAAACTATGTGCATATTTTATCTGCATTTGTAAAGCGATACTTGATTGTCACAATTTAATAGAAAATTGTCTCTTTTGTGATTATTTGTTGGAGTCTTACTTCTTACATCAACTGCAGAACTAGATTCATTATGCACGATTATCCTTCTGTACTTGTAAGATACTAGTTTCGTATACGTTTTTGTGTAACGCGTGTATCGGTGTTTCAGGGTATGTACGTTGATGAAGAATCTGTAATTGCTGCACAAAAAATCTGTTGGGGAGGTAGAGAATATTCACGGTCCTATTACACCGAGCCGTCGGAGCAAGAATGAGATACGGCAGTGATAGGTACAATCAGTGACCTAGCTCAATGTTGATGCACTTGTTTCTGAAATCGTAAGAACTGAATAACAGAAAAAAGAGGTTGGAACAGGAGGTGCACGGATGTGGCCGTTTATTTAAGAGCTTTTGCTGAAAACTGCACGGTGATCAGAGTTATGGATCATGAGATACTCGAATTTTACTTGTAATTCAGTACTGAAATCAGAATGCAGAAGCTAGAGACATCCATTGCTGTGAGCTGGGGTGACAGAGCGCCCAAGGAAGCCATATTATCATGGCGGGGCTGAGCGCAGCTTCGAAAGCTTTCGGGAAGCCGGCGTAAGAACACAAAGGGCACAAAATAAAAGTTAGAAGCATTTTGTGTGGGCAGACACTTCTGGGCAACAAGCACGATGGCGATTCCAAGGCCTGGACAACCAAGTAAAGAGAAACAGTTCATCATAAAAATACATTTTATAAGAATAAGGATTAAGCGAGCTCATGGCGCGTCATACGACATCACTGTACCAGACGTCACTAAGTTGGGTTGGGTTGTTTTGGGGAAGAGGGCAAACTGCGAGGTCATCGGTCTCATCGGATTAGGGAAGGACGGGGAAGGAAGACGCCCGTGCCCTAATAAACGAACCATTCCGCATTTGCCTGGAGCGATTTAGGGAAATCACGGAAAACCTAAATGAGGATGGCCGGAAGTGGGATTGAACTGTCGTCCTCCCGAATGCGAGTCCAGTGTGCCAACCACTGCGCCATCTCGCTCCGTCAGTAAGTTGGACAACGCCGATTCAAAAAATGGCTCTGAGCACTATGGGACTTAACATCTATGGTCATCAGTCCCCTAGAACTTAGAACTACTTAAACCTATCTAACCTAAGGACAGCACACAACACCCAGCCATCACGAGGCAGAGAAAATCCCTGACCCCGCCGGGAATCGAACCCGGGAACCCGGGCGTGGGAAGCGAGAACGCTACCGCACAACGCCGATTACCTAGCTGTGTATTACTTCAGTGTTGCTGTAGATTATCGTTGATTACCGTCTTGTCGTGACTGTGAGATTAGCGTCTTTAATATCCTGAGGTATCATGCGTCTTACTGCCGGCAGATCCAAAATTATCATGGCTTGGCAGAACAGCAAAGCGATTTTAATGGCATGTGCGACTAGCTAATCTGGTTGGGTGGAATTGTCTTTGTGCAGTGTGGCCCCACCTTCCGTGATTTTGAAGTCCCACCACTTACCATGTTCTGTGTTGCTGTCAAAGTCACGCTCTCTGGCTGTTGATTTCACGAGCCGAGGCGTGCAGCGGCTAGAGACTAGGTCCTTTCTCGAGTCACATGGAGTAGCGCGGTATCTAGCAGTATGGACCGCCTCTTGCGGTTGAAGCGATAGCTTTTTCTCGTATCGTCGATGCATGAAGTCCTCTATTCAGAGGTTGTTGTGACGGGCTTTCCGTCGCGCTGTAATGGATAGTACAGCAGAGATGCGTACTGTTTAGTATTCTTCCGTGTAGCTGAAGTGCTTAAAGCATTTTATATGTTGTTTGATCGTGTTTACTCGTACGTCGAATGTTTGAAGCATCGGATTGAATTCGTACTTTCTGCTATCTGTTGTAAGAGTTGTTTCTTGCTCGGGATGACAAGCTGATGCATCTGTGGCTTGCAGTGATGGTAGTGTGTGATTGTTCTTATTTTATCACGAATTACATGCTCTCAGCAGTGGTTTAGCAAATGACGCGTGGTTAGTGATTAGGAATACGTGCTGTCTTTGATATGTGAACCGCGTATAGGATTAGCTGTTTGATGTTTTGCACCAGATATACAGGGAGCGAAAGGCTATTTACAATTTGTACAGAAACCAAATGGCAGTTATAAGAGTCGAGGGGCATGAAGGGGAAGCGGTGGTTGGGAAGGGAGTGAGACAGGGTTGTAGCCTATCACCGATGTTATTCAATCTGCATATTGAGCAAGCAGTGAAGGAAACAAAAGAAAAATTCGGAGTAGGTATTAAAATCCATGGAGAAGAAATAAAAACTTTGAGGTTCGCCGATGACATTGTAATTCTCTCAGAGACAGCAAAGGAATTAGAACAGTAGTTGAACGGAATGGATAGTGTCTTGAAAGGAGGATATAAGATGAACATGAACAAAAGCAAAACGAGGATAATGGAATGTAGTCGAATTAAATCGGGTGATGCTGAGGGAATTAGATTAGGAAATGAGACACTTAAAGTAGTAAAGGAGTTTTGCTATTTGAGGACCAAAATAACTGACGATGGTCGAAGTATAGAGGATATAAAATGTAGACTGGCAATGGCAAGGAAAGCGTTTCTGAAGAAGAGAAATTTGTTAACATCGAGTATAGATTTAAATGTCAGGAAGTCGTTTCTGAAGGTATTTGTATAGAGCGTAGCCATGTATGGAAGTGAAACATGGACGATAACTAGTTTGGACAAGAAGAGAATAGAAGCTTTCGAAATGTGGTGCTACAGAAGAATACTGAAGATTCGATGGGTAGATCATATAACTAATGATGAGGTATTGAACAGGATTGGGGAGAAGAGAAGTTTGTGGCACATCTTGACTAGAAGAAGGGATCGGTTGGTAGGACATGTTCTGAGGCATCAAGGGATCACCAGTTTAGTACTGGAGGGCAGCGTGGAGGGTAAAAATCGTAGAGGGAGACCAAGAGATGAATACACTAAGCAGATTCAGAAGGATGTAGGTTGCAGTAGGTATTGAGAGATGAAGAAGCTTGCACAGGATAGAGTAGCATGGAGAGCTGCATCAAACCAGTCTCAGGACTGAAGACCACAACAACAACAACAGCCCTTGTGTTGTTGACAGGGTCTGGCACCATGTGTAGTGAAATCGTTTTGATCACTTGGTGAGATTTCCTACGCGATGTGCCATCCCTATTGAGGTATTTACTTTTGCCATGTAAGCGAAGCAGATGGGGGATTTGTCCTCGAAAGTTTATTCCCGATGCTTAATACTGTCATAAATCGTAGAGGGAGACCAAGAGATGAATACACTAAACATATTCAGAAGGATGTAGGAAGCAGTAGGTACTGGGAGATGACGAAGCTTGCACAGGACAGAGAAGCATGGAGAGCTGCATCAAACCAGTCTCTGGACTGAAGACCACATCAACAACAAATTCGATTTCCCTTGTTGTGGCTGCAGCATTCGCGTTCGGTCATGTGCTTCGAAATCGGTACAGAGTTAAATCCTATGCAGTACGCGCCTGGAAGTGGAAGTGTTTTTGAATTGTTTTGTTCCACTGCCACTGTACTTGGTAACTTATTTTTACTGGCTATGATTCAGTAAGGTTCTGTCAGCACCAGGTTAGAGTTTGTTTCCTGCGGCGTTCACCGACAAGCTCGTATCAGTGTGGGTTTCTATTGAGTTTGCTTGGCATATGTGTACCTAATCTGTCATGTATGAGGTGTTCGCGAATCACTTATAGCTCAGTCGTGAGTGCTGTCACTATGACGTATGACCAGCAATTAGGCACACATGTCGTCTGTGTTTGGATAGTCCAACTGCGTCTATTGTGTAAGCTGATGTTTTGAGATTCTTGTGGCATCTGTCTGAAATCTGATTCCGTATTTCAATGGTACGATGTGAGTAATGCGTTTATTGACGAGGCATTAATTTTTGAGTGTCATACGAGAGGAAAGAAGAGGAAGTCTCGCGTGTGTACTGTGTGGTATCTTGAGCAACTAAATTAAGACTGGAGGCATTATGGAGCATTAGATGATGATTCTGTGGGGGGTTTGACGACTTGTGGCTTCCGAGAGCCATGTCCCACAAAGTATTAAATTTAATTATCTGCGTTGTATTAGTTCACCATGCTCTTGTTGATAGGTTGTCACACTGTGTTGCGTCGTCCCCCTCTAATGCTCGCCGTGAGTTTATTACTTGTGTGTTGAGCGTCCGCGCAGCTAAGTCCGCAAAGTGTCCTGATCAGTGTGTGGATTGAGGATTACTGTTATGCAGTTTAGCTGATTGTAAGGAAAAAGTTTAAAAATGGTTCAAATGGCTCTGAGCACTATGGGACTTAACAGCTGAGGGCATCAGTCCCGTAGAACTTAGAACTACTTAAATCTAACTAACCTAAGGACATCACACACATCCATGTGTAACCTCCCCCTCACTTTACGACCTTAATGACAGTGATAAATTAAACCGCGTGCACCTAATAGAAATTTGGGAAAAGCAATCGTCACCGAAGTTAATTTGTCGGTAAAGAGGGAGGAAAGGGTTACATCTAAATGAAAGGAAAAATGCGAATGAAATTGGTGGAAATTAATTTTGAAAAGGGGTGAAGTTAATAAAGAAAGTAAATGTGCGATCATTACGTTAACAATTAATTGGCGCTAATTAGATATTTGAGATTTGGGGAAAATTACGGTCGCCAGTCCTATGGACAACTACTATAGTAACTGAAAATGAAAGATTAATGCACATATAATTAGCACTAAAAGCGTGGCAACTGAAGGTTGACACGTGTTGTGTGAAAACTGAATGTTTGTCAGAATAATAAATTTCGCTACACTCTGACTTAATTTAGTAAAAGAATTAATAAAACCGGAAAATTGAAAATTAATTTAGTGGCTGAAATTAATAGTGAACTTTGTTTCTGAAGCACTGCGAAATTCAATAAAATAAGGTTAGTCTTGGGCTACCTCAACAATCATTTCAAAAGAAACTTGAATCTGCGCAATTTAGGAATAAGAGATTTAACTTTCAACTTGAATTAAATGAACAATTAACAATAGTAAAATTTAGTACATACCAAGCTGAGCTGCAGTCACAGGTAAGCTAAAATGTGGTAACAAAACTCGCACTCTTAATTTGTGCTTGTGTAATCTAAATATTGTAGCCAGCTACGAATACCTTAACTGAACTTCGAAATTAAAACAGTGAAATAGAATGATATTACTTTAATGCTGGCGTTTGAATTTCACCGACACTCGGGTTCATTCTGGAAAAGGAAGGGACCCTGCTTGGTAATGCAATTGGGACAATGAGCAACAAAGGTTCATGCTAAGTTGCTGTAATTTTGTGATGCAGCGGTCTGGAAAGCTGAGGTCTGCCATACAGTTCTAAAACCTTACGTGCATTTAGTCTTCCTTGTTGGTTGATTGAAGGTTTGCAGTCGTCTATCAGGGAGGTGGCGACAGTCACTGATTGTCGGCCGTCGCTGTTGCAGAAGCTGGATGTTAGCGTGCCTTCTTCTCGACACGGTCACCAGGCGAAACGGGCTCTTGATGTGCGCCAGCTCGCAGGAGCGTCACTCAACACACCTGCTCCACCGCCCTACTCCTGCCAGACTCTCTCTCTGCTCGCGCTCCATGCGGCAGAGTTAACAATACCAAAGATCCTAAACACTTTGGTTCTCCACACGATCTACTGATATCATCGTTCGATAGCATAGTTTTCCCTAGGCCAGACCCAATGTAAAAATACAAATAATATTTACAAAACAAACCAATTGTACATCGACATAAATGCATATACACTCCTGGAAATGGAAAAAAGAACACATTGACACCGGTGTGTCAGACCGACCATACTTGCTCCGGACACTGCGAGAGGGCTGTACAAGCAATGATCACACGCACGGCGCAGCGGACACACCAGGAACCGCGGTGTTGGCCGTCGAATGGCGCTAGCTGCACAGCATTTGTGCACCGCTGCCGTCAGTGTCAGCCAGTTTGCCGTGGCATACGGAGCTCCATCGCAGTCTTTAACACTGGTAGCATGCCGCGACAGCATGGACGTGAACCGTATGTGCAGTTGACGGACTTTGAGCGAGGGCGTATAGTGGGCATGCGGGAGGCCGGGTGGATGTGCCGCCGAATTGCTCAACATGTGGGGCGTGTGGTCTCCACAGTACATCGATGTTGTCGCCAGTGGTCGGCGGAAGGTGCACGTGCCCGTCGACCTGGGACCGGACCGCAGCGACGCACGGATGCACGCCAAGACCGTAGGATCCTACGCAGTGCCGTAGGGGACCGCACCGCCACTTCCCAGCAAATTAGGGACACTGTTGCTCCTGGGGTATCGGCGAGGACCATTCGCAACCGTCTCCATGAAGCTGGGCTACGGTCCCGCACACCGTTAGGCCGTCTTCCGCTCACGCCCCAACATCGTGCAGCCCGCCTCCAGTGGTGTCGCGACAGGCGTGAATGGAGGGACGAATGGAGACGTGTCGTCTTCAGCGATGAGAGTCGCTTCTGCCTTGGTGCCAATGATGGTCGTATGCGTGTTTGGCGCCGTGCAGGTGAGCGCCACAATCAGGACTGCATACGACCGAGGCACACAGGGCCAACACCCGGCATCATGGTGTGGGGAGCGATCTCCTACACTGGCCGTACACCACTGGTGATCGCCGAGGGGACACTGAATAGTGCACGGTACATCCAAACCGTCATCGAACCCATCGTTCTACCATTCCTAGACCGGCAAGGGAACTTGCTGTTCCAACAGGACAATGCACGTCCGCATGTATCCTGTGCCACCCAACGTGCTCTAGAAGGTGTAAGTCAACTACCCTGGCCAGCAAGATCTCCGGATCTGTCCCCCATTGAGCATGTTTGGGACTGGATGAAGCGTCGTCTCACGCGGTCTGCACGTCCAGCACGAACACTGGTCCAACTGAGGCGCCAGGTGGAAATGGCATGGCAAGCCGTTCCACAGGACTACATCCAGCATCTCTACGATCGTCTCCATGGGAGAATAGCAGCCTGCATTGCTGCGAAAGGTGGATATACACTGTACTAGTGCCGACATTGTGCATGCTCTGTTGCCTGTGTCTATGTGCCTGTGGTTCTGTCAGTGTGATCATGTGATGTATCTGACCCCAGGAATGTGTCAATAAAGTTTCCCCTTCCTGGGACAATGAATTCACGGTGTTCTTATCTCAATTTCCAGGAGTATATATATATATATATATATATATATATATATATATATAGTAAAACAATTACAATATATAAAGAAATGTCATATCTTCAGGTAACAAAATAAGGAAAAAAATTTATAGTACAATAGATGGAAATAGGAGGATATGCATTTCCGGTGTTACACATGCCCAAGGTTGGATTAGAACCTGCTGCCGTAGCGGTCGCGCGGTTCCAGACTGAAGCGCCTAGAACCGCTCGGCCACAGCGGCCGCCTAAGGAACAAATTCCTTGTTGGTTGTGCTATGGGAAGATTTGTTATACTTGTCCGTGTTGCTTGTATTACGGACGTGTGCATATTTATTAAGTTGTGCCCTTGTGTTGCCTTGTCTGGTTGTTTACTTTTCTCAGTGGCTCTCTTGACATCTGAAGTGCAAAATACTACAACGAAAACTGTTCTAATTCTTTAGTCATAAATTAGTCTAGAGCTCTGTTTATTGCTAAAGCTATTGCCATATGCTGGAATTTAGTGTTGATGTTGATTAGGCTAGTGCCTGTTTATTTATAAAGTGGTTAACTTTCCACTCTGAACGGAAGACCTAGTTTAAGCTACGGCTAGCGGCAGACACTACAAGAGATTCGTTCTGCATCATAGTGTGGTTTATTGTGAAACTTCCTAGAAAAGACAACACATGTGTTCAGAATGAAATTTTGACTCTGCAGCAGAGTGTGCGCGGATATGAAACTCCCTGGCAGATTAAAACTGTGTGCCGGACCGAGACTCGAACTCAGGACCTTTGCCTTTCGCGAGCAAGCACTCTACCAACTGAGCTACCGAAGCACGACTCACGCCCTGTTCTCACAGCCTTTACTTCGGCCAGTACCTCGTCTCTTACATTCCAAACTTCACAGAAGCTCCTGCGAAACTTGCAGAACTAGCACTCCTGGAAGAAAGGATATTGAGGAGACATGGCTTTTTCACAGCCTGGAGGAAGTTTCCAGAATGAAATTTTCACTCTGCAGCGTAGTGTACGCTGATTGAAACTTCCTCACAGATTAAAACTGTGTGCCGGACCGAAACTCGAACTCGGGACCTCTGCCTTTCGCGGGCAAGTGCTCTACCAACTGAGCTACCCAACCAAGACTCTCGCCCCGTCCTCACAACTTTACTTCCACCAATACCTCTTCCAGCCTCCTACCTAGAGCACTTGCCTGCGAAAAGCAAAGGTCCCGAGTTTGAGTCTCGATCCGGCACACAGTTTTAATCTGGCAGGAAGTTTCAACAAATGTGTTGCTTCCTCCTGCTTGTATTTCGCTGAAGGATAAAATTAGACAGATTCAAGCCCACGTGGAGGCTTACTGACAAAAGTTCTTCCCGCGAACTATTGACGAATAGAGCAGGAAAATCGGGGAAGTGAGAGTAGTACGCAAAGTACTCTACGCCACACACCGCAGGTTGGCTTGCGAAGTATTGATGTGGGTGTGGATGCAGAACTTTGTAAGCCACATCTTTAGTGTGTGAGTTACATTTTTTCTGAGGATCCTTCCAAAATTTCGACCTGGAATCTGATTTTTCTAGAACCAGTTTCATCTACGCCTACAGTCACATTCATACCTGCAAACCACTGTGAAGTGCGTGGCACCACATAGCACCCCCTCTTCCAGCACTATTCTCGTATGGACCACGGAAGGAATAATTGCTGAACTGCTGTCTCTTTGTACACTAATTAGCGACTGTGCGATTCTTACAGGAGCGATATGTTGGGGGCTGTTCTGTATTTCTAGATGCTTAACTTAACAGTGGTTCATGAAACATTGTAAGTTCACGTCGATCTTCAAGCGTCTCCCTGTTCAGATATAACATGTGAGACGCTCTCTCGCGAGTTAAACAGGCGACCATCCCTTGCTAGTGTTGGTCATGTTTTCGGAGTCTCCTGCAACGCCGCCAACCCTCAACTCAGAACCGCTATGCGGGACATCGCTCCGGTTGCGTAGGCGCACCAGCCGAAGTCGGCCAAACTTCGCCTGACCTGCAGGAACGGGCTAGTTCAGAGGGCGATTCCAAGAGCAGTAGAGGCCGCCACATTTACGTACCTTTTGCTGCATCCGATGCGCCAATTTACTCGGCCAATATGAGCCCACGTTGCTAGACCAATACCCACCTGGCAGTCAATCTGCCACGCTGGTGTAACTGCTCTCGCCCGGCGGGCATCAAGCAGTTCCGTCTCCGACACCAGAACTAGAAGATCGCCAGCACCACGCCGCCTCCCGGGCTCGACGTCGCCCTTGCTGTCCAGAACCACAGCGCATCGCGACCCTCTGCTTCGGCCGTGGACTCTGATGCAGGAACTTCTTGTACTGCTCGTGGGATGGGACTTTAATTTTTTGCCTACTGCTGATGCCTAAGAAGATAATCTGTTTCGTTTGCAAGAGAACTTTTCAGAAGATAGCCTCACGCAGGGATTTATTTGTGTTGTTTTCCAAGAACTTTAAGTAATCAAAGGAATCTTGCCCTCATTTTCAAAAAGGATTTTTCTTATTTGTTTTGAACTGCTAACGGATCGCAGAAATTATTGAGGTGTCATGGTAGAGGGGTGTTCTGAACACAATTTCGACACAAAGCAGCTCAATAGGCTGTGGAGTGGAAGGGGTAGGCTAGCAATAGAACAGTGCATCACCATTGACTAGACACTCATTTATTGAACACATAAGTCAGGTATTACCCAAAAGGAACAATCAGTACAAATTACAAAATAATATTATTTTCCTTTAAGTCACTCAAACATTTAAACAGGCAAATAGCAATCACTTAACTGAAAGCCGTTTAAGAAAGCAAGACTAGAACATTTGAATGATGAGTTAAAATCATATTTAAATAGGCTCTGATCGAGCACATATTTTAAAACAAAATACTTCCTTTAAGGAACCAGCGATCAAAATTAATTACATAATCCTTAACAACCATATTACATCCAGGACATTTAAGATTAAACAGTAATATATATAACACCAGAGAGCTGCAGTCCCAAGTTTTAAGCAGCACGTTTCAGATGGACTGCACTGTAACAGTACAATACAAGTCCCTCAGAGGATCTCCCCACACAGGAAGTTATTGCCGCAATCGACAAAATATCTACATCATTCCATGTACAGACCTAAAACAAACCAAAAGCTATCTTAAGTTTGGTACAGTTAATTCCCTTTCAACATAACATAATACATCACAAGTATAGCCCTAGGACGGTACCGACACCCCGCAATTTAGCATGCGAAAAACTACAGCGATGCACTCATCACGTATCCTTACAAAATCCAAGAACAGAGAGCCGGCTCCCCAATAGCGGAATATTTAACCACGCGCAGCGTGCGGGTTTGCGGGATGCTGATCTCGCCCTTAACCTCAACACCAGTTCAAATAATAGTCAGCCTACAATATTGAACCACCATACACATTCCTTCAGTTACTGCATAGAAATAGGCAAACAGACCAGCATATGATAAAAGCTTAAGCAATTTCCGCCGGCCGCGGTGGTCTAGCGGTTCTGGCGCTGCAGTCCGGAACCGCGGGACTGCTACGGTCGCAGGTTCGAATCCTGCCTCGGGCATGGGTGTGTGTAATGTCCTTAGGTTAGTTAGGTTTAAGTAGTTCTAAGTTCTAGGGGACTTATGACCTAAGATGTTGTGTCCCATAATGCTCAGAGCCATTTGAACCATTTGAACCTTAAGCAATTTCCTTACTAGAAAATCCTTCTGAATAATAGCGGTAATTTGTTTTTAAACGTGAGCACACCCAAAATCAAAAGACAAACAACGCCAATCATAAGGACAGTAGCACATAAGCAAGTAGCAATGGTAAGTTCTGCTTAGATTGGCTACAAATCAGCGCGTGATTTAACACACCAGAGAACAGTCTTTACAACATAACCATCAATACAATAGCAAATTACTCACACGTGTACTCCGCCACGATTTAGATTCGCAAAGTCACAGACAAAACGTGGAGAACGTATCACTTTGACCAAAATAATGGTGCTCCCTCAGTTACCCCAAATAACTGAATCCCTTAGTTGCACAGCAAAGGACCAGACCTAATGAAACCACCACAGTTTTCGCCTCTAAATTGTCACAGTACAAGTGAGACTCAATCACAAATGTAATTTTGCATCACCAGTTCCCGTATATTCAATACAAGCGTCTGATTTTCACCCGTTTATAACGGCAGGCAGCAACATCGTACGGAAAAGAGCGTAGACACAAGCTCTTACCAATTCTCTTCTCCGAAATCAGCCACCACAACTCTCGGGAACCACTGGGACATCCAATGCAAGATCGTTGCTCCTTCACAGGACGCCCGCTTCCCGCTGCTTGCCACGGCGCCTTCCGTTCAGAGCCAACTTGTATATCTCCATGCGATAGGTCCGGTCCCACACTCGCTACGTCAACCCGACAACCGTCTTCCACCACGTCCCGGAGCACACCCCCCCCAGGACCGCGCCTCGTTACTCCTCGCGTAGGCCCCAGAGGGCGCTGCTTACCGCCCTGACCGTGGCAGGAAAGATAAACCACCAGAGTGGCACTATCGATTTGAGCCGCCACGGCTCACATATATTTGAGAACATAAACTGATTGCGTCAATAAATTGATTTTTGAGTGTAATCAACTGACTTCTTGTGAAAGTTCCCCAAGCGTCTCACAAATTTCAGCAATTTCTACGGCGGATAGTACGACTGTTTATAAGCAATCTCGTTTCTAGAATGACTACGCTTCCCTACTATCCTTCCAATGAACCGAGGTCTGCATTTGCTTCATTACGATGAGCCTATGTTGTTATTGATATTGTAATCATAGAATATTATGTTTTTACGTCTTTCAAAGAGCACTGTTTGACATTTCTGAATATTTAAAAAGCAGTTCTGCCGATGTTGGCACAGCTTTGAAATCTCATCATGATATGACTAGATATTTGCGGAGTTTTTCTCAAATGGTGGCTTGTTATCGATAGCTACACCATCTGAAAAATATTGAAGTTACTATTAATATTGTCTGTGTGGTCGTTAGTATAGAATATAAACAGTAAGAGTCCAAACACATTTTCCCATCACTTTGCTTCATGTCACTTGCCCTGAACTCGTCGATGAAAATGCATCTAAGGTGACATACATGGGGTTGACAAAAATGTGGAAACACCAGTAACACTGTACCATGCTTAATATGGTGTAGGAAAACCGTTGACAATCGAGACAGTCTCGGAATGGATAAATACAGGTCCTGTACGGTGGGAAACACTGACAGAAGCAGGGACAGGGTAGTAGGAAATCTGTTAAGACATCAGGGACTAACTTACATGCTACTAGAAGGAGCTGTAGAATGTAAAAACTGTAGAGGAAGACAGAGATTCGATACATCCAGCAAATAATTGAAGACGTCGGTTGTAAATGCTTCTGTGAAATGAAGAGGCTGGCACTGGAAAGGTATTCTTGGCGGGCTGCGTCAAATCAATTAGAAGACTGATGGCTCCAAAGAAAAAAAAGACGGTTTTAAAGGGAATCTTATATCATTCTCCCTTCAAAATAGTGGCAACTTAAGATAACGATGATGGACGTGAATAGCGACCACTCACCCTTCTCGCCAAAGAAGACCACCATGGCCCCATAATATTGAGATATGGTGACTGTAATGACCAGAAGAGATGCGACAATTCTTTCTTGTGATCCAAAACCAGTCCTGGACGTTGCTGTGTGAACAAAGGCCCTGTTGTCTTGGAATTGTCTTGGAACACAGCATCACCACTAGGGAGCAAACACTGTGTCATGGGATGGATCTAATCAGCCCAAATGGTCACATAACCCTTGGCAGTAATGCCACTACAGGGTACCCGTGAGGCCCAAGGAGTTCCACAATATGGCTGCCAAACTGTCACCGAACCCCCCACTCCCCACCACTCCCCCCCGCATGTTTCACTCTTGGGACTTAAATTCGACCAGAAACGTGAAAAAAGACTCATCGGACCAGATGACACTCTTCCATTGCCCCATAGTCCGGGTTTTATGGCTTCGGCATCACGTTTTTCTGTTAGCGGCATTTGCACCACTGATGAATGATGCAGTTACCAGCTTACGGAGCACCCTTCATGTAGTTTTGGTGCTGACGAGTTCAACATACAGCTCTGCAGTGACTTTTGCGTCTGTCGGAATCTTATTTTTCGTCACAGTTCTCATCAATGATCGTCCGTGACGATCACTCGAACACGCTCTTTTGTTCGCGTTTTGACTTAGAGGATCACGATTTTCCGCTTTCCCCATATGCGGTATAAATCTTCGGTACGTTGCCTCGTGAAACACCAAACATTTCAGCTACCTTAGTTACGGATACACCCAGCATAATAGCACCAACAACTTTACCACGTTCAAATTCACTTAGCTCCGACGTGTTGCACTCACATCTACACAGGGCACTCTTTTGATCACATTTGTGACGCACTGAGGTGTCACTGCACACAAGTTCCGTTCGTGGCCAAACGCAACAGCACAGTCTGCAGGCTTGACTAGCGTCTGCATTTACGAGGGCAGTTCAATAAGTAATGCAACACTTTTTTTTTCTCGGCCAATTTTGGTTGAAAAAACCGGAAATTTCTTGTGGAATATTTTCAAACATTCCCGCTTCGTCTCGTATAATTTCATTGACTTCCGACATGTGGCAGCGCTGTACGGAGCTGTTAAAATGGCGTCTGTAACGGATGTGCGTTGCAAACAACGGGCAGTGATCGAGTTTCTTTTGGCGGAAAACCAGGGCATCTCAGATATTCATAGGCGCTTGCAGAATGTTACGGTGATCTGGCAGTGGACAAAAGCACGGTGAGTCGTTGGGCGAAGCGCGTGTTATCATCGCCGCAAGGTCAAGCAAGACTGTCTGATCTCCCGCGTGCGGGCCGGCCGTGCACAGCTGTGACTCCTGCAATGGCGGAGCGTGCGAACACACTCGTTCGAGATGATCGACGGCTCACCATCAAACAACTCAGTGCTCAACTTGACATCTCTGTTGGTAGTGCTGTCACAATTGTTCACCAGTTGGGATATTCAAAGGTTTGTTCCCGCTGGGTTCCTCGTTGTCTAACCGAACACCATAAAGAGCAAAGGAGAACCATCTGTGCGGAATTGCTTGCTCGTCATGTGGCTGAGGGTGACAATTTCTTGTCAAAGATTGTTACAGGCGATGAAACATGGGTTCATCACTTCGAACCTGAAACAAAACGGCAATCAATGGAGTGGCGCCACACCCACTCCCCTACCAAGAAAAAGTTTAAAGCCATACCCTCAGCCGGTAAAGTCACGGTTACAGTCTTCTGGGACGATGAAGGGGTTATTCTGTTCGATGTCCTTCCCCATGGTCAAACGATCAACTCTGAAGTGTATTGTGCTACTCTTCAGAAATTGAAGAAACGACTTCAGCGTGTTCGTAGGCACAAAAATCTGAACGAACTTCTCCTTCTTCATGACAACGCAAGACCTCACACAAGTCTTCGCACCCGAGAGGAGCTCACAAAACTTCAGGGGACTGTTCTTCCTCGTGCACCCTACAGCCCCGATCTCGCACCGTCGGATTTCCATATGTTTGGCCCAATGAAGGACGTAATCCGTGGGAGGCACTACGCGGATGATGAAGAAGTTATTGATGCAGTACGACATTGGCTCCGACATCGACCAGTGGAATGGTACCGTGCAGGCATACAGGCCCTCATTTCAAGGTGGCGTAAGGCCGTAGCATTGAATGGAGATTACGTTGAAAAATAGTGTTGTGTAGCTAAAAGATTGGGGAATAACCTGATGTATTTCAATGCTGAATAAAACAACCCCTGTTTCAGAAAAAAATGTGTTGCATTACTTATTGAACTGCCCTCGTATGTTCAAGCATGCATTTCTCGCGAAGTTTCCATATTTTTGTCCAACTCCTGAATGTCCCCCTACCAAGAAATTCTCAATCCATTCTCAAATTTCGTTTCATAACAGATATGATTGTACTTTCTTTAATAAATGTTCAAGATATACTGTATTCACCTGAGTGTGTCCTGTGAGAAAAGCACCAGTTTTTGTATGACCAATTTTTTTTCAGAATCAGTTGGCAGAGATGAAGCATTTCCTTTTGAGATATCTGCTTGAGATCAGAATGAATACACGGATGTCAATGATATTGTGCTGTAGTTTTATTAGTCAGTTGTGCTACCTTTCTTCCAAAAATAGGACACAGTTTGTTGTTCAAGGGATCTACGGTATATTATGGATATGCAATTGCAAATTAGACATTTCATCAGGGAGCCATTGACTATAGTATTACGCCCGTCATTCAACGATTCACCGCTAGACTCCATCACACTCCCTATTTGTTGCGGTGTACCAGCAGGCCTCGGAGGCGGATACATTTAGCACCAGCAGTGCTGACTGTGCTGTTCCAATCGAGTTTTATGAGACTAAACTCCATGCAATGGAAGGGAACGCGACGATGAGTATCAGAAAAAATAGCATGTAGACTGAAAGAGTGTAACCGAAGTGTCTGGCGTGGTCTGCATGAGCAGCAGCTACATTACTGGCCATTAAAATTGCTACACCACGAAGATGACGTGCTACAGACGCGAAATTTAACCGACAGTAAGAAGATGCTGTGATATGAAAATGATTAGCTTTTCAGAGCATTCACACAAGGTTGGCGCCGGTGGCGACACCTACAACGTGCTGACATGAGGAAAGTTCCCAACCGATTTCTCATACACAAACAGCAGTTACCCGCGTTGCCTGGTGAAACGTTGTTGTGATGCCTCGTGTAAGGAAGAGAAATGCGTACCATCACGTTTCCGAATTTGATAAAGGTCGGATTGTAGCCTATCGCGATTGCGGTTTATCGTATCGCGCCACTGCTGCTCGCGTTGTTCGAGATCCAATGACTGTTAGCAGAATATGGAATAGGTGGGTTCAGAAGGGCAATACGGAACGCCGTGCTGGATTCCAACGGCCTCGTATCACTATCAGTCGAGATGACAGGCATCTTATCCGTATGGCTGTAAAGGATCGTGCAGCCACGTCTCGATCCCTGAGTCAACAGATGGGGACGTTTGCAAGACAACAACCGTCTGCACGAATAGTGCGACGGCGTTTGCAGCAGCATGGACTACCAGCTCGGAGACCATGACTGAGGTTACCCTTGATGCTGCATCAGAGGCAGGAGCGCCTGCGATGGTGTACTCAACGACGAAACTGGGTGCACGAATGGGAAAACGTCATTTTTTCGACTGAATCCAGGTTCTGTTTACACCATCATGATGGTCGCATCGCCTGCCGGAGTGGCCGAGCGGTTCTAGGCGCTACAGTCTGGAACCGCGCGACCGCCACGGTCGCAGGTTCGAATCCTGCCTCGGGCATGGATGTGTGTGTTGTCCTCAGGTTAGTTAGGTTAAGTAGTTCTAAGTTCTAGGGGACTGATGACCAAAGAAGTTAAGTCCCATAGTGCTCAGAGCCATTTGAACCATTTGATGGTCGCATCCGTGTTTGGCGACATCGCGGTGAGCGCACATTGGAAGCATGTATTCGTTATCGCCATACTGGCGTATCACTCAGCGTGATGGTATGGGGTGCCGTTGGTTACACGTCTCGGTCACCTCTTGTTCGCATTGACGGCACTTTGAACAGTGGACGTTACATTTCAGATGTGTTACGACCCGTGGCTCTACCCTTAATTCGATCCCTGCGAAACCCTACATTTCAGCAGGTTAATGCACGACCGCATGTTGCAGGTCCTGTACGGGCCTTTATGGATACAGAAAATGTTCGACTGCCGCCCTGGCCAGCACATTCTCCAGTTCTCTCACCAATTGAAAACGTCTGGTCAATGATGGCCGAGCAACTAGCTCGTCACAATACGCCAGTCACTACTCTTGATGAACTGTGGTATCATGTTGAAGGTGTATGGGTAGCTGTACCAGTACACGCCATCCAAGCTCTGTTTGACTCAATGCCCAGGCGTATCAAGGCCGTTATTACGGCCAGAGGTGGTTGATCTGTGAACTGATTTCTCATGATCTATGCACCCAAATTGGGTGAAATTGTAATCACATGTCAGTTCTAGTATAATATATTTGTCAAATGAATACCCGTTTATCATCTGCATTTTTTCTTGGTGTAGCAATTTTAATGGCCAGTAGTGTATATCCGTACTACTCTCAGAAGGCACAGGCAATGCAGCCGCAGGGTCTTGCATCACAAGCCCACTTCTGGAGGTGGTTCTTGCACCGCTGAGTGGCCGAGCCCGACTTCCCACCGCGGATTCTGTTCCGGATTACGTCAAGTTTACAGAGGAAGGTTTTCTTAGTTCCCACAACAGTTACATGTCGGCTGATGAAAACCTACACGCTGTGTGCCCCACGGGGTTTGAGAAACGTGTTATTGGACCATACCTTCTTCCACCATATGTCACGGGTGACGCGTACTTGCGATTGCTTGTCGGCGAACTGCACTGGAATATGTGCCACTGTAGGTTCGTCAAAGCATGTGGTCGCAGAACGAAGGTTCGCCACCCCATTTTTCACTGGTGGTCCGAAATCATCCGGACCAATGATTTGGGCTACATTGGATAGGTCATGGTGGCCCGATTGCTTGGCCTGCACGATCTCCCGACTGGAATCCGCTAGACCACTACATGTGGCATCCGAGGAAGACCTGGTGGCTAGGGCTATGCCTCCGGCGGATGCTGGAGGACCAGGCATTCGTGATGGTGAGTACCGGAATTTGGTCTGGAGGTGCCGTATCTGTGATGACGTCGGTGGTCGTCACGTCGAGCCCTACTTGTAAGTGGACCAAGTCTATAAGCAGCAGAAGTCAGAGAGCAACATGTGTTGTATTTTTCGTGCAGCGGGAAAATGATGCTTTTCCGGACATGAGTTCCTATGCTAAACTTAGCCGTCTTGGTCCCCTCTACAAATCCTCAAAGTCTGTAAAGGAAATTTATTTACTCACTACATTATCAGGTTTTGGGTTAACTTAATATTAGTGTGCATTTGTAGGGTATTTTACTCTGTAGTCTGTCTACCGTATTTACAATATAAAAAACGTGCAAGTAATCTTAGTTTGCTTCTATAATCTTTAGGCAGTTTTAATTCCTTTAATTTGAGTAAATGAGTAACCGTGTCATGCTAAGTAGTCAGCTAGTAATCATACAAATAGCCAGCGTTGTTTCCAAAAGGACCAACATCTATCGTGTATCGATTTATACGTATAATCTGGACCAGAAAATATCATACTCTCTTTGTACGCTATTTTGGTTTTGTGCTTTCAAAGTCTCTGATTTATTATGTTAACCATTTGATACTTAATTTTGGATATAAAGATAAACAATTGCAAACACTCAATCACAGGTTTGCGTTTATCTCTGAATAAAAGTGAACGAAATTTGTTCTCTACATGAGCCCTGCTACCCAGAAGACTTCTACTGAGATTTGATCCCTGTGCGGCAAAGCCAGAAGCATTGCTTTTTCCAGAAGACTGCCAATGGCCATAGATATGGACAAGAGTTGCAACAGGTTGTAGCCCTCTCCTCTTGGCGCTTCCACAGGACTTGCTGTAAGACATCCTTCAGAATTGCGAAACATTAATGAAGCAGGCAAAAAGGAATACAAACGTCTCAAAAATGATATCGACAGGAAGTGCAAAATGGCTAAGCAGGGATGGCTAGAGGACAAATGTAAGGATGTAGAGGCTTGTCTCACTAGGGGTAAGATAGATACTGCCTACAGGAAAATTAAAGAGACCTTTGGAGAGAAGAGAACCACTTGTATGAATATCAAGAGCTCAGATGGCAACCCAGTTCTAAGCAAAGAAGGGAAGGCAGAAAGGTGGAAGGAGTATATAGAGGGTTTATACAAGGGCGATGTACATGAGGACAATATTATGGAAATGGAAGAGGATGTAGATGAAGACGAAATGGGAGATAAGATACTGCGTGAAGAGTTTGACAGAGCACTGAAAGACCTGAGTCGAAACAAGGCCCCGGGAGTAGACAACATTCCATTTGAACTACTGATGGCCTCGGGAGAGCCAGTCATGACAAAACTCTACCATCTGGTGCGCACGATGTATGAGACAGGCGAAATACCCTCAGACTTCAAGAAGAATATAATAATTCCAATCCCAAAGAAAGCAGGTGTTGACAGATGTGAAAATTACCGAACTATCAGTTTAATAAGTCACAGCTGCAAAATACTAACGCGAATTCTTTACAGACGAATGGAAAAACTGGTAGAAGCCGACCTCGGGAAAGATCAGTTTGGATTCCGTAGAAATGTTGGAACACGTGAGGCAATACTGACCTTACGACTTATCTTAGAAGAAAGATTAAGAAAAGGCAAACCTACGTTTCTAGCATTTGTAGACTTAGAGAAAGCTTTTGACAATGTTAACTGGAATACTCTCTTTCAAATTCTGAAGGTGGCAGGGGTAAAATACAGGGAGCGAAAGGCTATTTACAGTTTGTACAGAAACCAGATGGCAGTTATAAGAGTCGAGGGGCATGAAAGGGAAGCAGTGGTTGGGAAAGGAGTAAGACAGGGTTGTAGCCTCTCCCCGATGTTATTCAATCTGTATATTGAGCAAGCAGTAAAGGAAACAAAAGAAAAATTCGGAGTAGGTATTAAAATTCATGGAGAAGAAGTAAAAACTTTGAGGTTCGCCGATGACATTGTAATTCTGTCAGAGACAGCAAAGGACTTGGAAGAGCAGTTGAACGGAATGGACAGTGTCTTGAAAGGAGGATATAAGATGAACATCAACAAAAGCAAAACGAGGATAATGGAATGTAGTCAAATTAAGTCGGGTGATGCTGAGGGAATTAGATTAGGAAATGAGACACTTAAAGTAGTAAAGGAGTTTTGCTATTTGGGGAGTAAAATAACCGATGATGGTCGAAGTAGAGAGGATATAAAATGTAGACTGGCAATGGCAAGGAAAGCGTTTCTCAAGAAGAGGAATTTGTTAACATCGAGTATAAATTTAAGTGTCAGGAAGTCGTTTCTGAAAGTATTTGTATGGAGTGCAGCCATGTATGGAAGTGAAACATGGACGATAACTAGTTTGGACAAGAAAAGAATAGAAGCTTTCGAAATGTGGTGCTACAGAAGAATGCTGAAGATAAGGTGGGTAGATCACGTAACTAATGAGGAGGTATTGAATAGGATTGGGGGGAAGAGAAGTTTGTGGCACAACTTGACTAGAAGAAGGGATCGGTTGGTAGGACATGTTTTGAGGCATCAAGGGATCACAAATTTAGCATTGGAGGGCAAGGTGGAGGGTAAAAATCGTAGAGGGAGACCAAGAGATGAATACACTAAGCAGATTCAGAAGGATGTAGGTTGCAGTAGATACTGGGAGATGAAGAAGCTTGCACAGGATAGAGTAGCATGGAGAGCTGCATCAAACCAGTCTCAGGACTGAAGACCACAACAACAACGACCACAACAACAAGAGTCCCTGGAAAAAGATAGAGAGTTGAGAAGAGTGTCTTGGAAGACTAACTTTATTCATATATAGACTGAAAGGTCAAGACTGAAAGGTCACTAGAACGCTGTGAGAAGAATAAAATATATGTGGAAGATATTGAAACTAGGGAAGAAAACACAGCCGCAGCGTATCTGCCTTAAGCCTGCACGGCCTCATTAAAATTGATAGACGCTTAGGGACTCATGGCATTTACTATCTTTGAACCTCATCAACGAAAATAATAAATCTGTTTGAAATATTAAAAATGAGTTTCGCCTTCAAACCCTAGGAACTTAAACCTTGCAGTATCAGTGGGGTATGTTAACCGTGTGACAGATTGCCAGAGTAGTCGAAGAGGGGTATACGGATTACCATCCACTCGTCTGACTGAAGTAGGTAAATCAATTAACTGCTGCCGTACTGTACTCAATGTAGTGATATCTTGAAATTAGGTGAGACAGTCCCAGTATTACTGTACACGACTCAGTTTTCTGTAGTATGTAACCAAAAAGATAAGAATGTTTGAAGAATTCTCTGATATTCTCGGGGAAAGAAGAATTGTGCCTTATAGTCACTCGATTCCAATGAACCTGCAAAGACCGACTAAAAATATTTGATCGATGCGACAAAATTGCGAAAGCGGGGATCAGTTGCTTCAGGGAAGTAGTCTACATAGAACGAATTAACGTGAAGAAAGCAGAAAATCTAGACAGACAAGCCGCGCGGGATTAGCCGAGCGGTCTCAGGCGCTGCAGTCGTAGACTGTGTGGCTGGTCCCGGCGGAGGTTCGAGTCCTCCCTCGGGCAAGGGTGTGTGTGTTTGTCCTTAGGATAATTTAGGTTAAGTAGTGTGTAAGCTTAGGGACTGATGACCTTAGCTGTTAAGTCCCATAAGATTTCACACACATTTGAACATTTTTGAACTAGACAGCAAAATTTTCGGAAGAAGAAAAGGAAGTTCGGGGGTTTTCAGAATAAAGGTCAGAAAGTGCACCACGGTATGGCGGGATGAAAGAAAAAAAAATGAAGTGGTAGAATGAAGACGTCTACCTCCTATTTTCCTGGTACTCGTCATTGCGTCCTCTTCCACTGCATAGAGTTCAGTCTCTTCAAACTCGGCTGTGCGGAAAATCAGGAAAGAAGACAAGATCACGAGGAAGTTACTTCGCATGGTCCATAGATGATCGAAATCGAAGAAAGGAGGATTGAAGCTTAATCTTAAGCAAAACTTGGGATCTAACGCTCAGTTTATGAATATCACAATAACAATTCTGCCTACTCTTAAGATCGTTGGTATGAAAAAGTAGCGCCTCCGAAATTTTTATTCTGTTCTCAATATCGATTGAGGTATTACATGTCATGCATATTACTCAGTCGACCTTCTCGCTTCCCTCACGCAAGCTGTGCCCACTGACAGAACTGTACACGATTGTGCAAATCATTCCCATGCAATTCTTGATGTAGGTGTACATGGTAAGGATGGAACCGGTGACGTGTACGAATACGATGTAGAATGGTTTTAGGAATGCCAATCTCGTCTTCAAGCTGTCGTGTGCTCACATGTGGATTCATAGTAACGGAAGCGAGAACAGTAACTCAGGACGGCCCCGAATTACAGCGTGTAACATGGGGTGTGTAACGCAACGAAGTCGGTGCTTGAGAAACCCTCGCAAAACTGAAAGTACGATTTTCGAAGAGTTCGTCCACGCATGGATAACCATCTCTTTCAGCGTGATAAAGCCAGACGACACACCATCGCCGCATTATTTACAACAATCTGACGCTTTGGGTTTCCTGTCACCGACCATCCTCCGTACAGTCCCGCCTCGTCCCCATCCGATTTTCACCTGTTTCCAGAACTTAAAGAACAGCTGCGAGAAATTCTATCTGATAGTGTGGTAGCCTTGCAGGCAGAGGTGAAGTTGTGGCTCCGCCAACAAAATTGTGCCGTGACGGCATCAAGAAACTGATTTGTCGTTGAGAGAAATGCGTCCGTCACCAGGATGATTACGTTGCGAAATAGATGTAGAGATAAGAAGAAATTTGTTGTAGAATGTTAATAAATGTTTTATTGAAAAAGCTGTAAGTCTTCACAAGAAAATCAGAGTCAATACTTTTCGGTACGCCCTCGTAACAGTGGCTGCCACTGGCCAGGTTTTTATTGGAAATCCGACCAACAACTGGAATCTAACTATAGAACCTTCAGATTAATGACCAACAACACAAACTGCAATTGTAAAATTCTACCACTATTTAAGGAATAGAGAACTGATTATATTACATCTACATCTACATATATACTCCGCTAGCCACCAAGCTGTGTGTGGTGGAGGGCACAATTCGCACCAAAGTCATATTTCCCCCCCCCCCCCCCCCCCCTCTGTTCCACTCGCGGATCGCGCGAGGGAAAAACGACTGTCTAAACGCCTCAGTAGGAGCTCTTATTTCCCTTATCTTTCAATGATGATCATTACGCAATTTGAAAGTTGGTGGCAATAATATATGCTCTAAATCCTCAGTGAAGATTGGATTTCGGAATTTAGTGAGCAGCCCCTTCTGTTTAGCGCGTCGTCTATCTGCAAGTATGTCCGACTTCAAACTTTATATGAGATTTGTAACGCTCTCGCGATAGCAGAATGAACCAGTCACGAAACTTGCCGCTCTTCTTTGGACCTTCTCAATCTCTTGAATCAGACCCAACTGGTAAGGGTCCCATACAGACGAACAATAGTCTAAGACTGAACGAACTAACGTATTGTAAGCTATTTCCTTTGTTGAAGGACTGCATCGCTTTAGTATTATACCAATAAACCGCAATCTAGAGCTCGCCTTAACCGTTACTTGTGTAATCTGATCATTCCACTTGAGGCCATTTCGAGTAGTCACACTCAGATACTTGACTGATGTTACCGTTTCCAAGGACTGATAATTTATTTTGTACTCATATATTAATGGGGATTTTCGCCTTGTTATACGCAGTAGGTTACAAATGGCTCTGAGCAAAAAAATGGTTCAAATGGCTCTGAGCACTATGGGACTTAACATCTGTGGTCATCAGTCCCCTAAAACTTAGAACTACTTAAACCTAACTAACCTAAGGACAGCACACAACACCCAGCCATCACGAGGCAGAGAAAATCCCTGACCCCGCCGGGAATCGAACCCGGGAACCCGGGCGTGGGAAGCGAGAACGCTACCGCACGACCACGAGATGCGGGCAAGGGGCTCTGAGCACTATGCGACTTAACATCTGAGGTCATCAGTGGCCTAGAACTTAGAAGTAATTAAACCAAACTAACGTAAGGACAGCACACACATCCATGCCCGAGGCAGGATTCGAACCTGCGACCGTAGCGGTCGCTCGGCTCCAGACTGTAGCGCCTAGAACCGCGCGGCCACTCCGGCCGGCAGTAGGTTACACTTACTAATATTGAGAAATAACTGCTAGTCATTACACCACGCACTTATTTTCTGCAAATCCTCATTGATTTGTTCACAACTTTCGTGTACTACTATTTTCCTGTAGACTACAACATCATCGGCAAACAGTCTTAAGCCGCTATCAATACCATCAACCAAAACGTTTATGTATATCGTAAAAAGCAGAGGACCTGTTACGCTGCCCTGGGGCACACCTGAAGTTACTCTTGTTTCTGTTGAAGTTACGCCGTTCAGGACGACATACTGCTCCCTGTCTGTTAGAAAACTTTCTATCCAACCGCGTATGTCTACATCTACATCTACATCCATACTCCGCAAGCCACCTGACGGTGTGTGGCTGAGGGTACCTTCAGTACCTCTATCGGTTCTCCCTTCTATTCCAGTCTCGTATTGTTCGTGGAAAGAAGGATTGTCGGTATGCCTCTGTGTGGGCTCTAATCTCTCTGATTTTATCCTCATGGTCTCTTCGCAGAGATATACGTAGGAGGGAGCAATATACTGCTTGACTCTTCGGTGAAGGTATGTTCTCGAAACTTTGACAAAAGCCCGTACCGAGCTACTGAGCGTCTCTCCTGCAGAGTCTTCCACTGGAGTTTATCTATCATCTCCGTAACGCTTTCGCGATTACTAAATTATCCTGTAACGAAGCGCGCTGCTCTCCGTTGGATCTTCTCTATGTCTTGTATCAACCCTATCTGGTACGGATCACACACTGCTGAGCAGTATTCAAGCAGTGGGCGAACAAGCGTACTGTAACCTACTTCCTTTGTTTTCGGATTGCATTTCCTTAGGATTCTTCCAATGAATCTCAGTCTGGCATCTGCTTTACCGACAATCAACATTATATGATCATTCCATTTTAAATCACTCCTAATGCGTACTCCCAGATAATTTATGGTATTAACTGCTTCCAGTTGCTGACCTGCTATTTTGTAGCTAAATGATAAAGGATCTATCTTTCTGTGTATTCGCAGCACATTACACTTGTCTACATTGAGATTCAGTTGCCATTCCCTGCACCATGCGTCAATTCGCTGCAGATCCTCCTGCATTTCAGTACAATTTTCCATTGTTACAACCTCTCGATACACCACAGCATCATCTGCAAAAAGCCTCAGTGAACTTCCGATGTCATCCACCAGGTCATTTATGTATATTGTGAATAGCAACGGTCCTATGACACTCCCCTGCGGCACACCTGAAATTACTCTTACTTCGGAAGACTTCTCTCCATTGAGAATAATATGCTGCGTCCTGTTATCTAGGAACTTCTCAATCCAATCACACAATTGGTCTGATAGTCCATATGCTCTTACTTTGTTCAATAAACGACTGTGGGGAACTGTATCGAACGCCTTGCGGAAGTCAAGAAACACGGCATCTACTTGTGAACCCGTGTCTATGGTCGGATAGACCGCAAGCGCGCACTTTTTGTAGCAAGCGACAGTGCGGAACTGAGTCGAACGCCTTTCGAAAGTCGAGAAATACGGCATCAACCTGGGAGCCTGTTGTAAATCCTAAAAACACTAGGTACGTCCATCTCAGAAGGCAAGAGAAAGAGACGGCAGGAGAGAAATTTCGGGTGCAAGCTGTAGCAAGTGGTGTTAGCACGGGAAAACCGACGCCGAAACGGAGAGCCTACAGAGGGAATAACGGGCACAGGCACCAATGAAGCTGGAGAGAGCGTGCCACCGTTCCCGTCAGCCTGCAAAAGAGATGGTCTTTTTGGGGGAAGGGGGGGGGGGATGGTTGAGAGAGGTGGAGGAGGGAGGGAGGTGGGAGGATGGGCACAGGACGAGGCAGAGCAGACAGGCATCGGGTCAAAGACGTCGGCACGGAACGGGCGGTAATGGATGCCTTTCCGGAGATTGTTTTAGTTGGCGCGCCCCAAGTTGGAGATGTGCGGCACTCTTTGCCGGCGGCCGGCTGTGCTGCAGGCGAACTTGCCTCATTACTCGCCGTGGACGCTCCGCGCCTGGTAAACACGACGGTGCGCAGTCGCGGGCGCCGCTCGCAGAGCCCCCAGCAGACGTAAAAAGGGCCACGGCGGCGCCGGCCTGGCGGAACTCTTAACAGATACGGCGTCCAATAAAATTGCTGGCCGCATGCACAGAGAGCTGCTCGGAACGTAGGTTCCGATGCTATCGGGTGCGCGGAGTCACAGCGGTGGCGGAGTGTTTTCGGCGTACATGTGTCGCCGGCTCAGCACGAGCATGGCGGTGCCGCAAGAGTATCACTGAACTGTTATTCGTACCTTATCTGTAAAATCTGTATATTGAGCAAGCAGTAAAGGAAACAAAAGAAAAATTCGGAGTAGGTATTAAAATTCATGGAGAAGAAGTAAAAACTTTGAGGTTCGCCGATGACATTGTAATTCTGTCAGAGACAGCAAAGGACTTGGAAGAGCAGTTGAACGGAATGGACAGTGTCTTGAAAGGAGGAAATAAGATGAACATCAACAAAAGCAAAACGAGGATAATGGAATGTAGTCAAATTAAGTCGGGTGATGCTGAGGGAATTAGATTAGGAAATGAGACACTTAAAGTAGTAAAGGAGTTTTGCTATTTAGGGAGTAAAATAACCGATGATGGTCGAAGTAGAAAGGATATAAAATGTAGACTGGCAATGGCAAGGAAAGCGTTTCTCAAGAAGAGGAATTTGTTAACATCGAGTATAGATTTAAGTGTCAGGAAGTCGTTTCTGAAAGTATTTGTGTGGAGTGTAGCCATGTATGGAAGTGAAACATGGACGATAACTAGTTTTGACAAGAAGAGAATAGAAGCTTTCGAAATGTGGTGCTACAGAAGAATGCTGAAGATAAGGTGGGTAGATCACGTAACTAATGAGGAGGTATTGAATAGGATTGGGGAGAAGAGAAGTTTGTGGCACAACTTGACTAGAAGAAGGGATCGGTTGGTAGGACATGTTTTGAGGCATCAAGGGATCACAAATTTAGCATTGGAGGGCAGTGTGGAGGGTAAAAATCGTAGAGGGAGACCAAGAGATGAATACACTAAGCAGATTCAGAAGGATGTAGGTTGCAGTAGATACTGGGAGATGAAGAAGCTTGCACAGGATAGAGTAGCATGGAGAGCTGCATCAAACCAGTCTCAGGACTGAAGACCACAACAACAACAACAACATCTGTAAAGCGAAGTGGCCGATGATTAAATTATACTCTCTGCTAGACTTGGCCACTGTTTCAGTGTTTCGGAACGGCTATGGTTCACTGTTTCGAAACAGTGGTGTTTCATTCCGCCCTTGTCTCGGATCTCGAGCCAGGCACAGAAACTGTATCGTTGTTTCAAAATAAGACTGTTTCAGTCCACCTGCGCCTGGAACGGACTAATTGTATCGAAACAGTAATGTTTCATTCCGCTCTGTGTCGGACGCGATTCGGGCTCGGCACAGGTACTGAAACACAACATACCACTTCATGAAACACTTTCAAGAGTGTCGAAATCTTTTGACAAGCAATAGCATGAAGCTCAAGATATCCGGAAATAAAGCTTCGTTTCTAGCTGACTGTCCTATTCCGAAATGGCGTAACATCTGCTTCACAAACACTAACCAAACAATAAAACAACGCATACTATTCGCATTCAAAATAATAAATATGTAAAAATCATTCAGTTAAATTACACTTTTTTTATAACATACGCTTCTCTATTCATGTACAGTAATCATATTAAGAAACGCAAGTAAGACTACAACATTTTAAATAAAAAAAGGCGTAGAGTGACAGTTATTAGACATGTATATAAATTTGATGTAGGTATAATTGCAAGCAATCTGTTTGACATATCACTGATAGTGTAATGGTGAACGGGAAGCATCGTAAATTCATAGTAACGGTTCGAAACACCTTGAAACACAATTTTTTTCTGTTATATTTTGTTATTTATTCGAATTATTTGGCGTTATTTGTGAGTCTATAGTCACTGTGTCTATTATCCACAATGATTCCCTTTGTGTGCATGGAAATTAGCAGGATGGGTATATTAGCCATACTAATGGAATGTGCGAATTCCAGTAGCATATCTGTTGTTTCTGCAGTTTGCTCCCACCTCCAGTTCCGTTCGTGGTGGTTCTTCTGTCTTCAGCTAAGGCTTTCCTCAGCCAATTGAAAAGTATGAAAGCCACATGACACAAAAGCAGCGCATTTGCTGCAGGAAATACGAAACTGCCAAGACGCCTAAGTGATAGTTTCATACTTTCTGGGATATGATTAGCGATCTCGCACTTCATTTGTGTTTATATGGACATACTTATACAGTAGACATTCAAGATGATAAAATGTGTAGGTTTATTAGATTACAAAACAAACTGTTTCACTGTTTCGAAACACCGTATCGAAACATTACATTGTACTGTTTCATTTGTTTCGAAACATTTACGTGTTTCAGTTTGCCCATCTCTAATCTCTGCGAAATTCTACCAGGCGCCTTCACCTCATTTCAATGTCCTTCTATTATTTTTCTTTCTCTTCCTAAAAAAAAAAGTTCAAATGTGTGAAATCTTATGGGACTTAACTGCTAAGGTCATCAGTCCCTAAGCTTGCACTTAACCTAAATTATCCTGAGGACAAACACACACACCCATGCCCGAGGGAGGACTCGAACCTCCGCCGGGACCATCCGCACTGTCCATGACTGCAGCGCCTGAGACCTCTCGGCTAATCCCCCGCGGCTTTCTCTTCCTATTCCTAATATTGAACCCAGTCGATTATCACAATCAAATTGCGACGTGGTGGTCAAGGAAGGCAGGATTCGGTTATGATTGTGGACGGGGCCGTAATCAGATACTATTGGTTGCCTTCTCTTTTAATCACACACAATTTATTTAAAATCAACAACAAATTATAACAATAGCAATATTTTAAGGATTGTTTCACGGCTGACGGCCTTAATGGCAATAAATTAAGAATTCATTAAACTTGCTGCAACCTACAATTACAGTTATTAAAATATAAAAGACAAGTGACCAAGGTCTTAAAGCTCGCTGCAAAAATGCAATCGATAATTTAAAATTTCGAGACAAGTAACGACACTCACGGCTGAAGGCCTTAATGACAATAAATTAAATTATAACAATGGCAATATTTTAAGGATTGTTTCACGGCTGACGGCCTTAATGGCAATAAATTAAGAATTCATTAAACTTGCTGCAACTTACAATTACAGTTATTAAAATATAAAAGACAAGTGACCAAGGTCTTAAAGCTCGCTGCAAAAATGCAATTGCCAATTTAAAATTTCGAGACAAGTAACGACACTCACGGCTGAAGGCCTTAACGGCAATAAATTAAGAATTGTTTCACGGCTGAAGGCCTTAATGGAAATAAATTACGAGTTGGTTAACTTGTTTGCAACTTACAGACTACAGTTATTAAAATACTGAAAAAAATCACCAAGGTCTTAGAGGTTAACTGCTAAAATACAATTGCCACATTAGAATTTTAAGACAAGTAGCGACAGTCACGGCTGAACTCCTTTAACGCCAAGAACGGCAATTATTTAAAAAATTTAACAAACAAACTGCCAAACAGCAAGGCAAAAGCAAAAGTTAATTTAAAAGACAGCAAACTGATCACCAAACAGGTGAGACACAATGATGGTAAACTTTGTAGCACAACCGTTTAAACTTGCTGTAAAGCCAAGAATGGCAATTATATTAAAAAAAATTAGAAACATACAATAAAACAGCAAATATAATAACAACATTAATTCAAAAGGGCAAGCAACCGGTCACCAAACAGGCGAGAAAAATGATGGTAACTTGGTGATGCAATAATAAAATAATACACAATAGTAAAACACAAGGGCTGGTCACAGACGGTGCTCCAGGAATCGACTTCTGAGTAGGTCAGACTAAAAATACTTTCGCGAGCAATGAGAAAGGCAGCCAAGAGTTGCATTCGCTTCCCAAGATGCTAACTCAGACTAGCAGCAGTCTAACGAATGACTAATGATAATCTACTGAAGCTACCTAACGTCTGATAACCAATGCAACGATGGAACACCACGCCAAAGCTCGGACAGGTGGTTAGCACTACGTCCTCAGAATACTGTGTTTAGAGCGTCTGAAAGGAGAAAGGAACCACTACTACCAGATTAGAAGAAATACGAACCGACATACAAATCAAGGAAACTGTCAAAACTACACGCCTTACCGGACAGCCGCGGCAAGGCGAGGTAACGCACACTGCCGTTGCATACACTAACCTCCAGGGCAGGCCCTGTGGCGTTAGCGACCACCAGGCAGCAAAAATACCGCTGGTTGAACTTAACAAATAGTAACAAATAGAATGCAGCAATTAGTAACAAGAATTCGAGGAAAAAGCTAGTTAGATCCGCCTTCTCCAGGCACTCCACTCGGTGCTCTTTGTCTCGGCGACACAGCGAGCAGCTACACGAACCCAAGTCACTGGAGAATCGCGAGATCTCACTATGGTGGACGTTTCACTGCTAGGATTATTATCCACTCAACTTAAGGGGCTCCGGAAAGGCTCAAAATCATGAAAAGTTCAATTTTTACTTTTTTGCGTTTTCTGAATCTGCAGACTATTACCTTTTAATAGATATATAATTTATTCAATTCCGAAGACTACAACAATTTTTAAATTTTTTTAAAAATGTGTTCTACATGGGCGTGACCCACTGTGGCGCTGTTACACTGCTGTCAAATGGTGTTATTATTAACGTCCGTGTTCATCAGGTACATTTTAGTGATGTGAGATAAAGTATGTGTTGTGGCTAACCTGTGATGGTTCAATATATATCGCTGGTGTGATTGTCGATTGTTTCATGTTTATTTACTCTGTCGTTATCTCGAAAATATTCGTAATTAATTCTGTTTCTTGAGAGTCTGTTTTGTTGAAGTATAATAATGAGTAAAAGTAAAGTTATTAGAAATCCTCTGAAGGATGGCAACATTGTAAAGTGCAAGGTATTTAGAAATATGGGAATGAAGATAGGTTCTAACATGGTACGAGCGATGCTTGCTTTAGACAAGGAATGCCTTCGGGCTGCAGACAGGGCTGTAAAGAGTCTAGAAATACAAGCAAGAGTAAACAGGAGGAGGAACAAGAGGAAGCTGGAGGAGGAGTTTGCAGAGGATGAAGATAATCCATCCTATGGACCTGGAATGCACTAAAAAGTTAATCCAATCTTTGTCGCTCGATTCCCAAAACTTTTATTTTCTCATACTAATTACATGTTTTCTAAGGATCTTCCAAACATATTTGTTTCAAACTTTCAGTAAATGTTACACAGTACCTTCTGCATAATTTAACACAGCCTTTTTCCAAAAAACGGTATATTTTTGAATATATAAATAAAAAATTGCAAAAAAAATGTTGTGAATTTTCATTACAATTGAAAAAAAATCATCTTTAATAACTGAACTAAAATTTTGTAAAATCCCTGTGTTAAGTTGTAGCCCATATTCCAATAAATAATCTGTAAAAAGTTCAACTTCCTACCTCAAATACTTTGTGAGGAAAGATGTAATTTATAAGCGTTATTTTAACATTGCAAGTATAGGGCGTTCCGGAGCCCCTTAAAGCTTGTTGAAACCGGTTGACGACTAGGTCGTGCACCCTCTCGATCACAGCCCTTCCATCCGGCAGTGAATGCGTGCCGCCGGCAGTCCCGGCGTGTTCTCGCACTGCCCTCTTGGCTTCTCCGGGGTCCCCAACCAAACTGCCCACTCACACGACCCGGAAGAACAACGATGTCACCACAAAGATAGCTCCACAGTTACTACATATTAACCCTTTCACTGCTCCAGACGTAACTATACCCTAATCATTTCAGTGCTCCAGACCTATATATATTATTTGCTATAAAAAAATACTTACACCGGTTCCCTGCTACAGTCGTATAGTTACGTATAACGCCGACAATCGGGCCAGCGAGTCGGAGGTAATTGTCGCGCAAGTATGCAGTTTAATTGTTCGAATACTAGGAAATACCTGAACGACTATTGAATGCTGAATTCTCTTTCTGCTGAGTTCATTCGTATCGCTATATTATCCAGTTTGTGTGCGGCCGTTTCTGCGTTACCGAATAAAATGACGCGATGTTACCGTCCGTTTACAGACGATGAGCTGCTGAGTTTTGTAAACCAAAGTGACGACGAGGACATAACCATGCCCAATCCAGCTGATTATGGGTGGACAGATAATGACGACGACGAGCTGGCAGATAAATCTGTCACCACAAATATAAAAAATATTTGTGAACCAACAAACGTTGAGCCAATAAGTGCAGATCCAGATTTTGATGTTATCGTCGATTCTTTCTCCGATTCCGAAGAAGAGCCTTAGCGTATGCCTGAAAAATCTCCTAAGACACACAAAACAGTTGATATTAGATCGAAAGACTCTGATTTGGACCCTTAAGTGTATAATTTCGATAACAGTGGTTCCGGTTGCAAAATCGTCAATTTAGATGATTTATGTATTGTATACGACTGCTTCCAAGTTTTTTTTTAGCCAAGAAATTGTGAGCTACATAGCTGAGTAATGTAATTTATGTTATGAACACCTTTGCAATGATGCCAGTGAAAAATCAAGACTGCGACGTTGGAAAAACACAAACAGTGACGAAGTTTACTGTTTCCTTGCTGTAAATTTTCTGATGGCTCAAGTGAGAGAAAATGAAATAAACCAATGATCAGTTACTGCCTACGCCAATGTTTGCGCAAATCATGCCGAGAGATAGATATCTTCTGTTACTTAGAATGTTACATTTTGCTGATAACAGTAAGGACCCTCGAGATGATAAAATCTGGAAATTACGTCGAATTGTGGATCACTTAAGAAAAGTATTTCCAGGTGCTTTCTATCATTTTAAAAATTTGTGCATTGACGAAAGTTTAGTTCTCTTCAAAGGTCGTGTCTTCTTCAAGCAGTACATTCCTTCCAAACGCCAAAGATTTGCTGTAAAATTTTTTGTGTTGTGTAATTGTGGAACTGGTTATATTCTTGACTTTATTATTTATGTGGGTGCAGCAACAGTCGTAAAAAAATAAACTGACTTTGGTTTAAATGTTGTAATACCTGAAAGCATTGTTCTCACTTTACTTGAACGTTACCTTGATAAAGATCGCACATTATATGTTGACAATTGGTACACTAGCCCAACGTTATTTTCTTATTTGCATGACAGAGTGACTAATGCCTGTGGAACTGTGAGAACAAACCGCAAAGGTATGCCTGCTTTATCAAAAAAACTTAGAAAAGGTGAGATGAGTTTATGTCAACAGATAAACTTCTTGTTCTGAAGTGGCAGGACAAGCGGGAAGTGAGGATGCTTTCAACTCTTCATACAAGCGAAATTACAGCTACTGACAAGATTGACAGAACCACGAATGAACCAAAAACAAAACCAGTTTGCATCGTAAGCTACACTGAAAATATGGGGGCTGTCGACAGGAGCGACATGATGCAAAGTTCAGTAGAGTGTGTACGAAAAACAGTAAAATGGTGTAAAAAAGTATTTTTTCATTTGTTGGATCTGTCTCTGCTCAATGCGCATGCATTATATAAAACTCAAACAGGACGAAATATTTCAGCATCTGATTTTCAACAGAAACTTATCAAGGAGATCCTAGAGATTCACCACCAACCGCAAACAGAGGGCGTCGTGGAAGGAGATCGGCTGATGGTGGCAATCCCTTAACGCCTAACCGAGCGCCACTTTATCTCGCTAATCCCAGGAACTTCAAAGAAGAAGGCCGCACAGAGAAGGTGTATTGTATGTGCAAAACATGATAAACGAAGTGACACAAGATACATTTGTGTGTAATGTAATGTGCCTTTATGTTTGAATTTTTGTTTCGAGAGATGTCACACTTTGAAGTATTACTAATGTAATATGTTTTGTATTTTTTCTCCTAATAAAGTACCTTTTTTGAACAAAATAAGACTTTCTGAACAAAGATTTAAAAAAAGGAAACGATTTTTTATCTCAATAATAACGGTAGACTGCTACAGTCGTATATAGACGCACCGGGGGAAAATAACGCGCACAGGGCGGGAGCCGCTGAGAGTAAACGCGCAGTGAAAGGGTTAATAACGCCACTGCTGCCACTAGCGGACAGGCAACGCTTGTGAAACCAAGTGGCGCCAGTCAACACAAGAAGAATGCAGCCGGCCAGAGTGGCCAAGCGGTTAAAGGCGCTACAGTCTGGAACCGCACGACCGCTACGGTCGCAGGTTCGAATCCAGCCTCGGGTATGGATGTGTGTGATGTCCTTAGGTTAGTTAGGTTTAAGTAGTTCTAAGTTCTAGGGGACTTATGACCACAGCAGTTGAGTCCCATAGTGCTCAGAGCCATTTGAACCATTTTTTTGAAGAATGCAAACAACAGCAACCATGTCAACTATATGATTCAGTCTGACCAACAGAGTACCAATAGTGCTCAGAACCATTTGAACCATTTTTTTGAAGAATGCAAACAACAGCAACCATGTCAACTAAACGATACAATCTGACCAATAGAGCACCAATGTGAGCCGCAGCACGGCTCACAAATACTTGACTCCTTTAACTATATGAAGACATTCCCTTAGCTCATCATAAGTTCTTTTAATCTCTTCATCATCTACAGATCTAGTTCGCATATAAAATTGTGCTACTGTTTTGACTACGCATTACGTTCAGCATGCTATTCACAGTAGCCTAACTGCAGTCCTGTTCTCTTATTTATTATTAAATCTACTCTTGCGTTACGCATATTTGATTTTGTATTTATAACCCTGTACTCACCTGACCAGAACCCCTGTCCTTCCTACCACCGCATGTTGCTAATTCTCACTAAGAAACTAAACTCCGTTTGTTCAGGCCTCGGAAGGCCCACAGTACCGACCGACCTCACTGTCACCCCCAGCCAATAGGCGCTGCTGATGCGGATATGGAAGGAGGGACTTGTGGTCAGCACAACTCTCTCCCAGCCACTGTCAGCTTTCGTGACCGGAGTCGCTACTTCTAAATCAATAAGCTCCTCAGTTGGCCTCCCGAGGGCTGAGTGCACCCCGTTTACCAACGGTGCTAGACAGACCTGGACGGTCACCAATCCAGCAACTACCCAAGCCCGACAATGCTTATCTGTGGTGATTTGACGGGAACCGGTGTTACTACTGCGGCAAGGCTTTTGGCAATTCTACTTCAATATATCCGTTTCCCTTTTTACATTTTCTAACTTACCTATCCCATTAAGGGACCTAACATTGCACGCTCCGACCCGTAGAACGCCCAGCCAGAGATTCGAAGGGGGGACTGTTTTATCTCTAGAGTATTTTTTATTTATTTATTTATTTATTTATTTATTGTTCCGTGGGACCAAATTAAGGAGAAGTCTCCATGGTCATGGAACGAGTCAATACATGAAATTATAACACGATATTAGAAACAGATAAAATGAAATATAAAAAAAACATATTCAGGTGACAAGTCGTAAGTTTAAATGAAGACAATCAACAATTTGGAAATTGCTTAATTTTTTAGCTCTTCCAGGAGCTCCTCGACAGAATAGAAGGAATGAGGAAAGTCTTCAGTTTAGACTTAAAAGAGTTTGGGCTACTGCTAAGATTTTTGAGTTCTTGTGGTAGCTTATTGAAAATGGATGCAGCAGAATACTGCACTCCTTTCTGCACAAGAGTCGAGGAAGTGCAGTCTACATGCAGATTTGATTTCTGCCTAGTATTAACTGAGTGAAAGCTGCTAACTCTTGGGAATAGGCTAATATTGCTAACAACAAACGACATTAAAGAAAATATATACTGTGAGGGCAATGTCAGAATTCCCAGATTTTTGAATAGGGGTCGACAAGAGGTTCTCGAACTTACACCACATATAGCTCGAACAGCCCGTTTCTGAGCCAAAAATACCCTTTTTGAATCAGAAGAATTACCCCAAAAAATAATACCATACGACATAAGCGTATGAAAATATGCGAAGTAGACTACTTTTCGTGTTGAAGTGTCACTTATTTCAGATACTGTTCTAGTGGTAAATAAAGCAGCATTTAGCTTCTGAACAAGATCCTGGACATGGGCTTTCCACAACAGCTTACTATCTATCCGAACGCCTAGGAATTTGAACTGTTCCGTCTCGCTTATACTATGCCCATTCTGTCTGATCAAAATATCGGTTCTTGTTGAATTGTGAGTTAGAAACTGTAAAAACTGAGTCTTACTGTGATTTAGCATCAAATTATTTTCCACAAGCCACGAACTTATTTCATGAACTACATTATTTGTTACTGTTTCAATATTACACACAAGATCCTTCACTATCAAGCTGGTGTCATCAGCAAACAGAAATATTTTTGAATCACCTGTAATACTAGAAGGCATATCATTTATATAAATAAGAAACAGCAGTGGCCCCAGCACCGACCCTTGGGGAACGCCCCACTTAACAGTGCCCCATTGGGACTGAGCATCACTACCACTCTCAATATTGCGGAGAATTACCCTCTGCTTTCTGTTCTTAAGGTAAGAGGCGAACCAATTGTAAGCTACTCCCCTTACTCCATAATGGTCCAACTTCTGCAGTAATATTTTGTGGTCAACACAGTCAAAAGCCTTCGTTAAATCAAAGAAAACACCTAGCGTTCGCAACCTTTTATTTAATCCGTCCAAAACCTCACAGCGAAAAGAGAATATAGCATTTTCAGTTGTTAAACCATTTCTAAAACCAAACTGAACATTTGACAGCAAATCACGTGAATTTAAATGCTCCAGTAACCTTGTATATACAACCTTCTCGATAACTTTAGCAAACACCGATGGCATAGAAATAGATCTATAATTATCAACATTATCCCTGTCTCCCTTTTTCTAAAGTGGCTTCACTACCGAGTACTTTAATCGGTCAGGAAACCGACCACTCCTAAAGGAAAAGTTACAGATATGGCTGAGAACTGGGCTAACATACATAGAACAATACTTCAGTATTCTGCTAGATACCCCGTCATATCCATGAGAGTTCTTGGTCTTTAGTGATTTAATTATTAACTCAATCTCCCTCTTGTCAGTATCATGGAGGAGCATTTCAGGTAACAGTCTCGGAACACTTTTTTCTAAGAGCGCTATATGATTCCCTGTTGGGACTAGGTTTCTATTTAGTTCACCTGCTATATTCAGAAAGTGATTATTAAATACTGTACATATATGCGACTTATCAGTAACACGGACATTCCCACTACGCACTGATTCTATATCCTCGACCTGTCTCTGCAGACCAGCAACTTCCTTTACGACTGACCATATGGTTTTAATTTTATCCTGAGACTTAGCTATTCTATCTGCATACCACATACTTTTTGCCTTCCTAATAACATTTTTAAGCAACTTACAATACTGTTTGTATTGGGCTGCTGCATTTAGAATTTGACTGTTTCTAACGTTTTGATATAACTGCCACTTTGTTCTACAAGATATTCTTATCCCTATAGTCAGCCACCCAGGCTGCCTGTTTGTGCAAGTACCCTGTTTTAAACGTTCTAACGGAAAGCAACTTTCAAAGAGCATGAGAAAAGTCTTGAGAAAAGCATTATATATCGTCTACTGTATCAGCAAGAGCATGTCGTAATCATGTAACGACACAGTAGAGCCTCATACCTGCGGGAAGAACAACAGCTGTAGTTTTCCCTTGCTTCCAGCCGTTCACAGTACGAACGTAACCAGGCCATGATGGCTAAACTTACAAGGTCAGATCAGTCAGTTATCCAGACTGTTGCCCCTGCAACTACTGAAAAGGCTGCTGCCCCTCTTCAGGAACCATATGACTGTCTGGCCTCTCCACAGATACCCCTCCACTGCGTTTGCACATACAATACGGCTATCTGTGTCATTGAGGCCCGCAAGCCATTCCCCATCAGCGAATGATACTTCATTGGGGACATTCACAAGTATTGGTGCAAACTCCAATCATCTTGCGGAAACATGATTATAAAGTTTCAGGAACCACCAATATATCATAAAAAGTTTTATTGGTATCAATGATATTATTTCTTACTCAGAGGTCTTAGGGAAATAGATCTCTAATGCCAATAAAACTTTGTGTGTGATGTGCTGGTGATTCCTGAAACTTCGTAATTATGTTTTCGCGAGATGATAAGCGTTTTCTTTAAGCCTCTCAAAATCCGTAAGTTTTGTTGTTAGTCCTATACTCTTCCGTCAGTCAAACTAGGAAATTAGGTCTCCATGTTTAGTAAGACATGATACTTCTGCAAGTAATTCGAACAATTTATAAGCGACAACTGATATTAAAAGCTGTTAAAAAACGTTGTGGGTACTAATGAATAAGACAAAACGAAAAATACAAGAAAATTGCCACCATTTCATCTCAGTTACAATTAAATGATTAAAAGAAACAATGTTACTCCTTCTGAAGACACTTAAAAACAATTAAACTTACTTAGAACTTTCTGTAATGGTCTGTCAAAAATATGTCCCTGTCAACCTTTTTGAGACTATTTCCCTTGAAGGATATCAGATATGAGCAAAATAAAGTTTGGCATCTCACAAAACTTTAGACTGGAAAAAATTAACACTTGTGTTTCTAAAGCGACGGATGATTAATAATTAGTAAAAGATCGAACATATATATCTAACGCGTTTTTGTAGGGCTTTTATTAAGCCACGCAATAATGAGTTAATGGGCCTGTTAGTTTTGCTTTTTTCTAGCAATGCTAATTTATATTTCGTGTTGAAACATTGTAATTCATGATCCAATTACACTTTGGTTCCTAACTTTCATTTTATTGCTGCCGTAGTCGGAAGTCAACTATCACATCTAAGTTGTGGCGAATGGAATCGGTATTTTTAGGAGTTCTCCTTGTAGTAATGGGTATTAGCCACCGATCTTTCGCCGAAATAATGCCAGTTTCGTTTTACTGAAATCTGTTACAAATGTTAAAGTGTCTCCCTTTTTTAAAAAGTTTGAACAAGGGATGTAAACCAAGCTCTGATTTTAAGTTTTTATGGTTTACCAACACTGTAACGAACTCAATATGAAAATCTCCTGAAAACTTTAATTTACCAGTATAAAAAATCATGATTGGGGTCCTGGAATACGAAAATGACATCTGTTAATAATGTCCCGCCGCCCCAGGCGTTGCATAGCAAATGGCAAATTAAGAGTAAATAACGGTTCCAGACTCACACAGCTATTGATAATATAAAGAAACTGCGCACACAGAAAATAAATAACCACACTGACATACAAATTTATTCAGTGAAATGAAAGATTCTGATTCTGTTCTGAAAATAATAATATAGGCACTGCCCCTCGTAGAATTAAACTTCACAATTCTCTTTTAAAATATGAATCAGTTAACTTCATTAGCGTTACACTGAAAGAGGTTTGTTGCGTATCGTGGATTGAATCACTCAAAAATTCGGCATTGAGTAAGTTATAAACTTTGCAACTTCACCGCTTGTCTGCTTCTCTCTGAGTGAAACTGTCTACCAAGATATCCCAAAAATGATTACCAAACAAACTAATTCCTAAATTATACTCGTGTACTGTGCAAAACTCTGAGTTATACCAAAATTTAATATCATTTGCTCATTACTGTCTGCAAACTGAAGCTAACTGTTTCTATAAAAATGCTGTGCTACTTGAATGTAATCTGACTTCTGAAATAAATGAGCAACTCAACTTACAAAGAATTTCCTGGCCCTAAACTGTATTTTCACTTACCTCGTTTCTTGACAAAAATTCTTGTAGAATTCTGGAAAGCAGCGCACATCATACAGTAGCAAAGCAACATAAAAAAAACTATGACTGAAAATTCTTTACCACAGAGCGTATTGTGTGTACGAACGTATTAAACTGAATGAAGGATGGGAATTTTAACTGGTGGGAAAGGACCTTGACATAATTCAAATCAAACTCTATATTCAAAAGATGAGCTGAATTTTTTCACAACAGTATTTACATAAAGATCAATTGAATTTTCACAATAGTATTTACGTAACATGACTTTATAAAATAATTTTAAGCAAGGGGAATCCCATCCACCTATCGGAGCAATCCATGTAACAGTCCTACTACTTGAGCTGCGTTACTACAATCTCAATAACACTATATAATGTTCCACACTTGCGTGCTTACCACGATCTCTCAATATTCAAGTAAAGCTCACAAATAATATTCATAGCTTCTCTCTCCATAATGGCATGAAAAATATTCATACTCCAATTCCATCTGTCTCATATCGCACTTATAAAGAAAATTTCTCGACTACTCTTCAAAATACCTCTTCTACTCAGCACTACTCAAATTAGAATGGCTGTAACATTGCTAGCGCTCTCAGGCAGGGGCGATCTAACAACATGAAGATATTATAGCAGTAGCCAAAGATTAAGCAACTGCATGATTTTGCTCTGTGTCAGCTATGCATATCGATCTTACGTAAGAAATAGAATTTACAGAATGACCAAAATAATATGCACACCTCACACCTTCATCAACTGTAATGACAAGACATGATTCCTATCTTTGGTTACTCTTTAAGCACTGACTGGAGAATTAAATTCACGTTACCTAGTTCACCTTTATTGAGCGGATTTTGCTTTCGGCCAGGTTCATGAAAACAATCGTTTTAATTTACTTTAATAGATAATCTGTTTGTTATCCTCCTTGCGTTATATATCAAAGTCGCCCACCACACATACCAAGGCTGCGCCGAATTTAAAATGAATGAGTAAGGAAAAGCTAAAATCTCATATTTATTGTGAAAAGCGTCGAAACAGTTGGCTTTGTCGCTTTTCCTTCTACAACAAGTCGCTATGCACACTTATATGCAAACTGGAGTTAGTCTGATACGCAAATTAACTATGTTTCAAAATAAATAGAGTCTAAATCAGGGAGACAGTCGAAACGCACATTTATTTTCAGTTGCTATTGAAACTTGGTTGGTAGGTACTCAGAGAGCGCACAGGGTAAGGTTACATTTGTGGTTGGGGCCGAAAACAACTACTGTGAGTTGCACAATCAAACACACAACTTTATTTTTCTAAGAATCTCTTATTTACACATTGCTTTAAAATATCACAATTAGACAATACGGCTGAAGGCCTAGTTAAAGAAAACTTGAGATGCTTTCTGGGCTGAAAGCCCAAAACCACACCAAAAATAAGAACGGTTGAAGGCCTGGCTTAGAAATCAAAGGCAATTAAAATAGAAGGTACAGTAAAATTTAAAAAAAACATGCAAGTGAAAACAATTAGCGGCTAAAGGCCTACACTACACGTCGGAAGGACAACTATAATTAAAACACATTAATAAACAATTTTTTCTAACCAAGAAATTTCTTTTTAAACTTACAACAGAACAGCCGAAAGCCTAATTAAAGAAATATTAATTTATTGCACGACTGAAGGCCACAAACTAATTTGAAACAACGTCTGAAGGCCTGAAAAACAAGTCAGACAAACAATTTAAAATAAACTCCTTCCTTGTTATAATAAAGTTTCCTTTAAAGAATACACTTGGTTGAAGACCTTATTAAAAGGCGTTCATGTAAATCCTCAACTGAAGACAATACATAACACATCGAACAGCTAACAGCTTAGGGCCTGGATTACAAACAATTTCAGATAGAATAAATTTTAAGGAAAAATATATTTCTTTTAAGTAAAATCAATCATCAAAAATTTTAATTTAATACGGCTAAAGGCCTTTATGTAAAATATAAAAAGAACTGAATTAATACACGGCCGAAGGCCTCGCACAATACTTCAAACTAAAATGAAAATCACCATCTGAAGCAAACAGAACAAGTGGTGCTCCGAAGTGTTCCAAGGGTTGGCCTGAGAAGGTAGCTCAAGGTGAGCTGAGATAGGCTGCCAAGAGTTGAAGTTAAATAATCGGATGGCAACCCAAACTAGGGACAGCCCAAGGAGCAACCAACAATTTAACCAATTCCCTTCCATCCGACCAATGGCACAACGATGGAAAAAATACGAACAGCACTATGTCTTCAGAAATTGGCATCTAAAAACAGCCAAGGGAACAATAACCACTGTAAGCAAAATATGAACCAAACAACTTAAAAGGCTGTCGAAATACACCCTGTGCCGGATAGCATCAACATGACGAGCAAAGATGCACTGCCGGAAAACTATGCTAACGACCAGGGCAGGTAACTGGGGCGTTAACGGCCACAAGGCAGAAAATACCGCTGGTGCACTTCACTGGCAAGTAACAGTCAATTTAATAGTTAATCAGAATATAGGTAGACGGCTGCAAGATTTCGCCGACTCCAACACATCATATGTTGTCGCTAGCCCGAACGGCCCAGGGAGCATCAACCCGCAAATGGACGAAGAGATGTCACAATAGTTGAGGTTTCATAACAGGTTAACTGATCACTCAACTTCAGCGCCCAGGTTCAGTGGGCAACGAACTCGCAGTTAGTGCCTCACGATCTGGCAGCACGTGCACGCCACCAGGGGTCCCGGCCTGGCCCCGCTCTGCGGGGAGTTCCTCGCTGCTCCGTCCCAGCCGACTGACTATACACACACCAGCACCACCCGGAAATACTAGTGGTCTCACCACTGCTGCTCTCATCTGTTGCTTTCCCCTCTTTGGGGAAGTGTGAGGGGGAGTCTGTAGCCTTTCGGCTTTTACTCCCCTGTGAACGTGTGTGTGTGATTTTTCTATAGTTTTTGGTGTCTGTGATTTGTGATGATTGTTGTGAGTGTGTCTGGTACTTGCCTGAGGTAGGCGAGAAGTTTGGTGTTATATGGGAAGGAACAGGATGATGGATTGGGTGTTGGGATTTTCTCTTCGACTTAGTCGTCGAAGATCGTCATAGGGCGCTTGTGCTTGTCGCGGGACATGTCATACCGACCTAGGGAGTGGATGAGTGCGTTTCCGGATCTGGAAGAACCCTCCTGGAAACGCTCTCTCAGGAGTGGGATTTCGGCTACGGCGTGCAAGTCGTCTGTAGGGAATCCAAGAGGTAAGTGCAGTGCCCTTCTGAGGGCGCGGTTCTGCAGCCTCTGGAGTTTGTCCAGGTGCTGCTTTGCCGCGTATCCCCAGACACGCATACTCCATTACTGGCCGGATCAGGGCCTGGTACACAATTACTGCTACTGGGCAGGGAAGGGAGCTGGTTGTGTTCAGGATAGGATATAGGATGGACATTCTGGCGCAGGCCTTCCAGTGGACCTCGTCTATGTGGGGTTTCCACGTAAGACGAGAGTCCAAGGTTACACCAAGGTACTTGGCGGTTCTGCGCCAGGGGAGTTGGGTTCCATTTAGGTGAGGTGGAGGGGGGGACGTTGAGGAGGATCGCGCCTTCCGAGCCTGCGGGTAATCAGCATTGCCTGCGTCTTCTAAGAGTTGATGGTGATGCGCCAGCGACGGGCCCAAGTTTCTGTGTCATCTAAAACCTTTTGTAGCCTACGGATGATCAGGTCCTTGTTCGCGTTTCTCGTGTAGAAGGCTGTATCGTCAGCGTACTGTGCGGTGTGCACCAGGGGGGCCGTTGGAGTGTCCGCAGTGTACAAACTGTACAATACGGGCCCCAGGACCGATCCCTGTGGCACCCCAGCACGAATACGCCTTCTGGTGGAGGTGGCAGTTTCTACTTTGACGGAGAAAGTCCTATTCGTGAGATAGCTGTGGTCTCACCAAAGGTAGTATGACAGTACTAGTATCGATAATTGCTGCTACTGCCACTAAAGGCAGGCAAGGCAGCAACTTCGCTACGCCAGTAAGTAAGGAAGAAACTAGACGCCACTCGATGTGACAAAATGCCAAAGAACAAACGGCATGAACGCGAGCCACACACGGCTCAGCTATACAACAATAGTGATTTTGTAGTTGATTTTTTTCGCTGGCTATCAAGCAGGGAAAGCATCAGTCTCTGGAACAGGACTCAGTGTGTGTGTGTATGTGTGTGTGTGTGTGTGTGTGTGTGTGTGTGTGTGTGTGTGTGTGTGTGTGTATGGGGAGGGGGGGGGGGGGGGAAGCAAGAACACTTGCACGAAGACCTGAACAATAGCCAACTGTAACTAAGCAGACACGAAGAGAAATCGGGAGTCGATGCACACAGACACAGCCGACTCATGAACAATCGGCGAGCCAAAACGCGCGTCCGGTAGGACGACCGACCGACGATCAAGACCGTGGTCTGGTTCAAGTGCTGCGTGGCAGCAGTGGTCGGGCGATCCATGTCGATGCAGACCTCACAGCTCCAACTCGACTGCGCTAGTGCCGCATTGCAACTCCCCGACTCGCTGGTCCGGACTGTGCTCCAGACGCGTTCCAACTGACTGACAGCCCAAACTCGCAACCCGAACTCCATACGACAGACGACAACCGGAAAGTAATAGCAGTCGAGCAAAGATACTACGAGAGGGGATATATCGATACGCGCTGCTAGCGCCGGTCACGGTCAGGCAAAGCAGCAACTCAGTGACAGTAGTAATTTAAATTAACGTAGTGAGTTAAAAACAGGATTTAAAATAGACGATGGCGGGAACACGAGCCACGCATGGCTCAGAGTGCTCATTGTACTTGACAAAAATATTGTATCTATTGAGGTCGAAGTTCAGTGTGACAGTGACGTTATCTGGTCGCGTGTAACAGGTGCAGGTGAAACCAAGTTAATTGATGGATGTTTTTACCGGCCACCCAACTCTGCTGTGACAGTTCTAAAGAAAGTCTACGGCGAGTAACGCGGAAAAACCTAGATCACGGGTACTAGTTGGAGGCGACTTTAACCTACCGAGTATAGACTAGGACGTCTATGGATTCATTACAGGAGGTACAGACAAGAGAAGTACTTTTGAACACATTTTCTGAAAACTGTCTTGAGCACCTGGCCCGGCAGCTCAAACACTGTGGAAATATCTTAGATCTTCCATCTACAAATAGGCCGGCCCTTATCGACAATGTCAGTGTAGAAATGGGTTCAAATGGTTCAAATGGCTCTGAGCACTATGGGACTTAACAGCTGTGGTCATCAGTCCCCTAGAACTTAGAACTACTTAAACCTAACTAACCTAAGGACATCACACACATCCATGCCCGAGGCAGGATTCGAACCTGCGACCGTAGCAGTCGCGCGATTCCGGACTACGCGCCTAGAACCGCAAGACCACCGCGGCCGGTTATAGAAATGGGGATTAGCGACATGATGTCATTATAGTTACTATGATTACGTAATTAATGAACCAGTCAAGAGGGGTAGGAGAGTGTTTCTGCTGGATAGAGCTGAGAAGAAGTTGTTAGCATGTCCCTTAGGCAGTGAATTGACATCACTTATTTCCGGTATGATAGACATAGAGAAATTATGTGCCAAGTTTAAGCAGATAATAAATGGTGGTCTGGAGGATTATGTGCCTAGTAAGTGGATTAAGAATGGAAAAGACCCACCATGACTTGATAAAGAAATTCGGAAGATGCTGAGGAAGCAGAGGCTGTTTAGATTAGATTAGATTAGTACATGTTCCATAGATTATGAATACGACACTTCGTAAAGATGTGGAACGTGTCAGGTTATTAAACGGTGTCTATGCAAGATATTACATTACACAAAATATTACATGACACTCAATATTTTTAATTTTTTGTGGAGGTTGGGGAAATTACCCATTTACTATATCCAAAAATTAATCTAATGAGTAGAAGGAGTTGCCATTAAGAAATTCTTTTAATTTCCTTTTAATTGCTGTATGGCTATCTGTCAGACTTCTGATGCTGTTAGGTAGATGACCAAAGACTTTTGTGGCAGCATAATTTACCCACTTTGAGCCAAAGTTAGATTTAACCTTGAGTAGTGAAGATAATCCTTTCTCCTAGTGTTGTAGCCATGTACACTGCTATTACTTTTGAATTCGTTCAGGTTGGTAATAACAAATTTCATAAGTGAATATAAACATTGTGAGGCTACAGTGAAGATCTCTAGCTCTTTAAATAAGTGTCTACAGGATGATCTTGGATGAGCTCCAGCAATTATTCTGATTACACGCTTTTGTGCAATGAACACTCTTTTACTCAATGATAAGTTGCCCCAGAATATGATGCCATGCGAAATCAGACAATGAAAATAGGCGTGGTAAGCTAATTTACTGAGACGTATATGCCAAAATTTGCAATATCCCTAATAGCATAAGTAGCTGAACGTACATTGGAAGCGTGTATTCGTCATCGCCATACTAGCGTATCACCTGGCGTGATGGTATGGGATGCCATTGGTTACACGTCTCGGTCACCTCTTGTTCGCATTGACGGCACTTTGAACAGTGGACGTTACATTTCAAATGTTCATTCCATCCCTGCGAAACCCTACATTTCAGCAGGATAATGCACGACCGCATGTTGCAGGTCCTGTACGGGCCTTTCTGGACACAGAAAATGTTCGACTGCTGCCTTGGCCAGCACATTCTCCAGATCTCTCACTAATTGAAAATGTCTGGTCAATGGTGGCCGAGCTACTGGTTCGTCACAATACGCCAGTCACTACTCTTGATGAACTGTGGTATCGTGTTGAAGCTGCATGGGCAGCTGTAGCTGTACACGACATCCAAGCTCTGTTTGACTCAATGCCCAGGCGTATCAAGGCCGTTATTACGGCCAGAGTTGGTTGTTCTGGGTACTGATTTCTCAGGATCTATGTACCCAAATTGCGTGAAAATGTAATAAAATGTCAGTTCTAGTATAATATGTTTGTCCAATGAATACCCGTTTATCATCTGCATTTCTTCTTGGTGTAGCAATTTGAATGGCCAGTAGTGTAAAAATTATTTCACGGTGAGATTCAAAGCATGAATCCAATCACTGTTATCGAGTTTCGGATCTGGTTCAGTTAAAATTTTATGTGTTGGAAAGCTGAACTTACCATCTAGCTTCCCTTCCTAAACTTTGCCAACCGGAAGCCGCTTGTAGTTTATCTTGTGTTGTGTTCATCACTGTTCTCGTTACAGCTGTAGTAACCTTTACTGAATTACTTGGCAACGTCTCTAACGAAATCAACTTTTGTTAATAAACTCAGGAATTCATCCTATCTTTGATTTTCATTTCATAGCTAGTCATCCGTGTGAATAATTCAGCAGACCCCCAACTACTGAGTCATTACTGGGCTGGGAGTTAGCATTTATGAACTCCGTTGACCACAGTTTAATTAGCGAGGTTCATTGGAAGAGACATCTAGATTGGTGATTAGCCAGTATCATTCCACTCTCCTTAATAGCGAGGCGTTTCGCAATTGAATAAAAAAAGCAGACACAACGGAAACTCAGCTGATCCGGTGCGACCATGTAGGTACATGATGAAGGACCCCCAGGATACCTTAAAGTTATTGTTTGCTTAAAAAAAATTGAAACACCGATCGTTCATAAGCATTGGCAAAGACGTTACTTGTGAATGCGCGGTGGGGCGCAGACAAATGAAGGGACTTTCATTCAATTATTTATATATGATTTTGTTTTTCAGACAGTCTCAGTCAGGCTCTCTCGTATGTAGAAGTTTTGTTACACTGTACTGCTCGGATTATGACAGGCTACTAGTCTTTTGTATCATACATGTTTCCGAATAAGAGAAGACTTAATAACAGTGTTAAGCAATTTTTATTAAAGTGAAATAGAACCAAGTCAAGAAAAATTCCTTCATATTTTGCATCATCTTGGGAGTCACTGGTGTCCCCTGGAGTCGGCTGCCTACATCTACGCTTGGAATGGAGGGAAAGAAATCCACGGTCATATTTTCGTAAAATTAACAGAAGGAAAAGCTGTCAGAAGACGAGAAATACAATTAATATATATATACAGTGGTGGACACAGAAAAAGAAACGATGCAAGGTAAAGTGAATGAACAATATCACAATTTTGTACACGCAGAACACTTCATAATAATGCGATTGTACTAATATTCCCTCTTCACTGCAAGTGAAAGGACAATTACCAATCAATTTCTTTCATTCCTTCCTTTTAATTTTTTTAATTATTTTTTTATTATATTACAGGCTGAACAGTCTTAATGCTCTCTTGTTGCTCATTTGTCCTCAAATCGTAACACAAACGATTCTAGCACGTGCTTCGCCTGTTAGGGAAATAATTCAGGTAGCTGAACGTGATGGTAATTCCATAGAAACAATGATTTATTACATAAAACGCCACTCTTCGTACAAGATAGCATTGGAGATAGTAGTATTTAAACTGACTGCTTCTTCTTGAACACATTGGTAGTGAAAGAAAATCAAATGACAAAGCAGCAATACTGCCTCTCAGAAAAATAGGGTATAAAATAATCATTTACACCGGAAGAAAGAACAAGTTGAGCATGATTGTCAAAATTCAGTTGTGTAGTTAACTGTTATACCAAGAAAGAAAGGGTCTCCCATGCACACATAACTGGTGCTCTCAGCAGCTAGGATCATGCAGTTTAATTGGAGAGGGTTGAATTTAATAAAATTCATCATAAAACGCGGAGAATATTAATGACGGTGTTGGTTGCACTCGAAAGATCGAGGACTATATAATGAAACAAGTCGTAAATTGACTCGGTTGCCACGTGGCGTTCAACACCATACGAGGAAGCCACGTGATCGTAGCAATAGTTATGATATTCGAAAACAGGAACCTGAAGTTTCTGCTTGATTTACTGTGATGAGAATTCACTGAAGGCGGTTAAACAAAGAATAATGAACGGAAAACAAGATTGCAAGGGACACAACGGTACTACCTGCCCGATTAAGGGATCTGACATTCCACGCTCCTTTCCGTAGAACGCCAGTCTTCTTTCTCCTGATAACGACGTCCTTCAGAGTACTCTCCGCCCGGAGATCCGAATGGGGGACTATTTTACCTTCGGAATGTTTTACTCAAGAGGATGCCATCATCATTTAATCATACAGCAAAGATCTATGCCCTAGGTAAAAATTACTGCTGTAGTTTCCGCTTGCTTTCAGCCGTTCGCAGTACCAGCACAACAAGGCCGTGTTGGTTAGTGTTACAAAGCCAGATCAGTCAGTCATCCAGACTGTTGCCCCTTCTACTACTGAAAAGCCTGCTGTCCCTCTTCAGGAACCACACGTTTGCCTGGCCTCTCAACAGATACCCCTCCATTGTGGTTGCACCTACAGTACGGCTATCTGTATCGCTGAGGCACGCAAGCCCCCCCCCCCCCCCCCCCCCCCCCAACGGCAAGGTCCATGGTTCCCGTCAAAATCCCAAGGTAGCTGGAGGACCTTGCCCATAATGGTCCATACGTTCTCCGTTGGGGAGAGATCTGGCGACCTTGCTGGCCAAGGAAGAGTTTGCCAAGCACGAAACAAACAACAGAATGGTTATTCTCATCGTGATATCAGATCTACTCTGGCGAAGAAACCAAGAAAGGACGCTGTTCGAACAGATCAAGAGGACCAACACATCGCGCGGCTACCATTCTGCGGTGCAGCGACCAGCAAGATCGGCAGAGTCCTAAGCCGGCAAGGAATCAGACCAGTCTTCTGGCCACCCAGGAAGATTAAGGAAATGCTGCGACCCGTGAAAGATAATCTTGGCCTGAGAGTACCGGGAATTTACAGCATTCCTTGCGAGTGTGGCAAAAGTTATGTGGGCCAGTCTATAAGAACTGTTGCCGATCGCAGTGTGGAACATCAGCGTCACCTGAAATACAGGTATCTAGAAAAATCAGCGGTGGCTGAGCACAGTTTGTTAAATAAACATAAGATTTTATTCGATGAAACAAGACTACTTGCTCACGCTTCAAACTATTGGGACTCTGTCATCAGGGAAGCAATTGAAATTAGACTCTGTGAAAATAATTTCAACAGAGATTCCGGTTATGCACTCAGCAATGCATGGAAGCGCGCAATTGATATAGAAAGAGCGCAGAGGGAGACTTCTTACATTCCTCGCAGTTCTCCGCCTGTTGCGATGGATGGCGCTGCAAGCAATGCTGGATAAAGCGCGCAAACAAAATCTATGGATATAGAGGCCGCCACCTCAGTACGCATCGGTTTCACCGTGACGTCATCCAGCCAATGAGAAGCCGTCCACTGCTTATAAAAGCGGAAGCCTCACCGGTCCACGACAGTCAGTTTTACCCCTGACGAAGATTACGGAGGTAGTCATCGAAAGCTTGGGATTTTATCCAAATTTGACGCGGCAAGTAAACCGAGAACTTTTTATGCAAGGACTCCGTCGCGAAAGACTTCGTAGTCAACAGAAACTCTCGCTGTGTGCAAACGAACATTATCCCAGGATGGCTTACAATGGAGGGCAATAAACGGGGGCACAGAATATCGTCGACATGCTGCTGTGCTGTAAGGGTGCTGCGGATGACAACCAAAGTGGTCTTGCTATGAAAAGAAATGGCACCTCTCACCATCAGATCTGGCTGTCGGCAAGTATGGTAAACCTCAGCCACGTTGGTAAACTACTCCTATCCGGGGCGACTCCAGACACATCTTCTCTGATCGTCGGGGCTCAGTTCGAACCGGGACTCATTACTGAAGTCAATTCTACTCCACTCAATGAGACGCCTGGCCTAAGCCGCGTCTTGAAATGCCCCAACACCGGTGGGACACCAACCTGACCGTCGCCCGCCATACAGCTCGGCAACCGGGAGTGATGGTCTGGGGTGATGATGATGATGTGTGGTTTGTGGCGCTCTCAACTGCGCGGTTATCAGCGCCCGTACAAATTCCCAACCTTTGCTCAGTCCAATCTCGTCACTTTCATGAATGATGATGAAATGAGGAGGACAACACGAACACCCAGTCATCTCGAGGCAGGTGAAAATCCCTGACCCTGCAGGGAATCGAACCCGAGACCCCGTGCTCGGAAAGGGAGAACGCGACCGCGAGACCACGAGCTGCGGACATGGTCAGGGGTGCCATTGTTTCCATATCAGGATCATTTCCGTGTGTCATCCGCGGCTACCTTACAGCACAGCGGTACCTCGACGTTATTCTATGCCCCGTTTTGTCGCCCTTCATGGCAAGCCATCCTGAGCTTACATCTCAGCAAGATAATGCTCTCCGATACGCGGTGAGAGCTTCGACTGTTTGTTTTCGTGTTTGCCTAACTGTACCTTGGGCAGCAATGTCGCCGGATCTCTCTCCAGATGAGAGAGCATTATGAGAAGGGCCCCCCAACCATCTCAGGATTTTGGCGATCTAACAGCACAGCACACCAACTGGTATGACATCCCTCAGGAGGGCAGCCAACAGTTCTAAACCATCCATTTTTTTTGAATTTGTAATCATTTGTTCGTCTGTGCACGTACATGGCATCCACCCATCTCTGCCCAATTCAGATAATTCCTTCACTGTGCGTCGTTTTCTTTCTTTCTTTTTTTGTCTTAGAGTATTTTAAAAAAAGTCACATAAAACATACCTCTTAAACAATTGAGTCTACAAAATCAAGGATTTTTACATAACATGGAGCAGGGAATGGCAAAGGATTACTGTGTGTGAAATCTTACGGGACTTAACTGCTAAGGTCATCAGTCCCTAAGCTTACACACAACTTAACCTAAATTATCCTAAGGACAAACACACACACCCATTCCCGAGGGAGGACTCGAACCTCTACCGGGACCAGCCGCAAAGTCCATGGCTGCAGCACCCTAGGCCACTCAGCTAACCCTGTGTGGCTAAAAGATTGCTAATATCTACTAATAATAACAGTAAAATGTCACAGTTTAATTAACCTTGCTGTAGTAACATATGCCTATTATCTGTGACAGGTAATTCTAAACTCTTTCCATTTTCTTGACCTCAGCTTCTCACTCACCAAAGCGACGTCTTGGCTCATGTTTCTCATATGGGCGAAGGGGACAACTCAAATAATTCAATAGAATGGTGGGAGCATCGTCAAGGTTTTTATGCCAGTCGAAAGTTTGTGTATGTGTGTGTGTGTGTGTGTGTGTGTGTGTGCTTGCACCCAGCGGAGGAAGCGAGTGTTTGTGAGTAGTGTGGTTAGTGATAAGTGATGTGATACAAATGAACAGTATAAAAGTATTTTTTTAGATTAATTGTAACATTGTTTCAAAAGTCTATAAAACACCCAAAATATTAAAATTAGCAGCACAACATGTTAATGAAGCTGTACACGAGATAATATTGACGACTGCAGGAATTAGTTAATTTTTAAAAATTGTTTCCTTTTTCAATTAAGATGACATTTGGTATCATTTTGTAAATGATCTGTCAGTGAATAAACGACTAACTAACTGATTAACATGATGACGGCGGCGGTATATCAGGCCAATAGAGGACCCTGTGTAACTCAGAATCTTACTTGGGCCCCTAAGACAACAAAGACTGCAGTATCACAAATTGTACTGTGATAAGGAATATTTGTACATATTGTATATATTCCTCGCAGTTCTCTAAAATGGTTCAAATGGCTCTGAGCACTATGGGGCTTAAGTTCTGAGGTCACCGTAGCGGTCTCACGGTTCCAGACTGTAGCGCCTAGAACCGCTCGGCCACCACAGCCGGCTGCAGTTCTCTAAAAATTCCTTGTTGCAGTCATTAACTGTGCCGAGTTGTTTTAGTGAACCATAGTTAGAGTAAGACATAGGTAATTATTTATGTCATTACGTACTAGTAGCATCTGTAAAATTATTATTATATGGGAAACGTCCTCTTAGAAAAATTATACATGACTGTGCTTAAACTGACACACAATATTTTTTTAGCGCAATGCAATCTGACTTTCAATAATCCCTACAAAAGAATGGCCCTGACTAACATTAACCTATACCTTTCACGAATCACTTACCTCACAAAAATCTTCGTTACTCGAACTACTGCAATACAGGGAGCGCGCCACTACTGCCAGCTAAATAAAAGATTCTAACTACTGAAGGCACTAACTTCTGATAGGCATAGTAAAGCAAATGAAAGCTTATGATAGAGAACAAACAATGTATTTACCTTAATAGTGTTCAAAAGTCATAATATATATAGCAGTTCATGACATCCATTCTTACAAATGTACTGTTTCTGATGGACACACGTCCAGATCATCCGCTCTCAAAATTCCGCTATCTCTCTCCCCACATCCACCACTGCTGGCGGCTCACCTCCAACTGCGCAACACTACGCGCTGTTAACAGCCAACCGCCCAACACTACAATAGCAAACAACAATGCAAACGAGCCACAGACTGCACACAGCACAGTCAGTGATTTTCATACCGAGCGCTACATGGCGTTACCAATATAAAAACCTAAACAACCTACTAACATATGTACTTCTCTCTTTGTACGATCTGTCCCTTTAAACGGATCCACACACATGAGCAAACTGTAACTGAAACTGCAAGTATTTTGTAAACCAATGAACTATGAATTATCTTTACTTTCTGATACGTTTCAGCAAACTATCGGCTTCAAAATCTGCTTATCATTTAGAGCTACTGAACGTTAGTAAATTGAAAGTGATATGTCAGAGGAGTGCGTTTTTATCGTAACTCGGCAAGGCAGTCCGTACACAATCCTGTCTGAGAGGGAACAAACCGCTTCTGATAATAAATAATTGTTCTGGCCGTATAGAACCGTCACGAGTTTGTACGCCACAAATTCAGTATCGAAATCATATTAAAATAAATTTCTGCAGAATTTAGCTCAATGTAATATTTTCTCGCTTTTCCTTTATTTTAAACGAATTTAATTTCAGTTTATTTTAAACAAACTCTTCCAAAAGGGTGGAGCAGCTGCCCATAGAGTCGACCGAACCTGGGAGCACATTTACATAATCTTCACGCTTGACAGAATTGTTATCAGTCTGGTCGCGGTCCTAGCTGGTAACTTAGGTCACCTGATCTGTTACTGTGTGGTTACCTTTGTGGGGAGTCCTCAGTCTGAGGTGTATCGCAACAACCGCCATAGTCTTCAAGAACTGCAGCAGAATATCTCTGATGAGACTGCAGAAATTCTAGCTGTCCAGCTAGGATCAGATTACAGCAACTTGCTGACTAGGGCCCAAAAGTGCCAAGAGATGATGAATGGTGGTCACTTTCAGTACCTGCTGTACTCAAGTTAGTGCTGTATTTCCTTTACTCTGCTGTGTTTCTTTGTACCCAGGAACTTTGTTTGCCCCACCCTGTGCATTTACCTTGTCCTACAGAAAATTGGCAGCTCGCTGTATAGCCCGGTATTGTGGATTGGTCAAATTCTATTCATTGTCACAATATTACTTCGCATTTATGTTTTTATCATTAATATATTTCATTTAATTTCAATTCACTCTCTGTTACCGGTGTGTCGTTTTGTCCCTGTCCCCTCTATTTACTAACCCATTTATTTAGGCAAAAAAAAATCTTCTGCTGTAGGGGACAAAGGATAATGTCTGAACAGTACAGGGAACACATAATTACACTCCTGGAAATTGAAATAAGAACACCGTGAATTCATTGTCCCAGGAAGGGGAAACTTTATTGACACATTCCTGGGGTCAGATACATCACATGATCACACTGACAGAACCACAGGCACATAGACACAGGCAACAGAGCATGCACAATGTCGGCACTAGTACAGTGTATATCCACCTTTCGCAGCAATGCAGGCTGCTATTCTCCCATGGAGACGATCGTAGAGATGCTGGATGTAGTCCTGTGGAACGGCTGGCCATGCCATTTCCACCTGGCGCCTCAGTTGGACCAGCGTTCGTGCTGGACGTGCAGACCGGGTGAGACGACGCTTCATCCAGTCCCAAACATGCTCAATGGGGGACAGATCCGGAGATCTTGCTGGCCAGGGTAGTTGACTTACACCTTCTAGAGCACGTTGGGTGGCACGGGATACATGCGGACGTGCATTGTCCTGTTGGAACAGCAAGTTCCCTTGCCGGTCTAGGAATGGTAGAACGATGGGTTCGATGACGATTTGGATGTACCGTGCACTATTCAGTGTCCCCTCGACTATCACCAGTGGTGTACGGCCAGTGTAGGAGATCGCTCCCCACACCATGATGCCGGGTGTTGGCCCTGTGTGCCTCGGTCGTATGCAGTCCTGATTGTGGCGCTCACCTGCACGGCGCCAAACACGCATACGACCATCATTGGCACCAAGGCAGAAGCGACTCTCATCGCTGAAGACGACACGTCTCCATTCGTCCCTCCATTCACGCCTGTCGCGACACCACTGGAGGCGGGCTGCACGATGTTGGGGCGTGAGCGGAAGACGGCCTAACGGTGTGCGGGACCGTAGCCCAGCTTCATGGAGACGGTTGCGAATGGTCCTCGCCAATACCCCAGGAGCAACAGTGTCCCTAATTTGCTGGGAAGTGGCGGTGCGGTCCCCTACGGCACTGCGTAGGATCCTACGGTCTTGGCGTGCACCCGTGCGTCGCTGCGGTCCGGTCCCAGGTCGACGGGCACGCGCACCTTCCGCCGACCACTGGCGACAACATCGATGTACTGTGGAGACCTCACGCCCCACGTGTTGAGCAATTCGGCGGTACGTCCACCCGGCCTCCCGCATGCCCACTATACGCCCTCGCTCAAAGTCCGTCAACTGCACATACGGTTCACGTCCACGCTGTTGCGGCATGCTACCAGTGTTAAAGACTGCGATGGAGCTCCGTATGCCACGGCAAACTGGCTGACACTGACGGCGGCGGTGCACAAATGCTGCGCAGCTAGCGCCATTCGACGGCCAACACCGCGGTTCCTGGTGTGTCCGCTGTGCCGTGCGTGTGATCATTGCTTGTACAGCCCTCTCGCAGTGTCCGGAGCAAGTATGGTGGGTCTGACACACCGGTGTCAATGTGTTCTTTTTTCCATTTCCAGGAGTGTAGAAGGTGAGATTGTTTTTAATGTGCTGATATGGAAACAGCGACAGGCAGTACACCTCATTTCCATCCGATAAACCTGCAGCTCCAAACCAAGGATCTACAACAATGGACTGATATTCTCGAGCAGCGCGATCTAAACTTTCGTCAGACCATCCTCATTAAAGTTTATATGGTTTCCATAAACAGTTTGAGACAAATAGCGGTGTAGTAGATGTCAAAAAGGACGCGGCCGATTTTTTCTCCAACTTTCGGTAACTCGAACTTATGCTCCGCTGCTAATGGTCCCGCCGTCGACGGAACGTTAAATCCTAATATTCATTCGTTCCTTCCGCGTTGTTTCCTAAATCTGTATACGAGCTGCCCCAGAAACCATTAGGGACAAAATTGTACACACTGTAGAAGATCCTAAGGTGGGTATTCCTAGTTAAAAATCTAAGAAACGAGATGAACATTTCAAGATGTGTCAGGTTCTGAGGGTCATCTTTGTAAAATGCTTATGTCTCGACCACAAATTACGCGCTGAATGGAGATTGGTAATTCTACCTCTGATACGTCCGCGCTAGAGTTTACCAGTGCTTACAGTTCGGGATTGGTCCTCGAAAGAAATAAAGAGTCTTTTGACATTGTTGGCTGGGAGACACCGAGGGGTAGTTTCAGTCGCCTAATTGCAAAAGTATTTTGTGCACAATGGATCGTTTCCTCGCGGTGAATTAGTGAGTAGCATGGTTTTGCAGTACTGGCGCATAGCCTATTCCTCTCGAACAGCATCAAAGGTCCTCCGAGCTTCACATCCCCATTTGATGGACGGATCGCCACAGGCAGTGTCACATGCCTTCCCTCCACGAGACACTACGGAGGGGTTTGATGTTTAATCCAGGACATCGACGCAATGCCTGGTGATCAGGAACTGTAGGCCACCACCATCCTTGCTAGCCAAATACCATCGACAGCACCTCTACTGCGGACATGGGTTAGTTGTCAAACACTGAGCATTACTCATTACAGGAACTTGCAGGTATTCGTTTAGTGTTCAATGCAGCAGGATGTAGAGTCCACAAAGCCAAACGAATGTTCAGAGAAAAGTATTGAGTCTCAAAAAACTACGAGAAATTGAGTTCAAATGGCTCTGAGCACTATGCGACTCAACTTCTGAGGTCATTAGTCGCTTAGAACTTAGAACTAATTAAACCTAACTAACCTAAGGACGACACACACATCCATGCCCGAGGCAGGATTCGAACCTGCGACGGTAGCAGTCGTGTGGTTCCGGACTGCGCGCCTAGAACCGCGAGACCACCGCGGCCGGCAAGAAATTGAGTCATTCAAGCGACAGAGAGGCGAAGAATTTCGTCGGCGAAGAATTTTTCGCACAGTAAACTTGGAGGAGATGGTATTAGATCGTATGGGACAAGATTCATCAGTAACCACTAGTCAACATACCTGTGAAACGCACACTTTAAAGAATACAGTGTCCAGAATTTTATCAGCAATCACACCCCTATTACAAACAACGTGTTTAAGGAGAACCCAAAGCCCAATTCTGTCTCTGGGCTGTTTTGTAATGGATGGACTGAGACTGGGCATCGTCAGTTTGAAATACTTCTATGAGATTACATTTTTACTATAAGGTGAAAGTTGTTTACGTCGGTGAAGAAGCTAAATGTTCATTTCCGACTCAAAGTGAGTGTTGCACGGTCGAGGGAGTAATATGTCTCGTCTCTCGATAGCTAGTCATCCGGGACAGTTGAGATTCTTCATGACGTTGACTAGGGACAAACTGAACACATCTGTTCTATATGTATGTGACAAGTGTGAGCCCGACCAGTGCGAAAAGCAATATCATGAAACGTAAAACTACTTTCTTAGTAGTCCACTATCCTTCCACTGTCGAATTCCGTTCTGGAGCTAGTTCGTGTATCTCCTTTTTGCACCATGCATAACACGATATTGTGACAGACATTTAAATGTTAAACCCTCTGTGTAATCCTCCTTTATATATAAAGAGAAGATGGCGTTAGTATTACCTGGTCTGCCCGGTTGTGCTGCAATGGTAATCATTTACATGCCAGCTGCAGGCTTGTTGCATGCCTTCTTCATGATGTTGCAGTTTTAATGGTCTTGCCTTGCAGAGAATCTACGCTTTATGCAGGGACTTTCATTTGGCTTTCTGTATTCTCCTGACAAAATACTAATGTTACAACAATTTTTTTCCAGGCGCAACCAGACCTTTCCTCTTCGATTTCAATAGTTTCAAGCCACGTATAGGGAGACTATTCATTGTCATTCTTTGGGTTTGTTCAAAATGAGGTGCACAGTGCTCCAGTTATAACCGGAACTAACCTGACTGCTCGCATTTATGATGCGTTTCACGAAATGAAACCGCATTTTGTCATGCTAGACTGCTTTGAATAATCGTTGCAACGAAAGGTGTCAGTCTTGTCTGAATGCTCAAGGAAAACTATTTCAACATCTGTTGTGTATTTTCATCTACAGCTACGTTCATAGTCTGCTGTCATATACTGAGGACATAATAACTTGTACGATGTTACGCTTAAGGCTATTTGGAGCTATGAAGGGCACTCCAAGGTAGGAAATCAGAGACACAATACAGAGAGCAGGCGAAAGTGGTAGCGTTTAGGTTACTGGAGATAAATAGTAAAACTAGAGCGTGAAAATTGCAGATGCTTTGTGTCGCTGTTCCAGGGGAGTAATTTCTCTTCAGAGCATTAACTGGTAACTCTATCCACCGCCTACACGCTCTTATGAGGCGTTATTGTAGAAGGTGGCCACGAAACGGCTCGTCCTAGCAGAGGCAGCAAGCTTGATACTTGCTCCTGAGAACTGCAGCGTCAGAGCGCTACTATAGCAGTCCCCACTGTAAGTAGGCTGTTTAGGTTTTTATGTTGGTAACGCCACGTAGCCCTCTGTATGAAAATCACTGACTGTGCTGTGTGCAGTCTGTGGCTGGTTGGAATTGTTGATATATTTGCCATTGTAGTGTTGGGCAGTTGGATGTGAACAGCGCGTAGCGTTGCGCAGTTGGAGGTGAGCCGCCAGCAGTGGTGGATGTGGGGAGAGAGATGGCGGAGTTTTGAGAGCGGATGATCTGGACGTGTGTCCATCAGAAAGACTAAATTTGTAAAACTGGATGTCATGAACTATAGATAATGACTTTTCAACATTATTAATGTGGTGCCACCGCCAGACACCACACTTGCTAGGTGGTAGCTTTTAAATCGGCCGCGGTCCGCTAGTACATGTCGGACCCGCGTGTCGCCACTGTCAGTGATCGCAGACCGAGCGCCACCACACGGCAGGTCTTGAGAGACTTACTAGCACTCGCCCCAGTTGTACGGACGACTTTGCTAGCGACTACACTGACGAAGCCTTTCTCTCATTTGCCGAGAGATAGAATAGCCTTCAGCTAAGTCCATGGCTACGACCTAGCAAGGCGCCATTAACCATTTCTAGAGAGAGTCTCACTTGTATCATCAAGAATGCTGTATACAAATGATGGATTAAAGTTAAGTATTCCAGCAGCTACGTACTTTTCTTTATAGCATTCATTACGTATCCTGTTTCAGACCTAACGCCAGCCTGCGTGAGTTGACGCGTGTATTTCGGCCTCCTATCTCAATTAGTGTGCGTTGTGTTGGCTAATCTGCCGACACAACAATTAAATGTAAATACATTGCTTGTTCTCTACCAAAATCTTTCATTTGCTAACTATGCGTATCAGTAGTTAGTGCCTTGCGTAGTTAGAATCTTTTATTTAGGCAGAATTGGCGCTCGCTGTATGGCAGTAGTTCGAGTAACGAAGACTTTTGAGAGGTAAGTGATTCATGAAAGGTATAGGTGATTGTTAGTCAGGGCCATTCTTTTGTAGGGATTATTGAAAGTCAGATTGCGTTGCGCAAAAAATATTGTGTGTCAGTTTATTGATGATCAGAATAAGTAAAGAGAGAAATGTCTGAGCACGTTCAGTTTTGCTCATCTGTTTGAAAATCAAATAACGTAAGAGGTTTACCAGCACTGTAATTTATTATTTTCAAAAGGGGACGTTTCACCAAGTGTTGCAAGACACTGTTGTTGCCGGCCATAATAGGAGTGGCGGTGGCGTTTAGCTTTCAGCTAATCTTGGAGTTCGTTAACGTAGAATCTAGAAGCATCCCTACCTACCGAGTAGGAGTAGGGCAGGAATCTAAATACGGTTCGCCAGGGGCTACCTGGTGGTGCAGAGCTACTCGCCAGATTGGTCGAAGCTTGTTAAGTGCCTGTGTATTGGTGGCACGACTACAGGAAGAGAAATTGTGTGCGGCCACGATTCTTTAAAAACCCATGTTTTTTATAATCAGTGGAAATTCTCAGTCAGATTGTAACCTCCCCCTCACTTACCGACCTTAATGACAGTGAAAAATTAAACCTCGTGTACCTAATGGGAATTTGGGAAAAGCAATCGTCACCGAAGTTAAACTGTCGGTAAAGAGGGAGGAAAGGGTTACATCTAAATGAAAGGAAAAGTGCTAATGAAACTGGTGGAAATTAATTTTGAAAAGGGGTAAAGTAAATAAAGAAAGTAAATGTGCGGACGTTACGTTAACGATTAACTAGCGGTAATCAGATATTTGAGATTTGTGGGAAATTACGGTCGCCAGTCCTAAGGACAATTACTATATTAACTGAAAAAGAAAGGTTATTACACATATAACTAGCACTAGAAGCGTGGCAACTGAAGGTTGACACGTGCAGTGTGAAAACTGAAAGTTTGTCAGAAGTAATAAATTTCGCTACACCCTGACTTAATTTAGCAAAAGAATTAATAAAACCGGAAAATCGAAAGTTAATTTAGTGACTGAAGTTAATAGTGAGCTTTCTTTCTGAAGCACATCGAAATTCAGTAAAATACGGTTAGTCTTGGACTACCTCAACAATCATTTCAAAAGCTACTTGAATCTACGCAATTTAGAAATAAGAGATTTAACTTTGAACTTGAATTAAATGATTCTGAACAATTAACAATAGTAAAATTTAGTACGTACCAAGCTGAGCTGCAGTCACAGGTAAGCTAAAATATGGTAACAAAACTCGCACTCTTAATTTGTGCTTGTGTAATCTGAATATTGTAGCCAGCTATGAATACTTTAACTGAAATTTGAAATTAAAGCAATGAAATCGAATGATGCTGCTTTAATGCTGGCGTTTGAATTTCAACGACACTCGGGTTCATTCTGGAAAAGGAAGGGACCCTGCTTGGTAATGCAATTGGGACAATGAGCAACAAATGTTCATGCTACGTTGCTGTAATTTTGTGATTTGAACAGTTTTAAAAGCTGAGGTCTGCCATACAGTTCTAAAACTTTACGAGCTTCCAGTCTTCCTTGTTGGTTGATTGAAGGTTCGATGCCGTCGATCGAGGAGGTGGCGACAGTCACTCATTGTCGGCCGTCGCTGTTGAAGAAGCTGGATGTTGGCTCGCCTTCTTCTCGACACGGTCACCAGACGAAACGGGCTCTTGATGTGCGCCAGCTAATGCTTCCCGTCCGCGGCACCATGTCAGAAACTATCATCGCAAGTCGAGCGCAATTACATGCTGCCAATCCCCGAAAGCGCGGCAACTCGCGGGAGCGTCACACAACACACCTGCTCCCCTCGCTACTCCAGCCAGACCCCCTCTGCTCAGCCCGCGCTCCACGCGGCAGAGTTAACCCTACCAAAGATCTTAAACACTTTCGTTCTTCACACGACCTATCGATGTAATCGTTCGATAGCAGTTTTCCCTAGGCAAGACCCAGCGCAAAAACACAAATAATATTTACGAAACAAACCAATTATACATCGACATAAATGCATAAATATATATATACAAACAGTAAAACAATTACAATATATAAAGAGACAGAAATGTCATATCTTGAGGTAACAAAGCAAGGAAAAAAAATAATAGTACAATAGATGCAAACAGGAGGATATGCATTTCCGGCGTTACAAGATCGCTGGGGCGGTGACTCCGTTTCGCTCGTCGCCAGACTCGTTAAGCTCCGACATGTCTGTTTTCTTACTTGGAGCACTGCTCTCAAGTTTGTACATGACGGGCTGCTAGTGTTCGCTTCTTCTGTTAGCACCCGCCCCATGGCTTCAGACACTGACTTCTGTTGTGCAACCAGTTGCCTCCTTTGCCTTTTCTAATGTTTAGAACTAGCCTTCAGTACACTAGTTAGTTTGATCGCAACTAAATAATGTTAATCAGACCACTGAGTTCCATGCAAGCATCCTTTCGAGTCCCAGAGTCTGCATCTCCCGTAGATACCCTGTGACAGTGTTCGGCTCTGATGCAAGTCATCAACCCGCCTTCACTGGGAATTTGTCCTTCTGCATTTGCTCCTCACGGCTCGAAAATTGCAGGCTGACCACATATCCCCTGTCTGCCCTCTATCCTGTGTTAGGACATGGCACTGCAATCACTGTGAATTGCACTGAAGAGAGTATTTGCCATTGTAGCACAAAACAGGGTTTCTTCACTTTGTATTCACATATGGTGCGTGAACGTAACACCTCTTAAAAGCTGCAGGTCATCTAATAGCATCTTTGTGGTGCTTACAGGAGCTATACCTAGGAGGCTGTTGGATTCTTCACTTAATACTGGTTGTTTCAACTTTATTCTTCCAAATTTGAACACGGTTCCTCCTACATGCTCCTGTCACAGGCATATGTTTCGCGTTCTTCACTGAGATGTGAAAGTACTGAGACATAAGCGATTTGCCGGGATGGTTCCTTTGAAAGGGCACGGCCGATTTCCTTCCCAATCCTTCCCTAACCCGAGCTTGCGCTCCGTCTCTAATGACCTCGTTGTCGACGGGACGTTAAACACTAACCACCACCACCACATAAGCGATTTAGCTCTCAACTAATGGAAGTAACGAACAGTAAGCAAGTGACGCCTTACATGCGACAACTACAGTGCACATACTGCATATGATACTTACGCAGGGGTAAAATTGCGGCATAATTAATTTGTATGGTATAGCAGCATCATCGATCGAAAATCTACTGTCCATTCTTTAATAGATGGTCTCAACGTACACTCTAAAAAAAAAAAAAGAAAAAAGAGACGCACCATGAAGGAGTTACGCAAACTGATATTCATACAGGCTGTAAGGTGGCGTGGTCTGCTGACCTTCATTTCTTACATATTCTGACCTCAGCAACGTATCCTGTTTTTCAAGACGTTTCATTCAAGCCCATACTCGATAGGATAGAGTCAATTTTACATATTTCCATTTAATCCATATGCAAATCTAATAAATAAATCGCAAGTGCACACCGAGATTAAAAAGTCGAGGCTGACATACACAAACATTCACGACACGACGCCCAAAGGAGTTTTTGTCCGGCAGAGGCAACCAGCCCACTGGAAAGTCCGTAGGAGGGTGAGTTACCATGCAGCTGCACTGCCCGGCTGACCACCCAGGGGCCAAAACAGTTTTTTGCCCGAGAAAAGGGATAATGGGCTGCATGTTCACCTTAAACCGGCAGTATTGTTTGGGAGAGCTCCAGCATATGCATTTTTTGACAGACCTAGTGCGCAGTTTCGGAGTTCTCACAGGTGGACAGTAAACGCCTAACACAGATACTACACTCCTGGAAATGGAAAAAAGAACACATTGACACCGGTGTGTCAGACCCACCATACTTGCTCCGGACACTGCGAGAGGGCTGTACAAGCAATGATCACACGCACGGCACAGCGGACACACCAGGCGGTGTTGGCCGTCGAATGGCGCTAGCTGCGCAGCATTTGTGCACCGCCGCCGTCAGTGTCAGCCAGTTTGCCGTGGCATACGGAGCTCCATCGCAGTCTTTAACACTGGTAGCATGCCGCGACAGCGTGGACGTGAACCGTATGTGCAGTTGACGGACTTTGAGCGAGGGCGTATAGTGGGCATGCGGGAGGCCGGGTGGACGTACCGCCGAATTGCTCAACACGTGGGGCGTGAGGTCTCCACAGTACATCGATGTTGTCGCCAGTGGTCGGCGGAAGGTGCACGTGCCCGTCGACCTGGGACCGGACCGCAGCGACGCACGGATGCACGCCAAGACCGTAGGATCCTACGCAGTGCCGTAGGGGACCGCACCGCCACTTCCCAGCAAATTAGGGACACTGTTGCTCCTGGGGTATCGGGGAGGACCATTCGCAACCGTCTCCATGAAGCTGGGCTACGGTCCCGCACACCGTTAGGCCGTCTTCCGTTCACGCCCCAACATCGTGCAGCCCGCCTCCAGTGGAGTCGCGACAGGCGTGAATGGAGGGACGAATGGAGACGTGTCGTCTTCAGCGATGAGAGTCGCTTCTGCCTTGGTGCCAATGATGGTCGTATGCGTGTTTGGCGCCGTGCAAGTGAGCGCCACAATCAGGACTGCATACGACCGAGGCACACAGGGCCAACACCCGGCATCATGGTGTGGGGAGCGATCTCCTACACTGGCCGTACACCACTGGTGATCGTCGAGGGGTCACTGAATAGTGCACGGTACATCCAAACCGTCATCGAACCCATCGTTCTACCATTCCTAGACCGGCAAGGGAACTTGCTGTTCCAACAGGACAATGCACGTCCGCATGTATCCCGTGCCACCCAACGTGCTCTAGAAGGTGTAAGTCAACTACCCTGGCCAGCAAGATCTCCGGATCTGTCCCCCATTGAGCATGTTTGGGACTGGATGAAGCGTCGTCTCACGCGGTCTGCACGTCCAGCACGAACGCTGGTCCAACTGAGGCGCCAGGTGGAAATGGCATGGCAAGCCGTTCCACAGGACTACATCCAGCATCTCTACGATCGTCTCCATGGGAGAATAGCAGTCTGCATTGCTGCGAAAGGTGGATATACACTGTACTAGTGCCGACATTGTGCATGCTCTGTTGCCTGTGTCTATGTGCCTGTGGTTCTGTCAGTGTGATCATGTGATGTGTCTGACCCCAGGAATGTGTCAATAAAGTTTCCCCTTCCTGGGACAATGAATTCACGGTGTTCTTATTTCAATTTCCAGGAGTGTATATATTTCCGGATTGGTCGGCTTAAACGGAGCGCCATTCTCCCGTTTGTAAGAGTAACGCTGATTGGCGGACTATTTCTGACGCAATGAGCAGGAGGAATGAGGGAACGACAGCGGATGATATACCGTTTCGCTTTTACGTGGAGAGGAGTCGTTCCGGCGACACTCTTGAAGCGGAAACACGTAGCGGGAGCGAGTGCGCACGTGTGTGTATGCAGAGAGCAAAGAACAAAGTTCTACTCAGTACTGCACTGAGAGAGCACCTCTGTCGCTAGCGAATCGGAGTGATACTCTATACTGAGTTCCTCGCAATTAAGCATTTGTTCACTGTGTTGGCCGTAACAATGTGCTGTGTGAACACAGACAGAGTATTAGTTAGCGCCTGTGAGCGAACATTGAGTGGCATTGGGGTGGACTGGTTATCTGACCGGTGTACCATGCCAATAGTTAGACTAAGGGCAGATAGGAGTCCTTGACTTGATCAAGGTGTAGTGAGAGTTTGATTGGCTAAGGTCAATCCAGATAGAAAGAGATAGTTTTGTTATTTTTCAGTGGCGAACGACACAGGCAGCAGTCATTGCAGCTCACAGTATTGTGCGCTACAGTGTAGGCGAGCCCAATCTTTCCTCCATTTGAAATAACATACTTCATTCACGTCACTCCATTACATTTCTCACGCGACAGCCTCGACTGTACTTAGAAAAATTCAGTTGGATAATTATTCAAGTTGATTCTGCCAAGTAAATAACATTCTTAAAGAAAAGGGATAAAAGAGCTTTCCCACACTTTGTACATAAATGTCATTAACAGGATTCCTATCCATAAGTGGTAACCTTCTATTCTGAAAAGAACCCGGAAATTTGTGTATCAGTTTATAAATAAAAGTTGCTCTTGATTTTCTCCGATTTTGCAATAAATAATATTTTCCGTTCGTTTAATGTTTTTCTTACACTAACTAGCAATACTCCAGTACCCAAGTATCCCACTAGTTACATAAGAAAATAGAATATTTTTTGTGTCTTTTCCTTACAGCGGACGACTCCAGAAGATATTTATTGCTGAAAGTTTTCAAGGCATTTCTTTGGGTACATTAGGAGCGTCTGTCTGACTTCTGTTGTTGTGTGGGGTGGAAATTGCTTCTTGCCGGAGCCAAAGGGTACTTGTCAGATCAATCCGTTGCACAACTCGTCAATCTAACACCCACACTCTAACAAGGCATCGATGGAGAATGAAAAATCGTATACATTCGCGGCCGTTAGAGGAATGTGTGACGCTGCAGCGCAATTTCATCGTACAACTAGCAAGTATGGTAAAGAGTGGACATGTCGATAACAGGGCATGAAGTCTTTGCGAATTTCGTTCCGTGTACTCAGTTTGACTGTAACTATGCCTTGCAGACAGGCGCGTGTACAAATATACGCAGATGTCAGTATTTGAGAAAGGACGTGTAGATCGATACCACTGTTCGACGATGTTGGCAGGAACGGGTGGACAGCGGCTGAACACAGCATCAAGAAGGAAGCGGTCGACCTAGAGAGACGACAGAACGTGATGACCGAGCAATCATCAGAGAGGCACTCAGAGCACCAGATTAGTCATTACCAACTGCTGCTTTAGCGATAACAAGGACGATTAATAGCTGGCTCACAGAAAGGGGACTGGGCTGAAGACGACCCTTGCGCCGACTACCATCAACGTCTGTACACCAACAAGACCGTTTGCAGTTATGTCGGGGAAATTCGGCTTGGAATCTCATTGAATGGAGTAGAATTGTCTTCAGTGATGAGACTTGCTTCGAATTGAACCCCGATGACCAACAAGGACGTGACTGAAGACATCCCTGACAGTGGTGAGATATACGGCACGACAGCCAGGAGCGATTGTCAGAGACGCTATTTGTTTTCGTAGCATGACATCTCTGGTTATCAGCCGCAGCACCCTTACAGCACAGCGCTACGTCAACGATATTCTACGTTCCGTTTTGTTGCCCTTAATGGCAAACCATCCAAGACTTACATTTCAGCAAGATAACGGCCGCTCGCAGGCGGGGAGAGTTTCTACTGCTTGTCTTCATGTTTTCCAAATGCTACCTTCGACAGCAAGTCGCTGGATCTGTCCGTATTTCTGAACGTTGGTAGCCTTATGTGCTGGACTCTTCAATAAAATCGGGATATTGACGATCTAACGCGCCAATTGAAGAGAATTTGGCATGATATCTCTTAGGAGTACACCTAACAACTCTGCCATTCATGCCAAGCCGCATAACTGCTTGCATAAGGGCCAGAGGTGGACCATTACTGACTTGCTCAATTAGTGAGGCTCTTTCTCTTGAATAAATCATCATTTTTTTCTGAAATTGCAATCACAAGTTTGTCTGTACTTTTAAGTCCCATTCGGATAATTCCTTCGTGGTGCGTCATTTTTGTTTTCTTTTTTGTTTTAGTGTGTACGTCATCTAGAGCTAACACTACCTAAATGAGCCATTATTTCCAGGAAGTGGAGCGTTAGTAAATGTTTTCTTGTCCTGAATTTGCAAATGCGGTAACTTCCAGAAACAAATGTTATGATACCAAATACACACTTTTAATTTGGTATTTCTCTTCTAAATTTTACCAGGGAATAACATTCGAAGGAAAACAAATACTCCCACCCACGTGAAACTCTAATGTATTTTTTTTAGCTTCCCTGTGAGATGGCTGTCCTAAAGTACAATATGCTTACGAAATTTTTCCGTTTATATTTAAGAGCTCAAAAGACAAACTGTTTTTTCAAAACAATCGCTTTCTTATTTTCTTTGCACAAAGCTCGCCTTTTAAAAATATTTCTGCACATGGCAAGGTATTTGAGGCCAGAGCGAAGAACTCGAGGACGTACAAAATAAATTAACTCGATGAACTGATTTACTGTAGCAGACATTGGTGGTACGGTTGTGCCGAGGAGCTACAACAATAACGTCAGATCAAGTAAGCGGTGCTCAAATAAATTGATTATCGCTTCTTCTGGCTGAAGTAGAAGGCTGACTGAATATATGTCGCAGTGGAACACACATGCCGTATTACGTGTGAGCGTGGTACAATTCCTTTCCTCCCACAAATCCAGGATGTTACAAATACGCAGAGGCTTAAAATTCTGTCAAAAATTTTATTCGTGTCTTGTTGCACATTCGAATTCAGTGTAAAAATGAATTTTTGGGGATCAAAAGTATTTAAATTCTTTCTACCGGAAGACTTTTCTGCGCTTGTTTCAATACACAATTTGTAAGCCAGGAGTTTCTTTATTCTCACGTAGTTACGAATGTATAAACGGGAACAAGCGACGACGCCTTTTTTGGCCGTAAAAAATGAAAGCAGGCGAAAGGGAAATCCGTACAGAGGCAGAGAAAGCCCTCGGAAAGGAAAGGGTGGAGAGAGGGAAGGGAGAGGGAGAAGAGAAGGAATGTGAAGCGGAAACAGTCGCGCTGCAACTTAACTGAAAACAATGCGGCCAAGAAACCCGGACCGGAGGAACAGTTTTTTATTGTTACAATACTTTAATCAGTTTAACGCTGTCTGAAACTCGGGAGGAAGTTTCTCGACAAGCAAAGAGCCTGAAACAAGTTTATGAAAAGACAAGCGAAACGGATGCCCATTTAACGTCACGGGAGGCGGGGGTCGTTTGGAAAGGGAAAATCTCTGCTCGTCTCGGGATTATTCATTGTTTTGTGGAGCGAGACATTGTTTGGCGGCTAAGTTAACAACAGCTCGGTAAGTGAGCCAATGACAGAGATTTCTACTGTCCAAACGAGACATCTAGTGTGCTTGCTTTTAACGTCTGTTGTGTTATTGTTCTCTAAACTAGAGGGGCCGTAAATTTTTTGCTTCAGCGTGAGATGATAGTAGTTTACACATAAGCGGAAGGATCCTGGTTCATATAACGATCACGCCATGCCGATTTAGCTTTAGTTTTATTTTCCTGCTGGGAAAAGACTGGCCGACTTATTCTTCAATTTGTTTTCAGAGATATGGACTACTCGTTGTCCGCATAACACAAAAAAGCTACTCTCTCATGTCGAGTAATGCTGTTTCGGTATATTAAAACTCAGTAAAAAAACATTTGCAGGTTCATTGTAGGCTCCTGAAATCTCCCTGCAAGAATATAGGACCTTACATGCAGTTCGAGAATCACTGTAGTAAACAATTTTTGTCGAGCAAAACAGTTCGACAGTAACTCAATAACAAGTAGTGAATGCCCCTGTATAGGTGATGCCACACACGGACCACTATCAATTTTCCCTTCTCCACAGTTCTCTATCGGTGATTAAGATAACAATACTGCAGCAACTAACAATGCGTTTCGATTAACGAAGCGATCACCCTCGCCCAACTTACGATAAGACTTGCATTGCGACGTCTCACAAGCCTCGCAGCGACTTAGAATTCTAATGGATAGTCTCTTAACTCAGCAGCCGTCTTGGACAATGGCTCCCAAGCCATCATAGAAGTCGCAGACGTTTGCACGACCTGGTCAACAGAATTTGCAAGTATCAACCACAGTGGCTGCAAGCTGCAAGTCATACTACACTCTCCAGGGGTAGTGAAATATTATCGCCATATCAGAATTAATTTACTTAGGGACTAACAAGCATTTGAGGCTAGCATAATACGAGCGTGAGTCAAATGAAAACCTTAAATATTTTTAAATATTATTTATTGTGCAGAAGTGGTAGAAAGCTGTATCACTTTTCAAAATAATCTCCCACACGCTCAGTGCCAGTCCTCCAGCGCTTACAAGGTTCATAAATTCTCTTAGAAAAAAATTCCTTTTGTAGTCCGCGCAACCACTCATCCACCACGTGGCGTACCTCTTCATCAGAACGGAACTTCTTTCCTCCCATTGCGTCTTTGAGTGGTCCAAACATATGCAAATCACTTGGGGCAAGGTCTGGTGAGTATGGTGGATGAGGAAGACACTCAAAATGCAGGTCTGTGATTGTTGCAACTGAACCCAGGTTTCGTCCCCAGTAACGAGTCTTGCAAGGAAGCCATCACCTTCTCATTCAAAGCGCCGAAGAAGTTCTTCACAAGCGTCAACACGTCGTTCTCTCATTTCAGGAGTCAGCTGCCGTGGCACCCATCTTGCAGACACTTTGTGAAACTGGAGCACATGTCGCACAATGTGGTGTGCTGACCCATGACTAATCAGTAAACATACTGCAATGTCATTCAGTGTCACTCGGCGGTTTTCCTTCACTATGGCTTCAACTGCTGCAATGTTCTGTAGCGTCACTACTCATTGTGCCTGACCTGGACGAGGAGCATCTTCCACTGAAGTCACACCATTTGCGAACTTCCTACTCCATTCGTAGACTTGCTGCTGTGACAAACATGCTACACCGTACCGAACCTTCATTCGTCGATGAATTTCAATAGGTTTCACACCTTCACTACGTAAAAACCGAATAACAGAACGCTGTTCTTTCCTGGTGCAAGTACAAGGAGGACGGCCATATTTATACTGATACTGCGACGGTATGTGAGCATCCGCACTATTCTGCCACCTACAGGCCATTCTGCACGCTGTTTGTAGCACGCTTACCAACTTACAGGGTAAAGGCGCAAAATTTCGATTTGTTATTTAAGGTTTTCATTTGACTCACCCTTGTATTACCACAGTTTAGAATTAATTTTGCCTAATTTGTTTCATGAGTTTGTTTTTCGAGTGCACAAGAGTGAGAGCACGTAGACAGTAATGATACCCTGATGTAGAGGTAATACTAATAATTTTTGCTGGTCATAATTGTAATTAATTCAGAAGTTGGTGATTTCCTCCAAGATGGCGTTTTCTGTTGCAAAAGAGCTCTTTATGCTGAGTTTGGATAGTTCTTCCTGCATGTGTACACCAGAGAAGTGATTCTGGCCAGTATAAAAAGTCATTTCTGGCAACCTAACGTAAGCGAGCATCTCTCCAAAACTGTGCAAACTACCAGTTAGGAGCGCCATGAAAAGCAGAGCTCTCTGTGAAGTCGGCAATATTTTTAGAAATCTGGGTTTTCAAATAATCTACAAAGCAGGAATTCCGCCGCAATGGAAGGGGAGGGGGGCGGGGGAATGGGGGTACTGACATTGTTGCCAGATTTCATATAATTGATCCCCATCCTCTTTTCCCCTCTTCCCACCAAGGTCACCTTAGAAGACTCCAGGGGCTGATGCAACATGAATGATTGCTAGATCACCTGTGCTAAGTATAGAACACAAGATGGCGGACCTACTCCACTTGCCCATGGTGGGAAATCTGTGATGGTGATCTGAGATGGCTGACCTGGATCCAGTCAAGTGGCATTAATTGGAGGTCGAGGAATTCTGGGTGGTCCCTGTAACCCAGTCAAGTGGATTTAATTCATAATACAATGGATTCTCGAGGTCCTCCAACTGAGTGATCACTATAACTCAGTTCTCCTCCCCTCCCCACCCCCCCCCACCCCACCCCCTGCCCCACACGGCAATCCAAGTCAACCCACTTGTCCTGGTGGGAAATCCTAAAAAAGAAAAAGACAAATGGGGTAGGCTCACTACATTGCATTTTATACATTACACAAGCGACCTGTCAACCATGCAGTCTGTCTCAGCCTCTCTTTAGTGACCTTGGCAGAGGAGAGTTTAGGACTGTTATCCTGCATTCTATACTTACAAGGAAACATCACCAACCTTACATCATATTTTAGGTAGAAGAAAGCACACTTGCCAGATGTGAGCCCCAACGAACGATTCCGCATGAAAATTTGGGCAATAATTCTGATGATACACAGTTATGACCTTCTGAAAGAACAGTTTTTAAAGTGCCTGGCACAGCAGTTGTCTGCCATTCGCTTCACTCAATTGCAGCCGCTTAACGCCTGAGTGTGAAGTACTATACAGCACAATGGTTACTGGAGCCTTTCTATGCGTTGGATGTTGAAAGCGTGGGAATAGGAGGGAGAAGGGGCCTATCTATGTGTAATACAAGTATGTAATATGTCAGTCTCAGGCACAAATATGTTCAATATTATTCAAGAATATTCTCTTACTGATATTCTGCAGCTATATATGCACCTCAAAATCTAACTGCATAAATCTAAGCGACTGCAGATTTATCATGAAATGAAGTTAACGACTTTGTATTTACAATTTCATCATGGCCCACATTGAAGAATATCGTATTTTCAGCAAAAGTACTTCTGTCCAGCAGTGTTACCTTTAAAATACACAGACAATAACGCGAAACATCAATATTAATAATTAAATAGCCTTATACTTCTTCTTTAAAGACACACTAATTCATTTGATTCATTTACTCTGCATTTGTGTATCACAGCATAGAAATGCTCACGATAAAGAGATATGTGACACCAGTTGCAGGTTAGGAACAGCGCTCTTTGGCACAATGAACGAAGCATGTTAACAATGTGAAAACAATAATTCACAAACCTCTTACACACTCCACTGTACAGCACTATGTGCTCAGCATTAGGCAGCTGTAGCAGGGCAGAGCGAGTGACAAACATCAAATGCATGTGAAAGTTTAAAATCCGTACTCTCAGAAGTTCTTAACTGTGTAATGTCCATATTACGGCCAAAATTTTCAAATGAGATCGACTGCTGGGTCTGACATCTTACAAGGTTTTTTTGCTCCTTAAAATATGTCAAGTTAGTGGTGCTTTCTTGTTAGCACAGGTGACTGGCAACCAGACAGGCTGCACTAACCCTAGGAGTCCTCTGGGGTGACCTTGTTGAAGGCGGTAGAAGGAGGGAAGGGCCTGAGTTACATGAAATCAGGCAACAATGGAGACTGCATCAGCACCTCCATTTATTCCCTACTACCGGGATCCGAGTGCTTCCGTAGTCGAGTCAAGTTTCTGGTGGTTGGTACAATCAGTCTGGAGGCCACATGGTCCTATCGTTTAGGCCTCATGTCGAGACAGTTTAACTGAGTGCTACAGACACCAGAGGGTAGGTAAAAATTGCTCTTTGTTTGGAGGATCAGAAATGATCTTATTGCCCGCTAATTGTAACAGTCAGATCGCCTAGAATTACGATGGCAGTTCATAATTACGATGGCATGCAGACTACCATCACGTCCGTGGCGCTGCTATCTGTCGGATTCTCGTGCAATATGCCACCATTATACGTACACTACCTCTCTCGCTCTCCCTTCCTTTATACATATTCTCTGATTATTTATATGTGTGATTTTTCTTGACTGACCGAGCGCCACCTCCGAGTCCACTAACAACTATTTTATATGCAAACACTTTTACCACCTATTTCAACTGAAGTGGCACCAATTTTTTATGTATGACATGGTCTAGTATATAGCAAATTTTTTGTAGAATGAAATGAGTGAACTTGACAGTGTCGATAGTGCACAGAGACATGGTTGTGATTTCGATTCTACATGATGTCTCCCATTGCGATGTAGTATTACTATAGTAAATTACTTCTTACTTTCTTACTCAGCTGCAGTACGCTTCGCTTTATTTTGACAGGTGCCCCTCCATCAACGTTGCCCATTATTTGGTTTAGATCAGTCATCAGTACAGAATTTTTGGTCTCATCTTCATATACTTCCAAAGAAATAGGTTACTCATTGATGTCCTTCTTCTCACAGCTCGATCTGAAAGATAGTGAAACAAGAATAAGAAAAAATTATAGAAATACTCCTTTTAAGCAAAATAATGTCTCATCTCTCATACAGAGCACACCTTCTAAAAGGCAGTGAGATTTCTAGCTTACTACATATCCAGATCAATGTATCTTTTTCATAGAATTAACGATGTGCACATAACATACTTGTTATGAGTAATAAGTTTAAACATCTTATATATATTTCAGTGAAGATTATACATGTGTACACGCATCACATTCAACACCTGAAGTGCACTTGTGATTTACTGTCATCATCAGCTAGCTTGATTTTATTTATTTCTTTACATTATGGGCCCAGTTTTCTCCTGCAAGAGATCTCACCACAAAGTATCTTTCACAAGACTAAACCCCACTACATCAACTACACCAACATCTATACACCTATCTACATATCAATACTGTCATATATATATATATATATATATATATATATATATATATATATGTATGTATATATATATATTGTATCCTCTCTGTAATCTTGCTCGCTACTCTCCTGTTTCTGACTAATTGTACTAGAGAAACACTCATGTTATTAACTCTGGTTACAAGTTTTGAATAGTTTGTTCTGCTTTTAGGTTTGAACTTCTATTACCCTTAACCGCTATTATTTCATTTGTACAATCTTCTGCGTGGTGAGGTACAGGATCTGGCTTATTTTCATGTCGAGAACCCACACTGTGATCAGGTAGATGACTTATACTGAAACAACAATGCTCAGCAACACCTTCGTTTAACTTGCCTTTAAATTTTGAAACTTTCTCATTTAATACCTCAGACAGTAATCTTCTTTTGATTTCACTTTGCCTTTCTTTGAACCTTAGCAAATACATCACTCCTTCAAAATCACAAACACCAACAGGTACAGTGCCACTTGAACCCTGCTCAGCATTAACAGTTAATTGTGCAACAGCAGTAAGTGTATCATGCACATTGTTAACTGTCTTCTGATCCTCTTCACTATCCTCCAACACATCTTTATCTCCACTGACATTTAACTCTTAAAATTATTTTCCAAATCTTGTAATAGTACAGTATGATTTGAAATTTGTTTCTGAATCTGACTAATAATTTCTTGATGTAGCACAACATTTAACTCCTCTGATAAATTTGTCTTATTTTTCTCATATTCTTATCTCGAAATCAGAAAACCTGCTTGTAATTGCTTTTGTTGTTCACTTACAGCCCGCTGACCTTATTTAACTTAACTTGGCCTTCCTCTGCAGTAACAATTTTATTTTTAACACTAGAGACCATCTGATGAAAGAATGAAACTCTTCCCTTCACTGTATAGTGCATCAAATCTTCCTGAAACATCTTCCCCAATGAATTCAAATTTATGTTCTAATTTTTGTACCTGCATCTGTATTCCATTAATATTAGCTTGCTGTGCCCTTGAATTAGTCTCAACTTGTTCTCTAAGCTTATCTATACTCTCTTTTTGTTCCCTTGCACTAGTCTCCTGTCTCTTTCCTAATTCCTTACCCAGTTCCCTATTACTAGCCTCCAACTTCTCATCAGTTCCCTTCGCACTAGCGTCTAGTTTGTCCACACATTATTTTAGAATAACCTTATTTTCTTTTACAAAAGTCTCTGTTTGTTGCTTGACATTGCAAGACTTCACTGTTCTTGTGATCTAATTTGAAAGGCTACAGGCTACTTTAAGTTTACACCCTGACAGCACCACTTTAACTTATAAGCCTTCCATTTGTCGACCTGACCATGTGGCTGCTAAATTGATTCTGCCACCTGACAGTGGTTGTTGTTGCTAGCCCACATTGGAGGTTATCACTTTTATCAGAATCTTAAATAAGACTTCAGTGCAGAAATAATTTAATGAAACTGTGGCCATATCGTTATTATAGTAAATTATTGTCAGTCGATTCATTTTTTTATTAAAAAAATTGGCAAACGTTTATTGATCATAAAGTAGGACAAACAGCACAAGTTAAGCGAGATGGCAACTAAATCATGAACAGTTGTCAACACAAACAGAAGCAACAAATAATTACCACTCCACTGGGTGGCCTTTGGTTGGCAAAGACTATGCGTTACCTGTTCAGTCTATTTACCCTGGCTCCAAACATGGATAACGCAGTCTGAAATTATCTAACACAGGATAGACTTTGATGGATTTATTTTACACAGAAGTTATACGACGTTGTTGCAGCTGAAAACAAGTGGTGAGACTGTGATTCTGTTTGTCCTAACAAGCTGGAGCAGCAATACTGCACCCCTTTCTCGATGTGCAGCGCTGTCTCAGGTGACAGTCGTGGTGCAAGCGTCTGCAGAGTAGCAATGTAAGGCGCCTGAAATACACTATCGCGGGGATGAAATATGCAAAGTTGCAAGCTGGCAATCTGTTACAGAGTGACCTCTATTACTACTCTATGCTGAAGCTCTGAAATATCGGCAGATTTCAGCGTGTAACACGTCCATTCGCTGGTCATGTCATGGACCAATTTGAATCACGTATACAAGAGTGTACACAGTGACATCAAACGTCAGGGTGGCGGACCTGATATGAATAAGATTGTCCTCGGCACAGCGAGCTGCGATGACGATTGAGGTCTAAACTGTTGGTGCTGCTAAGACTTCATCACAGGCTCCTCAGTCAAGACCAGTGCCAGTGCAGAGTCACACTCAGGACTAGTGTCTCAAGTGTTACCCACTCATAACAAGAGTCAAGACCAGAATCTCCTCTCCAGACAGGGGTCTGAAACAGAAGCCCCATTTCTCCAATTGTCCCTTTCCATTAAACCTCGGTAAATTCGAAGAATGCTCCCACGCAACCATCCCTCAAGGGTTTCATGCCAATCACAAGACTCCACTAGTACCATGTCTCCCCTTTAGCTAGTTTGCATTAGCATCCAACCAACTCTAGTCAAAGTTAATAATATTCTTTTCCCTGCTAGAGAAGCAGCCAATCCCTGACTCATAAATTTCCGTCTGTGGAGGAGTGACGTTGCACTCCCGAATTGATTTTCCTATGACTACTTTAGGCAGTGTGTTTTGAGTTTTCGTTTAGGCCTATCGCAGACATCGTTGTCTTGATGGACTGAATGTAATAGCATGTCTGATCAAAGACCTCGGCTAAATTAAGAGAAGTCCTTTTGTGCACCAACATAGACCATTTCAGAGAAAACATAAATGCTGCGTTTCGTCCTAAAATTCTTCCAAAGGCCTAAAGCTTCCCAAGAAACTCGGCAGGCAGGCAACGACACCACCTGATGGCTCCATTGGTAGTGTCTGGTCCAAGGTGAACACCGAAACTCGTGGATTTTTATGGACACTGTCTCCTTACAGAATGGGCATTTACGACACTGCCAAAGCGCCTTGTCTGGGAGACGCACTTCTCCCCTGTGCTGCCGTGACCCAGAAATGCCTAACAGGTGGATCCAGGTAGGCAGTTTTTCGCCTCTTTGGCTCAAAGCATTGTCTGCAAACCGGTATGAGAAATTTCTGGGACCAACATTCTGTCCTCAGCAAGTGCTTTGAGAAGTTCCTCTCTCTAATAGCTCCCAAGCCCAAATGTCCACTACAGGATTTATTGTTAAATAACCAAACTGCCTTCTTTTTCTCAACTCCAGAAAGTACTATTTGAAGGAAAGCTACCATAAAGATCTCACACGCATTTACAATGTACATCCTCCCATCAGTGCCTTCTCATGTTGATAACTTCCTTTCATCTCACAAAAATGATGTCTAGGGCGTTAGAACAACATCAAAAAGTAACCTTAAATATGAAAATAATGGAGAGAGTGATATGTCTTCTCTCAACATCAGCCTTCAACCTTAAATTTCCTCACTATTACTAATAGCAAATGGTTTATATCTTTATCGTAAATATTTGATGTAGGCATCTGTGTATTCGGCTGTCTGCCTTGAGCAGGACAAGCTGCATGAACTACAGAATCATCTTCCACAACATCACTAGTGGACTCAAGAGGGCACACTATTCCAGATTCATCAATGTCATTCATAATCACATCATCGACTTCATGAGCTACGATGTGAACAGTAATAGCCTCAGAATTCCCTACCTGACAAACTGACATACTAATTTAATCACTGAAATCCGTTCATTCTTCATCCTGCATAGCAGTAGCAAAACAAGACTGGAATCTGACTGCATTCCTAATTTAGATTTTTCTTCTCTCTCGTGACCAGGCCTAAATCTGCTAGTTCTCATCCCTCTTGGACTTACTGTGGACTTATCCATCACGTAATCAATAATAGAACACCAAAGAATGAACAAATATCTTAGAGCACGACACCAGACCACTAATCTCACAAAAAGTTCAACAGCGAGTTAAAGACCAGAACCTTCCTCCAGTATATCTCCAGAAACTATTTATAAAGTACCACACTAGCCACACAAAAGACAGCAACACTCGAAATTACTCTTCAGTTGTCCACATCATCTCAAAAGTGAGAAACTGGATCAAATGAAAAATGATATGGAAAATATTCAAAGTTCACTGTAACAATATGTTAAATTTTAAATAACCACTTCAAATATAAAATATTCATTAGACGAGGAGTCTCAGTTCACAGCAAGGAATGTTCAGTACTACACCAAGTCACACCCACACATAAAATTTTAAAAATCTCAGATACATATAAATGGCTATTAAATAAATAATGAAATAGATAATTGTTGTTTAATCCAATGTAATCAGCGTTCTCTAATCATATGAAAACGACTCCACCCCCAACCTTCCTCACAGTCTCACTTTGTTCAAACACCTATCAATTTTGAAACATTGAATTATTAAGGAAAATCTCTTCGCCTTTCACCCTATCAACAAATTATTTGCTGTAAGATATCGAATCAGCTTGAAATACATCTTCATCCAGTTGTATTTAAATCAATGAATTGTATAAAGTATTTTGCAAGGCCACAGCTATATTCCACAGAACAAATTTAACGCCAATGAAAAAGTATTTATATATTTACTCGTTTTTGTCATTACCAATACATGTTGAAATAACATTATAAATTTTACAGTTCTTAAGTTTTACATTACACTGAAGAATTTTTCGTCTTATACGTAGAATTTTGCTTTGTATCTAAATGTTTTGCATTATATTTAATGTTTTAATTTATGTGAATGTCTGCCAAATTGATGTGGCCGCTGGCACTGATAAGTGTGTTTAGTAATACACAATCTATATTGTACAACACTGAAATTTTGTGCTTACACTTTATCAGCTTGAGGAATAAGCAGTAATGAATTTTTATTTCTTTCGTTGCTTAATTTTTTTCCAGTTAACGCAGGGTTTGAACAATATATGGGAATGAAGAGAAACTTAGAGTTTAATATGTAAATTCGAAATCCCTAATATTATAAACACAATCGTGAAATAACATTGTTGAAGGTTCTTCTCGAATACATCACTAGGTAAGTCTCTCAATGATAGTGGTAGTTTGTTATCTAGTTTCATTCCCGTGTGATAAAAACCATTTTGAATCTTGCACAGTCTTGCAAATTCTATATCTACGTTATTTCCATTTTTGGTTTCATGCCTTTGAATAACTGTACTGCAAGGGACTGTGTTAATTTTTTTGTGGGAAGAAAACATGTTTTAAAATAAAAGAAAGATACAATTAAGATGCTTAGATCTTCAAAGTGCTTTTGTCATGATTTTCGGCGTGTAATTCCTATAATTTCTTTCATTGCTTTCTTCTGCAACATGAACACTAACCTTCGCAATACCAACGGGAGGGGGGGATACCATTTGCCCACCTTTTGAAAATATTGGAATCTCCTCAGATACTTTATTTTTTAAAATTTTGTGAAAAATATTTATTGTCTTTAATGAAGCCTCTTCCAGATTCTATGATTGTTTTATATTTTTCTTTTAAGCTTAGTCAGAAAATTTGAGTTTAAGGGAGGTAGTTATAAAGTCTCCCTTCCTTGGCAATAGATGCGACTTCCCGCAACAATCGTTTTACTCCACAAATAATAGCATTACGTGACCTTAGAACTCATGGACATCATATTCCTCTGGGTTGACCGCAAAAGTAGTCTCAACAATGCTCCAGTTCCCTTTGGTTCTTTATTGTTTCCTGTTCAGTGGCACTTAGTCCAGCGTTATATACAACTGTGATTGAAAACGTATCGACAGTCACTTACTGACAGACACATCACAGATTTTGGAAGAATCTACAGTTTCTCAAATTGAATTTGATGCAACTGACGATGTAGTGAGTAAACCTGAAGAGAAATGTGTTGTCCGCGAAGATGTGGACAGTGATAGAGTACCTACAGATGCTGAAGATAAACTCTGGGCACCTGAAACTGATGACGACGCAGCCTGCGAAGTTAGTGGTAAGTATATTAAAGCAGAGGAAAAATTTATGACTTCAAACCTCCTCACATTAGTAGACGAATAGTACAAAAATTAGTGACAGAAAGAGAAGGCATAAAAGACGAAGGTAAAGTAGGAACAATAAGAGAGTCATTTGAAAAGTTTTTGTCTCCAGAAAGTGTCAACATCATAATAAGTCTTACCAATGAGAGGTATTGAGGCAGAAAATACACAAGACAGACAGAGTTGAGTTCGTGGCATATATAGGGCTACTTATTATTATGAGGAAGGAAAAATAAGTCATCTGTTAGAGATTTATGGCCCTGCACTTCAGGAAGGTTTGTTTATACTGCTACCATGAGCCGAACCAGATTCCAGCAGCTTACTGAAATGCTATAGTAAGATTTGATGACAGGGTCGCGAAGCGATCGCCGGAAGCGTGGTAAGTCTGCTTCAATACGAGAAGTTTTTCATAAAATAAATGAATTGCTGCCAGAATACTATTCTGTTGGGATGCACACTGTTATTGATGAAATGTTGTCACTGTTCAGTGGCAGGTGCCCCTTCAAGGCCTTTATGAAGAAAGAACTTGGTAAATACGGTATACTTATGCGCGTGCTCACAGAAGCTAAAACCAGATATGTTATGCTGGGAAAAGAAATGATGGTACACAACAATCAAATTCCGCTGCAGCTGTGGTCAAACGCCTGGTGGTTCCTATACACAATTCAGGGCGAAATGTCATGACAGACAGATATTACACTTCAGTTGATTTGGCCAAAGATCTACGGAGGAATCAGAAGCTAACTCTCGTGGGAAAATTACAAACTAATCCCTCAAGAACTGAAAGATATCTTGCTTTCAGTGATACTAGTATTGCAAATATTTTAGTCACAATTGTTTCTTGTATCTGTCGGGAAAACTCAAAAGGAATCTATTGTTTCTATCACCTCAACATTATGACGCTGCATTTTGTCACCTACTGACACTAAGAAGAAAACAGTTATAAATTTTTATTATAATGAGACTAAAGGTGACGTTGACATGATAAATCAAGTTGCGAGGAAATATTCAACTGAGAGGACTACAAGAAGGCGGTCGCTGTCTGTTTTCTATACTCTTATGAACATAGCAGCGGTAAATAGTTATACACTATTTTTGTTGAACTTCCTGGACTGGAATAAGAAAAAACCTAATAAGCGTCGACTTTTCCTGAAAGAACTGGGACTACACCTCACGAAACAATACATTGAAGAAAGGACTGCCAAAGTCTGTAGTTTCAAGTATTGAGGGTGTTCTCGGACGGAAAATCAAGCAGAACTTCGGTGCAAAGGAAGCTATAAGATATAAAGGTAGATGTCATTTGTGTGTTAGTGGTAGCCGTTAGAAAGCAGAAAAGTACAACAAAGTGAACAAAACAATAATAATCAGCAACGATTGTAAGAGATACACATGTGGTAAACACAGCAAAAACACCGTGGTATGTTCCAAGTGTAAAGTAGATTCCAAAGAGAGTGGTGAATAATTCATCCCACAAAACTATGTTATGCCCCTAAGCTATTTGTATATTACGTCAAGTTTTTGTAATACTTTATAATTATAGTAAAGTGTACTTCACTAGTACTATGTCGACATTTACTACTAATTTTTCTCAGGTAATTAGACTTAGTAAACTTAAATGACGAGGTAAGTGAAAGACATAAATTGCATTTTTTAAAACAGTTTTAAAAGAAATATTTGGCTTTTGGATCCTGATTATGCGTGAGTAGATCTTTCAAAAGTATTTTATTAATGTAATTGAAGAACAATCAATGAGTTATATTTATGTTTTAAATTTTTTTTATAGTGGGGACAAAGTACCCCGCTCCCCCCCCCCCCCCCCTATTAATAATACAGGTTACTGAAAGTGGATTGGCATTGCGAGTGTTAAATACCAACAGAGCAGCTCCGTAGCATTATTGCATATTGCCAAAAGATAATAATAAGAAGGCGTAATAATAAGAAGGTAGTTGTTGTTCCATGAATAACGTTTTTAATTTGATTAACAGTAGATAGTTTGGTATGTGGAATTTCCTTGAGTAAATGTTTATAGTGAAATGCGGAGAATAGAGTAGCGCTGTACGAGTCATACTCAGATGCAAATCGAGTGCTTGCATAATAGACAGTTACTCACGGCGAATTAAAAGGGTCAAAAATTCTCGCCGCACGGAAGAACAACCCACTGCTAAATTAATCGATTGCACATACATTATTGATAGTGAATTAAACACAGCCCCCCCTCCCCCCTCCCAGGAGTCCGTAGCGCTGGTAGAGGTAACGTCCGAAGGCCCATTTGCCAACTGTGTCTTTTCGCATGTGCACGTGACCTACTCAGACTTCAAGAAGAATATAATAATTCCAATCCCAAAGAAAGCAGGTGTTGACAGATGTGAAAATTACCGAACAATCAGTTTAATAAGTCACAGCTGCAAAATACTAACGCGAATTCTTTACAGACGAATGGAAAAGCTGGTAGAAGCCGACCTCGGGGAAGATCAGTTTGGATTCCGTAGAAATGTTGGAACACGTGAGGCAATACTGACCTTACGACTTATCTTGGAAGAAAGATTAAGAAAAGGCAAACCTACGTTTCTAGCATTTGTAGACTTAGAGAAAGCTTTTGACAATGTTGACTGGAATACTCTCTTTCAAATTCTGAAGGTGGCAGGGGTGAAATACAGGGAGCGAAAGGCTATTTACAATTTGTACAGAAACCAGATGGCAGTTATAAGAGTCGAGGGACATGAAAGGGAAGCAGTGGTTGGGAAGGGAGTAAGACAGGGTTGTAGCCTCTCCCCGATGTTATTCAATCTGTATATTGAGCAAGCAGTAAAGGAAACAAAAGAAAAATTTGGAGTAGGTATTAAAATTCATGGAGAAGAAGTAAAAACTTTGAGGTTCGCCGATGACATTGTAATTCTGTCAGAGACATCAAAGGACTTGGAAGAGCAGTTGAACGGAATGGACAGTGTCTTGAAAGGAGGATATAAGATGAACATCAACAAAAGCAAAACGAGGATAATGGAATGTAGTCAAATTAAGTCGGGTGATGCTGAGGGAATTAGATTAGGAAATGAGACACTTAAAGTAGTAAAGGAGTTTCGCTATTTAGGGAGTAAAATAACCGATGATGGTCGAAGTAGAGAGGATATAAAATGTAGACTGGCAATGGCAAGGAAAGCGTTTCTCAAGAAGAGAAATTTGTTAACATCGAATATAGATTTAGGTGTCAGGAAGTCGTTTCTGAAAGTATTTGTATGGAGTGTAGCCATGTATGGAAGTGAGACATGGACGATAACTAGTTTGGACAAGAAGAGAATAGAAGCTTTCGAAATGTGGTGTTACAGAAGAATGCTGAAGATAAGGTGGGTAGATCACGTAACTAATGAGGAGGTATTGAATAGGATTGGGGAGAAGAGAAGTTTGTGGCACAACTTGACTAGAAGAAGGGATCGGTTGGTAGGACATGTTCTGAGGCATCGAGGGATCACAAATTTAGCATTGGAGGGCAGCGTGGAGGGTAAAAATCGTAGAGGGAGACCAAGAGATCAATACACTAAGCAGATTCAGAAGGATGTAGGTTGCAGTAGGTACTGGGAGATGAAGAAGCTTGCACAGGATAGGGTAGCATGGAGAGCTGCATCAAACCAGTCTCAGGACTGAAGACCACAACAACAACAACAACAACGTGACCTACTATGCTGTGACTGGCAGCTATTCAGGACACAGCTGGGCCGTTTCTCGGTGAGAGAGAAGAAAAAGACCGTGAAGTTGTGATCTTCGACTTGTCTCAATGCAGGTAGTATTGGCTGGTAGAGGGTGGAGACTGGCGGGGGTGATAACAGAGGGCATGTTGTTCTGTGTGGAACTCATTGAACTGCGATGGGAGAGTGATGGGATAGAAACTGCAGTGACATTCAGTGCCACTTGAATGCTCGGAGGCAAGTGTTGTGTCCTAGGGGCAGTGATGCTTAGGAACCCGTAAACCAATAATCTTGATGTAACTGCGACCGGTTTGCAGCTGTGAGGGAACTGTCGGGAGATAAAACCTATCAGCTCGTTCTGTTCTTCAACCATGACAAACTCGTCTACCACTTTCGCTTTTACAGGGTGTTTCAAAAATGACCGGTATATTTGAAACGGCAATAAAAACTAAACGAGCAGCGATAGAAATACACCGTTTGTTGCTATATGCTTGGGACAACAGTACATTTTCAGGCCGACAAACTTTCGAAATTACAATAGTTACAATTTTCAACAACAGATGGCGCTGCAAGTGATGTGAAAGATTTAGAAGACAACGCAGTCTGTGGGTGCGCCATTCTGTACGTCGTCTTTCTGCTGTAAGCGTGTGCTGTTCACAACGTGCAAGTGTGCTGTAGACAACATGGTTTATTCCTTAGAACAGAGGATTTTTCTGGTGTTGGAATTCCACCGCCTAGAACACAGTGTTGTTGCAACAAGACGAAGTTTTCAACGGAGGTTTAATGTAACCAAAGGACCGAAAAGCGATACAATAAAGGATCTGTTTGAAAAATTTCAACGGACTGGGAACGTGACGGATGAACGTGCTGGAAAGGTAGGGCGACCGCGTACGGCAACCACAGAGGGCAACGTGCAGCTAGTGCAGCAGGTGATCCAACAGCGGCCTCAGGTTTCCGTTCGCCGTGTTGCAGCTGCGGTCCAAATGACGCCAACGTCCACGTATCGTCTCATGCGCCAGAGTTTACACCTCTATCCGTACAAAATTCAAACGCGGCAACCCCTCAGCGCCGCTACCATTGCTGCACGAGAGACATTCGCTAACGATATAGTGCACAGGATTGATGACGGCGATATGCATGTGGGCAGCATTTGGTTTACTGACGAAGCTTATTTTTACCTGGACGGCTTCGTCAATAAACAGAACTGGCGCATATGGGGAACCGAAAAGCCCCATGTTGCAGTCCCATCGTCCCTGCATCCTCAAAAAGTACTGGTCTGGGCCGCCATTTCTTCCAAAGGAATCATTGACCCATTTTTCAGATCCGAAACGATTACTGCATCACGCTATCTGGACATTCTTCGTGAATTTGTGGCGGTACAAACTGCCTTAGACGACACTGCGAAACCTCGTGGTTTATGCAAGATGGTGCCCGGCCACATCGCATGGCCGACGTCTTTAATTTCCTGAATGAATATTTCGATGATCGTGTGATTGCTTTGGGCTATCCGAAACATACAGGAGGCGGCGTGGATTGGCCTCCCTATTCGTCAGACATGAACCCCTGTGACTTCTTTCTGTGGGGACACTTGAAAGACCAGGTGTACCGCCAGAATCCAGAAACAATTGAACAGCTGAAGCAGTACATCTCATCTGCATGTGAAGCCATTCCGCCAGACACGTTGTCAAAGGTTTCGGGTAATTTCATTCAGAAACTACGCCATATTATTGCTACGCATGGTGGATATGTGGAAAATATCGTACTATCTACATCTACATCTATACTCCGCGAGCCACCTTACAGTGTGTGGCGGAGGGTACTTATTGTACCACTATCTGATCCCCCCTTCCCTGTTCCATTCACGAATTGTGCGTGGGAAGAACGACTGCTTGTAAGTCTCCGTATTTGCTCTAATTTCTCGGATCTTTTCGTTGTGATCATTACGCGAGATATATGTGGGCGGTAGTAATATGTTGCCCATCTCTTCCCGGAATGTGCTCTCTCGTAATTTCGATAATAAACCTCTCCGTATTGCGTAACGCCTTTCTTGAAGTGTCCGCCACTGGAGCTTGTTCAGCATCTCCGTAACGCTCTCGCGCTGACTAAATGTCCCTATGACGAATCGCGCTGCTTTTCGCTGGATCATGTCTATCTCTTCTATTAATCCAACCTGGTAAGGGTCCCATACTGATGAGCAATACTCAAGAATCGGACGAACAAGCGTTTTGTAAGCTTCTTTCGTCGATGAGTCACATTTTCTTAGAATTCTTCCTATGAATCTCAACCTGGCGCCTGCTTTTCCCACTATTTGTTTTATGTGATCATTCCACTTCAGATCGCTCCGGATAGTAACTCCTAAGTATTTTACGGTCGTTACCGCTTCCAATGATTTACCACCTATGGCATAATTGTACTGGAATGGATTTCTGCCCCTATGTATGCGCATTATATTACATTTATCTACGTTTAGGGAAAGCTGCCAGCTGTCGCACCATGCATTAATCCTCTGCAGGTCTTCCTGGAGTACGTACGAGTCTTCTGATGTTGCTACTTTCTTGTAGACAACCGTGTCATCTGCAAATAGCCTCACGGAGCTACCGATGTTGTCAACTAAGTCATTTATGTATATTGTAAACAATAAAGGTCCTATCACGCTTCCTTGCGGTACTCCCGAAATTACCTCTACATCTGCAGATTTTGAACCGTTAAGAATGACTTGTTGTGTTCTTTCTTCTAGGAAATCCTGAATCCAATCACAAACCTGGTCCGATATTCCGTAAGCTCGTATTTTTTTCATTAAACGTAAGTGCGGAACCGTATCAAATGCCTTCCTGAAGTCCAGGAATACGGCATCAATCTGCTCGCCAGTGTCTACGGCACTGTGAATTTCTTGGGCAAATAGGGCGAGCTGAGTTTCACATGATCTCTGTTTGCGGAATCCATGTTGGTTATGATGAAGGAGATTTGTATTATCTAAGAACGTCATAATACGAGAACACAAAACATGTTCCATTATTCTACAACAGATTGACGTAAGCGAAATAGGCCTATAATTATTCGCATCTGATTTATGACCCTTCTTGAAAATGGGAACGACCTGCGCTTTCTTCCAGTCGCTAGGTACTTTACGTTCTTCCAGCGATCTACGATAAATTGCTGATAGAAAGGGGGCAAGTTCTTTAGCATAATCACTGTAGAATCTTAAGGGTATCTCGTCTGGTCCGGATGCTTTTCCGCTACTAAGTGATAGCAGTTGTTTTTCAATTCCGATATCGTTTATTTCAATATTTTCCATTTTGGCGTCCGTGCGACGGCTGAAGTCAGGGACCGTGTTACGATTTTCCGCAGTGAAACAGTTTCGGAACACTGAATTCAGTATTTCTGCCTTTCTTCGGTCGTCCTCTGTTTCGGTGCCATCGTGGTCAACGAGTGACTGAATAGGGGATTTAGATCCGCTTACCGATTTTACATATGACCAAAACTTTTTAGGGTTCTTGTTTAGATTGTTTGCCAATGTTTTATGTTCGAATTCGTTGAATGCTTCTCTCATTGCTCTCTTTACGCTCTTTTTCGCTTCGTTCAGCTTTTCCTTATCAGCTATGATTCGACTACTCTTAAACCTATGATGAAGCTTTCTTTGTTTCCGTAGTACCTTTCGTACATGATTGTTATACCACGGTGGATCTTTCCCCTCGCTTTGGACCTTAGTCGGTACGAACTTATCTAAGGCGTACTGGACGATGTTTCTGAATTTTTTCCATTTTTGTTCCACATCCTCTTCCTCAGAAATGAACGTTTGATGGTGGTCACTCAGATATTCTGCGATTTGTGCCCTATCACTCTTGTTAAGCAAATATATTTTCCTTCCTTTCTTGGCATTTCTTATTACACTTGTAGTCATTGATGCAACCACTGACTTATGATCACTGATACCCTCTTCTACATTCACGGAGTCGAAAAGTTCCGGTCTATTTATTGCTATGAGGTCTAAAACGTTAGCTTCACGAGTTGGTTCTCTAACTATCTGCTCGAAGTAATTCTCGGACAAGGCAGTCAGGATAATGTCACAAGAGTCTCTGTCCCTGGCTCCAGTTCTGATTGTGTGACTATCCCATTCTATACCTGGTAGATTGAAGTCTCCCCCTATTACAATAGTATGATCACGAAACTTCTTCACGACGTTCTGCAGGTTCTCTCTGAGGCGCTCAACTACTACGGTTGCTGATGCAGGTGGTCTATAGAAGTAGAAGCATCCGACTATCATATCTGACCCACCTTTGATACTTAGCTTAACCCAGATTATTTCACATTCGCATTCGCTAATAACTTCACTGGATATTATTGAATTCTTTACTGCTATAAATTCTCCTCCACCATTGGCGTTTATCCTATCCTTGCGGTATATATTCCATTCTGTGTCTAGGATTTCGTTACTGTTCACTTCCGGTTTTAACCAACTTTCCGTTCCTAATACTATATGCGCACTATTTCCTTCAATAAGAGATACTAATTCAGGAACCTTGCCCTGGATACTTCTGCAGTTTACCAATATTACGTTAACTTTTCCTGTTTTTGGTCTCTGAGGACGGACGTTCTTTATCAACGATGATAATGTCCTCTCTGGTAAGCCGTCAGGTATTTTATCGTTTCGCCCAATCGCCCAAGGGGGGGGGGGGGGTCCCTCTAACCTAAAAAAAACCCGTGTGCACGCCACACGTACTCTGCTACCCTAGTAGCTGCTTCCGGTGTGTAGTGCACGCCTGACCTGTCTAGGGGGGCCCTACAGTTCTCCACCCAATAACGGAGGTCGATGAATTTGCAACCATTATAGTCGCAGAGTCGTCTGAGCCTCTGGTTTAGACCCTCCACACGGCTCCAAACCAGAGGACCGCGATCGACTCTGGGCACTATGCTGCAGATATTAAGCTCAGCTTGCACTCCGCGTGCGATGCTGGTTGTCTTCACCAAATCAGCCAGCCGCCGGAAGGAACCAAGGATGGCCTCAGAACCCAAGCGGCAGGCGTCATTCGTTCCGACATGTGCTACTATCTGCAGCCGGTCACACCCAGTGCGTTCAATAGCTGCCGGAAGGGCCTCCTCCACATTACGGACGAGACCCCCCGGCAAGCACACCGAGTGCACACTGGCATTCTTCCCCGACCTACCCGCTATTTTCCTGAGGGGCTCCATAACCCGCCTAACGTTGGAGCTCCCTATAACTAATAGGCCCGCCCTCTGTGACTGTCGGGACCTTGCCGGAGAATCGGCCACTGGCCCAACAGGCGAGGCATCCTGTGGTGGCTCGGAAACGATGTCATCACCACTAGGAAGCACCCCGTACCTGTTGGAAAGGGGTAAGGCAGCTGCCACGCGGCCAGATCCCACCTTCGCCTTTCGGCCAGGCACGCGCGAGCCCACCACTGTCCGCCATTCACCCTGGAGTGATGGCTGACCGGTAAGATGCTCACTGCCGGAAGACGCAGCGACATCAGGGGTTCCATGTGATTCCAAGGCCACCGAAGTAGGCATAGGTCTCACCACAGTTGCCCCAACGCCACTACGAGCCGACGCCTGCGCCTCGAGCTCGATGAGCCTAACAGACAAAGCCTCCACCTGCCCCCGAAGAGTGGCCAATTCTCCTTGCGTCCGCTCACAACAACCACAGTCCCTACACATGACTATGTTTACCCTACCCTATACGGTGACAAATTCCCAAGATAATCTTCTGATGAGCTACTCTGATAATCAAGAAACACTCACTGAAATACGAGACGCGAAAACTACGCTAGGTTTTCCCAGAAAAACTATTTAAAAGCTAAGCGCAGCAAATAAGTACAAAAACGCTTTATACAAACAGTACTCGCTGCTGCTGGTGCTCTCGCTCTGGCTGTCACAAGACAACTGCTGATTCAAGTGACTAGTGGCTAACGGCCGCGAAACAAACAAAAGACGGTTTTAGGGCGCTTTCTGTTCTAAACGATCAAGAAAACACTAAGAAATCTAACACGAAAACTACGTAAAGTTTTATCAAGAACTGTTAGTTACTATGCAGAGCAGATAAACACAAATAGAATCCCTTCCTTAGTGGAAGGTCGTAAACAAAATGCAAAATAAACGCTTTATACAAACAGTACTCGCTGCTGCTGGTGCTCTCGCTCTGGCTGTCACAAGACAACTGCAACTATAGAGTTTCCCAGACCGCAGCGCCATCTGTTGTTGAAAATTGTAACTACTGTAATTTCGAAAGTTTGTCTGCCTGAAAATGTACTGTTGTCCCAAGCATATTGCAACAAACGGTGTATTTCTATCGCTGCTCGTTTAGTTTTTATTGCCGTTTCAAATATACCGGCCATTTTTGAAACACCCTTTATGTGCAGACTCTGAATCCACTGAGCCAGTGATACTCCGGAAAATCCAAGCAGGTTTAAGGTGGTTCATTGCAACAATGATTGGCTTGCCATGTAGCAAAGCACTGAAAGTGTTAGTTTCTCGTTTTGGTACTCCGCCATGGCCCAAACATAGTGTCTGCAGCACAGGCCAAACGGTGTCATCCCACAACATGACTTATTCACAGTCTGCTGAGGATTTGAGTAAAGAAATTTTTGGCGAGCTGTGTGCCTGTAGTGGGTATATTTCTGAGCTGGGCAATGTGTTGCATCACTCTGCTGACGAAAGCGGGACGTTTCTTAGTCGCTGCTGGTTGCACTGGTGAAACAAAGTCAGCTGGCAGAGTGAACGGTTCGCTATACAGAATTTCTGCTAAAGAGCCATGGAGGTCTTCTTTGTATCCTGAGTGTGTGCCAAAAACCACTCACGGTGAAGCTTATGCCCACCGGCTATGATGACACATTAGTGCTGCTTGAGCGTCTGATGCCAGTGTTCCACAAAACCGTTGGCTTGTTGGTGATAAGCTGTAGTGCGGTAGTACCAGATGCTGAAAAAGTTGCAAAGTATGGAAAATGGTGCAGATTCAAATTAGCGACCTTTGTCGGTCATGATGACCGGTGCGCGGCAGCGGAAATGTGATATTCCGCACGCGAACGAATTTTCTCTCCGTCGTTTCTGCCATTATGTCTGCCAAATGTATGGCTTCAACCCAGTGGGTGAGTTTATCAACAGCTGAAAGATTGTACTGGAAGTCTGCCAACACGGTAAGGGAGACGACCAAATCAGGATGAACATACTGTAACGGGCCTTTAGGTATATCGTATCACTGTGTGGCGGCTTTGCGTGCTATCCGAGTGTGTAGCGTTGACGAGCTGAGCAGGCTTGTGTCTACAATTTATAGTCTCGTTTCACATTTGGTCAGATCTGTAACTGAGTATTCAGTTTCCTGTAGATGAGTACTAAAGACTGATTTCGAGCCTGGTTGGTAGCGTGTTCCTTAAAACGTATCTAAAAATGTCTCCCGATTTGACCCATACTATTGAACTACATCCATCACATGTAATGGAATATACTCCAGGAGTATTCGTTTTGTAAATAAAAACAGCTTTTCCTTGCAGGAATGTATGTCATTTGTCCCAGATGCGTTTCGCTTTTTATTTTGAGACGTTGTAACACCATAGCTCAGACACTACATACTTTCTACTGATTCATTTTTCTTTCTGTTTTGTTCAACATTCCACCGTCAAATTTCTGTAATTATTGTATGATTAGTTCGAAAATGTATAAAAGTGTATACTTTTTTGAAACTTCCTGGCAGATTAAAACTGTGTGCCCGACCGAGACTCGAACTCGGGACCTTTGCCTTTCGCGGGCAAGTGCTCTACTTCTGTAAAGTTTGGAAGGTAGGAGACTAGGTACTGGCAGAAGTAAAGCTGTGAGTACCGGCCGTGAGTCGTGCTTCGGTAGCTCAGTTGGTAGAGCACTTGCTCGCGAAAGGCAAAGGTCCCGAGTTCGAGTCTCGGTCGGGCACACAGTTTTAATCTGCCAGGAAGTTTCATATCAGCGCACACTCCGCTGCAGAGTGAAAATCTCATTCTGTATACTTTTTTCTTTGTAAAAAACTTTGATGTCTGGTTAAATTGTATGTAATGGTTCCTCTTCGTTGGTTAAATACTTTGCCTCACTTGGAGGGAAACGAAACTTACTATACGTAACTGGAATTTTGTTAAACAACATTTTGCTAACTTAACAATATGTGCATAGAATGAGATTTTCACTCTGCAGCGGAGTGTGCGCTGATGTGAAACTTCCTTTAAGATTAACACTGTGAGCCGGACCGAGACTCGAACTCGGGACCTTCGCCTTTCGCGGGCAAGTGCTGTACCAACTTTTTTTTTTTAATCTCATTTTGTTGGATTTTGTTCGTTGTATCTGCTCGGGGCGGACGCCGTAAGACACCGGATTAAGTTCGTTGATGATCGATTAACTCACTTTTTTATTACAGAGGGTACGTAACCATCTGACCGAACACGCTGAGCTACCGTGCCGGCTAACCAACTGAGCTACCGAAGCACGACTCATGCCCCGCCCTCACAGCTCTACTTCTGCCAGTACCTCGCCTCCTACCTTCCAAAATTTACGGCTCTCCTGCGAACCCTGCAGGACTAGCACTCCTGAAAGAAAGGATTCTGCGGAGACATGGCTTAGCCACAGCCTGTGGGATGTTTCCAGAATGAGATTTTCACTCTGCAGCGGAGTGTGCGCTGACGTGAAACTTCCTGGCAGATTAAAACTGTGAGCTGGACCGAGAGTTGCACATTTAACGTTTTGTAAGGAATGATTATTTAAAACTTATGTACACTGATTCTCACTTAGGGCTTTTTGCATTATATAAATTCAAAACCTGTAGTGCTTCCCCTCTTAAACGGAAGTAAGTTTTCACGCGCCAAACGTCGCTGGGGCGAGGCAGAAGGTGGGCTAGGAAGATAGTCGGAGAATAGCTACAGTGGAGTGAACAGCGTTAAATGCCGAGCAAGGCTTCCATTATCTGTAATTGGATGGAAAGCGTCGGGTGGGTGACCTATTTTAAAATGTTGCTCTAATACTGGAGAAGATTATAAATGTGGACGTACGTCGCCAAGAAGACTATAACAGAGCAATAAACTTCCACCGGAATGTCCACCTGCCGTTACTTGCTCGTCACAATTTTGCGCAATAGTTTTCACCAAGGGGACAAGTTAATTCTTTATAAAGTGAGAATCAGTAACTGTGCCAAAGGATTTCAATAATAAGGTACATACTTTTAAATATGTGTAACGACCCTGATTTATTCCTCCTCATGGAACCTTATAGGGTCCTTTCCTCGTAACCACAGTTTTCCGAGTGCCACAATTAATGAACAGTGCTGCTTAAATGATGGACTTTCATTTGATTATTTAATTGAATGAAAAGACATTTTTTAAATTGACTTGAATTTTCTAGGTAACAAGGGAGGAAGTAATTTTGCTTTTGTGAATGATTTCTAGTAACTGATTAATATCATTTAAAGTTTGCATTTCCAAGTCTGTCTACCTAAAATCAGTTTGAAAAGTTTATTAATTGTACCGACAATGAACAGATAAAAGAATTGCTTTGGATTAGTTACATGTTACTGTTTTAAAAAAGCCAGTTTTGAAAGTAAAAATCTTGTCTTACCTGTTGAAGAAATGTGCTGCATTCATGTACTGTAAAGAATGGAAAAGTGTCTAAAGTGTGTATTCTGCTATTTATCACAGAAAATTATGTTCAGTGTGTTTCGTTGGGACAGTTAAGATTACAACACTCCACATTTGATTTGCTAAAAATAATCATTACTATTTGCTAAAGAAATAAAGTTACCGAAGTTGGAATAACTGTTGAGCTTTGTGTAATTTGTGGTCAGTGTAAAATCGGTTCATGATCTTCCACTTGTATTTTTTCTTTAATGACAATAGAATTTACTGTGAGTGTCTCATTCATGCTAATAACGCACAAACTTGCTTAATCAATGAACATAAGGAGTAAATGTGAAGTAAATCTGTAATTTTGTGTAATTTGTGTGAAGGGAAGTGTCACAACAGTTTGTGGGTCTCATCTTTTCTTGCTCTTAAGGAAATTAAAGTTGCTATGAGTTATTTATTCATGAAAGTAGTTTCGCATGTAATTATTAACGAATCTGTGCATGTTATTTCAAGAGAGTGTTAATCCATTTATGGCACTAGAAAAGAATCAGCTGAAATCAGGTCAGGTCTATGCCCATATTTTGTTTAACATTGACTGTCACTGCCTGTAATAATGAAACAACTCATACAAGGTAAGATATTTGTGAGTGGTGATTACAAAAGTGTCTTTTATGTGTGAAAGCTTACATAAATAGTGTAACTGTGCATATCCGTTATACTATATGTCTGCTTGTGTAAGGGGTCATTGCACTTCTGTGGAAAAGGAAGACAGGTTAAGTTTCAATAGGATAACAGTTTACTGATTAATTAAATGAAAGGTGTTTCATTTCGATGCCTAATTAGACTGGCGACCGTATTATTTCACTGAATTAAATTAATTGTTTAAAAAACTTTTACGTAACTTTCTGTACTTTTATGCCAAATTCATTTTCGAATCCGATAAGCAAACATCTTTAGGCTTTTCATGGTGAAATCTATAAAAATCCTCCCAGAAGGTAACACTTCCTGCATCTAAATACCTCATTTGGTAAACAAACTGCAAGCTGGTGTAGCTGAAAGGTGCAGCTGTAGTGTTATAACATCATCAGTGAAATCTACAATGATGCAGTTTTGTTTTGATGTAGACTATAACTTAGTTCGTGTCTTGTTCTTCTTTTTTTTACGAAAATAAATGATTACTTACAGTTATTTGAGTTTTATGCTGGCCTCTTCGTTTCCTTTCATCTAGTCACATGCTGTAGGTCGTACTATAGCTTCACCCATGAAACATAAGCACATTTTTACATTAAACTTTTCTCTTCATAATTTTCATGTTCTTTGCGCTGATTGCTGTGGAGACCTATTAGCCTTCTGTCGCTTTTACTGAAAACTGCGAGTTAAAGTCGTAATTACTGTGTGTTCACTTTATGTCTCTCCCTGTTTGGTCTTACATACACGTTGCCAACCTAACGAAGTGTTTGCTGAAAACTAATGTGTGTTCATCTCTCATCTCTCTCTTACTATCTCTCTCTTTGTGTGTGTGTGTGTGTGTGTCTGTGTCTGTGTGTGTAAAAAAGAGAGAAAGAGTGTGTCGTTGTATGGATTGTTATTGTCTAAGAGAGAGAGAGAGAGAGAGAGAGAGAGAGAGAGAGAGAGAGAGTGTGTGTGTGTGTGTGTGTGTGTGAGAGAGAGAGAGAGAGAGCGAGAGTATTTGTATGGTATGTTTTTTGTGGATATGTGTGGGTGTGTTCGTGGTTATTCAGGGCGTGTTGTAGGAAGTTGAATACCAATGTAATACCTAGCAGAGAGTGGATGGAAGTTTTAGTGTTCAGCTGATTCGTGTTTTGGTTTATATGTTTTGTGGAGAGCTTCATCGACGAGGAAGTTGAAAGGGGTTGGCTGGTATTATTATGATAATAATCCTTTGTTGCATTGTTACTGTATTATTTTACGTGTCAGGAAGTCGTTTCTGAAAGTATTGGTATGGAGTGCAGTCATGTATGGAAGTGAAACATGGACGATAAATAGTTTGGACAAGAAGAGAATAGAAGCTTTCGAAATGTGGTGCTACAGAAGAATGATGAAGATTAGATGGGTAGATCACATAACTAATGAGGAGCTATTGAAAAGAATTGAGGAGAAGAGGAGTTTGTGACACAACTTGACTAGAAGAAGGGATCGGTTGGTAGGACATGTTCTCAGGCTCTCATGTTAGTATTGGAGGGCAGCGTGGAGGGTAAAAATCTTAGAGGGAGACCAAGAAATGAATACACTAAGTAGATTCAGAAGGATGTAGGCTGCAGTAGGTACTGGGAGATGAAGAGGCTAGCACAGGATAGAGTAGCATGGAGAGCTGCATCAAACCAGTCTCAGGACTGAAGACCACAACAACAACAAGGATGACAAAGTCCAGACGCGCCGAGCTGGTATATCCTGGTCTCTGAGTGGCGCGATCTCTTGACTGGAGAGCGTCTGTGGACGGCGGACTGAGCTGCTCTTGTGAAGTTCATCTTTTTCAGGCTGGAGCTGTGACTTTATTCTGCTGCCCCGACGTGTGGAGCGCTACATCTTTTTGAATGACTGCCGGGCTGCATCACGGAAGCAGAACGTAGTCTTGATCGACGTACGCCAACGCTAGCTGCACACGAAGATCGAGATTTTGGCGCGGTCGCCGGCGTCGTACTCTGACGGTCTAGTGATTGGTCACTGACTTGTTGGCTCTGCCGCGGTTTGAGTGGAGCAACACGCGTCTGAATTGTGCAACTGGCAGATATTCGGCAGCTGGCGTTCCACGGTAGGTACGCCACAGCACAAACTTATCCTCAAAGATTCATAAAAGGGCGTTACGAATTAGCTTAATCTTATTTCTGAACAAATGAGTACCGACTGTGCGAGTTTCTCTTAGTGAACAAATATGTTTAGTGAATGGAAATGATGGCAGAGTCTCTACTACAGTTTGTAAGTAGGCTGTTTAGGTTTTTATGTTGGTAACGCCACGTAGTGCTCTGTATGAAAATCGCTGACTGCGCTGTGTGCAATCTGTGGCTGGTTGGACTCATTGTTGGAATATTCGCTTGTGTAGTGTTGGGCAGTTGGATGTGAACAGCGCGTAGTGTTGTGCAGTTGGAAGTGAGCCGCCAGCAGTGGTGGATTTGGAGAGAGAGATGCCAGAGTTTTGAGAGGTTACTATAAGCGGACGATTTCGAAGTGTGTCCGCCAGAACAAGGAAATTTGTAAAGATGGATGTCATGAATTGATATATGTATATATATGATGACTTTTGAACATTATTAAGGTAGATACAGTGTTTGTTCAAAATCTCTCATTTCCTAACTATCAGTAGTTAGTGCCTTCAGTAGTTAGAATCTTTTATTTAGCTGGCAGTATTGGCGCTCGCTGTATTGCAGTAGTTCGAGTAGCGAAGATTTTTGTGAGGTAAATGATTCATGAAAGGTATAGGTTATTGTTAGTCGGGGCCATTCTTTTGTAGGGATTATTGAAAGTCAGATTGCGTTGCGCTAAAAAATATTGTGTGTCAGTTTAGTGATGATCAGAATAAGTAAAGAGAAAACTGTTTGAGCACGTTGAGTTTTGCTCAGCTGTTTGAAAATCAAATAACAAAGAAGTTTACTAGCACTATCATTCTTAATTTTTCAAAGGGGACGTTTCAAGATTTAATTTGTACAGCTCATGAGGATATGGCATATTAAAAAGCTATCAGTTTAATAGTGACAAGCAGTGTAAACACATTTAGAGAGATCCTGTTAAAACTAATGATTATTTCAACTAAAAGCGCTGTTCGTACTATACGTAGGAACAAAGGAACCACGTGGTATTCTATACATAACACAGAATTTGCCCTCAAAATATTAAGTAAACATACTAAAATATTAAGAATCGTTAAATGAGTGAGCAAAAGATTTATATAGTTCGCTTATGTTTTGGATGTGCTATATAAATAAACCGAATTCTGTGCAACATGAATCTACACTGGCTGCCACACAGTACAGAACATGGTGCATCCTGTCAATGCAAATGGCTCAGTACAGACGTGATGCTTTGCACAGATGTAATAACGCTAAGCTCCGCTACCAGTTCATTACTTCCTAACTCGTAGTTTATAACAAGACAATGCAGGTAACAAATCTCATTGCAAGTTTGCACATACAGTTTCAAGTATCAACTGCGACTAGTACAGCCCAGGAACACGATTCCTGTACACCATTCGAAGGCCGACACGCCATGCCAGCCCTGGCCGCACTGATGTCTTATTGGCCTAGTCCCTGCTCGCGAAAGGAAGTCGCTCATATTTTCCATCTCGACTGAGGGAAGACTACATTCATCTAATTCCTTTCAGAGTATGCTGACGCATTAGCTCCGTACTTAACAATCATATACAACCGTTCGCTCGACGAAAGATCCGTTCCCAAAGACTGGAAAGTTGCACAGGTCACACCAATATTCAAGAAAGGTATGTAAGACGTCTATATTTCGATCATCTTTATCATTGTCAAACCAGAATTTATGAAAGATGTTTATATTTTATTAATAGGATTAAGTAGGAATAATTAATATTTGTCATTTTGGAAATAATTGTGGGAGCAGGGAATGTCTGCATCAAAGTATTGTTGGTGGGAGAGACCGCAGATTGATATAATTTTAAAAAGGGTGGGAGAGAACGCGTATGGATACATTTTAAGAAAAAAGCGGGAAAGACCATGCAGTGATACATTTTGTAATGGTAGCAGGGATTATCTGCACCAGAAAGCATTGTTGGCGGGAGAGACCGCACTTTAGCGTTCGTAGAAAGTCAGTAGTAAGCGAGATGTGAAGCGCGTCGGTAGCAGGTCTGAAGCGAGAGGTTGAGAGGAGCGGTGTGCCTGCCAACCACCAACTATGATTTACAAGAGATTATAAACGGATGTACAGAGACATCAGCTAACTACACTCCTGGAAATTGAAATAAGAACACCGTGAATTCATTGTCCCAGGAAGGGGAAACTTTATTGACACATTCCTGGGGTCAGATACATCACATGATCACACTGACAGAACCACAGGCACATAGACACAGGCAACAGAGCATGCACAATGTCGGCACTAGTACAGTGTATATCCACCTTTCGCAGCAATGCAGGCTGCTATTCTCCCATGGAGACGATCGTAGAGATGCTGGATGTAGTCCTGTGGAACGGCTTGCCATGCCATTTCCACCTGGCGCCTCAGTTGGACCAGCGTTCGTGCTGGACGTGCAGACCGCGTGAGACGACGCTTCATCCAGTCCCAAACATGCTCAATGGGGGACAGATCCGGAGATCTTGCTGGCCAGGGTAGTTGACTTACAACTTCTAGAGCACGTTGGGTGGCACGGGATACATGCGGACGTGCATTGTCCTGTTGGAACAGCAAGTTCCCTTGCCGGTCTAGGAATGGTAGAACGATGGGTTCGATGACGGTTTGGATGTACCGTGCACTATTCAGTGTCCCCTCGACGATCACCAGTGGTGTACGGCCATTGTAGGAGATCGCTCCCCACACCATGATGCCGGGTGTTGGCCCTGTGTGCCTCGGTCGTATGCAGTCCTGATTGTGGCGCTCACCTGCACGGCGCCAAACACGCATACGACCATCATTGGCACCAAGGCAGAAGCGACTCTCATCGCTGAAGACGACACGTCTCCATTCGTCCCTCCATTCACGCCTATCGCGACACCACTGGAGGCGGGCTGCACGATGTTGGGGCGTGAGCGGAAGACGGCCTAACGGTGTGCGGGACCGTAGCCCAGCTTCATGGAGACGGTTGCGAATGGTCCTCGCCGATACCCCAGGAGCAACAGTGTCCCTAATTTGCTGGAAAGTGGCGGTGCGGTCCCCTATGGCACTGCGTAGGATCCTACGGTCTTGGCGTGCATCCGTGCGTCGCTGCGGTCCGGTCCCAGGTCGACGGGCACGTGCACCTTCCGCCGACCACTGGCGACAACATCGATGTACTGTGGAGACCTCACGCCCCACGTGTTGAGCAATTCGGCGGTACGTCCACCCGGCCTCCCGCATGCCTACTATACGCCCTCGCTCAAAGTCCGTCAACTGCACATACGGTTCACGTCCACGCTGTCGCGGCATGCTACCAGTGTTAAAGACTGCGATGGAGCTCCGTATGCCACGGCAAACTGGCTGACACTGACGGCGGCGGTGCACAAATGCTGCGCAGCTAGCGCCATTCGACGGCCAACACCGCGGTTCCTGGTGTGTCCGCTGTGCCGTGCGTGTGATCATTGCTTGTACAGCCCTCTCGCAGTGTCCGGAGCAAGTATGGTGGGTCTGTCACACCGGTGTCAATGTGTTTTTTTTCCATTTCCAGGAGTGTATTATCAGAAGAGGAACTAATGTTATTGATTTTTTTTTTTTTTTTTTTGAGAAACTCAAGACTACTGAAGGTATGTTTGCGTAGTGCTAGTTGTAAGATTATTGTAAAAAGTAAGTCCCATTTGAACGTTTGTAAAATCATTTCATTACCAACAGTAAATAGTTAAAGTATCGTTTTCAGAATATAATCAATTTTTGCCAGCAATATTGCATTACTGATTATAATCCATCCCAAAAACCATGAACGTAAAACTTTGCAAAATTTTATTGTTGTCAAGAAAAGGTTTAACTATGAATTACGTAACTTTAGTCAAATTAATTAAAGAATAACGTCAGCTTTGCTATTAAAAGATAACGTCAGCTTTGGTAATAAATACAGCCACTTATTATGACAGCCCACCAGGAAATAATAAAGTATAATAAAACAGATTAAGTATATTCATGTCGCAGTTCGATGAAGCAGTCAGATGGCGATCCAGTAACAATAAAAAATGGTAAGGGACAGTTTTGGGTTATTGCAGATAACGACTGAGGGCCACGACGACGACATGTTCTATGTTTCGTCGAAATAATCAGCAAATCACTTTTAATAAGCAGCATTTAAATTTGTATGCGAAGATTGCACTTATTATTATTGAGAAAGTGAAATAATTTCAAACGGAAGATTTCATTTGTTATTATTAAGCAAGAGATAGAAATCCTAAGGGAAGGTTTCATAGATTATTGTAGAAGGGAAGGTTGCGTAACAAAAGAGATGTAGAGGAGACAGGAAGGTTTCAGGTAGTAGGAGTAATCCACTAAATTACAGGCCCATATCGTTAACGTCGACATGCAGCAGGATTTTAGAACATATATTGTGTTCGAACATTATGAATTACCTCGAAGAAAACGGTCTATTGACACACAGTCAACATGGGTTAAGAAAACATCGTTCCTGTGAAACAAAACTAGATCTTTACTCACATGAAGTGTTGAGTGCTATTGACAAAGGACTTCAGATTGATTCCGTATTTCTGGATTTCCGGAAGGCTTTTGACATTGTAGCACACAAGCGGTTCGTAGTGAAATTGCGTGCTTATGGAATATCGTCTCAGTTATGTGACTGGATTTGTGATTTCCTGTCAGAGAGGTCACAGTTCGTAGTAACTGACGGAAAGTCATCGAGTAAAACAGAAGTGATTTCTGGCGTTCCCCAAGGTAGTGTTATAGGCCCTTTGCTGTTCCTTATCTATATAAACGATTTGGGAGACAATCTGAGCAGCCGTCTTAGGTTGTTTGCAGATGACGCTGTCGTTTATCGACTAATAAAGTCATCAGAAGATCAAAACAAACTGCAAAACGATTTAGAAGAAATATCGGAATGGTGCGAAAAGTGGCAGTTGACCCTAAATAACGAAAAGTGTGAGGACATCCACATGAGTGCTAAAAGGAACTCGTTGAACTTCGGTTACGCGATAAATCAGTCTAATCTAAAAGCAGTAAATTCAACTAAATACGTAGGTATTACAGTTACGAACAACTTAAATTGAAAGGAACACACAGAAAATTTTGTGGGGAAGGCTAACCAAAGACTGCGTTTTATTGGCAGGGCACTTAGAAAATGTAACAGAACTAGCAAGGAGACTGCCTACACTACGCTTGTCCGTCCTCTTTTAGAATACTGCTGCGCGGAGTGGGATCCTTACCACATAGGACTGACGCAGTACATTGAAAAGGTTCAAAGAAAGGCAGCGCGTTTGTATTATCGCGAAATATGGGAGAGAATGTCACAGAAATGATACAAGATTTGGGCTGGAAATCATTAAAAGAAAGGCGTTTTTGTTGTGACGGAATCTTCTCACGAAATCCCAATCACCAACATCCTCCTCCGAATGCGAAAATATTTTGTTGACACCGACCTACATAGGGAGGAACGATCATCACGATAAAATACGGGAAATCAGAGCTTGAACGGAAAGATGTAGGTGTTCATTCTTTTCGCGCGCTATACGAGATTGGAATAATAGAGAATTGTGAAGGTGGTTCGATGAACCCTCTGCCAGGCACTTAAATGTGATTTGCAGAGTATCCATGTAGATGTAGATGTAGGCTGGTGGCCATAGGCTATGTTAGCAGAGGTGTTCAGGAGTAAGCAAATAGGAAAAATAAAAAAGTTAAAAGCTGCAGTGTCATGTATTCAGTGGATGCAAGGTAAACATTGCTTACCCAGCACAAACTGGAAACAATGGTGATACTAACGAAAACATTGAAGTCTGAAAGCGTCCCTTACTTGGGCTGACAAATACGAATCTATGGAATGTTTTTGATTTAGGGCTTCCGATTTTTCATGATTGTCAGTAAACTGGATAACTTTGCTCTAAAGTGCGCGTCATTTAATACGGCGGCCGAGTTTAGGTTCGTTCTGCGCATCTGACGTCACAAAACACAGTCAGCCAATGGACAGAGAACGACGTTGCCAGAGCTCAACTGCAGTGCAGAGCACGGACGAGTGTCTTCAGTTTTAGAAACGTTCAGTCATAAATAAAGTAATTGAACAAAAGCAATGTCTTGATAGAAGACTTCCTTTTATAGAAAGTTTGGAAAAAGCATTCTTTATACCAATTGCTTCATATTCTATTAATTAATTAAACCAAACAAGCAATAAGTCTCCTAATTCATACGATAGCAAGGAAAGGTGTTTGTATCATTCTGCCTAACCGCTTTTTCGCAATAAAGAACAGTGGTAATTGTTTTTTTTCCTATTGTACTTCGACGAAACGTGAGTAATTCATAGTCATACCAACAGTGTTTGTCGGTATTTTGCGTGATATTTTAAAGTCCTCCGGAAGATAAAATGGATGATGAGCTGCATTACCGTAATGGTTAAAGTGTATGGCTGCTAAGTGAAAAGTTCTGAGATCAATACTTGATCGATGCTTAATGTTTTCTTTATTTAAAAACAATATCGAAGTGTCTTACTTCATGAATTTTATTCGTTTGAATGTAATTTTTTGAAATTTCTAGTGGCAACTAAAATCGACCATACGGAAAGTATACGCGATCGACTTTTACCTCTAAAAACTCTTCAAAATTTAGTGCTAAGGTTTACTACATCTAATGCTGCACAATAACTGTGTTGAACATCGAAACAAAATTGTCATTTATGCGGGGAAGGTATCAGTCAAGAAGATGGGTAAAAATCTAATTTTTGGGCCAAATATTTTTTGTGAAATCGAATGATAAAGTGTGTCAAAGCAGTCGGAACACCATGTGTCTGCACTGGCGAGTAGTGCAGTGATGACAAAATCGCGCACAGCGCAGAGCACGTCTCTGTAGCAGCGAAAGGGTTAATGCGGCCGTGGTGGCTTCACTTCATAAACTGCGCGCTCTCCCCTAAACGTAAATTTGCGAACTATACTATGGCGCTGCTTCTCTTGGCGCGTGCAACTGGCAACGCAGCAATCTCCCGCGTCTGGGTGGGCATGCGCGAACTGCCAAGATAAAAGAATTGAACTATAACTGTTCATTATGCTTCAAGTGAGGACCGATGCTACTGGAGAGGTCTGAGTGGTCTGTACGACCTGCCGCTGGACTTCCAGGAAGCATCTCTACCGCTATCCCGGTGAAAAACTCCCATAGTGGCCCCACTGTAGGCCTTGGTGTTACAAGTTATATATTCTTTTTTTGGTGCTACAGAAAATGTGTTCGTGGTTGAGATATCTGACTAATCATATACGTGTTACGTAGTTCTACGTTACCTCAACGCCATAAACAGTTTTCACAATTTAAGATAGACGTCACGTAGGTATTATATCCTCGGCAGAAAGTAAGCAAGTCAGCTCGTTGTGTATCGTAGTGGGAAGCGGAGAAGGCATGGAAACCCAAGGTAGGCAACGCCAGTGTGTTGCGCAGTCAGTGGGATTCTGCTTCACAACTTTGCGTCCGCGGTTGCTGAAGGAAGAGCAACATGATACAACAGGGTAGCCCTACATCTGTAGTATGCATACAACGAAGGTAAAATCTTGCACACGGCGCTTTAATACGCAACTGTACAACAACGAGTGGATGTCCTTCTATACAAAAGCTGTACCGTCGGTCACATATTTTGCTCATAAGATATAAATCCGTTTGGAATAATGTTGGCTACTACGACCCGGATAAGTTCCACGAAACTTGTAAGAAGCACAGTCAGTCTCAAAAACATTTGCTCCACATAATTGATGAAAAACCGTTCGATATAATAACACTTCTGGAATTTGTAATAATAAATTTCTCTTAGTCTTTCAGAGAGAAGTACTATTACAGTGACGAGACTTGGTAATAATGAAAATGAAATGATCAGCATAGCTGCTTTCCGCAGCCAGTCATTAATAGGGCGATGCTAGACAGTTTACCAGTAATAAAGGTTTGAATCTCCAGTACTGGCGTGCGTAAAAGTCACGAGAATATAGTGAAGAGAGGTTCTGTGACATAATGGAAATCTACTTACAGATGGATACATTGCGACCGATCAATTGCAGCGCCGTATCAAGACTTACACGTTGTCTCGTCTCATGCTAGAGTTGAAACAGGTAAGAAATGGATCAGGACACGGTGGTTACAAACATTTTCGTAAATAAGAGTTTTTAACACTTTGCCTTCCGGCGACACCACAATGGTTTCGTGAGCATAGTAACACGCGGTGGCCGGCGACAGCACTTTCGTATCTTTTTCATTCCTTTGGTGTTTTGTTTAGGTAACACTAAGTTACACACGCCAACAGATTTTTTGCTTTTATAAGCACTTGTGCACTTTCATCATGGCAGACGAAAGAGACGATACGATTATTTGCGATGGATGCGCGGACGTCTTGTCTGACGTTTTTGACAACTTGGCCGATTGAGAAGAACACATTGGATATAAAAAAAATGAAAGTAAAGTAGAATCGTCGAAAAATAGTGAAATACAAGAAGAATTCGGCGAACGCTACAGTTGCCAACTGATTCGGATGAATTAGACGAAGAAGACAGACTATGATTTACTGAGGACCAATAATAAATTTGAACGATCTCTGGGTCCACACATATTTTCCAAAGATACACAGAACGTCGTGGATATCGTAGAATTATGTATTGGGAACGATCTATTTGAATATACGAGGTGCATTCAAGTTCGAAGGCCTCCGATTTTTTTTCTCCAGACTGGAAAGAGATAGAAACATGCGCATTGTTTTAAAATGAGGCCGCGTTCATTGTCAATACGTCCCAGAGATGGCAGCACCGCACAGCAGATGGAATTTTACCGCCAGCGGCGAGAATGAGAACTGTTTTAAATACTTAAAATGGCGACGTTTTCCTTACTTGAACAGCGTGGAATCATTCGTTTTCTGAATTTGCGTGGTGTGAAACCAACAGAAGTTCATCGACAGTTGAAGGAGACATGTGGTGATGGAGTTATGGATGTGTCAAAGTGCGTTCGTGCGTGCGACAGTTTAATGAAGGCAGAACATCGTGTGACAACAAACCGAAACAACCTCGGGCTCGCACAAGCCGGTCTGACGACATGATCGAGAAAGTGGAGAGAATTGTTTTGGGGGATCGCCGAATGACTGTTGAACAGATCGCCTCCAGAGTTGGCATTTCTGTGGGTTCTGTGCACACAATCCTGCATGACGACCTGAAAATGCGAAAAGTGTCATCCAGGTGGGTGCCACGAATGCTGATAGACGACCACATGACTGCCCGTGTGGCATGTTGCCAAGCAATGTTGACGCGCAACGACAGCATGAATGGGACTTTCTTTTCGTCGGTTGTGACAATGGATGAGACGTGGATGCCGTTTTTCAATCCAGAAACAAAGCGCCAGTCAGGTCAATGGAAGCACACAGATTCACCGCCACCAAAAAAATTTCGGGTAACTGCCAGTGCTGAAAAAAATGATGGTGTCCATGTTCTGGGACAGCGAGGGCGTAATCCTTACCCATTGTGTTCCAAAGGGCACTACGGTAGCAGGTGCATCCTACGAAAATGTTTTGAAGAACAAATTCCTTCCTGCACTGCAACAAAAACGTCCGGGAAGGGCTGCGCGTGTGCTGTTTCACCAAGACAACGCACCCGCACATCGAGCTAACGTTACGCAACAGTTTCTTCGTGATAACAACTTTGAAGTGATTCCTCATGCTCCCTACTCACCTGACCTTGCTCCTAGTGACTTTTGGCTTTTTACAACAATGAATGACACTCTCCGTGGCCGCACATTCACCAGCCGTGCTGCTATTGCCTCAGCGATTTTCCAGTGGTCAAAACAGATTCCTAAAGAAGCCTTCGCCGCTGCCATGGAATCATGGCGTCAACGTTGTGAAAAATGTGTACGTCTGCAGGGCGATTACGTCGAGAAGTAACGCCAGTTTCATCGATTTCGGTTGAGTAGTTAATTAGAAAAAAAAATCGGAGGCTTTAGAACTTGAATGCACCTCGTATTAGCAACGATACCAACAAGTTCAAAAAATGGTTCAAATGGCTCTGAGCACTATGCGACTTAACTTCTGAGGTCATCAGGCGCCTAGAACTTAGAACTAATTAAACCTAACTAACCTAAGGACATCACACACATCCATGCCCGAGGTAGGATTCGAACCTGCGACCGTAGCGGTCGCGCGGTTCCAGACTGAAGCGCCTAGAACCCCTTGGCCACTCCGGCCGGCAACCAACAAGTATCACAGTCAATAGAAGGAAACTGGATAAAAAAATGCGAAATTTGTCGACGTTACGGGACCCGAACTTAGAAAATAGTTTGGGCCTACTATCATTACGGGAACTGTAAAAAAGGAAGGATCGGTGATTATTGGTCAACGAATCCGTTGATAGACACACCGATATTTCGCAAAACGATGTCCCGCAACCGATTCAGACAAATATTATCATTTTTACATTTTTCCGACAGCATGAAACCGGATAATGCCGACCGGCTTTTCAAAGTGCAATTCGCAACTGATTATTTTTCCAAAAAGTTTAAAGAAACTTTTAGTATACGTCAAAACATCTCAAGTGATGAATGAATGATATCGTGGCGTTGATAGTTAAATTTGAAAGTTTACAGTCCATCGAAAATTTCGAAATATGGCATACTCATTCAGATTCTGTGTAATTCGAGTACGGGATACATTTCCTCATTCAAGAGATATTCCGGCGCTGGACAACCTTTAGCAAAAAACAGTGATGGAGCTATTGACACCTTCTTATGGAAAGTGGCATCGCCTCTACATGGATAATTATTATAACAGTGTAGAACTCTCAGAGAAGTTATTTGAAAAGAAAATTCGAGTTTGTGGAACGATACGGCAAAATAGAGGATTTCCGGAAAAATTAAAGCGTGCAAAAGTCAATGTGTTTGAAGTTTGTCATCAACGGAAAGGTGACAAGCGGCCGGCGACAAGCTAAGTAATCCGAATTAGCGCTGCCGGCGTCGAGCGAATAAATTTGTACGAGACGTGGGGACGGCAAAGTGTTAATATACAGGGTGATTCACGAAGATATGCAGATATATTAATGTGTTATTCTACAAGTAAAACTAAAGAAAAAAGTTCATATAAACATAGGTCCGCAAATGTTTTGGTACAGAGTTACTGTTAGTAAATGATTTTGCCTGAAATTTAGCAACTTCGCTAATAGGAAGTCATTGCAAAACTGTACGAGGTTAAATTAGAGCACCATTTCCATTTCTTTTATTGTTATTTGCTTGGTGAATCTAATAAAACATGTCCCAGACGTGTATCTGCAGTACTTTTCCAGATCATCCAGAGAAGCTAAGATTATTATACAAGTAAATTTTTTTCCTTTCCGTTAAGAATGTAGAAACGTTTATGTCATTGTTGGCAACCGTTAGTGAGTTGTTTCCGTCGTTTCTTAACCTTGAAACTAGTTAGTTTTCTGTATTGTTCAGTGAAAAAAACGTAATAACAACAGTGTATTTAAGCGAAACCATACAGTAACTGTTGTACTTTGTAGATTATTTATGAAATAGGGATGCCTTTGAAATTTACGACAGAGGAATACGCCGATATGGTGTTTATTACCATCATTTTACCAAATTTAAATTCTCTACAACTTCTGTTGAAAACTTTGTGCAGTTGTCTGTAATTTGTAAAACAAATTGGGCCAAGTAGTTTATAAATTAAAAGTTTTGCGAAATTACTTCTATGCTTCTCTGGATGTTCTGGAAAACTGCTGCAGATACACGTCTGGGACATGTTTTATTAGATTCACCAGATAAATAACAACAAAATTAATGGAAATCGTGCTTTACTTTAACCTCATGCAGTTTTCCGATGCCTTCATATCAGTGACGTTCCTAAATTTCAGGCAAAATCTTTTATTGGCCTTAACTCCGTAACGAAACATTTGCGGACCTATATTCATATGAATTTTTTTCTTTAGTTTTACTTGTAGAATAACATATTAAAATTATTGCATATCTTCGTGAATCACCATGTATATATCCTAACTATAGCGTGCGCCTACCACAAGGCAGGAGAAGAGAGAGCGCGAAGGATACAAGATCCATCGCTAAAGAAATTAGTGTCATTTGTTTCACAGCGTATGCTTAAGTTTTACAAGGTTGCGTCATTCCTTCTGAGGAATCCCACTAACACATGCTTACACTAACGCTTAAGTAATCAGCTTTACAAGATATTGTACAGTATTGTATTTTAAATATATTTAATGTCACAGATAACAAATGGTAGTTTTTCTTTTATTTAGATGGGTATTGTCTCTTGTGAACTTTAGAGCTGCGCACATAGTCATTTCATTGGTAACAAAATAATGGTTTATATAAGGAATAAGAGATGCAGTTTTAGATTTTTCACTGATTCTGTATCACATTATACAACGTGCCTAGACGTAGAACCGTTGTCAGCATTCAGACCACGTGTGACCAGTTGTGACACAAGATGACAAGTGGTACCAGCCCAGACAGCAGGACCCAACTAAAGGATAGTCTATTCGGACTGACACAGGGCGCTGTAGCGTGACCATGATGTCATTCAGGTAGGCCTCAGGTGCTCAACAGGTTCAGGAATCACGAAACAGTCACACAATAGAACCAGTGATGCCTCAGCACAATGAGCGATCGTTGTACTGAAAGAAAAAATCAGTCATAGAAATACGGAATTGTCGTTCTCGCATCAAATTCAGAGTATACAGTTAAAATATTTTTTGTATTCTTTTTTCGAGAGCCATCAAGTTTTCTGCTAGGGGACATGACCTTTCTTAAATTTTATTTGCCTTGTTTTGCTTACTACTTTACGTTGCGGCATAAACACGCAAGCTCTACGATTGTTCGACAACAAAAAATACTTCAAATGGCTCTGAGCACTATGGGACTTAACTTCTGAGGTCATCAGTCCCCTAGAACTTAGAACTACTTAAACCTAACTAACATAAGAACATCACAAACATCCATGCCCGAGGCAGAATTCGAACCTGCAATCGTAGCGGTCGCGCGGTTCCAGACTGGAGGGCCTAGAACAGCACGGCCACTCGGGCCGGCTGTTCGACAACACAATGCAGTCTCTATCATCTCAATTCACAATAAATGTACGTAACACGCACTATATGTTTTCGTCCATGTTACTCATTCCCTTACTTTCATTGACACTTCACACTGTTTTAAATTCTGCAGTGGCGCTACTTGCGCTGCAGCCAGATCGACAATAAAGTCTGTGGTGCGTAGTTATGACTGTCGCAGGGCAAAACAGTGACTTGACTGTATCAGCGGAGTGCGTAACGTGTGTCCATGGCAGAAATGCAAGATGATCCTGCTACGATGAGTCCGTTGGCACGTAGTAACTCACACTAGAGATCACAAGTAGTCAACTGCTCACCTGATATAGTTCAGCTAAGCAAAACGTTTGTTGTTTCTTTGATTGTCGGTGGAATAGTTCGTTCATAGGTCGCAGCTTACACCAAACACTCGATCCTGTCTAGGTTCATATCTTTACTTCTACAAACACATCATTACAGACACACACTTGCAAAATGGTTTCCCATAGTTTTCACTCTGGTTCACATAGAGTACTTTTAATTAGCAGCTTATCATAGTTTTTTACACGGCACAATAACAGTTCAGATTTTTATCTTTTCGGATCTCGGAAAGAAATAGATTTGCTTATTCGATATCCTACTTAGAAAATTTAACAGTTTTCTTTTGCATTTATTAGTCTATCCTAGTCCTTTACAAAAGTGTTTAATGGGTTTCTCATTACATCAGCTAAAGGTGAGTAAATAGCACTTAGGCCGATTTGGTTCTTGAATACTCATTACGATACTGGCGCTACACTATTTTATATTCTGACGTTAGGCATACTGTATATCACGTAGAAAGCATATGTACACGGCAGAGCAAGAAAATAAGTCACACGTGAGCTGATTCAAAGCAAGGAAAACTTCAAACATGAAGTATCACTGGACAGTGTAGATACAATGAACTTCAGCAAAACTTACGCGCACTAGACATTTTTAGATTCTTATTCTAGATAAAGGTGTCAGAACAATCCCTTAAACACGCTTCGAAGCTTATTACCATAAGAACAATATATACCGCTTCAGTGTAAAGTGTTTACATAAAGAAAATCTTTTCGGTGCTCGCCGTAAAAGTTCATATCATACCGGTATGTATTCATGGGTGTATAGCAGTTTAGTCGGCATTGTGCTACATAGGAAGATTTATAAACCTTGTATACAGGGTGTAAATTTTAAGGTGCCGAACCAGAATAACTCAAAAACTAAGCTTCACACGAAAAAATATGTAGAATCCAAAGTTGACTATTTACGAGAGGGACATCTGCTAAAATTCTCCCCCCCTCCCCCACCCCAGCCCCCTGGGGTTGTGGCGGGAGGCAACTATAAAACTTCAAACGGGAACCCCCATTTTTATTGCAGAATCAGATTCTCCAAAAAGCTACATGCAGTTTGTCTTAAACATTTTTTGTTTGATTCTTGGTAGTTGGCGCTGAAATACAAGAAAATCCATGTTGTCGTTTTTGCATGAAAATAAAAAATACTTATTTACTTCGTAAATTTTGATTCGCTAAAATTAAAACTCTCTCTCTCTCCCCATAGGGTGGGGTTTGAGAGAGAGGAATTAGAGTTTTACAAATGTTGATAAACAAAATTTATCCAAATGTGAAGAAAAAATAATATGTGGGTCAACAATTGTAAAACTAATTCTTCTCTCTCAAACTCCACCTTATGGGGAGAGACGGAGAGTTTTAGCTTTAGCGAATCAAAATCTACGAAGTAAATAAGCATTTTTTATTTATCCGTAACCATTTTCCAAGCAAAAGTGAGAAGATGGATTTCCTTGCATTACAGCGCCAACAGAATCAAAACAAATGTTTAAGACAAAATGTACGTAGTTTTTTTTGTAGAATCTGATTCTGGAATAAAAAATGAGGGTTACCATTCGAAATTTTAAAGTTGCCTCCCGCCCCACCCCCAAGGGGCTGGGGTGGCTTGTTAATTTTAGCACTAGCAGATGTCCCCCTCGAAAATAATCAACTTTGGATTTTACACATTTTTCCATGTGAAGCTTATTTTTAGAGTTATTCTGGTTTGTCAACTTAAAATTTTCACCCTGTATGCAATTAAATTCATATTACTCTTCATCATAATGTCGCAATAGCCACTAAAGAGAGTACAGTTCGTGCCTCTCTTACTTCTTCATTCAGCACGTTAGTATGTTCAGAGTGTCCACATTGGTTATACATTAGTGTCATGGAAACCACAAATCAGTTTCATATATAAATCTTGCTTCTAGCCACTGCTAGTTTCTTGATACGAGATTGATAATGAGATTGTTATCTCAGAACATAAGTGCAAGTCTTTTCATGTTAAACAAAACAATAGGAATACCGAATGGATGTTTAGACATCAGATTACTCTTTAGTCTTTCATGCAGCTAGTATTACAATCAAGTATACTCAGTATTCCAACCTTAACGACAGTTCATAGAATGCAGTTACATGTATACAAACTTCAATCCCTGATAATATTTTATGATCTATTGGTAGTAAACAGATATATCTTACGATGATTGTCAGCTTGAAAACGTGGTGGCTAAATACGTAAACATCTCTTCAGACTCTAGTGCGTGTATAAAACTTTAATTTTCTTGGATATGGCAAAAGCGAAAAGGTGACTGTCTCAATTAGGTTCGCTAATATTTTATATGAACCGGTGTGAATCAATTGCCATTTGCTATTGCGTTCCTACAGAGCAGAAGATTTCGGATGTGATTTTAGCAAAACTGTCTCTCAGAGAATGTACATTATATTTGAACTTGTCCTAACTTTTTATCGTGCGTCCGCTGTCGAGTTCTGGCGTGTTCTGTCAGTGCTATTAGTGTGTCTGTTACCTATAACTGTAAGTGATTTCTTCTGTCTGAGACATGGTAAGGAATTTATCCGGTCGTTTCCTTCTTTGTTGTTGCTCAGTAATTCAGTAGGTGCATAGGGTGTAATGTAAATTGGAAAGCTATGTACTATTTGCTCGAAAAGTTCTATAAGATCAACCCAGAATGTGTGTTGTGTATTTTCATAATTATGTTCTTATAAATCGATGAAAGTCTCTAAAAATACGTTCAACGGGCTTACTTGACCGGTGAAAGCGAGATAGCGAATGCTTTCTGTCATTGCCTTTCAGAAAATCTTTCTATTTTCTACATGCGAATTGCGATGCAGTAACTGAGGAATGCAACAGTTTTGCCAACCGTGGGTATGTCCTGCTTCTGAATTCTTCTTGTGACAGCAGAGGCTTCTGCTCACTTCAAGGCGTATAGTATATCACATTTAGAGAAAAGACCATAGAAAGGTAGTAAATATTTGACACCGCCTCGTGCAGTCACCGCTGACCCAGCTATATTGATAGATGTCTAAAATGCATTGGTTGTGTTGGAAGTATTGGCTGTAGTTCTATTTTACGGCGTTTCTTTGCTGGCTTAGCCTTCTGGCACATGAGACAAGTTTTTAAAAGCTGTTCTGTGTCTTCACGCATATTCGGAAAATAGCAGTATAAATTCAGTTTCCTTAAGCATTTAGCAGCACCGTAGTGACTGTATAGACATAGTGAGTATGCCAAACTAAAGATTCTCTGTATGTACTACGGATACATACCAGTTATTAATATTGACATTCCGTCGGTAGAACAATACATCATTGTGAATCTTATAAAGTTCTGAATTCTTACAGATGGGTTGTCTGAAAGAAGTGTTTTTTACCTTACATAACCTAGGATCTAACTCGTGCAATGTTGCCATGTTATTACACATGTCTAAATAAAACTGCATGTAGCACGTGTCTTTCATCAGAAATATGCTACTGCATGTGGTTTATTCAGTAAGATCACAAAGTTAAATTACTCCTAGTGGCAGACACGATAAAGCTTAAGTGACGTCATTATCCTTACGTTTTATATGCTGTATTTTAAAGGCACATTCTTGAAGAAATTCTGTCCAGCTAGCAATTCGAACTACATGTTAATAGAAAGCTAAGTGCTTGGTGTTTGCAGTTCACCTTGGTATGTTAACCATAAACGTAACAATTAATTTTCTTAAAACTCTAAATGACGGCTAGAGCTTCAAGCTCGGTAGCTAAATATCCACGTTCCCATTCAAAGTCCTGCTGACAAATCTCATCATTTCAATCTCAACTTTACATTTCTTTCTGTAATCTGAAACATACAAGCTCCGATTCCTGCGCCAGTGGCAATACAAAAATGTAACCTCATATCAGGGCGATGTAGGATATTGGAACTCACAAGTGCATCTTTTAAAGCATCGAAATCTGTTTGAAGACTGTCTGATCAAACCCAAACTGTGTTATTCTTTAGTAATCTAAAGAGTGACAGGCTGTTCAGCAATTGATTGGGCACAAAACAACGAAAGGAAGGACGTAGCCCAATAAATACTTGTTTATACCTGACGGGGAAATAATATGATCTAGAAACTTAATTTCCTCTCTACCAAACTTCGACTTTTGTAGATTAGCTGTCATTCTACTCTGTGAAAATTTACACAAAATCCTATCTAGTAAATCCAGGTATTCTTTCCATATGGAAGTAACAATTAAAATGTCATCAACATATAACGTTGCCTCTAGCAAATCAGGTCCGACCACATAGTCTAGCGCTGTAGTAAATTCACCAGAGCTCACAGTTAGACCGTAAGATAAAACACGAAATCGATAGCTCCTGCCAGCGTGAATAAAAGCTGTGTGTTTCCTGGACTCTACTGTTAATGGGATTTGCTGGTAGGAAGATCTCAGGCTAGAGGCTAGATAAAAAGTGTACACCGTGAAACTTTTGTAATTCCTGCCCCAAATTCTCAGGTTGTTTATCTAATGATATTACAGTTTTATTAATTCCACGTACGTCTACGACCAGACGTAAGTCTCCATTAGGTTTCGTTATAGGTAATGAAGGTCTGAAATACTGAAACTGCGAAATCTCGATAATATTCCACGATATTATTTTCTTAATCTCACGACCTGCAGTCTCAAGTTTCGACCATGGGATGGGGAACGACTGGCTATAGAAAGTTTCATGTGGTGCTACATGGTTCAAATGGTTCAAGTGGCTCTGAGCACTATGGGATTCAACTGCTGCGGTCATAAGTCCCCTAGAACTTAGAACTACTTAAACCTAACTAACCTAAGGACATCACACACATCCATGCCCGAGGCAGGATTCGAACCTGCGACCGTAGCGGTCGTGCGGTTCCAGACTGTAGCGCCTTTAACCGCTCGGCCACTTCGGCCGGCGCTGGTGCTACATCCAAGTGTTTATTCCTCCAGGTTTTTTTTTATCGAATATGTGTAAATGTGTCATTAGTAACTCTTTAAGTTGTTCTCTTTGTTGCTCATCAAGATGTGGTGATTTAAGTACATCACCAGGAATGCTACTGTTGTCTGTATAATTTTAAGTCCAGCAAATCGATGTATCGTGGGTGCACTCCTAGCCTTTAAAAATCGTGCTGTTATCCTTTGATAGTATTTGCCAGGTTTAACTGGAATTTGTATTAATTTGTATAAGTAGCACTTACCTTGGAAGAAGTCTATTGTTGCGTCCTTGTCCCTTAAAAACTCAGTAACTATCAGACAGTCAATTACAAGACTCTTTAGCATTTGGAATGGGCATGAAGTAGTTCCATTACCTATTAAAACTTTTACTTTGCCATTTGATAGGCTGCGACCTTGCACCAAAAGCTCCTGTTATCTGACAATTCTCTACCGGGTGTATTGGTGCTTTGAATACTTGCTTAATGTTATTAAATAAACTTTGTGACATGAAGTGCAGAGAGGTACCAGTATCTAAGATAGCAATTGTAAGGATTGTTCATGCAGTAGCATTTATAGATGTTTGCACTATCGCTTACATTGCATTCGAATCTGTAAACTGATTATTGCACAATTCTTCCCTAATATCACTATATTCCTTATAGCGCAGCATGTTCACTTGGCTACCAACATTGCCCCCCACCCTGTGATACGACCGACATCGCAGGGCTTAATTAGGTCGAATCTAGTTTGGTGAACCTTGAACACGGACAGAGGGCGGCGGTTCATTCGTGAGTTCTGTGATATTCACGGAACGACCCTGATTTGGCCAGCCTTGTCAGGTGGACCGGCTGGTACCTGACTATACTTGTGGATATGTGTTATTCTCATTTCTTTGGTTCTGGTTTGCACTGTGTGCATGCCAGTAATCATTATTATTTTTATTGTTCCTGTAATTTCGTCCACCGTCACATCCCTCATACCCGGGATGATAACGGTTGTTATTATTAGCCACGCGGGATTAACCGAGCGGTCTAGGGCGCTGCAGTCATGGAGAGTGCGGCTAGTCCCGGCGCGAAGGTTCGAGTCCTCCCACGGGCATGGGTGTGTGTGTTTGTCCTTAGGATAATTTAGGTTAAGTAGTGTGTAAGCTTAAGGACTGATGACCTTAGCAGTTAAGTCCCATAAGATTTCACACACATTTGAACATTTTTTTTGTTATTATTATATCTATCATTATTTCTTTTCAGATTTGACAGGCGATGATCAGATCGCCTCGCGTCATACCCCGATGACGTCAGATGTGAGGTCACAAGTGGATTGTGGATGCCATGCAACCTGTCGTTTCCGTACTGCTGTGCGCGCGGCTGTCTTGGGGGCGGTGCAGTGTCATGGCCGTTATTGTTCTTCACGTCTTCAGGTATAAGGTCAATTGAATATCGGTCCGACATAAGGTGGTCTAGGTCATCTTCCTGTGCGTGTATTAACTTTTCACGACTATCTAACGGAAATTTTGCTTCAAAATTCTCAGCACATCTTAGTGCGAAATTGGCTTTGTGCGAGATTGTTTCTTTTAAATACTTCTCGAAATAATGGCGTAGAACAGAATTGTTCTGGGTTAAAAACCTATTTTCTAAGTTTCTCCTGATGGCCACGGGACCAATATTTTGTCAAAGAAGCTCGTTCGAATTCTTCATAAGTTTGACAGCACTCAGCTGTTTGTGAGGCCCACAGGGCTCCATCTCCTTGTATATATCCTGTCGTAAAGTGTATCTTTTGCTGCTCCGACCAGGATGAGTGAAACACACCTTTGAATGACTTAATGAAAAGCAAGATATTGTGCTGCGCAAAAATTGTCGGTATTTTGTACAATGCATTGCTCAGTAACTAGAAGCCACAGCATTACCCTACGGTGTAGAAAAAACAGTGGGGAAAGCACTTCATCAAATAGTGGGTTTTCAGTCGGTACTGCACCTCGAACTAAACTTCTGACTGCAGATATTTCTTGTTGGGTGCTAGCAATCTGCATAGTCACCTGGACATGCCATTCTGGTAAATATTTACACAAAGTTTGTTTAATATATTCACGCCTCCCATTAACAGATTTACCAGAATTGTCACAATTCGAGCTTTCACAGACAACTCGTCCGAGTTCGGAATTTAATTAACATATATCTCTGTATCAGTCTCATAATATTTCTGTTACATTTTCAATCTGTTGGGCTTGATGAGTCACACCTTCTTGAATCTTCTTTTTTTGTACTTTTTTAGGTTCAAAAACATTTTTCTCAGTTTTTCCTGTTATCTAAACACTCATTCCATTCATATTGTCTTGGAGTTAGTCCACATTCTTCTGCTACTTGGAATATCTTTCTTTGTGGTCTCTCTTCATTCTTTTTACATGCTCGTGCAACTCTTTTTTTAGTTTCTGTTTATTTTCTTGGAATAATTTCTCTATGTTCTCTTTGATTTCTTGTGGTATCTTCTCTATGATCTCTTTATTCATCCAGGTATTTATTTGTTTTCTTCCATGGTAACTTCTCTATACTCTACTTGGTTTCTTGCAATTTCTTTTAGATCACTTCCATTATTAATTGTAACTGTATCCAACTATACTTGGTCTGTCTCTCACTGGTTTTGGTGCCTGAGGGCAAACTGTTTATGGTTGTCAACTGACAGTCCACAACTACTGATTGCTGTGTCATCTCTTTCATCCTTCATTTCCTCCATTTTTCAAGAGACTACCCCTCAAATTACTTTAGTTCACTAAACCTTCAGCTTATTCACAATATACTTTCAATTATTACAAAAGAATCCCTTAGTAATTTAAACAGTCCTCCTAATTAACAACAAATTAAGGGAAGTCCCACTATCGTCCTTCAGTTAATCAAAATTAACAACTGTCTACAGAAATTCTCATAAGCCTATCACCATCAACATTAACTCCAACATTCATTGTTTTACATGAAGTATTTAGGTAAGATACGAGTTATCAATCAATAATCAGATATACCCATGATTCACAATAAATAGCACATCTGAATAGTTGCTAATTGCTACCATCACTGCTTTGTTGTATCAACAAGCGTACAATGCTTGCCATAATCAAGGTGAAACTTCATAATGTATAAAAAAAACACGGTCGATAGTCCTCTGCATTATTGCAAAATACATTTTATATGCTCTAAAGGTTGTGCAATTTAGGTTGCTAGAGCACCAGCAGATCTTCACTCACCCATTGACAATTGTACATGTAATGATGTTTATAAAATTTGATGGTGGGTGTGATTTTTTGTTTACATCTCATTGGTCACTCCGCAACTGCCTGCTTCTAATTGCCAGCACAGTCAGTTGACATGTTGGCATTGTTGAAGTTTGGTGACTCGCCGCACAGTGGAGGTGTCGCTGCTTGGCATGATGGCTATAGTTCACTGGTTGGCCACGTGGTGGAACTGTCATCAGTTGAAGTTATCTGTTAAACTATCGCACTGCAATCCAGTTAGAAGTTCCACAGCTAGATAATAAAGTCGGCCCACGCGAAAATCCGATTTAAACCATTAAAAATTTTGGGGTTGAAGTCATCATCCCATTAAGTTCGTGAAAAGTATTTGGACTGTTCACTCACATTAATATTCGCAAGTGCCTTTCCTATGCTTCTGAATTTTCATGGCTATTCACTAAGATTTTAGCGTTGGCACTTTTAGGCGCAGTTGCTGGACACCGTGCCTACTACTTGGTACAGTGAAAACAAGTTATTTCACAATATACAAGATATTATTGTACTATGCAGGCCAAATTACATTGTTGTTTCCCTCGATTTCTGGGTTTCCAATGAATCACCTTATTACACTGTCCACAATTTAACGTTCATTGTTGTTCGATCCAGAGTAAGGGGACCTAGGTACAGCAAACAGATGTAACGTCGCCATTTAAAGTTTGAGTGTTGAAATTCTAAATAGTCTAGCAGCCTAAACTTTGAACTAAGTGACTGTGGGCCTAATGGTTTAAGAAATGACGGTTTTAGCAGAGAATTGTTCAAACGAGTTCTCGCTGCTCAGTAATATTGTACCCAAGAAATATAGGTCTTGCAATAATCAAGGTCATTAAAGTTTTGTACGACGTAAAGTGATTTATTGTCGTTAGACACAATTTGAGACTGTTACTACCTTCGTCTTACACATTTACTTACATGTGACTAGAACACAGGTCTAGTACAACGAAATATCATACCACGTTATTATAATGATGTATACACGGAGTTATCATTGTGATCCACTGACCGGCGCAATATACGAGTGTTGGAACTTTAATAGTGACAACTATTTATTTACAGCTCGTACAAAATAGATACGTGTCTCAACTTTCAACAGTCAACACAACTGGCATTGATACGAGTGTTCTACCACTTCCACATCGCTGGCAACGGGTTATACACAATGCTGTTGAGTACTTTGAAGGTCAGTAAAACTTCGAAACAAGTATCTATTTTGTACGAGCTGTAAATAAATAGTTGCACTATTAAAGCTCCAACCCTCGTATGTGAATGTCTATAGTTGGCACTCCGTATTTTTATATTCCCGCCGGCCGGGGTGGCCGAGTGGTTCTAGGAGCTACAGTCTGGGACCGCGTGACCGCTACGGTCGCAGGTTTGAATCCTGCTTCGGGCATGGATGTGTATGATGTCCTTAGGTTAGTTAGGTTTAAGTAGTTCTAAGTTCTAGGCGACTGATGACCTCAGATTTTAAGTGGCATAGTGCTCAGAGCCATTTGAATCATCTTATATTCCCTTTTGGGCAAGAACAAATACTGCTTGTTACTGAGTGTTCACGCACGACGATGGCGACACATTCGCTGATACAGTACATGTGATCGATCTGTTGCTACGTCATTACAACAACGTCTCTGATACTGCAAAACAGCAATATCAGTCACTCGTTGGTTGGAAATCGGTTCTTTATCTACCTTCGACGTGTGTTAGCGAAATATGGCTATCTCTGAGTTAGGGAATGTGAATTCCTTACAAGTGTAAGACGAAAATTTTTTGGTCTAGCAGTGAAAGACTATTTTTTTTAGATCGACTTTAATTTTTCCCCACTCTCCTTTCAGTATACGGTACATTTTTCAGCTTTATTTTAGTGGATCATTTTCGTGAATTGCAATTCTGGAATGTTTGTAGGGTACCAGCCAAGGCCTGCCGTATTGTCTCCATTACGTTCAAAATACAGCTACAAGACAGAGGGCACCATATCTGTTTAATAGGGTGGACCTTCCAACAGCTGGCACTCTAAAACGACATTTTTATCATTATTGATCCAACTTTATGCCTTGTTATAAAGAAAGACGATTTTGTTTTCTAACCTATGCATTTTCGGAGGTATTTCTTCATCCTTTTGTTCCATAAAGCCCTGCACTTCACTAGTCGGCTTTTGTTGTACGCTGTGCAGAATAACTATTCCTGAAAACACGCGTCGTTGCTGTCCAGCTCATGAAATTGTAAAGTTTTTCTTTTTTTTTAAAAAATTGCCGCTACCAGTCACAAACTTTGTCAACTATTGTATTACTTATTTATTTAGCGATATGTTTCGAGGTAATACCTGATCTTCAAGCTAAATGGCGTTGCAAAAACAGCTTTACAATAAGGCCATACTGATGTTACATAGTCTTTTCGTAAATACTGTGGACATCCTGTGGAAGAAGAGAAAACTTAGTAAGAGATGATGTCACTTCGGAAGCTGCCCGAAAATTTTTTGTAACGGTCACTCACTTTTTTCTTCTGGCGTGGCAGCCTCGTTGTGATGTGCTGGGGTGTTTCCATTTCCGTGACTCTCTTGGTCACTGTTCACAAATTGTCACTAACATAGCAGTAACTTAGAAACACGATCACAAACAGTTCTGTAGTGCAGTGGACAAGATGGCGGTCGAAATGCAGCCTTCGCCTTTCTTTTGATGCAGGGCTCAAATTACGATGTACAAGTTTGATTGCTGTTTCGTAGACTAACAACTTCTCTAAAGCAGAAGTCGCCGCACAAAATCGAAATCTTTCTGCTTCGAAGTAACCGTTCGAATTCAGTTCCGCGTTTACTTTCGAACATCATTCAACAGCCGCGGCATCCCTCTTGCACAAAGTTTTCTTATAGCTAATTTTCCATGCGTTGTGAGTCAGTAAACTCGTATATAGAGATTTTTATGATGTACGGTTTTGTAGATTATCCATGTTTACTGAACATGCTCAACATACTATTATCAAAAGTAATGTAAAAATTGAATTAAAATGAGGTATATTCCGCAGATCAAGCTGATCCTTGAATTGTGCTATTGCTCAACATTTAACAACACGACAAATGCTAATTCTGTTGATATCAGAATCATCTGCGTCGCTCCGATATTCAATCCCAAGATTGATTTGACATTCTGCTTGCTTGTTGCCGTCTTGATCACTGATAACCTGCCTCATCTACCTTGTGCTGCCACCTACTGCCAGGTACTCCATATCAGTGACCTCAGTAGTCATTAGACAATGCGAGAGAGCAGAATGGGGCGCTCTGCGAAACTCAAGGACTTCGAACGTGGTCAGGTGACTGGGTGTCACTTGTGTCATACGTCTCTACGCGAGATTTCCACACTCCTATACACCCCTAGGTCCAGTGTTTTCGGTGTGATAGTGTGTAAGTAGGCTGTTTATGTTTTCTTATTGGCAACGTTACGTAGCACTCTGTATGAAAATCAGTGGCTGTGCTGTGTGCAGCCTGTGGCTAGTTTGCATTGTTGTCTGCCATTGTTGTCATGAACTGCTATAGCTGGATGTGAACAGCGCGTAGCGTTGCGCAGTTAGATGTGAGCCGCCAGCAGTGGTGGATGTGAGGAGAGAGATGGCGGAGTTTTGAAATTACATATATTATGACTTGTGATGATATTAAGGTAAATACATTGTTTGTTCTCTATTAATATCTTTCATTTGCTAACTATCTCTATCAGTAGTTAATGCCTTCAGTAGTTTGAATCTTTTATTTAGCTGGCAGTAGTGGCGCTCGCTGCATTGCAGTAGTTCCAGTAACGAAGATTTTTGTGAGGTAAGTGATTTGTGAAAGGTATAGGTTAAAGTTAGTCAGGGCCATTGTTTGGTAGGGATTATTGAAAGTCAGATTGCGTTGCGCTAAAAATATTGTGTGTCACTTTAGTGAATGTTTGAGTACGTTCAGTTTTGCTCAGCTGTTTGAAAAGCAAATAGTGTAAGAGTTTTATCAGCACAGTCGTGTATAAATTGTTCTAAGGGGACGTTTCAAGTGAAGTGGAAACGTGAAGGGAGACGTATAGCACAAGAGCGTACAGGCCGACCTCGTCTCTTGACTGACAAGAGACCGCCGACAGTTGAAGAGGGTCGTAATGTGTAATAGGCAGATATCTATCCATACCATCACACAGGAATTCCAAACTGCATCAGGATCCACTGCAAGTACTATGACGGTTAGGCAGGAGGTAAGAAAACTTGGATTACATGGTCGCTGCTCATAAACCACACATCACGCCGTTAAATGCCAGACGATCCCTCGTTTGGTGTAAGGAGCGTAAACATTGGACGATTGAACAGTGGAAAAACGTGTGGAGTGACGAATCACGGTACACAACGTGGCGATTCGATGGCAGGGTGTGGGTATGACGAATGGCCGTTGAACGTCATCTGCAGCGTGTGTTGTGCCAACAGTGGTGCTGTTGTGTGGTCGTGTTTTTCAAGGAGAGGGCTTACACCCCTTGTTGTTTTGCGTGGCACTATCACAGCACAGGCCTACAATGAAGTTTTAAGCACCTTTTCATTTCCACTGCTGAAAAGCAATTCGGGGATGGCTGTTGCATCTTTCAACACGGTCGAGCACGTGGTCGTAAAGCACGGCCTGTGGCGTAGTGGTTACACGACAGTAAGATCCCTGTAATGGACTAGCCTGCACGGAGTGCTGACCTGAATCCTATAGAACACCTTTGGGATGTTTTGGAACGCCGACTTCGTGTCAGGCCTCACCGCCCGACATCGATACCTCTCCTCAGTGCGTCACTCCTTGAAGAATGGGATGCCGTTCTCCAAAAAACCTTCCCGAACCAGACTGAACGTATGCCTGCGAGAATGGAAGCTATCATCAAGGCTAAGGGTGGGCCAACACCATAATGACTTCCAGCATTACCGATGGAGGGCGCCAAGAACTTGTAAGTCATTTTCAGCCAGTTGTCCGGATACTTCTGATCACATAGATTATGTATCCTAAAATATGCCACGAATTGAAAATGTCCTCTCATATATAAGGTTTTTCATACGTGAGCGATATAAAGCTATATGATTATAAAGCCCAGAGAGGAAAATTGGCCGGCCGCGGTGGTCTAGTGGTTCTAGGCACGCAGTCCGGAACCGCGGGACTGCTACGGTTGCAGGTTCGAATCCTGCCTCGGGCATGGATGTGTGTGATGTCCTTAGGTTAGTGAGGTTTAAGTAGTTCTTAGGGGACTGATGACCACAGAAGTTAAGTCCCATAGTGCTCAGAGCCATGTGAACCATTTTTTTGAGGAAAATTGTCAGTGAAGAACAGGGTAGCTTGCCGCGCGGGATTAGCCGAGCGGTCTTAGGTGCTGCAGTCATGGACTGTGCGGCTGGTTCCGGCGGAGGTTCGAGTCCTCCCTCGGGCATGGGTGTGTGTGTTTGTCCTTAGGATAGTTTAGGTTAAGTAGTGTGTAAGTTTAGGGACTGATGACCTTAGCAGTTAAGTCCCATAAGATTTCACATACTTTTTTTTTTTTTTTGAATTGGGTAGCTTACTTTTCCTCAACATAAAGATAATGGGCATTAATAAACATTCAACTGACTTCCACGATTTATGAAGTTCTGAGAAGCACATGGCTTAACATTTACGTCATGTAAGTAACCCAGCTTCTATTCAGGTTATATGCATTGTACGTGCTTGTCCCAGTAATGAACGGGTTACGACACAGATGTCCTGTTCGAGTATCGCGCTTGACTCGTCAACGTCTTGCAACTTCCCTTGAGTTCTGCCGTTCACATGTCAACTGCCAATTCCGTCACTGACGAAATGTGATGTTCACAGATGAGTCTAAATGTCCTCTCACGCAAGTTGATGACCGTGTTCGTGTATGGTGACTCGTGGTGAGCGATACCTGCCAGATGTTGTCCAGGACATCGACAGATTTCCAAGGTACAACAATGTTGTGGGGAGGCTTCAGTGTTGACAGCCATACGGAGTTTGTCGTGGTTGATGGTCGCCTTGCCAGAGGCAGTACATCAAACAGATACTATTGGACCATGTGGTGGCTGCTACATACGGCGGTGGCCCTGAATTCCTACTATTGCCAGGGTTTATGTGGCGGGCCGTCAGCAGGGACTTTTTTTGTGAAGCCTGGACATTTAAGTAATGGAATGACCAGCGATGAGTCCCCACCTAAACCCGTTGTGCGTATGTGGGACATGCTTGAAATGCTTGAAAGATGTGCTATAGTTGTCTTGTTCCACCATGGACTCTCTAGGAAATCCCGTCGGCTGTCATTTAAGTATGGGAACGGATACCACAGGGCGACATCTACAGACTTGTATGGAGCAGGCCACGTAGGTGTCAGGCAGTGATAAACGATCAAACAGGTCATACACATTATTGAAGCTCCCAAAGTCCTACGAAAAGCACCCACAATGACGGGATGAATGATTGTTTCCACTTTGTTTTCGACAACTGTCAGACACTTCAATTCTTTCTACGAAAACGATAGAGGATATAATGTTTTCCTGTGTACTTACTTTATGAAAGAAAAAGGTATAATTTGCAAACGTACCCAGTCCTCAATTATTGCTCAATGGAGTATGGCAGACGTCATAGGTTATGTTCCCTTAATCCTTTTGAGCAGCGTGTACTGATCACAGTGGTGGTTCAGAAAAACTGCTATCTTAAGTGAAGGCAGAATGAACTTTACGTGGAATAGTTGGATCCTGATTGCAAAGTGCACCTTAGCCGAAGGACATCAGAATTTGAAAATAATGGTGAGGGGTCACGAATAACTTTTAGAATCTTTGAGTATAAAAATATTTTATTGCATTATAGCGTAGTTATGCCCCGATGACTCACATAGCACACGTGTATAACACGTGGTACAAAGAGGGAAATAAATGAACAGAGGACAATCTATATGCGTTAGATCAGATAATATTGAAAGAAGCTCGTTAAACGGGAGGGTGATGAGTTCAAACACCATACTATTCGGACAGATTAACTGAAACCAGGTTCTGTGCCATGCTTCAAAAGTAACTCATCTTTCAAAGCCACGAACGTAACATCTAAAGCAGGGCTTCACAACATACGTGCTCGCGGAGCAAGCTGTGAGCAGCAAGGCGCGAGCACGGAGCAGCGCGATCACGCTACCCCCACTACTGGACCAGAGCGGAGAGTGGGAAAAGTCACGTGTGGCACACAACAACTGCCGCCAGTCAATGTAAATCCGCGGCCACCTGCAGGGATATCACTCACGAATTATTACTGCGACAAATGAAACAAATAAAGGAGAATGTACACATGCCACATAATTTTATTAGCTTAGTGTATGCCTCTACATTCGCATTAATTTGTGAACTGTTACACAATAAAAGGTGTAACTGAAGTGTGGGATTCTCCGTTATCTTGTACTTTTTGCCCTTTACAATCGCGTCTATGTTTGGAGTAATTGTTCTTGTGCAGCGTGCAGTTTAAATTTCGATCAGACAATGCGTTTCTCAGGCGCGTCTTGTTACATTTCATTGCAGAGAACAGTTGTTCACAAACATACGTGGAACCGAACATTGATATTATTGTAGCCGCCAGTTTGTGCAAACGAGGAAATCTATCCTGAGGGAAGTGTCTGTAGAATTCCAAAATGTTTTTCTTGTTCTGAAATTTGTCTCTGTATTCTCTGTCACACTGCATGTCAATAATTTCTTGCTACAGCTCAGGACGAATCTCTTAAATATTCGCTGAATATGGAGAGAACAGATCACAACCACTGTCTAGTGCTGTCAGATCTTGAAAGCACTGATCAACTAAACTATGTGAATAACGTTCACAGTCTTTGTGAACATCTTGCATGGATGATAATTTAGGAAAATGAGCTAGGTTTCCTGTTTCCAGCTGACTCACCCAAAGTGTCAATTTAATTTTAAAAGCTCGTATTCGATCTATGAAATGAGTAATTAGCAGACCTTTACCTTGTAGTGAAATGTTCAAAGCATTCAGATGGCTAGTTAAATCTGCTAAGAACGCGAGATCACATTCAAACGTGCGCACGCATTTCCCCTCCCTCCCCTCCCACCCCTCCCTCCCTACTCCGCGACCTTGCACCTGCTCGCGAGCACGTGCCTGAGCAGACGCGAGTACTCGCGCTCCAAACCGACCAGTTGTTAAGCCCTGATCTAAACGTAGAAAAGAATCACTGAAGTTCGCCAAAATACTGTGCGTCACGAAGCCAAGTTCTGCAATACGAACCAGAAAATGGGGTCAAGTTTATAACCCGATGCCTGTGAGAGAACGACAGACTATAACTCAAATTGTACTCAACTCCTACTTTGCTATAAAGCACCTTACTACTCCTCTCAATGCCAGCGACATCGTCCAACTAGACTTCGCTTTGTCCATTCAGACGAAATGTCCATCGCTCGAACCACGTGGCATGCTCGCTACTCGCTAGCCGCTGTAGCCATCTCGCCAAAGCGCTTACTCAAGGCTCGTGTCAAAGACAGTCATGTCTTTATGTATCAATAGCTCGGTAGAAAATGTATCTTTGAAGAGTGTTTTTGGTCTAAGAAGACTCGAAAGAAGTTCAGTACTGAAAGTTGTGAATGTTACAGACTAGTGGGTCCTGTCATGTCACCGAAGTTAAGCACTGTCGGTCCTGGGTGGCGCTTGGATGGGTGACTGTCCAGGCCTGCTAAGCTCTGTTGGCGAGCTGGGGGCAAATGAGGAGCTACTTGATTGACAAGCAGCGGCTCTGGTGACGAAAACTGACAACGGCCAGGAGAGCACAGGTTACACCAAACCTGCATCCAGTGCCACCTATCGGCTGAGGATGACACGGCGGTCGGTCGGTACCATTGGGCCTTCCGAGGCGTATCCGGAGTGAGTTTCACTGTTCTATACCTTCTTTTTACTATTGTTTCCTGTTAGGTATTTCGTTCTCGTTGTTTCCTTGCAGGTCACCTTCAGTCATTACTCATGCTGCCCTTACGATTTCTCTAGAACATGTAGTGTGACGAGATATTGAAGCTTTCACACTGCTAAATTTCCCACTTCAATCACTGCAGGCGAGAAAACTCGATAGTAATGTAATATATGTTAAAGGGATATTATATGTATTAAAATGGTTTTATGCTGAGGGCATGAATGATCCAACGTTCTGGGGGCAGAATCTTCACTGCAGCAGTCGTAGACGGAGTAACGGCCACCGACACAACTTCTGTGACAGCAAGCAATCACCATAAACTCGACCAGTTAACTTTTGCAAAGTGACTAGTGTATATTTCATATTACTAACATAAAATATGAAAAAGTACAATGTGTAAGCAGGCTGTTTATGTTTTCTCTATGTAAGTAGGCTGTTTAGGTTCTTATATTGGCAACATTACGTAGCGCTCTGTATGAAAATCACTGGCTGTGCTGTGTGCAGTATGTGGCTAGTTTGCATTGTTGTCTGCCATTGTAGTGTTAGACAGCGGCAGCTGGATGTGAACAGCGCGTAGCGTTGCACAGTTGGAGGTGAGCCGCCAGCAGTGGTGGATGTGGGGAGAGAGATGGCGGAGTTTTGATAATTTGTAATACTGGATGTCAATTATGAATATTAAGGTAAATACATTGTTTGTTCTCTATTAATATCTTTCATTTGCTAACTATCCCTATCAGTAGTTAGTGCCTTCAGTAGCTTGAATCTTTTATTTAGCTGGCAGTAGTGGCGCTCGCTGTATTGCAGTAGGTCGAGTAACGAAGATTTTTGTGAGGTAAGTGATTTCTGAAAGGTATAGTTTAATGTTACTCAGGGCCATTCTTTTGCAGGGATTTTTGATAGTCAGATTGCGTTGCGCTAAAATTATTGTGTGTCAGGTTAAGCACAGTCTTGTATAAATTGTTCTAAGGGGACGTTGCATATGTCGACCCTTAGCCTAGGATACCTCACTGGAATCTTCTGATGTTTTCTTGTAGTTTGTGTATTTAGTGTAGCTTTTGTTTATTGCTAGCGCGTAATTGTAGAGAGAATCTCCTTTGTAGTTGCAGTCTTTCATTGTTGTACTGTAAAACAGTTGTGGCATGCATGTAGATTTGCACCAAGTATTTCGCAGCTGCGCTTGTAATTAACTACATATTATTTTCAGTGCTATGTTAATGTGTTCTCTTATTTTTGCTATTCAAATTGTGCTTTTCTGTGTTATCGTGTGAAATATTGTGACAATAATGGCGTGTGAAAAACGTAACACTCGGCTCCAAAGTAAACTGAGAAATGACAGTGAAGACGAAAGCAGTGTGTTGGCCCCACCATGTAATGAATTAACTAATATTCAAAGTAGTAATTTGGTAACTGTGCATAGGGAAATGGAGCGGGCGTCAAACAATGGCGTAGGCAGTGAAACAGGTAGTGAACAGGGAAGCATATCGATCGATCGGTCGGTAACAGCTCGCCTCAGGAATCCGAAATGATAGGACACAATTTTGCAAATACTGTAGATTCAGATTTTGCGTCCTCACCGTTTTCTCAAATGAGTCAAGACACATTTTCCGCTTGTCAAAATGTGAATGTTGCCGGTGCAAATTCACTGCCGAAAAGCACTGAGGAACATGTATCAGACACCAGTGCATTGTTATTACAGTTAATGCAACAAATGGGACAAAGGCTACAAAAGTTAGACACAACGCTTGAACAAAATCAGAAACAAATGGGACAAAATCTTCAAAAGTTAGACACAATGGAACAAAATCAGAGACAAAAACAGCAAAAGCTTCAAAAGTTAGACACAATGGAACAAAAGCTTCAAAAGTTAGACTCAGTGGAACATACGCTTGAACAAACACGTGAAGATTTAACTACTGAGTTACATAAAATCGAATCGAAATGTCAGAAAGTCTGTAATGACGTAAAAACACAAATTTGTGAGCATTTCCAACCTATTTTTTCGCGTCATGAAAATGCATTACAGAATCATGAAGCAGCCATAAAAGAACTGCAAACTATTGTTCATGAAAATCACGACACCTTGCAAGCTAAAATTGACTCAGTTGCATCTACCGATTCGGTTACGCAACTTGCAAAAACTCAGGAAAATTTAAAGGACACAGTAGATTCGTTTTCAACACAAATGGACACTCTGAAACTTGGTTCAGAAAAACACACTGAAGAAATGTGTTCACTATCGGAGAAAGTAGCCGAACTTTCGGATCAGGTCACTAACTTATCTACGAAGGTAGATGATAATCTGAATGATACAAAACCGGTAGTCTTTAATGACACAGAAGAGTGCGAACAAATTAGGAAACTGAAACAAAATCTGAATCAAATCAATACACAGTACAAAAGAGAAATCCGGGAAGTACAAGATCAGCTGACACAGGTAATACAAGAATTACGTATTTCAGAGGACACTCGCGCCCCAATACGGGAAGAGGGACATAGAAATACGGAACAGCCACAAAATAATAACACAGGGCATTTCGGAAGTTATGAAAGAAATTGGCAATGTGCACCGAATTTTGAGATCGAACCGCCGACACGACGTAACAATGACCGATATGCTACTCGCCGACACGATGATTTTGACTATAAGCTGTTCATTACTACACGTAAATTCAAAACGTTTAAGAATTCTGCCAACGACATTCATCCACAAGCGTGGCTCCATCAATTCTCTCATTGATTCCCTCCCAACTGGTCATTGGAGCACAGGTTAGAATTTATGTGTGGCTACTTAGAGAATGAACCAGGTGTAAGAATGCGATCGGTCATTCACGATTGTCACAGTGAAGGAGATTTTTATCATGCCTTCCTCTCAGCATATTGGTCTCAAGCTACACAAGACCGAGTAAAACATACACTCCTGGAAATGGAAAAAAGAACACATTGACTCCGGTGTGTCAGACCCACCATACTTGCTCCGGACACTGCGAGAGGGCTGTACAAGCAATGATCACACGCACGGCACAGCGGACACACCAGGAACCGCGGTGTTGGCCGTCGAATGGCGCTAGCTGCGCAGCATTTGTGCACCGCCGCCGTCAGTGTCAGCCAGTTTGCCGTGGCATACGGAGCTCCATCGCAGTCTTTAACACTGGTAGCATCCCGCGACAACGTGGACGTGAACCGTATGTGCAGTTGACGGACTTTGAGCGAGGGCGTATAGTGGGCATGCGGGAGGCCGGGTGGACATACCGCCGAATTGCTCAACACGTGGGGTGTGAGGTCTCCACAGTACATCGATGTTGTCGCCAGTGGTCGGCGGAAGGTGCACGTGCCCGTCGACCTGGGACCGGACCGCAGCGACGCACGGATGCACGCCAAGACCGTAGGATCCTACGCAGTGCCGTAGGGGACCGCACCGCCACTTCCCAGCAAATTAGGGACACTGTTGCTCCTGGGGTATCGGCGAGGACCATTCGCAACCGTCTCCATGAAGCTGGGCTACGGTCCCGCACACCGTTAGGCCGTCTTCCGCTCATGCCCCAACATCATGTAGCCTGCCTCCAGTGGTGTCGCGACAGGCGTGAATGGAGGGACGAATGGAGACGTGTCGTCTTCAGCGATGAGAGTCGCTTCTGCCTTGGTGCCAATGATGGTTGTATGCGTGTTTGGCGCCGTGCAGGTGAGCGCCACAATCAGGACTGCATACGACCGAGGCACACAGGGCCAACACCCGGCATCAGGTGTGGGGAGCGATCATCTACACTGGCCGTACACCACTGGTGATCGTCGAGGGGACACTGAATAGTGCACGGTACATCCAAACCGTCATCGAACCCATCGTTCTACCATTCCTAGACCGGCAAGGGAACTTGCTGTTCCAACAGGACAATGCACGTCCGCATGTATCCCGTGCCACCCAACGTGCTCTAGAAGGTGTAAGTCAACTACCCTGGCCAGCAATATCTCCTGATCTGTCCCCCATTGAGCATGTTTGGGACTGGATGAAGCGTCGTCTCACGCGGTCTGCACGTCCAGCACGAACGCTGGTCCAACTGAGGCACCAGGTGGAAATGGCATGGCAAGCCGTTCCACAGGACTACATCCAGCATCTCTACGATCGTCTCCATGGGAGAATAGCATCCTGCATTGCTGCGAAAGGTGGATATACACTGTGCTAGTGCCGACATTGTGCATGCTCTGTTGCCTGTGTCTATGTGCCTGTGGTTCTGTCAGTGTGATCATGTGATGTATCTGACCCCAGGAATGTGTCAATAAAGTTTCCCCTTCCTGGGACAATGAATTCACGGTGTTCTTATTTCAATTTCCAGGAGTGTAGCATCATAATGATGAAACACTTCGAACAATCTGAATTTTCCAGTCTTGTGAAATATTTTGAAGACATGTTGCACAAGAATCAATACCTGTCAAACCCATACAGCCCCTCAGAACTCATCCGCATTTGCTTAATCAAACTGCCTGAACATTTACGACATATTATTTTAGCAGGATGTTGCAAAGACGACATTGAAGCTTTTCAGGGACTGTTACAAGAATTAGAAATTGACACAGACAGTCGCGGGATGCGACAACAGGAAAACAATCACTACAGGTCACATCCGTCACAATTCCGTGACGACAGAAACGATAACTGGACGCGACAAGGCTATTCTCACCACACAAATCGTGACCACAATAGACACCACCCGTATGACAACCGTTGGCAGAGTAGTAATAATTATAGGGAAAGATCACCTCTCCGCAGTAATGACTATCACAGAGACAATCAGAGAAACAGACAATATGGGAACCAAAATAATTATTATCAAGGGAGACAGAATAACTTTAGACGCAACGGTCCAGCGCGCAGTTACAATTCAGGGAGAAATTCTCCACCACGTGACCGACAAGAAAGAAACTATCGAATCTACCGACATGACGATATGATCGTAACGACAGACCTGAATTGCATCAGAACTGGCGAGATTTAAACAGAGCAGAGCACTCTCGTCACGATGAATTTGTAGAAGTTAGGTCTCCAAATCCCAATAACAACGTGCGCCAACAAAGAGACAATAGGCAATGACTCACTCCTCTGGCAGCCACAATACGTACTTATGAAACTGACGACGCAGCTGCCGTAGCTAGTAATTACGTAAAAATGGAAGACATTAGGGACATCTTACTCCAGGAACACGACGTAAAACATAACAACATTGCATATCCTGTGATTCACATTACTGTAAATGACGTAAAATTTACGGCAGTACTTGACTCTGGCAGTCCCATTTCAGTAATTAGTGAAACAGCTTTTAGCAAATGCAACAAATCGAACGATTGCCCCACACTTCCGTTACGTAAGATTAAATTACAAGGTGCAATCTTTGGAAAAAGTGTAGATGTACGCCAACAAACCAATTTAGAATTCTTTTGTCAAAGCCACAGCTTCTCTATGAACTTTCTTATTGTTCCATTATTGTCGACGGAAATTATACTGAGAGTAGACTTTTAGAATGAATACAAAGCAGTCTTAAGCTTTGACAATGCTGAAATAAGTTTAGTGAAAGAAGGTAAGTCAATAGCTTTGAAATTTGAAGACTGGCTCTCAAACCATGATGAGGAAATTAATCCGCTTTACCTTCTGTTAGACAACAGTTCGGAATTTTCTACGGAACTAGACACTAACAATCACTCTGCAAGTACTGTCAGGGATGACATCGACGGCATATTTGAAATTAATGAGTTAATTCAGAATAAAATTCAAACAATTGAGAATTGTAATGACACTGATAGGCAGGACCTTTTTGAGATTTTACAAGCACATTCCACAGTTTTTACTCACAAAACAGGAACAATCACGGGATTTCAATACCAATTTCGTGTTCGTGAGCATACTAAATTTTGTGTTAGACCATACGTAATTCCGGCGCATTATAGGGACCGTGTTAGAACAGAAATACAATCTATGCTTAATGAGGGCATTATTGAGCCTGCAGTAAGCTCATACAACAACCCATTACATGTTGTTGAGAAGAAAAATGGATCGATCAGGCTTGTTTTAGATTCGAGACAAATCAATACTATCATTATTCCTGGAACAGACAGGCCGCAGACGATGGAAGAACTTCTTCAAAATTTTAATGGTGTAAAAGTGTTGTCTTCCATTGATCTCAGATCCAGCTTTTATCAGATCGAACTTCATCCAGAATGTAGAAAATACACAGCTTTCCTTTGTTTCGGCGTTTGTTATCAGTTTCGGAAACTTCCTTTTGGTTTGAACATTTCTTCAGCAGCATTCATTCGCGGGTTAAATTCCATATTACCTGAGTTCTTAAAACGTCACATCACCTTATATGTGTACGATATTCTAATAGCAGAAGCTTATGGGAACAACATAACCGCATCCTCAACAGTTTGTTACGTATTTTTGCAGAATCTGGAATTACAGTTAACTTGGAAAAGTCTGAATTTGGTAGGACAAAGGTAAAGTTTTTGGGACATATTATTTCTTCTGAAGGCATTCAGCCGGATCCTGAAAAGTTAGAAGCAATCAGAGCCATTCCAGTTCCATCCACAAAAAGAAAAGTCCGCAGTTTTCTAGGTCTCATAAATTTTTACCGTCGTTTTCTGAATATGCAAATTCTAGTTACACCAAAACTTTGTTCTCCCACTGGAAAAAATACTATTTGGAACTGGGACGAACAAGCACAGTTGGAATTCAATTCTTTGAAAGAAGCGTTACTTCACGCGCCAATACTAGCTCATCCAGATCTGTCACATGATTTCTACCTTAGCACGGATTCTTCTAAAGTCGGTCTTGGCGCCCACTTATTTCAAGAAGCCATAAAAAATGACACTACTGTTCAGAAAACCATTGCTTTTGCTAGCCGAGTGCTAACGAAATCTGAAAAAAATTATTCTGTTACTGAATTAGAAGCTTTAGCTATCGTTTGGGCATTTAACAAATTCCGTTTCTTTCTTTCTGGTAAGCACGTAAAAGTATACAGTGATCATCGTGCATTACAATTTCTTATGTCTTCAAAATTAAGTCATGACAGGTTAAAACGTTGGGCATTGTTTCTGCAAGAATTCCGCTTCACAATAGTCTACATTCCCGGCAAGGAGAACATTGTTGCGGACGCGCTGTCACGCGCACCGGCTGGGCTTGAGAAAAGTGACACAGAAGGCAACCTCGAGAAAAATTTCAGTATTCTTTACATTCAGAAAGTCGCCTTTGAAAACTTCATCACCACATCTTTAAAGGACATTGCTCATGAACAAGATAATGATCCGATTTGGAAAGACATCAAAAGTAAATGGCATGAAAAGACACACACTCAGATTCGGCATTATTACCTGGTTAGAAACAACATACTCTTCAAACGCTGCACTGTTGATGACAAGCTATGGGTACTTTGCATTCCAGACGATTTTGTTAATAAGCTCATTTGGTACATTCATTTCAGCTACGCACATTTTGGCCCACGAAAATGTTATCATATTCTTCGAACGACTTGTTATTTTAACAATATGGAAAAGCGAATTCGAAGAGTCTTGTCTATTTGTAAACTTTGTCAAAAGGCGAAACCGTCTACTATCTCGCATCGTGCTCCGCTGTTTCCTATCATTCCTTCTAAATTAAAAGAATTTGCTGCTGTTGATCTCTTGGGACCACTTGTCAGAACATCTAATGGATTTGCGTACGTTCTAGTCACTGTTGAACTTACTTCAAAATTTGTTTCTTTCACTCTGTTACGTAAAGCCACTGGACGGTCTGTATCCAACGCCTTTGTTAAAAATTTCTTACGTGAAGTTGGACACGTTAGTAAAGTCATTTCAGATAACGGACCGCAATTCAGATCTGCTGTTTGGTCACGCATGCTTCGGAATCATAAAATCAAACCTGTTTTTATTTCATTGTATTCACCACATTGTAACCCATCTGAACGGATTATGAAAGAAATCAATAAGCTTTGCAGACTTTATTGTCACAGAAAGCATCAGCATTGGGACAGATATTTACACTTATTTCAAAATGTGCTGAATGAAATGCCTCATGATTCCACTGCTTTACCACCTACTCTTGTACTGAAGAATGTAGAACCTCCGAACAGAATCAGAGAGCTTGTACCTTTCCCGAATACACGTAAACTTCGACACAAAGACATAATTGATTTGGCTCTTAAAAATATAAAATCTGCAGCAGACAAAAGGAGAAAAATACACGGTAAAGGAAATGCCAAGAAATTATATATTGGTCAGAAAGTTCTCATTAAAGCCCATTTATTGTCACATAAGAAGAAACACTTGAGTCACAAATTCTTTCTAGTTTACAATGGACCTTACAGAATCCGACGTATACCACATGATAATTGCGTTGAAGTTGAAACTCTGCGTACTAGGAAGAGTAAAGGTTTACACCACGTTTCACATGTAAAACCGTTTATTGAAAGATAATCTGCTTTTTAACTTTGTCTTTACCATAAAATTTTTCACTTCACGTTACCAGTACTCTTTGTCACACAAACTGTTAACATGCAACTATGTTTTAAAGCTAACTAACCATCCAGTCAAGAACATAGGTAACTTAGACAAGTAATTGCGAATGCATTGTTATTGCGAACAGACGACACAGTGTTGTTATTTATACATTCTTGCTTGTTAGTTGCACGATTACGTAACGACTATAAGGCTCACATACTTAGAACATTTACCAGTACTGCTAATGAGATTTTAATGCAACATTTTGGTTTACTTGAAAATACATTCTGAATTAAAGTACTTTCTGTGAGATTAAAGATGACTTAGTATTTGGTTTCTTTGACAGCTACATGGTTATATTACGACACTACTAATGTGTGACATAATTTACATTGTTGCTTTTGCGGTGTATCTGTTTTATATCTGCGCAGTTTTTCTGAATTATTCTGGAAAGCAAAACATGTTTTATTAGTAACTTTTGTGGTATAGCTACAAGGAGACAGCCTTTTCCATAGCACAACAATACGTTACGCCACAGTACTTTCATCATCACAACAATAAGCGTAATAACTAAGATATCTATACGCAAAGCATTTCACTTTTGTTTATCATGAGGTAAGTACATTGGCTTCTGCAGAACTTAGCTTTCGGAGGAAAATAACTACGACACTTCCACAGAGATTATCTTACAACAAGATGCACATTTAGCGCTACAGGACACGCATTTCAGTGATTAATTTTGTACTTAAAACATTTATTTTTAAAGATTTTTGAATTACAAAGAAAGTTTTTCGTGATACATTTCATTCCATTGCTGTAATCTGTAACACCTGAGGGTATAATTACAATAATCCTCAGGGGGGTACATGCTTACTTTGTGTACCATGTGTTTGGCAAGCACAAGGAGCCCTAGCTAATATGGTATTTGCTTATACAACTTTACACATCGGTACCATATTTCTCTAACACAAATTACACAGCTATCTGATCATTTAACTGAGAGAGACAAACTTTTTTATTACGTCAGTGACAGATGTTTACGTGATTACACCGTTGGATAACTTCACACTTACGAAATTGTATTTTGTCTGTACTTTGTAAACTGTTCATATTTTTTCGGACCTATTGTGATATTATGAGAGGTTTGAATGATGTATTTGGTATGGGATCACGATTTTTAAAGTACGTTTGAGGCAGATGACACTTTTAACATGAGCAGAGAATTTTTTTAAGTTTTGAAATTATTGGAGGAAGCTACGACGATTTTGAGATCTGACTGAGGTGTTATGATGTTATTATTACAATGACGATGCGTATTACGCTGTTGAGGTATGTTTATGATCAATAAGCTGAGAGTCGTACTTTAAGAGTTATGAAATGCGTGTAAATGCGTGAATGTATCAAAATTAAGGCGAAAATTTTTTGGACACTGTTATATTCATAAGATTATGTTTCTACACATTTGCAACGCAAATTCTTGACCTGTGAAATATTTTTATATGAGACTGTCACTGTAGTGGAAATTGCTGTCGTAAATATTTCCATAAGAAAGTTAAGTGACCACCTGCATGTAATGCGTCGTGGGCACACAGCTGTGTCAAACACCTGGAGAACAAGCCATTAGGGTGTGCCTTTCCGGAAGCACAGGTAAAAAAAAAAAAGAAAAGAGGCAGGCCTTAATCCTCGCCATTGACATTCCTTTAGAGAAAATATTGCAAATGCGACACCCTCATTACTTCCATTAACCTTGCTATTGACATTCCTTTGTAGAAAGCATCGCAAATATTACACACTCATTACCTGAAAACATATGATTACTCGTACTTCGTGCTAATTACTGAAATGCTTATGAATTGATGGGAAATATTCGTACATCTGCACACCTGATTATGACAAGTGTCTTTCTACGAGAGTTGAGAGCTACTGACTTACGAAATGCCACATGACTATTGAATGATATTTTTATGCTTTGGTTTGCGTAATTGCTTATTTCATTTGATATCTGGTTTCCAGCTGTGTTGCAGCATTGCTTTTATAAAATAAAATGCATTTGCTAATGTGAACACTTTCTGTCAACAGATCTATTAAATAATTATTTTATGATCCACATTCTTCGAAAAAGGAGCTTTTGGAATGGAAAGAACAATAAGAAATTTATGATCTACTTCCAGGAAAACGAGGGCACATAAATAGTCATTTCCCTTCACAGGAATTGCATAAATAATTTCTTTACGATTTGGTAACTTATCTGCTAGTGTAAATTCTCGTGATGCATCACTCTAGTGTTAAGATGTGACATAGGTATTAGACATGGCCATTTTAGTGTAATATTTTTTTCTGCTTGAGCTTTGTCATGTTTAGATATAAGTTGCTGCTGCTGTTTGCCAGGCATAGTGCTACTGAATTTTAAATTGTGTTACTCTGTTAAGCTAGTTTTACTACTGACTTATATTTATTGTTGCGGCACATTGGCTCATATTAGTTGTAATGTTGCATTGCTTGGTAATTTAGATTTACTGTAGCTTGCTTTGCAATTTTCCATTTTTTTGCATTGCTGTTTGTGTTAATTTGTTATGTGCTGCTGCATTGCCTCGTCCCGTGGTATATATATCTGAGCTCAGTAGATTTAAGTTAGCTTAAGAGGGGGTAGACTATATAAGAAACTGACTATGGAGAATAGGTAAAGAATGCATTGCGAAGTTATATGAAAAAGATTTGGGCCCAAATGAGTATTGTACAATCAGAAATAATTATTTTGAAAGAAATATGAATAGAATACAGGAAGGAGGTATAGATAGGACTTTTTGGGAATAATGATGAATGAAGGGAGATCTCCGAGAAGTAAAGAAAGTTTTGTTTGCAAAATACTGCAGTAAAACAAACCCTGTCCTTTCCTTTTGTGTCATCCCTCTATATGTTTGTGTACCCTTGTGTATTTGTGTTTTTCCTGTCTTTATGTGCTTAGCTGATGAGAGCTATGTTGTAGAATTTTTCTGTTATTTACTTTGTAAAAATGTTGAGACATTATTTACTCTGTTTTGTTTTAATGCTCATGTGTAAAGTTGATGTTTCAAAAGTTATTCTGATCTTTTATGTATGTACTCATGTTATAATTCCTGTAACATTGATGTATATGTTTATTTCTATTCTGTTGTAAAGCCTGTACTACAAATGTTATCTGTATTGTTATGTTCTTTAATGATGTATTTTGTACCTTTGTAATTGTATTCTCATGTTATAATATTGTAATTGACGCCAGTTAATCAAATTAAGTAACTTGTAAGCATCCATTTCACTGCACACGTTTCTGTTGGTCATAGTATGTGGACAATATGTGAGAAGTAGGGACTGTTAGTGTTTGCACGTGTGTTGATAATTCAGCAAGGGACTGGATAACAGCATTGCTCGTTCTAAGGACAATTCCACAAACTTTGTGAGTGCACAAGTGGTGGTTTATGGACTTGCTATCTTCTCTGCAAGACTCTTCGATGGTGATTGTGCACCTGCACAGTCGCAACAGATGGCTGCTGGCCGTCTCTACAAGGACTACAGTGGGTCTGCATCTTTGATGGCCCACCAATACTCTCTACCAGGACTGCAGTGGGTCTGCTCTGTGATGACCTACCTACCAATCTTCTTCAAAACGTCGACTGACTCTGCTGTGGGTTTGCTCTGTTGTGGCCCATTACCTGTCAGCATGTCAAGAGTCAGCACTGTCTTTCTGTTGGAAGGACGACACTACTTCTTCAAGACTGCATGGACATCCACTACTTCCGTGAGCATTGTCTTTTACTGCTCAGACTTTGATAAAAGAAACGGCAGTTTTACTATGATGAATGATCAGGACTGTCTTTATGGACTGTGAGAAAATTTTAGCTTTTGACCAACATTGTATAAATAAGTGTGTGCATTTGATATCTTTGTTATTGTAATTATGAAAAATTTTTACAAATCATTATTGGCCACTGGCCAAAAAAATTTGTAAAATTTTTTGTGGGGAGCATGGGGGCTATGTAAGTAGGCTGTTTATGTTTTCTCTATGTAAGTAGGCTGTTTAGGTTCTTATATTGGCAACGTTACGTAGCGCTCTGTATGAAAATCACTGGCTGTGCTGTGTGCAGTATGTGGCTAGTTTGCATTGTTGTCTGCCATTGTAGTGTTAGACAGCGGCAGCTGGATGTGAACAGCGCGTAGCGTTGCACAGTTGGAGGTGAGCCGCCAGCAGTGGTGGATGTGGGGAGAGAGATGGCGGAGTTTTGATAATTTGTAATACTGGATGTCAATTATGAATATTAAGGTAAATACATTGTTTGTTCTCTATTAATATCTTTCATTTGCTAACTATCCCTATCAGTAGTTAGTGCCTTCAGTAGTTTGAATCTTTTATTTAGCTGGCAGTAGTGGCGCTCGCTGTATTGCAGTAGGTCGAGTAACGAAGATTTTTGTGAGGTAAGTGATTTCTGAAAGGTATAGTTTAATGTTACTCAGGGCCATTCTTTTGCAGGGATTTTTGATAGTCAGATTGCGTTGCGCTAAAATTATTGTGTGTCAGGTTAAGCACAGTCTTGTATAAATTGTTCTAAGGGGACATTGCAAATGTATCGTGTGGTATTTCCTGTTGAAACGTTTCACTTCATGTTTAGTGATGGTCAAGTACACACACACACACACACACACACACACACTGAAATTACTTAGCACTGTATACAATATCTTTTGTTGTGATACGAATAAATTGTATTGAACTGAGAGCATTTCCTTGAGATTAAAATACATCTCATGAGAATGAAAAGTTTTTGTCTGTTGAAAGAAAATTCACTGCTCAATGAAAAAAGCGAGGCACCCAGAAGACATGGTCAGACGTCCGTGTAACTCTGTGCACTGCAGCGCCATCGTCGGGTATGTAACTGATCAGAATTCAGTTTTCTGTGACTGGTAGAACGGTGACTAGACTGCATTACTGTTGTTCATGTTTACGTTTTTACCATGCTTGGTAAGGTATACAAGGGGTGTGAACAGAGTTAGATGTTGCGTGATCACTCTGAAGGTGGTAGTGGTGGTGGTTAGTGTTTAACGTCCCGTCGACAACGAGGTCATTAGAGACTGAGCGCACTCTGAAGGTCACAGAGATGCTGCACACTTGTGTGAGGCAGCGTTGTCAGCAGCTGAGAGTTTGAAAGGGGCCTCTTCGTGGGTCTCCATGTGGCCAGCTGGTCAAATCGTGCGATGAACAGATTTGTGCGACGTTGCGATGTGACAGTGGTCCGATGTTGGACTTAAGGGGCTCCGGAACGCCCTACACTTGCAATGTTAAAATAACGCTTATAAATTACATCTTTCCTCACAAAGTATTTGAGGTAGGAAGTTGAACTTTTTACAGATTATTTATTGGAATATGGGCTACAACTTAACACAGGGATTTTACAAAATTTTAGTTCAGTTATTAAAGATGATTTTTTTTCAATTGTAATGAAAATTCACAATATTTTTTGCAATTTTTTATTTATATATTCAAAAATATACAGTTTTTTTGGAAAAAAGGCTGTGTTAAATTATGCAGAAGGTACTGTGTAACATTTACTGAAAGTTTGAAACAAATATGTTTGGAAGATCCTTAGAAAACATGTAATTAGTATGAGAAAATAAAAGTGTTGGGAATCGAGCGACAAAGATTGGATTAACTTTTTAGTGCATTCCAGGTCCATAGGATGGATTATCTTCATCCTCTGCAAACTCCTCCTCCAGCTTCCTCTTGTTCCTCCTCCTGTTTACTCTTGCTTGTATTTCTAGACTCTTTACAGCCCTGTCTGCAGCCCAAAGGCGTTCCTTGTCTAAAGCAAGCATCGCTCGTACCATGTTAGAACCTATCTTCATTCCCATATTTCTAAATACCTTGCACCTTACAATGTTGCCATCATTGAAAGTCGCAACAGCATCATACACACCAAAGTGAAGTGTTTCTATTCCAACAAATACAGTCTTGGGGATTCTCGACCATATAACACTATTTACACTTTCATTAGGATTTTGAGTTTTTCCGTGAATACACTTTTTCAACTGTTCAGGTGCTGCTAAGTCTCTGAAAATAGGTTTAGCCACAACACATACTTTATCTCACATCACTAAAATGTACCTGATGAACACGGACGTTAATAATAACACCATTTGACAGCAGTTTAATAGCACCACAGTGGGTCACGCCCATGTAGAACACATTTAAAAAAAATTTAAAAATAGTTGTAGTCTTCGGAATTGAATAAATTATATATCTATTAAAAAGTAATAGTCTGCAGATTCAGAAAACGCAAAAAAGTAAAAATTGAACTTTTCATGATTTTGAGCCTTTCCGGAGCCCCTTAATGGGAACTTGACGGCAGGCATGTTCGTTGCCAAGGTTCTGTCAACCACGTTTGACCTGCATTATTCTGTACCAAGCTCATCGTTACCCTGTCACACCTCTCCCTGGCATCAAAGCATACATAACGTTCTTCTTACAGCCCCCTGCGTTATCCAACGTCATTGGTTGTAGACTACCAGCAGCCAGATTTGGGGTATTACTGTCCCACACATAGGCAGCTTTTAACAAGACTATACAAATGACTGCAATTGGAGGGGTACTGTGACTGGCAAATGTAGACTGCTGATGAATGGCGTCGCGTTGTGTAAAGCGATGAATCACAGTTCTGCACTACCACCGATTGCCATCGTTGGCTAGTACGGCGACGATCTAGGGAAAGATTCCAGTCTTCTAGTGTTTTGGAGAGACACAGCGGTATTACTTCCTGCGGCGTGTTGTAGTGAGCCATTGGGCATGACTTCAGGTCACGGCTAGCAGGACGACACTCTGGCGGTAGAATGGTATGTCATAGACGTTGCACATCCTCATGTACTACCTCTCACACAACAGTATAATGGTGACGTTCTTCAACAGGACAATACTTTTTCGCGAATAGCATGTGTCTCTATGAATTGTCTGTTTGATGTTAAGGTACTCCTGAAGTCATCTCCCCCGATCGAATATTTGTCTGACCAGCTCAGACATCCACTGCGTCCTGTTCGCAGCATCCAGGATTTCAAGGACCAGCTGCAACAGTTGCTTCAGGAGAGGACAGAATACAACGGCCTTATTTTACTTTCCCAACCGAACCAGGCCATAGCGGCTGAAACATAATAAGGATAAGTGGACTCATATTGTCAAGTTCTTTCAATATTTGACTAGATTTTATAATCACTGAACTAACATTACATACCCTCTCAACCACTGAAGTTTCATTTTCTTTTCCCTCCTTCTCTTCTGCATGAGTCACTTTTTTGTCATGTCGTGTACTCATGATGTACTACTTGTCTGGCAAAAGTATTAGAACAAAAGAGAGAAAATAGGTATTTACAAGAAGCACAAGATTATCTCTGAAAAATTAGCACAATACATCATCTAGAAGTAAGCAGAGCCTTATATACGATACATACGGCGAATTAAATGGAATCGGACAATTTTTTCCTTCTAAAGAAGCCTGCAAAAAGAAAATTTAAGATATGACATTAAAAATAAGAAGGATTAATGTGAGCTATACACTGAAGGCGGTTGCATCGTCGCAAACAGCACATTGCAATAACTTTTAATCGTCTGATTTTTGTCTGTTCCGTTGCCCATGTTTCATAGTTTATATAGATCTAGGGATTTTTCAGAAGCAGGATGGCCTTTCGTATTCCTTTTTACTGAGTCTTTTTCGCCCTTCCTTTTTAATCTGTTCTACTTCCAAGATAGAAAACTTCATCCATGTCTTCGAGAGTTGCTTGTCGAAGTATTAATTACCCATCCACCATGTGTACTATCTACTGACTTCATTACTTTAGTTTTGTTTTTGTATCGTTCCATTTCATTAAGCATTACACTAAATTTTTGTTCATTTTCGACGACCACTTCACCGTCATCAGCGAATCGTATTATACTGATTATCTGCCTGTGAGAAACTGTCCCCACAACGAAATGGATACGTTACATCAACTTTGGCTAAGTTTCTTTGTGTTTAATTTTCTCTCCTCTCAATTTTCCTTCATCTTTGCAGCGTGCCGTTCCTTTTCTTTGTGGATTCACTTGCTTCAATTTGCTGACCTCCTACTTTTCTGCAATCCTGTCCTTTGTTTTGTTTCCTTATAAGGTGTTCTGCTGTGTATTATCTCCGCTCTAATTCCAGTGTTTATCACATCTTTGCACCTTCAATTAACCATGTTGATTCGGATTTGTAGTTGTTTATTTAGTTCAATATCTGTTTAATTAGTCCGTTACTGTCCATTCGTTAAATGAGTCCATAAAACTTTTGCCCTCTTCTCCTCGTTACATGTGTTAAGTTTTCCATTTTGTACTGAACTCTTTGTTTGACCTTAATATGTGCTCCGCATTACTATTAGTTTTAGGTCGCAGCATTTTTCTTGGAATTATTCTTTCGCCTTTTTCCAGTTTTTCAAGGTACCCAAATGTTATTGGTTTAAGCATTTTTGCTGTATACAGTGTCTCCGGCCGTACCACCGTTTCATCGCGTCTTAGTTTTCTGTTCCAGGACAAAGATTTTTTGTCGTATGGAATGTTCTTTCCATTTGATGTACTCTGTTTTCTATTGCTATGTTTCTTCTGTATTTCTCGCATCCGTGTAGCTGGGGGTTTAAAATAATCCGTTTAAGACTCTGTATTTGTATGAATTTTAGACAATATACACTCCTGGAAATGGAAAAAAGAACACATTGACACCGGTGTGTCAGACCCACCATACTTGCTCCGGACACTGCGAGAGGGCTGTACAAGCAATGATCACACGCACGGCACAGCGGACACACCAGGAACCGCGGTGTTGGCCGTCGAATGGCGCTAGCTGCGCAGCATTTGTGCACCGCCGCCGTCAGTGTCAGCCAGTTTGCCGTGGCATACGGAGCTCCATCGCAGTCTTTAACACTGGTAGCATGCCGCGACAGCGTGGACGTGAACCGTATGTGCAGTTGACGGACTTCGAGCGAGGGCGTATAGTGGGCATGCGGAAGGCCGGGTGGACGTACCGCCGAATTGCTCAACACGTGGGGCGTGAGGTCTCCACAGTACATCGATGTTGTCGCCAGTGGTCGGCGGAAGGTGCACGTGCCCGTCGACCTGGGACCGGACCGCAGCGACGCACGGATGCACGCCAAGACCGAAGGATCCTACGCAGTGCCGTAGGGGACCGCACCGCCACTTCCCAGCAAATTTGGGACCCTGTTGCTCCTGGGGTATCGGCGAGGACCATTCGCAACCGACTCCATGAAGCTGGGCTACGGTCCCGCACACCGTTAGGCCGTCTTCCGCTCACGCCCCAACATCGTGCAGCCCGCCTCCAGTGGTGTCGCGACAGGCGTGAATGGAGGGACGAATGGAGACGTGTCGTCTTCAGCGATGAGAGTCGCTTCTGCCTTGGTGCCAATGATGGTCGTATGCGTGTTTGGCGCCGTGCAGGTGAGCGCCACAATCAGGACTGCATACGACCGAGGCACACAGGGTCAACACCCGCCATCATGGTGTGGGGAGCGATCTCCTACACTGGCCGTACACCACTGGTGATCGTCGAGGGGACACTGAATAGTGCACAGTACATCCAAACCGTCATCGAACCCATCGCTCTACCATTACTAGACCGGCATGGGAACTTGCTGTTCCAACAGGACAATGCACGTCCGCATGTATCCCGTGCCACCCAACGTGCTCTAGAAGGTGTAAGTCAACTACCCTGGCCAGCAAGATCTCCGGATCTGTCCCCCATTGAGCATGTTTGGGACTGGATGAAGCGTCGTCTCACGCGGTCTGCACGTCCAGCACGAACGCTGGTCCAACTGAGGCGCCAGGTGGAAATGGCATGGCAAGCCGTTCCACAGGACTACATCCAGCATCTCTACGATCGTCTCCATGGGAGAATAGCAGCCTGCATTGCTGCGAAAGGTGGATATACCCTGTACTAGTGCCGACATTGTGCATGCTCTGTTGCCTGTGTCTATGTGCCTGTGGTTCTGTCAGTGTGATCATGTGATGTATCTGACCCCAGGAATGTGTCAATAAAGTTTCCCCTTGGTGTTCTTATTTCAATTTCCAGGAGTGTACATGGTGCTCACCTTATTTGAACTCCCTTAGTACTGATGAATTTCCTGCTTTCTCTCAATACTTCCTGCAACGCACAGTCGCAAAGTAGGGGTGAAAATTCATCGTCATACACCTGACGTTGTTTCAAAAGATACCCGTTAAATTTTACTTCCGATTTTAATGTCTTTATTAATGAACTGTATTTCAAATTTAGGTATATCCTTCAGAACTCTTTTCCTGACTTTCTCTTAAATATCCTGAACCTTTCTGAACCGAAGGTGTGTCATTAGTAAATGTTGTTTCTTGCAGCGATGTTATTAAATTCTTTTTACGTTAAGAAAGATTATCAAAGTTTTAGGTTTTCCTGTTTCTGAGAGTGGATTTACTTTAAAAGTGGCTAGGTAATTTATGTCTCTGTGTTTGATTTTATGGGTTCGTTGTTGAAGGCCGATTTCAGGATTCCCTGACTCATCGCATGCAGCGTGTCGTAGGACCCCAGCATCAGAATTCCTAGTCTGCATTTCTTTGGTAATTGGGGACTGCTTACTCCTACAAAGTGCACGTCAGTTGTTGATCGTTTCTTGAGTTAAGGGAACGAGTCCTCGTTAGACAGTTCTCGAGGTGATTAGTTGTTAGGAAAACATTTTCCAGCTACACCTCTGGTAAACAGACGCTGGCCATTTGCGCTTTTTGCAAGTAAGGCGTAATTTTATTTTGAGCTGCTTCTTCCGCCGTTTTGCTGTCCGAAGATCCACTTTCTCCTCCTTCACCGCCGTTGAAATCTTCACCATAATGTTTTTTTCTAAGAGACTGTTACTCCTCTCCCTCGTCCTTGCTCATCACTGGCATTAAATGTCCGTGGTGGCAATGAGCAACCCTAACTTAAAACGTTGTTGATTTTGACGTCTCGCGCCGTTCCACCACTGCTAAGTCGCCGAGTAGGCTCCAATTATTGTATCGCTGTAGCTGATGCGACAATGCCTAAGAAAGAAGCCATCTTACATTCCACATAATGAATAGCAGTTTTTCCTAAATATATTTTTCAGTTTTGGCAGTATGGTTCTGCGTGGGGCAAAACACAAGCACAAATTCTTCCTTCTTACTATGACTTTTGTGTATGATATGTTTCTTATATTGCAAGTTTCTGTGGAGAGACTTTGCCGCATTTAAGAATGTTTAGGTCTGTGTTTATGTCTGTTAGCCTAGGTTCATATCCATAAGATGCTCTGCAAATGGAGAATGACGGTTGCTTCTCTTGAGATACGTTCTGTGTTCAGTGCATGTTATGATGAAATTTCTATCAGTCCATCCGATATAAATCGAGATGCAGTCTTTTGATAGATTCCATATATATTTTGTTTGTCTGTGATAGTGTTGGTTGTTCTCAGTTTCATTTGTGTGGAGCTATTTGTTCTGTACGGTATTTTCAATGTTTATTTTTTTAAAATATGTTACCAATACAGTGAGTTGCTTGCTTTTTGTGGGTTAATGTGTTCTAATTGTGTGTTGTTATGGGTGTTTCATGTTCAGGTATGTTCAGAGTGTTTGTGTTCCACGTGTTTATTTTTGTGTGGCTCTGTCTGTTTTTCGACATTGATCTATTGGTTGTTACGTGTTGGGTATCTCAACTTTGTGATTCAGATTGTCTATTATGTTTGTAGCGTATCCACTTTGAGCATATCGACAGATCAAATCTAACACACAAACACTGCCACACAGAACATAAAAAACACAGACAAAACACAGAGACAAACAACATACACAAGCATCTTGCTTGGGTAAACAGTTGTTACACACTGATGTACGACAACAAATAAGTTCACTGGGTTGGTAAAATATTAAAAAATGAAGGACTACAGAACAGATAACTCTGTATATAAGAAACTGAAGACAACCAACACTAATTCAGGCAAATACAATACATCTTGAATCTATCAATTTACATGTCATGAATGCATATATTGAACAGACAGGTAGAAGTTTCAGAATTAAATACACTGAACAAGGGAGACACTTAAGAGTAACAGTGGTAATTTTGAATTTGCAGAGCACATTTTGGCTATGAAACACAGGCCAACAGACATAGACATCATCTTTCAAATTCTCCAATGCAGCAAAAACCCCCCACAGATATTTATAATGAGGAAAATTACCATGTACAAAAAGACATAGTTAACAAGAAAAATTTTGTGTTTGTTCAGTGCAGAACCATACTTCCTTAATTGTATATTTGATAAAAAAAACGCGGGCTTAAAGTGAGCTTCAGTCACAAGACGATATTTTTCACTTTTCCTCGCACATCGCTTATAAGCTAATGTGGTAGTGAATGCTTTCGTGTAATTAACATGTACCTCATTCAAGTGTGATAGGGAAAGAAAGGCCATCCCATATAAAACGAATGTTTTTACGTGGTTTGTAATTGGGAGTTTGATGAACTAAGGACCCTGGCGAGGTCACCACGTCCTGGATGTGGGCGGCAACATAATTAGCTGTCAGTACTAAGCGCCAAGTAGCGGCGATCCATCAGCCGCAAACGAACGACGGACTGAAGCAGGGAGCTCTGCTTTCACTTGTTCCCTACCACCCGAGCGCTTTTCAGAACGTGTCTTTTCATTACAGACAGATTTCATTTCTCTGTCGTCGAGAGATTTTTCGCGTGCGGCAATGGGTAGCGAAGTAAACAGAAGACAAATATTTGCCGTTTTTCCGAGAACTACTGTGGCGTGCTTTCGTGGAAAGAAACAAGGATGTTTACGCAAACAGAAACTTCGTTGCCAGAAAAAAATACCGCCATGTTCCTCATTAGTGCCTCGGAAGTTACTCCGAAGTCCGTCTTCTTCATTAGTCAATTCTGTGGTTGTTTTTTTTATTTTCTACCTAGAGTTCCCGGTGAAGGGTTCGGCTGTGCAGCCGAAGACATCGTGAGCTTATACAGGATCAGTTTCAGAAAATGGGCTTGATAGATGGCAGTGGAAAAGGAAAAATTGAAATGGTCATCTACAATTAGTGAAACAAAAAATGGTTCAAATGGCTCTGAGCACTAGGGGACTTAACATCTGAGGTCATCAGCCCCCTAGACTTTAGAACTACTTAAACCTAACTAACATAACCTAAGGACATCGCACACATCCATGCCCGAGGCAGGATTCGAACCTGCGACCGTAACGGTCGCGCGGTTCCAGACTGAATTAGTTAAACAGAAAATAGGAACTTGGAGAAGGAACGTAGAGAAAAAAAATTGTTTTTCTGTTAATCGAAAGACGAACTACACGCAGAGCCCCGTCTTACGCCAGCGAAAGCAATGTTTCAGTTTTGATAGATCCCTGGTGGTGACATGGTCAAGCGAGTATCTTTAATGTATCGTTCAACGGGACGTAACAGGAAGCCAAACGGATGTTCCTAGTTGGGATAGATTCATTCCTGTGAATAGAAACTCAGTCGTTCAATCCACAGACATATGCCCTAGGTAGTAAAAAAAAAAGGTCATACAGTAGAATTTCATATGCAGTTTTCAGTAATATGGGAGAAAATTTATCAATTAGCATTCGTCAAGTTCTTTGTTGAATACTCACTTCGAAGAAGGCAGTGTGTAAAGTATTGACAGAACAACAGTTACACCCCTATCGTAAAGAAAATATGGACTCCACAGGAGCCAATGACCCAAAGTGTGTATCGTCATTTTTTTATCCAGCCCATTACTACGGTTTCGTCCTAAGGTTCAATAATTTATTGTTAACGGATTAGGTTTCTCTCAGCCGTAATGGTTTTTTCAACAGTCACAAAAGTGTTGCCTGTAATGATTACAATCCGTCTCATCTCTCTAGCTACAATTCTTTAAAAGTTTTTGGTCTTGAATTGTACAAGATCAAGTAATACGGCCTTATCCTGTCAGTCACAACTGTTGGAGATGGTAGCTTCTGTTCTGCGTGACGATGTGGCGTTAACACGGCGGTGCACTATTCCACTTTGATATTAATGTCCGTCAGAAAATGAACAACAGGTACCGGTTACATTGGAAGGGGTGGATCTGTCCCATGCGCAGCGCAATCGCCGGATCTCATTTCTGCAGTTTTTTTCCCTCAGGAGTAACATGAAGTCGTTAAAGCGTCAATTTCTTGAAATGTTTTTGTGCGAGTCTTGCACAAATATGAAATTGTTGTTGTTGTGGTCTTCAGTCCTGAGACTGGTTTGATGCAGCTCTCCATGCTACTCTATCCTGTGCAAGCTTCTTCATCTCCCAGTATCTACTGCAACCTACATCCTTCTGAATCTGCTTAGTGTATTCATCTCTTGGTCTCCCTCTACGATTTTTACCCTCCACACTGCCCTCCAATGCTAAATTTGTGATCTCTTGATGCCTCAAAACATGTCCTACCAACCGATCCCTTCTTCTAGTCAAGTTGTGCCACAAACTTCTCTTCTCCCCAATCCTATTCAATACCTCCTCATTAGTTACGTGATCTACCCACCTTACCTTCAGCATTCTTCTGTAGCACCACATTTCGAAAGCTTCTATTCTCTTCTTGTCCAAACTAGTTATCGTCCATGTTTCACTTCCATACAGGGCTACACTCCATACAAATACTTTCAGAAACGACTTCCTGACACTTAAATCTATACTCGATGTTAACAAATTCCTCTTCTTGAGAAACGCTTTCCTTGCCATTGCCAGTCTACATTTTATATCCTCTCTACTTCGACCATCATCGGTTATTTTACTCCCTAAATAGCAAAACTCCTTTACTACTTTAAGTGTCTCATTTCCTAATCTAATTCCCTCAGCATCACCCGACTTAATTTGACTACATTCCATTATCCTCGTTTTGCTTTTGTTGATGTTCATCTTATATCCTCCTTTCAAGACACTGTCCATTCCGTTCAACTGCTCTTCCAAGTCCTTTGCTGTCTCTGACAGAATTACAATGTCATCGGCGAACCTCAACGTTTTTACTTCTTCTCCATGAATTTTAATACCTACTCCGAATTTTTCTTTTGTTTCCTTTACTGCTTGCTCAATATACAGATTGAATAACATTGGGGAGAGGCTACAACCCTGTCTTACTCCTTTCCCAACCACTGCTTCCCTTTCATGCCCCTTGACTCTTACAACTGCCATCTGGTTTCTGTACAAACTGCAAATAGCCTTTCGCTCCCTGTATTTTACCCCTGCCACCTTTAGAATTTGAAAGAGAGTATTCCAGTTAACATTGTCAAAAGCTTTCTCTAAGTCTACAAATGCTAGAAACGTAGGTTTGCCTTTTATTAATCTTTCTTCTAAGATAAGTCGTAAGGTCAGTATTGCCTCACGTGTTCCAACATTTCTACGGAATCCAAACTGATCTTCCCCGAGGTCGGCTTCTACCAGTTTTTCCATTCGTCTGTAAAGAATTCGCGTTAGTATTTTGCAGCTGTGGCTTATTAAACTGATAGTTCGGTAATTTTCACATCTGTCAACACCTGCTTTCTTTGGGATTGGAATTATTATATTCTTCTTGAAGTCTGAGGGTATTTCGCCTGTCTCATACATCGTGCTCACCAGATGGTAGAGTTTTGTCATGACTGGCTCTCCCGAGGCCATCAGTAGTTCAAATGGAATGTTGTCTACTCCCGGGGCCTTGTTTCGACTCAGGTCTTTCAGTGCTCTGTCAAACTCTTCACGCAGTATCGTATCTCCCATTTCGTCTTCATCTACATCCTCTTCCATTTCCATAATATTGTCCTCAAGTACATCGCCCTTGTATAAACCCTCTATATACTCCTTCCACCTTTCTGCCTTCCCTTCTTTGCTTAGAACTGGGTTGCCATCTGAGCTCTTGATATTCATACAAGTGGTTCTCTTCTCTCCAAAGGTCTCTTTAATTTTCCTGTAGGCAGTATCTATCTTACCCCTAGTGAGACAAGCCTCTACATCCTTACATTTGTCTTCTAGCCATCCCTCCTTAGCCATTTTGCACTTCCTGACGATATCATTTTTGAGACGTTTGTATTCCTTTTTGCCTGCTTCATTTACTGCATTTTTGTATTTTCTCCTTTCATCAATTAAATTCAATATTTCTTCTGTTACCCAAGGATTTCTATTAGCCCTCGTCTTTTTACCTACTTGATCCTCTGCTGCCTTCACTACTTCATCCCTCAGAGCTACCCATTCTTCTTCTACTGTATTTCTTTCCCCCATTCCTGTCAATTGTTCCCTTATGCTCTCCCTGAAACTCTCTACAACCTCTGGTTCTTTCAGTTTATCCAGGTCCCATCTCCTTAAATTCCCACCTTTTTGCAGTTTCTTCAGTTTCAATCTGCAGTTCATAACCAATAGATTGTGGTCAGAATCCACATCTGCCCCAGGAAATGTCTTACAGTTTAAAACCTGGTTCCTAAATCTCTGTCTTACCATTATATAATCTATCTGATACCTACTAGTATCTCCAGGATTCTTCCAGGTATACAACCTTCTTTTATGATTCTTGAACCAAGTGTTGGCTATGATTAAGTTATGCTCCGTGCAAAATTCTACAAGGCGGCTTCCTCTTTCATTCCTTCCCCCCAATCCATATTCACCTACTATGTTTCCTTCTCTCCCTTTTCCTACTGACGAATTCCAGTCACCCATGACTATTAAATTTTCGTCTCCTTTCACTACCTGAATAATTTCTTTTATCTCGTCATACATTTCATCTATTTCTTCATCATCTGCAGAGGTAGTTGGCATATAAACTTGTACTACTGCAGTAGGCATGGGCTTTGTGTCTATCTTGGCCACAATAATGCGTTCACTATGCTGTTTGTAGTAGCTAACCCGCACTCCTATTTTTTTATTCATTATTAAACCTACTCCTGCATTACCCCTATTTGATTTTGTATTTATAACCCTGTAATCACCTGACCAAAAGTCTTGTTCCTCCTGCCACCGAACTTCACTAATTCCCACTATATCTAACTTTAACCTATCCATTTCCCTTTTTAAATTTTCTAACCTACCTGCCCGATTAAGGGATCTGACATTCCACGCTCCGATCCGTAGAACGCCAGTTTTCTTTCTCCTGATAATTAAGAAATGTAAAGTGGGTTGTCCATGAATCTCTGTAAATTTTTTAAAAAAGATTTGAGTTCTGAGCGGAATGTAAAGTAAGATATTTCTGACGTTACATCATGGCTTGTAACTTTGGCACAAATACAAAATTTACAGTTGTCTTCGGAGCTCAATGTGCTGTGCATTTTTTTTTTCTTAAGTTGAGAGATAGCTCATTTACAATAGGGCACTTACAGATCAAAATAACCAAAAATTCCTAGTTTCACCAAGTACGCTTATGATGTAAGGAACAGCGAGAGTATTTAATATGTAGCCTTCGTGTAATCCGTTAGACCACTTTTGCGTAACCCACAGTATTTCCTCGAGGCAACTGCTCATCACTGTTAAGAAGTGGCTGCTGTTTACTGCTGTTGCGGGGTACACAAAACGTGATTCGAGAGCCATATACCGAGCATATCAGCCGGGAGCGCCTGAAAAGCCATAGCGAGAGTACTTTCTGAATTTTAATGATATCGGTCACCAAACATCTGAATTTAAATAGTAATCAGCGAGTCGGTGCCGCATACACTCACCCTGAAAGAAAATAAAAAATTCTCCATTTTCATGCCAAAGAATAACAATCATTTTCGGAGACTGAAAAAGAATACCAGCGTTAAATACTCATGTTCAATACAAGATGTAACGAAAACTTTGGCATGTTGCGTTGGAGATACTGTCAGAGCTTTTTTCTGAGAAAACAGCATGTTTTCAAAGTTATGGAAAGACATGAGAGTTTTACGTTGCAGTAAAAACGTATTACATAGCTAAGCAGGATGAATGAATAAAAGAAATGATCGCAGCCACATATTTGTATAGTTCATTATCCTCAGGGAAGCCCATGTCGCCCATTTTGTTGGTATATGGCATCTTATCTTCACTTTCCGTTTTGTCCCTGGGTGGATTTCTCACCGGACCTTAAGTTTCAACTTTGAATCCTTCAGTTTTCTTTAATTTTTAATTTTTTATTGCTTTTGAAATATAAATTACAAGGTTTTGTAAATCGGTACTAGAAATCGATAATCATACTTTAAATTACGAAACATATTTACAATCATAAATGAAGAGCACAATATTGTCTGTTCTGTTGAATCAGTTTCTTTAGTTAAACGGATTTTGGCATATAGACTTTAACTATCACTGTCAAAGAAGTTACAGTATTTGTAGACAACGTTCGATTTAACATTAAATGACCAAACAGATATCAATATTTGCCCTTTTCTAAACTTCACTTAATCATAATAGTTTTCCAGTGTTTCTCACACTGTCTGTTCATTCCTAGTCCTCTGTCTCCCTGTATTTATTTGTTTTATTGTGATCGTACTCCATATATTGTGTTGTTACAAATTGTCAAGTCTGTCTTACCCTGTTTCTGCGTCACTTTCCGTATGTAATACCACTTAGAGATACTCTTTGGTACTCCTGTCAAATACTAGTTTTATTTTATTGGGATTGTTAATTTAAACTGTTATATTAGCTATTGGTTTTCGAGTTTAGTGTAAATGTTTTTTATGATTTGCTCCCTTTACATATATTTATTGTTTATCTTTTGCTTTGTAATTGCACTACCACTATACTGTCAGTGCTGACACTTAGTCTGTATTCATGCAAAACGTTGGATGCGTAACATGCTTTGCAATGTTGTAGCCAAATATTGTAACATATTTTAAATCAATTAAAATAAAAAATGTCGTGTGACTAGGGCCTCCCGTCGGGTAGACCGTTCGCCGCGTGCAAGTCTTTCGATTTCACGCCACTTCGGCGACTTCCGCGTCGATGGGGATGGAACGATGGGGATTAGGACAACACAAATCCAGTCCCTCAGCGGAGAAAATCTCGGACCCAGCCGGGAATCGAACCCGGGCCCTTACGATTGACATTCTGTCGCGCTGACCGCTCAGCTAGCGGGTGCGGACATCAATTAAAATATGACCAAAGTAAGCTTAGTTTTATGTGAACAAACACAATTCACTTTTCTCCTCCATTTAATTAAGTTTCATTTAAAGATATGTGGCAAATTCAAGTACAATAGTGAAATCAACTTCGTTCTTCATTTTAAAAATATTTCTTTGAATTTTTTTGTGTTAACTTTACAATGCTTTTTTCATTAAAAATTCTGTGTTTGCGTCACCAGTGTTTCTGTATGTTACACAACATTTTGTCTAGAGCCACGACAACTAGTTGTCACCTGATGATGGCTAAGAAGCTGAAACCTGGTTTATGGATAAATAAATAGTACTCGTAAAACATAGAAGAAGTGTCTCCTTTTTGTTACTATTGTCGTGTTCTGCCAAGTAGCGACGGACATTTCAGTTAATGTTATACTGTTATTTTTATTTTTGCTCAAACCACTATACTATCTCACTAAATTCTACATATTTGAGCAGGTACTGTATTCAGACGTCTGTCTTGTTCCAATGCTATGACAAACACTTTGCTCGCTTGAGTATAAATAATGTTGCACACGACACGCCGCCAACTTGATTTGTTTTATTCTACATTGTCTTTCACCTTTATCCATGAAAATAAACCTTCTCAAGTAAAAAAGCTAGGTTCGTATCTCAAGCATACCCAAAACTTGTATTCATTTTATTTTTTATTTATTTCTTTATTTTTACGTCTCATAGTGGATATAAATACTGATGACCTAAGCATGACAGAAAAGTGACCTACCATAAGTTATTAAAGCAAATGACACATGGTGACCTGGTTCGTTATAGTAAAACAATATAAGTTTGTAAGAGCGTGCATTGGAACAATTTTAACTTTTTCGTGCAGGGATATCCAATACAAAAGAAGAGGAATGCATCCTTGAGAACTTTATTTCACAGAAACACCTGTCCATATAGTGTGTATGTTACGTAGGAACTCCTATGTTCCTTTGACGTCACCAGTCACCAGACAGTGCAAATATAGAAAAATGTTCTTCGTGGAAAAAATGGAAATACTGAATCTGATACTTTCTCAGTAAAGGAAAGATGGCTTCGGAATGCATTCAGGTACATGCAGATCGCAGGAAACTCAGAACAAATTCCTACAGAAGTTACTAATAGCAAGACAACAGAGCCTTAATTAATGTGTTTTAAACCTGAGTACATCAGATGATACTTTAAGATTACTACTGAAAATAAAGACTTTATGCCTTTCTGTTTCACTATTTCGCTACTAGACTTCATAATGTTACACCGCATGCAGTATGATGAAGCGTTTCTATCCACAGTATAGCAACACATTTTAAGATACCACCTAAAATACTCGTAAGAAGACCATTGAGACTATTTTCTATGCGAAAATATATGAGACAGAAGCAGATATTATCGTTCTAATGCGTAGGACGTGGAGAGGTGGGGATGGGGACCTCAAACCAGCTGAGCCACAGACAGCAAGACCGTCGCTGTATGAGGTTCCCCTAAGCACTATTGGAGTGTCCAAACAGACCAGATCAGTACCTGGCACTTGGTTTTTCTAGCAGGGAGACATCTGAATAGTAAATGACATTTCAAGATACCTGAAAAATTAACTATTCTAGAGATATTTGAAACCTAAAGATTACTGAAGATCTGAAGAACCAACCAGTTTCGGTTCACTGACCATCCCCAGGTTCATAAAAGCATTTACAACATAGAACTAAGCGATGTAAATGCTTTTATGAACCTGATGATGGTCCATGGACCGCAACTGGCTGTCGAATAAAGAAATTTTATCATCAGCGCTTGGCTGTAAATCATGACTTACTGCAAATGTTTACGTGCTATGCCCCCTACCTTATGAAAAATTCGAAAGATAACGCTAGAACACTTTTAGAAAGGAAACTGCTTCACGTGGGAAAAGACATAATGCATCAGCAGCAATAGTTACGACCAAATAATTCGACTGGCGCGACAAAGAATTCCAGCTGGTCAATCAGCTGTATGGGCACATCCAGGCCATTTTTTTCAGAAAGTTTGGAGAGGGGGGTCGGAGATCCTCCTGTTCTGGAACAGTTCACTGCTAGACTGCAAGAGAGACACTTCACAGCTAGGCTTCATAAGAGATACTTCAATGTTAAGTCTTCAAGAGAGGCACTTTACAGTTGGAGTTCACGACAGACATGTCGTGTCCTGACGTAGGTGGGAGAGGGAAAAAGGGGTTACTGGTCAGCCTGCGCTCCCGAGCGGTACAGAGCAAAACGCAGAAGGACAATTCACAGTGAAGCATTTGATTGTTTCTTCTATCTGAGCCAACACTGGTACAGTCATTTACTAGAAATGCAGGTGGTGAGACTCGGTAGGGAACTCGTTGTGGAGACTCTTGGACAACCAAGATTTTGAAATAGTTGTTTATTCCAGACAGGACTAACTAATACACTGGAGTCTAGTTCTAGGGTTAGAAAAAGCTTTCATAACACGGATACAACAGAAGCCAGTGCAGAAGTCCCAGGAGTGGATGCTACCCACAATAGCAAACACTAGCAGCATCTTAAGGCAACATCTTAGTTGCAAAACATACTGAAAGAGACACTGTTCACTGAGGCACTCCGAGAGAGAGAGAGAGAGAGAGAGAGAGAGAGAGAGAGAGAGAGAGAACAGACTTACGCGGAGCTGGACCGAGGCTGGGGTCGCCGGACGCGGATTCGGCACCCAGATCGCGTCTGACTGAACTCTGCCAGGATTCGGAATCTAGGAGTTGTAAACAGTCGCGTGGCGGCACTGTTTTTCCCACTTAACGCCACCCAGCCAATCCCGTAGGTCTCTTGGAGGTGCCTGCCAATCATGGTTTAGTTAGGTACCCTCTACTGCTCCTAAAGCGGGGATGTTAATGCAGTTGTACTAACTAAGTTCGTATTTGGTATCAACACTGTTCATCTGAAAGCTAAACGTAACTGCTCTGCCAAATAAGGCTTGCAACATTATTTTTATACGTCATTTAGCCCCGCCCCTCGGGCTCCCCAGAGTAGGGACTGCTGGGTCAACAGTTTTTGGCGTTATCGCTCTCTTTCTAACCCTGAGTCTACTGACGTTGCTGTTCTCAGGCTGGTATCAAGCTGGCTTTATACACAAGTACGTGCCTGTTGGTTACAAAGTTCTACGGTGACAACCTACTACAGCGTCTAGACGACATATGAAGTTACATGTTAATTCCTTGAAGAGTAAGTAACGCCCTGCGACCGCGTCTGGGGGCGTCTGCATTTTCACAGGGCTCAATCCGTGGCCTCGAATGCTGTCCGAGACTCCTAAGTTCTGCTCGTGTGGCTGAAGCAGAGAAACTCTTGAATGCACGAGGATGTATCTCCAGGAAGAGACACAACAAAACCGCCTAAAACCGCCATGCCGGTACAGGTGCGAAAACGCAGAGTAAGTAATTGGGTCTTAAGCCACAGTCCGCAGCTCGTGGTCGTGCGGTAGCGTTCTCGCTTCCCGCGCCCGGGTTCCCGGGTTCGATCCCGACAGGGTCAGGGATTTTCTCTGCCTCGTGATGACTGGGTGTTGCCCTTAGTTAGGTTTAAGTAGTTCTAAGTTCCAGGGGACTGATGACCATAGATGTTAAGTCCCATAGTGCTCAGAGCCATTTGAACCATTTTTTTCTTAAGCCGCAGAATGAAACTGGAGTCTGACCGAAGTTATGCTCCACAACAATTCCGAAAAAGTGCTACTAGGTCGCAAGACCATCCGATTCTAACCAAAATCAGATCCCAAATGCCATGTGCCCACGCAACGCAAGAGCGAAGCCATTGTTACTCAACTCCCCACTACCCTCGAAAGCCGTGAATCAGCATTCAGTGCTGATTCCAGAATTCCCCTACACTATCTCAGAACATAATTCGCGCCAATAGCTACCATTTCCTCCAATTTCGTGCAGGGCCTTATCACGTCAACTGGCCTTAGTTTAAGTTGACAAATCACCCATGTGCTGTTTAGCTGGGGGCACTGAACTTGCCGTTTGACCGGCTTCGAAAATGGCATGGCAAGACCACCAGCCATTCAGTGCCAGACTGTCACACCCAGCAGCGCACGGTCCGCAAGTGTCATCAGAATCATGAAGACAGTGCAGTCAATCGGCGCCAGCAGTCTTCGTTCCAGACGCACCGAAACGGTAAATACATAAACTGTGGCGACACTCAGACGGCTCGCCCTCCGTACAACAGATGAAACTCGACCGAGTTCAGTCGCCCCACCAGGCGTTCAAGCCCATTGATGCACGACCCTCTCCATATTCGCTGAAGTGCAGACCCCCCCCCCCCCCCCCATGAAAACACAGTGTGTCGCGTTCTGCAGTGCTCACCTTGCAACAAGCCACCCAGGGAAGTAACAGGGAAAACTAGAAGCAAGATTACATACAGTCCCCAAGATGCACAGCAATCAAGTGAAAAGTACCAATACTCTCATCAGAATAACCTTATTTGGCCCGTTCCCACCGTGAAATGATATAAAACATTAATAAAACTCATGAAAATGAGAGGTGACATGCAAAAGAAGGCATAGAACTGTGGTGTCACCGCCAGACACCACACTTGCTGGGTGGTAGCCTTAAATCGGCCGCGGTCCGTTAGTATACGTCGGACCGGCTTGTCGCCACTATCAGTGATTGCAGACCGAGCGCCGCCACACGGCAGGTCTAGAGAGACTTCCTAGCACTCGCCCCAGTTGTACAGCCGACTTTGCTAGCGATGGTTCACTGACAAAATACGCTCTCATTTGCCGAGACGATAGTTAGCATAGCCTTCAGCTACGTCATTTGCTACGACCTAGCAAGGCGCCATTACCAGTTACTATTGATGCTGTAAAACATGTACCGTCAAGAGCGATGTTCACCATTTATGGATTAAAGTTAAGTATTCCACAGCTACGTCCTTTTTTTGCTAGTCTCATTTCCTTGACCTGTTCCAGACCTCACGCCAGCCTGCGTGAGCTAAAACGCGTGCCTTTCGGCTTCCTCTCATAGTGGGTTGGCTCTCTTGCCAATCCACAACAAGAACCTCTCAACTTTACTGCTAGACTGCAAGAGAGACACTTCAGAGTTAGACTTCATAAGAGACACTTGACAGATGGACTTCATGACAGACACTTTGCAACTATATTTCATGAGAGACACTTTATTGATAGGCTTCATGAAAGACAGTTCACTTCAAGAGAGGCTCTTCACAGGCTTCATGAGAGGCTTTTCAGCGTTATGTTTCATGAGAAACACTTCATAGTTGGGCATCATTTCAGTGTCACGCCTCAAGAGAGACACCTCTATGCAAGCCTTCATGAGAGGCACTTACCAGACAGACATGTTAAGAAGCACTTCACAACTACACTTCAAGAGAGACACTCTGGTATTAGGTTTCACGAGGGAGAGTTCAGTGGTAGACTTCATGAGAGACACTTAAGAGCTATACATCACGAGAGACACTTCAGTGCTAGATGCCATGAGAGATACTTCAATGCTAGACTTCATGAGAGATACTTCAGGTGCTAGGCCTCACGAGTCATAAGAGGTACTTTATAGCACTGTCTTCGGTAAAAAATAGTATTATTCAATAAATCATTTATTACCATTTAAAATTACGCGATAACTTCTATGATAGGCTTCATGAGACATATTTGAGTTTCTAGCACTGAAGTGTGTCTCATGAGGTCTAGTACTAAAGTGTCCTTCACGGAGTCTAGTACTGGAGTGTAAGACTTATGAGACATAATTAACTGCTAGGCCTGATACAAGGCACTTCCACTTCTGCTCAGAGATCATGTAAGACCCTTCTTATAAGTGGAATGTTATTCAGTGGAAGTCATGTATGTTAGCGATGTAGGTCCAGTGCAGCCCTGGGCTGGAATCATAGACACTTAACAGCCATCACCACCTTGAAATACTGCTCTCCCAATCATGCAGCATAGAAAGAACCCATCTTTAGCATACAGTATGCACTAAAGCACTCCAATAACAGTCCATCTGCCAATGTTTCATTTGCCTGCAAGTAATAACTAAAGCTCAGGAAAAGCAGCTTTGAGATATAACAGAATGGGTATGATGTTAATTTCTTCTTTCAGTTGCAATGTGTGATGGCAAAATATTTTTTTCGTAATTGTGATTCGTAACTGAAATTAACTGACTGTAATTCAGAACAGAACATTTTGTGAAAATAAATTGTAATGTGATATATTTATATTCCATCAGCTGGTGCTCCTTATACGTTATTTCTTATTAACTTCAAATGCTACACTGAAGGTTAGGACAAATGTGCCAGAGGGCAAGAAAATTTTTGCCCCAGAAAAACATGTAGGTTAATCATTCTGAGAGATATCACTAATATACTTGAACTAGTCAAGACTGGAATGATTATAGCGAGGAATGTTATTGATAAGTGTTTTTAAAGTATAGGAAAGGACTGATCTGTTAAATTTATCCACGGGTGTTTCTTGTGTTCTGATCTTTTTCTGTGTTGTGTTCTCCGTCCTGTATCCTATTTGGAGTCCCTGTTTCTTTAATATGTTGCCTATTCTGTGAATAATCTTGATATTGTAGGTGAGTATGTGCCATTTCGTTTTGTGTGTGTGTTGTCGCTCTGTTGTGTCTTGTATGTGGTCACTGTTTGTGTTCTGTGTTGTTCTGTGCTGGGTGAGAACTTGTGTGTGTGTGTAGTGTGTTCATTTTTGTACTGTTTGCATATTTTTTGATTGAACTTGTCTACCATTTGGGTAGTACAACTATTTTATACTGCTATTTGTTTTAATGTGTTTAGTTCTTGTGTGTAGTTCTGTTTGTTCATGGGTGTTCTGTTTAATCTGTGGAGCATGAATCTGAAGTTTGCATGATTGTGTGTCAATGGGTGGTTTTATAGGTTGTGAATGGTAGCGCTTGTGGTTGTTGGTTTCCTGAATATTATGAAGCTGTGTCTATTGTATGTTTTTTGTATGGTGAGATCTAGAAAGTGTAGTGTGTTGTTAGTTTCTGTTTCTAATGTGAAGTTAATTTTTGGGTGTTTGTTGTTTATTTCATTCTGTAGCTGTTCTATGTGTGTATGTTGTTCATCAATCAGGCATATTATGTCATCAACATAATGGTACCTATATATAACTTTGTAATTCTTTGGTTTTATTACGTGTCTGAAGATCATGTTCTCCAGGTTGTTCATGAATATGTTAGCTAGGAGGCCACTGATTGGTGATCCCATTGGCAGTCCTTCGTTTTGAGAATAAAATTCTTTGTTGAATACAAAATAATTTTGTGATGTTATGGTCTTGAGTATGGTTGTTATTTCATTGATGTGTGTGTCTGGTAGATGTTGATTGTCTCATTTATTGGAATGCAAGTGTACATTGATGTGACATTGAATGATATGAGGGTTGTTGTGTCTGGTATGTGTATGTTCTTGATTCTGTTTATCAATTCCTTTGAGTTATCCAGATTTCTGTTGTTACCAAACATGTACAGTTTTTTCTGTAGTGTGTGTGTTTGTTGGGCTAGGTGGTAGGATGAAGCATTTCGGAAGTTAATGACAGGTCTTAATGGGATATTGTCCTTGTGAACCTTTGGTAGGGCATTTAGGGTGGGTGCTTTTGGATTTTTCTGTGTCATACTCTTTACCTGGCCTTCTGAGAATGTATTATTGATGTTTTTCAGTGACTGTTGAATGTTTTTCTGGTATCTTGCTGTTAGGTCACTGATCAGTATTGTAATGTTGTTGTGTTTGATAAAATCTAGTGTTTTTTTCTATGTATTCTTCTTCATCTATGATTACAGTAATATTCCCTTCGTCTGCTCTTGTTACTATGGCATTGTTCTCTTTTAATTTTTGTTTAAGTTTGCTGGCTGTGATTTCCTCTGATGTTTTTTGATTAGAAATAATTGTGGATTTGTGTGTTCTGATTATCTGTGTTCTTGCTGCAGCTACTAATTCTCTTGTCAAGTTTGCATTAAAATTTGGTGTGTTCAGTCTTTCTTGTTCCTGTACAATGTGTTGTGATTCCATTATGAGGTTTTCTATTTTTTTGTGTGATATGTTTGTGTTAATGTTGTGTTTTGGCCCTTTTTCTAGTAGACTCTTTTCTGGTTTGGTAAGATTTATGTCAGTTAGGTTAACGATTCTGTCATGGAACTTATATTGTTGGTTGAGATTGTTTTTAGTGGGTGTGTTTGTGCTGTTGATTATTCTGTTGAGTTTTCTGTTTCGTTTCTCTCGTTTTTCTTGCATTACTTTCTGAATATATGCCTATTCTCTCTCTGTTTCTTCCTCAAAGTGAACTGGTATTGTAAATTTTTTGGCCAAATCTAAATGTGTTTGGTAAAGTTCAGTGTTGAGCGACTGCTTTTTAGCATATAATTCCCTAATTTCTTGCTTTAGCCACAAAATATCCACTCTCTTTTTCACTTTCTTTGGTGCAGATGGCATGCTATTCACAGAGTTCTTGATATAATCTGGAATTACATTATTAGCTGAGAAATTTTTATTAAACTGTATATTGAGATTTGTCTTCTGAAGCTTCATTAAGGTGTTCCTGTATTTGTTGTAGAGATTGCTGGGGAAAGCCTGGCTGGGTGACGAAATATCCATCATTTTGATTTGCAGCTCTTTGTATTGGCCGTGTTTGCAGTTAAAATCGTTGGATGTGAGGTCCGCCAGTTATGCAAAACTCCGTTTTTCTCAGTAGCCAAAAATGCACATAATTTTATGATCATTTAACAAAAATGTTCATGTTGCAGAATAAATAAAAATGAAAATCCACTGATGATGGCACAGTGGTGCCGAAACATGTTTGGGTACTGAGAAATCGGTGTTTTGCATAACTGGCGGACCTCACATCCAACAAAATTAAATCTATTTTTACGATAGGCCGTGTGGGTCACTAGCTAGTGTTGGAAAATTCTAATTGGGTAATCAGTTGTTCGCTGGTTGTAATTTTGTTACAGTCTACTGTTTTTCGTTTTATTTTTGCGTTAATTTCGAATAGCTACATCATTCAAATATTAACTGCATCAAATACATGCTAATTAACATAGGCTTAATCATAATTTTTTATGAAAAATGCACATTTTCTTGTTCCTATTTACATATCACACACAAAGTACTAGATTTTATTGCAAATATAAACTCTTAATTATCGATATTATTTAAAAGATGGTTAATAAAAGTTAGTTAACTTTAAAATATTACAAACTTATTAACAATCGTCTATATAATATCCACAATTATGAATTTATAATTGCAATGAGAATGGCATTTTGAATGTGATATGTAATTAGAAATAATAATATATGCATTTTTATAAAAATGATGATTAGATATGTGCTAATTACTATATATTAGCTGACTTTTATATTTAAATGATGTAGGTATTCGAATTTCACGAAAAGAAAAAGAAAAGAAAAAGAAGCTATAGCAAGACTGGAACCTGAAACCCATTAATTACCCTACTGCCATTCGCCATTCCACCTAGTGAGCCACTCGACTCATCATGAAAATCCCCAACATTTTACTGAATTAAAGTGCCACAGAAAAGTTCAGAGACAATTACCTCGAGAATATCTGAGATATACATGGAACTGTATTCAGTGATTCATATTAATTTGAGTTCTGAACTTTACATAGCATAAATATAAAAAAAAAATTACAAAAATCCGATTGGTGGATGCTCTTGCTGTGTGACTCACCACCAGCAGACACCTGTATTGGCCCATGTAGATCTCTCTCAAGAGGCATTTGACACCAAGAACTCTCCACACACGAATCACAATGAAATGCACTGATGCACCCAAGTAAATGTTCAACTGAGAATGTTCCATTTGTCTCGAAGTACTAACACGCAGGAAGTGATTCTGAGGTAATTATGAAAACAATGAGATTACTATTGTTCTTTCTATTTATCTTCATGTGTGATGGAAACTGTTAATGGTTTCAGAATAACTTTTCTAAAAGATAACTGCAGTTGGTTTACTTGTGATCCAGCATACGATAATTTTGTAGAGTTAGAGGCATTTATAATATACTTCAATTAAATTACCACAAATAGTGAACCTAAATCTTTTATTTTATACAGATTAGTGGCTCTGTAGTTAAGTGCAGCTTTTATAGTTAGTAAATGTAATTAACACAAATTATTTTCTCGAGCTGCCAGATCAGAGAAACATTTCACGATCCTGTGAATGATGTTAGGAATCATACATAGCAGTTGAGATGCGTGTACATTAATGACACAAGGAGACAAATGAGTGAGATTGCACCATACAAACATGTTATTAGTACTCTTCACAATTCTAAGATTCTGAATTATGCACCCAACTTTAAATCATCTATCGCCACCTTATTTACTATACATGATTTCGAGCATCACTCAAAGGTGCATCAAATGTTTCTATAACCTGTTTTCTTTCTTACTTTTGGATAAATCGTTTCACAAAGCAATTGACTGCTTCTTTAAATCCTTTTTACTTTCGAGTTTTGTTTAGAAAACATGGAACATGCTACTCATCTATTTAAATTTCAATCGGTTTTCTATTAAACCAAGAGATATTTCAGTTTACTCTGAGATTTGATATTTTTCACACTTCTTTTACGTAGCTAACAGCACCTGTTCGTGAAATATTGCAATTTTCTCTAAAGTCAGCAATTATGTTTTTCTTGATTACACAGATTATCCTCAAGCAGCTAAATATCTTTTTCCAAAGCTAAACCTCACATTGGTCAACTTTCATTGCGAGACTAGATTTTAAGTCTGTCAATTTGATATCCAGCTTGTTAGAAAAATGGTTCAAATGGCTCTGAACACTATGGGACCTAATTTCTAAGGTCATCAGTCCCCTAGATCTTAAAACTACTTAAACCTAACTAACCTAAGGATATCACACACATCCATGGCCGAGGCAGGATTCGAACCTGCGACCGCAGCGGTCGCGCGGTTCCTGACTGTAGCACCAGCTTGTTATTTTCCAGTCTTTGTTGGCTATGGAAATTCGGACAAAACTCCATTGCGTAATTTCTAGGAAGTCTAGTTTTCGCCTCGCTCTGACATGGGACCAAACAGAAGGGCAGCTCTTATTGGCAAATAGTCACGTAAGACTGCCATCAGAACATCCTGATACACAGCAACTGTTAGGCTGGCCGCAAGATGAGACGCAGGTCCGTGAGGTGACGCAGGGTGACTCACGGTGAGTTTTTGCGATCCACACAACTGAATGGTCCTGCGCACGTTAGAGCGCAGCGTGACGTGACGCAGTTCCTGCGCTTGGTGACCCTGCGCACCGCAGTCTCCTGTACACAGTTTACTGCGAGGCTCACGGTGGTTCTGGCTGTTGGTAGTTCGAAATGGAGGGAAAGCTAATTGAAGCCATACGTGTTCGCAAAAGTTCTATATGATAGAAGCCATGAAGATTCCTTGAAAACGAAGCTGAAAGCTGAGAAGTGGGAGGAAGTGGCCAAGGAAACGGACATACGAAATGGTAATTTCATTCTTGATGAGACCATGCACTTCTTGGAATTGATCACGGTTTAATCGAAAATAGTTCGTGAATTTTTCATCATCAAATTCCTTAGTTAAAGCGAATTCCCCATGACTTAGTCTTCTTTTCATGTATGCCCTTTTTTCTGCTTCTTGTTTCATCAAAGCGATGTAAAACACCGTTTCGAACTTAAACTCGGAATCGGAATCCGATTCTGAATTTATATCTATTAACATAGCAGAAGTAGTCGCCATCTCGGCCAGAGCCAAAGTTCCTCAGCAAATTGCGTATTGAAACTGCGATCCAACTTGCGATGATTGTCGCCGTGACTCACGCTGCCGTGAGGAATTTGGCGTGAGCCCCCTTGCATCACCTCACGGGCCCGCCTTAGTGTTAGAAGTAGAAGCCGTTCCCGACTTGTATGACGCATGCATCCAAGTACAGGGCTATTACAAATGGTTGAAGCGATTTCATAAATTCACTGTAGCTCCATTCATTGACGTATGGTCACGACGCACTACAGATACGTAGAAAAACTCATAAAGTTTTGTTCGGCTGAAGCCGGACTTCAGGTTTCTGCCGCCAGAGCGCTCGAGAGCGCAGTGAGACAAAATGGCGACAGGAGCCGAGAAAGCGTATGTCGTGCTTGAAATGCACTCACATCAGTCAGTCATAACAGCGCAACAACACTTCAGGACGAAGTTCAACAAAGATCCACCAACTGCTAACTCCATTCGGCGATGGTATGCGCATTTTAAAGCTTCTGGATGCCTCTGTAAGGGGAAATCAACGGGTCGGCCTGCAGTGAGCGAAGAAACGGTTGAATGCGTGCGGCCAAGTTTCACGCGTAGCCCGCGGAAGTCGACGAATAAAGCAAGCAGGGAGCTAAACGTACCACAGCAGACGGTTTGGAAAATCTTACGGAAAAGGCTAAAGCAGAAGCCTTACCGTTTACAATTGCTACAAGCCCTGACTCCCGATGAGAAAGTCAAACACTTTGAATTTTCGGCGCGGTTGCAACAGCTCGTGGAAGAGGATGCGTTCAGTGCGAAACTTGTTTTCAGTGATGAAGCAAGATTTTTTCTTAATGGTGAAGTGAACAGACACAATGTGCGAATCTGGGCAGTAGAGAATCCTCACGCATTCGTGCAGAAAATTCGCAATTCACCAAAAGTTAACGTGTTTTGTGCAATCTCACGGTTTAAAGTATAAGGCCCCTTTTTCTTCTGCGAAAAAAAACGTTACAAGACACGTGTATCTGGACGTGCTGGAAAATTGGCTCATGCCACAACTGGAGACCGACAGCGCCGACTTCATCTTTCAACAGGATGGTGCTCCACACGCACTTCCATCATGATGTTCGGTATTTCTTAAACAGGAGATTGGAAAACCGATGGATCGGTCGTGGTGGAGATCATGATCAGCAATTCATGTCATGGCCTCCATGCTCTCCCGACTTAACCCCATGAGATTTCTTTCTGTGGGGTTATGTGAAAGATTCAGTGTTTAAACCTCCTCTACCAAGAAACGTACCAGAACTGCGAGCTCGCATCAACGATGCTTTCGAACTCATTGATGGGGACATGCTGGGCCGAGTGTGGGAGGAACTTGATTATCGGCTTGATGCCTGCCGAATCACTAAAGGGGCACATATCGAACATTTGTGAATGCCTAAAAAAACTTTTTGAGTTTTTGTATGTGTGTGCAAAGCATTGTGAAAATATCTCAATTAATAAAGTTATTGTAGAGCTGTGAAATCGCTTCAATCATTTGTAATAACCCTGTACTACATTGTGAAACACCCGCGATTAATACGACGTCGATTGTTATTTTACCTACCATCGACGCGTGTGAGGAAAAAATATGTTTATCGCTGGGTAAAGGGATCGTGGACACCTCACGAGCGTATTCCCACTTGTTGTGGCGATGAGTATACACAGTATAGAATTTCATCGTATAACCACGAGAGAAAACGAACGTAACACTGTGGCGTTGCTGCATCTCCTAACTAGTGCACATTATGGTAATAAGAAAACATGTTTTGCGGAAACTACGGTTATCCCGCCCTTTTCTTTCGCCGACTCTCATTAAAGCAGTTTGCAGTGTCGTAGGTGAGGATTTTCGCACTGCGCGCAACCGACAGAAGCTACGGAGCGCAAATAACTGTTTTAAAAGGAGCAAGCTGAAGTGACCGCGTTAGGGGGAGGTCCTTCCCTTCCTTTTGTGCGACGGCACTAGCGGGAGAAGGCAACTGCGAGGGCCACAGGGTAGTGTGGCAGAGGTCGCGAAAAAACAAGAACAGCGTCGAAGCTAACAAGCGCGCGCCGCGCTCCGGTCACGCCGGAGAGGGCTGGGGTTTTACGCGCCGCCTAATTGAGTCTGGCGGGCGGCAGAGCGACTCGGCCGAGTAGAGTTGCTAATGAAGGCCGCATTCTCCACGCGGATTCCTTCCGGATCCGGGCCGCCGCCCGCTTAGAGCGTATTCTGCACCACCACTGAAGCACGACCGCACGACTGGGTGTAGAGTCCTTTTAGATTAAAACGACACTTTCGTCGTTTCTGTTGAGCTCTTCGCCACTTGCAACATTGTTTCACAATCGATTATCGATCATCGAAGCAAAGACGCTGGTGACGCGCTAACAGAAAGCTCTTTAACCCAGCCAAAACTTATATCAAGTGAATGCAATTTTTTTCCTTATCCTAGGGTGTAACGGGACATCTTCCTCTATCATTACCTTTCCTTAACTGTAGTTGTCGATACCAGTATTACTTTTCGAATTCTGGGCAGGTCAGTATTATCTCAGTTGCTTTTCTGAAAACGTTCATAAAATTTTATACACAGTATGTTATATTTCAAGCAAAAATTTATGAAAAGGAATTGCTTTATAAAATATTTTAGTTTCGATGTTATAATCAATAACTACTAGTTCTGTATGTACAGTTAAAATTTTTTTAGAAACATTTGAAATTTCGAATTATTAGCACTCCTAAAACTTCTATTATTAATTACGCAATCCTGTAATGTTTACTATGTTTATTCTTGGATTCATTTATGAAATAATAATCGAAATTAATAATATAATATATTTGTTAAGAAAAATTGTGAAGCATTTGGAATATTGTTAAATCCGCAGAGTGTGAGGGCGGTAAGCATACCTCTGATGTGATCGGACGCATTTTTGTATTTTTGTGCGACAATGTAGTTTCGGCTTTGTTAACCAAGATACTGTACGACGTACTAAAGTGTGAGAAAATATATTTACGTAAAAACATAAAATTCTGCAACAACAATCTTCAAACTTATTTAGTTCAATAGCACCGTGAGGATCTAAAATGTGAGGTTCTCAGCTTCAACAATCAGACCCCTAGACAAGAAGAACTGGATCCGTCTCAGCACTACACACTAAGTGAAACTGAAAGTTTATTGTAATCTTCGCTCCTCTCTCAAATCATCATAAAATACTTTAATGTGGACAATAGGTGGAAGGAGGAAGGATGGGGCTGATTACAAGGGGCGTCCAACAAATAATGACACAAAATCATCTTGGGGTTGATGATTATTTCGATGCCCTGCCAGGCATTTCCGAGAAAGCTCTACAACAAATTTCGGAACACTACAGGAAAGTTACATCAAACTATTTTAAATATAAAATTCAATAGAATTTGTCTTTCACATAATGTAATACCTAACTCTATACATCTAAATGTAAACAGTATGTCACGTGCAGCTCGTCATGCCAAACACAAAGCTGAAATTGAGTGGCTGAAGCAAGAAATTAGAAACCTAAATACAAAAAAGCACGAACTTAATGTTAAACTATTCAAAATTCACCTGGAACTAGGAAATCACATTAAAATCTCTGAAATATTTAATGATATCATGAATACAGTCAAACAAAACACAGAAACACAAATAAAATCAAAATGGAGTAAACAACAACAAAAACTAAACACTATTTTAAAACAAAACAAAGCTTTTGCACATAAAAATAGAATGCAAGCAAGCCACACATTTCACAAACGTCTGGTAAACCTTACTGGCATACAACTAACCAACCAAGAAATAAATTTTCTAGAAAAGGGCCCAGAATACAATGTCAACACACACATCACACACAAGATAGTGGAGAATCTTATCACAGAAAGTGAGTACATCATAAAGCAATAAGAAAGAAACAATAACCCAAACTTCAATGCAGGTCTGACAAGAGAATTAGTCGCAGAAGAAATAAGATGCATTATAAAGTAATGTAACATATTTTCATCTCGGTCAATTTCGGTTGAAGAGATGCGGAATTGTCGGACATCGTCCCACTTGAGCCCCTATAGTTTCACGAAGTTCCGATAGGTGGCGGCGCTATACATAGCCCTCAAAATGACATCTGTAACTGAGGTGTGTTCCAAGCAGGCAGCTGTCATTGAGTTTCTTTTGGCGGAAAACCAGAGCATTGCAGATTTCCCTAGGCGCTTGCAGAGTGGCAATGAACAAAAGCATGGTGAGTCGTCGGGTGAGGTACCTGTCATCATTGGAACAAGGTCACGCAGGATCTCCGTCCTCTGAAGTGTATTGTGCTAGCCTCAGGAAATGAAGTATCGAATTCAGCGTGTTCGTCGACACAAAAATGCTAATGAACGTCTCCTTCATGACAACGCAAAGCCTGACACAAGTCTGAGCTCGTAAGAGGAGTTCACAAAGCTTCATTGGACAGTTCTTCGTCATCCAACCCGTAGCCCAGATCTCGCACGTTATCTCTTTGGCCCAATGAAGTATTCACTCCGCAGGAAGCCGTACATGAATGATGGGAAGGTTATTGATGCAGCATGACGTTGGCTCCGACGTCGAAAAGTCGAGTGGCTCTCCCAGTAACGTGGCATAAGGTCTTTGCATCGAACTGAGACTGTATTGAAAAATCGGGTTTTGCAGCCAAAAGAGTGGGGAATAATAAGGTGTATTGGACTCCTGAATAAAATCAACCTGCTTTCAGAAAACAATGTGTTGCTTTGTTTATTGAATGCCCCTCGTACATAATACGTTTTTATGACAACAGCTATATCCTTTTGAGTGCTCGCTGATTCTGTCGATACCACACAACTCTTACGAAAATGGTTTTGAGGATTCCTGTAATAAAAGCATATTTCAAGTTTTGAAACCACTTTAATATGTTATCCCATCTTTACAACCATGAACTGAGGATCGATAACAACTAAAGTGGCATCATGTACAGAACATCAATTAGTAATATGTAAATGTGGTTTCAATACCATAAATGAAGTAGGTATTACACAGACAGCCAATGGAGATAGGCGATATTAGATCTACTTCATTATAGTTAAACAAATGTTCTGGATTCAAACAAGAGACTGCAGAAGCTGCCCACGTCCAGACATCGATAGTGATCATAACATAGTGATAGCAAAATTTGATCTGAAGTAAAACAAAGAAAACTTAGAAAAGAACTTGCGAGAAATCAGACCTAAATAGACTAAAGAACGATAGGGTTAAGTAGACATAAAAGGACTACAACATTATCATAAACATTACCGGAAACGTTGAAGGTGAGAAATAATATGCTACAAGCAGCAAATGAAGTAGTTGGTGGACAGAAGCTGTAAGGTGGCAGATAAAATGAACGTCAATTTCACTCCTTACATGAGAGATTTTTGTAACAGGAAGGTGAATATGTCACCTGACATACTTCAGCAAAAAGGAGCAGATTTGCCTCTTAAAATGTACAGTATGCAATGCAAGAGGAAGTATTGAATAGGACTGGGAGAAGAGGAGTTTGTGGCACAACTTGACAAGAAGAAGGGATTGGTTGGTAGGACACGTTCTGAGGCATCAAGGGATCACCAGTTTAGTATTGGAGGGCAGCGTGGAGGGTAAAAATCATAGAGGGAGACCAAGAGATGAATACACTAAACAGATTCAGAAGGATGTAGGCTGCAGTACGTATTGGGAGATGAAGAAGCTTGCACGGGATAGAGTAGCATGGAGAGCTGCATCAAACCAGTCTCAGGTCTGAAGACCACAACAACAACCATGCAATGCAAAGGGATGACACTCAGTTGAAGGTATTAACACACCGAACCTAAACCCTGCATGTCAATGAGCAAGAGAAGAAAACCAAGCTGCTGGAGGAAACGTCATAGTTGGGAGCAGATGCGAGTTCTGATGTCACAGCCTGAGTACAATGGAACCCTCTTTATGCGGCCTGCGGCGAGGGACAACGAACGCGCTGGGTGACTCATCAAAGAGGGCAGGTAGGGTGCCAGAGGGGTGGTATGGAGAGAATCTTTAGAAAACTGCGTTGGGGAATTTCCAGGTGGATACAAACAGACCAGCGACACAGTCGATCATGTGAACTGCGCGTGGTATTCTCATGATGTACGAATCTAACTTTTAGGCGTCTAGAGTGGGCACAAAATGTTCGACTGGCTGAAATGAACTAGATGGAGTGAAGTGCCGAAATTTCGATGCAGTTTGATGGTAGGCCCTTTGCGATTGGCAGAGACAGTTTCTACAAGATGAAAGGAACGTACCTATTCGTCAGAAAAAGTCGTGACGTGGAGCACGAAAGGACCCAGGTGGGGGACAGTTTTGGTACGAGAGACGCAAGACCAAAAATTTCGGGGAATCTCCTCTGAACCAACTCCAGAGTCACGCTCTGTACGACACAAAGGAGGAATTTTGTATGAATATTGCACTCACTTCGGCTGGCATTCCGCTAGATATCAGCAGTAGCGTTGTTGAGCTCCAACAGCGGAGAAACGGAACAGCCACGTAGTTAATTGTTCTTGCTAGAAGTGAGAGGGCATTTTAATATTTGTTGCACACTGCTGCATCCAAGCACGTGTATATCGTCATATTTCAAGACTTGGGATGAGTGCGTGTTTTCTTGCCTAATGAGAAACATAGGCCAGTTTCTGCTGATAAAGTCAGCAAAGATTTTAATTAGCTTTTATAGGACTTTTAGAGGACGAGAGCAACCATGCAGCCAACAACTCATCTCAGCTAAGGTAAACACCGCTAGCAGAGGCATGAACTTGTTGGTTCACCAGCTTGCGTCCACTGTGAACTCGAGCAACCTCGAGTAATCTTTTGCTCGGCTTCCCACAAGAACTAACCATCCACCGTAGACTTGATTATCATACTAAAAATAGTACCGAACTTAGAACCGGAATGGGATGATTTGTCGTAATATTAGCCAACTTCACGATGTAGTAGTAAGAATAAATTTGTAGAGAACCTTCTGGTTAAAATTTAATATTGTTGTGTTCAGAGCTATTGTGATTAAACAGGACGAAATGCGTTGTCTTTACAAGTGTCCTAACGTTGTCATGTTACAATCTATGTAAATTCGTGTACTTCTTTGACAATAATCTTGAATTAAAAACAGTTTGTGTACAGCTAAACACCGTTGTGCTCTGTCATAGAATAAGGGCCCACTCCTTACCCCAGTCATTTATTTTATAGGCGCTAACGTACTCAAAGGGTGTTTTTGCTGATGTCTGACGTTAGTGAAAAGGAATGGAGTGTCAGATAATGACGGCCCTGCCAGGATGACAATTCGTCTGCCAGGGTGGCAGTTAGTCAAATGAGATACAGTAATTACAGTTTAGTATTAAAAAAAACATTTTGTGAGAAGGTTACCTCGAGTATGTGTCTGCATAGTGGTCAGAATACAGTAAATGTGTGATTCAGAGAGTAGAAAAAGTTGTATGAACGAGTAAAGAAAAAGTTTTGTGTTTGTGTAAAAAGTAGCTTGTCCATGACCTTGCTGGCGCGCGCGAAGTTATTCACGGCTTTGTTGAGTTGGTTGGAACATGCACAAACAGTGAACAGCGTTGCTGATGATGTGTTAATAGCATACGAAATATTCTATGAGATTGTGGAGACGTTTCAGGTCGTATAACTTAGTGTTGACGAGAGCTCACACTCGTCCAAATCGAGAAAGATAGAGGTTAGTTAGACGGTCTGAGATGGCGGAAGGACGGAGATCATCGCACATAATGAAAACTAAAGGTCTTGATAGGTTGACGTACAACAAAAAGTATCGAGCGCAAGTTATGGTGGTTCAAATGGCTCTGAGCACTATGGGACTCAACTGCTGTGGTCATAAGTCCCCTAGAACATAGAGCTACTTAAACCTAACTAACCTAAGGACAGCACACAACACCCAGCCATCACGAGGCAGAGAAAATCCCTGACCCCGCCGGGAATCGAACCCGGGAACCCGGGCGTGGGAAGCGAGAACACTACCGCACGACCACGAGATGCGGGCCGCAAGTTATGGTACGATACCAAACGAAGTGACAATGCAGAGGGAAAGCAGGCAGTTTCGCGATCGATATCTCAGGTTGAGAACGCACAAAACCGAACAGATGACGGATCTAGTGGGTCAGAAGTAGAATTAGAGGACGAGCAACTACGGTACGTTGAACCAAATGTAATTCTGAATCAAGCAGGACAGTTCCCTGCGGAAAGAATGTGTGTTAGTGCGTCAGCACTATGTACAGAAATCGGTGAGACGTCACGCGAACTGCAAAATTTACGCAAAATTTTGATGTAACGGTAGCGAAGAGTCTGATATTTTGTTCGCAATTTTGAAGCAACTCACTATTGTTGTCAAGAAAACAAATGCATTGTTAGCAGACTTACAAACAGAAATAAATGCTGGTTTATCAGACTTAAAAACACAGGCAAATGCTTCTTTAAATGGTCTCAAATTAAAAACCATGTCGGGGTTCGAAAAAATTAGCAAAGATCAGCGAAAGTTGCCAACATAAATTAATGAACAGTTTACTGAAATCCGGAAAGAGGCAAGACTCGCGCGTACTAATTCAATCGCTCATGGCTGATCAGAAAAAGATGTGTAGTGACATTGACCAGGTGCAGGATGCAGTGTCTAATATCAACCAAAGAGTTGATAATTTAGCACGTAAGGCGTCTTGTAATGCGCAACAGATCGTGGAAGAACTCAATGACAGGAAACTTGTCACGCGAGCTGCGTTAAAAATATTCGATACACGCATTGTAAACAGCATCACGAAAAATCAGCAGCAGTATGAACAGCTTCGTACAGAACTGAAGCAGTGTATTGAGAACCGCACAGAAAGCAGTAGTGAGGCGACGGAATCGGTAGTATCATCCGACGTAGTGGTGGAAAAAAGTGCCAGAGGTAACCAGGTCTGTTATACACTCTTACGTCGCAGCTGCGGAAACAAAAAAGTCATGAGATTCCCCTTGTATGTCCACAAGCGGTTGCGTCAGTATTTTTCGATCCGAAACAGAAGCAAATGGGAGGAGTACAGTTGAGACAGGTAATGTGCATTCACAGCAGACAATGGTGCGAGAAGCGGTAACGGCTCGCATACCAACAGAGCGGCAGCCGACCCTCCGAACGTACGCGAATGACGTGATAACAGAGCAAGTTACGGCGACTCGCACCAAATTCTCAATTTACGGGCTATAGTACAACAGGTCATATACCGCAGGTCAATATGAAGCAAATACAAAGACAAAACACTTATCCAGTAACGGGAAATTTAAACGTATCTTTCAGTCCGATACACGGGGAACGGTATGGTTTAGATAATTGCATACCACTGCATAGATGCGATGCTAGATGGGACTCAAATATGTCATCCCAGGATCCAAATGTGGTAGGACGAATAAAGGAAAACATGGCGCACTTGAAGGGAACGAAAAATGTAACGAAAACACAAACGCCGTATGGTGCAACAGAAAAATTTGACAACGATCATTTTTTGACAGTCAGAAAATTCCAACATTACAAAGAAAGCGGGAACGGCTTACACACCTGCACGTTTATACATAAATTCCAGATCGGTTTACCAGAGCATTGGCCACTTATCCATGAACTTGACTTCATTTGTGGTCATATGGAGGGCGCAATAGCGGAAACCATGCAAAGAGTCGATGCAAACTGTCAGTCGTATGAACAATTTAAGTCTGAATTCTTGGAGCGATACTGGTCCGCGGAATATGAATTGTTACAGAAAGAGTCATTCAAAAATTCGGGAGAAAAGAAGCCAGTTAGATTTTTTGAAGAAATGACGTGAAAGGATCAATGTTTAGACAATCCGTACAGTGATGAGGAACTGATATGTATGTGCATAATGAAGTTATCCTTGCTTTATCAGCAATCGTTCGTTGCCAGAGCTGGAAGATTATATACAGGCATTTAAAGGGGTGTTAAGAGAACTTGAATTCATCTTCAGTGAAGATGACGTGAAGAAACGACGTGCAGTGAGAGAAAACAATGGTAGAGGGAATAATAGCAACCGACTGGGCTTTAATAATGCTTACAATGCAGTAGTAATATTGGGAAAGATAATCATTTTGGAAATAATAGTAATCGCCATGGAATAATAATAGCTATAGTTCTGGCAACTCACAGAGGGCAAACAATAACAATGGTTTCGGTGAGCTGCGGATTTATAATAATGGATTTGGTCCCAGAAACTATCTTGGTAACTATAATTCGTGATATGATCACCGTGCAAACAAAGCAGGAAGGTTCAGAGCTTTTCCACCAAAAACCCAAGTTATTCGGGTGGAACTGGAATGCCTAGAACTCAGAAAAGTTGGGAGAATCAGATTTCAGCAGGAGAACACAGGCGAAATGAACCGGTACTGGAAGTCGAGTTTAAGCCACTAAACCCTGGTAAAAGACAGAATTGACGAGCTGAACGGTACGACGACCAGTCACAAGTCATTCAATCTCCAAATGAAGTTGATTTTATAATTAAACATGTAAACAGACTTAGCTTTGTTCAGAAAGATTCTGAAATAGGTTTAAGGGGTGATCAGATACAAACGCTAGCATGCTGGGAGACGACTGACTGGAAATCGACCGATGATGAGGAACAAGAGTTGTTAACAGTTAAGATGATGACCAAATTGTGAAGGATGTAGTTCATTTATACGAAACCGAGAGAGAAATGGTATGCCAAGATGATAATGCACCATTGACAACACCAGTATTGATACCCAAGTCAGAATTAAATTCCCACCAGTACCCAGAGTACAACATCAACATCGAGTAAAATTAGCACTGAGTAACAGGCCATTGTATAACTTTCGTTATACAATGGCCATATGGAAGCAAGTAAAGTGGTCCATGATAATGCAGTCGAATCAATTAATCCAAAAACAGGAAAATCATTGGGCTTGCACCGTGTGAGGCACTTGTTATTGTATAAGGAGTAAAACAACAAATATTAACACCACAAGAAAAATTAGTTTATTACATATCCAGATTCCAATGAGAGCAAAATCTAGAAGTCAAAGAGTAGGAAAGCTACAGAAATGCACACAAATAAAACATTTTAATTTGTACTTATCTCATTAAAATAAATAGGACAACTTTCTTAGTAGATGAAAAGGATAATTGTGAAGGAAAAACAGTAAAGTAATAATTAAAGTAACTCTTCTGCAAACGCATTGTATTCTGGAGGAAGATGGATATCAGCATGTGGATAGTTTGACGAAATAGTAGTTGATTCTCCCTTAAAATGTAGTGTAAAGTAGAAAGAAGTTGACTTTTGTGGACAAAAGGAAGCCATGAAGTAGGAAGAAAGTAAATAATTAGGCAAGAACAAGATATTCATTTCTGATTTGTTCCGTCAAGTATGGTGAACATATAGTTGAGGAGATAGTTTAGGGAAAAATGAGAAGCATATATGATTTGTTGAAGGAACCACAAATTGATATTAAAATGGAGATATGGGAGACACAAATATAAAAGGTTGTTAGGAGGAAAGAATTAAGAGAGAGAATTGAATTATTAAGCTAAGCGAGAAACGTGTTATTTCGTCTAACGAGGTTGACAGAGGGATATAAGTTCAACACAGGGAGGATTACAATGAGGAAGAGTATGATGGGGGAAGGAAGGAATATAAAAGTTTACTGTTCAGAAGAAGGAGATAGCGGTGAGTACAACTGAGAAAAATGAGCTCTAGAACAATGCAATAGAACAAGAAGAGAATGTTTTTGAAAAAAAGGGGAGATATATTCTATTTTGAAGATCTGTTACAGCTAATGCCGAAAAGAAGAAATTGCAGAGAAAAAGAAGCTGGAGTCGGAGTCAAGGTGCAAAGTTTTCATGATGATATGAAGTACCTGCAGTTAGAAAAAAGAACTTACTGACACATTAACCTTCATCACCATCAATATTCCTTTTACTATCCATCATGATGAAGATGAGGAAACCATAATCTTTATAATAGGAAAAAGATTATGTTTACATAGAATGGGGATGAAAAATGTAAAGTTATGAAAAGTGTGATAAGAATAATCTACATATAGTTTAAATAAGGTGTTTTGTAAACTCTCTTAATAATCTAGTGTTTGTAAAGCTTGTAATGTACTTTAAGGGAGTAAGGGTTATGATAAGATAGGTAGCAATATCATGTAAATAACAGAAATTTGAAGATAGAAAAGAAGCAAGAGAGACAAAAGTTTGCACAATACTGTATTATACATGACATCGTCAAGCACGATGCAGCGTTGTTGCAGCCAGATCGACAGCAGAACTGAGTAGAGTGGTTAGGTATGAAAGGAAGGGACACTGAGTGTGTGTGCCACATATGTCACCTTACGAGATGATGAATGAAGGTGCATTAGTGGAAGCAACAGTCCAAGAGGATAACACCTCTTTGGAAAAGTTTGGGGATCTACAACACATCCTGGATATGGTCAACATGTACCATGACATGAGCTTTATTCATGTGAAAGCCACATACGATCTTGATAACAACGGTTTTGGGAAAGTGTTAGGTACTTAGCACTTGCCACAAACTGTTTAGAGTAGCATAAGGAGTGATGATGGATGTTCACCGAACCAGAATGGAGATGGACATGTTACATCAAGGACAAACGAGTGTTTAAATTCATTGGAAGAAGGAGAGGCGCATTTCTGTAACTCAAGGTTCAGAAGTGCTGAAACTGTTATCATGCCATACGGAATTCAGCAACTGCGAAATATTCCTTGAACACTCATGGGAGTGAGCAAGAGAACGATGGAAGCCTGTCCAATCTAGCTTGATGAACAACCAGATGCAATATGGATACACAACAATTTGAAAGAAAATACCATAAGAACGGATTATACAATAACACGGTTGAGCAGTTCTTAAATCCCAATCCCTGGTCGAGAGAAGAACGAAGACACAAGCGAGAAGACACCAAGATGCAACAAGAACAGGAGATTCAATGCAGAAGATATGGAAGAAAGCAGAGCCTGGACCAGAAGAGATCAAGAAACCTTTCTAAATACCTTCCCCTACAAGACCATTATTGAATTTACCTACCAACAAAGAATCTAATTTTAACTGTTCTACCAGTACAAATGTCTGATATTCCTTATGACAAATTGCAACACTTTCAGATGTCACATCAAGAGATGGGAGATGACTACTTGTATGGAAAACACGAGACAAATTGCCCAACGTTGAATCAGCAAGAGGATTCGAGGAATAATGAAGATAAGTTTCTGTTATGCTAAGAATAAATCTCTAATACAATTTCGCCATGGGCACATGCAAATGGAACAAAGGCAAACAAGCATTCACGACACACTCATACCTTCAGCAACCTTTCTCTCAGCTGACTGTCATTCCATGCTCAGCATAGACACGTTGAGGGGCATGAAAAGGAGAGTAACGACTTCAATGAACCATGTTGAGGATATAGGAGAAAGGACTGTCTGTGACAGACTAGTACCAGTTTAAACTGAAAAAAGAAAAAAATTTACAAGTACACGAAGTTTGTTGTTGTTTAAAAATATTTAATTTTATGTGCAAGAAACAGTTCAGTGCTAACAATAATTTTTAATATTGAAATATCAATAATATTTCCTTGTAATTCATATTTTTCAACGTGTCTAAGTTAAGAAAACCAGATGTTCAAATATTCTTTGGAAGCTAAGTTTGTAGTATGTAATGTGTTTGTTCAAATATAGAATATATAGGAAAATGAGTTTAGCAATTCCATGAAGTTAATTCAGTATTTGAAAAGTAATTAGTAGGATTAGAAATTTAATATGTTTGTAAAAGTCAATAAAAATTTAAATTTTTGTGCAGTTATAATGCATAAGTTTAAGATTATGGGGGATATAAATATGTCTGTGAATGGGATTATACTTGTAAAGTTATGAAAAAGGATACAATTAAGAATTTATTGTAAGAAATAAAACATTCTTAAATTATAATTGACATGATAAAAATAAGAGGTTGCGACTAGACCATAAGTACTGAAAAATGGGAGGATAATGTTAAATGAAGGTTTCCTCAACTTCAATAAATCTCCATCATCATTTAACGTAAGTCTTAAAGTCAAAAAAGATCAGTCTCAAATTTAAAAAAATTGTGAGTGGTACGGATTTATAGAGAAGCTCTGATTTGCTTGAATTTGAAATTAAAACATAGACAACCACAAAATAGAAATAAAAGACTTCACATTAATTAAATAATTGTATTAAATCAGAAAATTAGAAAGAACAGCTTAAATTTTGGAGAAACATTGCTTTAGTGCTCAAATGAATAATATATAGGAAATCAATTGTGCTGCAAAATAACGATAAGGAGGCTATCAGAACCACTGTTTGAGTATGTCATATTTAAATAGATAGTTGGTCAATAAATATATGTCGATAGCTACAGTCAGCAGTTGAAAACAATTTTGCACTGACTTCAGTCAATTTCTCAACCACTGATTGACCCAGCGTAAAACTGACATTGGTGGAAGAGCTGTAGCATGAAGGTGAATATGAAATTTCGATGCAGTTTGAAGGTAGGTCCTTTGCGATTGGCAGAGATAGTTTCTACAAGACGAAAGAAATGTTCCTATTCGTCGGAAAAAGTCATGACATGGAGCACGAAAGAACCTGGGGGGGGGGGGGGGGCAGTGTTGCTATGAGAGACTCAAGACCGAAAATTTCGGGGACTCTCCTCTGAACCAGCGTCAAGTCCAGGGTCACGCTCTGAATGACGCAAAGGAGTAATTTTGTGTGAACACTGCATTCACTTCTGCTGACATTCAGCTAGATATTACTTGTAGTGTTGTTGAGCTCCAACAGTGGAGAAACGAAACAGCCACGTAGTTAATTGTTCTTGGGAGAACTGAGAGGGCATTGTAATATGCACACTGCTTCATCCAAGCACGTGCGTATCGCCATATTTGAAGACTAGGGATGAGTGCATGTTTTTCGGCCTAACGAGAAACATAGGCCAGTTTATCTGATAAAATCAGCAAAGATTTTGATTAGCTTTTATAGGACTTTCAGAGCACGAGAGCAGCCATGCAGCCGACAGCCTATCGCAGCTAAGGTAAATAACACTAGCAGAGGCGTAAACTTGTTGGTTCACCAGCTTGCGTCCGTCCACTGTGAACTCGAGCAACCTTGAGTAATCTTTTGCTCAGCTTGTCACAGAAACTAACCATCCTCTGTAGACTTGATTGTCAACCTAAATACACTCCTGGAAATTGAAATAAGAACACCGTGAATTCATTGTCCCAGGAAGGGGAAACTTTATTGACACATTCCTGGGGTCAGATACATCACATGATCACACTGACAGAACCACAGGCACATAGACACAGGCAACAGAGCATGCACAATGTCGGCACTAGTACAGTGTATATCCACCTTTCGCACCAATGTAGGCTGCTATTCTCCCATGGAGACGATCGTAGAGATGCTGGATGTAGTCCTGTGGAACGGCTTGCCATGCCATTTCCACCTGGCGCCTCAGTTGGACCAGCGTTCGTGCTGGACGTGCAGACCGCGTGAGACGACGCTTCATCCAGTCCCAAACATGCTCAATGGGGGACAGATCCGGAGATCTTGCTGGCCAGGGTAGTTGACTTACACCTTCTAGAGCACGTTGGGTGGCACGGGATACATGCGGACGTGCAATGTCCTGTTGGAACAGCAAGTTCCCTTGCCGGTCTAGGAATGGTAGAACGATGGGTTCGATAACGGTTTGGATGTACCGTGCACTATTCAGTGTCCCCTCGACGATCACCAGTGGTGTACGGCCAGTGTAGGAGATCGCTCCCCACACCATGATGCCGGGTGTTGGCCCTGTGTGCCTCGGTCGTATGCAGTCCTGATTGTGGCGCTCACCTGCACGGCGCCAAACACGCATACGACCATCATTGGCACCAAGGCAGAAGCGACTCTCATCGCTGAAGACGACACGTCTCCATTCGTCCCTCCATTCACGCCTGTCGCGACACCACTGGAGGCGGGCTGCACGATGTTGGGGCGTGAGCGGAAGACGGCCTAACGGTGTGCGGGACCGTAGCCCAGCTTCATGGAGACGGTTGCGAATGGTCCTCGCCGATACCCCAGGAGCAACAGTGTCCCTAATTTACTGGGAAGTGGCGGTGCGGTCCCCTACGGCACTGCGTAGGATCCTACGGTCTTGGCGTGCATCCGTGCGTCGCTGCGGTCCGGTCCCAGGTCGACGGGCACGTGCACATTCCGCCGACCACTGGCGACAACATCGATGTACTATGGAGACCTCACGCCCCACGTGTTGAGCAATTCGGCGGTACGTCCACCCGGCCTCCCGCATGCCCACTATACGCCCTCGCTCAAAGTCCGTCAACTGCACATACGGTTCACGTCCACGCTGTCGCGGCATGCTACCAGTGTTAAAGACTGCGATGGAGCTCCGTATGCCACGGCAAACTGGCTGACACTGACGGCGGCGGTGCACAAATGCTGCGCAGCTAGCGCCATTCGACGGCCAACACCGCGGTTCCTGGTGTGTCCGCTGTGCCGTGCGTGTGATCATTGCTTGTACAGCCCTCTCGCAGTGTCAGGAGCATGTATGGTGGGTCTGACACACCGGTGTCAATGTGTTCTTTTTTCCATTTCCAGGAGTGTAGTACCAAACTTAGAACCAGGATCGAATGATGTGTCGTAATATTGGCCAACTTCACGATGTAATAATAGGAATAATTTTGTAGAGAACATTCTGGTTAAAATTTAAAATTGTTGTGTGCAGAGTTAATACGATTAAAAAGGACATTGTCATGTTACAACCTATGTAAATTTGTGTACTTCTTTGAGAATAATCTGGAATTAAAAACAATTTGTGTACAGCTAAACACCGTTGTGCTCTGTCATAGAATAAGGATCCACCCTTTACCTCAGTTATTTATTCTACAGACGCTAACGCACTCAAAGGGTGTTTTTGCTTATGTCCGACGACAGAGGAAAGGAGTGGAGTGTCAGAAAGCAAAAGAGCAAAAAAGGAATTGATTACAGAACGCATAAAGAATAAATTGTAGGCATAAGCTGAAACAATAAAACATTGAGGAAGAACAAAGGCAGTATAGACTGTTCAGGAATGAAATAAACTGAGAATGAAGAAAGGCTAAAAAAGTCCCACCTGGCTAGCCATGCGGTCTAGCATGCTGCTTCCTGAGCGGGAAGGCGTTCCAGTCCCCAGCACTAATCTAACAGGTGGATTAGTGTCGAGGTCCAGTGTCCCAGCCGGTCTGTGGATGGTTTTTAAGGCGGTTTTCTCTCTGCCTTGGTGAATGTGGGCTGGTTCCTCTTATTCCGCCTCAGTTACACTATGACGGCAATTGCTGTGCAAACACTGTCTCTACATGCGCGTACACCATAATTATTCTACCATGCAAACCTTTGGCGTTACACTCATCTGTTATGACACATTCCCGGAGGGGGGGGGGGAGGGGTTCACTGGCGGTCGAACCGCACAATAACCATGGGTTCGCTGTGGGGCAGCTGTGAGGTGGGTGGACTGTTGTGGGGTTGTGAACCACTGAGAGCTATGACGGGACACAGCCTCTCCGTCGTTTCTAGTCCCCAGTTCAATACACAATACACACAAGGCTAAAAAAAAGCAATTTTTGGAAGATAAGTACAAAGAGATAACTGAAATGATCAAGGTGGAGGAACTGCTACGTGCTTGTAAATCAGTTAAACAGTTCTTTAGAAACGGACGATTAAATGCAGTGCAGTCCAAAACAAAAATAGAATGATATTATATGGCGCAGAAAAACATAGCAGAAAGGTGGAAGCAACACTCCGAAAAGACGTTTGCAGGAAATAATGAAGATCTGAATATGGAGAACACTGAAGAAGTCGATCCGGGAGACAAGGGAGAGCATATCTTGTACGAAGAGTTCTACCTTGCAGTCAAGCAACTAAAATGCTGGAAAGCCACTGGATTTGACCAGCAGAGCTCGGTAAGGTTTCTGGAAAACAACTACTGTTTCACATCATACAAGTTATATGCGAAACTGGGAAGCTCACTATAGCCTTTCAAAATTGTCTTTCAGTGCAAATACCAAAGAAAGCATACGATAAAAGATATGATCACTGAAGGAGCCTCTGTTTGGTAACACATGCCTTCAAGATTTTGACGTCCGTCATTCTAAAGAGGACCGAAGGCACACGAGAATCAATAGCAAGTTTACGATTAATTTTTGGAAAACACTAAAGAAGGTTAAGGAAACAGATACTGCTTTCGTCAATATAGCAAAAGCATTTGATTGGGTAGTCTGGCGACAGATTTTAAAAATTCTGAGAGAGAATGGCACAAAACATAAGCAAAGAAGAATAGTACCGAGACTATGTAGAGAAGAAATATGAACACAAAGAAGAAACTACTATCAAGCAATATCTACAAGGCTGCTCACTAACTCCCATATTGTTCAGTGGATTCATTTGGAGAGCAATAGATGAAGTCGGAGAGAAACTAAAAACTGCAGAAGGAATTAAAGTGTACTGTAAGAAAATAGACATGTTGCGATTTGTTGATCATATGGTGGTGTTAAGTGAAGATGGGAAAGAATTAGGAGCGATGATTTCGGCGATCAGGTGATGATGGCGACATGTATGATCGCCGAAATATTGTGCCCGTTTGACACTGTAGACCGGCAGTACACCCGTGGTTATTTTGATTATCAAATACGCCGGGAGAAGCTCAAGAATCACAGTCTCCAAGCAGCTTAATTCTATTATTAAATACATTTTATACGTTGTTTGACAAAAATAGTTGAAACACCCAGAAGACATGGTCGCACGTCGATGTAACTTGGTACACGTAAACACAATTGAACGACTTGAGTTAAGATTGAAAGTAAAAGCTGATTGGTCATCAGAGTGCGCCAATGTTTTCGTGTTTAGTGTTTTTGACAGCTCTGGCAGGATATATAAGGATGTGAACAGCGTCACATGTTCAGTGGCCACTCTGAAAGACACGGAGATTCCTTTTTTTCATCATCAGTACCTCACAGAATCTGAAGGGGGCCTTAATTTGATCGTGCAGTATACAGTTTTGAGAGGCATTAGGTGTGAAAGTGACCCGGTGGTGGACTGCGTTGCAATATGAGAGCAGGCATACTCATTGTCAAGGTCCCAGTCTCAGATGTCTGAGAACTACAAGAGAGGGTCACCGCATTGTGCACCAAGCATATTGCAACCTCTTTACACATCAGTTAATCATCCAAGAACAACTAATGGACCTTCTGCAACATTCTGTATTATCCGGCACCATTGAACAGAGACTAACAGCAGCCAGATTAGTGGACTACCGTCTCATGCAACGCTGTCATCAACATCACAACACAAACGGCTGCATTTGGAGTGATGCCGTAGCCGGAAAGAATGGTCAGCTGATGATTGGCGTCACAGTGAGTTCAGCGATGAATCGTATATCAGCAGTATCCCAGATGACCGTAATCGACGAGACTAGAAGGGGTCCCGATGAGACGTCCGGTTCTTCCATTGTTTTGGGGAGGCACGTTGGTGTTTACTCCTGGTGTCATGGTGTGGGAAACCATCGGGTATGACTAAGTCAAGGCCGGCAGTGACTGGGGGATACCTGACAGCTCAACGATAAGTGACGGAAATTCCTCTTCCTTTCGTTTCATCTCTGTTTCGACAGTATCGTGGTGCTACTTTTCAGCAGGACATGGTTTTGAGGTACTCCTGAGGCCAGCAAGATACCTGGGTCTATCTCTAATAGAACATTTGTGGGACCAGCTTAAACATCATCTCCATATCAGAGCCGGTGTTCAGGGTATCAATGACCAGTTACAGTAGTTGTCAGACAGCTTGCTTTAAGAGAGGATACAACGACTTAATGACGCCCTTCCTAAGAGAATCATTGTATACAAACAGGCCACAAGGTGTGCGACGTCGTGCTGATAAGTGCTTTCACACTGCTAAGTTGTTTATCAGTTTGACCATTTTGTTAAAAAATGGTTCAAATGGCTCCGAGCACTTTGGGACTTAACTTCTGAGGTCACCAGTCCCCTAGAAATTAGAACTACTTAAACCTAACTAACCTAAGGACATCACACTCATCCATGCCCGAGGCAGGATTCGAACCTGCGACCATAGCGATCGCGCGGTTCCAGACTGTAGCGCTCGGCCACTCCGGCCGGCGACCATTTTGTAATCACTGTAATAACACCAGGTACAGTCTGAACTCGTGAAGTTTCATTTCATTTTCTACTCTCCTTTTAGGTGTTTCACTTATTTTGTCAGGTGGTCTGCTTCGTTTTTAGACATCAAACCTGGTGGGTAGTCTTTAAGTAAATTTTTTTTGGGTAGATGCCAAGCGTTGTAATACTTCCAGTTACTGTGAATGCTTACCAAATGTATGTTGGCAAAGTTCATAATAAATATACTGGAAGCAGTCTTGATCGCATAAATTTTTTTATGTGGTGACCGGTTTCGATCTTATTATAAGATCATCTTCAGACCATAGATGTCTGCCGGTAGTGGTGGCGCATGACAATCCTCTTGCTTGCGGCTGGTGGTGCACTACTTCCAGTTTATTTATTTATAATTATTATAGATCGCTGTTTGCTATAATAAGAACTATGTTCTTTAAAATATTAAATGTCATAATGATGTCTGATACCAGTCTTGAGCGTATTTTGTAAGTTTTTTAAAACGTTAGAACTGAGCTCTGACGACATGCTTTGATTTATCAATATTTACATTGCACAGTGTTACAAATATTGACAGTACGAGTGAACTTCGGGACCAGAGACCTACAATTGACTGCAGCCATAAAATGCACTGATGAAATCCACAAGTTGGATCTGAGGCATGCTATACTGAATGAGGGCTCACATTTTATTTTTATGGGCACCAAACACAGGTAACGTCACACATTACAGTTTCGGACTACGACTGCCCCTAGCAGGCTAATTATCAGTCCAGAGGAGGAAGCTGTCGGTGCTCACTCAAGGACATATGATGAGATGTACAGTATGTGGCCTTATTGTTGTTTGTTTTGCAATGAAGTTTCCAAGAGAAACTTAACTAACTTACTACAAAAAGCGACATCGCTGCACAATTTGCGGAAATGCTGGCCATCTCGAGCTAGTCATGAATTTTTTTCATAATTTCATGCATTTAAATTTCAGTAGTAGTTATTCGGACAAAAGAAGTCTTGCACAGTGCAGGGAAGCAGCCTACTCACGCCGTATAAAATTCTTATCAGTCTTTCCATTGTGTGCCAGCCTAGTCCGCTGTAACTAACTCTGACGTCATAAATGTTGCGCAATACTTTAAAAATCAAGTAAATAACCTGAAACGGTTCTAGCATGTCAGGAGTAATACTAAATTAATATGTGTTGAATGTCAGTTCAATGACTTTAACGATTTTCAAAATTTGGACGTTTTTCTGTAAAAATCATTGGCGCAACAGAAAAGAGCTAGAGACTTAAAAATTTATATTTAGATTCCTTTTTCATAATGATTTAATAGAGACAGTACTTTGGATCTCCCAAATTAAGATTTTAGTTGAAATTCAATATTTTCTGGTTTTTGTCTTAAAAATTAAGGAAGCAAGATAGATTAAGTAGGCTAATAAATAAGGCTAGGATGTTTAAATTTAAGTAGAATGGAGATCCGCTATAATCATAAAGATGTGAGAAGTTTCAATTGAATAACTATAAAACTATAGGGATAGCGTATCTCCAAAGGGCAAGTTCAGAGCTCGTCTACTGCGTGTAGTGTAATTAAATTAATTCTCTCGCCCAAAATAATTGACTTAGCCACGTCAGACTTTTATTATGATTACTTACCTGTGTGCTGAATGCATATTTAAATTGAGAGCTTCATCGGCCATCAGAAAAGGAAGCGATGATTTATTCAATAACTTAAAGTGGTGCATTACTAGCCCAGCGGCTAGTCGGGAGAGCCGATTTGATCAGGCGTGCCCTTAGCCGTCCGCACCGCGGCTTTATATATAAGAACGCTGCGCGAGGAAATAAAGGCCCCAGTTCTCTCCAGACACTGAATAGCACACCATCTGTGTCGGGAGTCGCGTCCCGTCGGTATCATTGCTATAAACAGCCTCGGATGCCGTATTAAGTTAATCGGGATACGCGTAACCATGAAATCGTTTTCTAGTGAAGTGTTAATTCTGGGATGACTTTAATGATCTATCTTCAGTTTGCGTATGTCGTATTTTCACGTGCCGTCGCGGGACAGACATTCTACCATTATTTAGCGTGGCGTTTGATGAACATTATCATCAAATTATGGCGAGCATTCATTTAAACATTTAATTTGAATAGTTATAGTTGTATCAGCGCATATAGACTCTGAACTGGTCTGGTAGTTGGATTGTGTGGATTCTTTTTTTTTTCATCTGTGACTTTCAGAATATATCGAACTATTTTTCACGATCGTTTTTGATTATGAATCCCAGACAATCTCCTAATTCCTCAGAGCTATAATCTGTAGCTATAAGTGTATTTCTCAGATGAAGTGGGCACTAGGAATTCTAATTTCAGGCTTCACGTTTTGCTAGTCACTTTCTGGATGCCAATATTGTAGTTAGAGAGCCAGTGTTGAGAATGGCAAAAGACAGCATAAACAATAGGAACATTTATATAACATATAAATTCCACCCGCCGCCCCACTTATAGTTGAACGGCAGGGAAATGCAGTGTTTCTACAGTCAAATAAATAACAGTAATTAAATTCCAACCAGCCACCCCACATATGGTTCATCAGCCGGGAAATGCATCTTTTCTGCATAACATTCTATTTATATTAACAATCAAATTACAACCAGCCGCCCCACATATGGTGCATTGGCCGGCAAAGAAACTGAGTAAAAGTGAAAGTGATTTTTAAATATTTGGATTCAGGAGTGAAATGCGACATACATCTGAGTAATAGAACAGTGAGAACAGTGATAGTGTTACGTGTGTATGTGGACGACACAATTGGATTAACAACGCGTCTGTATTGACGGAGCTGGCACTGAGTCTAGCGGCGTTGACGACATCACGAGAAGCCAGTTTCGCCTCACCGCAGTTGTCCGCCGGAACAACCAGAGCCGCGCATGCAGTTGCGGGCCACGCAAACGCACAGCAGCTGTCGAAGTGCCGTGTTCAGTTCAACACGCCGCGTCGCATCAGTAATCCTGGTACGCCGCGCCGGCAACGCCATACATTGTGCAGAAGGAACTAAGTTAAGTGAAAAGCTGTTAAAAAATTTTACTAACCTGCACTAAAAGACTGTCGGAAATGGGACTGCCAGAAGAAACTGAGGTAAACTTAAATCAGAACCTATGTCTGTTGAGGGAACTGTAAATCCAGACAACGATTCAAGTGTAAATATGCATGAAAATAGTAATGTTAAAGTGAAATATGAAGTATTGTCTCCTGACAGTAGTGTGAGAAGGGGCAATGATTCAATAATAGAGACCCCTGTAGTAAAGCAGAAAGCAGAAATTGTTAATTTATTGGATGATAGTTTATCTGATGAACTAAAAACCAAACAGTGATCAGAGGTGGTAGAGTTTAAACAGGAGAAGTTAGATATGACTGATCAATCAGAAGTTTCATTTAGTTTTGATGATTCTGGTGTTGGAGGTAGTTTTTCGTCACCTGAGTGTGATAAGAAACCAGCTAGTGAGCAACCCAAAGATACTGGGACTATTGATTTAAATGTTATATTACAAGCAATAGCTAGCAGTAATGCTGAATTAAAGTCTGAAATAACTCAGGTCAAAAGCAGTAATGCTGAATTAAAATCTAATATAATTGAGGTAAATAACAGGATTGTGGCCAGCCAAACTAATTTTAATAAACGATTGGAGGTAATTGACGATACCTTCAAGGCTGGTTGCAATAAGTTGAAAGAGGATTTGGACAGTTTGAATTATAAAATTGATTACAACCATGAGGATATTAAGAAAAAGGTTGCTCAACAATTTTCTGAAATGTATAAAACAGTAAAATCTGAAGTTGCTGAGGTTTGAAAAGACTTCCAAATGGAAGATGTGAAGCTGGAGCACAAGTTAACAGAAAAGATCGAGGCCGAATCTGAACTGTGCTCAGATAGGTTTAAAGATGTTAATATAAAAGTAAACATATGTCAAGTGGAAGTAGATGCAATCAAAACTGATACTACTCATATTGTGCAAAGAGTAGATAATGTTGAAATGAGAGTAGAAAATATTAGTACTAACATTGCAAACATTGAGAGTAAAGTAGCTTCAGTAACTTCTGGTAATGGTAGTATGCAACAAGTTGTAGCTGTAAACGCCGCTTTTATCGGGTGTCGGCAGTTCTTGCGGTTCGATCAAGATAGAAATATCCACCTGCTAGATTTCTGGAACGATTATGAAGATGTGATTCCACCAACTTGGTCTGAACGAGAGAAAATCTCATTTATTAGAAGCCATTTAGCAGGTGACGCCATGCGTTGGTCAGCTGATGTTATGTAGAAGTGTAAAACATTAGCGGAATTTAAAACAGCTTTCATTAATGAATATTGGTCTAGTAATAAGCAAAATGAAGTGCTGAGAGAGTTTTGGAGTGGAAAACGCTTCAATGCAGGCAAGGAATCTATTAAAGAGTTTGCCAGGTCATGGATCTCATGTTTGTCACATTTGGCCGAAAAGCTAAAACCTGAAATGATAATACTAGGTCTTGAGGCCAAACTGCCATGGTATTGGCAAACTAGAATTATATCTGCCCCTAGAGACAATCTTGATCGTTTCATTGAGGATTTGGAATGCGTAGCTGCCAATGAGGAGCAAGCACGTAATAACAGAAATGCCAATAACACTAGTAGTAATTTTAAGAACGAGCAGAATGGCAATGTAAACATCAGAACAGTAGGTGTTCGCCATCCTAAGAGAGGTAGTGTAACAATAATGTGCCTATAATAATTTTTTTCTTTATGAATTTAGATAAATTTGTCTTTCTGAATTTATGTAAAGTAGTATAAGTAATGTTTTGAGTTTCTTTTTCTTTTCGTGTCATGTTAAAGAATCTGTAAACAACTTTTGAAATGAATGGTATTATTTATGTTAGATTTTAAGCAATTTGATAACCAAAGGAAAGTGAATTTAATGTTAAAACTATTGTACGAAGTGAAAATTGTAATTTATACACTTGGTCCATACGTAGGTAATGCATTAGAATATGTGTAGTAGGAAACCTGTGGTGAATACCCTACCTGTAGGGGAGCGGGAAAAGGTGGATGCAGGCGAGCGCGGGAAAACGCACACTGGCGCGGTTCGGCACAACGGGCGCAGTATAACAGTCGGAGTTGGGCATCGGTCAGAGGAACATGTACTGTACCGAGGAGGCTATCTAGGAAAAGTGGATTCCATTGAGCCTCGGATGGGCCGATTCCGACGACTACTTGGCATGGCTATATTCTCAGGCACAAAATTGGAAAGATTACGACGCTAAGAAGAAGGAAAGTGCCGATACTGTGAGAGCCTTAGCCGTGCTTGTATGTGTGCTGTGCTGCCCGCTATCTCGCTGCCCGCCACCCGCCGCACCGACTTGCACAGGTCAAACATTTAATTCATCTTTAGAAGTGTATCTGTGTGGACCAGTGTCGAAACTGTTTTAACTGTTCAATAATAACGTGACTTTTACCAGAATTGCCTTAACCATTACTAGTCCTTATCATCTACCTGGACAGTGTTCTTACCACATATTGTGCAACCCAAGTATTAAATTATCTGCAGACCAATCTATGCTATAAAGAAATTCAAAGTTAGGTGTGTTAATGCAAATGTTAGTAAAGAACAACAGTGTGATTAAATTGAAAGATAAATTTTGAATTGAGCTAGCGATGCTATTTAATTAATGTGTGACAGAAATAATGACAATTAATTAATCCAGAAACGAGACAAAAGAGTAGTTATCCACCGATTGATAATTTTGAGTGTTAATTCACCTTCAGGACTTAATAGTTTCAGTATAACGACCATAACAGTTTCAGGGCCCCCCCCCCCTTTCTCTTGCCCATTCTTTCACATATTGAAGTGTACTGATCAGATTTGAACAGCAAAGTTAAGTTCTATATTTAACCTAAGTATATTAGTGTTTTTTCCAATTTTGATAGTGACATTGTATGTGTGTTTTCAAAATTGCCAATTCTAGGGTAATCTATGCCCAATTTCAGTCTGCTCAATATACAAAATGCAGTTCGTAGTAATCATTGCTGTGTGGTGTTGTGTAATTTTAGCTCGTCCAAATTAGTACAAAAGAAGAAAACTTTATAGTTCAGTAGATTCTTTCTGGTTCCAAATTTTGCCATAAAACGCAACATTACTACGTGTCATTATGCTTGTACATGCACACACTTGTACAAGGAAAAACTCACTCAATGCCTAATTAGGCTGGCGACCGAATTATTAATCATTGGTAATATCTACTGTGTGTACTTCTTGTCCATGCGAACGCGTAATTATACTTTACATTTGCTTGACGCATCACTGTAGTTACTAACTGAGTGTAGGTTCGATCTTGCTTCCATTAGGTACACGCGGTCAATTTATGTACTAAATCCTTGTTTACAAGGTGAAGCCCGTGAACTTATTACAGTACAGGCTTTATTGAGTTAACGCACGTCCGACAGGGCGGTCGTGTTACAAGTGGCGACCGTGACAGGACATCCAGTTGTTGTCTGTTACAGATTAACGTAAAGACCGAACAGTGGATGTTCAGTGGCACGAATAGCAATAAAGTTCAGCAAATTAAACCGCAGTGTAAGTCAAGTATAATAGTGTAGTGTAATTGGCATTTAATATGGACAAGAACGGGGACGGGATAGATGTGCCAAGCGAAATGAAAAACGCGGCTGGCAGTAGCAGGAGTTTACGCGGCCAGATAACAGATGGCGTTAGCGGAAGACAATTGGCGTACATACAATACCATGAACACGTCAATGAACAGATTGAAATATCGAGATCGTCTCGAACACAGCAAGGGACAAAACAGGAAGCAGAGGGTGACTTTGTAGATGATAGTGGGTACGTGAACGAATCCACTGACATATTTGATTCGCCACAAATAAAGAAAGAACCGAAAGAAACTTCTGAAGTAGAATCGGAACACACCGATTTCGTAGAACAAAACAGTGTAAAAATTTTAAGCATGAACGACTTATTTGAACAATTAATCAAACAAATTGCAGGGCAGAATGAGCAACTTCAAAAACAAGTCGGCAATCAGGTTAATCAGCTTAAAACACACGTTGACGAGCAGCTCAAAACACAGAATGAGCAGCTTAAAACACACGTTGATCAAATTAAAGCACAGATCAAAGATCAAGGAATTAGAATTAGTAAACAAATAGAGCAGGTAGAACAAAAAGTCTGAAATTTAAGTTCTGTGGTAAATAATATGAAATTTGAAATTGACACCATTAACAAAAATATAGATACTATGCAGGAGGAAATTGGTAACATTAACAGTAGATTCGATGTTGAAACTCTCAACATCCAAGAGAAAGTAGAACCTCTGGTTGAAACTAAGGTAGACGAAAAAGTTTTCGGTCTTAAAACTGAGATCGTAAACGAATGTCAACACGGAATATCACAATTGAAAAAGGTAGTTTCGGACACTGGAAGAGATTTAGGTGAAATAGTAACCGGATGTATTCAAAATTGTGAACAAAATTGTACGAAAATTCAAGGCAAAATTTTCGATCTGGAGAGCAAAATTAAAGATAGGCCTGGTGTGGTCTGTAATGGCACACCAATTACGAAGCTGTTAGAAGGCGAGGAACGCTTCGATCCCGCCACGAAACATAACGGGTGGCATCCGTTAGATTTTATCAAAAATTGCGAGAGAGTATTTCCTGAGTACTTGTCTGATCAGGAAAAGATAAATGTAGTAATTAGCGCTTTAGCAGGTGACGCTAAGCGCTGGGGAATAAATTTGAATACCGAACGAATGACGTTCGAAGAATTCAGCAAAGATTTACGGAAGAATATTGGTCTGAACAAAAGCAGGACCATTTATGGCGCGAGTTTATCATGGCCAAACAGCATGATAACAGGGGCAGGAATTCTTTGAAAGAATTCTGCGAGTATTGGTACCGAAAATTGACACACTTAAGAGGTAGAAGATCAGATTCAGAAATTATCTGGGAGCTATATAAAAAGCTTCCAGAAGATTCTAAGAGGTATGTAGGAAGCAACCATCGTAGCTTCCAAGCATTTCTAGAAAGGGTCGAAGACGAGGATCATTGGCGCGAAAGTTGTGCCAATTATCAAAGTTTTGGCAACCGTAATAACCGAAACAATGACGAAAGAAATGACGGCGATGGATTTCGCGTCAATATAATACAGAGAGGAAGAGGTAGAGGAAGAGGCAGAGGAAATTATCCAGGTCGCGGTAGAGGGTATGCCGCGCAAAATAATAACGACGCGGGAAACTAATTTCCGCGAACGTTGCGGGCCAAACAGAAGCGGACAATACATACCGGCCCCGAATTAAGAAAAGATACCGGACCGACCGTAATGTAATGAGGCAGGTTAGAGACAGGCGTGAAACGACGCAACGTGTTGTGGTGAGACAAGCGTCAGGTGCGAGCCAGCATGAGTCATCTCTGCCGCACAGAATACTACAGGTTAACAGGCGAGTGGAGCATCAGAGGGCAACGGCCCAGCCTAGCGGAACATCTGTTCAGAGAGAAGCCACTAGCAATACGACAGCAGTAGGTGCGAACGTAGCCGTAAGAGATAATGAAAATTTTACGAGTGATAATTCCGTGGCAAAGGAAACAATAAATGAGACTGTGAGTACGCAGAGAGGTGCGGTTAGCAGTGTTTGCAATGAGGTAAAGGGCGAAAATGAAGTAGCGGAAGTAACGGACTGGCGTGTGCAGATCGACGATCTGTACAAGGGCCTAAAGCAATGTGAGTGGGAGGATTTTAAGAAGGAGTATGAGGCGACGAAATTAGATGGTGGAAAGAGAAATGATAGGGGCGTCAATAAAGTGACGTGGCCCAAATTTGAAGAGGGGAGAATAAATAGCGCCGCGCAAAGTACGCGTGCTGCCGATAAGAGGAAGGTTAATGATAGGAAGGATTTGGAGGATGAAATCCTCAGCATTGACGAAGAAATAACTTCTGCTAACAATCCGCCAATAGTACAAGATGCTACCGAGAGGCACCGTGGAGAAGGGGCAGATGATTACCTGAAAGTAATTAAAGTCCACGAGGATTACACTGAATATGAAGTCACAGTAGATGTAAATAAAGCTGATGATGAAGCCGTTTTGCCAAAAGAGGAGATTGAATTAAAATCCAAGCCTGACGACAATACCGAGGAAAAACATAGTGCATGTCTCAGAAAAGCTTTTATGTTAGAACCTGAAAGCGATCCAGAATGGTCGGATTCCGACGATAGTTCAGACGATGAAACATACGCAAATACAGATAAAATTGAATATACTAACTTTCCCTATTGTGCAAAAGTAGCATACTTAAGCGAATCTGATGTGGAGGAAGAGAGTAGTGATGACTCTAGTGAAGATGTATTTTTAGGTGTAAAAGAAAGTGAATATACTTTTACTGAAAGAGGGTATGAGAAAATCAGTGAAATCAAAGGGGATGCAGTTAAGTACGATATTGTACCTAACGATGACGAGGTATCAAAACAAAATCCAGATGTTGAGACCGAACAAAGAAAGAAAGAGCCGCCTGACGACTCAGTGTTTATTTTGCGAAGAGTTCAAGTAAGCAAAGACTTTGAACTCCAGAGGCCTAAGAAGCCACCAGACTTAAGTGACTGTTTTATGAACTGTAAAAGACTGCCATGTTAATAAAGAGACGAGCAGGGGCAGGATATTGTATTTGTAGATATTATTAATATTATGCATAACTTTATTGTTACTATAGCTCAGTGTTATTTGAAAGTGAATTATTGTTTTGTTGAATTGGAGCCTGGGGCAGATTCATATCGGAATTTGAGAATGTCATGAACACTTTACATCATGAAACTACAGGATTCCCACCGGAAGAAATTTTGTTAGGTAGAAGTAGTAAAAGTTTAATTGAAGAAAAATTAGAGTTTCCACCTTGTACAAGTTTGGGATTGAATCAAAAGAAAGAATTGGTAATAAAAAGGGCAAAGCAAAAAGCTGAATCTAGATCTAGAATACACGATAAAAATCTAAAAGTTTCAAAATTTAAAATTGGAGATTATGTTCTTTTAAAAACCCACGAAAAATCTAGTGAACTAAACCATGAAATTTCAAAATTTAAATATATCTATAATGGACCATATATAATACAGAATATTCCACACGATAATGCTTACTACCTGATCTACCCAAAATCCAAAAGACCTTTAGGTGTAAGAAATATTGTGGACCTGAAACTGTATGTTCCCAGGAACGAGTAACTGTGCTGTATATTATGCTGAACCCAAGTTATTCTAAATGTAACTAATCTTTGTAAATGTTTGTATACCCTTGAAAGTGTGCTAATGTAGTTATGTGAGTTTCAGATCACCAATTGTACTGTAACTGAAAAAATGTATGGAGAAAAGGACTGAAAAGAAAGGATAAATGCTATCAGCCAGATAAAAGATGGAACTGTCAAAAATGAAAATGGGCAGTGTATGAACCATAATATGAAGGACTGCCAAATACCAATGAGGGCAGATAAATAGTCGATGGAAAATTGTAAATGTAATCCAGAGGATGTGACAATATGAAGTGAAATGGACTGCCCAAATCCGCATAATAGGCAGCAAATATGTGTAGTTAATTTTCTGAAAATTTTGTGTGTGTGTTTTGTTTAGTAAGTTAAGAAATGGACTGCTATTCAAAGCAAGCAGCAACAAATTATCCTATAGTGTATACGAAATATGCATTTATTTTTTGCAGTTAAATGTGTGTATTCCAGAATTTTAAATTATTTCTTTGAGAAATTTAGAAAAAATGAGTAAATTGCTGTTTTAGTAATGTTATGATGGGAAGTTGGACTGTGCAAAAAGGCACTTAAGTATATAACGAGAAATTGGTCTTGGTGTATTGAGAAAGTATGAACCTATATACAGTGAATGAAAGGAAATATGTAGTACGAATCATTTTGGACATTTACGTAAAGATTCAGAACCACTGTATAATTGTTAAACTTAGTGTTCCCATAAAATTTAGACTTAAGAAAATTTTCTGGAAACAGGGGCATGTGTAACAATAATGTACCTATAATAATTTTTTTCTTTATGAATTTAGATAAATTTGTCTTTCTGAATTTATGTAAAGTAATATAAGTAATGTTTTGAATTTCTTTTTCTTTTCGTGTCATGTTAAAGAATCTGTAAACAACTTTTGAAATGAATGGTATTATTTATGTTAGATTTCAAGCAATTTGATAACCAAAGGAAAGTGAATTTAATGTTAAAACTATTGTACGAAGTGAAAATTGTAATTTATACACTTGGTCCATATGTAGGTAATGCATTAGAATATGTGTAGTAGGAAACCTGTGGTGAATACCCTACCTGTAGGGGAGCGGGAAAAGGTGGATGCAGGCGAGCGCGGGAAAACGCACACTGGCGCGGTTCGGCACAACGGGCGCAGTATAACAGTCGGAGTTGGGCATCGGTCAGAGGAACATGTACTGTACCGAGGAGGCTATCTAGGAAAAGTGGATTCCATTGAGCCTCGGATGGGCCGATTCCGACGACTACTTGGCATGGCTATATTCTCAGGCACAAAATTGGAAAGATTACGACGCTAAGAAGAAGGAAAGTGCCGATACTGTGAGAGCCTTAGCCGTGCTTGTATGTGTGCTGTGCTGCCCGCTATCTCGCTGCCCGCCACCCGCCGCACCGACTTGCACAGGTCAAACATTTAATTCATCTTTAGAAGTGTATCTGTGTGGACCAGTGTCGAAACTGTTTTAACTGTTCAATAATAACGTGACTTTTACCAGAATTGCCTTAACCATTACTAGTCCTTATCATTGACCTAGACAGGGTTCTTACCACATATTGTGCAACCCAAGTATTAAATTATCTGCAGACCAATCTATGCTATAAAGAAATTCAAAGTTAGGTGTGTTAATGCAAATGTTAGTAAAGAACAACAGTATGATTAAATTGAAAGATAAATTTTGAATTGAGCTAGCGATGCTATTTAATTAATGTGTGACAGAAATAATGACAATTAATTAATCCAGAAGCGAGACAAAAGAGTAGTTATCCACCGATTGATAATTTTGAGTGTTAATTTACCTTCAGGACTTAATAGTTTCAGTATAACGACCATAACAGTTTCAGGGCCCCCCCCCCTTTCTCTTGCCCATTCTTTCACATATTGAAGTGTACTGATCAGATTTGAACAGCAAAGTTAAGTTCTATATTTAACCTAAGTGTATTAGTGTTTTTTCCAATTTTGATAGTGACATTGTATGTGTGTTTTCAAAATTGCCAATTCTAGGGTAATCTATGCCCGATTTCAGTCTGCTCAATATACAAAATGCAGTTCGTAGTAATCATTGCTGTGTGGTGTTGTTTAATTTTAGCTCGTCCAAATTAGTACAAAAGAAGAAAACTTTAGTTCAGTAGATTCTTTCTGGTTCCAAATTTTGCCATAAAACGCAACATTACTACGTGTCATTATGCTTGTACATGCACACACTTGTACAAGGAAAAACTCACTCAATGCCTAATTAGGCTGGCGACCGAATTATTAATCATTGGTAATATCTACTGTGTGTACTTCTTGTCCATGCGAACGCGTAATTATGCTTTACATTTCCTTGACGCATCACTGTAGTTACTAACTGAGTGTAGGATCGATCTTGCTTCCATTAGGTACACGCGGTCAGTTTATGTACTAAATCCTTGTTTACAAGGTGAAGCCCGTGAACTTATTACAGTACAGGCTTTATTGAGTTAACGCACGTCCGACAGGTCGGTCGTGTTACAGTAGGAATTGGGGGAATAATTATCAGAACCAACAATGGCATCCAAATGATAGTAATTTTGTTCCGAACAAAATTATGCAGGTAAACAACAGTGCGGAAAGCAATGCTGTGCCAGTTAACTATAATGGAAATAAAGGAAACGGTAGTAGGCCGAGGCAGGAAAACTAGTTCCCTTCTATGAGGACACTGGCGCTCACCAGGCGGTTACTTTTCCTAAGCCAGTAATTACAGTAATTGGTAAGACAGATCAGAATACTCAAACTGAACATGTGGATGAAGGGTCGGTAGCACCTAAGGATACAGCAGAAATATTAGATCACTCACAGTATTTGATAGATATCGTGTTAGAGACGCTCTCTAAGTGGGAAGAGAACGAGAAGGTGCAGCAGTGTAACGGTAGGGAGGAGCTACAAAATACTGAATTGTCAAGTGAAGAAGCAGAAGAAATTCATGCTTATATTTACGATGAGGATGATGTGCTCTTATCTAAAGTGCCTGTGCAGGATGTTGATACTGTACTAATAGATTTAGGATAGGAGGTAAGTGAGAATGTGGAGGGTAGCCTGTTGGGGGTCGATGAACCCAGTAGCTGTGACCAGCTGTCACTTGAGAAATAACCCGACGATAATAGTGAAAGTGGTTTAGCTGTAACTAATGTTATGCCCGGTCTGGAGGCGCAGAATCGCTCAGACTACAGTAATTTGGGTCATGTTCAGCAAACTAAATGTAATGAAGTCGTGCGGTGTTTCGATTTGAAATTAATAGATCGACTGGAAAAGGCAGCTGAAAATGTAATTCAGGAAACCCCTACACTTTGACCTAAATGTAATGAAGACAGATGTCGATCACTTCAGTTGGAGACAAATCCAAAAGGAACTATTGGATGAGTTTGAGGAACCACCTGTACAAACTAGAATAAGCCACCCTATAATAATAGTGAATATGTTGGGTATCAATGTACGTTGTCTCTTAGACAGTGGAAGTGAGGTGAGTGCGATATCTAAGTCCTTCTTTGATGCATTACCTGGTAAAGACAAGCTTACAGTAATGAGGGTATCAGGACTAAGAACAATTGGTGCTACCGGCAAGGTGTCAAAAACGGTAAAGCAAGAAGCTTTGCTACCCTTTAACATTAATGGTAATTTAATTGATCATCCCTGCTTAATTGTAAACAATCTCAGTATTGAGGTTTTAATTGGCATAGATTTCTTGTCGAAATATCAGAGTGTTGTTGACTTTGAAAGACGCCAGTTAAAAATGGTCTTGCCGATAACCGGAGTAATTACGGTACCTTTTAGTGATAAACATGTAGTAACTAATGATGAAACTTGGGAGCTGCCTATACGAGTTCTGAAAAATAGGGGATATTGGGACGAAGGCGTTAATCTTAGTAAAAGTAAGCTAAACACAGAAGAAGAAGCAATTATTTTGGACAAGATAGAAGCTAAATTGCAGGAAATCGATAAAATTTCAGCTAATCAAAAGGAAGAAGTGAGACAGGTTCTAAAGAGGCATCATATGGTATTTTCAAATCGACCTGGCGTGGTCAAAGGTTATGAATGAATGCTGTAGGGAGGAGGTCGTTCTGTAACCTCTACACAGTGTGGCAGCTGTGCAGTCCCAGCTGTGTGAGATCTTCTTTTCATTTCAGGTCTCACTCATTCTTCATCTTTCCTATCCACAAAAAATTTCGACCCCTTCTTTCCCATATGAAAAATTTTCTGAAACCAATGAATGCTGTAGGGTGGAGGTTGTTCAATAACCTCTACACAGTGTGGCAGCTGTGCAGTCCCAGCTGTGTGAGAGCTTCTTTCCTTTTCAGGTCTCACTCATTCTTCATCTTTCCTATCCACAAAAATTTCGACCCCTTCTTTCCAATATGAAAATTTTCTGAAACCAATGAATGCTGTAGGGAGGAGGTTGTTCTGTAACCTCTACACAGTGAGGCAGCTGTGCAGTCCCAGCTGTGTGAGAGCTTCTTTCCTTTTCAGGTCTCACTCATTCTTCATCTTTCCTATCCACAAAAATTTCGACCCCTTCTTTCCCATATGAAAAATTTTCTGAAACCAATGAATGCTGTAGGGAGGAGGTTGTTCTATAACCTCTACACAGTGTGGCAACTGTGCAGTCCCAGCTGTGTGAGAGCTTCTTTCCTTTTCAGGTCTCACTCACTCTTCATCTTTCCTATCCACAAAAATTTCGACCCCTTCTTTCCAAATACTAAAATTTTCCGTCATGGCTATCAGGCCATGAGTTCTGTAACCATTCTATCCACCGATTAGTGAAGGAAATACCTAATGTAACAAACCTAACAGTGACATAAACAATAGAGAAGTATGACGTAATTAAGATACAAATGTATTTGAGTAACAAGTATGTATAGAACCCTGGTAATATTATAAGTACAAAGTTGTTGTTTTATTGGAAATGGTCCCACAATAATATTTTAAAGATATACAAATTCGTGTACAAGCCGGATCTGAAGTGGCAATGAGACCTAGTGTATGCATTACAGCTAACTAATAAATAGTAAGAGAGAGTGCTTAGTGTTATGAAAATATGCAGATAAGTTGTAAGAATGAACTCACCTTGTGTAGCAAGGAATGGCAGTATAATTGAATTGAACAGTGTTTGTGGTTGAGACGTGAAGGACACGTCCCTGAAGTATTTATAAGGTTGGAGCTGGCCATTATTTTGGTGTTGGGTGTGCGGTGACACACCTACAGGTATTGAGGTTATGAGTTGGAGGCGTGAATGCGACCATAGGTACCCTTATGTTAGATGAGACAGAGCATCTCATGGTGTCCTATAGGTTTAAGGAATTTAGCATTACGCTCGTCCATAATTACTTGATGCACTTTAGTGGTAGGTCGAGAGAGACTACCTGTGGTTTCAGCGTCCGATCGAGTGGAAATGGATTGCCACGTGAGCAAACTGATCAGCTGCAATACACTATAGATATGAAATAAATGTGCTATCCTATACTTTAAATGTTAATAGAGTGAGTGTTAAATAAGTACATACACTAGAAACATAATTGAGTAACATAATGGCAGACGTGAAACATTATTTATAGCTCAGCATAAATACACTTCGATAAAGTAAGTACATAATTGCAGATGTGGAACTGACACAACAGCAGAGGACCAATAAATGGATTTAGTAGTCAACTAAACGTAGTGTGTTTTGAACACTCACATGTACAAAGAAGCTGAGAAGACAACTATTAATCAAATATACTCATACTATCTCTAAGTATAAGGTAATCGAGGAAGAGTCAGCTAAGTAAATAAAATACAGATTTGTCAGGAATGTACCGAGCATTGGTTCAGTGTTCCGGCCCAGAAATAATAAATTGAAATTGAATAGAATTTATGATTGTATGCCTTGAGCATAAATTTTCTCTAGTACGTGACTAACGGCGTTTTGAGCCATTTGTTTACCAATTTTATGATAGTTAAGTAACCGCGAGAGTAAAATTGAAAAAGTTCTGTTAACTTTGTTCCAGCAACATATTGAAGGAAAAATGTGTATATCCCCATTTAATTGTGACCCACCCTTAGATATTAAGTGAACAGAGTCTGAGGCACTCTTTTTGTTTGTTCTACAGGACAAATCAGATAATGGCAGCCTGGTAGCTGCGTGAAAGCGTGGAGTGACTTGGACATAACTCACAGTGACCCCTCCCCTTTCCCCATGTAATTTAGGGTGAACGTGAAGGACGCACACCATAGCAACTTCCCCTCCTCTACCCTTGTGAATGGAAGTGTAGAACGCAAGCCAAAGCGGCTACAACCACGTGTGTAAAAATGAAATTGTCATGATTGTGAAATTTTCTTTCAGGTTTAGAAAAGACTGCTAAGATATAATCATCTGTTTATGTATCATGAATAACTGTGTTATTTTCTTTGAATTTGTGTATGTAAAAATGTATTTAATGGATTTAAGATTTTCATAATTTTACATATTTTTATGTGTTTCTTTGTCTAAGGCAATATATATGCCAAAGTGTTACATTGATTTTGCTTAAATTTTGAGAGACAATATTGCTTAAGAGGCAGTGAACATGCCAGCAATTTAAATAATTAAAGTAGGTAATCAGTTTTCCTTTTAATATTTCTATAAGTTTACATTTCAATTTTAAATTTTCATAGGGAGTTAAGCTGTACTCTTGCTTCCCTTTTTGTAATTAAATTTTTATTTTTCATTCATTAACATTCAAAAACAAATTTAAGTAGAGGGTAATGTAGGGAAGCAGCCTACTCACGCCGTATAAAATTCTCATCAGTCTTTCCATTGTGTGCCAGCCTAGTCCGCTGTAACAGCTTTGATGTCATAAATGATGCACAATACTTTAAAAATCAAGTAAATAACCTGAAACGGTTCTAGCATGTCAGGAGTAATACTAAATTAATATGTGTTGAATGTCAGTTCAATAACTTTAACCATTTTCAAAATTTGGACGTTTTTCTGTAAAAATCATTGGCGCAACAGAAAAGAGCTAGAGACTTAAAAATTTATATTTAGATTCCTTTTTCATAATAATTTAATAGAGACAGTACTTTGGATCTCACAAATTAGGATTTTTGTTGAAATTCAACATTTTCTGGTTTTTGTCTTAAAAATTAAGAAAGCAAGATAGATTAAGTAGGCTAATAAATAAGGCTAGGATGCTTAAATTTAAGTAGAATGGAGATCTGCTATAATCATAAAGATGTGAGAAGTTTCAATTGAATAACTATAAAACTATAGCGATAGCGTATCTCCAAAGGGCAAGTTCAGAGCTCGTCTACTGCGTGTAGTGTAATTAAATTAATTCTCTCGCCCAAAATAATTGACTTAGCCACGTCAGACTTTTATTATGATTACTTATCTGTGTGCTGAATGCACATTTAAATTGAGAGCTTCATCGGCCATCAGAAAAGGAAGCGATGATTTATTCAATAACTTAAAGTGGTGCATTACTAGCCCAGCGGCTAGTCGGGAGAGCCGATTTGATCAGGCGTGCCCTTAGCCGTCCGCACCGCGGCTTTATATATAAGAACGCTGCGCGAGGAAATAAAGGCCCCAGTTCTCTCCAGACACTGAATAGCACACCATCTGTGTCGGGAGTCGCGTCGCGTCGGTATCATTGCTATAAACAGCCTCGGATGCCATATTAAGTTAATCGGGATACGCGTAACCATGAAATCGTTTTCTAGTGAAGTGTTAATTCTGGGATGACTTTAATGATCTATCTTCAGTTTGCGTATGTCGTATTTTCACGTGCCGTCGCGGGACAGACATTCTACCATTATTTAGCGTGGCGTTTGATGAACATTATCATCAAATTATGGCGAGCATTCATTTAAACATTTAATTTGAACAGTTGTAGTTGTATCAGCGCATTAGACTCTGAACTGGTCTGGTAGTTGGATTGTGTGGATCCTTTTTTTTTTTCATCTGTGATTTTCAGAATATATCGAACTTTTTTCACGATCGTTTTGATTATGAATCCCAGACAATCTCCTAATTCGTCAGAGCTATAATCTGTAGCTATAAGTGTATTTCTCAGATGAAGTGGGCACTAGGAATTCTAATTACAGGCTTCACGTTTTGCTAATCACTTTCTGGTTGCCAATATTGTAGTTAGAGAGCCAGTGTTGAGAATGGCAAAAGACTGCATAAATAATAGGAACATTTATATAACATATAAATTCCACCCGCCGCCCCACTTATGGTTAAACGGTAGGGAAATGCAGTGTTTCTACAGTCAAATAAATAACAGTAATTAAATTCCATCCAGCCGCCCCACATACGGTGCATCGCCCGGGAAATTCATCTTTTCTGCATAACATTCTATTTATATTAACAAATAAATTCCAACCAGCCGCCCCACAACAGGATAGACAAGCCTGGAGAGCTGCATCAAAACCAGACCACAACAACAACGAACCACAGTGAAAACAAAGGATTTTAGTTGTCTCTACAAATATCTCCACAAAAGCTTTTCTTCTTGCAGATGTCAATCTATATATCTGTTACGAAGGCCATACAAAACACAGCCAACCAGAGATTTACATAGGTAAAGACTGTAACAGATAAAATACGTTTAGGTCTAATTTTCACTCCCAGATTATATCATAAAGAAATCTTATATTTTCAGATATCAGTCAAATAACAACCCACTGTTGATAGGATAAATGTTGCGAAAATGATTGGGCAAGAAAACTGGCGTAAGATGGATTTGTGTTTAGCAATGACGTGTAAGAAACAACCCTTTAATATGGGATAGAGCGCAGATATTTCAGTCACGTTTTATCGAAAGGTGATCAGCTATTGGAGTGTCGTCAGCAGTGAGGCAGAATAGCTGCGTCCTGGTAATTACTGCATGATACTGAAGAACAGATAGAACGGAAGTCGTAGTTACGATGGGCGGGGCATGCCGTAAGCAAAAAGGATGACAGATAGACCAGAGAAGTTCTTTGCTGAATTCAAAGATATGTGAAAAGACTGAGGCGATGACGTAATGGAAAGTCGCTAAACTACACTGGAAAACGTTCAAAAGCCGGCCGGGGTGGCCGAGTGGTTCTAGGCGCTGCAGTCTGGAACCGCGCGACAGTTACGGTCGCAGGTTCGAATCCTGCCTCGGGCATGGGTGTGTGTGATGTCCTTAGGTTAGTCAGGTTTAAGTAGTTCTAAGTTCTAGGGAACTGATGACCTCAGAAGTTAAGTCCCATAGTACTCAGAGCCATTTGAACCAAAACGTTCAAAAACGTAGGAATGCGTATAGCTCGTGCTAAATCGACGTATCTTATTGCAGTGTAACCTAACAACTATTATTTTATTGTTATTAGATATAATATTTAACCTGTTTAATTCACAAGTACTTGAGTGAAAATATGAGGCCTGCTATAATTTTAAATTGGGTATGTTCGTGTAGGAAATCGTGTTAGTGGACTCAGTGAAGACTTTCAAGCTTTTATGTAGTATTCAGAACGAATTTTCTCTCTGCAGTGGAGTGTGCGCTGATTTAAAACTTACTGATAACGTTTGGTGGATCGGGAATCAAATCTGGCACATTTTGCTAAGGTCCAGGTTCGAATCCCAGTCCGACACACTGTCTCAGTCTGCCAGGAATATAAGTCACTCTGTGATCGGTTTTCACTATCCAGAAACGCAGAGCACGCTGAGGAAACAAGGGACAAACATGTGACTGTATCGTTGAATGTCTCAGACGGAGAGACAAAACCGCAGAGGAAAATGCTACGTAGTTTCACTGCAATAATACCCTCTGGGAACGACGTGACCACTCTACGTTCCGAAACAGAGTCATCTATTTAGCCGTATTACGGTATGATCCTTAGTCGGCCATTGTGGCCGAGCGGCTCTAGGCGCTTCAGTCTGGAAATGCGCGACCGCTACGGTCACAGGTTCGAATCCTGCCTCGGGCATTGATGTGTGTGATGTCCTTAGGTTAATTAGGTTTAAGTAGTTCTAAGTACTAGGGGACTGATGACCTCAGATGTTAAGTCCCATAGTGCTCAGACCCATTTGAACCATTTGAAAGGTATGATCGATGTGGAAAACAATATATTTTCTGGTCTGCTAAAAATTGTCTCCATCAGTAGTAGACTTTGAATACTGTATTAAATGTTGAAAAACACGAAAGAGAAAAGAAATGTGATGGTGACAGGAGGTGTGGAGTCTGTATAAGCCTCTATTTTGTCTTTTTGTTTTCTGGTGAAATTAAGTAAAACGTCATGGCTCTTTTTTAATACAATGGCGCAAGCTTTTCATTTCGATAACGTTTTTACCGATACTTGACAGACTACAACTCGCTTGTGACTGTATCCTCCAGGGTACAAACGAAAAAGGGCAAAGGGAATTGTTACTTCACATTTAGGAAAAATGTATTTACTGATAATAAAGAAATGAATGTTTACGTAGGGGCACAGTCAGAAAGTTCCCGGAATTTTCGTTGTATCCAGTTTTGGAGCTTCTCGTAAAATGCTGGAAAAAAATTTTACACCCTTTTAGAGGTTTCGAATTCACTCAAGATTTATGTTGCGAATGGAATACATGAAATGATTAGATTTACAGGTCAGTAGTAGAAGCGGTCCTGAGGTACCAGGTATCGATCCAAGCTGAAACACGCGCATTAGTACGTGTTGTAAACTCGACAGGCGGCAATGCAACCGCACACTCTGGCATCTAGTCGATCGTACAGAGAGCGAATACTGTCCTTGGATACGTTATTCCACGCCTGCTCGACCTGTTCACGTAGTTCTGCAAGAGTTCTCGGTTGATGAGTTGCACGAGTCACTTTTCGTCTCATCACATCCCACACCTGCTAGACTTTTAGACAACTTCGGAGATCATGCTGGGCAAGGAAGTTGCTACACGTCTTGCAAAGCATGTTAGGTTTCACAGGCAGTGTGTGGGTGAGCATTATGCAGTTGGATCAACACATGACCTTCTTCTTGCGAGAACGGGAAAGGAATGGACCTAACTACTTTCTTCACCTAACAAATGCTGGTTCGTCCCATCCAGAAACACTGAAGGTGAACGAGAGTTGTAGCTTAGTACGTCCCAGATCATGAGGCCTGGGCTGGGGCTAGTATGTCTTGGACGAATGCACTCTGCGAGACAGTGCTCACCAGGTTTACGTCGTATCCGCAAACTACTATCACTGGCGTACAGGCAGAATCTGCTTTTATCGCTGAAGATCACGGGGCGCCATTCCATCTATCAAGTGATACTCTCAGGCACCAGTCGAGCCATGCACGTCGGTGCTGTGGTGTGAGTGGAGGATGGGTTGGGGGTGTGCGTGCCCATAGTTCCATGCTAGTAAATGGTTCATAGTAGTTCGTGTCGTCACGTCCTGACCCTTTCAAAAACGTCCAGTTGGCAGCAGGAAGCACGAGTGCATGTCCGTGACATGGTTGCCTGCTTGCTTCTACATCTACATCTACATCCATACTCCGCAAGCCACCTGACGGTGTGTGGCGGAGGGTACTTTGAGTGCTTCTATCGGTTCTCCCTTCTATTCCAGTCTCGAATTGTTCGTGGAAAGAAAGGTTGTCGGTATGCCTCTGTGTGGGCTCTAATCTCTCTGATTTTATCCTCATGGTCTCTTCGCGAGATATACGTTGGATAGAGCAATATACTTATTGACTCCTCGCTGAAGGTATGTTCTCGAAACTTCAACAAAAGCCCGTACCGAGCTACTGAGCGTCTCTCCTGCAGAGTCTTCCACTGGAGTTTATGTATCATCTCCGTAACGCTTTCGCGATTACTAAATGATCCTGTAACGAAGCGCGCTGCTCTCCGTTGGATCTTCTCTATCTCTCCTATAAACCCTATCTGGTACGGATCCCACACTGGTGAGCAGTATTCAAGCAGTGGGCGGACAAGTGTACTTTAACCTACTTCCTTTGTTTTCGGATTGCATTTCCTTAGGATTCTTCCAATGAATCTCAGTCTGGCATCTGCTTTACCGACGATCAACTTTATATGATCATTCCATTTAAAATCACTCCTAATGCCTACTCCCAGATAATTTATGGAATTAACTGCTTCCAGTTTCCACCTGCTATATTGTAGATAAATGATAAAGGATCTTCTTTTACATGTATTCGCAGCAAATTACACTTGTCAACACTGAGATTCAATTGCCATTCCCTGCTCCATGCGTCAATTCGTTGCAGATCCTCCTGCATTTCAGTACAGTTTTCCATTGTTACAACCTCTCGATATACTACAGCATCATCCGCAAAAAGCCTCAGTGAACTTCCGATGTTATCCACAAGGTAATTTATGTATATTGTGAATAGCAACGGTCCTACGACACTCCGCTGCGGCGCACCTGAAATCACTCATACTTCGGAAGATTTCTCTCGACTGAGAATTATATGCTGCGTTCTGTTATCTAGTAACTCTTCCATCCAATCACACAATTGGTCTGGCTCTTACTTTTTTTCACTAAACGACTGTGGAGAACTGTATCGAACGCCTTGCGGAAGTCAAGAAACACGGCATCTACCTGGGAACTCGTGTCTATGGCCCTCTGAGTCTTGTGTTCGAATAGCGCGAGCTGGGTTTCACACGATCGTCTTTTTCGAAACCCACGCTGATTCTTACAGAGTAGATTTCTAGTCTCCAGAAAAGTCATTATACTCGAACATAATACGTGTTCAAAAATTCTACAACTGATCGACGTTAGAGAGATAGGTCTATAGTTCTGCACATCTGAGCCAGCCGGTGTGGCTGCGGTTCTAAGCGCTTCAGTCTGAAACCGCGCGACCGGCACGGTCGCAGGTTCGAATCCTGCCTCGGGTATGGATGTATGTGGTGTCCTTAGGTTAGTTAGGTTTAAGTAGTTGTAAGTTCTAGGGGACTGATGACCTCAGATGTTAAGTCCCATGGTGCTCAGAGCCATTTCTGCTCATCTGTTCGACGTCCCTTCTTGAAAACTGGGATGATGTGTGCCCTTTTACAATGCTTTGGAACGCTACGCTCTTCTAGGGACCTACGGTACACCGCTGCAAGAAGGGGGGCAAGTTCCTTCGCATTCTCTGCTTCACGCATTTGCGTCTCACTGAGCCTTCTGGCTGAGAGCCTCCCCTATTAAAGGGTAGACACAGATAGCGCTCTGGTAGCTATGCTATTACGCTATCTTTGGCGGACAACGTTGAAACCATTGCCAGTATATTTGTTGTCCCCCAGGTGGCATATGCCGTCATCAGATCATGATTTGTGTCGTTTTTCCAAGTCTACATACTTTTTACTCTGATTTAACCAATAATTCCTGATTACTGTGCAATGATTTTTGTGCGATTTTTTTTGTTTATTTTGTTGATTTACAGGTAAGGGCATATGGTGATCAGTTGCCACGATGTTGCAGTTCCAGCAAAGGGCGAACTTCAAATTCATGTAAAGTTTGGAGAAATCTGCTGCAGGGACTATGTTAGCTCTACAAGCAGTTTACGGGGACGCAGATTCAAAGAAAACAGCAATTTACGAGTAGTTTCAAGATTTAGGTATGGACAGGAATGGCTGGAAAACGAGCACCGCAGTGGAAGAATACGAGCCACCAGAAACGAAACAATAGTCGAGCAACAATCAGGTCAGACAGACAAATGACCATCGACAAGTTGGCACAAGAATTGTATGTCTCCCATCGACCCAGTCACGCAATCCTGTCAGACCATTTGAAGATGAAATGTGTCACTTCAGAGTTTGTTTCGAGGATGCCGAGTCTGGATCAAACGGTAGCTCGTTTGTGGACTGCGGCCGAACGTTAAAATATATAAAAAAAACACACACACACAGAGGACCCAACATTTCTTGAGACAGCCGTAACAGGCGATGAAATCTCGGTGTACACATACGACCCGGAGGAAAAAAGGCAGTTATCAGAATAGCGCACAACGTCCTCTCCTCGACCAAAGTACGTCATGTCGAATCCCAAACGGAAAGTGACGCTTTTTGTGTTTTTCGACAATGAAGCTGTGTTTCACCGTGAACTAGTACCAGCTGGGCAGAGTGTTAACGGCCCTCTCTACGACTGAGGGAGGCAATCCGAAGAAAACATCCCGTGAAGTGGCAAGGAGTATGGACACTGCATCGCCGCAATGCTCCTTATCGAAAATCGCTTGTTGTGTGAGATGGCTCGCAGAAACGAACATTGCACTACCAGCTTCGCTACTCACTAGATTTAGCACGGGTGGATTTCTGACTCTTCCTCAGGATAAAAAAGGGCCTCAAAGGTAACCACTTTGCCACCGTAGAAGACATTAAAACCAACGCGACTTCTGAACTTCGGAAGATACCAAAACAGGACTTTCGTCGTTGTTTGCAACGATGACAGGAGCAGTTGAACAAGTGTGTGTGTGCTCAAGGAGCCTATTTTGAAGGCGATTAAGTAAATGGTTAACTATATTCGGATAATAAATAATTTCGACGAAATTCTTTCTGACTGCCTCTCATAGTAAATCAACACCTACAAGATTTCTTCCTTCTTGGTGCCAACTACTCTGGGTAGTTTTAAGATGAAGGAAAGGCGACTGCACTACGATCTTCTGCCGGTACCTGATAAGCCCAGAAACGTAAGCTGAGGGCACCAGCGACGTGATGTACTCCCTTCGGTGTTACGTTTGTTTCAGCACCTCACTGACATAGCAACAGTCTAATAGGTACCCGAGGCTTGGCAGAGGTCGGTAATGGAGCAAGTGCTTCCCAAAATGGAGAGACAGGTCTTTATGGAGCAGTGGACATCTATTACCTCATTATGATGACGATTATGAAACTGTTGTGTACATAGTTCCGCGTAGTCAGCGCGTACACAACTTTCCCAATAGAGCGCCCCCCCCCCTGCTAAGCACAACAGCGCAGGCGCAGCGCTCGTCTGTCTCCGCACTAAGAGATGGCGCAGTCATAGAGACGGACCAAATTCTGCTTCCGCCGATCCGCGTATTAATATGTAACGCAGCCAATGAGATTGCTGCTAACGTAGAACCTTTTCTCCTCGCGGATCACACTCGCGCAGTGATACCTGAATGCGCGAAGTATTACAACGAGTGTACAGACCTCCGATTAGTCAGTCTGCATCAGTCTGCATTAGTCTATAGTCAAGTTTCAGTCTGCGCCTAATAAGGTTATCATATTCCTGTACATAGCCATGAAGATAAATGAATAGACACTTTGTCAAGATCAGAGATATGTGAGAATAAGATTAACGTACCAAGACCAAAGGAACTTCAGATTGTCAATTGTAAACAGCATCCAGAATCAAGTTAAGTAATTTCTATCTTTTTTTTATTATTTTAATAAATGTGCGTGAAAATTAATCAAGTTCTGTTTAAAGTTGGTCACCGTCAATCTGCTACTCTAACCGTGCAGGTGGCATTTCTATCGTCTGACCTAACGGCAGAAGATAAACACGCCACGATAAGACCACGAGACATATTGCTGACCCTCGCCTAGTTCGTTAGAGCGACAAGTCAAATAATCTGATGGTGTGTGTGCCGAAGGTCTTAAAGTACGCACACCACAGAAACTTCAACAAATCCCTAACATTTATGGCGCTCGCTGAACAAGTGATGTTCATGTCACAAACGGGAAGGTGCTCGTTGCCTTTCGGAAAGTTTTCAACGACTTTCACATACGATTGCATGCTATTAATTGCTGTTGTGATCAAAAGCAAATACAATTGCTGTTCTTTCCACAGACGGGCCAATCGGCACGGACCGACCTCCGTGTCATTCTGGAGCGAAGGCGTCATCGAAATGCCGAGTGGATGGGTTTAGGGTCAGCACACTGCTGTCAAGGTCGTTGAAGGGTTAGCACACCTGGCGCCGCTACTACTCGTCATTTACACTCATGCTCATAAATTAAGGATAATGGCTGAATGTGGAGCCACAGAACGTGGCACTACACTTAACTGGCGCTATAGCATAGGCACATAGGGAACACACACGACACAGATCCGTAAGTCCACGGTACTGGTGATAAGTTGAGAAAACCGTCCCGAAACACATGTGCTGCAAAACGCCACTGTTTACTGCGCATGTGTACCGACATAAATATGGGATATGATCACCATGCACACGTACACAGGCCGCACAACGGGTTGGCATACTCTGGACCAGGTGGTCGAGCAGCTGCTGGGGTATAGCCTCCCTGTTGGAGCTCCTGAAGTGTTGTAGGGGTTTCAAGACGTGCAGCGATACGTCGACCGAGAGCATCCCAGACGTGCTCGATGGGGTTTAGGTCTGAAGAACAGGCAGGCCACTAAATTTGCCTGATATCTTCTGTTTCAGGTACTCCTCCACGATGGCAGCTCGGTAGGGCCGTGCGTTATCATCCATCAGGAGGAAGGTGGGACCGACTGCACCCCTGAAAATGCAGACATACTGGTGCAAAATGACGTCCCGATACACCTGACCCGTTACAGTTCCTCTGTCAAAGGACATGCAGGGGCGTACGTGCACCAATCATAATCCCACCCCACACCATCAAACCACGACCTCCATACAGGTCCCATTCAAGGACATTAAGAGGTTGGTATCTGGTTCCTGGTTCACGCCAGATTAAAAGCTGGCGAAAATCACTGTTCAGACTATACCTGGTCTCGTCTGTGAACATAACCTGGACCTCTGTTCCAATGACCATGTACTGTGTTCTTGACAGCAGGCTTTACGGGCTCTCCTGTGACCAGGGGTCAGTGGAACGCACCTTGCAGGTCTACAGGCGAATAAACTATGTCTGTTCAATCGTCTGTAGACAGTGTGTCTGGAGACAACTGTTCCAGTGGCTGTGGTAAGGTCCCAAGCGAAGGCTACCTTCAGTACTCCGTGGCCGTCTGCGGGCACTGATGGTGAGATATCGGTCTTCTTGTGGTGTTGTACACTGTGGACGTCCTGCACTGTAGCTCCTGGACACGTTTCCTGTCTGCTGGAATCCTTGCCATAATCTTGAGATCACACTTTGTGGCACACGGAGGGCCCGTGCTACGACCTGCTGTGTTTGACCTGCCTTAAGTCGCCATATTATTCTATCCCTCATAACGTCATCAATATGTGTTCTTTGAGCCATTTTCAAGACACAGTCACCATTAGCACGTCTGAAAACGTCTGCACACTTACTCGCTGCACCGTACTCTGACATGCACCAACACACCTCTGCGCATGTGGACTGCTGCCAGCGCCACCGTGCGATGCACTGCATGGTCATAACTCGAGGTGATTTAAACCCGCAAACCGCCCACTACATCGTTGCTTCACCATGGATCAGCATTGTCCTCCTTAATTTATGAGCATGAGCGTAGTTCTCCAGTTGACCGCTCAGGGCTGCAAGCACCCCATTCGAGTCCTCCCACCACGGAAAAATCCCTGGCGGTGCCAGCAACCGAACCCACATTCTCCTACACGAGGGCTAGCTGCGCTCTTCACTCATCTCCTGGTGCTGACTTGCTTTTGCATTAACAGATACGCAGTGTGCATATATTTCTGTAAAGAAAGGAGATGACCATGATGCAGAAATTCAGAAGTTTGTAATACAGTTATTATTTTCATAAAGGGAGCGAAAGGCTATTTACAATTTGTACAGAAACCAGATGGCAGTTATAAGAGTCGAGGGACATGAAAGGGAAGCACTGGTTGGGAAGGGAGTAAGACAGGGTTGTAGCCTCTCCCCGATGTTATTCAATCTGTACATTGAGCAAGCAGTAAAGGAAACAAAAGAAACATTCGGGGTAGGTATTAAAATCCATGGAGAAGAAATAAAAACTTTGAGGTTCGCCAATGACATTGTAATTCTGTCAGAGACAGCAAAGGAATTGGAAGAGCAGTTGAGCGGAATGGATGGTGTCTTGAAGGGAGGATATAAGATGAACATCAACAAAAACAAAACGAGAATAATGGAATGTAGTCGAATTAAGTCGGGTGATGTTGAGGGTATTAGATTAGGAAATGAGACACTTAAAGTAGTAAAGGAGTTTTGCTATTTGGGGAGCAAAATAACTGATGATGGTCGAAGTAGAGAGGATATAAAATGTAGACTGGCAATGGCAAGGAAAGCGTTTCTGAAGAAGAGAAATTTGTTAACATCGAGTATAGATTTAAGTGTCAGGAAGTCATTTCTGAAAGTATTTGTATGGAGTGTAGCCATGTATGGAAGTGAAACATGGACGGTAAATAGTTTGGACAAGAAGAGAATAGAAGCTTTCGAAATGTGGTGCTACAGAAGAATGCTGAAGATTAGATGGGTAGATCACATAACTAATGAGGAAGTATTGAATAGGATTGGGGAGAAGAGAAGTTTGTGGCACAACTTGACCAGAAGAAGGGATCGGTTGGTAGGACATGTTCTGAGGCATCAAGGGATCACCAATTTAGTATTGGAGGGCAGCGTGGAGGGTAAAAATAGTAGGGGGAGACCAAGAGATGAATACACTAAGCAGATGTAGGTTGCAGTAGGTACTGGGAGATGAAGAAGCTTGCACAGGATAGAGTAGCATTGAGAGCTGCATCAAACCAGTCTCAGGACTGAAGACCACAACAACAACAAAGTCCGCCCCCGGTAGGTGAGTGGTCAGCGCGACAGAATGTCAATCCTAAGGGCCCGGGTTCGATTCCCGGCTTGGTCGGAGATTTTTTCCGCCCAGGGACTGGGTGTTGCGTTGTCCTAACCATCATCATTTCATCCCCATCGACACGCAAGTCGCCGAAGTAGCGTCAAATCGAAAGACTAGCACCCGGCGAGTGGTCTACCAGACGGGAGGCCCTAGTCACACGATATTTACGTTTTACGTTACCATAAAAATCTGAGAGCACATATAAAAATCACTTCTTCATAAATAATAGTATAGGCATATATAATGCTGAATGGGTATATTTTTTACTGTGAGTGACGCACGATCTGAATATAGAGATATTTGAATGAATTAAGAGCATTACATTGACTTCACTTTTAATACGCTGTTAGTCAAGCTCTCAAATCACCGAACTACTGCAGCAGCACTTTAAGGAAACGAAACCTGCTTCTAGAAGTAAGGAGTCATGCGCAACTGTCTCGTGATTTATAACACTTTGTTTCATTAATGTGCAAAAGCGTTTCTAAATTAATTCGTACGTATGTTGCAGGGGAGTTCTTTACTGTTTTATTGTGACTAAACTCAGCAATAAACAGTATGATTGCACTAAAACTGAGTCATACGCCTACTTAGTGGTGAGATTAACGTCAAAGGGTATTTTGTTTTGTAGACGTGGTAGAAACTTCGATGATTCGGTGTAGGTGTGCAATGCGTGGCAGTTAACGATTCTCTATTATGATCTAAATCTACACTTAGAAGATTTGTTTCGTAGTTTTTTCGGACATGTCCGAAAGAACAGACACCACATACATATAATTAAGGCGAGGACGGCAAATGATTCCTTCGTTGCAGTTGCACACCACGATCGAAGTATTACCGGAATCGGCGAAATACGAATTTGGGTAAGATGGGAGGCATGGTGGGGTAGTCCCTGCAACAGCGTTAACTTCTTTATCTGCAAGGCGTAGTGGTCAGCTCATCTGCGTAGTAAGTGGGAGACCCAGGTTCAGATACCGGTCCAGCATACGTTTTCAACTTTCCCCACCGATACAAGTCAATGTCCACTGGCAGGTAATGTCTCAAATTCCTTTGTGTCTCGTTTCGTACTACATATACGTAAAGTGAACTGAGATGTTTGCTCACAGCATGACTGTTAACCAAAAAAGAAATCATTATATACAGGGAATGTTTCCCCATGAATTCTTTATGCTGCCGTATTACTGTGTTAGAAGTTTTAAACGCTCGTATGCAGCGTGACCCAAAAGTCTGTTACATAAGAAACTGCACTAATTCACGGAATAGTGTAGATAGAGAGGCTAAATTGACACTCGTGCCTGAAACGACATGGGGTTTATTGAAACCAAAACCCTCATCGTCACTAGCGTGGCTGATAAACACCTGCTGGAAGGTACGACTCTTACGCAACATGATGCTCGACCCCATATTGATGCACGTGTGAAATATCTCTTGTGCACTTCGTTTGGTAAGGATCGCTTGCAGAACCTCCTCTTCCGACATGCTTCGCCTCGCAGGTCCCCAGACCCCAATATGTGTGATTGTTGGTTGTGTGGTTAGCTGATGTCGCAAATGTACCGCAATCGTCCAACCTCATTAGGGACGCTAAAAGACAACATCCAACGGCCTGCTGATATGCTGTGCAGTGCTGTCCAAAATATTGTCCCTCGACTACAGGTATGGTTGATGAATGACCTGCAAAATATTGAGTATTTTTTATAAGACATATTGGTTATAATGCATATTTCGATGTATCTCTAACCAATTTTGTCCTGAAGTTTTGTTTTCACACAGCTCAATGTTTTTGAAGTTATACACTGAAGAGTCAAAGAAACTGGAACACCTGCCCAATACCGTGTAGGGCCCCCGCGAGCATGCAGAAGTGCCGCAACACGACGTAGCATGGACTCGAATAATGTCTGAAGTAGTGCTGGAGGGAACTGACACCATGAATCCAGCAGGGCTGTCCACAAATCCGTAAGAGTAAGAGGAGGAGACCTTTTCTGAACACCACGTTGCAAGGCATCACAGATATGCTCAATAATGTTCACGTCCGGGGAGTTTGTTGGCCACTGTGTACCTGGAATCACTCAGCAGCAATTCTGACCATGTGGGTTTCGCATTGTCCTGCTGGAATTTGTCAAGTTCGTCGGAATGCACAATGGACATGAATGGATGCTGGTGACCAGACAGGATGCTTTCGTACGTGTCACCTGTTAGAGTCTTATCTAGACATATCAGGGGACCCATATCACTCCAACTCCACCCGCCCCACACCATTACAGAGCCTCCACCAGCTTGAACAGTCCCCTGCTGATACGCAGAGGCCGTGGATTAATGAGGTTGTCTCGATACCCATACGTATCCGTCAGTTCGATACAACTTGGCCGACCGAGGTGGCCGAGCGGTTCTAGGCGCTACAGTCTGGAACCGCGCGACCGCTACGGTCGCAGGTTCGAATCCTGCCTCGAGCATGGATGTGTGTGATGTCCTTAGGTTAGTTCGGTTTAAGTAGGGGACTGATGACCTCAGAAGTTAAGTCCCATAGTGCTCAGAGCCTTTGAACCATTTTTTGATGCAACTTTAAACGACACTCGACCGAACAGGCGACATGTTTCCGGTCATCCACAGCTCAATGTCGGTGTAGACGGGCCCAGGCGAGGAGTAAAGTTTTAAGTTGAGCAGTCATCAAAGGTATACGAGTCGGCCTTCGGCCTGAAAGCCTATATCGATGATGTTTCGCTGAATGGTTCGGATGCTAACTCTTGTTTATGCCCCAGCATTGAAATCTGCGGAAATTAGCGGAAGGCTTGCATTTTCGTCAAGCTGAACGATTCTCTTCAGTCGTCGTTGGTTCCGTTCTGCCAGGATTTGTTTTCCGGGCAAAACGATGTCCGGGATTTGATGTTTTACCGAATTCCTGATATTCACGGTACACTCGTGAAATGGTCTTACGGGAAAATCGCCACTTCATCGCTACCTCGGAGACGCCGTGTCCCATCGCTCGAGCGTCGACTACAACACCACGTTCAGACTCACTTAAGCCCTGATAACCCGCCATTGTAACAGCAATAACCGGTCTAACGAGTGCGCGAGACAGTTGTTGTCTTACATACACTACTGGCCATTAAAATTACTACACCACGTTGATGACGTGCTACAGACGCGAAATTTAACCGACAGGAAGAAGATGCTGTGCTATGCAAATGATTAGCTTTTCAGAGCATTCACACAAGGTTGGCGCCGGTGGCGTCACCTACAATGTGCTGATACGAGGAAAGTTTCCAACCGATTTCTCATACACAAACAGCACTTCACCGGCGTTGCCTGGTGACTCGTTGTCGTGATGCCTCGTGTAAGGAGGTGAAATGCGTACAATCACGTCTGTGATTTTGTTAAAGGTCGGATTGTAGCCTATCGCGATTGCAGTTTATCGTATCGCGACACTGCTGCTCGCGTTGGTCGAGATCCAATGACTGTTAGCAGAATATGGAATCGGTGAGTTCAGAAGGGCAATACGGAACGCCGTGCTGGATCCAAACGGCCTCGTATCACTAGCAGTCGAGATGACAGGCATCTTATCCGCATGGATGTAACGGATCGTGCAACCACGTCTCGATCCCTGAGTCACCAAAAAAAAAAAAAAAAAAAAAAAAATGGCTCTGAGCACTATGAGACTCAACTGCTGAGGCCATTAGTCCCCTAGAACTTAGAACTAGTTAAACCTAACTAACCTAAGGACATCACACACATCCATGCCCGAGGCAGGATTCGAACCTGCGACCGTAGCGGTCTCGCGGTTCCAGACTGCAGCGCCAGAACCGCGCGGCCACTTCGGCCGGCCTGAGTCAACAGATGGGGACGTTTGCAAGACAACAACCATCTGCTCGAACAGTTCGATGACGTTTGCAGCAGCATAGACTGTCAGCTCGGAGACCATGCCTGCGGTTACCCTTGACGCTGCATCACAGACAGGAGTGCCTGCGATGGTGTACTCAACGACGAACAGGGGTGCACGAATAGCAAAAACGTCATTTTTCGGATGAATCGAGGTTCTGTTTACAGCATCATGATGATCGTATCCGTGTTTGGCGACATCGCGGTGAACGCACATTGGAAACGTGTATTCGTCGTCATCATTGCCATACTGACATATCACCCGACGTGATTGTATGGGGTGCCATTGGTTACACGTCTCAGTCACCTCTTGTTCGCATTGACGGCACTTTGAACAGTGGACATTTCAGATTTGTTAGGACCCATGGCTCTATCCTTCATTCGATCCCTGTGATACCCTACATTTCAGCAGGATAATGCACGACCGCATGTTGCAGGTCCTGTACGGGCCTTTCTGGATACAGAAAATGTTCGACTGCTGCCCTGGCTAGCACATTCTCCAGATCTCTCACCAACTTAAAATGTCTGGTCAATGGTGGCCGAGCAACTGGATCATCACAATACGCCTGTCACTACTCTTGATGGGTTCCCGGGTTCGATTGCCGGCGGGGTCAGGGATTTTCTCTGCCTCGTGATGGCTGGGTGTTGTGTGATGTCCTTAGGTTGGTTAGGTTTAAGTAGTTCTAAATTCTAGGGGACTGATGACCATAGATGTTAAGTCCCATAGTGCTCAGAGCCATTTGAACCATTTTTGAACTACTCTTGATGAACTGTGGTATCGCGATGAAGCTGCACGGGCAGCTGTACCTGTACACGCCACCCAAGCTCTGTTTGACTCAATGCCCAGGTGTATCAAGGCCGTTATTACTGCCAGAAGTGGTTGTTATTTGTACTGATTTCTCAGGAGCTATGCACCCAAATTGCATGAAAATGTAATGACATGTCAGTTCTAGTATAATATGTTTGGCCAATGGATACCCGTTCATCATTTGCATTTCTTCTTGGTGTAGCAATTTTAATGACCAGTAGTGTATCTTGTCGAGTTTGTGAGAAAAACTTTCGTGCAAAAAAGTTTCAAATAGACCTACATGTCAAAAAAAGTCTTCATATCACAGGAATACGGAAGAAAGGACCACGACAACAACTTCTGACAACAGCAAATAGCAGTAGCAGGGATTTGTCCAAAGGCAACCAAAAAAGTCGGTTTAACATGGATCTATGTCAAGCATTGATTGGAAGCTATACTGCTGTTCACAAAGGTACAAACCCTATCCTTAAAGGCTTCCTGCCCTAATATTGCTCAAATCAAAATATACCAGATGAACCAACAGCGCGTAAACATTACATACCGAAAATTTGCGTTAAATATTCTGGAAGAAATACGGAACGAATTCCAGGACAGCATTATCTGAATTCCAGTTGACGAAACCACAGACACTTGTGGTCACTACATTGCAATTTTAATTGTTGTTGCTTTAAAAGAAGAGCCCTCTTCTTCCTATTTAGCGACCTGCAAAAACCTTGAAAACGTAAATCATTCTACGATCGCCAGATTAATGAATGAGGGCGTTAGAAAAATATTTCCAGAATCTTCTGCAGATGGAAAGGTGTTTGTGTTTATTTCAGATGCTGCTCCCTATATGATCAAAACAGCAAAAGCGCTCCGAGTATTTTATGCCAATTTGATTCATGTGACGTGCTTTGCTCATGGAGTACACCGCCTTGCTGAAGAAGTACGTTCCACGTTTGTGAATGTAATAAAACTGATTTCATCAACAAAGAAAGTGTGTCTAAAGGCTCCTGCTCGCTTCAAGACCTACAAGGAAAAACTACCAAAAGTGCCTTTACCTCCCGAACCAGTGGTAGCTCGTTCGGGTACATGGGTCGAAGCTGTGTGGCTTTACAATAAACGTTAGAGGGGTAGTAGACGACTTCGATAGTGCAGAGGCTTTGGCAGTTTGCCAGTGAAAGGAAGCTTTTAATGATTCCGGTATTAAGAAAGACATTGCTATGATTAGCACTCATTTGTTCCATATAGCCGGCCGAAGTGGCCGTGCGGTTAAAGGCGCTGCAGTCTGGAACCGCAGGACCGCTACGGTCGCAGGTTCGAATCCTGCCTCGGGCATGGATGTTTGTGGTGTCCTTAGGTTAGTTAGGTTTAAGTAGTTCTAAGTTCTAGGGGACTAATGACCTCAGCAGTTGAGTCCCATAGTGCTCAGAGCCATTTTTTGTTCCATATACCTGCAAGTATTAAAAAGCTTGCAACTCAAGGTTTGACGTTGAATGAATCTACTCAGTTAATGAACAAAATTATTCTTGTGAACTCCTCATTGCCAGAGCTATTCCCAAGAAAACTTAAAAAAAAGTTTGAAAACATTTTGCTCGCATCTCGTGGTCGTGCGGTAGCGTTCTCGCTTCCCACGCTCGGGTTCCCGGGTTCGATTCCCGGCGGGGTCAGGGATTTTCTCTGCCTCGTGATGGCTGGGTGTTGTGTGCTGTCCTTAGGTTAGTTAGGTTTAAGTAGTTCTAAGTTCTAGGGGACTGATGACCATAGATGTTGAGTCCCATAGTGCTCAGAGCCAGCCATTTGAAAACATTTTAAACAGTAAGTCAGGCTTTGAACCGTTGTGCGAAATTGATAGTTTTATTAATAGGACGGGTGGAATTTTAACAGAAACAATACGTGCCAACATAACAACCAAATTCAAATGTTGGCCAGTTACCTCAATTGATGTAGAACGGTCCGTTTCTGCTTATAAAAATGTTTTATCAAAGACGCAATCTTACTACTGATCAAATGGAACAGTACTTGGTCGTTTACGTTTACAATAGTAGAAAAATGTAAAATAAATGCTGCTTTGGCCCAATAGTATTATTTAAAAGTTAATGCTGTTCAAAAAATCCATGATTGTATGTTGTTTTTGAAATAAAATATTACGGAGTTTTTGAGCGTACGCCTCTGTGTGTGATATATCTCGAAGTTGGTCCTGTACATATCGATTGCTTCGCTGCGACTCACTCCTGTCGCATCCGCTTGTTACCGACAAAAATTGCAAAGAAGGAACAATTTTTGAAACACGGTATACGTCCCCATTTTGGAGATCTTTATAAAATAATCACAGAAAGGCACCATTCCTAACCTCTACTGGGAAAGTATTTAGAAAATGGTATCAGCGTTCTAAATATATCGATTTTTCGCGTGGCCGGCGCTCTTACACGTAACTGATATGCACAGGTTCGACTTTGAGATATAATGCACGCAGTAACTACCATGTTGTTTTGTTATTTGTTCTAGCATATTTCGACACGTTTCATGCATTTTTAAGCATTTTTCATGCATATTGGCATTAAGATTTTTATGATACATATATCTGGTCTCTAGTCATAAGGTTTCAAACCTTAAAGAACACGTTCCAGGCCTTCAAATTGATAGCGACGAAGAGGTGCAAGCAGAGGTGAGTTTGCGGCTCCGTCAACACAGTCAAACATTCTAAAGTGACGGTATTAACAAAATGTTCTCTCATTGGGTGAAATATGTTGAGAAATAAATATGTAGATATAAGAAGATGTACAATGTTAATGACGTTTGTTTTATTTATAAAACTTTAAAAGTTTTTGGATGGAAAGTCTGGAGGCACTTCTTTTCAGCAGACCCACATACACACGTACATCAGCTTTTATAATATGTGTGGATTCCGTAACCAGTATCTAGTCAGGGCGGCTCATCTATGAATTGGCTTGAATACGGTTACGAAACGCTAAATTAAAATAAAAATCACAAAGTGAGTAGCAACGTTCTATTCACATACTCAACAGTAAAATAAATCACAGTCCCATCATGATAAAAAAATACAGTCATGATAATTACGTATTGGAACTACCGGCTTTCCACGCGTAATCTAATAATGAATTTATAAGGTGAATCATATTCTGCAAGCGGGGTTTCAGTGCAAAAATGGCATTATGTGGAGCTAATGTAATTACCATTCTTCTGCATGCTTGTGTGCTGTTCGCGCATTTAATTTTCCCTGTTTATTGCTAAGTGTACGCTAGCAGATGCATGATACTCGCGAACTCTCATTACAAAACAACTGGAAGTAACTAGAAGAGGGATGAGATTGGTTTTACAAATTAAAATTTATGTGCGTTCCTCGCGGGCTGCAGCGATATTATCATTTATGTGTTTCTGGGTGAATTTTTCATCGTGGTTTTTGTCCAGAATAATAGTTTTGCAGTTTATTAAGTTATGACTCTAGAATCGAGCCTTTTTTAATGTTCTGCTGAAACCGAACAATAAGAAACTACTCAAAATGGATGAAAGACATAGAGTACACAAAGTGATACATACGCTTCAACATGACGCATTTGTGTTTTTTAGTGTGGTCTTTTGACACTTTTTCATTAATCTTGTCAGATTGACGAACACAAAGTGAAATTTTATGTTTAACCGAAACAGACCGATACAAACTTTCTTGGAGAAACCATGTCTAGAAGGGATAGCGAACTGAATAACTACGGTTGTTACACACTGTCTCGTCGTCAGCCAATTCATCACTGTTTTCATTCGGGTAGATAAATTTTCGGGTACGAGTCCTGGTGCCGTACACAGTATTAACCTGCCAGTAAGCTTAATACCACTGTTTGATGGGTTACTCCGAAATAGTTCACCGTGTGGTTTTATGAGATTCAAGTTACTAATGTATGTCAGCTTGTTTCCTCAAATCTTGTTTAAGTTGCATACAAAGACTTGTTTAAGCATCTCAGCAGTTCTGCAGAATGCTTCTCTCAACCGCGTTTATAATCAAGACATAATCTAAAGAATACTGTCACTGTTCCTCATCTGAGTTTCCTCATACACTATGCATATGTTGTGTGTAAACCACTTTGAAGGTTGTTACAGTTACAAATAATATGTAAATGAAAGGGCAACTCAAACAGTTGTGTTTGGCACCAGTGTGAATGCGCAGCGCGCAATGTTTCCGCCGCAGTCCGCTAGACAGCGGCAGTAGCGAAGATGACGACTAGTGAACAGAAAGCGTTTTGTGTTTTGCAGTTTGCAAAGATCGAATCTGTAGTTACCGTGCAATGTGTGTTCCGGCTGGAGTTTGGTTGTGGTCCTCCAAGTGATAGTAACAATTGTAGATGGTATAATCAATTTGAAGATACACTTGTAGATGGTATCATCAATTTGAAGATACCGACTGCCTTTGTAAAGGGAAGAGTAAAGGACGACCAAGAGTTAGTGAAGAGACTGTCGAGCGAGTGAGAGAGTCGTTCACTCGTAGCCCAAAGAAATCAGTCCGGAAGGCTAGTCGTGAGTTTCAAGTTCCCGTGTCGACTGTTTGGAAAGTTTTAAGAAAACGCGTACAACTACGTCCTTACCGTTTACAGTTATTACGTGCCAACTTCGCAAACAAAATGTTATTTCATGACGATTAAGATTTTCTGGATCATGCTGTCTTCAGTGTTGAATCGACCATACACCTTAGTGGACATGTTAACACTCACAATGTGCGTATCTGGGGCTCAGAAAATCCTCACGAGGTGGTACAAATGCAACGAGATTCCCCTAAAGTGACTGTTTTTTGTGCTGTATCCCGGCAGAAAAATTATGGGCCTTTCTTTTTTGGTGAACCTACTGTAACTGGCACTTCTTACATTGATCCACTAGAGCAATTGCTCTTCCCTCAGTTGGAAGAAGATGAGCCAGGGAACTTCATTTTCCAGCAAGATGGCGCACCACCTCACTGGCATAGCGAAGTACACGAATGGTTGAACCTCACTGTACCCAACCGCTGGATAGGCTGCAAGGGGCCCTATGACAGGGCTTGCTTTGCATGGCCTCCACGTTCACCCGACCCAACGCCATGCGATTTTTTCCTTTGGGGCTCCATCAAGGATCGTGTGTACATGCCTCCGCTACCAGCAGACTTCCCTGAATTAAGAAACCGGATTGAAGCAGCTGTTGCTACGATCACTGAAGGCACACTTATCAACGTTTTGGAAGAACTCAGCTATAGACTTGATATGTGCCATGTGACAAATGGTGCTCACATTGAACATTTATACGGTTCTTGGTAAAACTGTTTGAGTTGCTCTTTCATTTGACATATCATTTATAACTGTAAGTTTAATGTAATAAATACACTCCTGGAAATGGAAAAAAGAACACATTGACACCGGTGTGTCAGACCAACCATACTTGCTCCGGACACTGCGAGAGGGCTGTACAAGCAATGATCACACGCACGGCACAGCGGACACACCAGGAACCGCGGTGTTGGCCGTCGAATGGCGCTAGCTGCGCAGCATTTGTGCACCGCCGCCGTCAGTGTCAGCCAGTTTGCCGTGGCATACGGAGCTCCATCGCAGTCTTTAACACTGGTAGCATGCCGCGACAGCGTGGACGTGAACCGTATGTGCAGTTGACGGACTTTGAGCGAGGGCGTATAGTGGGCATGCGGGAGGCCGGGTTGACGTACCGCCGAATTGCTCAACACGTGGGGCGTGAGGTCTCCACAGTACATCGATGTTGTCGCCAGTGGTCGGCGGAAGGTGCACGCGCCCGTCGACCTGGGACCGGACCGCAGCGACGCACGGATGCACGCCAAGACCGTAGGATCCTACGCAGTGCCGTAGGGGACCGCACCGCCACTTCCCAGCAAATTAGGGACACTGTTGCTCCTGGGGTATCGGCGAGGACCATTCGCAACCGTCTCCATGAAGCTGGGCTACGGTCCCGCACACCGTTAGGCCGTCTTCCACTCACGCCCCAACATCGTGCAGCCCGTCTCCAGTGGTGTCGCGACAGGCGTGAATGGAGGGACGAATGGAGACGTGTCGTCTTCAGCGATGAGAGTCGCTTCTGCCTTGGTGCCAATGATGGTCGTATGCATGTTTGGCGCCGTGCAAGTGAGCGCCACAATGAGGACTGCATACGACCGAGGCACACAGGGCCAACACCCGGCATCATGGTGTGGGGAGCGATCTCCTACACTGGCCGTACACCACTGGTGATCGTCGAGGGGACACTGAATAGTGCACGGTACATCCAAACCGTCATCGAACCCATCGTTCTACCATTCCTAGACCGGCAAGGAAACTTGCTGTTCCAACAGGACAATGCACGTCCGCATGTATCCCGTGCCACTCAACGTGCTCTAGAAGGTGTAAGTCAACTACCCTGGCCAGCAAGATCTCCGGATCTGTCCCCCATTGAGCATGTTTGGGACTGGATGAAGCGTCGTCTCACGCGGTCTGCACGTCCAGCACGAACGCTGGTCAAACTGAGGCGCCAGGTGGAAATGGCATGGCAAGCCGTTCCACAGGACTACATCCAGCATCTCTACGATCGTCTCCATGGGAGAATAGCAGCCTGCATTGCTGCGAAAGGTGGATATACACTGTACTAGTGCCGACATTGTGCATGCTCTGTTGCCTGTGTCTATGTGCCTGTGGTTCTGTCAGTGTGATCATGTTATGTATCTGACCCCAGGAATGTGTCAATAAAGTTTCCCCTTCCTGGGACAATGAATTCACGGTGTTCTTATTTCAATTTCCAGGAGTGTATTATAAAGTGATAACACCCGATATTCATTTAGAAACACCCTGTATAATTACATGTGATTTGGTATTTAACACAATGTTTACATAATCTACACACAAAACTAAAACACGAAAACTTAATCATCTCTTAGTCTTACTGGTGAAATGGTTCTTAGACAGGGGCTTCATTTTAACACAAGATGCTGAAATATCTTGGAAACAACACACTGGAAAAAAAGTTGTAATTCCAGCGATACCACTCTCGACCCACCAACTCATCCCATGCGTGGGTGGTGCGGCAACTTTGAAATCTTAAATGGGAACCCCGTTTTTTATTGCAAATTACGATTCTAAGGTAAATCTAAATACGTTTAGCCTGAACCATTTTCTTCTTTGCGCCACAGATGGCGCTTAATCAGACGGAAATAAAGGGGTACACAATCCTAATTTACGACATGCTGCTCAATGGTCCTTGAGTATCTAATAACATGTGGGACCTTACCTACATCCTGTAAGGGCAGGGCAGGCCAGTATTTCGTAACTTCTAATTGGAAACTCCATTCGCAGCGTTGTTTTCCTCCGAGATATCGAACAGGGGCTATTGAAGGCGAGACCGTGGCCGTGTAGCAAACTACAACGTATCATAACTGGCAGAAAAATGCGACCTGAGCTCACGTATCGTGCAGACTTCGAAAAGATAGCTGTTCTAAACATTACAATACTTGCGCAGTGTTTATTGCCTTCACACGTACCCGAACAGGCGTGCAAGTGGACGATGAATGTTGTAACCAGACAAGAAGAACTTGTAATGATCCTGATTTACGGAGAATGTTGGAGAAATGTTGAGGCTGCTGTTGCCTTGTACGCCGAGCATTTCCCAGAGAAAGCTCGTTTTTGTTCGTTCTCTTACAGGGTTGTAACGCCTTCATGTCTATGGTAGCGTACAGACTGGCAAAAGGAAACGAAGCAGACGTGTTACAGGAGAAACTAATGAAATAGCTGTACTAGCGGCAGTGCACTACAATCCACGGATAAGCGCTCGGCTATTACGCCGCGATTCAAGAATGTCCATAGGTAGTAATGTCACAATTCTGCATCATCTTAAGTATCATCCATACGACGTGTCACTGCATCAAGAACTTCCTGGCACCGGTACCCATAACCGTATAGTGTTTTATGATTGGCCATATCAACAAATGCAAATCACCGCCACATTCTTTGCCGAGTTACTGTTTCCAGATGAGTCTGCAATCACAAACCGTGGTGTTGTTAACCGGCATAACATGTATTACTGGAGTGTAGACAATCCCCGCTGGTTACGGCAACCCGCATCTCGTGGTCGTGCGGTAGCGTTCTCGCTTCCCACTCCCGGGTTCCCGGGTTCGATTCCCGGCGGGGTCAGGGATTTTCTCTGCCTCGTGATGGCTGGGTGTTGTGTGCTGTCCTTAGGTTAGTTAGGTTTAAGTAGTTCTAAGTTCTAGGGGACTTATGACCACAGCAGTTGAGTCCCATAGTGCTCAGAGCCATTTGGTTACGGCAAGTTGACCATCAACGTCCTTCGTCGGTTAACGTACGCTGTGGGATCATGGGGAACAATCTCACTGGTCCGTACTTTGTCTGTGGCAGGTTGAATGGACACCAATATCTAACGTTTTTGGAACAGCAACTTCCGGTACTACTGCGGGATGTTGCCCTGGCCATGGTTTCAGCTTGACGGTTGCCCAGCGCATTACGCAATTGAAACACGGGAGGTATTGGACCGTATTTACACAGGTCGGTGCATCGGCAGAGGCGGCAAAGCACACCGTATTTGACGTCGCCGGACTTCTTTCTGGGGTGGTATTTAAAAGATAAGGTGTACCAGCAAGTATCAACAGGTCATGAAGACATAGTCGATCGCATCGGAAACGCCTGTGCTGATATTCCGGCAAATATGCTTCTGTCCTGTGTACGGTCATTAGAAAAGCGGATCATTAAGTTTTTTGAATTTGGCCGTACTACATTTGGACACTTACTTGAATTGGAAAAGTAGAGTAGTGTTCGTTTCGAGCCACAGCCACAGTGGCAAGTCGAGTAGTTCCCTGTTCGATAGGTTGGAGGAATACAACGTTGCAATGGGGTTTCCAATTATACGTTATGAAATACTGGCCTGACCTACCCTCGCAGCATGGAGGTGGTGTTACACGTGCCATTAGATATTCAAGGACCACAGAGTAGCATGTCGTAAATTAGGATTGTGTACCCATTTCTGTTCCTCCGATTACAGCACCATCTGTGGCGAAATGAAGAAAATGCTTTAGACAAAAGTGTGTAGATTTTACCGTAGAATAGTTCTCTGCAATAAAAAACGGTGCTCCCATGGAAGATTTCAAAGTTGCTCCCACTACCCAAGCATGGGGTGGGATGGAGGGTCGAGTGTCGTATCACTCGATGTCTCCCTCCGAGCTAACAAAATTGGAATTATAACTTTTTTTGATCCGATGTGTTGTTTTCGAGGTATTTCAGTGTCTTCAATTAAAATGGATACCTTTTATGCAGAAGTAACACTGTGGGTCTTAACGTGGAATCTTTTCAGGTACCATATTTAATTAGTTTCCACTCAGCTAAAAACTGGTTGCTTAATCATGGGCTCCTTGCCCTTGAAACACATTGTGTATCCTTTGACAGAATTTTAGATTAACTTTTAATTTACTGCATAATTTAAGTAGATGGGGGACACAAGGGCTGCTCAGACAGATTAAATATTTTTACTGTATTCTGCACTACCGATTGGTTTCGGCATCTGAGCCGTTATAAGTAATACAGTTTACTGAGTCAGTCATTTATTTTTCCACTACGAGTTTTGCCAGCTGGGGTGGCGTGCGGTTCTAGGCGCTACAGTCTGGAACCGCGAGACCGCTACGGTCGCAGGTTCGAATCCTGCCTCGGGCATGGATGTGTGTGATGTCCTTAGGTTAGTTAGGTTTAAGTAGTTCTAAGTTCTAGGGGACTGATGACCTCAGAAGTCCCATAATGCTCAGAGCCATTTTTGAAACACCACGAGTTTCAATGGTTCACACCGTCATGTTCAGGTGGACAACTGTGCAAAGACGCATTTTCGTAGCAGCAGGCCAAATACAAGCCAGGTTACGTTGCGTCTTTTGCTGGTGCGAAATGGTTTTTCAGAAATAGCACTGTTAAAGTTAGAAACTGCATTTGTAAGACTAATGTGTATTTTTAAGGCAAGTAAAGTCGAAAAAATGCTGCCTACTGCTACTTGTTGCATGTGTTCTTCACTGTACAGGGTTATTACAAATGATTGAAGCGAAGCGATTTCACAGCTCTACAATAACTTTCTTATTTGAGATATATTCACATTGCTTTGCACACACATACAACAACTCAAAAAGTTTTTTTAGGCATTCACAAATGTTCGATATGTGCCCCTTTAGTCATTCGGCAGACATCAAGCCGATAATCAAGTTCCTCCCACACTCGGCGCAGCACGTCCCAATCAATGAGTTCGAAAGCATCGTTGATGCGAGCTCGCAGTTCTGGCACGTTTCTTGGTAGAGGAGGTTTAAACACTGAATCTTTCATATAACCCCACAGAAAGAAATTGCATGGGGTTAAGTCGGGAGAACGTGGGGGCCATGACACGAATTGCTGATCATGATCTCCACCACGACCGATCCATCGGTTTTCCAATCTCCTGTTTAAGAAATGCCAAACATCACGATGGAAGTGCGGTGGAGCACCATCATGTTGAAAGATGAAGTCGGCGCTGTCGGTCTCCAGTTGTGGCATGAGCCAATTTTCCAGCATGTCCAGATACACGTGTTCTGTAACGTTTTTTTCGCAGAAGAAAAAGGGGCCATAAACTTTAAATCGTGAGATTGCACAAAACACGTTAACTTTTGGTGAATTGCGAATTTGCTGCACGAATGTGTGAGGATTCTCTACCGCCCAGATTCGCACATGGTGTCCGTTCACTTCACCATTAAGAAAAAATGTTGCTTCATCACTGAAAACAAGTTTCGCACTGAACGCATCCTCTTCCATGAGCTGTTGCAACCGCGCCGAAAATTCAAAGCGTTTGACTTTGTCATCGGGTGTCAGGGCTTGTAGCAATTGTAAACGGTAAGGCTTCTGCTTTAGCCTTTTCCGTAAGATTTTCTAAACCGTCGGCTGTGGTATGTTTAGCTCCCTGCTTGCTTTATTCGTCGACTTCCGCGGGCTACGCGTGAAACTTGCCCGCACGCGTTCAACCGTTTCTTCGCTCACTGCAGGCAGACCCGTTGATTTCCCCTTACAGAGGCATCCAGAAGCTTTAAACTGCGCATACCATCGCCGAATGGAGTTAGCAGTTGGTGGATCTTTGTTGAACTTCGTCCTGAAGTGTTGTTGCACTGTTATGACTGACTGATGTGAGTGCATTTCAAGCACGACATACGCTTTCTCGGCTCCTGTCGCCATTTTGTCTCACTGCGCTCTCGAGCGCTCTGGCGGCAGAAACCTGAAGTGCGGCTTCAGCCGAACAAAACTTTATGAGTTTTTCTACGTATCTGTAGTGGGTCGTGACCATATGTCAATGAATGGAGCTACAGTGAATTTATGAAATCGCTTCAATCATTTGTAATAGCCCTGTACATTTGTTTACTCTCTCACTTCAAACATGTTACACGGTCAGAGATATGCTTGCTTACTTTGAATACAATTGCTGGAGCTTGGCTGTTCGTTTACTGTATATCACAACTCAGTTGTTACCTTTTATGAAATAGTTATATGCACAGAAATATGTTTTCTTATATATACAGGGTGACTTTTTCGACGGTGTACAAACTCTAGAGATTGATCGATGAGAAGAGAAGATATGAAACAAAAAATGTCTAATGAACGTATGTCCGGAAATACATGGTTTCCGTGCTAGAGCCCAGTTATTTAATCATACTTTGTTACAGAGACTGCGTCCGCCCCCGGTAGCTGAGTGGTTAAAAAAAAAAAAAAAGTGGTCAGCGCGACGGACTGTTAATCCTAAGGGCCCGGGTTCGATTCCCGGCTGGGTCGAAGATTTTCTCCGCTCAGGGACTGGGTGTTGTGTTGTCCTAATCATCCTCATTTCACCCGCATCGACGCGCAAGTCGCCGATGTGGCGTCAAATCGAAAGACTTGCACCAGGCGAGCGGTCTACCTGACGGGAGGCCCTCGTCACACGACATTATTATAATACAGAGATTGCGGTCTAATACGCGCTGTGCCCGCATCTCGTGGTCGTGCGGTAGCGTTCTCGCTTCCCACGCCCGGGTTCCCGGGTTCGATTCCCGGCGGAGTCAGGGATTTTCTCTTCCTCGTGATGGCTGGGTGTTGTGTGCTGTCCTTAGGTTAGTTAGGTTTAAGTAGTTCTAAGTTCTAGGGGACTTATGACCACAGCAGTTGAGTCCCATAGTGCTCAGAGCCATTTGATTTTGAACTAATACGCGCTGTACCACACAGCTACAGTTACTGCATGCATGGCTGCCTCCGAGAGGGTGGTACTGTTCCTCATACGTCATGTGCTAGCGCCTTCTCCTGCCATGGTAACTGGTAATGTATCCGATTCACTTCTTTTGCCGACTCACCTAGTAGTGGATGTGATACAGCGTTGAACACAATGTTTCCGTATTCGTATTGATAGCTTGCCGAAATGATGTTTACTTACGTAAAGGCAAATGAGAACTGGCGAGGTTGTATTGTAACCTCCCCGTGAGAAATTTGAAAGTCAATGATTATAAAAGAATGTGCCAGATGTTGTCTTCGCACAAAACTGAATAATAAAAATGAACCAAGCGTAACCTCCTTGCAGAATTAAAGAATAATAATGGCCCAAATGTAAACTCCCCACAAAATTAACGTTAAGGAATGAAGATTGATCATGAACCCCACAATAATATTAATTAAATAATAATCTATGAACTGAATGTAACATCTGAACAGCAATAATTAAACCTGATAAATTTTATAGGCACAGCAGCGCTGACCTACGGCCCTGTGAAATAATCAAACCTGATAAATTCTTACCTCAGTAAAACTGTATGTCTATCTGCTCTTATTTTTGGCACAGCTTCGAGCAATGCCGGCGTATATTTAATTCTGATTCTTGGAGGAAATGCATAGGAAATACTCTTTGAATTGAAATGAATCCTTTTCTTTAAAAGGGTGGAAAAATTCTTTAAATTGAAATGATTACTTTTCTTTAAAAGATTTACTTAAAAAAATTGTTATTGGGTATCTCTTGAACAAATTAATTACAAGTAACATATGTTATTAGCTGAGCGCAATGCTGCTTCATTACCTTCGATAACAATATACCTCGTCCTGAATCGTGACCAGAGATGGAGGGAGAGCACGCCGCCGACCCATGTCGACGCCCGCTCAGTACAACCGTCCACTCGCTACAACTACTGCCGACAGAGTGCAACTCGCAACTGAACCATTCTCTCTGCCGACTCCACACACACTACTACTGTGTCCCGTGCGCTACTTCACTCGAACTAACTGAACTGTCGCGCGGTCAAGCGCAGACTAGCAACGATAAATAACTCTCTGGTCAGAGATTCTCTCATGGCTCGCCATCGCTGGTACTAAATACATGAATACATACGTGTTTCAGTATCAAGAGACCTATCCCCGCCGGAAACAACCACAGCTTCCAGTATTTGCAACAGTGTTTCGCCATTTGTCTGAGACAGGGTCGTTAAAGGAAGCAGGAAATCATTAAAGACGTACCCGAAATGTTCGGTCACCGGACTTGGAGGAAAACGTGATTAACACTGTGGAGGGCGACCGCCGTGTCAGTACCAGGCAGCTTGCCCGCCAATACAGGGTAAGCCAGACGACCGCGTGGAACATTGTACGTGACAATTGTTACTGCCCTTATCATTTACAGCGTGCGTAGGACTTACCAGCGACAGACTTTCCACAATGTGAGCACTTTTGTCAGTGGTTTCTTCACCGAACAACCACGATACCGGGATTAGTGTCATCCATCCTATTAACAATTACGGCCATCTTTATGCAGGGTGGTATCTTCATCTTTAATAACAGTCATCTGTGGGATATTACGCAGAACCCCCACGGTATGGTGACAGCAAATCATCAGCATTGGTGCAGCCGGAATGTGTGGGCCGGGATAATTGGTGTATGACGTGTATATTTCTATTGTCTACTGTCAAACAGGCGAATACCCTCAGACTTCAAGAAGAATATAATAATTCCAATCCCAAAGAAAGCAGGTGTTGACAGATGTGAAAATTACCGAACAATCAGTTTAATAAGCCACAGCTGCAAAATACTAACACGAATTCTTTACAGACGAGTGGAAAAACTAGTAGAAACCGACCTCGGGGAAGATCAGTTTGGATTCCGTAGAAATACTGGAACACGTGAGGCAATACTGACCTTACGACTTATCTTAGAAGAAAGATTAAGGAAAGGCAAACCTACGTTTCTAGCATTTGTAGACTTAGAGAAAACTTTTGACAATGTTGACTGGAATACTCTCTTTCAAATTATAAAGGTGGCAGGGGTAAAATACAGGGACTGAAAGGCTATTTACAATTTGTACAGAAACCAGATGGCAGTTATAAGAGTCGAGGGACATGAAAGCGAAGCAGTGGTTGGGAAGGGAGTAAGACAGGGTTGTAGCCTCTCCCCGATGTTATTCAATCTGTATATTGAGCAAGCAGTAAAGGAAATAAAAGAAAAATTCGGGGTAGGTATTAAAGAAGAAATAAAAACTTTGAGGTTCGCCGATGACATTGTAATTCTGTCAGAGACAGCAAAGGACTTGGAAGAGCAGTTGAACGGAATTGATGGTGTCTTGAAGGGAGGATATAAGATGAACATCAACAAAAACAAAACGAGAATAATGGAATGTAGTCGAATTAAGTCGGGTGATGTTGAGGGTATTAGATTAGGAAATGAGACACTTAAAGTAGTAAAGGAGTTTTGCTATTTGGGGAGCAACATAACTGATGATGGTCGAAGTAGAGAGGATATAAAATGAAGACTGGCAATGGCAAGGAAAGCGTTTCTGAAGAAGAGAAATTTGTTAACATCGAGTATAGATTTAAGTGTCAGGAAGTCATTTCTGAAAGTATTTGTATGGAGTGTAGCCATGTATGGAAGTGAAACATGGACGGTAAATAGTTTGGACAAGAAGAGAATAGAAGCTTTCGAAATGTGGTGCTACAGAAGAATGCTGAAGATTAGATGGAGAGATCACATAACTAATGAGGAGATATTGAATAGAATTGGGCAGAAGAGGAGTTTGTGGCACGACTGGAAGAAGGGATCGGTTGGTAGGACATGTTCTGAGGCATCAAGGGATCACCAATTTAGTATTGGAGGGCAGCGTGGAGGGTAAAAATCGTAGGGGGAGACCCAGAGATGAATACACTAAGCAGATTCAGAAGGATGTAGGTTGCAGTAGGTACTGGTAGATGAAGTAGCTTGCACAGGATAGAGTTGCATGGAGAGCTGCATCAAACCAGTCTCAGGACTGGAGACCACAACAACAACAACATTGTCAAACCACAATTTATGAAATATGTTTGTATTTTATTCATAGAATTAAGTAGGAATAACTAATATTTGTCATTCTGGAAATAATTGTGATAGCAGGGAATGTCTGCACCAAAGTATTGTTCGCGGTAGAGACCGCACATTGATATAATTTTAAAAGGGCGGGAGAGACAGCGTACGGATATATTTTAAGAAAAGAGCGGGAAATAACGCACATTGATACATTTCATAATGGTAGCAGGGATTGTCTGCACCAGGAAGCATTGTGGGCGGGCAAGAGCGCACTTTAGCGTTCGTAGGAAGTCAGTTGTAAGCGATATGTGAAGCGAGTCGGTAGCAGGTCTGAAGCGAGAGGTTGAAAGGAGCGGTGTGCCGGCCAGCCACCAGCTATGATTTACAGGAGATTATAAGCGGATGTACAGAGACATCAGCTAACTATTATCATAAGGGGAACTAATATTATTGAATTAATTTTTTGAGAAACACAAGACTACTGAAGGTATGTTTGCGCATTGCTAGTTGTAAGATTATTGTAAAAAGTAAGTCCCATTTGAACGTTTAAAAAATCATTTCATTCAGAATGTAATTAATTTTTGCCAGCAATATTGCATTACTGATTATAATCCATCTCAAAAACCATCAACGTAAAACTTCGCAAAATTTTATTGTTGTCAAGAAAAAGTTACCTATGAATTGTGTAACTTTAGTCAAATTAATTAAAGAATAACGTCAGCTTTGCTATTAAAGAATAACGTCAGCTATGCTATTAAAGAATAATGTCAGCTTTGGTAATAAATACAGCCACTTATTATGACAGCCCACCAGCAGCTAATAGACAATGGTAAAACAGAGTAAGTATATTCATGTCGCAATTCGATGTAGCAGTCAGATGGCGATCCAGTAACAGTAAAAAAGGTAAGGAACAGTTTTGGGTTATTGCAGGTAACGACTGAGGGCCGCGACGACGACACATTCTATGTTCCGTCGAAATAATCAGAAAACCATTTTTAATAAGCAGCAATTAAATTTGTATGCGAAGATTGAGGAAGAGAATAAATTTCAAAGGGAAGTTTTCATTTGTTATTGTTAAGCAAGAGATAGAAATCCCAAGGGGAGGTTTCATAGGTTATTGTAGGAAGGAAGGTTGAGTAACAAATGAGATATAGAGGAGACGGTTATTGCGTAACAAAAGAGATATAGAGGAGACGGGAAGGTTTCATTGGTAACCGTATTTTGGAACCAGTCTTTCTTCCACGTTGCATAACAGGTTCGGGACTATAGGCGTTTCTTGCAGTTGACTTTTCCTCCCCTGCTGGAGGAAGTGGCATTGATGATTCGAAGGCTTATTTGGCTGCTATGTGATGGTGCTATAACGCACTTCGCCGTTAACATCCAGACTCATCTCAATCGTGTCTTCACTGGTCGATGGATCGGACGGGGGGGTTCAGTTGCTTGGCGTGCTCGTTCACCGGATCTTAACGCGTGCGGTTTCTGGTTATCGGGCAACTCCAAAGTATCGTGCTTGCAGAGCTCATAGCATATGTGGAGACACTGGAGCAGCGTATTCATGCTGCCTTTGACATTGTTCGGTTGCAGCCTGACCGATGTGAACGTACGAGACAGAACATGCTACAGCCAGTACACACATATGTTGAGGCATATGGAAGTCATTTTCAACATATACTGTAACTGTGGCTGCATGGTACAACTCGTATTAGGCTGCAGTCTGTGTAACAATGTATGACTTAATAAATGGTCTATAGCATGGAAACCATGCATGTGATGGTACATAATACTCGTACTTTTTCGAGCATGACCGTTTCGGTGGTGTGTGGAGGCATACTCTTGCATAGGCGTACTGAGCTCCCAGTCTTTGAACACGATGCAGTTTCTGGTCAACCTTTTATGACGCTGTACTTGTTCTCTCCCCCCCCCCCCCCCTCCCCACGAACCATGGACCTTGCCGTTGGTGGTGAGGCTTGCGTGCCTCAGCGATACAGATAGCCGTACCGTAGGTACAACCACAACGGAGGGGTATCTGTTGAGAGGCCAGACAAACGTGTGGTTCCTGAAGAGGGGCAGCAGCTTTTTCAGTAGTTGCAAGGGCAACAGTTTGGATGATTGACTGATCTGGCCTTGTAACAATAACCAAAACGGCCTTGCTGTGCTCGTACTGCGAACGGCTGAAAGCAAGGGGAAACTACGGCCGTAATTTTTCCCGAGGGCATGCAGCTTTACTGTATGATTAAATGATGATGGCGTCCTCTTGGGTAAAATATTCCGGAGGTAAAATAGTCCCCCATTCGGATCTCCGGGCGGGGACTACTCAAGAGGATGTCGTTATCAGGAGACAGAAAACTGGCGTTCTACGGATCGGAGCGAGGAATGTCAGATCCCTTAATCGGGCAGGTAGGTTACAATATTTAAAAAGGGAAATGGATAGGTTAAAGTTAGATATAGTGGGAATTAGTGAAGTTCGGTGGCAAGAGGAACAAGACTTCTGGTCAGGTGACTACAGGGTTATAAACACAAAATCAAACAGAGGTAATGCAGGAGTAGGTTTAATAATGAATAGGAAAATAGGAATGCGGGTAAGCTACTACAAACAGCATAGTGAACGCATTGTTGTGGCCAAGATAGATACGAAGCCCACACCTACTACAGTAGTACAAGTTTATATGCCAACTAGCTCCGCACATGACGAAGAAATTGAAGAAATGTATGATGAAATAAAAGAAATTATTCAGATAGTGAAGGGAGACGAAAATTTAATAGTCATGGGTGACTGGAATTCGAGTGTAGGAAAAGGGAGAGAAGGAAACGTAGTAGGTGAATATGGATTGGGGCTAAGAAATGAAAGAGGAAGCCGCCTGGTAGAATTTTGCACAGAGCACAACTTAATCATAGCTAACACTTGGTTTAAGAATCATGAAAGAAGGTTGTATACATGGAAGAACCCTGGAGATACTAGAAGGTATCAGATAGATTATATAATGGTAAGACAGAGATTTAGGAACCAGGTTTTAAATTGTAAGACATTTCCATGGCAGATGTGGACTCTGACCACAGTCTGTTGGTTATGAACCGTAGATTAAAACTGAAGAAAGTACAAAAAGGTGGGAATTTAAGGAGATGGGAACTGGATAAACTGAAAGAACCAGAGGTTGTACAGAGTTTCAGGGAGAGCATAAGAGAACAATTGACAGGAATGCGGGAAAGAAATACAGTAGAAGAAGAATAGGTAGCTTTGAGGGATGAAGTAGTGAAGGCAGCAGAGGATCAAGTAGGTAAAAAGACGAGGGCTAGTAGAAATCCTTGGGTAACAGAAGAAATATTGAATTTAATTGATGAAAGGAGAAAATATAAAAATGCAGTAAATGAAGCAGGCAAAAAGGAATACAAACGTCTCAAAAATGAGATCGACAGGAAGTGCAAAATGGCTAAGCAGGGATGACTAGAGGACACATGTAAGGATGTAGAGGCTTATCTCACTAGGGGTAACATAGATACTGCCTACAGGAAAATTAAAGAGACCTTTGGAGATAAGAGAACCACTTGTGTGAACATCAAGAGCTCAGATGGAAACCCAGTTCTAAGCAAAGAAGGAAAAGCAGAAAGGTGGAAGGAGTATATAGAGGGTCTATAGAAGAGCGATGTACTTGAGGACAATATTATGAAAATGGAAGAGGATGTAGATGAAGATGAAATGGGAGATACGATACTGCGTGAAGAGTTTGACAGAACACTGAAAGACCTGAGTCGAAACAAGGCGCCCGGAGTAGACAACATTCCATTGGAACTACTGACGGCCTTGGGAGAGCCAGTCCGGACAAAACTCTACCATCTGGTGAGCAAGATGTATGAAACAGGCGAAATACCCTCAGACTTCAAGAAGAATATAATAATTCCAATCCCAAAGAAAGCAGGTGTTGACAGATGTGAAAATTACCGAACAATCAGTTTAATAAGCCACAGCTGCAAAATACAAACACGAATTCTTTACAGACGAATGGAAAAACTAGTAGAAGCCGACCTCGGGGAAGATCAGTTTCGATTCCGTACAAATACTGGAACACGTGAGGCAATATTGACCTTACGACTTATCGTAGAAGAAATATTAAGGAAAGGCATTTGTAGACCTAGAGAAAGCTTTTGACAATGTTGACTGCAATACTCTCTTTCAAATTCTAAAGGTGGCAGGGGTAAAATACAAGGAGCGAAAGGCTATTTATAATTTGTACAGAAACCAGATGGCAGTTATAAGAGTCGAGGGACATGAAAGGGAAGCAGTGGTTGGGAAGGGAGTAAGACAGGGTTGTAGCCTCTCCCCGATGTTATTCAATCTGTATGTTGAGCAAGCAGTAAAGGAAACAAAAGAAAATTTCGGAGTAGGTATTAAAATCCATGGAGAAGAAATAAAAACTTTGAGGTTCGCCGGTTACATTGTAATTCTGTCAGAGACAGCAAAGGACTTGGAAGAGCAGTTGAATGGAATGGACAGTGTCTTGAAAGGAGGATATAAGATGAACATCAACAAAAGCAAAACGAGGATAATGGAATGTAGTCGAATTAAGTCGGGTGATGCTGAGGGAATTAGATTAGGAAATGAGACACTTAAAGTAGTAAAGGAGTTTTGCTATTTGAGGAGCAAAATAACTGATGATGGTCGAAGTAAAGAGGATGTAAAATGTAGACTGGCAATGGCAAGGAAAGCGTTTCTGAAGAAGAGAAATTGGTTAACATCGAGTATAGATTTAAATGTCAGAAGGTCATTTCTGAAAGCATTTGTATGGAGTGTAGCCATGTATGGAAGTGAAACATGGACGATAAATAGTTTGGACAAGAAGAGAATAGAAGCTTTCGAAATGTGGTGCTACAGAAGAATGCTGAAGATTAGATGGGTAGATCACATAACTAATGAGGAAGTATTGAATAGGATTGGGGAGAAGAGAAGTTTGTGACACAACTTGACCAGAAGAAGGGGTCGGTTGGTAGGACATGTTCTGAGGCATCGAGGGATCATCAATTTAGTATTGGAGGGCAGCGCGGAGGATAAAAATCGTAGAGGGAGACCAAGAGATGAATACACTAAGCAGATTCAGAAGGATGTAGGTTGCAGTAGGTACTGGGAGATGAAGAAGCTTCCACAGGATACAGTAGCATGGAGAGCTGCATCAAACCAGTCTCAGGACTGAAGACCACAACAACAACTTCTTCTCTTGTGCGTCTTCTCACAGGTGAATTCGACCAGACGTCATTTTTATGGATAGCAACACGTTATCGCCTCAGCCTGCGCAGGTGGAGGTGCTTTTGGAACGAGAGGATTCTCGGCAAATGGACTGGTATGCCCGTTACCCCGACTTACATTCCATCGAACACGTGTAGAATGGGTTGGGGAGCGTATTGCTACATGTCCACGCGCACCAATGACCACGCAGCTGTTGTCAACCGCGCTGATCGAAGGCTGGAACACCGTACCACACGAAACCCTTACCTACCTTGTGGCCAGCATAGGGGCACATTCCAGAGCATTCAGTGGTAATCACGCACCCTGTGAAGAACCACGTGCACATCCAGGAGGCCATCATGAGTCCCTGTGACTTCAGTGTTATTACTATGAATAGAATGCATCATTTCTGTTCATCTCATTACGTATTTCTTTCAGTTACCTTCTGTACCATACTGTAGTACTTCTTACTACGTCTGGTCAAAGTGCCAGCCATATTAATTGAGAGGGACCCATAACGCTAAAGTTAATTTTATTGTTAAGATTTTTCACACCACTGTACGAAATAGATACAAATCGTTCAAATGAAAGTGATAGTGCCGTGAGCGACAACTCAGAAAAGGTGCTATTAGGAACAACCTGAAGATGGCAACGAGTCTGCTTGCCGAAATGTGGAGAACTTACGAAGCGACCCGGGAGAACACCAGAGAATTCTGCAAGTAAGAATCAGGCTGGGAAAACGTTAGCTTGCATATAAAGATATGTAACTCATAGAGTACTTTTCTTAATTAATTTTGTGTCGTAAAACCGGGAGTGAAACTTGGAATTTGTGGAAATAGATAAAAAACACGACTGCTTCTGAACGTCTGAAGTTAGCTGAAATTCTTATTCAGAAATGGCTGCAAGAAAATAAAAATCTGTTTACAACACCACCGTTGAGGATATCATTCACATTTGCAACAGGAGACAGAGAGAATACGAAGTAATTCGCACAGATTGCTCCCTACTGTACTGCAGCTTGGAAACGAAACTTATTCGTTTCTCTTTTCCTGTCTATATGCTCTATTGAGTGTGTGTGGCCTACAGAGCTTCAGCCTGTTAAACGAATGAGTTAGGTCCGTACTTCTTGAAACTCCAATACGAAGAGAGGAAAAAAGAGAGACAGAGAATTTATTTTCGTCCCGCGAGTTCCTCTTGCCGCTCACGCTGAAGCCTTTTAGAAACTTCTCTTTGATGTTTTATTGATTTAAATGGCACTCACTTCATTCTACGTCAGAAATCTTCTGAAGCCATGTCTTTTATATACATTATTAGCCTAATAACCTGTCAGCGGCAGTCGGAACGAATCGGTTGCAGTTATAAGGCAGCAATTACATTTCGCCCGCAGTCCAGAGCGGGCGGCTGGAGAACGCCCTCTCTCTCTCTCTCTTCTGCGTGCGGAGCTGATGAAGTCTTCCGATATTATTATGGAGATTTCGCGAAGGGATAAAGAAAGAAACCAGTCAGACTGTTGGAACGGTACAGATTCTGCAGAATATAAAAGAAATTTCTGTGTAGCTGGGATGAAACCTCATCTGGCGCGAAGCCCTTTGCCTGCCATTCCTTTATTTGCTATTAGCGATGCAGTTTCGAGGAAACGTAGGAAATGAATCCTGCAGTGATGCTTGAAATCTGAAATTCTCACTTATAAAATGTTATATTATGGCTTATTACTCTTCTCTTTGATACTATTCTGGCAGCTCACATGTCGACATTACCTGACATTTACTTAGTATCGCTACAGATCCTCTGTATATTGCCTTCCAGACGACATACACACACACCAAAAAAAGCTGTGTTAGTCATACTCAAAGACTGAAAGAATGCAATCCAACATTGGTTTTTCCGAATGGAAAATTCAACTTCGCTACCATACTCATCGTCAACCATGTTGTACGAGTGCTGTCCAGAAAGTAAGTTACGATCGGTCGCGAAATGGAAACGACTATGAAAATCCGATAAAGCTTTGCAAAGATGTGTTGGGCAGTGTCTCTAGTATGACTCTAGCTAGAATTATGTCGCTCTTTTCATTCCTGAGCTCTTAGTGAGCGCGTAAAGATGTTATAGAAAAAAGTGTCTCCCGCCAAGTACGAGGGCCTGGTGAAAATTTTCCCCTGAAGCTATGCAACCAACATTACACAACTGTCGTGCGGTTTCTTCTTCAAGACAATTCTCAGCCCCATTATGCAGGGGCAATGAAGATGTTCCTGCATCGTTTCAATTGGAAATGTTTGGTTACCCACAATACAGTCCGTAATTGTCTCCCACTGAGTTTCATCTCTGCTCAAACGAACCGCTGGCTATGAAGACAACATTTTGGCACAGACAACGAGTTTTAGGCCAGCGTAGGGAATTGGCGGAAAGCACTGGCGGCTGCCTTCTATGATGAGGGTATTGGAAAGTTGGTACAACGCTACGACGAATGTCTGAGTCAGAACGGCGACTACGTAGAGAAGTAGCTGAAAGGTGTATCTAACTGTTACAAATGAAACATTTCTGATTTTCACTGTGATTTTCATTTCGCGATCAATCGTAACTTACTTTCTGGACAGCCCTCGTATCTGCATCTACGCGCCTATCAGACAGCAACCAGTCACACACCTGCATCCCACAGGTGACCACGCATCAGGCGTCATCTCCTGTGGCCATCTTACATGCCGGCAACCACGTCACGAACCAGCACTTGTCTTGTGTGTTAGTAATTACCTGAACAGCGACAAAACTGGCTGGTTTGTTGTCCACAGAATCTTTGGAAGCTGCCATAAAAGGACCAGGCATGCCAACTGCAGCGCAGCACTGCTATAGAAGGCACTTTAGTTCATCTCAGCATCTCACATAGCCGAAAACAGATCACACCACTTCTGTATGCCGTGAACGTATTTATGTCAGCTTGGCCTCCAGGACTTTGATATTATGGTGTGTTGTAGTCTTCGTGCAATAAGAGACAGTTACTGCACTGAGTCAGACGCTAACTGTGCCTTTAGGAACTGTGATTCAGTCTTATGTGGTTCACAGTCCGCTATACTTACTGGCTCTCACCCTCTTCAAGACAGCGGCATGACTAATAACTATTTCTTATGTTTGTGTAATTAAGCTCGAAAGAAAGAGAAGGGAAGCTTTTTTATTTTCATCAGGAAACGTCTTATTGTTAATTTACTTACGCCTCAATTCTGCCCACATCAAACCTGACGTGGGCCATAAAAAATCGTTCATAACATAAAATACTGTAAACAAGGAATCGGTAAGTTGAGCAGGGTCGCAATCTGGGGTCCTACACTACACCACAAAAATTTAAAATAAAATATGTCTGTAATTTAGTGTTGTGGCATGGGTCCCTTTGTACTCGTAAAAGACGTAAATGTGATTATTTTTTATGGGCTTGTTTGTATGAGTTTTCCAGTAGAAACTACATCAGTGTTCACCTTGGAACTTGACTCTTACATTAGCAACTTTCACCAATTAATTTAATTAATTTACGTCTTCCACTGTTTCATTATTTCGTGTATTAGTTCCAACAGGTTTGCTGCAAATCTGCAATTAATTGCATAATGCACGGTTTATCTCTGGGACAGTCTGTGAAACGTTCAGGAAGAATTCCTTGAGTTACGAATGAGCTAACCAATTAGGTCAGACCGCTTCACTCGGTATTCTGGGTCGTAGGTTTGAAGTGGCACCTTTGAATTCCTAGCAGAAGATTTTGTATTGCAGTCTCGTGGAGTGATAGTAGATGTATATTATATGTTCTACCTTACTTTTCGAAATGAACCCCTTTTAATCAGATTTTAGACAATTATTTTGGCATTTACTATCCCAGTTTAATGACCTTTGTGCTTTTCAGTGCAGAGTCACTTGAAAATAACTATCACTTTTGGGTGTACACCTACACTAGAATTTTAGATGAGCTATTTTCAGTACGATTGTAAACGATTTTTACAAATTTATCATAAAATTTTCTAATATTAGATAAAAAATACACTTAAAACAATGATAACTTTGGGAGTAATCCCAATGTGTTGCATAATGTACGTAACTCATTAACATGTTGATGAACAAATGTAGTATATTGATGGTGATGATGATGAATCCAAGATGTATTTGCATTTTCTGCCCCAATACCCCAAATGAGTATTTTACCTACGATTTAATGTCTTTTTAGGGATTTATCATTGAAATACACCGATGAAAAACAAATCGCAACACCAAGAAGAAGTTCTGCGACATATGCATAAGTTGGTAGGCGTGTTTCTACATCTGAAAAATGATGTCTTTTCAAATATTGCGCCAGTTGCCCAAGAGGAGGCAAATCAGGTTTGTTTTAAATACACGATGTACCTGTCGGGAGCAGTAGTTAGCTTTGAGACTGGACGTGGTGTGTTGAAGTTAGTCAAGAATGCCTGTAAGACGACATAGATGCCATTATCAACACCTCACTCAGTTTGAACGAGGTCGTGTAATAGCGCTATGTGAAGCTGGATGTCCCTTCCACGATTATACAGTAGGACTTGGCGGGGATGGGGCCCCTGTACACGACTACATGTCATTACCGAGAAGGAAGAGCATGGTGTTTGGCGAATGGCTCTGCCGCACCGTACTGCACCTGCAACAGCATTTTGAGCAGCATTTGGTTTCACAGTGACACAACAAATGGTACAAATCGATTACTTCAGGGACAGATCTGATACAGACGCTCTGATTACACTGACCACAGATCACCGCCTTTCTTGACTTCAGTGGTGTGAAGCGAGAGCTCATCGGAGGGCACAGTGAAGGACTGTTGTATTTTCCAATGAGATCTGGTTCTGCCTTGCTGCCAGTGATGGCTGTGTGTTGGTTAGAAGTAGCTCAGTTGAGGGCCTGCAGCCAACCTGTCTGCATGCTAAACGTGCAGGACCTACACCTGGAGCTAAGGTCTGGGGTGCCATTTCATATGATAGCACGAACACTCGCGTGGTTATCCCATGCACCCTGACTGCAAATTTGTATATCAGTCTGGTGATTGGACTTGTTGTACTGCTATTCGTGAACAGAATACTGGGGGTATTTTCCAACAGGATAATGCTCACCCATATACCACTGTTGTAACCAAATATGCTCTACAGTGTGTATACGTGTTGCCTTGGCCTGCTCGATAACGACATCACAAACGGCATTACGTTTCCCTGTACTCACCAACCAACTGCAACAAGCATGGAACTCCATCTCTCAAACTGACACCAGGCACTTGTACAACACAATGTATAAACTTTTGCATGCTTGCATTCAACATTCTGACGATTACACCTGCTATTAATGTACCAGCATTTCACATCTGCAATGGCTTATCTCGCACTTACATTAACCTGTGATTTTGCAATGTTAATCACTTAAATAGGTTACCTAGGCAACTGGATTCCCGAAATTTCATTGCTCTACCTAAATTATTTTTGTCGCTAACTATACTGAAGACTATGCTTTTCAATATAAATGCTCTTGATATCAACCATCACTTTTCGGAGTAACCCCATTATGATACATAAACTCTATTTACATTCATGATGAATCCAATATATTCAGAGAATGATGTCACAATATATTCTATTCCAGTACACCTAAATCAATATATTTTATCCTATGTGATGCATTATGATCATCATATTGACAACTATGACTATGAATTCATTATATTTAGAGGATGACGATATATTCTACCCCATTACACTTTAATATATTCATAATGAAACTGATATCTGGTATTCTACTCCAGTGACGATGAATGAAATATAGAACACATCTATTGATGATGACGAATGCAATTTTATAAGGCACATTGATGAAATACAATACATATGATATACTGATGTTGATGAAGCATATATATTACACCGCAAGAAAAACCGATAGTATATTCTACCTGTGTAGCATACTATGTTATCTACGATACTTGGAGGTGTGTTACGAAATATAATACCCATCTAGTGATGACAATGAGTGAAATACAACACACATTTACAGTATGGGGTCAATGTGTGTTCTGACAATCTTCAGACGGCCTTTGGTGTCATATTACAACTGATGCAATTGTGGAAGTAATATTCAAATTCATTTGTGACACGTGTGAAGGTCATCACCTCCCCTTCTTCAATCCTATTCCGCTACTGCCCTTACCATCCTCCCCACCTCTCTCCCACTTTTATTGTGCCCAATACAGATTATTTGATGCCTGTATGTGGTAGTGGAAGGATCATAATATAAGTAAGAAATGAGGACTACCTTGCTTTCACCTACCTAGATTCAGCTACTTTTCGAGGTCACCCAACTTCCCCCACTTCTCCCTTCGGAAATATTTGCATAAAGGTAATTTTAAATAGGAAATTTCGTAGGATTTTTGTGGCTTAGTGAATAAGAAAAGCAAATAACCTTGTACAAAATCTTTATTAATTACTGCATAAACATTTACACAGGGAAAACACTTTTTCTTATGTTAGTGTAGTATATTTTAATAACACCTAACTCAATTTTTAACTTATAGTTTAAATCTACATTGAAATTTTCTAATTAATTTTCCAACCAACAATTAGACAGGTATTAAATAGATACATTCAGAAAGTACAATATCTGTCTAACTTTTTTCCCTGTAAATTATCTCTTTTGTGGCTTTAGCAATTAGTTCCATTCATTCCTGCAAATTGTCAGCCTCAGAGCATTCAGGCAGTTTAATTTTATCTTTTATTTCCTGCATAACACGGTAGTTATAACACTCCACCTCTTGCTAGGTGTACCCTATCATCTCTTCTGTTGCAAATTTTTGTGGAATTTACATATAGAACCTTATGTTTACAGCTTTTACAAAGAAGTGGCCATTAGACGTTGTTATTCCGTCGGTTTTAAGCTCTGCAAAGGGTTGTTCCGTTGCTAGGTGCACAACTTCAACACTGTGTCTCACAGCGCCAAACATGGAGAATTTACTGTGAAGATGACAATTAAATGACCCACACCTCTCCTCCTTTATTTTACAGATAGTCCCCTTTTTTAATTGCTCTAACGGTCCACTTGATCACAGATTTTAACTCTACAATCTTATTAAACAATAGATCTATAATGGGTGTAAGCACATATAAATTCTTCTTGCTAAGAAACTCCCCATTTTCGGTGTAATTTACATTGCTAATGATAGTAGCAAGATTGTCCAAGCTCTCCAGTCTTAATCACAAACGAAACCACTTGTCAGTTGGTCGCATCTTCTTCCCTAATAGGTGAGAGACGTGTAGCACTTTAGAGGAGTCCATGTTGACACTTTGCAGTAACAGAGAAGACGAATCAGTTATGGATGTCAATCTTTGCCTACACTCTAAAAATCCAAACTGGCGATGCTCCTGTTCATGTGATTTTATGCTGATGTCTTCTAAATATGGTTGTATTTGCAATCCATGGAAAGGATTTACGCTACTTTGTGCCAGTTTCTCCTGAGGGAACACAGACCCTGCACCACCCCTTCCCACACTGGAGCTTCCACAGGTGGACCCACCTTTGGACGCTATCCCAACTTGAGGTGAGTGACTCCACCTTCAGACACTATCCTGGACGTGCCACAAGTGGATCCACCCTAAACATTATCCCGAGCATAACGCTGGTGGATCCGCCTTTGGGTACTTCACCGGACTTGATGCAGGTGGATCCACCTCTGGGCACTACTTCAGACTTAACACAGGTGGATCCAGTTCTGAACCTTATCCCTATCCTGACTCTGACCTGGACAGTGGAAGCCCCTCAAAGAAACCAGCACGCAAAATAGCGTAGTTACAGGTCATAGACTGCAAGTACGATCATGTTTAGAGAAGATGAGTAGAAAATCAGGTGACCAGAAGGGCTGCTATCTTGGATCCTTAGAGTATAAAAGGAGGCTTGACAGTCACAACTGATCATTCTTCTGTGGTAGCGGAAAGTGCCAACACGGCTTCTGCCAAAGCGCTAAACATCTCTCAGCCATTAGGGAGGAAAACGAGATCAATCGATGAACACCCTGGGTTGTGGCTGTTACTGGAGAACCTGGACAATCTTTTTACTGACATTGACAACGTAAATTACACCGAAATGGAGTGCTCCTTGATAAGTCGAATTTAAATGTGCTAACTCCAGTTTTTGAGCTTTGGTTCTGAAGATTCTATTTCTTTAGATTTTATTTTTCTAGGATTTTATTTTCAGTAATGTCCATTTATTATATTCAAAATATCATAGAATTTATAGCCATGTGACAGTAGACTAAGCACGGACACACACAAATGACCATGTATTACTTCACCATGGTCTTGTATTCCCTCCATATTACAGTTCACTTTGGCCAAAGTAGTTCACTAGTTGTTATGGTACAGTGGCACCAAATGAGTCAAATACTCTTTCTGTATTCTCTCTTTAATAGCAACATTATATTTGATCTTTCTAATATTTCGACATTTATTTTCTCGAGCGTGATTAGTTAATTAATCAATCACATAAACACCATGAAAGTGTTTAATTTTTAACTTCTTCCCAAGCTTGTCTATATTCAGATTACTTAATGCATTACGATAGACATCAATTACTTTTTGTATAGTTTTTTAGTCCTGTACCCTTCTTTACTAATGCTAGCTCATGCCTCTTTGCCTGTGATAACTCTGCTTGTTCTTAATGCTTCTTGTGAACTGCACTTGTAATTGCAGCCTCTCCACTAGCTAATGAATCCAGTACACCTAATGGGGCAAAGAAGAATAGTAAAAATCCATCTTCATGTTGTGCTGGTCTATTAACTTCTTTCTTTTTCATTAGATATTTGATAATCTTTTTCAAAACAGGTATGCCTAATGATGTGAGTAAATTTCCACCATTTACTTACTTCTCTTCCTCTCTTCAGCATCAGTTAAATAATCATCACAGTTGTATAATTCATTCCTACTGTGTTTAAATTTAATTGCTTTAGCTTTAGGTTGTCAGCAGCTTGTGGTCTCGCGGTAGAGTTCTCGCTTCCTGAGCCCAGGGTCTTGGGTTCAGTTCCCAGTGGGGGTCAGGGATTTTCATCTGCCCTGAGATGACTGGGTGTTGTTGTGTCGTCATCATCATGATCATCATCATCATCATTCATCCCCATTACGGTTGGAGGAAGGCAATGGCAAACCACCTCCATTAGGACTTCGCCTAGTACGGCAGATTGGGTCTCCTGCATTGTTCCCCTATATTCTGTCAAGCAGCATGGGACTTAATTTCCATTTCCAGCTTTAGGTTTACCACTTTGTAGCACACTGTGATCACTGCTGCAGTTATTCATTTATATACAATAAAAATACAATATCACCTGTTCATTGACATCAAAATCAATTCCGATACCTAATTTTCTTTTTCATATGAGTACATTGTACCTCTTGTTGCATCATTATTATGCATTCTCTCTTTTGAACTTTCCTGAAGCAATTTATCTGCTTCATGTCCAAGTTCTAAATCTCTATGATCTCTGTGAGCAGTACCATGCCTTTTACATATTCGATGTTTCATACACTCCTGGAAATGGAAAAAAGAACACATTGACACCGGTGTGTCAGACCCACCATACTTGCTCCGGACACTGCGAGAGGGCTGTACAAGCAATGATCACACGCACGGCACAGCGGACACACCAGGAACCGCGGTGTTGGCCGTCGAATGGCGCTAGCTGCGCAGCATTTGTGCACCGCCGCCGTCAGTGTCAGCCAGTTTGCCGTGGCATACGGAGCTCCATCGCAGTCTTTAACACTGGTAGCATGCCGCGACAGCGTGGACGTGAACCGTATGTGCAGTTGACGGACTTTGAGCGAGGGCGTATAGTGGGCATGCGGGAGGCCGGGTGGACGTACCGACGAATTGCTCAACACGTGGGGCGTGAGGTCTCCACAGTACATCGATGTTGTCGCCAGTGGCCGGCGGAAGGTACACGTGCCCGTCGACCTGGGACCGGACCGCAGCGACGCACGGATGCACGCCAAGACCGTAGGATCCTACGCAGTGCCGTAGGGGACCGCACCGCCACTTCCCAGCAAATTAGGGACACTGTTGCTCCTGGGGTATCGGCGAGGACCATTCGCAACCGTCTCCATGAAGTTGGGCTACGGTCCCGCACACTGTTAGGCCGTCTTCCGCTCACGCCCCAACATCGTGCAGCCCGCCTCCAGTGGTGTCGCGACAGGCGTGAATGGAGGGACGAATGGAGACGTGTCGTCTTCAGCGATGAGAGTCGCTTCTGCCTTGGTGCCCCCCATTGAGCATGTTTGGGACTGGATGAAGCGTCGTCTCACGCGGTCTGCACGTCCAGCACGAACGCTGGTCCAACTGAGGCGCCAGGTGGAAATGGCATGGCAAGCCGTTCCACAGGACTACATCCAGCATCTCTACGATCGTCTCCATGGGAGAATAGCAGCCTGCATTGCTGCGAAAGGTGGATATACACTGTACTAGTGCCGACATTGTGCATGCTCTGTTGCCTGTGTCTATGTGCCTGTGGTTCTGTCAGTGTGATCATGTGATGTATCTGGCCCCAGGAATGTGTCAATAAAGTTTCCCCTTCCTGGGACAATGAATTCACGGTGTTCTTATTTCAATTTCCAGGAGTGTAGAAGCTTAGGGGCGGCGTTCTTCCTCGTGACGCTCGAAAAGTTATTAATCAGGTTCACGTTCTTCCAGTGCTAAATTTCTTGTGTGTTCTGATCCTCTGGGTGTCCTTCGCTTTCTAAAACGTTTGTACTCAACAGATAAAGTAGTCCAGAACATCCATGATGCCCTCCTCCAACTATGAAGTACCAGGGCACATGGGCATTGTGGTGAATGAAAGGAAGGATCTAGCAGCCAGGGAGGCATATCATGATTTTCAGATATTTCAATGTGCCATCCCACTGCATGCAGTAGTCTCACTGTTAAGATCGAGAGTCTTGGGTCGGAGGGTAAATGAGTGCCTGGAAGTCCGTCCGGTAAAGCCCACAACGCGGCCATGGCGTACCTCCTTCCAGCCACATCAACGGGACAAGTTTCTCCTTACTCATCTTCACGTAGGCCACAGCCATCTGACACACGACCCTCCAGTTCGTGGTGCTTGTGGCGTACAGATCAGCGTGCGTCAAATTTTACTGTGTTTTATTTTCCGACTGGCAGGCCGCAGTGGATTTTTCAACGGATCTGCCCTCTATTCTAGGTAAAGTTCAAACGAATGTGGTTAGGGTTTTAATTCTGTGGATAGCTCAACATTTTTTCTGAGATTTTAGAGAGATGGTTTTAGTGTTTTTCGTAAATGGTCAGTTAAGATAGGCAAATGTCTGTGCTTTTCTTTTAGCTCTTTTGTCTCTTGTGTATCTTTTAATCCCATTTATAGCAATTTTTATTCTTACTCTGTTGTCTTAGCATATGCGAGACAGAGTGATTGTGTGGTGAATTTGAGTGAGACCAGAGTGAGCGCATGAGCGTAATTTTATAGATTTCCTCTTGACTGTATGCAGCAATTTTAGAGATTTCACACACATTAGTTTTTTTAGTAGGTGTAAGGTCACTGCTAACCTCATCGTTGAGCGCCCATAAGATCCATTCACACATGTTTCGTGCAATGGATTTCTAACTTTATCTCCTTGTGGTAGTCTTTCATCTAACTTGGTAAATGTTCCAAAATAATTATATCCAGGTACATGGAGTCCTGGCATAGGTAAATTATTTGGAGGCCAATTGGCTAATCCTTATGCAAAGACTTTTGCTCTTCCGAAATGTGTGTGGTAAATTATTGAGAAATGGTATATCTTTAGGAGTGTTTAAAAGTTAAGTCTTAAATTTACTTATTAGCATTTGTGTTATACCAGTCTCCTCATTGTGATAATTTTTGTTACTTCCCATCTCCTCACCATGAATTACTGTTAACCTATCAATTAATTAATGTACATCATTCATCCAACCATATTTAAGAGGTTTATTACTGTAGTTTTTGATCAGTTTTTTCCTGTGTTTTACCTTCTTTTATTTCTTCCCAAACTGGTTTCTTGATATGTATCCATTTTGTACCTGAACTAGATAATACACTATTTGGGCTGAAACATAATTTTCATAAACCAAATTTTTATTCTTAACTATTTCTTTATAAGTTTCAAGATCATGTTTAGTATACATACCAAGTAACTCATATTTACTCCTCTTTTATATATTTTTCATATTCTTTACTTCAGTAATTCTATATTGGAACTCTTCCATTTGGCCCATGTTTGCATGGAAAAACAGTAATATCAGAAATTGAGTCCGCCTTGATGCAAAACAACTTATTATACGTTTATTTCTTTATTCTCCCTAACTACTTTCGGTGACAAATATCACCATGATCAGTGGGGCATTTTTAATCTAAAACATGCAGAAAAATAGCATGGTTATACAAACACAGTAGCACGTTATTACATTTTTACTATTCGTTTTTTGAAATATAGTTTTCCTTGATACTTTCATACTACCTTATTTATTGTATGTTTTTAGCAATTATTGTTGCTGTTTGAGACATATTTTCTGTGCGCTTTTTATCTGTTGCCGTTTTTTACTTAGATTACATCATGTCATCTGCAACCATGTGAGGGGCTGTCAGTAAACAAGTACTAAAAGGTGAACTTCGTATGTCAGCTATATACACTTGGGGTTGTGGTAGTGTTGTGGAAACCAGTTATTTGGTGTGTGCTGGGCTGTTACTTAGCTATTCGTATACTCACGTTCGTTGGGTGGTTGTAGCTGCTTTTATACACAGAAAAACGAAACTTTCGCACTTTGGTTCTGACCCAGAATATTATGCCCTCTTCCTGTTCGCGTGTGTCGCGAGATGTGTATCGCATGTGGCGAGAAAGGCTACGAAAAACTGTAGCGCGAATTACGACGACTTATGTTCATTATTTCTCTGTGTGTGATGTGGAAGTGGTTCTTTTGCAATTTATTTGATACAACAACGAATAAATTGCGGTTGGAACAACTGAAGGAAAATGAGTGGAGTTTTGTGTGAAAGAAGGTGAGCACTGGGTTGAAATGGAAAGTGTACAAGTCGGTGGTAAGGCCTGCTATGATATACGGGGCAGAGACATGGCCAATCACATAAGCCCAGGAAAGGAAGATGGAAGTGGCAGAAATGAGGATGCTGAGGTGGATGTGTGGGGTAACAAGGAAGGACAGGGTTAGAAATGAATTTGTTAGAGGAGCTATGAAAGTGGGACCTGTGGGGAAAAAGATACAAGAGAGCAGACTAAGGTGGTACGGACACTTACAGAGAAAAAGGGAAGAGTATATCGGAAACAGAGTTGAAGATATAAAGATTGAAGGAGCGAGAAGGAAGGAAGACCGAAGATGAGGTGGAAGGATAAGATATCCGGGGACCTAAGGGAAAAAGGATGGAAGAAGGAAGAGGCAATGGATAGAGTACTATGGAGGAGAAGGATCCAGAAGAGCAACGCAGACCGTACGTGACGTGGGACAAGGCAACGATAAAGAAGAGAAGAAGAAGAAGTCGTTACTCGATCGTACACTCGCTCTCATTCATTGTCCACCTACCTCAGTACGGCTTCCTTATGACGGCCCTTCACTCTGCAGTAGCAGATACTAACTAGGCCGTGTAAAGCAGTGTTGACAAGACCATGACATAACACCTACCACAAAGAGGCCGCGTAACTCAAGTTGCGAATCAGTTCCTGTAAGTTCATTTTAACAAATCTCAGGTGGTGGGAAATGCAGTTTACCTTCAGTAAGTCTTCGGAAATTCTAGTAAACTGGTTTTTATTCTTAAGGAAGCACAAAAATTTTCTATTAAGTCCTAATTTACTATTTTTAACTGCTCTACTATCCCTAATTCACAGTCTGTACAAAATATTTTCACACGAAAAAAAAAGCAGCCAGAATATCTACCAGTCCGACCCGATTAATGTTCGATCTGACAGTCACTGACCCACTACTATGGCGAGTTGAAACTTCGGTCGTATCAGTGACCTTCAAAGTTGTAAGTGCTCGCCCAAATATTCCATAAAGTATACGGAATATGCCACGCGGAATTTCACTAGGACCTAAATATCATACGCTCATAACACATCAATCAATTAATCAAATTGCTCTCAAAATGTTCGTAACTTAAACTGCCTAAGTCACGAAACTTCCTAACAGTGACGAACTCAACAGTTCTTCATTTTACAAGATACTTTCTCAGCGACATTTAGCATGATGTTACACGTACGCAGGTTGGCGAGCAACTCTCTCGATGCCACCCCACTCTCTGCCTATCTAACTTTCTGCGCGCGGGAACAGCTTACTTCTGATTGGCTAGTGGTCTGAATGACCAATCAGGATGATCCTTCTAGATCAGGGGCGGGCAAACGTTGCACGCGGCTCATGAGGACACAGCGCTGCACGTGTGCTGCTCGCGTGCAATCGTCGACAGGGGCAGTGGCAACAGCCAGCAGGTTGCGGCAGTGTAGTACCAGGCTAAGATGCGGACGTTGAAGCGAAGCGACCACTACGTAGTGAACGTTGTATTTCAGTAACCGGAAAATGCAGAGGGAATCAAGGAAACGGAGAATTCGAGATTTGCTATCTTTTAAAAAGGAATGAGAGAACCTTTTTTTTCTCTGTGCAAAAACGTGAAAATTGGAAATGTATAATATGTGACAGTATTCTGGCTGGTCAGCGGAAGTTCAATATTGAACGCCATTGTAATAAATTTCAGTATGTTGCCGTTCTTGGTGCAATAAAAGAGAAATTTCTCAAGCGATTTGGGGATATATCTTACTTATCCCAAGGTTTTGAATAGTTCTCGAGACAATCTGCTGTTTCTGTAGATGATATTCATCCTCCCAGTTTGCAAATAGAATTAATAGATCTACAGCGTAATTCTCGTCTGAGAGACAAGTTCCTTTTGGCAAGACGTGTAATAGATTTTTATCACGACTTTCCACAGCAAGAGTTTCCTCGTCTCCATCGTGAAGCTATGAAGATAATGTCAATGTTTGGCTTGACATACGTTTGTGAGAGATTTTTTTCTGCTATGAAAGTCTCGGTTAAGAGCAAACATCAGTAATGAAAATTTACGTAACTGTTTGCGTTTGTCTGTATGTAGAAATTTTGTTGCAGACATTAAACGTATTGTAAACTCCACCTGTGATAATTAAATAAAACGTATCGTAGGTAATAGGTACTCTTTCAAACCACAATTACTTTCAAGCACTCCTACTAACTTTATTCCTTCATTCAATAAAGCAGGCCAGGAAACAAGACGCATTACAAAGGAAGAAGCGGTGAGACGGTTTGGCGGGGAGGGGAGAGAAGCGGGTGGCCAGCTTGCCCCTGTGTGCGCGCAGAACACCTGTTAACTGCACACGTGCATGTGCACCGCACACGTGCAGAATTCCTGCCCGCCCCTGTTCTAGATCATTCACGCGGCAAAACTTGCCTGAGCCAATCAATAATCAAAACAGCATTTACGCAATTCTAATGCCAATTTCTAATATAATATTTAATAAAATGGACGGAAATACAAAATAATCTTTAAATTAATTTAGAAACTCATTCCACTTCCGACTTCTATTCTGGCTGCTCGCTTACAAAAGCACGCACACTTCGACATATGTCATCAGAATCGTGGTTGCCCCACAATTTTCCCACAGTTCAATTTCATAAGTTTTTAGATAAAATAGTATTAAGTTTTTTCGTACGTCCCACAGACACTCTCATTCATTCCCATATATACACACACAAAAAAAGCAGATAATAATTTTGAATAATTTTTACACTACGAAATGACGAGTAATTAAAGTTTTGAAAAGAAAAATTCCAATTAAGTGATTTTATACACTGAAATCATTGTTATGACTTCAGATCTACATCTAAATCTACATGGATACTCTGCAAATCACATTTAAGTGCCTGGCAGAGGGTTCATCGAACCACCTTCACAATTCTCTAATATTCCAATCTCATATGCCGCGCGGAAAGAATCAACACCTGTATCTATCCGTACCAGCTCTGATTTCCCTTATTTTATCTTTGTGATCGTTCCTCCCTATGTAAGTCGGTGTCAACAAAATATTTTCGCATTCTGAGGAGAAAGTTGGTGATTGGAATTTCGTGAGAAGATTCCGTCGCAACGAAAAATGCCTTTCTTTCAATGAGTCCAGCCCAAATCCTGTATCATTTCTGTGACACTCTCTCCCATATTTCGCGATAATACACAACGTGCTGCCTTTCTTTGAAGTTTTTCGATGTTCTCCGTCAGTCCTATATGGTAAGGATCCCACACTGCGCAGCAGTATTCTAAAAGAGGACGGACAAACGTAGTGTAGGCAGTCTCCTTGGTAGGACTGTTACGTTTTCTAAGTGTCCTGCCAATAAAACGCAGTCTTTGGTTAGCCTTCCCCACAACATTTTCTATGTGTTCCTTCCAATTTAAGTTGTTCGTAGGTATTTAGTTGAATTTACGGCTTTTAGATTAACCTGATTTATCGTGTATCTGAAGTTTAACGAGTTCCTTTTAGCACTCATGTGGATGACTTCACACTTTTCGTTATTTAGGGTCAACTGCCACTTTTCGCACCATTCCGATATTTCTTCTATATCGTTTTGCAGATTGTTTTGACCTTCTGATGACTTTATTAGTCGATAAACGACAGAGTCATCTGCAAACAACCGAAGACGGCTTATCATATTGTCTCCCAAATCGTTTATATAGATAAGGAACAGCAAAGGGCCTATAACACTACCTTGGGGAACGCCAGAAATCACTTCTGTTTTACTCGATAACTTTCCGTCAATTACTACGAACTGTGACCTCTCTGACAGAAAATCACAAATCCAGTCACATAACTGAGACGATATTCCATAAGCACGCAATTTCACTACAAGCCGATTGTGTGGTACAGTGTCAAAAGCCTTCCGGAAACCCAGAAATACGGAATCGATTGAAATACCTGGTCAATAGCACTCAGCATTTCATGTGAATAAAGAGCTAGTTGTGTTTCACAAGAACGGTGTTTTCTAAACCCATGTTAACTGGGTATCAATACACCGTTTTCTTCGAAGCAATTCATTACGTTCGAACACAATATATGTGTGTTCAAATGTGTGTGAAATTTTATGGGACTTAACTACTAAGGTCATCAGTCCCTAAGCTTACATTCTACTTAACCTAAAGCGAGCGAGGTGGCGCAGTGGTTAGCACACTGGACTCGCATTCGGGAGGACGACGGTTCAATCCCGCGTCCGGCCATCCTGATTTAGGTTTTCTGTGATTTCCCTAAATCGCTCCAGGCTAATGCCGGGATGGTTCCTTTGAAACAGCACGGCCAACTTCCTTTCCTGTCCTTCCCTAATCCGATGAGACCGATGACCTCGCTGTTTTGTCTCTTCCTCCAAAACAACCAACCAATACTTAACCTAAATTATCCTAAGGAGAAACACACACACCCATGCCCGAGGGAGAGCTCGAACCTCCGCCGGGACCAGTCGCACAGAACACAATATATGTTCTAAAACGCTGCTGCATATCGACGTTATCGATATGGGCCTGTAATTTAGTGGATTACTCCAACTACCTTTCTTGCATATTGGTGTGACCTGTGCAACTTTCCACTCTTTGGGTACGGATCTTTCATCGAGCGAACGGTTGTATATCATTGTTAAGTATGGAGCTATTGCATCAGCATTAGTATACAGTCTGGACCAGAAGACTTGCTTTTATTAAGTGATTTAAGTTGCTTCACTACTCCGAGGATATTTACTTCTACGTTACTCATGTTGGCAGCTGTTCTCGATTCGAATTCTGGAATATTTACTTCTTCTTTTGTGAAGGGGTTTCGGATAGTATTAAAAGACAAACTGCTATTGTTCCTTACTGGGTTTTGAAACATAAGTGCCGGTTTTATGACTTTTAAGTGATTTTATTTAGTCTCAGTAACTACACTCCTGGAAATGGAAAAAAGAACACATTGACACCGGTGTGTCAGACCCACCATACTTGCTCCGGACACTGCGAGAGGGCTGTACAAGCAATGATCACACGCACGGCACAGCGGACACACCAGGAACCGCGGTGTTGGCCGTCGAATGGCGCTAGCTGCGCACCATTTGTGCACCGCCGCCGTCAGTGTCAGCCAGTTTGCCGTGGCATACGGAGCTCCATCGCAGTCTTTAACACTGGTAGCATGCCGCGACAGCGTGGACGTGAACCATATGTGCAGTTGACGGACTTTGAGCGAGGGCGTGTAGTGGGCATGCGGGAGGCCAGGTGGACGTACCGCCGAATTGCTCAACACGTGGGGCGTGAGGTCTCCACAGTACATCGATGTTGTCGCCAGTGGTCGGCGGAAGGTGCACGTGCCCGTCGACCTGGGACCGGACCGCAGCGACGCACGGATGCACGCCAAGACCGTAAGATCCTACGCAGTGCCGTAGGGGACCGCACCGCCACTTCCCAGCAAATTAGGGACACTGTTGCTCCTGGGGTATCGGCGAGGACCATTCGCAACCGTCCCCATGAAGCTGGGCTACGGTCCCGCACACCGTTAGGCCGTCTTCCGCTCACGCCCCAACATCGTGCAGCCCGCCTCCAGTGGTGTCGCAACAGGCGTGAATGGAGGGACGAATGGAGACGTGTCGTCTTCAGCGATGAGAGTCGCTTCTGCCTTGGTGCCAATGATGGTCGTATGCGTGTTTGGCGCCGTGCAGGTGAGCGCCACAATCAGGACTGCATACGACCGAGGCACACAGGGCCAACACCCGGCATCATGGTGTGGGGAGCGATCTCCTACACTGGCCGTACACCACTGGTGATCGTCGAGGGGACACTGAATAGTGCACGGTACATCCAAACCGTCATCGAACCCATCGTTCTACCATTCCTAGACCGGCAAGGGAACTTACTGTTCCAACAGGACAATGCACGTCCGCATGTATCCCGTGCCACCCAACGTGCTCTAGAAGGTGTAAGTCAACTACCCTGGCCAGCAAGATCTCCGGATCTGTCCCCCATTGAGCATGTTTGGGACTGGATGAAGCGTCGTCTCACGCGGTCTGCACGTCCAGCACGAACGCTGGTCCAACTGAGGCGCCAGGTGGAAATGGCATGGCAAGCCGTTCCACAGGACTACATCCAGCATCTCTACGATCGTCTCCATGGGAGAATAGCAGCCTGCATTGCTGCGAAAGGTGGATATACACTGTACTAGTGTCGACATTGTGCATGCTCTGTTGCCTGTGTCTATGTGCCTGTGGTTCTGTCAGTGTGATCATGTGATGTATCTGACCCCAGGAATGTGTCAATAAAGTTTCCCCTTCCTGGGACAATGAATTCACGGTGTTCTTATTTCAATTTCCAGGAGTGTATATTAGATAAAAATCTGAAATTTTAACAGGCTCTTCTACTTAATAACAAAAGATGGTATACCAAGTTTGAGCAAAATCGTATGGTAATTACTATAGTTTATTTAGATTCGTAGTGGGTATTAATTTACATTCCTACTAGATGTTACTGGAGACCGTTTGTAACGCCGGAAATGCATATCCTCCTATTTCCATCTATTGGTTTTTTCTGGAATGACCTGGATATAGACGAGGATTTACTGTGGGAAAATAAAGAAACAGTCGAGGACAAGTGTAGACAGATAGTAGTGTCGGTTAATATGCACGACCTACAACTAAACGTGTTGATTGACACCGGTGCAGAATTTAGTGCTGTATCTGGGAAAATATTTGAGTTACTGAAAGACAGACCTGGCATCGTAGTTATGCCAGTAACAGGAGTGAAAATTATCGGTGCTACTGGGAAGGCCACTAAACCGGTCACAAAACAGATTTTTGTCCACTTCGAAATATGTGGGGCACGATTTGAACAAGAGTTTGTCGTCGTGCCAGACTTGACTACGGAAGTAATTATCGGGTTAGATTGGCTATTAAAGTACCGTGCAGTGATTAACTGCGAAAGCAAAACTTTGACATGTATGTCACTAGATAAAACAATGGTAGTTGGTTTTGACGAGGCAGGAGACGGTGTGCATAGGCAATACCAGCCTATACACATTGTTAACTGGCCGGATGACATTGACGTAGGAATGAATCTGAACTACTGTAATGTGAGGAATCTCGGCATTGACAGAAGTAAAAGTTTAGTGGAAGACATAATCAAATTCCCTCCACGGATTGACATTAATATTGGTGTGAAAAAAAGATCGTTTGCGAGAAGTAATGAAGCTAAAAGCCGATGCTCGCATATGTCGTCATGACGCTAAAGCGCGTTTTGCTAAGTTTGCAATCGGAGACTTAGTACTTGTAAAAGCTCATGAGAAATCGAGCGAGATAGGCCATGAAATCTCTAAATTTAAGTTTGTTTATAATGGACCATATAAAGTCATTGGTATACCTCACACAAATGCTTATTGCTTAGAGTATCCAAGCTCTGGAAAACGATTAGGTATATGGAATATTGTAGACTTGAAATTGTACCAACCTAGGATCGATTAATACCACACAATGGGTAACTTGTACAGTATGTAAATATAGAGTGTAAGATTTAAGGATGTGCCATGTTACGATGCTTTTGCCTGACCTAGAGGTCATTAAAGAAGTCGTAATTAATAAGTAATTAATTTTGACTAAATGATTTAAGAGTAACTGATTAGTAATCATCTGAAAAATCCAAGCTGCTAGTTTAAGTTTTCACCTGAGTCACAGTAGATTAAGGAATGTAAATATGATATTGTAACTTGCTGTAATATTTCATGAATGTGTGTTTTTATTAGTCATTGCCGATGTACTTAGACGCTGTTTTAAGTTTCAGGCTAGTACATGCGTGTCATGATGGACAGTGTTGAGTTATCCGCTGTGATAGTGTTTATGGACTCTTTGAGATTACTCGGGAGTGAGTTTTTTCTAAAGAATTCAGTGAAACGGACGTTCTGGAAATGCCGTCACGCAGGCGGGTGAGATCAAGCGTGCCGCACAGGCGGGCGCAACAATACTTGCGAGGCGAAGCCGCTGTCGGCTCTGTGCCGCTGTCGGCTCTTGTGCCGCTGTCGGCATTCTTTGTACTTGCGGGTACGGAAGGCGGAACTGTTTTTCTTCCTGGACAGCTGAAAGAATTCTAATGTCAATATTTATGTTTTATTTTATCTGCTGTATATTATTTTCTTGTTTAGCGTTAATTGGACATGACGAGAATATTAATTATGAAAAGGTTACATAAAATTGTGTATTCTATGTAATTAATTATTAGTTTGCGTATTTTGATATACCTGTTTTTTATGACCATGTACTCTGATCAATTTTGCAAATAGTATTCCATTTCTTATAGTGTTACGAATTTTAATGATTTTGGAATAGCTAAACCATTTTCTATGTTTTCTATGAATTTTGATATGTTGTCAACCTGTTTTATTTTGTGCAAGATGACAGAGTGGAATAAGATTAGGAGTGTCTCCACTCAATTATTATTGTCTAAAAAATTGGGTTATGGTTAATTAGACGAATGCTAAATTTTTTTGATGTTTTGAGCATATGCATTTCCGCTGTTTCTTTTTTGGGACATTTTCTGAGTCTGTTTACGTTACACGAACATCCTCAGACAATGTGGGGCACGTGTAACGCCGGAAATGCATATCCTCCTATTTCCATCTATTGTACTATTTTTTTTCCTTGCTTTGTTACCTCAAGATATGACATTTCTGTCTCTTTGTATATTGTAATTGATTTTCTATTTGTATATTTATGCATTTATGTCGATGTATAATTGGTTTGTTTCGTAAATATTATTTGTATTTTACGCTGGGTCTTGGCTAGGGAAAACTGCTATCGAACGATTACGTCGATAGGTCGTGTGAAGAATCAAAGTGTGTAGGATCTTTGGTAGTGTTAACTCTGCCGCGTGGAGCGCGGGCTGGGAGAAGGAGTCTGGCTGGGGTAGCGAGTGGAGCAGGTGTGTGGTGTGACGCTCCCGCGAGTTGCCGCGCTTTCGGGGTTTGGCAGCATGTAATTGCGCTCGACTTGCGATGATAGTTTCTGACATGGTGTCGCGGACGGGAAACATTAACTAGCGCACATCAAGAGCCCGTTTCGTCTGGTGACCGTGTCGAGAAGAAGGCGCGCCAACATCCAGCTTCTGCAACAGCGACGGCCGACAATGAGTGACTGTCGCCACCTCCTCGATCGACGGCTTCAAACCTTCAATCCACCAACAAGGGAGACTGGGAGCAAGTAAAGTTTTAGAACTGTATGGCAGACCTCAGCATTTCATACTGTACCATTTTCGTAACTATAATTACAGCAACTTAGCATGAACCTTTGTTGCTCATTGTCCCAATTGCATTACCAAGCAGGGTCCCTTCCTTTTCCGAAATGAACCCGAGTGTCGTTGAAATTCAAACGCCAGCATTAAAATTATACCATTCGATTTCACTGCTTTAATTTCAAAGTCAGCTGGCTACAATATTCAGATTACATAAGCACAAATTAAGAGTGCGAGTTTTGTTAGCATATTTAGCTTACCTGTGACTGCAGCTCAGCTTGGTACGTACTAAATTTTACTATTGTTAATTGTTCAGAATCATTTAATTCAAGTTCAAAGTTAAATCTCTTATTTCTAAATTGCGTAGATTCAAGTAGTTTTTGAAATGATTGTTGAGGTAGTCCAAGACTAAGCGTGTTTTACTGAATTTCGATGTGCTCCAGAAAGAAAGCTCACTATTAACTTCAGTCACTAAATTAACTTTCGATTTTCCGGTTTTATTAATTCTTTTGCTAAATTAAGTCAGGGTGTAGCGAAATTTATTACTTCTGACAAACTTTCAGTTTTCACACTACACGTGTCAACCTTCAGTTGCCACGCTTCTAGTGCTAAGTATATGTGTAATAACCTTTCTTTTTCAGTTACTATAGTAATTGTCCTTAGGACTGGCGACTGTGATTTCCCCCAAATCTCAAATACCTAATTACCGCTATTTAATTGTTAACGTAACGGCTGCACATTTACTTTCTTTATTAACTTTACCCCTTTTCAAAATTAATTTCCACCAGTTTCATTAGCACATTTCCTTTCATTTAGATGTAACCCTTTCCTCCCTCTTTACCGACAGGTTAACTTCGGTGACGATTGCTTTTCCAAAACTCCCATTAGGTACACGCGGTTTCATTTTTCACTGTCATTAAGGTCGGTAAGTGAGGGGGAGGTTACACGTGGCGACCTGGTGACAGGACAATCTTCGGATTTGAGGTTGTTCTGGACACGAATTTTGCATTGTGCAAATCTCGTAACAAAGTACTGGTTACGTACAGGCCATTACGTCAGCGAGATTAAGTAGTGGGAGTAATCCTAATTATATTTTAGATTTGTCATTTATATTGAAAATTATTAAAATGAGTGAAGGCAACAATTACCAAAATTTGATAGACTTGGATACGGAACAGTCGGTTGAACAGTGGGAAACGCGCACGGCGGTTCCCATTGTTCAGGGGCAGGCGGCTAGCATGAAAGACGCGACCGCCGAAACGCAACAAAGAGCAGAAATGGAATTCCAAACTTTAGAAAATGTTTCGGAATCGGAAGCGAAAATCAAATCTGTACCCCTTGATGATGAATACGGGGGAACATATATAGAGGAACCAGCTACGGAAGTAAAATCGGTAGTCTCCGGGAATTTAACTGATTTATTGAATGTTTTGATTAATGAAATCAAGAGTCAATCGGCAGAAATTATAGCTGTGTCTGCCAAGCAAGAAGCTCAGTCTGAAAAAATTGAACGGATGCTAGACAATCAGAACATAGCTATTAATGTTGTTAACAACAATGTTGGAGTTGTTAACACAAAATTTGATAAAATCAAAGAAGATATTGTTGTAATTAATACCGAAATCGGTAATCTTAAACAGGAAATGATAGGCGTTCAGGCGGAAATTGCGAGCATAAATACTCGTTTTGATTCCGAAATTAGCAGAATCGAGAAAAGTGTAGGAGAAGCAGTTGCTCCGATCATCGAGAATAAGGTGACGGAACAAATTCAATTAGTGAAAAAAGAGGATCAACAGAAGGTGGAAACTTTAAAGGCTTTAGTGTCCAAAGTAGACACTAAAGTGAGGGAGCAGGCTAATACCTGCGAAGAGAAAAAGAGGGAAGTGGAAACGCTTGCGACAACCACTTGCCAAGTAATTACGAGAGTGTCGGAATTAGAAAAGAAACTTGACGAAAAACAGAGCTATGTGCCAATCTGTGCACATAGTTCGGAATTGTTGACGAAAGAGGAGCGGTTCGACCCCTTGAAAAAAGGCGGTATACACGCGACGGATTTCATTAAAAATTGTGAAAGAGTTTTACCCAGATCATGGACTAATGAGAGAAAAATTAATGCGGTTATTGATGTGCTGGCTGGTGATGCCAAGCGTTGGGGCTTAAACCTCAACATCACGAACCTGACTTTTGACGAGTTTAAAAATTTGTTTCTGGCTGAATACTGGTCAGAGCAAAAACAGCAAAGTGTCTGGCGCGAATTTGTCGTATCGAGGCCTTTCGATGCGAACTCGCGCGGCTCGATGAAGGAGTTTTGTGAGGGCTGGATCCGCAAGTTGGAATATTTGCGTGATCGCCGCACGGAATCCGAAATAGTCTGGGAACTCTACAAGAAGCTTCCAGATGATACAAAACGCTACGTGGGAAGCAATTATAGGACAGTCAATGATTTTCTGGAAAGAGTTGAGGACGAGGACAATTGGCGCAATAATCACGACAGTGGTAGGGGCCGTGGTAACAACAATGAGTACCACAGCAACCACAACAATGATAACTATGGGAATAATGGATACCGGAATCTTGGCAGCAATAACAATAGTGGTTGGGGCCGTAATGACAATCGGTACAATGCAAATAATAACAGGAATGACGGAAACCAGTATCACACTAACGTGATACGGGCTTCACAGAATAGTAATAACGCCAGAGGGTGTGATCAGCCGCCTCAGCAGCATCCGGGGAGCGTATCTGCTGGGACGAGACAGGGAAACCATTAGCCGCGCCGGTGAGGGGCCGAGCGGGCGTGGAGAAATTTTGGCGGCCCAATAACAGGAGAAAACCCAGGTATCGTCATTATGAAAATTCCGTGTGGAATAATCAACGGCGGGAGTGTGTGCCAGTGTTAGGAGAAAGGAGTGCGCCCACAAGTAGTAGATCAGCTGTATACACGGCAGTAGGTAGTACATTCACTGTCAGTGAGAACAATTTAAGTAGTGTTCCGGAAATCGATTATAAAGTGGCAGCTGTAATACCCACAGCGGAACTGGAGATTGAGTTTAAGAATGATTCGCAATTGTTGAGAGAAGATCAGATGTCGGATAAAACGTCCGTCATCGAGCGAGGGGATGCAGAGAGGGATGAGGTCTGGTTAAGGCAGTTCGGTCGCTTATACGACGAACTAAGAGATTATAGGGGTCTGTATGGGAGAAGTGTTTATGGGGAGCGCGTGCAGGATTTGCCGCGTCTCGTCCCGCAGGAAGATAGTGTTTGTGAAGTGATAGAAAGTTCTGGCCCTAACCGGCAGACTTTACTAGAAATAGTTGATGTTTATGGGGAGCACGAGCAAGATTCGTCGTGTTTTGTCCCGCAGGAGTTAGATGTTGAAGTAGTAACGGAAAGTTCTGGCCCTAACCGGCAGACCTTACCGAAAGTTTCAGTGGTAGAAGTAACCGACCCATCCGACGCAAACCTCCAGTTTAAACATTGCGAGAGTATTAAGGAGAAAGATTGCGAAAATTTTAGTGATAGCCGGACACGATTGGTAGAAAAGCACATAGATTACAGCGTGTATGAGGTTAGAGCTGACATTATACGGTCAGACGGTAGCAATGTGGGTTGCGCAGATCTAGCGGAAGTACTTGCAGAAACTACTGGGCACATTCCTCCAGATAGATTGGCAGATGAGATCAGTCTGACCAAAGAGGAATCAACGAAGGTGACAATTAATGAATTGATAGCAAAGCAACACTCACTAGTTGACGAGTTACAGGAAAAGGTTTCGGTATTGGAGGCGAAGCTACAGCCTCAGGACAAACGTGTTGAAATTAAAACTGTATGTGAACAGAGGCTGAAAAAGCCGCCAGATAAGCCGGATTTAGGATCAAAGCCGGATGGTTTTTTCTGGAATGACCTGGATATAGACGAGGATTTACTGTGGGAAAATAAAGAAACAGTCGAGGACAAGTGTAGACAGATAGTAGTGTCGGTTAATATGCACGACCTACAACTAAACGTGTTGATTGACACCGGTGCAGAATTTAGTGCTGTATCTGGGAAAATATTTGAGTTACTGAAAGACAGACCTGGCATCGTAGTTACGCCAGTAACAGGAGTGAAAATTATCGGTGCTACTGGGAAGGCCAGTAAACCGGTCACAAAACAGATTTTTGTCCACTTCGAAATATGTGGGGCACGATTTGAACAAGAGTTTGTCGTCGTGCCAGACATGACTACGGAAGTAATTATCGGGTTAGATTGGCTATTAAAGTACCGTGCAGTGATTAACTGTGAAAGCAAAACTTTGACATGTATGTCACTAGATAAAACAATGGTAGTTGGTTTTGACGAGGCAGGAGACGGTGTGCATAGGCAATACCAGCCTATACACATTGTTAACTGGCCGGATGACATTGACGTAGGAATGAATCTGAACTACTGTAATGTGAGGAATCTCGGCATTGACAGAAGTAAAAGTTTAGTGGAAGACATAATCAAATTCCCTCCACGGATTGACATTAGTATTGGTGTGAAAAAAAGATCGTTTGCGAGAAGTAATGAAGCTAAAAGCCGATGCTCGCATACGTCGTCATGACGCTAAAGCGCGTTTTGCTAAGTTTGCAATCAGAGACTTAGTACTTGTAAAAGCTCATGAGATATCGAGCGAGATAGGCCATGAAATCTCTAAATTTAAGTTTGTTTATAATGGACCATATAAAGTCATTGGTATACCTCACACAAATGCTTATTGCTTAGAGTATCCAAGCTCTGGAAAACGATTAGGTATATGGAATATTGTAGACTTGAAATTGTACCAACCTAGGATCGATTAATACCACACAATGGGTAACTTGTACAGTATGTAAATATAGAGTGTAAGATTTAAGGATGTGCCATGTTACGATGCTTTTGCCTGACCTAGAGGTCATTAAAGAAGTCGTAATTAATAAGTAATTAATTTTGACTAAATGATTTAAGAGTAACTGATTAGTAATCATCTGAAAAATCCAAGCTGCTAGTTTAAGTTTTCACCTGAGTCACAGTAGATTAAGGAATGTAAATATGATATTGTAACTTGCTGTAATATTTCATGAATGTGTGTTTTTATTAGTCATTGCCGATGTACTTAGACGCTGTTTTAAGTTTCAGGCTAGTACATGCGTGTCATGATGGACAGTGTTGAGTTATCCGCTGTGATAGTGTTTATGGACTCTTTGAGATTACTCGGGAGTGAGTTTTTTCTAAAGAATTCAGTGAAACGGACGTTCTGGAAATGCCGTCACGCAGGCGGGTGAGATCAAGCGTGCCGCACAGGCGGGCGCAACAATACTTGCGAGGCGAAGCCGCTGTCGGCTCTGTGCCGCTGTCGGCTCTTGTGCCGCTGTCGGCATTCTTTGTACTTGCGGGTACGGAAGGCGGAACTGTTTTTCTTCCTGGACAGCTGAAAGAATTCTAATGTCAATATTTATGTTTTATTTTATCTGCTGTATATTATTTTCTTGTTTAGCGTTAATTGGACATGACGAGAATATTAATTATGAAAAGGTTACATAAAATTGTGTATTCTATGTAATTAATTATTAGTTTGCGTATTTTGATATACCTGTTTTTTATGACCATGTACTCTGATCAATTTTGCAAATAGTATTCCATTTCTTATAGTGTTACGAATTTTAATGATTTTGGAATAGCTAAACCATTTTCTATGTTTTCTATGAATTTTGATATGTTGTCAACCTGTTTTATTTTGTGCAAGATGACAGAGTGGAATAAGATTAGGAGTGTCTCCACTCAATTATTATTGTCTAAAAAATTGGGTTATGGTTAATTAGACGAATGCTAAATTTTTTTGATGTTTTGAGCATATGCATTTCCGCTGTTTCTTTTTTGGGACATTTTCTGAGTCTGTTTACGTTACACGAACATCCTCAGACAATGTGGGGCACGTGTAACGCCGGAAATGCATATCCTCCTATTTCCATCTATTGTACTATTTTTTTCCTTGCTTTGTTACCTCAAGATATGACATTTCTGTCTCTTTGTATATTGTAATTGATTTTCTATTTGTATATTTATGCATTTATGTCGATGTATAATTGGTTTGTTTCGTAAATATTATTTGTATTTTACGCTGGGTCTTGGCTAGGGAAAACTGCTATCGAACGATTACGTCGATAGGTCGTGTGAAGAATCAAAGAGTGTAGGATCTTTTGGTAGTGTTAACTCTGCCGCGTGGAGCGCGGGCTGGGAGAAGGAGTCTGGCTGGGGTAGCGAGTGGAGCAGGTGTGTGGTGTGACGCTCCCGTGAGTTGCCGCGCTTTCGGGGTTTGGCAGCATGTAATTGCGCTCGACTTGCGATGATAGTTTCTGACATGGTGTCGCGGACGGGAAACATTAACTAGCGCACATCAAGAGCCCGTTTCGTCTGGTGACCGTGTCGAGAAGAAGGCGCGCCAACATCCAGCTTCTGCAACAGCGACGGCCGACAATGAGTGACTGTCGCCACCTCCTCGATCGACGGCTTCAAACCTTCAATCCACCAACAAGGGAGACTGGGAGCAAGTAAAGTTTTAGAACTGTATGGCAGACCTCAGCTTTTCATACTGTACCATTTTCGTAACTATAATTACAGCAACTTAGCAACTTAGCATGAACCTTTGTTGCTCATTGTCCCATTCCTTTTCCGGAATGAGCCTGAGTGTCGTTGAAATTCAGACGCCAGCGTTAAAGTAACATCATTTCAATGCTTTAATTTCAAAGTTAGATTACACAAGCACAAATTAAGAGTGCGAGTTTTGTTAGCATATTTTAGCTTACCTGTGACTGCAGCTCAGCTTGGTACGTACTAAATTTTACTATTGTTAATTGTTCAGAATCATTTAATTCAAGTTCAAAGTTAAATCTCTTATTTCTAAATTGCGTAGATTCAAGTAGTTTTTGAAATGATTGTTGAGGTAGTCCAAGACTAACCGTGTTTTACTGAATTTCGATGTGCTTCAGAAAGAAAGCTCACTATTAACTTCAGTCACTAAATTAACTTTCGATTTTCCGGTTTTATTAATTCTTTTGCTAAATTAAGTCAGGGTGTAGCGAAATTTATTACTTCTGACAAACTTTCAGTTTTCACACTACACGCGTCAACCTTCAGTTGCCACGCTTCTAGTGCTAATTATATGTGTAATAACCTTTCTTTTTCAGTTACTATAGTAATTGTCCTTAGGACTGGCGACCGTGATTTCCCCCAAATCTCAAATACCTAATTACCGCTAGTTAATTGTTAACGTAACGGCTGCACATTTACTTTCTTTATTAACTTTACCCCTTTTCAAAATTAATTTCCACCAGTTTCATTAGCACATTTCCTTTCATTTAGATGTAACCCTTTCCTCCCTCTTTACCGACAGGTTAACTTCGGTGACGATTGCTTTTCCAAAACTCCCATTAGGTACACGCGGTTTCATTTTTCACTGTCATTAAGGTCGGTAAGTGAGGGGGAGGTTACACGTTGTCACAGCTAGTAGCGTCAGTTGCGCTGTGAGTTACAGCGAAGACACAGTCCTGCAGCCACCGGGCTACACGGCTGTATGCTTTACTGCAGCGAAAGTTATCTCATAATAACTCGCTACGTTACAGTGGATACTGTATGCGAGAATACGTGCGCCCCTTCATTTTTACGAACTCCGTTAGCTTCTCGCGCAGAGATACGCACTCGCCGCAGAGGCGGCTTCCGGGCCGGCCGCGGGCCACGTTAACGCCGGGCCGCACGTTACTTAATTCAGAAGAGTTGACGGCGCAGGCGGAGCGGCGCAGTTAATACGGAGGGCGCGGGCCATTGTGCGCCAAACAAAGTGGCCGAAGCAGTCCGTGTTTTACAAGAAATACGGGCCCGGCGCGGAGCGCGCGGGCGGCCCCTTTTGTGCGGCGCACAACAGCGCCAGTTAAACACTGCCGACGTATTAGCGCAGTTTATACGTCAATTACTTAACGCCCTCTGCTCCCCTCCCGTTCATTAGCGCACAGTTTTCGCACTGCTGGGCAACAGCGCGCTGCTTGGCGTGCAGGCCACTTCTCTGTTCGCCTCAGTGGTTGGAACAGCATAATTTCTGTGGGGGGGGGTCTCCCTCATGTTCTGAAAAATGCTGCTGTGAGGTGTCGGTTGAAATGTTTAGAATACTCCTAAGATGGTGTAAGTCCGAGTCCTGGTAAGCAACAGGGAAGGGAATCTCCCCGTAAGATCATGCAAATTTAAGAGAAATAACATTGGGCAATGAATAACGTCTTATTGAAAGAACACTACTTGGAGTGACGTAAGTAAGCATGACAGCACGGGTTCCACACCTCTCGTGGCTACATTATTTTAGGGCCACCAACGATTGCACAGCTCCTTACTTCCCCTTTTCCTTTCCTTTTATTACAGTGAGAGAAACCTGTTATTTTCTGCAGTCATGCGTGCTTTCCTTAGATGTCTCCAATGTACGAGGGTCACTCCAAAAGAAATGCACACTATTAAAAAAAAACAGTTTTCATTCTGCATGTGTGAAAGTTTTACAGTGTGTAGATACATCTTTCCTGCTTGTTTTCAAACTTAGTTCAACCTGTTCCCGTGAGTGGCGCCATCACAGCATGTCTTCAAGATGGCTGCTACACTTGACGTTTGTCAGGAGCAACGTGCTGTCATAGAATTCCTTTGCTGTGAAAACGAGACAGTGGGAAACATCCACAAGAGGTTGAAAAAGGTGTATGGAGATGCTCCTGTTGATCGCAGCACAGTTTGTCGGTGGGCAAGCAGGTTATGTGATGAAAGCGGGCACGGCAATATTGAGGATTGTCCTCGCAGCGGCAGCCCTCGTACTGCACACACTCCAGACAATGCGCAGGGAGTTAACGAATTGGTGACTGCTGACAGATGCATCGCAGTGAGCGAATTGTCATCCTAAGTTGGGATAGGGGAAGGAACTGTTTGCAGAATACTGAAAGTGTTGGCGTTAAAAAAGGTTTGTGCCAGGTGGGTTTCCAGGATGTTGACAGTGGTTCACAAAGAAACAAGAAAAACGGTATGCAGCGAACTTATGGAACAGTATGAGAATGGTGGAGATGAAGTTCTTGGAAGAATTGTGGCAGGTGATGAAACATGCTCCATCATTTTTCACCAGAGCCAAAGAGGCAATCAATGGAGTGGCATCATGCAAATTCACCCAAGAAAAAAAAAGTTAAAAACCAGTCCTTCTGCTGGAAAGGTTATGGCTACGGTGTTTTTCGATTCCGAAGGACTCTTGCTTGTGGACATCATGCCAAGTGCAACCACCATAAATTCTATTGCATATGTGACGACACTGAAGAAACTTCAAGCTCGACTGAGTCTTGTTCCACCACATCGTCAAAAGCAGGATGTTTTGCTGTTCCACGACAGTGGACGGCCACATGTCAGTTAAAAAACCATGGAAGCAATCACAAGACACGGATGGACAACACTGAAACACCCGCCTTACAGTCCTGACCTGGCTCTATGTGACTATCATCTCTTTGGGAAACTGAAAGACTCTCTTCGTGGAACTAGGTTTGAAGATGATGACTCCCTTGTGCACGCTGCCAAACAGTGGCCCCAACAGGTTGGTCCAGAATTTTACCGTGCGGGTATACAGGCGCTGGTTCTTAGATGGCGTAAGGCAGTTGAGAGGGATGGAATTTATGTGGAGAAATGAAAATATTGTTCCTAAAGGACGTATCTACACACTGTAAAACTTTCAAACAAGTAGAATAAAAGATGGATTAAAAAAAATAGTGTTCATTTATTTTGTGGTGACTCCCGTGTAAGTTAACCTAGAAGAATCAAATTGTCATAAACTACCGCTGAAAGCAGCTCTCAGTTGGGCATAGGACACCTCTGCACAGCAAGCTTGGTGGTGGCTGCCTCTGCTCCATAAAAACTGCATTGTGTGAGACGCTAGGAGGGAACTAGTGATCGCTATAGCAATTTAGTTCATTACAATAAAAAATAAAAAATGATTTACCTACTGAATTAAGCAAGAAAACATTTAATAAGAGGATAAAATGTTGTGATTATGAAATATAGCCTTGGAACAGGTGGATGGACGCATTAAATCATAACATGAAACACCATGGATGTCGTCAATGGCTGCGAAAGTAGTTAGTAATGTAAAGAAAGAATCCCAAAAAAGCAAGTGTGAACACAGACAGAATTGCCAAAGTGCATGACGATAACAACAAGCAGGCTGTGAAACCTAAGGCTTTGCAGCTACAGCCGGCCGCGGTGGTCTAGCGGTTCTGGCGCTGCAGACCGGAACCGCGGGACTGCTACGGTCGCAGGTTCGAATCCTGCCTCGGGCATGGGTGTGTGTGATGTCCTTAGGTTAGTTAGGTTTAAGTAGTTCTAAGTTCTAGGGGACTTATGACCTAAGATGTTGAGTCCCATAGTGCTCAGAGCCATTTGAACCATTTTTTGCAGCTACATCCTGATGTAAATTAACCAGCCTCACGCCCCCCTCGGCTCAGTGATTGCATCAGCACCTCATACCTAGCACACTTACACAGTGTGAATGTGGGAGGCAGCGGCAGTAGCGACTGCAAATTCTTAGCCCAGATTGAGCTCTGTACTCTGTTCTAAGATGGAGACATGCCTCTCTGCAGCTCTCTTAAGTGAAGTGCATTCTCAGCAGCACCCACGTGTCAAGTGTGCTCTTTGGCAGCCAGGCAGTAAGTGACTGCCGTTTTCTGTTTTGCAAAACTCTGCTGGGACAGCCAGCATACAGATCTCGCCGGCCAGTCGCAGCAACTTTAACAAATAGTTACTCTCATGGGTTTTGTCATGGTTAACCAATAGTTGTGTGGCATGGAAAGGAGGGCAGAAAATCTCTCCCATTATATGACAGGTCTCTAACCTGGCCAATATAAAGGCTTGCATATAGACACACATGGGAAAATGGGCCTCTACCAAAATAACTATTGTGGGCCTATCACAGTCATAGTTATTCAGACTTGAAAGAACATTCTTTCGTGGCTTGGTTGTGGGCAATAGCTACTTCTATGGCATCAAGTTTCGAGTTTACACCTGGATTTCACATTTTTAGCCCTCCAAAAATTATTAATGAAGTTTTTACGAAACACAGGCTACCGTCACCATAGTTGCTGTGCAGAGATGGAAGCAGCTAATTCCCTGTCTTATACCTTACTGAGGGCTACTTACAGCTCCGAACTACTTTATGACACATTGGTCCTTCTAAGTTGACTTCCAGATTGTGAAACAGGCGAAGAAAGCTCCCAACGGTGCAGATAATAAAACGTCCCCTTCACTGTGGTAGAAAGAAAGGAAAAGGAAAAGTAATAAGCTATGAAATCCTCGGTGGTAGTGAATACTGTCTGCAGTTACCACGTAGCATTAAAGAATCGCCTATATTGACTACTGGGATGTGCATATTACATTATAAAATAGATGGCGTGACAGTTCGAGTATAAACTGCCTCATAACACTGCGTAGCATACACAGAGGCTATCAGAATAGATCCTCATATGCATGAGCAATCATGTTTTTAGAGAGAATAATATGAAAGCCTCCTTCCTACTCCTTTTAAATTTTACTCAGTGCATAACTAGTTGACATCATGGTTAATTTCATGGAAATATTTCTCTTCGCATACTAAATTTTTACTCCTGAATGAAGAACAAGGCAATCTATTAATGAGATGTTCAGAAGTAGGAACAGCTTTCACAGTGCTACGAGAAGTATAAAGGGATCTTGAACAGATGTTTAAGTGATGCAAAATTACTTTCATTAAGTACAAACCTGCTAACACCAACATAATTTATAACACATCATCTCTTATACAGAAAATGCATGCACTAACATTAGCTATGAAATTAGATGAAGAACAAGTGAGCAAATGGGAAGTGACCACACATAATAGATGGTGAGTGGGTCTGAGGTGAAAAATAATTAAAGAGAATCTGAACTACAATTTGGTCATTATTCATTAAACAGACACCATAATTTACTATAAAGGGTAAATTTGTCTTCCAAAGGACCACATGGAACACAATGCCACAAATCTTCAAGGAACAGCACAAAAGAAAACCTATATAATCTCAGTTACCACTTAAATAAGTGGGATAGTAATGTGAACCATGACCTGTACTCACAAGTAACTTAATGAAAAAGCAATCTTGATCGTGAAGCAACGTCTCTCGATCAGAACAGCATACTTAATCCTAGTCACAAAAAAACCTCGTGTACAGAGATGAAAATCATGTAAACAGAACATTACGGCAAAGTGTGTTAGCCGGCAATGTTCTGTTGCAGCTTAGAGATAGCCTTCGTACTAAGACATTACAAATTCAATCAGACCTTTGTCTTACTCCAAATGGGATCAAACTAGGTACAACATTTTGTTAACTGCTGACGACGGTAAAAATTTCAGCTTTTTATCTAAAGTACATTTTGAGATACACAAAAATTATGAGCACTGAATAAGTTTTCAGCTGCCAAGATCGCTAAAATCGTTTATTCAGGTAGATCACTGGTTTCGACTATCCTTTGTTGAAATCTTCTGATCTATGTTTACATTATTATACAATCTTCACCTTCAGTACATTACGTGGTATTATACAATTTATGTCCATGTTGGTATCGTGAGCTGTTTTAGAAGTTGGCATGTCAGTTTTAAAATAACAGCTATTTACCCATGTTGTGGCACCGATTACAAGTGCTCACGCTCATCACCATTTTACAGCTCAACGTAAATTGGTGATGAATGTGATTAATGTGAGCAATTGTAATAGACGCAAGAAACGTGTGACGTCATAAGCGAGTGACTGCGTGTGAGATCGCTCTCTAAGTTTTCATATATTTTTAGGTTTCAGATACATATTTTAACGGTTTTTGTGATAATATTTACTATATAAGTGACGTATTAGTGGTTTCTTCATTCACCTCTGCCTTTCTTGTGTTGTGACCTGATATTTGTGAGTGTTTCGTATCGAGCAACTTAACCTCTTGCCTGTGTTTACATTCCGCGCTGACCAGTTGCAGCTGTAGCGGCGCATCGAAAGCTAAGTACTAATTAATTGTTTGTGTATAGTGGTTTATTTAGGAACTTTAGTAGTCTTCAACCGGTGTTCTTGGTGTTTTCTGGTGAAATAACTTCAGAAGAACCTTTTGGGAATTGTTTTCAGCTTCGTTACTGTGTCATTAGACGCTTGATTCTCTTTCTGTATTAGTCTTTTGTTATATTCACATTTGTTGTTTATTAATACTGTTAATAGTAGTAGTTACTTCCCTTGTACAGTAAGTTTGTGATTATTGTAGTCAGGTTTTTAACATCTTCTTATTGTAGTAGCGGAACTTAGAAAAAGGTTCGTGAGTAGTGGATTGCGGTGTGAGACTTGTTCGAAGTATTTTCACTGGGGGGAATGCAATGGGTAAGCCAGTGGGCATTCTGGTGAGATCCTCTCCTGGAACTGCAGGTTATGTAGCAATAGTAAGTTGACAGAGGAGCAGGAGCGTAAGATCTGTGCCCTTCAGGTGCAGTTGAAAAACGCACAGGAGGAGCTAGATAGGATGAGGAGGGAGAAGGGGGTTGGGGAATGGGAGCTGGCTGTTGGCAAGAGATCTGCTAGGAGAAGAAGATTTTCAGATAGTTTTGCTATTGGTGTTTACAATAGATATGACCAACTGTCAGAGTCTAGTGGAGAGGAATCTCTAGTAGCTGTAGATGTAGGAAGTATGCAGCAGACCTCAGTAATTACTGTGCCTAGAACAGTTGCAAAGTCGAAGAGGAAGAAGAAGGTTCTCCTGTTAGGTAGTTCTCGTGGCAGAGGTGTAGGCCAGCAGTTGCAGGAAGTGCTGGGGAGTGAGTACCAGGTCACCAGCATTGTGAAGCCTAATGCAGGGTTGGCTCAGGTGACTGTTAACATGGGGGGGGGGGGGGGTTATGTAGGGATTTTACTAAAGAGGATCAGGTAGTGATTGTGGGTGGGGCTGGTAATAGTATTGATAGGGATGGGGAGTATAACATAGATGGTGACCTGGAAAATATAGCCACTCAGACTGGCAACACGAATGTGCATTTCGTGGAACTGTTTCAGCGTCACGATCGGCCTCATCTTAATACAGCCGTCAGGCGTAATAACATGAGACTTGGGGGTGCGCTGATGACAGAAAGCATGGGTCACCTTTCAGTGGTGTCGGTGGGGCCTATCAGCAGGACGGGTTTCACTACACACGGCCTGCACCTCAACAGGTATGGGAAGGGGAGGTTGGCAAAGCTTATAGGTGGCAGCATAGGTGGGGCTGGTGGGATCACTCATGGGAAAATTCCTGCAGTAGTGGGTGTTAGAGCTGCAACTTTTTTAGTTTGAAGTCAGCTGATACGTATTCCTGCTTAAGGGAAGTCTCTCTAACAAGGGAATCACTTTTGACAAAGCTTAGGTATCCGAGTAATGAGGGAATTAGTATATTTCATCAAAATATACAAGGTACTAGAGATAAAGTTAGTGAACTGCTTATAGATGCTGACTCTGAAATTATTGGTATATCTGGACACTTCTCAAATAAGGAGATAATTCAGAGGCTTCCTTTACTAGGATACAGCTTGGCTGGCTGCTTTTCGAGGAGCTCTTTGCGGTATGGGGGAGTAGCCATGTTTGTGAAAAACGGCATCGCATTTGAGTCAATTGATGTTTCAAAGTATTGCACTGAAAAGGTGTTTGAATGTTGTGCAGGCGTGGTTAAATTTAACGGAGCTAAACTTGTAACTGTTGTTATTTATAGATCCCCAGACTCCAATTTCACAACATTTTTGCTAAAGCTAGAGGAGGTTCTTGGTTCACTTTATAGGAAATACAAAAGGTTAATTATATGTGGTGACTTCAATATTAATTGTATAAGTGATTGTGCAAGGAAGAGGATGCTGGTAGACCTCTTTAATTCATATAATCTTATGCAAACCGTATTCTTTCCAACGAGAGTGCAAGGGAACAGCAGAACAACCATAGACAACATTTTTGTTCATTCCTCATTACTAGAAGGGCATTCTGTTAGCAAAAAGGTGAATGGCCTTTCAGATCATGATGCACAAATTTTAACTTTAAAAGATTTTTATGCTGCAACACGTGTTAAATATAGTCATCAGCTGCTCAGGAAAGCTGATCCAGTTGCTGTAGAGACCTTTGTAAACCTTATAAAGGAACAAGAGTGGCAAGATGTTTATAGCGCTGATACAGTAGACGATAAATATAATGCTTTTCTCAAGACTTTTCTCATGCTCTTTGAAAGTTGCTTTCCGTTAGAACGTTTAAAACAAGGTACTAGCACAAACAGGCATCCTGGGTGGCTGACTAGAGGGGTAAGAATATCTTGTGGAACAAAGTGGCAATTATATCAAAACGTTAGAAACAGTCAAAATCTAAATGCAGCAGCTCATTACAAACAGTATTGTAAGGCGCTTAAAAATGTTATTAGGAAGGCAAAAAGTATGTGGTATGCAGATAGAATAACTAAGTCTCAGGATAAAATTAAAACCATATGGTTAGTCGTAAAGGAAGTTGCTGGTCTGCAGAGACAGGTCGGGGATATAGAATCAGTGCGTAGTGGTAATGTCCGTGTTACTGATAAGTCGTATATATGTACAGTATTTAATAATCACTTTCGGAATATAGCAGGTGAGCTAAATAGAAACCTAGTGCCAACAGGGAATCATATAGCGCTCTTAGAAAAAAAATTTCCGAGACTGTTACCTGAAATGCTCCTCCATGATACTGACAAGAGGGAGATTGAGTTAATAATTAAATCACTAAAGACCAAGAACTCTCATGGATATGACGGGGTATCTAGCAGAATACTGAAGTATTGTTCTATGTATGTTAGCCCAGTACTTAGCCATATCTGTAACTTTTCCTTTAGGAGTGGTCGGTTTCCTGACCGATTAAAATACTCGGTAGTGAAGCCACTTTATAAAAAGGGAGACATTGATAGTGTTGACAATTTTAGACCTATTTATATGCCATCGGTGTTTGCTAAAGTTATCGAGAAGGTTGTATATACAAGGTTACTGGAGCATTTAAATTCACATAATTTGCTGCCAAATGTTCAGTTTGGTTTTAGAAATGGTTTAACAACTGAAAATGCTATATTCTCTTTTCTCTGTGAGGTTTTGGACGGATTAAATAAAAGGTTGCGAACGCTAGGTGTTTTCTTTGATTTAACGAAGGCTTTTGACTGTGTTGACCACAAAATATTACTGCAGAAGTTGGACCATTATGGAGTAAGGGGAGTAGCTTACAATTGGTTCGCATCTTACTTTAAGAACAGAAAGCAGTGGGTAATTCTCCGCAATATTGAGAGTGGTAGTGATGTTCAGTCCCAATGGGGCACTGTTAAGTGGGGCGTTCCCCAAGGGTCAGTGCTGGGGCCACTGCTGTTTCTTACTTATATAAATGATATGCCTTCTAGTATTACAGGTGATTCAAAAATATTTCTGTTTGCTGATGACACCAGCTTGATAATGAAGGATCTTGTGTGTAATATTGAAACAGTAACAAATAATGTAGTTCATGAAATAAGTTCGTGGCTTGTGGAAAATAATTTGATGCTAAATCACAGTAAGACTCAGTTTTTACAGTTTCTAACTGACAATTCAACAAGAACCGATATTTTGATTAGACAGAATGGGCATATTATAAGCGAGACGGAACAGTTCAAATTCCTAGGCGTTCGGATAGATAGTAAACTGTTGTGGAAAGCCCATGTCCAGGATCTTGTTCAGAAGCTAAATGCTGCTTTATTTACCATTAGAACAGTATCTGAAATAAGTGACACTTCAACACGAAAAGTAGTCTACTTCGCGTATTTTCATACGCTTATGTCGTATGGTATTATTTTTTGGGGTAATTCTTCTGATTCAAAAAGGGTATTTATGGCTCAAAAAACGGGTTGTTCGAGCTATATGTGGTGTAAGTTCGAGAACCTCTTGTCGACCCCCATTCAAAAATCTGGGAATTCTGACATTGTCCTCACAGTATATACACTCCTGGAAATTGAAATAAGAACACCGTGAATTCATTGTCCCAGGAAGGGGAAACTTTATTGACACATTCCTGGGGTCAGATACATCACATGATCACACTGACAGAACCACAGGCACATAGACACAGGCAACAGAGCATGCACAATGTCGGCACTAGTACAGTGTATATCCACCTTTCGCAGCTATTCTCCCATGGAGACGATCGTAGAGATGCTGGATGTAGTCCTGTGGAACGGCTTGCCATGCCATTTCCACCTGGCGCCTCAGTTGGACCAGCGTTCGTGCTGGACGTGCAGACCGCCTGAGACGACGCTTCATCCAGTCCTAAACATGCTCAATGGGGGACAGATCCGGAGATCTTTACTGGCCAGGGTAGTTGACTTACACCTTCTAGAGCACGTTGGGTGGCACGGGATACATGCGGACGTGCATTGTCCTGTTGGAACAACAAGTTCCCTTGCCGGTCTAGGAATGGTAGAACGATGGGTTCGATGACGGTTTGGATGTACCGTGCACTATTCAGTGTCCCTTCGACGATCACCAGTGGTGTACGGCCAGTGTAGGAGATCGCTCCCCACACCATGATGCCGGGTGTTGGCCCTGTGTGCCTCGGTCGTATGCAGTCCTGATTGTGGCGCTCACCTGCACGGCGCCAAACACGCATACGACCATCATTGGCACCAAGGCAGAAGCGACTCTCATCGCTGAAGACGACACGTCTCCATTCGTCCCTCCATTCACGCCTGTCGCGACACCACTGGAGGCGGGCTGCACGATGTTGGGGCGTGAGCGGAAGACAGCCTAACGGTGTGCGGGACCGTAGCCCAGCTTCATGGAGACGGTTGCGAATGGTCCTCGCCGATACCCCAGGAGCAACAGTGTCCCTAATTTGCTGGGAAGTGGCGGTGCGGTCCCCTACGGCACTGCGTAGGATCCTACGGTCTTGGCGTGCATCCGTGCGTCGCTGCGGTCCGGTCCCAGGTCGACGGGCACTTGCAACTTCCGCCGACCACTGGCGACAACATCGATGTACTGTGGAGACCTCACGCCCCACGTGTTGAGCAATTCGGCGGTACGTCCACCCGGCCTCCCGCATGCCCACTATACGCCCTCGCTCAAAGTCCGTCAACTGCACATACGGTTCACGTCCACGCTGTCGCGGCATGCTACCAGTGTTAAAGACTGCGATGCAGCTCCGTATGCCACGGCAAACTGGCTGACACTGACGGCGGCGGTGCACAAATGCTGCGCAGCTAGCGCCATTCGACGGCCAACACCGCGGTTCCTGGTGTGTCCGCTGTGCCGTGCGTGTGATCATTGCTTGTACAGCCCTCTCGCAGTGTCCGGAGCAAGTATGGTGGGTCTGACACACCGGTGTCAATGTGTTCTTTTTTCCATTTCCAGGAGTGTATTTTCTTTAATGTCGTTTGTTGTTAGCAATATTAGCCTATTCCCAAGAGTTAGCAGCTTTCACTCAGTTAATACTAGGCAGAAATCAAATCTGCATGTAGAATGCACTTCCTTGACTCTTGTGCAGAAAGGAGTGCAGTATTCTGCTGCATCCATTTTCAATAAGCTACCACAAGAACTCAAAAATCTTAGCAGTAGCCCAAACTCTTTTAAGTCTAAACTGAAGAGTTTCCTCATGGCTCACTCCTTCTATTCTGTCGAGGATCTCCTGGAAGAGCTAAAAAATTAAGCAAATTCCAGTGTTACATTGTTGATTTTCTTCATTTAAACTTACGACTTGTCACCTGAATATGTTTTTTTTATATTTAATTTTGTCTGTTCCTAATATCGTGTTATAATTTCATGTATTGACTCGTTCCATGATCATGGAGACTTCTCCTTAATTTGGTCCCACGGAACACTAAATAAATAAAAAAAACCATGGGGGTACATAGCTATTATTTTAAAACTGACATGCCGACTTCTAGTATAGCTCTTGATACGAAAATGGACATACATTGTATATCATCACTTACTGCGCTGAAGGAAAAACTGTATGATAATGTTAACATAGATTCGAAGATGACAACAGAGAATTGACGAGACCGGTAATCGATATGAATAAATGATGTTAACGATCTTGGCAGCTGAAAATTGTTTCAGTGTTCATAGTACTACAGATCGCTCGCCACGCTGATGATGTCAGAACTGTACACACATAATTACATAAAACACTCAATTTAGAGCTTTCATAAATAAATAACTTATTGACAAGTTCATGCGTTTTAGATAAAGTCACTGAAGAACTTCGTGGTTTTATCTAGCCTTTCAGCAACAGAACAAAACTTTCTTCTGCAAAGCATTTGTTTAAACGTAATAATTTTATATTTTATCGACGTTTTGATTATTTCTATTAAATAATGTCATTAAGTTCTGTCTTAGTGCATGAATGCGTGAGGGAATAAATGTGATGTGTACTGTATATAACGTATAATCTTTGCGATTATAAGTAACTGACTGTATAAGAGCTTCGGAACGTAGGTTTTTATTGTGTATACCAGACACAAACGTAAGGAAGTTGTTAATTATGAAACAGCCATTTTACTGTACTTTGAAATCATAATCATTCAGACAATTCATGAAAACGTTAATTTGTTTCCGTTTGTTTTTCTTGAACTTATTATTTAATAATTCTGTCTTAACTAACTTCAGAAGGGGATTGGTTCAGGGCGGAAAACGGATTGTATGGATCTAAATCGAAAGCTGTTCGGCTGCGTTGGGTCTCAGCCAATTTGACGCACGGTATTTAAAGCATTAAGTTTCAGAAATGGTTAAAATGGCTCTAAGCACTATGGGACTTAACATCTGAGGTCATCAGTCCACTGGACTTAGGACTACTTAAACCTAGCTAACCTAAGGATATCACACACATCCACGCCCGAGGCAGGATTCGAACCTGCGACCGTAGCAACTATTAAGCTTATGAGCGGGTTTACGTGCTGGAGTCGGGAAGAGTAGGTGTTCAGTTCTAAAGACAGTCGGCCGTGGCCTCAGAAAACTCTACAAAGTTGTATTATTTCTGAGCAGCGGTGAAGTTTAAGAGATTGTGATGTATCTGAAAATAATCAGGTACAGTTGTAAAAGATGATTACGGAAATCCCGACTTTTTTTTCAGTGTAAAATGTGGCTTTATTTTGAAGAACCTAAACTTTGCATGTCTTGCTGTGCAATTGGAACTTAGAAATACTCTGAAGTGAATATTTGCAAAGTACTGTGCGAGCGTTCAAACTTAGAAAATCCACGTGTGTTTTCGGTATCAGGTCATGTTGAGAACCTTAAAATGGCTGCTCAAGAGTGAGTCTGCTGCACGTGTGAAAGTCAGATTACCAACTGTAGCTATCACGGACTCGGTGCCATGGACTTGTACTTAAAAGCCACGATTTTCGCACTTTGGGTGCTAGCCAGTTCCGAAACTTGGAAGCATTTTGCACCTCTGTCGACACGTTTAGTGGGGCTGATTTTTAATTATAACTTTTCTGGTTGAAGAACATTAATCGTCGCTTCAAGACAGGCGTGAGCTGCAGAAGAATTCACCATAGATGAGTGAACATTATCTGCAGGGCAACAAACCGCGCAGTTGCAACTTTACAATCATGTGACAAGTTATGAAATTCGCAGGCGGTGTGGATTGGCATGTATCGCTGAAAACATCGTTTCAATCCGTCTCCGGGAGACTCGGATCAGATCAAGAAACCATAGCAAAACGCGGGTTTTCATTAAAAGCCGATGGTAGACGACGTATTGGGAGGCCGAGGCAGTATTGGCTAGATACCGTCCATATGGAAATGACAAAGCACAAAACAAGAAGATACAAGGAGCCAAATGAACGGACCCTGCTATTTTGCAGGGCAAATGCTGAGGAAGAAGAAGATGAAGAATATGACCACTCGAATATTGCACAAAGAGTCACACCTAAGTTTTTAAAATTTAGGACCCACATATGAAGTATGTTTATACGAAATTGTTGAAAACTGCATCCAAAAACCAACACAAAGATAACACTCCTGGCATGCTCTAATCCTCACCGATAGCACAGAAATCTCGATTTTCACATGGTCAGCAAGTATATGGTTACCTGGGAGATAGGCAGCCCACGTTACGCTAGTGCGCGCCGTTGAACTCATAGCCAGGCAACTGCCAGTGAGTGCGCTGAAGACGTAATCAAACCATAACCTACTGAATATTCTCTGATCAGAATGCAGGTAATTAATCTATTATTACGTGGTAGAATACCTGCAGAGGATCGACACTTGGCTCGGGGATTGGCAATTGACAATCGTTGTTGTTGTTGTGGTCATCAGTCCTGAAACTGGTTTGATGCAGCTCTCCATGCTACTCTATCCTGTGCAAGCTTCTTCATCTCCCAGTACCTACTGCAACCTACATCCTTCTGAATCTGCTTAGTGTATTCATCTCTTGGTCTCCCCCTACGATTTTTACCCTCCACGCTGCCCTCCAATACTAAATTGGTGATCCCTTGATGCCTCAGAACATGTCCTACCAACCGATCCCTTCTTCTAGTCAAGTTGTGCCACAAACTCCTCTTCTCCACAATTCTATTCAATACTTCCTCATTAGTTATGTGATCTACCCATCTAATCTTCAGCATTCTTCTGTAGCACCACATTTCAAAAGCTTCTATTCTCTTCTTATCCAAACAATTTACCGTCCATGTTTCACTTCCATACATGGCTACACTCCATACAAATACTTTCAGAAATGACTTGCTGACACTTAAATCTATACTCGATGTTAACAAATTTCTCTTCTTCAGAAACGCTTTCCTTGCCATTGCCAGTCTACATTTTATATCCTCTCTACTTCGACCATCATCAGTTATTTTGCTCCACAAATAGCAAACCTCCTTTACTACTTTAAGTGCCTCATTTCCTAATCTAATACCCTCAACATCACCCGACTTAATTCGACTACATTCCATTATCCTCGTTTTGTTTTTGTTGATGTTCATCTTATATCCTCCCTTCAAGACACCATCCATTCCGTTCAACTGCTCTTCCAAGTCCATTGCTGTCTCTGACAGAATTACAATGTCATCAGCGAACCTCAAAGTTTTTATTTCTTCTCCATGGATTTTAATACCTACTCCGAATTTTTCTTTTGTTTCCTTTACTGCTTGCTCAATATACAGATTGAATAACATCGGGGAGAGGCTACAACCCTGTCTTACTCCCTTCCCAACCACTGCTTCCCTTTCATGTCCCTCGACTCTTATAACTGCCATCTGGTTTCTGTACAAATTGTAAATAGCCTTTCGCTCCCTGTATTTTACCCCTGCCACCTTTAGAATTTGAAAGAGAGTATTCCAGTCAACATTGTCAAAAGCTTTCTCTAAGTCTACAAATGCTAGAAATGTAGGTTTGCCTTTCCTTAATCTTTCTTCTAAGATAAGTCGTAAGGTCAGTATTGCCTCACGTGTTCCAGTATTTCTACGGAATCCAATCTGATCTTCCCCGAGGTCGGCTTCTACTAGTTTTTCCATTCGTCTGTAAAGAATTCGTGTTAGTATTTTGCAGCTGTGGCTTATTAAACTGATTGTTCGGTTGACAATCAACATAAACAAATTCAACGTGTTGCACGTGAATAGGCAGTGACATCCATGATTAAACGGTTGAAGAACAGTCACTGGGAGCAGTCACATCCGTAAATTATCTAACAGCATGCGTGCGCACTGACGGAAAGTGGACGACCGCATATAAAGGCAAGTGCTACAATGAGAATCATTGGAAGAATGCTCTGGACGTGTAGCACACTGATAAAGGAGATAGCTAGCAAGCCTCATTCGACATGTACTTGAATACGAGGGCTGTCCAGAAAGTAAGTTACGATTGATCGCGAAATGAAAATCACAGTGAAAATCAGATATGTTTCATTTTTAACAGTTAGCTACACCTTTCAGCTACTTCTCTACGTAGTCGCCGTTCTGACTCAGACTTTCGTCGTAGCGTTGTACCAACTTTCCAATACCCTCATCATAGAAGGCAGCCGCCAGTGCTTTCCGCCAATTCTCTACGTTGGCCTAAAGCTCGTTGTCTGTGCCAAAATGTTGTCTTTATAGCCAGCGGTTCGTTTGAGCAGAGATGAAACTCAGTGGGAGACAATTACGGGCTGTATTGTGGGTAACCAAACATTTCCAATTGAAACGATGCAGGGGCATCTTCACTGCCCCTGCAGAATGAGGCTGAGAATTGTCTTGAAGAAGAAACCGCACGACAGTTATGTAATGTTGGTTGCATAGCTTCAGGGGAAAATTCTCACCAGGCCCTCGTACTTGGCGGCAGACACTATTTTCTATAACATCTTTACGCGCTCACTGAGAGCTCAGGAATGAAAAGAGCGACATAATTCTACCTAGAGTCATACTAGAGACACTGCCCAACACATATTTGCAACGATTTATCGGATTTTCATAGTCGTTTCCATTTCGCGACCGATCGTAACTTACTTTCTGGACAGCCCTCGTATAACAGTACCGGATAGGACTGATAGAGGAAACAGAAAAGATCCAAAAACATAGCAGCGCTTTACGTTACAGATACATTTAGTAAGTGGGGAAACGTCACGGTGACGATCAGCAAACTCAAGCGACGGACGTTGCAAAAGCCACGACGTGGTTTACTGTTAAAATTTGTAGAGCGTTTGTTCCTAGGAAATCCAGCCTGTACATTGATTTCTCCTACGTGTGTCTCGCAAAAGTCCATGAAGATAAAATTAGAGAAATTCGAGCTCAGGCATAGGCTTACCAACAATCGTTCATCCCGAGGACCATTAGTGGCTGAACAGGAACAGGAGGGGGGGGGGGGGGAGGGAGGGGAGTGACAATGGTACACAGACTACCCTTCGCCACTCACGATAAACTGGCCTGCAGAGCGTAGATGTAGACGTAGATATGGATGTAGATTGTAACATTCCCTAGGCCGGTGTACCAACTTGCAACATCCCCTGTGCGGAATGACAGACTCTAACTTATGACATACTGGCCCCCTTGGACTGTCTGGTACGGTAAGCGGTAGATTTACAGAGGTACGTGGGAGGTCCTCTTTGTGGCTTACCTGCACGGTGGAAGCTTAGTCAGCCTCCACACTTCCTCGACCTGTAATCTTACCTGTCCTTACCTGCAGTTCAGCCGCTCGTACGTTGTTCGGCACCCTGTGGATTCTGGACTTAGCAAATACGTAGAACTAAGGTTGTGGATGGTTCAAATGGCTCTGAGCACTATGGGACTTAACATCTATGGTCATCAGTCCCCTAGAACTTAGAACTACTTAAACCTAACTAACCTACGGACAAGCAACGCAGCTCTGAAGAAAGCAGTTATATTCTAGACAACCGTTGGCCTCCAAATCCTTTGATACAATTTATTACAAACAAATTGCAAAATCGTAGTTTGTACGCCAGAATCTAGCCAGATAGCGGTCAGAGTCTAAGTGGGTTTAAGACTGTAGTGTTGGCGGAAGCGCCAACACCGTGTTGCTAGAGAAGGCCGAAATGCACGCGTTTAAGCTCACGCAGACTGGCGTGAGGCCTGGAACAGTTAAAGGAGTTGAGTCTAATAAATAAAGTACGAAGCTCTTAGAATACTTAACTTTAATCCATAATTGGAGAACATCGGTCTGAAGGTACAGGCATCCATAGATAAATATTAAATGATACTGGCGCCTTGCTAGGTCGTAGCAATTGACGTACCTGAAGGCTATCTAACTATCGTCTCGGCAAATGAGAGCGTTATTTGTCAGTGTAGCTTCGCTAGCAAAGTCGGCTGTACAACTGGGCGAGTCCTAGGAAGTCTCTCTAGATCTGCCGTGTGGCGGCGCTCGGTCTGCAATCACTGACAGTGGCGACACGCGGGTCCGACGTATACTAGCGGACCGCGGCCGATTTAAAGGCTACCACCTAGCAAGTGTGGTGTCTGGCGGTGACACCACAAAGACCACTGTCGGATATCGACTGCATTTGGTTGTTCTCTCAATCAGGCTAATTCCAGTTGTAATCGTATTAATACGAAGCGTGTTTTTTAAGTAAGTACCGTTTTGAAATTAAAAAAAGTGCTAAGATATCTCAATGATTTTATTTTTACATGACAGCCTGTACCTTAATCTACGCACTGACGTCATTACAGTCTGATTCTTCCTTGTTTACGTTGTCTACTGAGTGTTTAATATGCCTCCGATAATCGTGAGTCCCGCCGACTGTGAAGTACGGGCTGTTATAAGATTTCTTAGTGATAAAGGCCTAAAAGCGATTGATATTCATCGTGAGATCTGTGCAGTTTACGGAGAAAACATTATGAGTGATGGAATGGTAAGAAAGTGGGTGAGAGCATTTAAAGATGGCCGCACAAATGTGCAAGATAAACGGAGTGGTCGTCCTTCGGTCGTTAACGAAAGTTTGGCGCAGGAAGTGGACAATAATGTGAGAGAAAACAGACGCTTCACGATTTCCTCCTAGCGGGATGACTTTCCTAATATTTCTCGTAGTGTTTTGTATGGCATTGTGACCGAGCCCTTGAATTACCGAAAATTGTGCGGATGTTGGGTACCGAAAATGTTGACGGATGTGCACAAAACCAAACGTTTAGACAGTGTCTTGACTTTCCTTGAGCGGTACCACAAAAACGGTGGTGATTTCTTAGGCCAAATTGTTACGCGTGATGAAACATGGGTGGCCTACGTCACACCAGAATCAAAGCAACAGTCCATGGAAGATGAGCAAGGACATCGTTTTGCTGGAAGACAATGCCCGTCCGCATGTGGCGAATCAGACCAAAGATCTCTTCACATCTCTTCGATGGGAAACTCTAGATCATCATCCGTACAGCCCCGATCTTGCGCCCAGTGACTACCATATGTTCCTGCACTTGAAGAAACACGTGGCCGGTCAGCGTCTTCAAGACGATGACGAAGTCAAAACAGTGGTGATGCAGTAGTTAACAAGTCAGGCGGCAGACATCTATGAGGAGGGTACTAAAAACTGGTACAAGGTTATGACAAGTGCCTCAATATTGACGGAAATTATGTAGAAAATTAGATTAAGGTACAGGCTTTCATGTAAAAATAAAATTATTGAGATATCTTAGCACGTCTTTTTTTTAAATTTCAAAACGGCACTTACTTAAAAACACGTCTCGTATAATTCACTCAGCTGCCACGCGGGTCTTTTAGTGAACAAGGGCAGGTTCTTGTATTCCCGTATGCCAAGGAACTCAGTATTTACTTATACTTGGTACCTCACATAAAAATAAGCATTATCATAACCAATTGGTCACAATTATCATTGGCAGAAAAGAAAAACAGAATTGCAACAGCAGGAGCGAGCACAGTAGCTGACTTACTGTGTTCAATGACTATCGTGTTGTTGCACACAACAAGCTCTGCTCAATTAACTATTTGCGTCTATGTCTCAATAATTGTCACATATTAAGATAAACATTCATTCACAGTCAAAATAACTTCACCACGTACGCGAACGTCACTTTGTCGCGGGCTTATTCAGATTCAGCCAAAAGCAAAGCTTATTTGATAACATTGCGGTAGCGCAACTGCCAGCCACCCGTACTGCTCCCCGGTCTAACCGCCAGTCCTCAACAATGGCACGCTGTGCGCCCCTTCCCCCCCACTGTACCGCTTGTGACCTCAGCCACCATCTCTTCCCTTAAGGGGCTCCGGAACGCCCTATACTTGCAATGTTAAAATAACGCTTATAAATTACATCTTTCCTCACAAAGTATTTGAGGTAGGAAGTTGAACTTTTACAGATTATTTATTGGAATATGGGCTACAACTTAACACAGGGATTTTACAAAATTTTAGTTCAGTTATTAAAGATGATTTTTTTTTCAATTGTAATGAAAATTCACAACATTTTTTTTGCAATTTTTTATTTATATATTCAAAAATATACAGTTTTTTGGAAAAAGGCTGTGTTAAATTATGCAGAAGGTACTGTGTAACATTCACTGAAAGTTTGAAACAAATATGTTTGGAAGATCCTTAGAAAACTTGTAATTAGTATGAGAAAATAAAAGTTTTGGGAATCGAGCGACAAAGATTGGATTAACTTTTTAGTGCATTCCAGGTCCATAGGATGGATTATCTTCATCCTCTGCAAACTCCTCCTCCAGCTTGCTCTTGTTCCTCCTCCTGTTTACTCTTGCTTGTATTTCTAGACTCTTTACAGCCCTGTCTGCAGCCCGAAGGCGTTCCTTGTCTAAAGCAAGCATCGCTCGTACCATGTTAGAACCTATCTTCATTCCCATATTTCTAAATACCTTGCACCTTACAATGTTGCCATCATTGAAAGTCGCAACAGCAACTTTACTTTTACTCATTGTTATACTTCAACAAAACAGAGACTCAAGAAACAGAATTAATTACGAATATTTTCGAGATAACGACGCAGTAAATAAACATTAAACAATCGACAATCACACCAGCGATATATATTGAACCATCACAGGTTAGCCACAACACATACTTTATCTCACATCACTAAAATGTACCTGATGAACACGGACGTCAATAATAACACCATTTGACAGCAGTTTAACAGCGCCACAGTGGGTCACGCCTATGTAGAACACATTTCAAAAAAAATTTAAAAATAGTTGTAGTCTTCGGAATTGAATAAATTATACATCTATTAAAAGGTAAGTCTGCAGATTCAGAAAACGCAAAAAGTAAAAATTGAAGTTTTCATGATTTTGAGCCTTTCCGGAGCCCCTTAAAACATATACATTTTACCTTTTACTTGCCCTGTTTCTGCGCATATACACTTTTGATTTACACTCTTCTGCAAATTTTACTCTGACCCTCTGCTCTCGTTCAAAGTTCTTTGAAACTAACTACTTTTTTACCCTTCGGCAGCCTCTGGTCGGACCAGTCCACCTTCTCCATCCCCAAGTGGTGTACGCCAGTGGATGCTGCGTCGTATTTCTAAGCTGCCCCTGGCTTTTCCGTGTCCTTCCGCCTTCACGCTCTTGCAAGTCACCGTGCTGACCTACCACGCCCGACTCTGCTCTTATCGTAACCCTTCGGCACGCTACCTACTCTCTATCCATCCGTCCGTCTGCCGTCTAGCTGCATTCGAATCGGCACTCGCTTAGTTAAAAAATGCTAGAACTTTAGTTTCATTACCCGTGCAACAACCGGGTTTCTTTCTGAAGCCACCTCATATTGTTAGCAATCACATGAAGTTCCTAAAAAGACACCTCATATTCTTAGCAATCACATGAAGTTCCTAAAACTATTGCTTATCTGAAGCGTGGCCATTCGTGCACAGCACATTGCCACGTTTCAAAAGGTGGTGGGATGACGAGTGTTTGCGTTCTATTTACACTCACGTTCTGAAGAAAACAGAACACCTTGAACGACTAGAGAGAGGACGTTCATGTTCACAGGACATATACACTACTGGCCATTAAAATTGCTACACCACGAAGATTACGTGCTACAGACGCGAAATTTAACCGACAGGAAGAAGATGCTGTGATATGCAAATGATTAGCTTTCCAGAGCATTCACACAAGGTTGGCGCCCGTAGCGACACCTACAACGTGCTGACATGAGGAAAAGTTTCCAACCGATTTCTCATACACAAACGGCAGTTGACCGGCGTTGCCTGGTGAAACGTTGTTGTGATGCGTCGTGTAAGGAGGAGAAATGCGTACCACCATGTTTCCGAGTTTGATAAAGATCGGATTGTGGCCTATCGCGATTGCGGTTTATCGTATTGCGACATTGCTGCTCGCGTTGGTCGAGACCCAATGACTGTTAGCAGAATATGGAATCGGTGGGTTCCGGAGTGTAAGACGGATCGTCGTGCTAGATCCCAACGGCCTCGTATCACTAGCAGTCGAGATGACAGGCATCTTATCCGCGTGGCTGTAACGGATCGTGCAGCTACGTCTCGATCCCTGAGTCAACAATGGGGACATTTGCAAGAGAACAACCGTCTGCACGAACAGTTCGACGACGTTTGCAGCAGCATGGACTATCAGCTCGGAGACCGTGGCTGCGGTTACCCTTGACGCTGCATCACAGACAGGAGCGCCTGCGATGGTGTACTCAAGGACGAACCTGGGTGCACGAATGGAAAAACGTCATTTTTCGGATGAATCCAGGTTCTGTTTACAGCATCATGATGGTCGCATCCGCGTTTGGCGACATCGCGGTGAACGCACATTGGAAGCATGTATTCGTCTTCGCCATACTGGCGTATCACCCGGCGTGATGGTATGGGGTGCCATTGGTTACACGTCTCGGTCACCTCTTGTTCGCATTGTCGGCACTTTGAACAGTGGTCGTTACGTTTCAGATGTGTTACGACCCGTGGCTCTACCCTTCATACGATCCCTGCGAAATCCCACATTTCATCAGGATAATGCACGACCGCATGTTGCAGGCCCTGCAAGGACCTTTCCGGATATAGAAAATGTTCGACTGCTGCCCTGGCCAGCACATTCTGCAGATCTCTCACTAATTGAAAACGTCTGGTCAATGGTGGCAGAGCAACTGGAAATTTGGAAAAAGAGTGAATCACCTGTTAGCTAGGTGCAATTGACACATTACACATCAATTCGCCATGTGTCAGATGTACGTATGTGTTTTCCATATATTTTTTGTTACTAGTTACAGTTAGTGAAGAATTGTCTATTATGTAATTTGCGATCGCAATCTAAATGATCAAGCAACATTACTGCCACTAAGCAAAACTGCAAAAACAACAACTGAAATGGGGCCTTAGCCAATTGTAATTCTTCAGTTTTCTAAACCAACTGCTGCATAACAGAAACATCAGCCGGAATATCAGTTCAGAAGACTACTTAGCGAGTTGTGAGGGTTGTCTAACTCCAAAGCAACGGCCTATTCGCTTTCGATCTAAACGATTTCTGCGTCATCCAAATGATTAACGACTGCAAGGAAGTCGACCTTTTTTATTGATTTTTGTAGGAGTTCTAGTGCATGGAGTAGGTGTGACGTTCCTTTAAAACACATCGATCAAATTACAATTTCAACATTCAAAAACGTTTTTCTTCAAAATAGTTTTAAAGAGCTCACTAATTTCTTTATTAATTCAAATCCCAAAATCCCCAGTAACTGTTAATTACAATGATATCTCATACAGTTATAATATGACAGAATTTTAAAACACTTAAATTGCACCAGTCGGCTGTGGCCGAGCGGTTCTAGGCGCTTCAGGCCGGAACCGGCCTGCTGCTACGGTCGCAGGTTCGAATCCTGCCACAGGCATGGATGTGTGTGATGTCCTTAGGTTAGGTAGGTTTAAGTAGTTCTAAGTCTAGAGGACTGACGACCTCAGATGTTAACTTCCATAGTGCTTAGAGCCTTTTGAACCATTTAAACTTAATTGCACCTGGTAACTGTGGTATAATTTTATGACTTGTTTAATCAAGCTAGAAACAATGATTTTAGAGAATGCACCCTTTTAACCATGAAATATTTTAACCGAACAGTATATCGCAATACACTCAACCAACGACCAACATGCTATTGCCCGTACATGGAATAATTAGTCCTGATAGGAACACAGAGAACAATACTATCTGAATGTTACAATTCGTCAGCGTTTTCAGTTTTCAAAACGAGTAACTAACCAGTAACGTCAGGAGGCTACAACACAGTCAACATTGCTTGCACTGAACACCATCAGCTCCTATATACGTGCAGAACCAGCCACGCCGGCCGCACGAAAACATCTGCCAAGTCATTCAACGGGCAGCAGCATGCGAGGTTACTTAAGCATCGACGCCAACTACTACACATGATACATTAAAGTTTGATGGTAGCCACCACTGCCACCGATACGATCCAAGTAAATGCCTCTGTAGCGATATGGTGACCAGCGTCCTGCATCAGGAGCGATCCGAACAGTTTATACTTACTGGCCGAAGGCTGTATAAAGAAGACCCCTGCACCCTTGTACCCGGTAATAAGCAGGGAGACGCACGAGCTGGAATTCAAGTCACTACACATGTGACGACTTCAGGTCGGCATAATTTTTACATGACAGAACATGTTGTATTAACCTGCTTCCTACCCAGAATTACGAAGGTCTAAGTAACTTCTGAGTGCGAATCTCTTCGTCTGACCACCAATCGGGATGGGGCGTCCACCTGCCTCAAAGATCACTTTACAATCTACATTTTATATGCAAAGATGCAAACATAGCGACCACCTGCTTGATAGCGTGTTCGTTCTCCTTTCGAAAGCATTACAAAAGTGATTTTGCGTGTTGTGGATTCTACAAGTCCTTCGTGAGCTTCTCGGTGCTCGTGGCACAAGGTGACTATGCACTGTTCACACAATTCTGGTAAATTACGGGCCGGTTGTTTGAGCTGAAGCCCGATAGCTTCCCAGATGTGTTATATCAGGTTCTGGCTAGGCGAATTTGATGGACAAGACATCAGTACTCCTCATACCGATGTGGCACGATTCTAGCCTTGAGAAATTACCCTACTGGAAGATTTAATCGCTATCGGGGAAGACGTCAAGCATGAAAGGATACAGGTGTTCCACAGTAATGTTCAAGTAATTCACAGCTGTCGTGGTACTTTCGATTACTACCACAGGCCTCATGGAGGTAGAAGTGAATGTCCTCTATGGCATAATATCGCCCCCATCGGGCTGTGTCTGTGGAGTTGTTAATGTTTCAAGAAGCCGTTCGCCAGGATGACGGCTCACCGGGACACGACCATCGACCAGATGTAACAAGAAAAGTGATTCATCCGAGAAAGCGGCAAGTTTCAGTTGATCCTCGCTCCAATCTAGAAGATCCCGTGTTTAATGAATCGTCATTGACGAAGTCGTTGGGTGAACAAGGGAACACTGGGAGAACAAGGGAACGCTTAGGGTTCATAGCCCAAGGCCCAACAATGTGCTCTGAACGGTGTTCTCAGAAACACCTGTGCATGTAACAGAATTCTGTTCTGTCGTCGGAACTATAACAGATCACCGTCTATCGAACTTTACCGAGCGGGCTCGTCGCCAAAGTCCACGTGGACGTCCAACCTCCACACAGACGTCCAACAACATGTCACCTATTCGTTGCTTCACCGTCCTGGAACCACGTCCCATAGATGCTCATCACAATATCGTGCGAACAACTCCATTAAATTGGGTTTCAAGGAATAGGAATTTTGCACAACGTGGTATGTTTGATTGTACCCAGGCGTGCATCTCTTCGTCCGTGCGAACAGACGGCCACGAATGTTTTTCTTCAGGGCACCGCCAAAACTGTGGAAATCACGTGGAAAGAGATCGGGGCTAACTTTACTTAAACATCGACAGCTGACACATCCAATATTAATGATAGTATTTCTAAAATCTGTTGATGTATTGATTAACTACCGATTGTTTAGTGAAGTTATAGCAAATGAAAAATATTACTTAAAATACAACAATACAAGACATCCAAATTTTGTTTTACGAAAAGTAAGGTACTTAAATTCTTGTCCTTTAGTCTGTTGTTCAAAATGTAACATTAAAAGATACAAGTAAGGTGTCTAAATTCTTCTCCTTTAGTCTGTCACGTTTTTCAGTAATTATTTATCCTGCCTTGGAGAAAACGGTCTCTGCAGGAACTGAACTCGCTGGACGCCACAAAAATTTAGTAGCCATTGCACACAACATACTATTAGATTTTGTACAATATTCTGATACAAAAACATGCTTGTCTCTTATAAGTTTTTCAAAATATTGATGTAGGTCAATTATGGACTCAGTGACTGGTGTAACGACATCGGCATAACGCTGATGGTAATTGGGTAAAAAAAAAGTAGATCATCCAATTTCAAACTGTTAATCTATCAGTAGACATTTTAGCACTGCTCATACATGCTCCTGCTTAAGGTATAATTCTTGTAGTTGATACGATGATAGCAGCATACTCTTTCTGAAGTACTTGTGCAGCGTTCTCTGCCTCTTGAAATGTCCTGAAACAAGTTTTTTAAACCTAGGATCTAATAATGTCACAAGCGTATTAACAGTCAATGTGTTAAATGGTTTCACTCTTTCATTGACTGATTTAATGAAGAAATCCAGAACACTTCTTCCTTCACTAGTTGTTAAGGTGCCTTCCAAATCCGAAAACTTTGCAGCAATACCTCGTATAAGAGATATAATTGAGGAAGCAGTGACGTATAACTCCCTTGAGACTGTTGTTGTTGCCCTCCGCCACACACCGTTGGGTGGCTTGCGGAGTATAGATGTAGATGTAGAAAAGGTTGAAGAAGCTCTATTATCTCTTGTCCAGCTAAGTAATTAGCTACTGTGAGCGTAGGCAGTGATTTTCTACTTTCATTGATCGCAATCTCAAGCTTACTTCGTACTTTCAAAATTCTTTTGAGCGTGTGGCATGAGCTGTTCCATAGAGTCGGCACTTCTTTTATCAGTCTCAGTTCTTTTTCGTTTGCTCTGTTTCGAACATTGCTCAGTTTATCACGGACCAGTGTAATGAAAGTCACAATAGCCTTTGTTTTCAACAAATTTTTTTAAAATCTTTCTGCTTTAAGACAATATGGTACTGTTTAGTTGATGCAGTGGGCAAAACAGGGTGAATATCGGACCCTTAAGATTTAGGCAGCTTTTACCTAACTTAAGCGTTGTCTGTAACCACTAGTATTGTCTTTTCACGAATATTGTATTCCTGCAAGATTTGACTGATGACCTAAAGTAACCTGCCTGTATGTCCGGAATTTTGCCTAATATTGTCCAAAAATTTCTTAGAAGAAGAGGAAGGTCACCATAAGGAATAGGGATGCGAGAAGGGAAATGTTTACTGGCCTGTCATACAATGCTGCTACCTTAGGTGTGCATGATTTCTGATGAACTGCAGGAGATACGGTATAAAATGCACACGGGAATAACAAGACTGAACTCCGCTGAAGAGACCAAGGGTGGCTTCTTTACTCATTATGTTTTTTTTTCTCAGTTGAGCTGAGACTCAGTACAAAACAAAAGAGCCACCACTCTACTGCAGTGCTACACCTGCTACATCGCTGAGAGCGGCAACACTTGTGATCTTAGTGCAGTCGACATGAAGTGTGTAGCTTGTAGGAGATTTGTTGGCTGTTTCGCCTATCGTCGGGAGAAACGCACGGAGCGGTATAAAGAGCACAATACGGTATTAATGAAGGGTAGGGAAAGGTGGGGCAAGACACAGCAATGCTGGCACCTCCACCCAACATACCCTTGTATTCCTATAATATATGCGCGCCGCTCAAAGTTTGCACTTGACAGAACCTAATAGATAGCGTTTCGGCGGCTTCACTGTAGTGGCGATACAACAGCTTCCAGTACACAATAGCTGAGAGTTTTCCATTATCTCTGGAAAGTTCCGATTCGGTTAGTACGGCGTGTATTTACAACCTGCTATGGTTAGTCTTTTTTGGCAAATATGTCGTTGTTGTTGTGGTCTTCAGTCCTGAGACTGGTTTGATGCAGCTCTCCATGCTACTCTATCCTGTGCAAGCTTCTTCATCTCCCAGTATTTACTGCAACCTATGTCCTTCTGAATCTGCTTAGTGTATTGATCTCTTGGTCTCCCTCTACGATTTTTACCCTCCACGCTGCCCTCCAATGCTAAGTTTGTGATCCCTTGATGCCTCAGAACATGTCCTGCCAACCGGTCCCTTCTTCTTGTCAAGTTGTGCCACAAACTTCTCTTCTCCCCAATTCTATTCAATACCTCCTCATTAGTTATGTGATCTACCCATCTAATCTTCAGCATTCTTCTGTAGCACCACATTTCGGAAGCTTCTATTGTCTTCTTGTCCAAACTATTTATCGTCCATGTATCACTTCCATACAAGGCTACGCTCCATACAAATACTTTCAGAAACGACTTCCTGACACTTAAATCTATACTTGATGTTAACAAATTCCTCTTCTTCAGAAATGCTTTCCTTGCCATTGCCAGTCTACATTTTATATCCTCTCTACTTCGACCATCATCAGTTATTTTTCTCCTCAAATAGCAAAACTCCTTTACTACTTTAAGTGTGTCATTTCCTAATCTAATTCCCTCAGCATCACCCGACTTAATTCGACTACATTCCATTATCCTCGTTTTGCTTTTGTTGATGTTCATCTTATAACCTCCTTTCAAGACACTATCCATTCCATTCAACTGCTCTTCCAAGCCCTTTGCTGTCTCTGACAGAATTACAATGTCATCGGCGAACCTCAAAGTTTTTATTTCTTCTCCATGAATTTTAATACCTACTCCGAATTTTTCTTTTGTTTCCTTTAATGCTTGCTCAATATACAGATTGAATAACATCGAGGAGAGGTTACAACCCTGTCTTACTCCCTTCCCAACAACTGCTTCCCTTTCATGTCCCTCGACTCTTATAACTGCCATCTGGTTTCTGTACAAATTGAAAATAGCCTTTCGCTCCCTGTATTTTACCCCTGCCACCTTTAGAATTTAAAAGAGAGTATTCCAGTTAACATTGTCAAAAGTTTCCTCTAAGTCTACAAATGCTAGAAACGTAGGTTTGCCTTGGCAAATATATGCATTAATATTAACTCCATCTTGTTATTGTTGTTGTGGTCTTCAGTCCTGAGACTGGTTTGATGCAGCTCTCCATGCTACTCTATCCTGTGCAAGCTTCTTCGTCTCCCAGTACCTACTGCAACCTACATCCTTCCGAATCTGCTTAGTGTATTCATCTCTTGGTCTCCCTCTAGGATTTTTACCCTCCACTCTGCCCTCCAATACTAAATTGGTGATCCGTTTATGCCTCAGAACATGTCCTACCAACCGATTCCTTCTTCTAGTCAAGTTGTGCCACAAACTCCTCTTCTCCCCAATTCTATTCACTACTCCATCTTATAAGCACCGAAAGTTTTATTTCTGTTCCGATTCGTTAACACAATGGAAGCACTTCCGCATAAATCACACACCAAAGCAAGTTGTTTATATATTCGGAAAACAGCAAGACAGTAATTGTAACGCCGTTGCCAACTGATTTTGCTACGCCGTACTAACTTTGATTCAGACAATGTTGAGATTCGCGTTCGTTTCTCACTTGTTCGTCTGCTATCGCACAAGTTTCACAAAGTGAAAACTTTGGGCGCAGAAGTAACATGTTGTGAGAAAGCGAATTATAGAGACACCCATGATCAAATGTGTTGCTTATTTGCGGTAATGAATAAGGAAATATATTAAGCCTTTTGTGATGCAGTTATTAAATGATTTGTTACGGTTGGTAGTGTCCATAATCAGGACGCAAACGAAATGAATGCTTCAGATTTCTATCGAGAAGAGTGGGGGCGGGGAGGGGAGTGGTGAAACTGCCAAAGAAAACCTTACAAGTTACGCCGACTTCACTTACACCGGCATGTACCGATCACAAGAATGAACCGAAACTCAGCATGTCATTGACAAGTTAAAGAAAGAAACATTTAAAAATATGTTAGTTACACGCGCGTAGATTCTGCGTTGTGATGACACGCAGTTTTTGTCACTTTTAATATGGGTGAAACTAATTTTTCGTCCGTTACAAAATGGCAAGTCAATGGCAGTATTCGTTCATTTACGTTGCTATTCCGCATGTCCGTTGTAACGCTAAAGAAAATTACATTTTGTAAGAGCTTTTTCTAATTTGTTTTTTCTGTCTTCCTATAGTTCTGAGATCAGTAAACATTTAAGTGTGGTTTCATCTGACAATTCATATCTGCTGTCTAAGGCAAAAACAAATTTTTTCAAACCTTGATGGTCGGAACTTCTGTACGGCATCTCATCGATAGCAATCTTTAGTGAATAAAGAGTATCAGGTCTTTTTTTTTTACTTCTGAACTGGCATTGTACAACTGCCTTCTGTTACAATAGTTTTTATAGAGCTTCACGATTCTTTTGGTTGCACCTCTTGCTCTCGATCTATCTCTTATGTTGATCCCTCACCTTTCTGTTAATAATCCGTGATTCTCTAGTTCTTCACCATGCTACGTTTTTAGGGGTCTCTTAAATTAGTCATATTCTCTATTCATGTTTATAATCTTTAATGCACATGGTACACTTTACACACTGACTATTGTCCCCCACTTTCTTGAAAAAATCCCATACAGATTGATTTTTCCGGTCATTTTCAAAACAATAACAAGAAACTCTATATACGCACCTATTACTAAAACAAAATAGTCTTGGAAACGCGGAATTTCCTCAGCCAACAGAGACTATAGGTGGCGTGCGGAAGCTACTGATCGTCCCATGTCAGCACCACTCGGAACACTTCCATGGCGACTGCGCCCTTCGTCTCACTGCTGCCAGTGACAGCGATCCTACAGGTCTGGCACTATAATTGCGTGATGAAGAATAGTCCTGTTGTGGTGTGGCGTTTAGATAACGAAATGAGTGACGAAGAAGTCACTGTTGGCACATTGAGGCCACGTGTTACTATACCCTAAAGAGCTAGAAGCTTAGGGGCGGCGTTCTTCCTCGTGACGCTCGAAAAGTTATTAATCACGTTGCAGAACGCTGTAAACTTGGAAAATTAAAAAAAAATACAGATAATGGTGAGCTAATTCACCCGCTGCACAAGTTTTAAACAAGGGGTTTCAGCATTAACGGGCAAGAGCTTAAGAAATATCTACAGGATATGGAGTTTTGCAAAAACGTTCCCGGACATTCGCCGTCAACTCTTGCCAAGAAGAGATTAGATTTGTCTCACATCTACTGACACATTCACATTCGCGCAAATTACTTGTGAATATGTACTGCAATGGTGCGAAAGTAGATAGCATGTAAATACAGCTGTATATTTTGATGGTTATGTCCAGCCACCATATACAGGGTTATTACAAATGATTGAAGCGATTTCACAGCTCTACAATAACTTTATTATTTGAGATATTTTCACAATGCTTTGCACACACATAGAGAAACTCAAAAAGTTTTTTTAGGCATTCACAAATGTTCGATACGTGCCCCTTTAGTGATTCGGCAGACATCAAGCCGATAATCAAGTTCCTCCCACACTCGGCGCAGCATGTCCCCATCAATGAGTTCGAAAGCATCGTTGATGCGAGCTCGCAGTTCTGGCACGTTTCTTGGTAGAGGAGGTTTAAACACTGAATCTTTCACATAACCCCACTGTAAAGTCGGGAGAGCGTGGAGGCCATGACATGAATTGCTGATCATGATCTCCACCACGACCGATCCATCGGTTTTCCAATCTCCTATTTAAGAAATGCCGAACATCATGATGGAAGTGCGGTGGAGCACCATCCTGTTGAAAGATGAAGTCGGCGCTGTCGGTCTCCAGTTCTGGCATGAGCCAATTTTCCGCGGGCTACGCGTGAAACTTGCCCGCACGCGTTCAACCGTTTCTTCGCTCACTGCAGGCCGACCCGTTGATTTCCCCTTACAGAGGCATCCACAAGCTTTAAACTGCGCATACCATCGCCGAATGGAGTTAGCAGTTGGTGGATCTTCGTTGAACTTCGTCCTGAAGTGTCGTTGCACTGTTATGACTGACTGATGTGAGTGCATTTCTAGCACGACGTACGCTTTCTCGGCTCCTGTCGCCATTTTGTCTCACTGCGCTCTCGAGCGCTCTGACGGCAGAAACCTGAAGTGCAGCTTCAGCCGAACAAAACTTTATGAGTTTTTCTACGTATCTGTAGTGTGTCGTGATCATATGTCAATGAATGGAGCTACAGTGAATTTATGAAATCGCTTCAATCATTTGTAATAGCCCTGTAAATAAAAAAAACTTGACAGTCGACGGTTTGTGCTTTTACTGTATTCAGCTTTGCGGGAGCTGGTGTGTCCTTGAAGGAACAAGCCCCGGTAATGGATCACAACGCGGGCAGCCAACATGCGAATGACATTTGTACTTCTACAAAAGCAGGAGTGGCGCAGGGGCGTTAGAATTGCGTCAGTGTCTTCTGTTTCCGAATCACCTTACACATTAACATGAACAACTGAAAACACTTGTAAATACAATGAGAACTCAAAAACAGAAGTGGATAGTAGCAGGTGTGTTTAATTAATAACGATAATAACTGTATTTATTTTAAAATGCATTATACAGGACAATCACAAACACTTAACATACCTTTAAAATATTATTTTTTCTTCTACTAACTGCGTTGTATTACAACAGCCTTATTTACATTTGCATTCTTTGCTAAAAGTAAGCAAGCTCACAATTTGGAGATGACAATCCGTATAATGCGTGTTCACGAGTCCATGTTATTTACGTGTGTAGTTTTTGCCATAGGCATCTGATCGGTAGGAGATGCGGACTACCGTGAGATGTCATCGCCGGAAGACAAACAAGGAAATTCGGTCTCTCACGCCCCCATCTCCCCACGGTGACCAATCTATTAACAACATTGATTAGAAACAACATAGACTGACTACGGCGCCACCATATTTGGGTTCATTAAATACCACCATACAGTCTACTTTCCATCCGCACTCCAAACGCCATGAAGGGAATTGGAATCGATAATTTTTCCGGTGCCAATTACAAAAGAATTATATTATAAACGATAGGACTATAGATAGCTAAACCAGACTACCGATAGTTTATCGATGTTTAAGTAACACTAACGGGACTGTATGGAGGTTGTGTAAGGGCTTCCGGAGCGAACCGTTTGCAACGTACTCGAAATAACCTTGGCAACATACGGACAGAACCTGGGAACAATCGTGATTCGGTATACAAAAACAAACGTTTTCTCATGTAGGTATTGTCCGTCTTGTCTCAGACTGGGATAGATGTTTCAACAAGTGGGACGATTCCTTTCAAAATAATAAACAATTTACTTTTTTCCATCTGTCTCGTTTTCATTTGACTGTCTCTTATGTACGTTCAACTATCAGAACAGAAGAGCGCTTCATAAACACTGTACGATACTGAAAGGTCTCTGTTGGATTCCTTTCATGTTAATTTCTTAAATCTGTTGTCGTTTACGGCATAAATTCCTCTTCTAAATTTACTGTGGCGTTTCTGACTATCTGGGAGGAGACTGAGTAGTGGAACGTGTTACTTTTACACATAAACAAGAACGATCTATCACACTACTACACTTTAAAACACAGTTTATATGTAATTCATGTCACACAGTCTCATACGGAACCTACATCCGCTTTCTTTTATATACTGTATATGATGAGATACTGTGATCCCCCTTCCCTTCTGTGTGAGAGGATGAATGAGCAAACGTATTTCTAGTTGCATGCTTGAGGGTAGCAGACAAGCCTGTCTGCTAGAGAACAGTAAGACCGAACCGCGCGGCCGCTACGGTCGCAGGTTCGAATCCTGCCTCGGGCATGGATGTGTGTGATGTCCTTAGGTTAGTTAGGCTTAAGTAGTTCTAAGTTCTAGGGGACAGATGACCTTAGAAGTTAAGTCCCATAGTGCTCAGAGCCATTTTAACCATTTGAACAGTAGGCCTCCAACTAACCAAACGCAGAGAAATCTGAAAAATCGATCTGAGAGCTAGGCGATCAAATGACGCAAAAATCTGAAAAATCGTTCTGAGAACAAAAAGAATTTTCTGAAAAATCGATCCATGAGCTAGGCGAACAAATAGACGAAAAACTAATCCAGCAGACAAATAAAGTCGATAAGTCGATGCAGAGAGTGTCCGATGATATCTCACAAAGAATAAACAATCTGGCAAGTGAATTAAAAAGTGATATGAAAGAATTAGGCCGTACATTTGAACAAATCGATGACCGTCTGCAAGCCTTAGAACGGTGCAAGCGGAGTTGCGATGCGGAATCTAAAGAGAGCGAAGAACAGCTACTTAGGAATTTCCAAGCGCTGAGAGAAGAATGCCAAAGAGAACACCAGCAGGTACTCTCGAGGGTCCAAGAGGCGGAAACGCATTGTCCCACGTCCATTAGCAACACAGTAGCGGACAACAGTCAAGCGATTCACGCTCTCGAACAGCAAGTAGAACAATTGAAGCAGACTGGGGCGGAGGACAACAGACAAATACATGATAAGATTGCAGCATAAGCGGACATCGTAGGCACGATGAAGGTGACGGAAAGCGAGAACAATACTACACCGGTAGCGGTCGCAGAGACCGAAGAAGTTCGTTCGCTTCTTAGATTTCAGAAGGGACAGTTCGAAGTGAACAGGCAGCACAAAGCTGTAACAGGCGAATTACAAGAACACGTGGCGCATCTGGAAAACCACATGGCGTGTGATTCCGAACTCGCCAATAGCACTAAAAATAGCCGTACGGACAGTGCAGAGAGGGACTCTGGCCACAAGGGAGATTTTGACGACAGGGAAGAATGTATTTTAAGGGGCAGACATGAGAAAAATAGAAACATTCAAGGGCCTCGCCAGGAGGAAATGCAGGGATTTGATTTCAAATATTTCCTTACGGTGAGAAAGTTTGAGATATTTCGAAATTCGCAAAAAGGAATACATCCACGAGCATGGCTCGAGCAATTTGAGTTTTGTCTTCCCCCCGACTAGGCAAGTTCACATAAGATAGAATATATGTGTGGCTATTTGGAAGGCGAACCGGCGATTCGCATGAGGTCGGCAGCGTGTCACTGCAACTCCACTCGGGAGTTTCGACAAGCCTTTCTGTCCGCCTATTGGTCGGAAGCGGCACAAGATAGGGTCAAGCATGGCATAATTATGCTGCCAAATTTGAACCAGACTGGATTTGGCAGCCCAGCACGCCTATTCGACCACATGCTGCAGGCAAATCAATTTCTATACGACCAATACGGGCCTGTGGAACTAATTAGGATATGCATCGCCAAATTGCCGATGCACTTGCGCCAAGTCATTCTTGGGGGAAGATGCAAAGAGGACGTGGAAACGTTTAAGACACTTCTCCAAGAGTTGGAATATAATACAGCAGAATGCCCGCCTAATCAGGCACAAAGTTATTACGGGGCACAGCAGTGCGATCGCAATCGTGGCCGTAGTACTAATCAATGGCGTGACTGGTCGTCGCAACGCGAATGGAACAATAATTGGGACCAGCCGTATAGAAACTGGGGTAACAGTCGCGAACACAGGTGGAACAACGGAAATGATCGAGGACGTGGACAAGATCGTGAACGCTACAGGTATGGCAACCAGAATCGATACTACGATGAATACGGTGGGAATAGGACTGTAGGCGGAGCACCTCATGATGTTGAAGTTCGGCCGGCTAACCCTAGACATAATCTAGCAAATGGAAATGAACAAAACCGGCAGTGACAAACGATCAGCGCAGAAGGCGCCCAATCGGAACAAATGAGCGACATGGCAAATGAGTAGAAAGGACAGTGAGGAGTAGAGAGGACGGTGAAGAGAAACAATTGATTAGTTTACATTTGTGATAAATGCATTTTGAATAATATGTTGGTAAAAATAATGATAAAGATGTTTCTACGTGATTGATTGAAATTATGTTTTTAATTTTTTTTCTTTCCTTGTGCAATTAAGATTTAGGTTGGTTCAAATGTGAAAATAAAAGGTTTCTTTGTGAACGAGTGAAATGCTGTTTATGTTTTTTTTGTGTAAATTGAAAAGAGTTGCTCCTGAGAGAAGCAAGATCTGTGTTGAATTAATGCAAAACTCAGGGGAATATCCGATCTGTGGGTATTATGGGTCTGGCAAACCCATGTCCCCAGCTGTTAGTAGCCGTGTTTCCGATTTTCTGCTTTCAGTGCTACTATCTATCTATTACTATTCTATATCTGTCAGTATAAATGAGGATCTCTTACTATAGTATGCGTGCTGTATGAATATTTTAAGATAGGAGAACTCTGAGAAAGGAATGAGTAAGTTTGGAATCTTGAAAACAGGATGCGATAATACGATTGTTTAACAAATGGCTTCCCAATATACGCGAATATGTTAATATTGATGATATAAGTCTTTTTTGTTCTTTATAGCTGAGTACATAAAGTGCTGTCTGTGGATTTCATCAGTATATTGATTTCCTTGTGGTTTGTGTAATTTACGTGGCCCTGAAATATTATTGTGGTAGTCAAATACGAGCAGTTTTTCAGCAAATGGAGAATGGAACGGAAATATGGATCCTTTTTGTAGTCTTGATTGATGTTGAGCCAGAGCCTGAAAAATTATTCTGCGTTAATACTTGTCTAGAAAAGAGACGTTTATGTGTTTTACTGATGCTGTGAGCATTACAGCTTACTGTTTTCACTGGTGCGGGATGCAATGCAGCCTATATGATTTGTACTGAGGAAATTTCCCTCTTGAAGGTAGAGGAAGATTAAATAATTTCGATTATGGGACCGAAGGAAAGCTTGGTTTAATGTAATAAGGATGAAGCAAAACATTTGTCATTTAAACTACAGAAGGATTCGGATCTTTTGTGTCTGTTGTAAGTTCAATATGTTAAGATGAAACTGTTTTACAGAATAGAGGAGACCACAATTTTGCCATTCATGAGAAATGAATCCAGAATAACCACCACAGGCGAAATAACTGATTTGGAAGCGAAAGGTAACGTAAAGAAGGAACGAAATCGCAGCAAAATGGGTAAGAAAATGTAATATAACCTGTATAATGCAGATATTTTTACCGTTGTCAGAGTCATCTATGTGATTAATTCTTGTGATAACGTAATTTTAGATGAAATTTTCTTACTGTTTTATGTATAAACATATGAGTATGATTAATGTATAATTGCGAGTCTCTTATCAGGTGTGTGAACTGGTATAAATGTTTTGATTTGCAAATAACCATTGTTCTTTCTTCTATGTATGTTTAAGGAACGTTTCTCCATGTTTATCATGTGACAAGACGTATGCTGCGAGCGTCAAGAAGAGGACGAATTAGAACAATGTTGTAGTGGTATATACATGGTGTTGAAATAGCATTGAAGTAGCTTGTTGGCTTAACTAGTAGTGGATTGAAGTAAAATTTTGAGTAATGCATGTTTATGGGTAGTTAGTTTGTAGAATAGACAACAGGTGTGCATGTGTGTGTGTAAATAACATGTGAACCCTATGCTGTCCTGATCTATACTTGCACAAGGCATAATCCTATTCATTTTAGTGAATTAATAAGTAGCATTTGATTTATTAAAACGTAAGTGAACCACATTTGTGATGTGGATTTAAATATTATATTCTCAGTTCTTTTTATTTTTATACTGGCAAGTCATTTCACTTTTATTTCTTTATATTGTCAAGTCATTTAACTTTTATTTTTATATTGTCGATTCATGTAACTTTTTTTATTTAAAAAAATGAAGTCTCACTTTCGTTCTTAAAAATTGTGAAAGACAATACAAAGTGGTATTATGTATGACATTTTGTAATCACATAAGTATGAAGAACAATTTCTGTGAATGCAGTTGAGAACGTGAAAGCGAACCGGCTAAACTCTTACGAGACAGTGGGAGCAGCGAGGAGGAGGGCTAGTTGTAAACTGGCGGGTTTCCCAGCAGGACACGCTGTCAATCGGGCCACTTCGGGAGCGCGGTCGACAACAAAAGAAGGGCACGCGACAAACACTTTCCCTTGCACCTGGAGCTAATGGGCGGCCACCCCGTCGACCCTTCCTGGAGGCGATGACCTGAGATGGGCGAGCGGTCCACCACGTGGAAATCCATCTGCTGGCAACGCACCATACGCACGCGACCGTGGCGAGACGGGCACGGAGAAACGACCGAAGACAGGGGATAAAGGGGCGTGGAGCCTTTTGACACGTACTGTCCAGAGAAATTGGCAGACTTCAACGACGCCTATCAACATTTCCTGACGGATGCCCACTGCCAAGCGACAGTAAATCATGGTTTGATGTTCTCTGGTCGCTAAGGGTGGCACAAAGAAGAGCCATTAAGTGTCATCCTTGCCCAGGAATATCAACCTGGCGTGTCAATCGAGGATACCGCACGAATTTGACAACACAAACATGGAACCAAATCGAGATGTACGTGACACGGGCCACCAAGAGAAACTTCATGAGAGGGCAGAGACGGCGGGATTGCACGCAACAGATGGACAAAAATCCCTACTGAAAGCTGCGGCGACGAACCCCCCCTTCCCCTTAAATTGTGCCTCGGAACAGTGGAAGTACTGAGTGTGTCAGTGAACAGTGATTATATGGTTCTTAGTCCAGTGCATATACGTCTCTTTCTGTCACAGAAACTTTGACTCGTGTGTTTTGCAGGGGTTCGATTTATTGGTGTTTATTAGACTGACTCTTATATTTTGCAGGTGTTCTATTTATTGTTTGTTTTTTTTTTTTTTTACACTTTGACTCTTGTATTTTGCGGGTGTTTTGTTTATTGGTGGTTTTTTTTCTGATGTTGACTATTGTACTGTTTTATTGATCAATGTTTGTTCTTGTGTGATGTATTAGATTTGTGATATTTTGTTTCATAAATTCATTCAAGTGGCATTGCTTCGTTTATCAGTCAGATAGCTATTCATTCTCATTGGACTGTGATCGATTAGCCTTTGCATGGGGCATATTTATTGTGAGGAACCCCTTAAGGGTAACAATCACATAATTAATTGTGGTTTCAGTATAATGACACAGTGATCTTTGTTTGCTAATTAACTGAAATATAGTAGAGTGATTAAATTAGTGCTACAAAGTTATTTTAATTCTACAAATTATTAGTTTTATAAATTATAGAAGTTTTTTGTGATAACCACTTTGTAAAAAATGTTTTTTTTTCTCTTATCACTTTTTTGCTTTTGCGGATTGTGCATTGTAATGTTCTGCTTTATAATACTGATGTTATTTTCATGTTCTTTTTTAATTGCTGTGGCACCTTTGCTATTTTCATAAATTTTACTTGTTAATAAACAGTCATAAATTTTCCTGTGATCAGTTGGCTCTTGCAATGATCAAATACTGGTGAACTCCATAAGGGTAACAACCAGAAATTGTTTTCATATTAATGACACAGGAACCATTGTTTTTACTTGCTGGCCGAATTAGGTCTACAATATCTTTTAAATAGGTGTCTCAGATTGTTTTTTTTTTCCTCCTTGAAATTGGTAGATTCTAAATATGTGTTGAAATTATTGTGTTTTAGCAAGTAGCTGGTGACCTTTTGCCTTTTCTTTACATTTTTGGTTTAAGTTGGGTGTGAGAAGCCTGCTTGGGAATGTCCTAGCATGACCAGAAAATTCCCTGCACAGTCTTTTCGCGGAGCGTTGGGGTTGTGAAAGGTCTCTGTTGGATGCCTTTCATGTTAATTTCTTAAATCTGTTGTCATTTACGGCATAAATTCCTCTTCTAAATTTACTGTGGCGTTTCTGACTATCTGGGAGGACACTGAGTAGTGGAACGTGTTACTTTTACACATAAACAAGAACGATCTATCACACTACTACACTTTAAAACACAGTTTATATGTAATTCATGTCACACTGTCTCATATGGAACCTACATCCGCTTTCTTTTATATACTGTATATGATAAGATACTGTGATGACCCTTCCCTTCTGTGTGAGAGGATGAATGAGCAAATGTATTTCTAGTTGCATGCTTGAGGGTAGCAGACAAGCCTGTCTGCTAGAGAACAGTAGGACCAACGTCGGAACAGGTAGCTACGCTTTCTAAAAGCAAAAAGGTTTCTATCCTTAGTATGGTCCTATCCGTCTCTTGTCATGTTGGTATAGGAAGCTGCACCTCTGGCCACTTCCGTTTGTATTTGTGAGCCACCCTCAGAAAGGGACCAGAGCAGTCTGTCCGTGGCGAGCGTCTGAAGTGGTAAGATCTCCGGCTAAGCGCGTGTCTGCTAAGTCCGTAGGACAATGGATTTCTTAAGTTCAGCCTAACTGAAAATTTAATCACCTTTATTTCAGGTTTAGCTCTAAAATATCTAATGTTATCTTAAATTGCAACGCAGTGTAATTCGCGTGTGAAGTTCAGAATATCTTCCGGTAGTTGCTTTGTCACTACTTTGTGAGTAAAGTGGAACCACGTGTTGATCAGTAACTCTAATTAAGATCATCAATCTTAAATGCGAGTGTGCGTGAGATTATAACGTCTGGTCTTGACAATATTTTTCAATATAGCAAATTTTCTTTATGTTCAACCCACGTGGGGTGTACTTTGTGAGACCAGCACCACGTGGTTATACAGTTGTTTGACCCATCAGGTTAATAGTAAGACGATAGTAACCAGTTCGAGGTTTTTTTCTTTAGTAAATCGCGTTTCGATGTAATTTATTTTAATTATCAAAATTATTGTGGAGTTACACTCTTTGTGTAAACCAAGTTGACCATGTGAAGCATGTGGTGTAAGCATCAAATAGCCCTCAGCTATTCTTTTCGCGAAGATTTCACAGAGAGTTAGTATGAATGTAGTATACCAGTGTGTGGTAATTACACGACGGACAGGATTGTGCTACGAATGTAACTTCTTTGGCTGAAAATTGAATCGGTTGGTTGTAGTTAATTTCCTCTTGCATATGTTTCAACGTTCTTCCTGTGTTATTTTATGAATGCAGTGTTGTACGCAGTCTCCCAATCTTGGCTCCCTATTTGATGTGTTCCGTAGGATGACAAACTCACATTTTCACAATCTAAATAAGGCACCAGCTTAGTTATGACTAACGTTCAATATGCTGAAATTTCAATGATCAATGTTAAAATAAATTTCCGAATATAAACTGATTTATTTCTTTTTATTTAAATTCTCTTTTTTATATATATGTCACTGGATGTCGTATGACTATTAAAAGATTATAATTAATGTTAGTCTGGTTGGGAATTTGGTAAGCTAGACTGGATACCTGGCCAAACAGTTCGCAGTAATGCAAGGTTAACTTCTCCAGACAGCTCACAGCTTTTAACCCGCTTTTATAGACAGCAGCACCGCTTTAATAGAAAATTAAACTAACAACGTTACAATATGTTAAAACTTTGGTTAAAGTTACAACACCTTGTTTGAACACCCTTCCCATACAGCACGTGTCGACTGAAGTTAATATGCGTGCTGCTCTGGCAAAACACAAATTCGCAACGCGTCGAAGTTCTGCGTTCCTGCCGGCGCAAAACGCCCTGTTGTGTTTACACCGCGCAAAATTCCCGCTGCTAGGAAAACTCGACTAAGTCGTCGGTTGATGAATTAAGTGATAGTGTCAAATAAACCAGAGACCTACGGCCATCGGTTTTTCTGATATTGGCACATACACTCCTGGAAATTGAAATAAGAACACCGTGAATTCATTGTCCCAGGAAGGGGAAACTTTATTGACACATTCCTGGGGTCAGATACATCACATGATCACACTGACAGAACCACAGGCACATAGACACAGGCAACAGAGCATGCACAATGTCGGCACTAGTACAGTGTATATCCATCTTTCGCAGCAATGCAGGCTGCTATTCTCCCATGGAGACGATCGTAGAGATGCTGGATGTAGTCCTGTGGAACGGCTTGCCATGCCATTTCCACCTGGCGCCTCAGTTGGACCAGCGTTCGTGTTGGACGTGCAGACCGCGTGAGACGACGCTTCATCCAGTCCCAAACATGCTCAATGGGGGACAGATCCGGAGATCTTGCTGGCCAGGGTAGTTGACTTACACCTCCTAGAGCACGTTGGGTGGCACGGGATACATGCGGACGTGCATTGTTCTGTTGGAACAGCAAGTTCCCTTGCCGGTCTAGGAATGGTAGAACGATAGGTTCGATGACGGTTTGGATGTACCGTGCACTATTCAGTGTCCCCTCGACGATCACCAGTGGTGTACGGCCAGTGTAGGAGATCGCTCCCCACACCATGATGCCGGGTGTTGGCCCTGTGTGCCTCGGTCGTATGCAGTCCTGATTGTGGCGCTCACCTGCACGGCGCCAAACACGCATACGACCATCATTGGCACCAAGGCAGAAGCGACTCTCATCGCTGAAGACGACACGTCTCCATTCGTCCCTCCATTCACGCCTGTCGCGACACCACTGGAGGCGGGCTGCACGATGTTGGGGCGTGAGCGGAAGACGGCCTAACGGTGTGCGGGACCGTAGCCCAGCCTCATGGAGACGGTTGCGAATGGTCCTCGCCGATACCCCAGGAGCAACAGTGTCCCTAATTTGCTGGGAAGTGGCGGTGCGGTCCCCTACGGCACTGCGTAGGATCCTACGGTCTTGGCGTGCATCCGTGCGTCGCTGCGGTCCGGTCCCAGGTCGACGGGCACGTGCACCTTCCGCCGACCACTGGCGACAACATCGATGTACTGTGGAGACCTCACGCCCCACGTGTTGAGCAATTCGGCGGTACGTCCACCCGGCCTCCCGCATGCCCACTATACGCCCTCGCTCAAAGTCCGTCAACTGCACATACGGTTCACGTCCACGCTGTCGCGGCATGCTACCAGTGTTAAAGACTGCGATGGAGCTCCGTATGCCACAGCAAACTGGCTGACACTGACGGCGGCGGTGCACAAATGCTGCGCAGCTAGCGCCATTCGACGGCCAACACCGCGGTTCCTGGTGTGTCCGCTGTGCCGTGCGTGTGATCATTGCTTGTACAGCCCTCTCGCAGTGTCCGGAGCAAGTATGGTGGGTCTGACACACCGGTGTCAATGTGTTCTTTTTTCCATTTCCAGGAGTGTATTATGAATGCAGACGAGATTGGATTCCTCCCAATTTACGTTGATCAAGGGGCCTGCAGATAATGTAAAGTAACGCCGAAACTGGTTGCACAAATCAATCAAATGCAGAAGAGACTGCTGCAGGTGTTTTAATTCTCATTTCATACTGAACAGCTGAAGTCCCTATAACCATCTACTACAAGGATAGGCATATACCGGTAGCACCATGGTCAGACAGAGATTCCAAAATTACACATTGGATTTAAGGCGTACCCAGAGGGAAATATAGATACGTATCATAGTTTACTAATGATGATGAGTTAAGTTTAAGAGAATCGTACGGAAGAATCAATGTGGAACGAACTAGGATACTGATGTACTGGGCAATGATAAGACGTGTTTGAAGTTCGCTAAAGAAGCAGACACTGCATGGAATAAAACAGTAGGCAGCTCCTCTGAAGAATAAGTAGTGATCTACGAAGGAAGGAAGGACCAATACGTTCATGGAAATACATGAATCGACAGTGATAAATAGCTTGGGAATGAAAGATACCAGTAACATAGGGAAGGCAAAGCGAAATGGGTGCAGAGAAAATGTGCAGAAATACACATTAAAGACGGAAGAACTGACTCTGCATATAGAAAAGTAAAAACAGCCGTAGGTGAAATTAAAAGCAAAGGCAGCAATATTGTGTGGTAGTTAGAAGGAAACCGACTATCTTTACCCACGGCAGAGACATGTCACGTTAAATACCAAAACAACTTATGGGTCACTGAACTATTAGGTTAATATTGCATCTGGTGTGCTTCACGTAGTTTCTTTAGAAATAGTTCCTCCTTCTTTCGGCTGCATTAGGTATCGTGATGGAACGCGCATGTGTTACTCGACTTTGGCAGCGACACATGAACACGTGGTATGAAAACACAAATTCCCGCTAAGTTTCAAAAATTTTCACAGAACGTCGTTTAAGTAATCTCATCCTCGGTGTACCTCATTTAGCTAGAACAGTATTGTATACTGTCCTGTATACTCCACAAGCCAATGTACAGTACATCGTAGAGGGCACTTGGTACTAGTATTAGCCGTTTTCTCTTGCGTAATGAGCGACGGGAAAACTACTGCTTACGTCCTTGGGTTGCCCACCTCTGTAGCTGATGGTGTAAATAGATAATTTTCTTCGAGGTAATTCATAGCGTTCGAAAAAATTATACGAGGCTTATTCGAAAACAAAAGTCCGATTGGACATAAAAGAAAAATAATAAAAAACCACACGAGAAGAGGTTTTTATTGACAGTAATATTTTACTACATGTCTATTCTACTTTTCCACATAACCGCCGCTCACATCTGTACAGTTTCTGTAACGCTGCACTAGCTTCTTTAACCCCTTTGCATACAAATCTGCCTCCTGGGAATTGAATCATTTGGCAACATCAATCTTGGATTCATCGTCGTTTTGAAATCGTTGTGCACTCAGTCACTTTTTCAAATGTAAGGTGGAAGATAGGCACTGTACAGCATCAGGGTGTCTACGTGGACAAAGAAAAAAAATTCCCGGATTTTTCCGGATTTCCCGGTTAAAAACACACTTTCTCCCGGATGACAGTATATTTTCCCCTATCACTCCTTTGAATGGTTATGGTTTTGTACACGGGCGTACAATTTCCCGGCACTTTAGAAAACGAAACTCAGAGAAAAAGACACGTTTTGGAAATATCTTTGATGTGCAGCAACATGTACGCTGCGTATTTTCGTATTACGAAAACATACATTAGAAAATCCACCAAACACCGCATGTTACTTTCCGAACCATTGAAACCGAGATTTCGATGCGCTTTTGTAAGCCGTTCGTAACTGATGTCACGTGATTTCGCCAGCCGATGACAGAGGATATTCAGAGCATAGGACACGTGATGTAGTCAGCCAATAGCAACATCAGTATTAAGTAGCGCGCCGAACAGGGAAAGTTAATAGTTTAAATTAATGTACATAGTGTTGTTACAAGAAAAGCACAGCTTTCACATAAAATATTGGTCTCAAGCTGCAAGAGAAGCTAAGCTTTCGCATATACTGTTGATCTTTTCTGCGCGTGTTACACTTTAAGAGGTATCATACAAATGTGCCTGTAAAATTTTTAATAATGACATAAATGTCTAATCTTCAGGATTCGAGGGTTCGAAATGCTTCTAAATGGCTCGTCATCAGACACCTGATTTTTAAATGAGAGTCAAACGCTTTGTGATTTAATAAATTCACGGTCCATTCTTGTACGCAGTTCAACTTACGTAAAAGGATATTTACTTTGAAAGTAACGCTTTTCAAAACACCAATCGTAATATTTTCCCGTGACCTGTTACAAATAGGTTCGTTTCAGCAGTTGCCAGAGAGCTCAGGTAACAGGCGACACCGCGCTTGGGTAGATATCATGACGTAGGAAGCCCGTATGTACGTGCGTGTAAAAGATCATCAATGAAAGATGATACTGCAAGAGCATCGGAATTTCGTGAACCATATTAAAATGTGCACATTTAAAGTGCATAATTAAAGGCACAATCGTATGTCCAGATTCCCAATGAAGTACCGTAGACCCCGACCTGATATTAAGCTTTTAAGTGTGGTTTTCAGGATGTAAATTTTCTTGGAGCACCAGTACTGTATTATATCATGTTTGGTTCTTTATTATGGCATAATGCCATACGTGCTAGAAAATGAAAGCGTGCACTTGAAATGCAGCGAACAGTTGAAACTACCCAGTACTGTGGAATTAAACATTTCGTTTCAGATACATTGACTGCCTCTGCGGAAAAGATTAGCAAAAGTCAAATTCCTTTAGCAAACAGACAAAAATAACTTCATTGTTCCGCAAGGCGATTAATACTTGACTGTCAGAAAGGTGGAAATAAAATAAAATTTGAAAGTAATGACATATTTCAGCATTTAGTAATTATGTGAATGTGTTTTAATTCACTTGATAGCTACCGGCCACGGATATCCGTTTTGTTTTCATTTGACGTGAGAGTAAACGAAGGGGAAACAGCAATATCACTGAACGTAAACACGGGTCACGTGGAGACTACCCACTATAGCTCAGATTGCTCTGCGCATCAGCCCCGGATCTACGATATTTGCGAACCGGGTCAATACTAAAAAAAAATCGAATTTTCAAAATATGTTCATCTTGTAGCGCACATCTTTCTGAAAAGTCTGAAACATAAAACGTATGTATTCGAGGAAATGTAAGACAAATTATTTGGTCTTAAGTATGCCCAAGTGCAGTTCCATGCCTCTTCATAAAGCATTTTTCTACTGCACGTCCAAACTATATTCAGGAGAGTGGTAATTGAAATGCCCTGTGGTGCCTCTCCTGCTCCCAGTCGGCCGGTTTGGCAGCCTGCCTCTCTTAAAAAAAAATCTCGCAATTAATAGCGGATGGGATTATTTGTAATCGAGAGAACAAGAACTCTTCGGAAAATCTGAACTCTTCATTGCCCATTAGTTAATAACTTGCTGTTTTGTGTGTCATAAAATTAAATACTGACAAGAGATAAGCAAGAAATTACACATTTCTTCAAACCTTAGCGCCTAGCATTTTTTTCTCTCTAATCTTGCTACAGCTTTACATGGCGTGTTTTCCTTTCTGTGAAAGAATCTTTTACCTCATCAATGTTTGTCAAACGTTTTGCTACATGGAAAATCGAAATGTAGTTATCTAATACTGAAAAAGCTGTTAATACAAATAATACCCAAGACTGGTGTGGTTTCTCGATCTGATTACGTCTATTTTGTCACTGTCTGCTAGGTAAAACAAAATAGGCCTTTCTAATACGGCAGCAATTTTATAACACATCAAATAAACGAGACTGTTTTGGCGCAAATGGTCATTTTTATAACACGACAGAATATAATCCAATAAGTATCAATATCAAATGCCTATTAGGCCTACTGCAAGCAAAAAGCTTTATGTTAGGAAATAGTTTCACGTTTCATTCATATGCACCAGCTTCTCTAGCATGACATCGAAAACTAGTACTACGAAAGTTTTATATAAATTTGGAATCGTCTTATTCTTCCATAATTTGTGTGATGTCCTCGTTTCTTCTCCGTCCTCGTTCTAACAAACAATCCTGTCATCACCAATTCTCTAGCTATTGCTGCCACTGTCAAAATTTGTTCGCCGATTAACTTCACTAACCCTGCCAGAATCACTGGTTTAGTTCTCCCGCAATTATTCTCCGGTTATTCGTTGTTATGTTTTCGTACAACACGTTTTCCGCGTTACTTCCATAATAGAACTTAAGCGGCTGGTAGCCGGGGACTGTACTACTGGTCCTTACTAGTGTAGCGATCTGGCCAAACATTTTCTGTCAAAACTTCATTTTCTTGGACACACCGAGAAGATAATACATAATCTTTCTCACCTGTTAGTCAGTCGTTTATTTCCATTCTGATAGTATGAATCTATGGATTTCGCTAGTAATTATAACAACGCTGATCATTCCCACATCCAATCAGCCATATAATCAGACAGCGATTGCCATTCATCCATTCGGCTTTACTCCACTCAGCTCGTATAGCCCCGTCCCCTTTTGTCTGTGGAAAGTTTATTTCTAGATGCGACGAGGATTCTCCTGACAGAGACATCACGTACTCTATGCGTGCATTCAAAAGTCAGCTTATGATTCATTCAGAAATCAATTTAAAATGTGTTCAAATACCAACAGAGAAGCGTTTCAAAATCATATGACTAATTGATAGGCAAATGTGCGCTGGATGCTAGGTGCTTTGTGAAACAAGTTTTTTTCCCCTCAAGAATATGAATTAGGCGCCCCCTTTTCCCGGAAGTATCTAGCTGCTTGCTGCGACTGCTTGCACAGCCAACACCCACATTTCTGTTGACAGAAGCGGGAGAATCTACTACTCAAACGTGACTCTACTGCGCATGCGCATGAGCCCGCGCGTTAACTGCTAAAACAAATCGAATGTAAACAGTTGCGACTTCACGCTCATTGGAGGCAATTTGTTGTTATGAAGCACTGCATAGTCTTCCTAAAGCCTTTGACACATTTTCAATCGGCAGACGCTTGCATGAGCACTTGTGTCGTCGTTGTATATGGCGCATTTCCTTTGCAATTTAAGTTATTTTCGTTTTTTTCTCTCGTTTATGTTTTATTGTTGAAGTATTATTCTGCAGTAGCGGGATACAGTAATATCCTTTGTTAGTGTGTCGGTTCTTACTAGTCAAAATTATAAAAATTTAACTGAAAACTAAAACAATGAAAAATTCCCGGAATTCTAAAAATATCCCGGGTTTTTCCCGGTTTCCTCCCGGATGAAAAAAATGCCGGGTTTTTCCCGGATCTCCCGGTTGTCCCGGATCGTAGACACCCTGAGGATATGCTCAGAAAGTTACCAAAGAAAATCTTGAATCTTTTCCTTGGCGTTGGCACCAGTGTAAGGGCGTGCGTTATCCTGTGGGTTTATACCAGACAACAGTTCTCCGCGGTTTTTGATAGCGCATTTCAGTTTGATTAGCGTTTCACAGTATATATCAGCTGTAATTATTGGACACAATCCACGAAATTAATCACAAGGACGCCCTTATCGTCCCAGGAAACGGTAGGCATTTTTTTCGATAAGAGAATGGGGAATGCTTTAAAATTTTTGGTTTCAGTGAACCTGAATGGAGCTACTCCACAACTTTCGGTTTGATTCTTCGCTGGTGTATCATATCCTCATCTCTTCACCTGTGACGATGTGGGAAAACAAATCATCTGCATCTTGTCTATAGCGTCCTAAAACCGTTGCATTCTTTGCCCTTTATGCTGATGGTTGAGTATTTTCGGTACCCATCTCACACACAGTTCGTTATAGTCAAGCTGTTCAGTGACAGTCCTATAAACTGAGGGTGGAGCAACGTTTTGAAATCCATTAGCTGCACCATTAATCGTCAGTCGCCGATCACTTCGAAGCTTTTGGTTCACTTGATCAACTATGTCTCCGGTCTGTATACTGCGCCTAGCATTCCGCTGTTCATCGTGAACATTTGTGCGGCCATTTTGAAATTATCGACACCATTTTCGAACTTGTTTCAGCTCCGCACACTAAGCGTGACTCATGATGGATTTGAGCAGCTGAAGATCCTTTCTCCAGAAAAAATCTAATCAATGAAACGATAATGAAATCAAGACCCTAAGCTGACGACAGGCGTTGATATACATCAACGAGGACAGTTGAAAATGTGTGCCCCGACCGGGACTCGAACCCGGGATCTCCTGCTTACATGGCAGACGCTTTATCCACCTTATTTTTTTGTAAATATAGTAAAAGTTCATCTGATTACAAGTATAGTTCCCGTTATATCAACTGTAATATAAATAGTAAAGAATATGATTGTGTTGGAAAAAAAGTGACGAACAATACTCGATCAAGCGACCGACGACCTATGGTTACGGGGCTTGGACGCTAACAACTTTTTTTAATAAAAAAACTGTAACGTCCCCTTAGAAAAATTTCTTAATTACTGCGCTGATAAACCTCTTACATTATTTGCTTTTCAAACAGCTGAGCAAAACTGAAAGTACTCAAACATTCACTAAAGTGACACACAATATTTTTAGCGCAACGCAATCTGACTTTCAAAAATCCCTACAAAAGAATGGCCCTGACTAACATTAACCTATACCTTTCACAAATCACTTACCTAACCAAAATCTTCGTTACTCGAACTACTGCAATACAGCGAGCGCCACTACTGCCAGCTAAATAAAAGATTCAAACTACTGAAGGCACTAACTACTGATAGGCATAGTTAGCAAATGAAATATTTTGATAGAGAACAAACAATGTATTTACCTTAATAGTGTTGAAAAATCATAATATACATACCAGTTCATGACATCCAGTCTTACAAATTTCAAAACTCCGCCATTTCTCTCCCCACATCCACCACTGCTGGTGGCTCACCTCCAACTGCGCAACGCTACGCGCTGTTAACAGCCAACTGCCCAACACTACAATGGCAAATTCCAACAATTCCACCCAGCCACAGACTGCACACAGCGCAGCCAGTGATTTTCACACAGAGCGGTACGTGGCGTTACCAATATAAAAACCTAAACAGCCTACTTACAAAACTGACGAACGGGACTCGATCTAGCGTTCCAGCAATTACAGAGCTTGAACGCTAACCACTTTTTTTAATGTATTAAAGTAACGAAAAAATGGGGTAAAGATGGTTTGAAGCTCAGCCCTGAGACTTCAACGCTACTCTTTTTTTGTTTTTTTTTCAGACTTACAACCTTTGCTGACATATATTTTGTTATACTACCGCATAAATGGTGTCTACAATGTCCAAATTATGACAAATAGTGGCTAATTAGAAAATTAATTAAGTAAGGAAATGAATAAAACTAAAAATGTCCAAATTAAAAAGACATGAAGACATCGCGGATAGTACAAATACAAAAGAAACATGCTACTCTAGCAATGAAATGAAATTCGTGTCGGGGGCGACACCTGCTCACGACCCGACGTTCGATAGAGAAAGAGAGCTATCTATCGACTCGTTGTCCAGACGTTGGTGTAAGACTGGGTCGTCTCCTCGAAATTAACTAAGGGTCCGTAAGTGTGACTGATGTCTATCTCGGCTTCTTCGTCTATCTCATCTCTCACCCGTCTCACCCCATCTGGCCGGCGGGTCGGTAACTGTAAGTCACAGGTAATTAGCGAAGTCGTGCCTGTATTTCTTATGCTGTTGCTGCTTCGTGTGTCCATCCAAGAGAAAATGCCAAAAATCCATTTCGTCCTTTTACGATTCGTTATAGACGTAGCCCACAACCATTCCCCGTACCCATGTCATTGCATTGGTTTTTTGGACCGGAAAATAAGATTCTTGGGCGAAAAAAAGTGTGTCTGATGAAACTGTGTGAGGGGCGGAGCGTAACAGGAACGCCAATATCTGTCGTGCCAAGTGCCGCACCGGAGCCGTCCCACTACATGCTAAACGATGTTCATCAGTGTCCACTGTTGCGCAGCCTAAACATAGAGGAGTATCTGCCAAATGAATCGCGTGCCGCCGTTGATTCGTTGCGAACTTCCTATTTACCACCACATACCATGTTGAGCGTACCGACATTGGGAGGTAAACGTTCCGTATAACGCGCCATATCTGTCGCCAGTTCTTGTCTGGCTACTTCTTTTCCAGGGTATTCCTGGGGCACCGGCGCAGTAATAGTTGGTATACATCTCGCGTTGTCGGTAATAGTGTTGTTGGGAAGGATTCTCTGACATAGCTAAGCTCCAAAAAAAAAAAGGAAGTATGGCCCACATTGACTGAGGGCAGCATTGAAGTGGGCGCTAGTACATCGGCCAACGAACCCGAGATGTTGCGAAATAGACCGCGCCGCCGTCGTAAAATCGTACTGAAGAATAACGCCCGTGCCTTTTCATATACTTTCACCACATGAAGTCCATCCTCTCCTGGTCGTAGCGTAAGCGTTGTGTATTGGATCTTAAACAGCTGTCCCACACTCCCGTAAGTTCCGAAAGTTCCTTGTATCCGCGATGCCATTGTGCGCGTTAAAGGCAGGACATGCGATACGTGAGTGAGTCTCGGTGCTAGGTATACATTAACATAGGTCACCCTCCGAATCATATCCAACGCTCTTAATTTCTATAACAGCACCATTGTCCGCATCAGCTTCAATATGCTTCGGTAGTTATCCGCTGCTGTCCGCTGCACATCCGTGTGGACCGTAACACCTAGACACTTTATGGTGTTAACTAACAAGAGCGGGCCTTCCTCCCCCGGTTGTAATCCTCGACCGACATTCATGCAGCGTGATTTCTGTAGATTAAGCACGCTTCACGCCGCCATCCCGTATCGCTGTATCCATGCCAACGCCGTACGTACTTCGTCGCTTGTCCTTGTCATCAGCATCACATCGGCAGCATAAGCGCGGCAATGAAAGGTCAGTTGTGGCAACGGCACTCCCTCCAGCCGTCTTCGGAGACCATATAGACATAGTTCCAAAGCCATTGCATACAAAGATATCGAAAGGCGGCAACCTTGACGAACTGACCTTGAAATAACAATGTAGTTAGTGCCCCGCTGTAGTGTAACGACGTACGTTTTTTATAAATGATTTTCTTTTGACATATGACCATGTGCAGTCTTCGTCACCTACGTCAGTTACAAAACACTACAAAATTATTTATTTTCTTTTTAAATTGTCTCAGAATGGTTCTTGAACGAAACTGTAAAACATCATTTGTGTCGTATGCGCAGAATTACGTCACTCAGTCCAATTGGTTTGCGCAAACTTTTTCAATTTAGATGTCGTTTGTTTCTCCTCAGAAATTATATTAATGCACGTTATCTGATTTAATAAATATTAGAACCACATTGAATAAACTTTCGAGATTCAAACTCGCGATGAACGTTGTCAAAAATTAATAATCTTGTCAAATATATTATTAATTCATTCACATAATTCTTCATAAATAAATTCTCGGAACACGTATTTCAACTGTAGTAGCATCCACTAACTTATTATCTTCCTACATATAGACGTGAACCTGAGCCTTGACAAGACAGAACTGAACATTTACAACAAGATTAAACTTTCTATGACGTCATTGTTGTACAAACATTACAAATTCTCAATTATTTAATTTTTAGAAGCACGACGCAACAACTCGGTTTCAGGATCTTCTGTTGCTCTTTGGCTGTCGACCCGCGACGTATAGTGGTCAGCAATTTTCTCTCTGGTCCCGGCAGCGAAGATGCTGTCTCCGTTCGTTGCGCCGTCCTCTCCGTACATGAAACATAAAAAGTAAATACAAACTTTAGTCAATTCACAACCATTACAAATATTACAAAAAATACATCAACAAAAAACTAAATTAAACTTATATTCACCTGCAATCTGGGCTGACACTGGTGGATGGGTGACGCTTCAATTTCGCGTCCCATTACATACCCCACCCACAAGCTCAGTTTGTCAGGTTTTAGCCGAAAACAAAACTTTTTCTATATACAATATTTAACTGTTAATACATTTTTCTCACATTTTACGTAATCTAGAGTCCTTGCTCTTAGATAGATTTAATCCTTTTACTACAATATTGTTGTGACTATTTCTCATTTACTTTTAATTGTGCTATTATGGTAATTCACAACCGAATATATGGAGATTACTCCTTTTCATTTAATAGTTGCTAGTAAATAATAATTTAGTACGTTCTTTAACGTAGTTACATTAGGACAGAGCGTTCAAATTGTGATAGGTCAGTTTCAGTTTTAGTCATTTATTAGAGTTATTGTTTCTAAAATGTATATTACTAATAAGTTTCTCACAATAACCAATAGTACTATTTATTTTACGTCGTTCTTTTCCCTAATGCTTTATTTATGTCTGAGGTCAAGAGGAAATCAAGCAAAACTTTCTTTAGAATCTCGGCACGGCTTTCTTTACCTTCGGACACCTTGTTGGATAATGGCAATTTATTTAGGAGAAACAAGCGAGAGAGCCCCGTTTGGTGTGTTCTATATTAACACTATTACAAATCTCTATTAAAGGCACTCTGCTATGTTCTCGTGAGCCATATAGCTCTGGACGCCCACGGTCCCTAAAATTATTAATCATCCCCATTGGTTCCTGCTATCTGAGTAAATATAAAATATACAAAATTCTTTCTGACCTAATAACAAAACTTTCTTCCATATAAATCCCCTTTTAGTTATCTTTCCCTTTTTGAAGTACCGGTAGATTATTGTAAAACACTTGTTTAAACTTCCTGTCTTTTCTTTAAAAATAACACGTAACTATCACGAAAAACTTCACATGAATAAACTATGAACGCTCTTCCCTATGTAACATATACTAAATATTAACTTATTTAAGAATGAAGGGTTTAATTTGATCGGCACTATATAATCCTTTAATTACACCTGATGAAGGTTCCATAAGAAGTAACGCTTTGGGATGTACAATCTCATGCAGAACATATGGACCTTCAAAGATAAAGAACAATTTTCTACATTCCTTATTGATCTTCGAAAGTTTAGGATGAGATCGTACTAATACACGATCTCCCTTTCTCGTTCGGATGGATAGTTCGTAGAATAACATTTTTCTTTCCTTTACATAATACGGTAACCTATTAATTAGGACTCGTATTAGATGGCTTTCAATAATTGGTTCTCCAATTAATTTAGCACGGTTTAAATGCCATTCGAAATAATTCCTATAACCTCCCCACCGTTTAGAATATGGAGGAGGGTCTAACAACTCTAAAGTTAAGTGTTGTTGTTTTCCTCTTGACCAATAATTTTGTTTAAACTGCTTAACAAAATCATCCCAGTCCCTAAATTCAGTTCTATGCAGTACTGCCCATTCCGCAGCTTCTGCCTCTAAATGTCCTATTACAAATTGAATCCGTTTTTCATTACTCCATTTAGGAGATAATGAAGTTTCAAAAGCTTTTATAAAAATTATAGGGTGAAGTTCGCCTCCTGGTTTGAATACAGGAAATCGACTTGCTACTTTTGAATTTGTCGTTATATCATCCCAGCATTCTGCGAGAGACATAGTTGGATTTTGTTTAGATTGCAGAGACGGAGTTGCATCGGATTGGCTTGCCGTGATTTCTTTATTTGTATTGTTGTCGTCCGAGCTAGCAAACACGATGCGACTGTTGTCTCTGATTACGTTGTTACTTCTACTACTTGAAATGTTTTCATTATTATCTAATTCCGATAACCGTTTAGTAATTTCCTGTATTCGCATTTCTGTATTGGATACGCGGTTAGCTAATATCGATTCTTCACTGTGTTCACGATGTGAACGCTCTGTACCTTCGTCAATGTTATTGTCTTTGGAAGTCTCAAGGTTACTGCATATTTCGGTAGTTAAAAGTTTCATGTTTTCTATTTCAGTATGATCTTTTTCTACTCGATGAGTTAATGTCTCTAATTCTACATTATCTATTGAAGAAATCTCTACAGGTTTGGTAGAAACCTCTTTAATAGATTCTAATAATTCTCTACGAACAGTTTCTGGTTGCATAGAAAATTCATCTCGTAACTTGTCGTTATTTTTCTCTATTTCATTTACAACTAAGACATTGACATTATCTAGTCTCTTGGTTAAGTCAGTGATATCATTTCGCATGCGAGCTTTTTCCTCACGCGATTCCTGGATATATTCTTCTAACCTTTTACAATTATCAGCAATCTTATTACTAAGTCCTACCAGTTTTTCCTGCATTTCAACTTTAGAAGACTCTATTTTATCACTTAATTCTCGACTGGTTTCATTAAGATGTTCCTGTAACCATTCTGTCGATTTTGTTAGCTCCCCTTTAAGTTCCTCTTTTAAACTAGCAATAGATTCTTTGTTAGAGTGTTTTAATTCCTCTTTTAATCTAGCAGTAGATTCTTCGTTAGATTGTTTCAATTTAGCGATAGCCCTAAAAAGGGATCTCATGCTCCTATCGGACATAGATTGCTCTTCGTCTGACATTTCACTTCCCGACATTATTGTAAGATATTAACTAGTTACACACGCAGACTTGTAATCAACAATCCTGTAAAAGCACACTCCCTATGTACAACACTCCACTTCCAACTTGAAACAAACTCACCGGACACTAATATTGTAGTTTATAGTTCTCGGTGATCAATGTGCTGCTATGGGCTGCAGAAGTAACAGCCGTCGATGCAGCCGCTGAGATGCTGCGACCCCGCTTCCGCAACCGGCAGGACGCCGAGTCGAACACCGGAGACGTCACTGGCTGCAACCACTCCCGGCCCCACCGTCGACAGGCGAAGCCCTCAGCAACACCTCTAATACCAGCCGGAGGAACGCCCCCCAGCTGACGTACTGGGCCTGTTAGTTTAGGGAGAAAAAAGGTTGTCGGGGTTTGCAGCGTTCAGCTGCTGCCCAACAGATGCGCCTTCTCGTGGAATAACTGCGTGACCGTACTGCTTGGCTGCACTCCGTCAGCTGCCCACACCCGCGAAGTCGCCGCTGGTTGGTGAAGGCTCCACGAAGACTCGCGTTGACTTCCGAAGGACTCTTGATGTTTTAATTGTTTCGTACCTGTGTGCCTTAGTTGCACACAAGTCCTGTGTCCAAGGTCGCCACGGTGTAGTGTAACGACGTAAGTTTTTTATAAATGATTTTCTTCTGACATATGACCATGTGTAGACTTCGTCACCTACGTCAGTTACAACACACTTCAAAATTATTTATATTCTTTTTAAATTGTCTTAGAATGGTTCTTGAACGAAACTGTAAAACATCACTTGAGTCGTATGCGCAGAATTACGTCACTCAGTCCAATTGGTTTGCGCAAACTTTTTCAATTTAGATGTCGTTTGTTTCTCCTCAGAAATTATATTAATGCACGTTATCTGATTTAGTAAATATTAGAACCAGATTGAATAAACTTTCGAGATTCAAACTCGCGATGAACGTTGTCAAAAATTAATAATCTTGTCAAATATATTATTAATTCATTCACATAATTCTTCATAAATAAATTGTCGGAACACGTATTTCAACTTTAGTAGCATCCACTAATTTATTATCTTCCTACATATAGACGTGAACCTGAGCCTTGACAAGACAGAACTGAACATTTACAACAAGATTAAACTTTCTATGACGTCATTGTTGTACAAACATTACACATTCTCAATTATTTAATTTTTAGAAGCACGACGCAACAACTCGGTTTAAGGATCTTCTGTTGCTCTTTGGCTGTCGACCCGCGACGTATAGTGGCCAGCAATTTTCTCTCTGGTCCCAGCAGCGAAGATGCTGTCTCCGTTCGTTGCGCCGCCATCTCCGTACATGAAACATAAAAAATAAATACAAAACGTTAGATAATTCACAGCTATTACAAATATTACAAAAATGCATAAACAAAACAATAAATTAAACTATTCACCTGCAAACTGGGCTGACACTGGAGGATGGGTGACGCATCAATTTCACGTCCCACTACACCGCCCATTCACCGAGACCTTTGATCGCACGCCGTGTAACAGTCGCATGATCACCAGAATGAAGGCCTGTGGGATTCCCAATCTGCCCATCACTGCGTGCAAAAAGATATGATCCACTCTGTCGAACGCAATGTGGAAGTCAGTTGCGACTGGTGTCCCACACACTCGGCATGCCGCTGGTAATGCGATGATATCTCGATAGTCACCGAGTGCCGTATGTACGTTACTCTTACCGCCGATGCATGTTTGATCTATGATAAGTCTATCAGAAATTGAAGACGGCAGGCGAACCCCAAGGATGCGCACGAAAATCTTATAGTCGCAGTTCAAGAGAGTGAGTGATCTATAATCTCCTGGCCTTCTGCCACCGCGTGGTTTGGGTATTGGGATGATGATACCCTCCATGAATTCGACAGGTATCTCAGTCTGCGGTAACAGGAGTTCGTTGTACATCTGAATCCAAGTCCATCCCATGAGGTATGCAAAGGCGCGGTAAAATTCAATTGGGAAGCCGTCCTGTCCTGGGGACTTGTTCGGAGCCCCCCCCCCCCCCCCCCTGGCTATTGCGTCTGTTAGCTTGTCCTCCGTAATCGCCCTGATCAAAGTTTCTGCATCCAGTGGTGGTCCTTTATCTGGCATTTCGGAGATGACATAATGTAGTGTCTCGTGGTTCACTTCTACAGGTCCAGATAACTGGGGGAAATAGTAAACACATGCGCAATATCACGCTGGTTCACAACTTGCTGGCCAGTTTCAGAGATTAGTTCCCTGATCAATATCCTTCGTCATCGTTGGCGTTCACGTACTACGTGGTGCATGGAGGGGACTTCGGCAGCAACTGTGTCCGCCAATCAGTCCCGGACCATTATCCCTTCCATTCTTAGTTTGGTCAGCTGTAATAACTTGGCTTTTATCCTGCTCATGGCCGTGTGCCTTTCCGGCGATGGTTGTTGGGTCATCAGCTTCCTCAGGGCTGTAAAATAAAAATCCGCCGTCGTGCGGTTCCACTGCGATTTGTCCTGTCCGTATCGTATCAACGTTCTCCGTAACGTTGGTTCTGCGCATTTGATCCACCACTGGACGACCGAGGTGTATGCTCGTTGGCGGCGAACGCAGATCTCCCAGACCAGTCCACCTCTATCGACCGGCGACATGCAGTGTCACGTAAAAGGGCACTATTTATTTTACAGGGACCCTTACTCCGCCATATCTTCTGGCGCGTTAGTGAAATCGTACAGACGTACGCCATATGATCCGTAAAAGCCGCTGGCCAGATTTCGGCATCCAGTATCGCCGTCCGTAGAGCTCGTGTCACATACACTCTAAAATCAAGTCTACTCGCCGAGTGCCCCGTTACATACGTATAACCCGTTCTGTCGCCATGCTGCAGTTCGCACGTATCCAGAAGCGCCATTTCGGTAATCAAAGCACGCAATTCCATGCATGGCACATAATGAGGTACGTGGTCCTTTTGGTCAACCACACAATTAAAGTCGCCGCCCACTACATAGTCATAATAGCGTCCAGCGAACAGTGGTACTATCTCTTCGGTGTAAAAGATCGCCCTTTCTCTTCGTTTTGTGGAGCCAGATGGCGCGTGTAAATGGACGAAACGAACCCGGTCGACAGCGATCGCTATACCACGTTGTAGTGGGACGCGAAATTGAAGCGTCACCCATCCACCAGTGTCAGCCCAGTTTGCAGGTGAATATAAGTTTAATTTAGTTTTTTGTTGATGTATTTTTTGTAATATTTGTAATGGTTGTGAATTGACTAAAGTTTGTATTTACTTTTTATGTTTCATGTACGGAGAGGGCGGCGCAACGAACGGAGACGGCATCTTCGCTGCCGCGACCAGAGAGAAAATTGCTGGCCACTATACGTCGCGGGTCGACAGCAAAAGAGCAACAGAAGATCCTTAAACCGAGTTGTTGCGTCGTGCTTCTAAAAATTAAATAATTGAGAATTTGTAATGTTTGTACAACAATGACGTCATAGAAAGTTTAATCTTGTTGTAAATGTTCAGTTCAGTCTTGTCAAGGCTCAGGTTCAGGTCTATATGTAGGAAGATAATAAATTAGTGGATGCTACTAAAGTTGAAATACGTGTTCCGACAATTTATTTATGAAGAATTATGTGAATGAATTAATAATATATTTGACAAGATTATTAATTTTTGACAACGTTCATCGCGAGTTTGAATCTCGAAAGTTTACTCAATGTGGTTCTAATATTTATTAAATCAGATAACGTGCATTAATATAATTTCTGAGGATAAACAAACGACATCTAAATTGGAAAAAAATTGCGCAAACCAATTGGACTGAGTGACGTAATTCTGCGCATACGACTCAAATGATGTTTTACAGTTTCGTTCAAGAACCATTCTGAGACAATTTAAAAAGAATATAAATAATTTTGAAGTGTGTTGTAACTGACGTAGGTGACGAAGTCTACACATGGTCATATGTCAAAAGAAAATCATTTATAAAAAACTTACGTCGTTACACTACAACGTGCCGAAGGGAGAGACATGACTTCCTCCAATCCTATTCCTTCCCTGGTGAGGATCGCCACACTGCATCCACTCTCATCGTGCACTGAATAATGTGCTTCGTAGCTGTAGAACTCCGGCGACGATGTGAAATGCACTTCTTGCAGGAATACAATATCCACGTCCGTAGCGTGTAACATATCTTTCAGCATTTGAATTTTAAGCGGTGTCCGAATGCCATTAATGTTTATCGTTGCAGTGCGGTATGCCTGGCGTGTGTTCATCAGTTGTAGGGGGGTGTCATCAAGCGATGGTGTTGAAAACCGGACTGCTGTCGTCTATCGCCACCCCCGGCGCTCCTCGCCACACTAAGTTGTTCAACATTCCCCGGCCCCTCCCAGCGTATGGCGAGGACTATCCTCAATCGTCGCGTTCGTATCTTCATTCTGTTCCTGTTGGTCCATTTCTTGCGCCCAGTCCCCCAGCATATTTCCGGAACTGGCCGAAGGATGATAGGCAACGTGGTCACCGCTCTGATGTTGGCCAATTGTCATCTTCACTTCTGCCTGTCACCAGAAGGAGAGGTCAAGTTAACTTCGCTGTGCAATTCCTGCACCGTCATCTCGGTATCTGTTGAATCCACTGGTCTCAGGTCGATACTGTCGTTGTCGTCCACTGTCCCCTCGGGACTATGGCTATCGTCAGCAGAAGTCAGTCGACGCTTCTTTCTTCTCTTCGGCGAACGCTGATTCCGTTGCCTGCTTCCGCATCGGCTGTTTGGGTTGCGTATCCTCCGTCTTTGGCCTGGCCTGTCACGCTCTCGGTGGAAGTACTGGCAGCCACCACGGTTGAGCCTGGAGCGACCGTCAGCTGCATCTGTTGTGTGGTGTCCTGTGTCTGCTGTGGTGGAACCGGTGGTCGGAGTTCCAGTCCGTTGGTGTCCATGTGCTCTATAGGGCGCATCTGCTGGTGCCCATCGGAAATCTCCCTCACGTCTCCTCTCAGGGCTTCCACGAAGGTCAACGGTAATACAGTCATCTCCCGGGTTCGATTCCCGGCGGGGTCATGGATTTTCTCTGCCTCGTGATGACTGGGTTTTGTGTGATGTCTTTAGGTTAGTTAGGTTTAAGTAGTTCTAAGTTCTAGGGGACTGATGACGATAGATGTTAAGTCCCACAGTGCTCAGAGCCAGCCATTAATACAGTCATCTGTTGTGGCGCCTGAACGTCATCCCGTGGGGTTTGCACTAAACGTCGCTGGAGGCGCTCCGAGCGGACGTGACCTTCTTTCCCGCACCCCGAGCAAATGCGAGGTTGTCCATCATAGATTAAATCGCTCGACAACCTCCTATGTACAAATAAGAAGGGAAGTGCTTTCGCTGTTCTATCCCTATTTTTGTCTCACACCATTTAGGACGGGGTATGTGGTAAAACTCGTACATTTTTCGGCCACATGGGATAGAACTGTACCGTATGGTCGAAAGGCGTCGGCCACAAGTTCAGACGGGACCTCAAATGGATGTTCGAAGACCCGTATAGTGCGTATCCCCATTCCAGCGTGATCGACCATAACCGGACCAACATTACCCGTCGGCATGACAGAAATAATACCCGTTCGGCGATCGTTGAAGACGTCTTTCGCAAGCAGCCTCGTCAATAAGCTTGACATAGACGACGCTTGAAACGATCGATAAATGGATTCCCACGATTTCCTGTGGATCGATTTTTACCTCTTCTCTTAAAAACCGTTCAATCTAGTGTGCCTTTGGTCGTGTATAGTCGTCTGCAAAACTGAATTTCAAAGTCGTTTTTTTGTACGAGTGTGCCATCTCGTCCTAGACTCACAACACCGCAGCCGCGAAGCTGCTCCGAAGTAAACAAACAGGCGCGCGCACCACAGCGCGGCCGGCGGGCAACACGGTCCGCAGTGTGTCACTGCCGAAGGTAGACTGTCTTGCACGCTCCCCGTGAGACCTACATTCCCATCTTAACATCCACACACTACATTCGTAGTGCCCCTGCCCATTACACTCATTACTCGCGGCAGACAATCTTACTGAGTGCCGTAAGGGTTCGGGCAATGCGTGTGCATCCGCACAGTGTAACGCCGGAAATGCGTATCCCCCTATTTCCATCTATTGTACTATAATTTTTTTCCTTGTTTTGTTACCTCAAGATATGACATTTCTGTCTCTTTATATATTGTAATTGCTTTACTGTTTATATATATATATATATATATATATATATATATATATATATATATATATATATGTCGATGTATAATTGGTTGTTTTGTAAATATTATTTGTATTTTTACGCTGGGTCTTGCCTAGGGAAAACTATGCTATCGAACGAATACGTCGATAGGTCGTGTGGAGAACCAGAGTGTTTAGGATCTTTGGTGGTGTTAACTCTGCCGCGTGGAGTGCGGGCTGAGCAGACGGAGTCTGGCTGGAGTAGCGAGTGGAGCAGGTGTGTTGTGTGAAGCTCCCGCGAGTTGCCGTGCTTTCGGGGTTTGGCAGCATGTAATTGCGTTCGACTTGCGATGATAGTTTCTGACATGGTGTCGCGGACTGGAAGCATTAGCTGGCGCATATCAAGAGCCCGTTTCGTCTGGTGACCGTGTCGAGAAGAAGGCGCGCCAACATCCAGCTTCTGCAACAGCGACGGCCGACAATGAGTGACTGTCGCCACTTCCTCGATCGACGGCGTCGAACCTTCAATCAACCAACAAGGAAGACTGGAAGCACGTAAAGTTTTAGAACTGTATGGCAGACCTCAGCTTTTCAAACTGTCCCATTTTCGTAACTATAATTACAGCAGCTTAGCATGAACCTTTGTTGCTCATTGTCCCAATTGCTTTGCCAAGCAGGGTCCCTTCCTTTTCCGAAATGAGCCCGAGTGTCGTTGAAATTCAAACGCCAGCATAATTTTATTTCACTGCTTTAATTTCAAAGTTCAGTTAAGGTATTCATAGCTGGCTACAATATTTAGATTGCACAAGCACAAATTAAGAGTGCGAGTTTTGTTACCGTATTTTAGTTACCTGTGACTGCAGCTTAGCTTGGTACGTACTAAATTTTACTATTGTTAATTGTTCAGAATCGTTTAATTCAAGTTCAAAGTTAAATCTCTTCTTTCTAAATTGCGTAGATTCAAGTAGCTTTAGAAATGATTGTTGAGGTGGTCCAAGACTAACCGTATTTTACTGAATTTCATTGTGTTTCAGAAAGAAAGCTCACTATTAACTTCAGTCACTAAATTAACTTTCGATTTTCCTGTTTTATTAATTCTTTTGCTAAATTAAGTCAGAGTGTAGCGAAATTTATTACTTCTGACAAACTTTCAGTTTTCACACAACACGTGTCAACCTTCAGTTGCCACGCTTCTAGTGCGAATTATATGTGTAATAACGTTTTTTTCAGTTACTATAGTAATTGTCCTTAGGACTGGCGACTGTAATTTCCCCCAAATCTCAAATATCTAATTACTGCTAGTTAATTGTTAACGTAACGGCTGCACATTTACTTTCTTTATTAACTTTACCCCTTTTCAAAATTAATTTCCACCAGTTTCATTAGCACTTTTCCTTTCATTTAGATGTAACCCTTTCCTCACTCTTTACCGACAGATTAACTTCGGTGACGATTGCTTTTCCAAAATTTCCATTAGGTACACGCGGTTTAATTTTTCACTGTCATTAAGGTCGATAAGTGAGGGGGAGGTTACAACAGAAGAAGGTCAATGGCCAGTTAGCCTTGACTACATGGTCAGCGATGGTATCAGTTCTTTCGGTGCGAAAGAGCAGATAACATCTTCATGAAAATCTAATCATGCCACGCCCTTAAGAACTGGCAGGATGTAAGATCGTCTCGGCCAATGCGATCTGCTGTCACCCACTGACAAACGAATACCGAATCAAACCAACACTGCAGTAGTTTGTTATAGAGTCGGTAGACAGCGCAGCATGTGTGGATCTTCATTCAGGCCTACAAGCATTTAAATACTGGTCACTGGATCTTAATTTTTGAATACGCTTCATATGGGTCAAAAGGCTCTGAGCACTATGGGACTTAACTGCGGAGGTCATCAGTCCCCTAGAACTTAGAACTACTTAAACCTAACTAACGTAAGGACAACACACATATCCAAGCCTGAGGCAGGATTCGAACCTGCGACCGCAGCGGTCGCGCGGCTCCAGACTGTAGCGCCTAGAACCGCTCGGCCACTCCGGCCGGTACGCTTCATATGTTCGAAAGTCAAACTACAATTGGCGGAAGTAATATGAGTCTGTAATTCACCGGGTTTGCTCCCGTTTCCCTTCATGAGTATTGGCGTGAGGTACATATCTTTCTTCAAGCGACAGGTCCTACGCAATTTTGTGTATGGAGCTATGGTAGCAGTATATTCTGAAAGCAGCCGAATTGGTATACAATCTGGATTGGAAGATTAGTCTTTGTGAAGTAATTTGAGTTGTTTCACTACACCGAGAATATCTGCTTCTAAGTACTCATCTTGGCAGCTCTCCCTGATTCGAATTCTGGAACATTTACGAGAAAAATTTCGGAAAAACGCATTTAGTAACTCCGTTTCAGTGTAGCTGTCATCAGTAACACTGCCATCACTACTGTGCAGTAAAGACATTGACTAGGTCTTGCCGCTGGTGCACTTTACATACGAGCAGAATCTCTTTGTATGTCCTACCACATTTCAAGACTGAATCTAGTTGTGGAAACTACTAAAATCATATCGCATTCAAGTTAGCGCTAAATTTCGAGTTTCTGTAAAACTTGGCCAGTTTTCGAGATTTTATACTGTTCCAATGTGACATATTTTTTTTCGTTGCTTCTGTAACAGTGGAACAGGGAATTGTATCTATGCTTTATATATCTAGAAAAGGCATATGACCGGGTTCCTAGGAGGAAGTTATTGTCTGTTCTACAAGATTATGGAATAGGAGGCAAACTTTTTCAAGCAATTAAAGGTCTTTACATGGATAGTCAGGCAGCAGTTAGAGTTGACGGTAAATTGAGTTCATGGTTCAGAGTAGTTTCAGGGGTCAGACAAGGCTGCAACCTGTCTCCACTGTTGTTCATATTATTTATGGATCATATGTTGAAAATAATAGACTGGCTGGTTGAGATTAAGATATGTGAACACAAAATAAGCAGTCTTGCATATGCGGATGACTTAGTTGTGATGGCAGATTCGATTGAAAGTTTGCAAAGTAATATTTCAGAGCTAGATCAGAAATGTAAGGACTATGGTATGAAGGTTAGCATCTCCAAAACGAAAGTAATGTCAGTGGGAAAGAAATATAAACGGATTGAGAGCCAAATAGGAGGAACAAAGTTAGAACAGGTGGACGGTTTCAAGTACTTAGGATGCATATTCTCACAGGATGGCAGCATAGTGAAAGAACTGCAAGAAGGAAGTCAGTACCAAGACTAAGTTATCTGTGCACCGTTCAATCTTCCGACCAACTTTGTTGTATGGGAGCGAAAGCTGGGTGGATTCAGGTTACCTTATCAACAAGGTTGAGGTTACGGATATGAAAGTAGCTAGGATGATTGCAGGTACTAGTAGATGGGAACAATGGCAGGAGGGTGTCCACAATGAGGAAATCAAAGAAAAACTGGGAATGAACTCTATAGATGTAGCACTCAGGGCGAACAGGCTTAGATGGTGGGGTCATGTTACAAGCATGGGAGAAGCAAGGTTACCCAAGAGACTCATGGATTCAGCAGTAGAGGGTAGGAGGAGTCGGGGCAGACCGAGGAGAAGGTACCTGGATTCGGTTAAGAATGATTTTGAAGTAATAGGTTTAACATCAGAAGAGGCACCAATGTTAGCACTGAATAGGGGATCATGGAGGAACTGTATAAGGGGGGCTATGCTCCATATTGAACGCTGAAAGGCATAATCAGTCTTAAATGATGATGATGATGATGATGATCTGTAACAGTGTTCTCACCTGTTCTAATTTCTTTGGTGTAAACCTCTCAGCTGCTGTCGCTACTATCTCTTTGAATCTAAGCCACATCTGGTCTAGAAATCAGACAGCAAGGTTTTGACACATAAGAAAGAAAGGCCGAAGGAGTCAAAAGGGTGTTAAGAATGTCGTCCAGATGCGCGTCGCACAGCGAACTGTTGTTTTCGACCGCTAAATTGGTGAGAATCAACACCCGAAGGCAAGGGCTGGGGTCATTGACGCTCTTTATACCACTCCAGGGGTCCTTTTCGCGTCCATTCTGAGCGGCGGTGTGTCGGAAATATTTTTCTCGGCCACTTGCATGAAAATCTCGTAATTTCAACGCTCAGCACCGCGGCTCAGATCATCATCGTGAATTGCAAGTAAGAGGGGCTGCGACAATAAGTGCTTAACTAGTGAAAGTAAAATTGAAACAGGTGTCGAGCCATTAGTTCATTCTCCTTGTCGGACAGGGAGCCACAAATCCCATCTCCTGTGGAACCTAGTAAAGGACAACCGTTGTCCAGGGAGTGGATATTAAACATAATTACACTCCTGGAAATGGAAAAAAGAACACATTGACACCGGTGTGTCAGACCCACCATACTTGCTCCGGACACTGCGAGAGGGCTGTACAAGCAATGATCACACGCACGGCACAGCGGACACACCAGGAACCGCGGTGTTGGCCGTCGAATGGCGCTAGCTGCGCAGCATTTGTGCACCGCCGCCATCAGTGTCAGCCAGTTTGCCGTGACATACGGAGCTCCATCGCAGTCTTTAACACTGATAGCATGCCGCGACAGCGTGGACGTGAACCGTATGTGCAGTTGACGGACTTTGAGCGAGGGTGTATAGTGGGCATGCGGGAGGCCGGGTGGACGTACCGCCGAATTGCTCAACACGTGGGGCGTGAGGTCTCCACAGTACATCGATGTTGTCGCGAGTGGTCGGCGGAAGGTGCACGTGCACGTCGACCTGGGACCGGACCGCAGCGATGCACGGATGCACGCCAAGACCGTAGGATCCTACGCAGTGCCGTAGGGGACCGCACCGCCACTTCCCAGCAAATTAGGGACACTGTTGCTCCTGGGGTATCGGCGAGGACCATTCGCAACCGTCTCCATGAAGCTGGGCTACGGTCCCGCACACCGTTAGGCCGTCTTCCGCTCACGCCCCAACATCGTGCAGCCCGCCTCCAGTGGTGTCGCGACAGGCGTGAATGGAGGGACGAATGGAGACGTGTCGTCTTCAGCGATGAGAGTCGCTTCTGCCTTGGTGCCAATGATGGTCGTATGCGTGTTTGGCGCCGTGCAGGTGAGCGCCACAATCAGGACTGCATACGACCGAGGCACACAGGGCCAACACCCGGCATCATGGTGTGGGGAGCGATCTCCTACACTGGCCGTACACCACTGGTGATCGTCGAGGGGACACTGAATAGTGCACGGTACATCCAAACCGTCATCGAACCCATCGTTCTACCATTCCTAGACCGGCAAGGGAACTTGCTGTTCCAACAGGACAATGCACGTCCGCATGTATCCCGTGCCACCCAACGTGCTCTAGAAGGTGTAAGTCAACTACCCTGGCCAGCAAGATCTCCGGATCTGTCCCCCATTGAGCATGTTTGGGACTGGATGAAGCGTCGTCTCACGCGGTCTGCACGTCCAGCACGAACGCTGGTCCAACTGAGGCGCCAGGTGGAAATGGCATGGCAAGCCGTTCCACAGGACTACATCCAGCATCTCTACGATCGTCTCCATGGGAGAATAGCAGCCTGCATTGCTGCGAAAGGTGGATATACACTGTACTAGTGCCGACATTGTGCATGCTCTGTTGCCTGTGTCTATGTGCCTGTGATTCTGTCAGTGTGATCATGTGATGTATCTGACCCCAGGAATGTGTCAATAAAGTTTCCCCTTCCTGGGACAATGAATTCACGGTGTTCTTATTTCAATTTCCAGGAGTGTATTTGTATGGAAGATATTCCGCAATATAGTAAAAACACACACACACACACACACACACACACACACACACACACACACATATATATATATATATATATATATATATATATATAACAGATTTCGAATAAGTCCACAGCTGTATGACTGTGTAGTGCATCAGAAAAACTACAGATATTTAAGGGAAGAGAAGGTGCATTTTGTACAAAAACTGGCGTTTGCGAGTTTCAAGGATCCTCTATACAATTTACAGGATGTGGGTGATAGTGTCCTACTACGTAACGCCCTTCAAATTGTTTCAAGGGGAGCACGAGATAGCTGCATAAATTCAAACAGAGCTACAGAATTGGAAAAAGGAAGGTAACGAAATTTCAGTCAGCTTGATGATGCGCAGCAAACTGTGGAATTGTGGCGAAACAAGCGCTGCACCATTGTGAGAGGTACGGAGGCAACCTAGTGTGCCGTGACTTACCTCAGTCCACTGCTACTAACGCCGCGTCATTACATAGCGCCTGTGCATAGCGCACAAAGTGTTGCAACCTAACCTGGGAATGAAATTAAAAATTAAAATAACATTTCCAAACACGGTCACGATATGATTCAGTATATTTATGCAAAAACTGTTAAATCTCAGAATGATCAGGTGAATAAATTTTGCTAAAAATATTATTTTAACAAAGAAAGAAGTGGCACCAAATAATGAAGTTAGAGAGCCAAAAACTGTCAGAATGTCAGAATGTCACAATCAAAAGTTACAAGTTTCAACTCGATCGGTGCAATATTTTGGTCAAAATCGGCGTTTTTATGAAAAATTGAAGGCACTAAGTACTAGACAAAGAAAGACGAAAATTTGCATGTAGCCTCAGTTTGATATAAAAACATTAACTATCTGTCTCCACTAAGCTACCCGTATTAGCTTTCAAGTTATTTACTAAAAACAAAATTTGGAACAAATCGTCCCTACTCATAATAGATTAATTGTGATTTGCATTTGTTTTGAAAAGTTCTCATTACGGCACTCAATCATTACAAGGAATCTTAAAGACGTAGTTCAGAGATCCTGTTCTACTGTCAGTTCCATTCTAAAAATTCTAGCTGGCAAAGTTTAAATGAAGTTGATCTAAGACTTTTTCAGTAACACCTTAAATCTATTCATATAAAATGTAATAAGATTGTAAATTGTTACTCAGCAGAGATATTAATTAATACGTATCCAAGAAAGGAGCCATTTAGTTGCTGCTATCTATCCCTAGAGCGGTTGGCATCATACACTCCTGGAAATTGAAATAAGAACACCGTGAACTCATTGTCCCAGGAAGGGGAAACTTTATTGACACATTCCTGGGGTCAGATACATCACATGATCACACTGACAGAATCACAGGCACATAGACACAGGCAACAGAGCATGCACAATGTCGGCACTAGTACAGTGTATATCCACCTTTCGCAGCAATGCAGGCTGCTATTCTCCCATGGAGACGATCGTAGAGATGCTGGATGTAGTCCTGTGGAACGGCTTGCCATGCCATTTCCACCTGGCGCCTCAGTTGGACCAGCGTTCGTGCTGGACGTGCAGACCGCGTGAGTCGACGCTTCATCCAGTCCCAAACATGCTCAATGGGGGACAGATCCGGAGATCTTGCTGGCCAGGGTAGTTGACTTACACCTTCTAGAGCACGTTGGGTGGCACGGGATACATGCGGACGTGCATTGTCCTGTTGGAACAGCAAGTTCCCTTGCCGGTCTAGGAATGGTAGAACGATAGGTTCGATGACGGTTTGGATGTACCGTGCACTATTCAGTGTCCCCTCGACGATCACCAGTGGTGTACGGCCAGTGTAGGAGATCGCTCCCCACACCATGATGCCGGGTGTTGGCGCTGTGTGCCTCGGTCGTATGCAGTCCTGATTGTGGCGCTCACCTGCACGGCGCCAAACACGCATACGACCATCATTGGCACCAAGGCAGAAGCGACTCTCATCGCTGAAGACGACACGTCTCCATTCGTCCCTCCATTCACGCCTGTCGCGACACCACTGGAGGCGGGCTGCACGATGTTGGGGCGTGAGCGGAAGACGGCCTAACGGTGTGCGGGACCGTAGCCCAGCTTCATGGAGACGGTTGCGAATGGTCCTCGCCGATACCCGAGGAGCAACAGTGTCCCTAATTTGCTGGGAAGTGGCGGTGCGGTCCCCTACGGCACTGCGTAGGATCCTACGGTCTTGGCGTGCATCCGTGCGTCGCTGCGGTCCGGTCCCAGGTCGACGGGCACGTGCACCTTCCGCCGACCACTGGCGACAACATCGATGTACTGTGGAGACCTCACGCCCCACGTGTTGAGCAATTCGGCGGTACGTCCACCCGGCCTCCCGCATGCCCACTATACGCCCTCGCACAAAGTCCGTCAACTGCACATACGGTTCACGTCCACGCTGTCGCGGCATGCTACCAGTGTTAAAGACTGCGATGGAGCTCCGTATGCCACGGCAAACTGGCTGACACTGACGGCGGCGGTGCACAAATGCTGCGCAGCTAGCGCCATTCGACGGCCAACACCGCGGTTCCTGGTGTGTCCGCTGTGCCGTGCGTGTGATCATTGCTTGTATAGCCCTCTCGCAGTGTCCGGAGCAAGTATGGTGGGTCTGACACACCGGTGTCAATGTGTTCTTTTTTCCATTTCCAGGAGTGTAGTTGTTTCTAATAGGGAAATTATTATTATTATTAGAGATATTACTTTATATCGCCCACATGGACCATGCATCTTGCCGTTGGTGGGGAGGCTTGCGCACCTCAGTGATACAGATAGACGTACCGTAGGTGCAACCACAACGGAGGGGTATCTGCTGAGAGGCCAGACAAACGTGTGGTTCCTGAAAGGGGCAGCACCCTTTTCAGTAGTGTAGGGAAAACAGTATGGATGATTGACTCATTTGGCCTTGTAACATCGACCAAAACGACCTCCCTGTGCTGGTACTGTGAACGGCTGAGAGCAAGGGGAAACTGCAGCTGTAATTGTTCCCGACGGAAAGCAGCTTTACTGTATGATTAAATGATGATCGCATCCTCTTGGGTAAAATAATCCGAAGGTAAAGTAGTCCCCCTTTCGGATCTTCTGGCGGGGACTACTCAGGAGGATGTCGTTATCAGCAGAAAGAAAACGCGTCCTACGGATCGGAGCGTGGAATGTCAGATCCCTTAATTGGGCAGGTACGTTATAAAATTTAAAAAGGGAAATGGATAGGTTAAAATTAGATATAGTGGGAATTAGTGAAGTTCGGTGGCAGAAGGAACAAGACTTCTGGTGAGGTGAATATAGGGCTATAAATACAAAATCAAATAAGGGTAATGCAGGAGTAGGTTTAATAATGAATAAAAAATAGGAAATAGGAACGCGGATAAACTACTACGACCAGCAAAGTGAACGCATTATTGTAGCCAAGGTAGACACGAAGCCCATGGTTACCACAGTAGTACAAATTTATATGCAAACTAGCTCCGCAGATGATGAAGAGATTGAAGAAATGTATGATGTGATAAAAGAAATTGTTCAGATAGTGAAGGGAGGTGAAAATGTAATAATCATGGGGAACTGGAATTCGATAGCAGGAAAAGAAAGAGAAGGAAAAATAGGAGGTGAATATGGACTGCAGGTAAGGAATGAAAGAGGAAACCGCCTGGTAGAATTTTGCGCAGAGAATAACTTAATAACAGCTAACACTTTGTTTAAGAATTATGAAATAAGGTTGTATTTGTGGAAGAGCCTGGAGATCTTCGAAGGTTTCAGATAGATTGTATAATGTAATGTAATGCATAATTGTAAGACATTCCAAGGGGCAGATGTGGACTCTGACCACAGTTTATTGGTTACGAACTGTAGATTAAAACTGAAGAAACTACAAAAAGGTAGGAATTTAATGAGATGGGACCTGGATAAACTGAAATGACCAGAGGTTGTAAAAAACTTCAGAGAGAGAATTAGGGAACAATGGACAAGAACAGGGGAAAGATATACAGTAGTCGAAGAATGGGTAGCTTTGAGAGATGAAATAGTGATGGCAGCAGAGGGATCAGGTAGGTAAAAAGACGAGGGCTAGTAGAAATCCTCGGGTAACAGAAGAGGTACTGAATTTGATTGGTGAAAGGAGAAAATATAAGAATGCAGTAAATGGAGCATGCGAAAAGGAATACAAACGTCTTAAAAATGAGGTAGACAGGAAGTGCAAAGTAGCTAAGCAGGGATCGTTAGAGAACAAATGTAAGGACGTAGAAGCATGTATGACTAGTGGTAAGATAGATAATGCCTACAGGACAATTAAAGAGACCTTTGGGAAAAAGAAAACCACCTGTATAAATACCAAGAAGTCAGACGGAAAACCAGTCCCAAGCAAAAGAGGGAAAGCAGGAAAGTAGAGGGAATACATAGGGGGTCTATACAAGGGAGATATTCTTGAGGACAATATTATGGAAATGGAAGAGGACGTAGTTGAAGATGAAATGGGAGATATTATACTACATGAAGAATTTGACTGAGCTCTGAAAGAGCTAAGTCGAAACAAAGGCCCGAGAGTAGACCACATTCCATTAGAACTACTGATAGCCTTGGGAGAGCCAGCCATGACAATATTCCATCTGGCGATCAAGATGTATGAGTCAGGAGAAATAGCCTCGGCCTGCAAGCAGAATATAATAATTCCAATATCAAAGAAAGCCGGTGCTGACAGGTGTGAAAATTACCGAACTATCAGTCTAATAAATCACCGTTGCAAATACTAACACAAATTCTTTAAAGTCGAATGGAAAAACCGGTTGAAACTGTCCTCGAGGAAGATCGGTTTGGATTCCCTAGAAATGTTGGAACACGCGAGGGAATATTGACCCTAAGATTTATCTTAGAAAATTGGTTAAGGAAATACAAATCTCTGTTTCTAGCATTTATAGACTTAGAGAAAGCTTTTGACAATGTTGACTGGATTACTCTTTTTCAAATTCTGAAGATGGTAGGGATAAAAGGATAAAATACAGGGAGCGGAAAGCTATTTCAATTTGTACAGAAACCAAACAGCAGTTATAAGAGTCGAGGGGCACGAAATGGAAACAATGAGAAGGGAGTGAGACAGGGTTGTAGCCTGTCCCTGATGTTATTCAATCTGTATATTGAGGAAGCAGTAAACGAAACAAAAGAAAAATTTGGAGTAGGAGAAGAAATAAAAACTTTGAGGTTTGGCGAGGACATTGTAATTCTGCCAGAGATAGCGAAGGACCTGGAAGAGCAGCTGAACGGAATGGACAGTGTCTTGAAAGAAGAGTATAAGATCAACATCAACAAAAGCAAAACGAGGATAATGGAATGTAGTCGAATTAAATCAGATGATGCTGAGGGAATTAGATTAGGAAATTAGAAACGTAAAGTAGTAGATAAGTTTTGCTATTTGGGGAGCAAAATAACTGTTGATGGTCGAAGTAAAGAAGATATAAAATGTAGACTGGCTATGGCAATGAAAGCGTTTCTCAATAAGAGAATTTTGTTAACATCGAGTATAGATTTAAGTGTCAGGAAGTCTTTTCTGCAAGTATTTGTATAGAGTGTAGCCATGTATGGAAGTGAAACATGGACAATAAATAGTTTAGACAAGAATAGAATAGAAGCTTTCGAAATGAGGTGCTACAGAAGAATGCTGAAGATTAGATGGGTAGATCACATAACTAATGAGGAGGTACTGAATAGAACTGGGGAGAAGAGGAATTGGTGGCACAACTTGACTAGAAGAAGGGATTGGTTTGTAGGAGAAATTCTGAGGCATCAAAAGATCTCCAATTTAGTATTGGAGGAAAGCGTGGAGGGTAAAAATCGTAGAGGGAGACCAAGAGATGAATACGCAAATCAGATTCAGAACGATGTAGGTTGCACCAGTTATTCGGAGATGAAAAAGCTTGCACAGGATAGAGTAGCATGGAGAGCTACATCAAACAAATCTCTGGACTGAAGACCACAACAACAACGACATTATTTGATATTGTGTGTGTGTGAACTTTTGCTGAATGTATCTATCAGTTAGAACTAAAAATGTTAATTTATAGTTATAGTTCCTGATCACGCTGAGTAAATAGCAAGCAGGAACATTTTCTTTCAGTGAGCACAAGAATGATGTGGACTCGCAGACTGTAACTTACGTATGTTCTCTATCGCTTTCTGACTGATCGCAAAAATAGTTTTCAGGCTCTTGTATATGACGATGATAAATTACCTGCCGCCCCACGTATTGAGCATTGCCCGGGAAAGTGAACAGTGAAAGTGATCCTTACAAAACAGGAAACTCGGTACGCACTAACAGAATACCGAAGTGAAATATGCAGAATAGTGTTAAGAATTTGCTCCTGGGTGTGGAAACAAAACTGTGAATGTTAGAAGTTGTAGCGTGGAACGTGATGGGAGGAGGTAGGAAGACGACACTGCAACACCGCTCCTACTGACGCTGATGTTAGAAGAAGACGGCGCATCATCATGGAGCTACTGAGTGCTGAGTGCGTTCACCTGAGCCCAGCTCCGTTTGCAGTAGACGCTACACGCCGCCATCTTCACCGTCACAGGTGCTGCTGTTGCCTGCATTACATCGCAGTGCATTGCATCACGCTTGCTGGTACACCGCGCCGGCATCACTTGTCGAAATCAAGCAATTAAGTCAAGACAAGAATGATTGAAGTATTTGTTAATTGCTTCTAACAGTCTGTAACCTCCCCCTCACTTATCGACCTTAATGACAGTGAAAACTTAAACCGCGTGTACCTAATGGAAATTTGGGAAAAGCAATCGTCACCGAAGTTAATCTGTCGGTAAAGAGGGAGGAAAGGGTTACATCTAAATGAAAGGAAAAATGTAAGGGAAACTGGTGGAAATTAATTTTGAAAAGGGGTGAAGTTAATAAAGAAAGTAATTGTGCGGCCATTACGTTAACAATTAACTAGTGGTAATTAGATATTTGAGATTGGGAGAAATTACGGTCGCCAGTCCTAAGGACAATTACTATAGTAACTAAAAAAGAAAGGTTATTACACATATAATTAGCACTAGAAGCGTGGCAACTGAAGGTTGGCACGTGTAGTGTGAAAACTGAAAGTTTGTCAGAAGTAATAAATTTCGCTACACTCTGACTTAATTTAGCAAAAGTATTAATAAATCCGGAAAATCGAAAGTTAATTTAGTGACTGAAGTTAATAGTGAGTTTTCTTTCTGAAGCACATCGAAATTCAGTAAAATACGTTTAGTCTTGGACTACCTCAACAATCATTTCAAAAGCTACTTGAATATACGCAATTTAGAAATAAGGGATTTAACTTAGAAACTTGAATTAAATGATTCTGAACAATTAAAAATAGTAAAATTTAGTACGTACTAAGCTGACCTGCAGTCACAGGTAAGCTAAAATACGGTAACAAAACTTGCACTCTTAATTTGTGCTTGTCTAATCTAAATATTGTAGCCAGCTATGAAAACCTTAACTGAACTTTGAAATTAAAGCAGTGATATCGAATGATGCTGGCGTTCGAATTTCAACGACACTCGTGTTCATTCCGGAAAAGGAAGGGACCCTGCTTGGTAATGCAATTGAGACAATGAGCAACAAAGGTTCATGCTACATTGCTGTAATTTTGTGATTTGAACAGTTTGAAAAGCTGAGGTCTGCCATACAGTTCTAAAACTTTACGTGCTTCCAGTCTTCCTTGTTGGTTGATTGAAGGTTTGAAGCCGTCGATCAAGGAGGTGGCGACAGTCACTCATTGTCGGCCGTCGCTGTTGCAGAAGATGGATGTTGGCGCGCCTTCTTCTCGACACGGTCACCAGGCGAAACGGGCTCTTGATGTGCGCCAGCTAATGCTTCCCGTCCGTGACACCGTGTCAGAGGCTATCATAGCAAGTCGAGTGCAATTACATGCTGCCCAACCCCGAAAGCGTGGCAACTCGCGGGAGCGTCACACAACACACCTGCTCCACTGCACTACCCCAGCCAGACTCTCTCTGCTCTGCCCGCGCTCCACGCGGCAGAGTTAACACTCCCAAAGATCCTGAACACTCTGGTTCTCCACACGACCTATCGACGTATTTATAATAATATTTACAAAATAATATTTACAAAACAAAACAATTATACATCGACATAAATGCATAAATATATATATATACAAACAGTAAAACAAATACAATATATAAAAACACAGAAATGTCGTATCTTCAAGTAACAAAATAAGGAAAAAAATTTATAGTGCAGCAGATGGAAATAGGAGGATATGCATTTCCGGCGTTACAAGTCTGTTAAAAGTGGAATCTAATGATAAAGATACTATATAAGTTAAGATGGAACCGGTCTCTGATGATGAATCCTCAGAATTTGATACTGAAATTAACAAGGATGGTTCCGTCAAAATAATAAATCCAGAATCTGAAGGTGATTTGTCCTAAGTAGAATCAGAAGTAAATTTTAATGTTACTAGGGAGTTATAAACGGTTTGTGATGATGAGATAACTGAAGGTGAAGTCAAAAAAGAAAAAGTAGAACTAATAGAGTTTACAGATAGTGAAACAGAGTTAAGTATTTCTGAAACTCAATCAAGCCAGGGAATGGTAGAATTTCTTTGAAACCAGTGTAAACGCCAAGCGGCAAGATAAGAGACACCAAACTGGGTGCAATTACTATTTTCTATACCTGAATTACATAATAAAGAACCGAACAGTAAGACTGCGTCTAATAATAAAGAACTAAAGGATAGTAATGAAGGAGTAAGCAGTAAGGTTGAACCCAATAGTAAAGAACTAAAGGATGAAATTGTCTCAAAATTGAACAATTTAAGTTATGAAATTGATTCTAACCACTGTAATCTGCAAGTTAAAGTAGGATAACAAATGACTAAATTGCGTAGTATTTTCAGAACTGGAACTGGTCAAGTTCGCAAGGATTTCGAAGGCGCAGATGCACATATGGAAGGAATCTTCAAGTTTTCGCGGCGCAAAGGCTGCTCCATTAAGTTTCGGGAATGCAACCGCATGAATTCTGCTTCTTCTTCTAATATTTCGGCTGTATACCTTTCAGCCATCTTCAGAGAGAGCCGTACGACTGACGCTCCAGCGCTCGCTCCATCCTTTTAAACTCGCGGACCGCGCCACTGCGCATGCGGCCACAGATAAACAAGGCGCCAGTGATGTTGATCGGCGGCAAAGACGTACAATATGCATGAGTTACGTCTGTGGCTGCGCGTTCGATCTATGCTGGGAGGTCGATGTATTACTGGGAGCTGAACTGTAGCGACGTCTTTGTAAGTTCAATATTGAAAGTGCCGGATTCCATGATTTATCTAATGTGAAACCGCTGTCTCTATTAATTAAATTCTTCGTTAAGCGGATTTCAATGGCCTCTTTTACTACGGAGTCCCAGAAAGATGAAACAGAAGTCAGAATTTCGACATTTTCATATACCATAGAGTGACCAGAATCAATACAATGCTCTGCCACAGCCGATTTACTGGGTTGTAAGAGCCGAGTGTACCTGCGATGTTCCGTACACCTCTCTTGGACTGTGGATTCGTTTGTCCGATATATGAAAGGCCACATTCACATGGTATCTTATAAACTCCAGGCTTGCGGAGTAGTAAGTCATCTTTAACGGAACCCAGGAGTGCAGCCGTCTTCGCCGGTGGACGAAAAATCACTTTTACTTTATGTTTAGTGAGGATCCGTCCTATTTTGGATGAAAGGCTTCCCACGTACGGCAGGAAAGGCATGGATTTAAATGTTTCCTCGTCATCTTCTGCATTCCTTACGGACACCTTAGGTTTTATTTGTAGTGCCTTACGTATCTGTTGAGGACGGATCCTCACTAAACATAAAGTAAAAGTGATTTTTCGTCCACCGGCGAAGACGGCTGCACTCCTGGGTTCCGTTAAAGATGACTTACTACTCCGCAAGCCTGGAGTTTATAAGATACCATGTGAATGTGGCCTTTCATATATCGGACAAACGAATCCACAGTCCAAGAGAAGTGTACGGAACATCGCAGGTACACTCGGCTCTTACAACCCAGTAAATCGGCTGTGGCAGAGCATTGTATTGATTCTGGTCACTCTATGGTATATGAAAATGTCGAAATTCTGACTTCTGTTTCATCTTTCTGGGACTCCGTAGTAAAAGAGGCCATTGAAATCCGCTTAACGAAGAATTTAATTAATAGAGACAGCGGTTTCACATTAGATAAATCATGGAATCCGGCACTTTCAATATTGAACTTACAAAGACGTCGCTACAGTTCAGCTCCCAGTAATACATCGACCTCCCAGCATAGATCGAACGCGCAGCCACAGACGTAACTCATGCATATTGTACGTCTTTGCCGCCGATCAACATCACTGGCGCCTTGTTTATCTGTGGCCGCATGCGCAGTGGCGCGGTCCGCGAGTTTAAAAGGATGGAGCGAGCGCTGGAGCGTCAGTCGTACGGCTCTCTCTGAAGATGGCTGAAAGGTATACAGCCGAAATATTAGAAGAAGAAGCAGAATTCATGCGGCTGCATTCCCGAAACTTAATGGAGCATATGGAAGGAAGGTTGTCAGAAAGAATAGACCACGTATTCAAACTTTGCTCTAATCGATTTTAAGAAGTAATTAATTAAGTAAATGCTTGTCAAAATGTTATTAAGAATATAAAATGTGGCTATGTTAAATTATATAAGAATTTTGATAAAGAATTTTCTGACAGAGTGGAAGCAGTGGTACTGCAGGTAGAAGAGCTAAGTGCTAGTATTGCTAACATAGACAGTAGAGTAACCTCTGGTAGCTCTCGTAATATTACTGTACAGCAGGTTGCTTCAGGTGACGCCGTTTTCATCGGACGTCGTCAATTTTTACGTTTTGATCCAGAGAAGCAAATTTACCTTTTCGAGTTATGGAATGATTTTGAGGATGTTTTGCCAAATGCATGGCCAGAACGTGAGAAAGTTTCTTTCATAAGTAGTCATTAGTCAGGCGATCCTTTGCGACGGTCAGCTGACTTCGTGATTAGATGCAAAATTCTTTCGTAATTTAAAACTGCATTTGTTAATGAGTACTGGTCTCACGACAAACAAAACGATGTGTTGACAGAGTGGTACAAAGTTTACTCCAGATCGTCAATCAGTTAAAGAGTTCTCTACAAAGTGCGTTTCACAGCTGTCACATCTCAGAGAAAAGATGAAGCCCGAAATGATTGTCATGGGATTAGAAGGTAAGCTGTCATGGTACTGGCAGAAAAGAACCATTTCCATACCTAGAGATAATGTATAGGTTCACTGGGTGTCTGGATCTAGTAGAAAGAGTACCTCCTGTCGAGGAGTAGGTGCCAAATAATAATAGGTCTTCCAATAATCATGAAAAAAACCGAAATAATGTCAGTGGAAACGTGAATGTTAGAAGTACGAAGGTTCAGAATACATGATTTAATTAACGTAGTCAAGGGTGTGTTAGAGGAAGAGGACACAGACAGCCACTGCGATTTCGCAGTAACTATTATGGCAAAGGCAGAAACGTAAATAAGGTGCCGTTGAGCCAAGACGGAGAGCAGAATGCTTCCCTACCTGATTTTGACCCGCATGGACGGAATAGGTCGCGTATGGGATACTAAGTCCCGTCTGTGAGGAAACTGGCGCTCAACAGGCGGAAAGATTAACACAACCAGTAACAAAAACATGGACCACAGTCAGTCAGCACTCCCAATCCGATAACATGGAGGATGAAACAGCAACAGACAGTACCAGCGAAGTACTAAACCACTCTCATTAAATAGTTGACAGCGTTTTGGGCACATCAGAAAAAGGGGTCAAGGAGGAAAAGGTAGACGCTACAGACAATGGGGGAGAATAAATTAACGGGTTTGAATCAGATAAGGACGAAGGTGAAATAAAGGCTTACATCTTCGACAACACTGGCAATCTGAGGTCTAAAGTTTTGGTTGAGGAAGTAGAGTCAGTTTTGTAAGATTCTGAAGAGGAGGAGTTGTTGGATGAAGGGGGCAGAATAATAATCAGGTCAAGGAACTTATTAGCTGTATTGACTTGCCACAAACTGTAGAAGCAGACGACAGTATTATAGACAACAATGTTGCTCAGGGACGCAGTTCCTGAGAAGTAGAAGCAGTTCAGTTGATGTGCAGCAATGATAGTAGAGGAGGTCGTCAAGTGCTTTGACTTAAAATTGATGGACAGGTTGGAAAAGGCAGGTGCAGAAGTAGAGGTTGATGACCGGTGAGTCGAAGCATAAATGTACTGAACAGGATTACTTTAACTGGAAACAGATTAAAAAGGATTTATTAAAAGACTTTTATGAGGAACCTGTTCTAACTAAAATAACTCACCATATTATGAAAACTAAAATCTCAGAAGTAACAGTGCGTTGTCTTCTTGACGTGGCAGTAAAGCAAGTGCTTTGTCCCAAGTTTTCTTTGATTCTACTCTTAATAAGAATGAATTAAGTATCATGAAAGTCAGTGGTTTAAGAATAATGGATGCTACTGGAAAAGTTTCTAGATCAGTACACGGAACTTTGATACAGATTAGTATGGGTGACATAATAACAGGTCATCCTAGCTTAATCGTGCTTGGATTAGGTGTTGGCACAGATCTTTTAACGAAATATCAAGGACAGATTGACTTTGATCAGAGCCACTTAGTACTAACTCTTCCATATTCCCGAGTAATTACAGAGCCTTTCATAGGAAATTCCATGGGCAGTAATAGTGAAGCATGAGAACTGACTACTAGAGTAATAGGGAATAAGGGAGACTTGCAAGGAAGATACTGAATCCGCTAACAATGTGCAACATGCTAATACAGAAAGGAACTGTATCTTCGAAGAAATGGAGGCTAAGGGACAATCATTAGATAAACTTCTGATAAAAAAAGATTTGGACAGAGAAAGAAAGCAAGACGCAAAATCTTCTTCCCCCTTTTAACATTTGTGAACTAGTGTTAGAACTAAAGAAAAATCTAAGAAAATTTCAGAGGAAACAAAGAAATTTGTGCATGTTTATCAAGGACCAATCAGGATAACACGTAAGCCTCATGCAGCCGCATACCGTTTGGAATATCCAAAAAGTAAGGAACTAGGTCTACAGAACAATGTAGACCTGAAGCCTTTCAAAGCTAACAGTAATTAGATGCTGCAGGGAGTCTGTCACTCTTTGGCGGATACACAGTTTGGGCACTGTGTGGTCCCTGCTAGATGAAACTTTATTTCCTTTTCAAGTTTCATTCTCTTCTTCTGTCCCACCCACACTAGAGTCTATAGGGATTCTGCCACTCTTTGGCAGACACAAAGTTTGGCGTACTGTGCAGTCCCAGGTGGATGAAACTTTATTTCCAATTGAAGTTTAATTCTCTTCTTCTGTCCTATCTTTAGAAAGTAAGAAATACATACTGTATTGTTGTACATATACTGTTAGTTTGTAATATATTATTAGTAAGTAAGAATGATTCCCGAAAATGACTATATCCAAATGATGAGTTGCAATAGAATATGACAGGCAGTTTGCAGTAGTAAATTCTAAATGTTAAAATAAAAGTGGGTAACTTTCGAGCACCAGTGACAGAAAAATAATGGTTGAAGAAAATGAACAATAAATATCCACGAAAAGGATTAGTAACAGTAAAATACAAATACTTTGCGTTAAGAAAAGTAACAGAAACTCGAAATTCCTAAAATCTGAAACAATAAACTCTGCATAAATTAATAATTTTCAATTGGAAGTAGGATTGTCTGTAGGTAAGAGGATAATAACATGGTGCCACTAGAGACAAGCCAAAGCGTTTTGATATTAATTAAAGGAGAGGTGCGGAAGCGGTGTGAGGATCACACCAAAAATATGTATAAATAATGAGGTCAGTAGGCTGATGAAGGCAAAAGGGAGAAAGAAGCGTCGAAATATGTGGATAAAGGAAAATTGAGAGAAATAGTAGTATTGAGGTCAGTAGACTGACGTAAATGGTAAAATGATGGAAAATTTGTAATTCCCTCACGTCTCGTAGACAGGTTGAGAGACGCGTAATCTTGATGAAGGCAGATGGTCAATTAACAGATAAATATTGACACATACAGACAACAATATAAGTAAACGAACGTATTCAGAAAAACATATTGTGGAGTAATGATGTAGTATAATAAAAAAAACTTTGTGATTATGAGTGTGACACAACAAAGTAACTGCTGTCGAACAAATGAGTTCTTTAGCATACTAATCAGTACGGTAATTGAACCATATGAAGACAATTTACAAAAAGGTAATTCGTTTTTCTAAGTAAAGCAACATCTAAGGCAATGAAATAAATTGCAAATGAGTCCAAAATGTCACTATTTTAAAAACCTATGTTGACTTTCAGAGCATAATAGCTATATATTTTGCAAAGTTTGTGTTTCAAGCTTAATAATGAAGTAAATTGTTACGATTTTGTGAAGTCACATGTTTCCAATAATCATTTCGAAAGAGTTAATAATAGTTTTCCATCAAATAAATTAAAAAAGAAAAATTCTTTCTGCTAACTTCTGAATTAATTACTTAAATTATAGAAGGAGAATAGAAGAAGGAATGTGTTTTGTCCTCCTTTAGATGTAAGTTGGGAACAAAAGATTAGGCAATATAATCTGTTCTCAGGGACATGGAGGCTTCACGAAGTTCAGGTTACAAGAAGCGAGAAGGAGATAGTAGTAGCACTTGTTTCTAATATTTAATTTTGTTGAGAAACAAATTTTTTCACCAAGATGAATAGCACTGCTTCAGTGTGAGAAATACTGAGGTGAGCGACTGTGACTGGACTTACCCCAGTTCTTTGCTCCTTGAGCCATGTAATCATAATGCGCCTCTGCGTAGCATAAGAAGTATCCAGCCATAATATACGAATGAAATTAAAAATTAACATAACTTTTCCAAACCTTGTCTGGGTGTGCTTCAGCATATTAATGTTAAAATTATTAAATCTCCGAATGATCAGGTGATTAAGTTTTGCTAAATATATTACTTTAAGAATAAATATGTGGTGCAAAAAATTTAGCTAGAGAGCCAAAAATTGTTCAGAATGTGCAAATGTATGTGACAATCAAAAGTTACAAGTCTCAACATGAGCGGTGCAGTATTTAGGTCAAAATTGGTTTTTACGAAAAATTGAATACGCTAAATATTAGATTAAGAAAGATGAAAATTCGTATGTAGCCTCAGTTTGATATAAAAACATTAACCATCTGGCTCCATTAAGCTGCCTGTATTAGCTTTCAAGTTATTTACAAAAAACGAAATTTGAAACGCATCGTCTCTACCCATAATATATTATTTATGATTTCTATTTGTTATGTAAATATCTAATTACAGCACTGAGTTACATTCATGAAATAGTGCAATCGTACCAAGTTTCAAGACTTTAGGGTAAATAACAATCAATACAAGGAATCTTAAAGAGGCAGTTCAGAGGTCATGTTCTACTGTCGGTTCCATTCTAAAAATTCTTTCTGGCAAAGTATAAATGCGGTTGAGCTAAAAGTTCTTCAGTAACTAAAACCAACTTAAATCCATTCGTATAAAAGGTATTACGATTGTAAATTGTCACTTAGCAGAGATATTAATTAATACGTGTACAAGAAAGTATCGCTTAGGTGATACTACAGGTGATACTAGAGTGGTTGACAGCGGATGTTCCGTTCGGTGTTCGGCGGTCCACTGCGCCCATATAGAAATACGGCCAGAGAGGCAGTAAAACGGTCACTTGACTTCACGCTGGGTTATCAATGCGCCTGTGTCACTCAAATGCTGGAATACGATGTGCCTCGGCTGACATCAGAGCTAGGCACCTAACAAATGCATGTTTTCGGTAAAAATAGGAAGTGAACTCGAGAAGACTGTACATCATCCTGGGTAGCTTAGTGTTCGTGAGAATAACTGTTTTTGTGCCGCCCCTAATGTTGACAAAACTACGTGCCAAGTGGCGAGATCATTGTCAACTTTTAAGGCGAGCAGTTGATTTTTGGTTATTACAAGTCAGGGCGATATACTAATTTACTTGGAACTCCCTGTAGAGGTCGCCTCTGAACAGTTAATACAGCTGTTTATAATAAGGAAATAATTGTTATTATGTGTGTGAATGTACACTCTTGGAAATTGAAAAAAGAACACCGTGAATTCATTGTCCCAGGAAGGGGAAACTTTATTGACACATTCCTGGGGTCAGATACATCACATGATCACACTGACAGAACCACAGGCACATAGACACAGGCAACAGAGCATGCACAATGTCGGCACTAGTACAGTGTATATCCACCTTTCGCAGCAATGCAGGCTGCTATTCTCCCATGGAGACGATCGTAGAGATGCTGGATGTAGTCCTGTGGAACGGCTTGCCATGCCATTTCCACCTGACGCCTCAGTTGGACCAGCGTTCGTGCTGGACGTGCAGACCGCGTGAGACGACGCTTCATCCAGTCCCAAACATGCTCAATGGGGGACAGATCCGGAGATCTTGCTGGCCAGGCTAGTTGACTTACACCTTCTAGAGCACGTTGGGTGGCACGGGATACATGCGGACGTGCATTGTCCTGTTGGAACAGCAAGTTCCCTTGCCGGTCTAGGAATGGTAGAACGATGGTTTCGATGACGGTTTGGATGTACCGTGCACTATTCAGTGTCCCCTCGACGATCACCAGTGGTGTACGGCCAGTGTAGGAGATCGCTCCCCACACCATGATGCCGGGTGTTGGCCCTGTGTGCCTCGGTCGTATTCAGTCCTGATTGTGGCGCTCACCTGCACGGCGCCAAACACGCATACGACCATCATTGGCACCAAGGCAGAAGCGACTCTCATCTCTGAAGACGACACGTCTCCATTCGTCCCTCCATTCACGCCTGTCGCGACACCACTGGAGGCGGGCTGCACGATGTTGGGGCGTGAGCGGAAGACGGCCTAACGGTGTGCGGGACCGTAGCCCAGCTTCATGGAGACGGTTGCGAATGGTCCTCGCCGATACCCCAGGAGCAACAGTGTCCCTAATTTGCTGGGAAGTTGCGGTGCGGTCCCCTACGGCACTGCGTAGGATCCTACGGTCTTGGCGTGCATCCGTGCGTCGCTGCGGTCCGGTCCCAGGTCGACGGGCACGTGCACCTTCCGCCGACCACTGGCGACAACATCGATGTACTGTGGAGACCTCACGCCCCACGTGTTGAGCAATTCGGCGGTACGTCCACCCGGCCTCCCGCATGCCCACTATACGCCCTCGCACAAAGTCCGTCAACTGCACATACGGTTCACGTCCACGCTGTCGCGGCATGCTACCAGTGTTAAAGACTGCGATGGAGCTCCGTATGCCACGGCAAACTGGCTGACACTGACGGCGGCGGTGCACAAATGCTGCGCAGCTAGCGCCATTCGACGGCCAACACCGCGGTTCCTGGTGTGTCCGCTGTGCCGTGCGTGTGATCATTGCTTGTACAGCCCTCTCGCAGTGTCCGGAGCAAGTATGGTGGGCCTGACACACCGGTGTCAATGTGTTCTTTTTTCTATTTCCAGGAGTGTATCTATCAGATAGAACTCAAAACTTATATTTATAGTCTTATTTCCCGATTCCGCTGAATAAACATCAATCAGGAACATTTTCTTTCAGTGAACATAAGAATAATGTGGACTTGAGACTAGAAATTATGGTCAGCATGTTCTTCATCGCTCTCTGGCTGACCGCATAAATAGTTTTCAGGCTCTTGTCAACGGCGAAGAAGAGCTTTAAGATTTTTATGCCCTAATTTAGCCGTGGCTCACAGAATCTGCCAGATAATTTGTAGGTGAGATAAACAAACTTATCCCATTGTTCAGTAAGTAATTCGTTATCAACTCCGACCAATCGGGATTTGAAGAGGAACTTCATATGAAAGAAACCCTGGAAACTATTGGTGCCAAGAGGTTTGTATGAAGCTTAACTGACATGTGCCTTTAACAAATTCTTATGCAGTTATGCCGACTGTTAACTGGGGTGGTAGATTGGGTGGAAAGTTATTTATTCGCTGCTAGGAGTTGGAAGTGCTCTGTCCCCTTCGGTTCTTTATCGTGTGCGTGATTACGCAAGCAGTAGCGAATATTCACGTCTCATGAAGCATGAGTGGGAAAATGGACCTAAATGATACGAGTACTGCTTTTGGTCAATAGCCAGTCAAAATAATTTGCTTTTGCTAGATTCCTGGTCTAAGTATAAAACCATACTTCTTTAGAGTAAACTTTCCCTCGTGAAAAGTGTGTGCCCTTGCAATTCATACAACTTGCAACCAACTACAACCAATGGCCAAACTGTGTCTGGATATTTGTTTTCCCGTGCCTATAAAACATGTTGCTGCACCATCCACAGTTACGTCTTGAAGGACAGGAATTTAACTATGAGCTCCATGACAGAGTGTTTCGCAGTCGGTTGCCTGCCATCACACTCCATCAGTTCTCATCGCCCTGTCACACCAATATGTTTCTAAATGCATTCTTTAAGAGTGGATACCTAGCTGAACGTTTTGCACGGTTTGTAGCTCCCAAGGAGTTCGCCTTCGATCTTGATAGTGTGAACCTTTGTGATCACTGTGGTTTGCCATTTTTCATTCGGTGTTCATGGTGCAAATTAATGGTTTGTTTTGAACATTTCTTGAATGTCGACGATGTCCGTTTTGTGAAGTGTAATACATACATCCCATAGAGGGTTGATCTCTGCACCATTCATTTTCTGTCGCCCTTCTCATGTACGTGGTGACTCATTAGCAGCTAATATTTTTCTTGTCATAACGCTGTCACAGCACTTTCAGGTGAGCCTTACTAAAGACTGAACTTGTGACCTCGCACTCAAGGGGGTTCGTTCTCAGTTCCTTGCCCAGTCCAGCAAGTGAACCGTCTAATTTATCCAATAGCATCGAAATTGATACTTATTCCATTTGACTTAAACTGACATTTTTCAGTCAACTGTTAACTTTGTCATGGAACTTGGTCTTTTTAATAAAGTGTATTTAATGCCCTATTGACCCATTCCTTCCATCCCCAAGCAAACCAAGAGGCAGGTCGTGGTTCACAACTCAGCTGTTACATGTTCCAGGCTTCATCATCCTAGGAGGTGTGGATACAGCTCAATAGACTCCAGAAGGGGAAAGTATGTGCAAAGAAAACTTGCACAAGTGGTTCTTTTGCACTGACAGTACGTGTGATTGTGGTGATTAGATTAGATTAGATTAGATTTACTTTCATTCCAATTGATCCGTAGCGAGGAGGTCCTCCAGGATGTGGAACATGTCAGAAAAACAACAATACATGACAAATATTTGCAACTAAAACAAATAAGCTAATGTACCATTCCACAGGTCCCAAGTGGAATGATCGTCATTTTTTAATGAACGCTAAGAGTCATTTTACAAATACTAATGCACTGAATTTAAAATAAAAAAGTTTTTTATTTATTTATAAGGTTATAAACATGTAATACAATTACTGTAATAATTATTTACAATGAATACATTACTGCACTGAAATGGTGCAGAAGTTAGATTATACTTACACACTTACACACTCACACACACACACACACACACACACACACACACACACACACACACAAATTTTCAGTGAACACATTACTGCACTGAAATTGTGCAGAAGTTATGTTGTACTTATATACAAATCAATTGGTTTTACTAAGAAATTCATCAATGGAGTAGAAGGAGTTGGCCACCAATAAATCCTTTAGGCTTCGCTTAAACTGAATTTCATTGGTTGTTAAGCTTTTTATGGCTGCTGGCAAGTTATTGAAAATGTGTGTTCCTGAATAATGCACACCTTTTTGTACAAGACTAAATGACTTTAAATCATTGTGAAGATTATTCTTATTTCTAGCATTGATTCCATGACTTGAGCTGTTGGTTTGAAAAAGTGATATATTTTTAATGACAAATTTCATTAAGGAATAAATATATTGGGAAGCTGTAGTTAGTATCCCTAGTTCCCTAAACAGGCTTCTGCAGGATGTTCTTGAGTTCACACCACATATAATTCTTACTGCACGTTTTTGTGCCCGGAAAACTTTAGCTTGGCTTGATGAATTACCCCAAAAAATAATCCCATATGACATTATGGAATGAAAGTAAGCATAGTATGCCAGCTTTTTCATTTTTATATCCCCTATGTCTGACAAAATTCGCATTGCAAACAGAGATTTGTTAAGACGCTATATTCATATAATGAGCTACACTGTAAATGAGCACACCAACAGAAGTTTCCCTCGTGGTATTAACAATCTGCATGAAGCATCCTACCAAGTGCTCCACTGGATTCAGTCTCTCGACATGCGTTTGCGATCTGGGCCGTTGAATGTTCATTTGGTTTACATAGTTGCACATACGTACTTTTTGTTTAAATATGTAGGGCAATTTTGTTGTTGTAAATGAAGCATGCACTAATAATAATAAATATTTCGCTGCAGTCGTCTTTTGGATGATCTGACAAGCAGTTACACCAGCCTTACGTATAGATAGTGTGAGAGGTCCATGACTAAGGGATTTATTGCTAGCACACTCGAGCAGATGTAATTTCGATGGATTGCTCATGCGCTGCCCGCGATATGTAAGCTATAAGAGAATCTCAGACCAGAGAGCAGTGTTGGCTGCAGTAAGAGCAGCGTCAGTAGCAGTAAGTAGTAGCTAGCAGTCTGATGTATGGAGTTGGCTGGGCCGGTCGTGGTGAGCGATGGCGGTACCTGAGCAATGTAATATAAGGTAAAAGCAGCCGCACACATGTGTAGTTTATTACAACATAATATGTACTATTGTTATATCAATTCCCATGTAAATGTTTCAGAAAAAAATCTGTTAATAGTAATCCTTTTTACAAAATTGACTTCTTGGCAATCATTCATCTGAATTTAAAGAATTTATTAATTTCTGCAATCCATGGTCATCCCGACTATCGTAAAGAAAAATCAGTCATTTCCTTTTATACATGATAAACCTAGTGTTGCGTACATAGTTCCGCGTAATCAGCGCGTACACAACTTTCCTACTTGAGCGCGCCCCGCTAAGCACAACAGCGCAGGCGCAAAGCTCGTCCGTCTCCACACTACGAGATGCCGCTGCCTTAGAGATGGACCAAATTCTGCTTCTGCCGATCCGCGTATTAATATGTAACGCAGCCAATGAGATTGCTGCTAACGCAGAACATTTTCTCCTAGCGGATCACACTCGCACAGTGATACATGAATGCGCTAGGTATTATAACGAGTGTACAGACCTCCGATTAGTCAGTCTGCATTTGTCTGCACCAGTCCGTACCAGTCTGCATTAGCCTGTACCAGTCTATAGTCAAGTTTAAGTCTGCGCCTAATAAGATTATCATATTCCTGTACATAGCCAAGAAGATAAATGAATAGTCACTTTGTCAAGTATCAGAGATGTGTGAGGATAAGATTAACGTACCGAGACAATGGAACTTCAGATTGTAAATAGCATCCAGAATCAAGTTACATAATGCCTATGCTTTCTATTATTTTAATAAATGTGTGTGAAAATTAATCGAGTTCTGTTTAAAGTTGGTCACTGTCAATCTGCTACTCTAAGTGTGCAAGTGGTATTTCTATTGTCTGACCTAACGGCAGAAGATAAACACGCCACGATAAGACCACGAGACATATTGCTGACACTGGCCTACTTCGTTAGAGCGACAAGTCAAATAATCTGATGGTGTGTGTATCGAAGGTCTTACAGTACGCACACCACACCTAGCGACCAGCATTGCACTGGGCTGCGCCAGAAAAATTTCTTATAGGAGCAGATATATACGCGTTATCCGGTGACTTCATTGAGGTAAAACTTTTCAATTTATTCAGAATGATCTTTCAGGGCCATGACGCAGCACTGCTGACGTCCAAAATTTATTAGTTTAAATTAACAGTTAATTATTGAAAGGTTGTAAGTGAGCCACAATTTTACTGAGAGGTTAGTCCCGTTATTATTGCGAGGTTACTGAATAATCAAGTGTTGCTAGCTTACACTGAGTGTGAATGTTATATTTATTTTTTTTGCTGTTGCGAGATTACAATAGACCTGACAGGGTGCTGCTAGTAAGGGATCCCAGTATGTCGTCTTCCGCTTTTCGATGTTTGTACTCTTGTTCACGCAAGACGCCAGCCACACTGCCCCACCAAACCACCGACGCGGCACTCGTGCATGCGGCGTAGGCTCGCGCGCCGCCTTAACTACATCGTTATTTGAGTAATTATATGCAAAGGTGGCAGGCTGCGGAGGCCTAATGAGAACATCAAGAATGGTGAGGAAGGAGATGCGCTGTGGAGAGGGGATAGGGAGGGGAAGAAAGGAGTTAAGAGGTAGGGGCGAGGGTGGTGGTTGAGGTGAGGAAACGAGGTAGTGGAAGGAGATCCGTGCCACAGGAGGCGCACGACGTGGCGGAGTGAGTGGGGAGTCGCATATGGAAGGAAGAATGGGAGACTAGTGTGTGTGTGTGTGTGTGTGTGTGTGTGTGTGTGTGTGTGTGTGCGTGTGTGTGTGTGTGTGTGTGTGTGTGTGTGTGAGAGAGAGAGAGAGAGAGAGAGAGAAAGAGAGAGAGTGATAGGAGCACGGACCGACGATGGATGTGCTCGGAGAGGAAGAGAAGTCCCCGGAACAAAAACGGCTAATGTCGACAAAACACGACCAAAAGGGTGTTTGTTGCAAGCAAGGGCGCATAGTTTCATTGCACGATAGTGTCGGTCCAGCGCGCGACATAGGGCGAAGAGCCGTGCAAAAACCCCACTGTCCCCAGGGAGGGAGGGCCGCCTTTGCGGGCCGCGGAGAAGCGCATTATGTCTATACGGTATAATTTTCGGAGATAAAACGAGTAACAAAATGAATAAAGTGAATTTATCACCCTGACGCGCCGAGTTTTTGTCTCACTCCGGCCCGACTGCATTCCAGCCGCCGCCTCCACCGCCCCCCAGCTCTTCCGCTGCCGCCCTCCGTGCACCGCTTTGGAATTGTGGGCGCCAGAGCACGGTCTGGTCTACACGACGACTTTTTTCGCTCGCTATTGTAGGTTTCATTGAAATCTATTCTTGAGTAGGGGCAGTTGTCTGTGCTCTGTGTTCCCTGATTTAATGTGTTAGCAAAATGTATGTAGGGCGAATTTAGATATTTCGGGAAACGAACAGAAGACTGCAGAGTCAAGTGCTAGTATTTTACGACACAACAGTAAAATTTAGTACAAAAGGATATTGATTGTATTGTATTGTATTAAACTAGGGACCTAGAAACGACGGAGAGGCCTCGTCCCCGCCGTAGCCCTCAGTGGTTCACAACTCCACAACAGGTTACAGCAGTCCACTCACCCCCACCACCGCCCCACACCGAAAACCCAGAGTTATTGCGTGAACCCCCCCCCCCTCCCCCCTCCCGGGAACGTCTCACACCAGACGAGTCTAGCCCCAAATGTTTTTCGTGATTTGGTATAGTAATTATGGTGTGTACACATACTTGGAGACAGTGTAAGTAGGCTGTTTAGGTTTTTATGTTGGAAACGTCACCTAGCGCTCTGTATGAAAATCACTGGCTGTGCTGTGTGCAATCTGTGGCTGGTTGGCATTGTTGGAATATTCGCCATTGTAGTGTTGGGTAGTTGGATGTGAACAGCGCGTAGCGCTGCGCAGTTGGAGGTGAGCGCCAGCAGTGGTGGATGTGGGGAGAGAGATGGCGGAGTTTTGAGAGCGGATGATCTGGACGTGTGTCCATCAGAGACAGTAAATTTGTAAGACTGGATGTCATGAACTGATATATATATTATGACATTTGAACACTATTAAGGTAAATACATTGTTTGTTCTCTATCAAAATCTAACTATGCCTAATAGTAGTTAGTGCTTTCAGTAGTTAGAATCTTTTATTTAGCTGGCAGTATTGGCGCTCGCTGTATTGCAGTAGTTCGAGTAACGAAGATTTTTGTGAGGTAAGTGACTCCTGAAAGGTATAGGTTATTGTCAGTCAGGGCCATTATTTTGTAGAGATTATTGAAAGTCAGATTACGTTGCACTAAAAATATTATGTGTCAGTTTAGTGTTGATCAGAATAGGTAAAGAGCGAAATGTCTGAGTACGTTCAGCTCTGCTCAGCTGGTTGAAAATCAAATAATGTAAGAGGTTTATCAGCACAGTCACTCATATATTTTTGTAAGGGGACGTTTCAACAGTGTTTGCACAGCAATCGCCGACATAGTGTAACTGCCTCGGAATAAGGGGAACCAGCCCGCATTCGCCGAGACAGATGGAAACCGTCTTAAAAACCATCCACAGACTGGCTGGCACACCGGACCTCGATACTAATCAGCTCTCCTTTCCCTGTAGTTGCCCTATACTGCCAAGGAAGCTATTCGCTGGGTCTTAAGAAATGTCCTGTCGTCTTCTCGTCCCATCCCTTCCCCTAGTCAGTGTCTTCCGTATACCATCTGTTTTTCTCACCGAATCTGCGCACTCAGGTATACTGATAAAGGGTCCAAACACTCATTCTAATTACAGGAGGATGATGGAAGAGGCTTGCAATTGGTTAATAGCAAATAGCTTAACCCTCAGTCTTACAGATTACTGTTATGCAATATAAACAAATAAGCCGAAGCAGAGGTCAGTAGGTGGCTCAGAAACGGGCGGTTCGGGCAATTAGTGGTGTGAGTTGACAAACCTCTTGTCGACCACTGTTCACGAGTCTGGGTATTTTGACATTGGCCTCTCAATACTTATATTTCTTATTGTCGTTTCTTGTTACCAATATTAGTTTATTCCAGAGAATAAGCAGCTTTCACTCGGTTAATACTCGGCAGAAATCAAACCTGCATTTGGATCGGACTTCCTAAACTCTTGTGCAAAAAGGTGTGCAGTATACTGCTGCAACCATTTTCAATAAGCTGCCACTCTAATTCAAAAATCTTAGCAGTAATCCACGCGCTGTCAAATCGAAACTGAAGAGTTTCCTCATGGGTCAGTCGTTCTATTCTGTTGAGGAGTTCCTTGAAAAATTAAGCTGATTTTTATTGCTTTGCTGATACCGTTTACTTAAACTTATGGACAAACTTTTTTAAGGTTCATGAACATTTATTTTTATCTGTTATTACGTTTATGTTGTAATTTCATGTACTGACACGTTCCATGACCTTGGATATTTGCTCCTCAATTAGGTCCTACGGAAATTGACGAGTAAATAAATAACAAATAAACGAGGCTCCACGTGTGTAGTTCCTAGGCACTAAGGTGGATAGTGTATTGAGATGAGACGCGCACGTGGAACCGTAGACCAAAAAACTTAGTTCTGCCCGTTTTGCACCTACAAATATCTCTGATTTTGGTGACCTGTAGCTGTATTTTGCTTTGCATACTGTCATTCAACAACTACACTCCTGGAAATGGAAAAAAGAACACATTGACACCGGTGTGTCAGACCCACCATACTTGCTCCGGACACTGCGAGAGGGCTGTACAAGCAATGATCACACGCACGGCACAGCGGACACACCAGGAACAGCGGTGTTGGCCGTCGAATGGCGCTAGCTGCGCAGCATTTGTGCACCGCCGCCGTCAGTGTCAGCCAGTTTGCCGTGGCATACGGAGCTCCATCGCAGTCTTTAACACTGGTAGCATGCCGCGACAGCGTGGACGTTAACCGTATGTGCAGTTGACGGACTTTGAGCGAGGGCGTATAGTGGGCATGCGGGAGGCCGGGTGGACGTACCGACGAATTGCTCAACACGTGGGGCGTGAGGTCTCCACAGTACATCGATGTTGTCGCCAGTGGTCGGCGGAAGGTGCACGTGCCCGTCGACCTGGGACCGGACCGCAGCGACGCACGGATGCACGCCAAGACCGTAGGATACTACGCAGTGCCGTAGGGGACCGCACCGCCACTTCCCAGCAAATTAGGGACACTGTTGCTCCTGGGGTATCGGCGAGGACCATTCGCAACCGTCTCCATGAAGCTGGGCTACGGTCCCGCACACCTTTAGGCCGTCTTCCGCTCACGCCCCAACATCGTGCAGCCCGCCTCCAGTGGTGTCGCGACAGGCGTGAATGGAGGGACGAATGGAGACGTGTCGTCTTCAGCGATGAGAGTCGCTTCTGCCTTGGTGCCAATGATGGTCGTATGCGTGTTTGGCGCCGTGCAGGTGAGCGCCACAATCAGGACTGCATACGACCGAGGCACACAGGGCCAACACCCGGCATCATGGTGTGGGGAGCGATCTCCTACACTGGCCGTACACCACTAGTGATCGTCGAGGGGACACTGAATAGTGCACGGTACATCCAAACCGTCATCGAACCCATCGTTCTACCATTCCTAGACCGGCAAGGGAACTTGCTGTTCCAACAGGACAATGCACGTCCGCATGTATCCCGTGCCACCCAACGTGCTCTAGAAGGTGTAAGTCAACTACCCTGGCCAGCAAGATCTCCGGATCTGTCCCCCCTTGAGCATGTTTCGGACTGGATGAAGCGTCGTCTCACGCGGTCTGCACGTCCAGCACGAACGCTGGTCCAACTGAGGCGCCAGGTGGAAATGGCATGGCAAGCCGTTCCACAGGACTACATCCAGCATCTCTACGATCGTCTCCATGGGAGAATAGCAGCGTGCATTGCTGCGAAAGGTGGATATACACTGTACTAGTGCCGACATTGTGCATGCTCTGTTGCCTGTGTCTATGTGCCTGTGGTTCTGTCAGTGTGATCATGTGATGTATCTGACCCCAGGAATGTGTCAATAAAGTATCCCCTTCCTGGGACAATGAATTCACGGTGTTCTTATTTCAATTTCCAGGAGTGTAATTTCCGCATAGATTACGCATACATATCTAGTGCTCAGAACTGAGTTTTATGTTCTGCTCGAAGAATCTATAACGGTTGGCAGTTGGACAGCAAGTAGAAAACTTGAAACCGCCACATACTGAAAAACAAATAAACAGAACACTTTATTAGCCACTTAGTCCACAATTCATTAGAATACAAGTATTTGGACCCAGTGCTTTAGTTTCTGTATAGCTCTAACGTTCGTATCAAACAGATCTTGACTTTGTCCGTACCCTATGGAGCAGCTGATAACGTTCTGTGAGAAGTTGTAGAGGGAAAAATAGCAGCTTAGCAGTTTAAGATACGGACCGACGGCGTTTTCGAAAAAATTGTTCTTCTAATAATATTCGTGTACATATACGATACATATACAAAGGAATCTACAAATAATTTCCATCATTATCGGCGTGAGAAGATTACCACTAAGTATACTTTGTAGTCAGTAAAATTAAAGGGTGGAATCTGCAGTGGTTTGTTCTGCCTCTTAATGAATAACTTGATACTGGAGGCTGTGTTTCATGTTTCGATTTACAGAACACGATGTATGAACGAACGAACGAACGAATAAGTGAATGAATGAATGAACCAACCAAAGTATTAGATGGGGTTTTGCTATTTGGGCAGCAATGAGACTGACGTCTGCAGAAGTAAAAGTGATATAAAGCCAGGCAATAGTAAGAAAAGCTTTTCTAAAAAAGAGGAACGCTTCAGCCTTATATGGAAGAGAAACGTGGATATTAGACTGCACAAATAAAAACTGTAAGCTTTTGAAATTTTGGGTTACAGAAGACTGCTCAAGACGAGATGAGTCGTCTGGGTAACTAATGAACAAGTAGCGAATCGGATCAAATTGGAAAGAGCTTAACGGTAAAACTTGACCAAATGAAGGGACAGGTCGGTAAGACAAAGTTTGTGGCGTCAAGAGTCTTTCAGGTTTACTCGGCGTTACTGATTAATGGTGTACTTCCGGATTTTCAGCCAAGTTACTGGTTCCATTTTATGCACAATATTTAGACGACCACTCGTCTTATTTAAGTGCTTTGGTGTTATGTGGACTCGCTGTCTGCACTACAACCAGACTGTGAACTATCGTTGGTCTTGAGCCGCCATTTAGAGTTTATTGTGAGATCGACACCCGAAGCCAACTGAGGCCTGTGATGCTTTTTTCAGTAACCGAACCGATATTCCGTAAACGCGTATTTTCTCAGAGTTTCCCAGCTATGGTTGATGTGGTAGCCGGCGAGATCCCAATAAATTGCGTGCTGACCCTAAATACAGTATTTGCTGAAATTGATAACTCCGTTCCTCTTTATTAGGTTACCCCACATCCTTATTTCGATATAATACTTAATTACGCTGTCCCCAGAAACTTGGCGTTGAATCCACGATATTAATCTCATCTCATTCCATTTCACGATTTGCTAATGACAAGAAGTGTGGGAGGGGGGTTAAAAGTGTTGAAAGATACCACTGCTTGAATGCAGTAAAAAGGTTCAAATGCATGTAGGCGTAGCAACTAAGCAGATACTCTATCCGATCGAAAGTGTCCCCACACGCTTTTGCAATGCTCAGTTGACCCGGCGGACCCCCCGGTATAATATGCGTGGAGTAATTTATTGCCAATAGAGAGGCAGTAATAACAGGCCAGTCAGAGCTCAGTGAGCTAAATGTTGGTTCGTACTGAAAGTTTTTCACTTCTATCTTTAGGTATGTGTATTACAATAACTAGAGTGTAGAGTACACACAATTATAAATACTTTATTTTCTTTGTCAGCCGTTACATCCATATGATACATTTCTTTTACAAAATGTACACTACAATCACATCAGTTTGTACGCAGACGTGGAGTCTCATTTAGTTTCTCCGCCCCTGGCCTCCTGCCGTCTTAGCCCGCCACTGCATTCCACTCTGATACCAAGATTCGTCAGTCGTTGTGGCTGGCGAGAGGTTTTCTGATAATCTCTCAGTACCCCATGATCAGAGGCTTCCAACGGACGCACATTTTGCTATAAAAACCGGTCAAAAGTCCACTTCTAAAATGAGAGTAATTTCCAGACTGTGCAATTTCCTGCGATCGACCGACAGATGGTTCATTGCTGGCCGTGCGGGGTGGCCGTGCGGTTTGAGGCGCCATGTCACGGATTGCGCGGCCCCTACCGCCGGAGGTTCGAGTCCTCCCTCGGGCATGGGTGTGTGTGTTGTTCTTAGCATAAGTTAGTTTAAGTGGTGTGTAAGTCTAGGGACCAATGACCTCAGGAGTTTGGTCCCTTAGGAATTCACACACATTTGAACATTTGGTCATTGCTCAGGCAGTATCTTATATGCGGTAAGGCTGGCCTGTATTTGCGTCTCGTTTTGCAGTGCGCCTGAAGCTTCTCTACTGGTTTGCTACCACCCTGCGTTTGTGAATCTGCTAAAGTGCGTTTTTACGTGAAGTGTGGTAAGAGCAGTACGGATTCCGAAGATACGGGTATGTACCTTAATTTATAATTATTTTCATTCATATTATTTACTACTTTTATTAGTAATGAACCCATGAACCATGGACCTTGCCGTTGGTGGGGAGGCTTGCGTGCCTCAGCGATACAGATAGCCGTACCGTAGGTACAACCACAACGGAGGGGTATCTGTTGAGAGGCCAGACAAACGTGTGGTTCCTGAAGAGGGGCAGCAGCCTTTTCAGTAGTTGCAGGGGCAACAGTCTGGATGATTGACTGATCTGGCCTTGTAACAATAACCAAAACGGCCTTGCTGTGCTGGTACTGCGAACGGCTGAAAGCAAGGGGAAACTACGGCCGTAATTTTTTCCGAGGGCATGCAGCTTTGCTGTATGATTAAATGATGATGGCATCTTCTTGGGTAAAATATTCCGGAGGTAAAATAGTCCCCCATTCGGATCTCCGGGCGGGGACCACTCAAGAGGATGTCGTTATCAGGAGAAAGAAAACTGGCGTTCTACGGATCGGAGCGTGGAATGTCAGATCCCTTAATCGGGCAGGTAGGTTAGAAAATTTAAAAAGTGAAATGGATAGGTTAAAGTTAGATATAGTGGGAATTAGTGAAGTTCGGTGGCAGGAGGAACAAGACTTCTGGTCAGGTGACTACAGGGTTATAAAAACAAAGTCAAATAGGGGTAATGCAGGAGTAGGTTTAATAATGAATAGGAAAATAGGATTGCGGGTAAGCTACTACAAACAGCATAGTGAACGCATTATTGTGGCCAAGATAGATACGAAGCCCACACCTACTACAGTAGTACAAGTTTATATGCCAACTAGCTCTGCAGATGACGAAGAAATTGAAGAAATGTATGATAAAATAAAATAAATTATTCAGATAGTGAAGGGAGACGAAAATTTAATAGTCATGGGTGACTGGAATTCAAGTGTAGGAATAGGGAGAGAAGGAAACGTAGTAGGTGAATATGGATTGGGGCTAAGAAATGAAAGAGGAAGCCGCCTGGTAGAATTTTGCACAGAGCATAACTTAATCATAGCTAACACTTGGTTTAAGAATCATGATAGAAGGTTGTATACATGGAAGAACCCTGGAGATACTAAAAGGTATCAGATAGATTATATAATGGTAAGACAGAGATTTAGGAACCAGGTTTTAAATTGTAAGACATTTCCAGGGGCAGATGTGGACTCTGACCACAATCTATTGGTTATGACCTGTAGATTAAAACTGAAGAAACTGGAAAAAGGTGGGAATTTAAGGAGATGGGACCTGGATAAACTGAAAGAACCAGAGGTTGTACAGAGTTTCAGGGAGAGCATAAGGGAACAATTGACAGGAATGGGGGAAAGAAATACAGTAGAAGAAGAATGGGTAGCTTTGAGGGATGAAGTAGTGAAGGCAGCAGAGGACCAAGTAGGTAAAAAGACGATGGCTAGTAGAAATCCTTGGGTAACAGAAGAAATATTGAATTTAATTGATGAAAGGAGAAAATATAAAAATGCAGTAACTGAAGCAGGCAAAAAGGAATACAAACGTCTCAAAAATGGGATCGACAGGAAGTGCAGAATGGCTAAGCAGGGATGGCTAGAGGACAAATGTAAGGATGTAGAGGCTTATCTCACTAGGGGTAAGATAGATATTGCCTACAGGAAAATTAAAGAGATCTTTGGAGATAAGAGAACCACTTGTATGAACATCAAGAGCTCAGATGGAAACCCAGTTCTAAGCAAAGAAGGGAAAGCAGAAAGGTGGAAGGAGTATATAGAGGGTCTATACAAGGGCGATGTACTTGAGGACAATATTATGGAAATGGAAGAGGATGTAGATGAAGATGAAATGGGAGATACGATACTGCGTGAAGAGTTTGACAGAGCACTGAAAGACCTGAGTCGAAACAAGGCCCCGGGAGTAGACAACATTCCAGTAGAACTACTGACGGCCTTGGGAGAGCCAGTCCTGACAAAACTCTACCATCTGGTGAGCAAGATGTATGAAACAGGCGAAATACCCTCAGACTTCAAGAAGAATGTAATAATTCCAATCCCAAAGAAAGCAGGTGTTGACAGATGTGAAAATTACCGAACAATCAGTTTAATAAGCCACAGCTGCAAAATACTAACACGAATTCTTTACAGACGAATGGAAAAACTAGTAGAAGCCGACCTCGGAGAAGATCAGTTTGGATTCCGTAGAAATACTGGAACACGTGAGGCAATAATGACCTTACGACTTATCTTAGAAGAAAGATTAAGGAAAGGCAAACCTACGTTTCTAGCATTTGTAGACTTAGAGAAAGCTTTTGACAATGTTGACTGGAATACTCTCTTTCAAATTCTAAAGGTGGCAGGGGTAAAATACAGGGAGCGAAAGGCTATTTACAATTTGTACAGAAACCAGATGGCAGTTATAAGAGTCGAGGGGCATGAGAGGGAAGCAGCGGTTGGGAAGGGAGTGAGACAGGGTTGTAGCCTCTCCCCAATGTTATTCAATCTGTATACTGAGCAAGCAGTAAAGGAAACAAAAGAAAAAATTGTAGTAGGTATTAAAATCCATGGAGAAGAAATAAAAACTTTGAGGTTCGCCGATGACATTGTAATTCTGTCAGAGACAGCAAAAGACTTAGAAGAGCAGTTGAACGGAATGGATGGTGTCTTGAAGGGAGGATATAAGATGAACATCAACAAAAGCAAAACGAGGATAATGGAATGTAGTCTAATTAAGTCGGGTGATGCTAAGGGTATTAGATTAGGAAATGAGACACTTAAAGTAGTAAAGGAGTTTTGCTATTTGGGGAGCAAAATAACTGATGATGGTCGAAGTAGAGAGGATATAAAATGTAGACTGGCAATGGCATGGAAAGCGTTTCTGAAGAAGAGAAATTTGTTAACATTGAGTATAGATTTAAGTGTCAGGAAGTCATTTCTGAAAGTATTTGTATGGAGTGTAGCCATGTATGGAAGTGAAACATGGACGATAAATAGTTTGGACAAGAAGAGAACAGAAGCTTTTGAAATGTGGTGCTACAGAAGAATGCTGAAGATTAGATGGGTAGATCACATAACTAATGAGGAAGTTTTGAATAGGGTAGGGGAGAAGAGAAGTTTGTGGCACAACTTGATAAGAAGAAGGGATCGGTTGGTAGGACATGTTCTGAGGCATCAAGGGATCACCAATTTAGTATTGGAAGGCAGCGTGGAGGGTAAAAATCGTAGGGGGAGACCAAGAGATGAATACACTAAGCAGATTCAGAAGGATGTAGGTTGCAGTAGGTACTGGGAGATGAAGAATCTTGCACAGGATAGAGTAGCATGGAGAACTGCATCAAACCAGTCTCAGGACTGAAGACAACAACAACAACAACATTAGTAATCTTTATTTGTTCTAACTCGTGGTGTTTCCCCGTGTATTTGTTAACACAGTGTGATAGAAAAGTCATTCGTCTATCTGAAATTTTAAAAAGTGGCCACTGAACACCACAGTTTGATTTTTGTGGCGATTTTACATTAATGAGTTGACAGCTATCAAAGAAGTCATCTTAGAAATGATTTATTCAAGCATTTCGTTTTTATTCTAGGTCCTTCGCAAGTCAGAGTTATGACAAGGCATGGCTGCTATGACCTTATGAAGAGATATTCTGAAGAAGAGTTTGTACCAAGATTTGACTTCGTGAAAAACTATATATTACGAGATGAAGAAAAGAAAAGCTGCAAACATAAACTGTCTCATATGAAGTCGCAGTTAAAAAACCAATGGTTAGCTGCACAGGAAGTTGAAAGCACCTTCTTAAAAAATTAACTACACTCCTGGAAATTGAAATAAGAACACCGTGAATTCATTGTCCCAGGAAGGGGAAACTTTATTGACACATTCCTGGGGTCAGATACATCACATGATCACACTGACAGAACCACAGGCACATAGACACAGGCAACAGAGCATGCACAATGTCGGCACTAGTGCAGTGTATATCCACCTTTCGCAGCAATGCAGGCTGCTGTTCTCCCATGGAGACGATCGTAGAGATGCTGGATGTAGTCCTGTGGAACGGCTTGCCATGCCATTTCCACCTGGCGCCTCAGTTGGACCAGCGTTCGTGCTGGACGTGCAGACCGCGTGAGACGACGCTTCATCCAGTCCGAAACATGCTCAATGGGGGACAGATCCGGAGATCTTGCTGGCCAGGGTAGTTGACTTACACCTTCTAGAGCACGTTGGGTGGCACGGGATACATGCGGACGTGCATTGTCCTGTTGGAACAGCAAGTTCCCTTGCCGGTCTAGGAATGGTAGAACGATGGGTTCGATGACGGTTTGGATGTACCGTGCACTATTCAGTGTCCCCTCGACGATCACTAGTGGTGTACGGCCAGTGTAGGAGATCGCTCCCCACACCATGATGCCGGGTGTTGGCCCTGTGTGCCTCGGTCGTATGCAGTCCTGATTGTGGCGCTCACCTGCACGGCGCCAAACACGCATACGACCATCATTGGCACCAAGGCAGAAGCGACTCTCATCGCTGAAGACGACACGTCTCCATTCGTCCCTCCATTCACGCCTGTCGCGACACCACTGGAGGCGGGCTGCACGATGTTGGGGCGTGAGCGGAAGACGGCCTAACGGTGTGCGGGACCGTAGCCCAGCTTCATGGAGACGGTTGCGAATGGTCCTCGCCGATACCCCAGGAGCAACAGTGTCCCTAATTTGCTGGGAAGTGGCGGTGCGGTCCCCTACGGCACTGCGTAGGATCCTACGGTCTTGGCGTGCATCCGTGCGTCGCTGCGGTCCGGTCCCAGGTCGACGGGCACGTGCACCTTCCGCCGACCACTGGCGACAACATCGATGTACTGTGGAGACCTCACGCCCCACGTGTTGAGCAATTCGGCGGTACGTCCACCCGGCCTCCCGCGTGCCCACTATACGCCCTCGCTCAAAGTCCGTCAACTGCACATACGGTTAACGTCCACGCTGTCGCGGCATGCTACCAGTGTTAAAGACTGCGATGGAGCTCCGTATGCCACGGCAAACTGGCTGACACTGACGGCGGCGGTGCACAAATGCTGCGCAGCTAGCGCTATTCGACGGCCAACACCGCGGTTCCTGGAGTGTCCGCTGTGCCGTGCGTGTGATCATTGCTTGTACAGCCCTCTCGCAGTGTCCGGAGCAAGTATGGTGGGTCTGACACACCGGTGTCAATGTGTTCTTTTTTCCATTTCCAGGAGTGTATTATTGTATGTAATGTCCCATTAAAATTCCATGTTACAGAACTCGAGTTGGAAGGTCACCGATTTGGTAGGTCGCTCGTAGAGTTAAGCGAACGCAGTACAACGGATAAGACACAGTTATCGAAGAACAATCCTGGTACCTTAGAACTAACGAGTGCCAGTTAAATGAAGTTCCGAGAATCTGGAAATGTTGAGGGTTCCAAAGTGCTTAAAGACATTACTCATCTCGTACATGAGGAGCCAATTACAGGCAAGCATTAGATCGGGGTCGTACAGACTTACACGCAAAAAAACAACTTTCGCTATCCAAGCCTTGTCAATCTTTGTGGAAGACTCGCTGCCAAGGAAACAATAAGAAATAATCACAGCAGCTGACAAGACGACCTATCCCTGTCACAGTAGCCTTCAAGAGGCTAAAAAGCAGTGATACGCTGCGACTGAATCCTATCAAGTGACTGCCACATGTGCAGAGGTTTAGTTTTAAGTTTTGCTTAGCCTCACATGTGGTAATTAATATTATAACTCGAAGAAGTTTCACAGAAAATTAAGTTTAAACAAAAATTTGAAAATAACCATGATTCTGATGCGTACATATTTCAGTCATCTTCAGTGCATCTTTAACTTATTAGTCGCACGAATGAAGACCTAATGATTTGGAAAAATGCAACAGCACCATCTTCTAACTATTGCAGACCAATAAGAATTAGATTTATTCATGAAACAGCTGATGTTACTGATGAAGAACTTAATTATATCAACAGGAAAACTGAAACGTTACAAGAGACAAAAATTGCAAGAACAGATGATGATTCATCCATAAAACATACAGTGCTGATGACTGTTTGGACGGAAACATCTGCATTGGAACAACAGAGATAGAATCGACAATGAAATGCTACATATGCAACGCTACCTGAAAAGATAAGTGAGCTTTCTGGGGGCCAGTCGTGACGTCAGCGTCCGATAGCAACTGAGTCTTCAAAACTGCAATTGTGCTTAGCTGCGCATGTGCAGCGAGAACTAGGCCCAGAATGGGGGAGCACGATATACCAAACGAAAGAAAATTTGGCTTCGAATCCAATGATATATAGAGAACAGCACGATTTGAAAATGTTATATGACAGGAGATACAGAGAAAAATAGATTTGGCTGCCAATAATTCATTATATAACTTATAACTTTTAGAGCATCATCCCACCAAAGAGATTAACACTCAGTTTGTAGTTCTTGAGAGGACGCATCGATGGAACTACTTACATGTTCCACACCTTTAGTAATTAAGCTGTGAGACACATTTTAACTGGAAAATTACATATCTTTTGAATGAAGGTGGATACACTGCCAGCATGGTAGTATGTGTTGGCAGCCATTGCTACTCTTCACACACATCATTTAAATGTTAAGATATATGACTTTTACTGTCCATTTTTAGTGTTGTGTGTTCAATTTGCATAGTTTTGTCCATAATTTCATTGAAGATACATGAATTCTAATAACAGCAATGGAAAGAGGAGGCAAAATTCGATAAAAATGATACACCATTCATAATTGTATCATAAATAGTGTACCTTTACTATCATGAGAATAAACAGATCTTACCATTAAAAACCCAAATTGTAATTATTTAAACTTTGATTTGAGGGAAAACCATGGCATCTAAAATTATTATTGTTATATATGACATCTTGGGTTGTCGGGTGTTCTGCCGGATATCAGCGTCGTACTTGCACGATATTTCGGTCACGTAGCTCGTGACCTTCATCAGGTGCGACCTGAGACTGCTCCTCGAGTGGACCTGGTCCAGTATTTATGCCTATGGCCTTCCCCTCCACCAACGGCTGCAGGAGCTTCCTCTGTGGTCCGCACCCATTCCCTGCGACCTGCTGGAGCGTTGCTGCTCCGTTTTCCGTCCGCTGCTGTTCTAGGTGTTCCCTCTGCGGTCCGCGCCCACAACACCCGCTCCTGGGCGTTTTATCTACGGTCTGAGGTACCAAGCGTTCCCCCTGCGGTCCGCGCCCGCTCACCACGACCTGCTGGCGCGTTGCCGCTCCGTTTTTAGTCCGCTGCGGCTCTGGATGTTCCCTCTGCGGTCCGCGCCCACTTCTGGGTGTTCCATCTTCGGTCTGGTGCGTCTGGCAGTCCGTCAGGGGCTCGTTTTCCATCTCCATGTCTCTGGTTCTTCTGTTTGTGTAGTGTTGCAGCTGGCCCCGTTGCTCCTTTAACAATTCCAGAGCCGGATCCCAGGCTCTGCTTAGCTGGTACCCTGTGTCACGGTTCATAAGATCGTCAGCCATTTTAATTTCTATCGATTCTCTTATAACACTGTCCCAAAATCTGGGTGTTTGTGCTAGAGTCTTGGTATTCTCATACTTCATGGCATGATCTAGTTCTAGACAGTGTTCAGCAATGGCTGACTTAGTCACCTGTCTTAATCTAGTGTGCCTCTGATGTTCTTTGCACCTGATCTCCACAGTTCTTGTCATCTGGCCAATGTAGGACATGCCACATTGACAAGGTATATTGTAAATCCCTGGTTTTCGTAACCCCAGGTCGTCTTTTACAATCCCCAGCAGTCCCCCGATCTTGTTGGATGGACAGAAAACACACTTGATATTGTGTTTACGGAGGATCCTACTGATTCTGGCAGAAATAGAGCCAGCATAGGGCAGATATGCCACCTTCTTTGCTTCATCTCGGTCTTCTTCAGGAACCTGTGGTATAGTGGCTGGTTGGAGTGCCCTCTCAATTTGTCTGTCCGTGTATCCATTCTTGCAGAAAACTGTTTTGAGACGTTCTGTCTCTATAGGTAGATTCTCTTGGTCTGACAGGGCACGTGCTCTGTGGACCAAAGTCTTCAGAACCCCATTCTTCTGTGCAGGGTGGTGACAGCTGCTGGCCTGCAGATATAAATCAGTGTGTGTTGGTTTTCGGTACGCACTGTGGCCAATTGATCCATCTGCTTTCCTCTGGACTAGTACATCCAGCTTTGGTCCACAGAGCACATGCCCTGTCAGACCAAGAGAATCTACCTATAGAGATAGAACGTCTCAAAACAGTTTTCTGCAAGAATGGATACACGGACAGACAAATTGAGAGGGCACTCCAACCAGGAAATTCATTCCACATCCTTGTATTCTCTTTTATCTCTCTTTCAAAGAGTCCGCTTTTGCATCCATAGGGCAGTCCTAGTATAGTCCTAAACTTACAGAAGTTTAGTAGAGTATCTCTGTGAACTTTTTTTCCCCAGCGTTCTGCGTAAAGTTCCACAGGAATACTTACATAGATCTAACTTATTTTGTATTTCATTGTTTGTCCTGTATGTAACGATGCAACTTAAATATTTAAATGTATTAACTTAATCTGTGATTTGCTTATCAATTTTAATCTTAACTCGCATGGGCTGGTATCGTAAATATGCCGTTGATGATGTCTTTGTGATGGGGACGTTCAGATTGTATTCTCTGGTTATTTTACTTACATTAAAGACAGCATATTGTAAGACTTTTCATTCTGACTAACAATTACTTCGTCGTCAGCAAAACGTAGAGTACTGACATCCACATGATTTATTTTTAAACATTTTATTGTCTGTGTCCAAGTTTGGTCACATCGTCAATATGCATATTAAAAAGACTACATTTGTTTTATTTTGTTTAATTTCAGCCATAATATGTCTGCTGCCTGCTGTTTTTATTTGTATTTTGTTATTCGTATATAGACCCTCTACAGCTCTTATGACATGCAATCCCTCTCTTTCTAAAAATTTGCCACAGTTTGTTTCGATATACTTTGTCAAACGCCTTTTCGTAGTGTATGAAGGCAAGAACAATTGGCTAATTTATTAGTTTATTTAATTTACATAGCAAGTTTCTATCCACTACTGGGAGCTCATTGCAGCAAAATAGCTTATGCTGATCATCAGTCAACAGCTTAGTGAGAGATTAATGGAACAATAAACGATTTTACTAAAACTTAATCATCAAAAATTGGGTGATTTTGTAACGGCACATATGCTTAACCTAGTAGATGTTAGAGTGCTGACGCCAGTAACATTTTTACTGTTTTTATTAAATTTAAGGTGACTGAACCTTAGGAAGAAGAAGTCTCCCCATAAACTAACAGAGAGAGCCAGTGATTTACAAAGTTTAAAAAGCGTCGAAACTGAAACTTGCTGGCAAATTAAAACTGTGTGCCGAACCGAGACTCGAACTCGGGACCTTTGCCTTTCGCGGGCAAGTGTTCTACCAACTGAGCTACCCAAGCACGACTCACGCTCCGTCCTCACAGCTTTAATTCCGCCAGTACCTCGTCTGCTACCTTCCAAACTTCACAGAAGCTCTCCTACGAACTTTGCAGAACTAGAACTCCTGCAAGAAAGGATACTGCGGAGACACGGCTTAGCCACAGCCTGGGGGTTGTTTCTAGAATGAAATTTTCACTCTACAGCGGAGTGTGTGCTGACATGAAACTTCCTGTCAGATCAAAACTGTGGTTCGCAGGAGAGCTTCTGTGAAGTTTGGAAGGTTGGAGACGAGGTACTGGCGGAATTAAAGCTGTGAGGACGGGGCGTGAGTCGTGCTTGGATAGCTCAGTTGACAAACCACCCTCCAGCAATCCGACACCAGGCCTACCGGATGGCAATCATCAACACCAACAACATCCGTTGCAGGGTGAAAATCCGCCTTATGCAGGAGATGTTCTGGGCTTCGGATATTGATTTCGCCCTTCTGTAGGAAGTTCACTTGGCTAGTCTCCCGGATATCAATGGCTATACCGTCCATGCCTCCGCGAATGATCCTATGGGCCGCGGAGTGGCCATCTACGTCCGCCACGGGATTTCTGTGACCGATGTCGCCTTCCTTCCATCAGCTCGGGGCATGGCACTCACTGCCATGGGGACACGCATCATTAATGTCTACGCTCCCTCAGGCACCGACCGACGGCATGGAAGAGCTCAGTTTTATTCCGAGGAAATCGCTCCCCTGTTTTTAGGGCGTTATGACCATTGCCTACTAGGAGGTGATTTGAACTGCGTTCTTCATCCTAAAGATCAGATTCCCCACTATACTAGATGCCAGGAACTACGTATAGTGGTTCGAGACCTCCTGCTTCACGATACCTGAGAAGTTCAACACGGCGACCTTTCTGGCCATACCTTTCTTACCAGTCATTCCGCAAGCCGACTAGACAGGATATATGTCTCACAAACTCTTAGATCTGCGATACGGGGCGCCGAACGCTGGCCGCTGGCCTTTTCCGACCATTGCGCTTACATCTGTACGGTCCTCCTTCCGCCGCAATCAGTATGGCGCAGCCGTGTGCCATGGAAACTCAATACTTCACACTTGCATGACCTGGCGTGTCGCCAACAAGTCACTGAAACGTGGACAGCTTGCGAACGACGCCTTCCCCGCTACCACTCGACATTGACATGGTGGTTGGACTGCGCCAAGCCGGCGATCCGGAGGACACTGATGAGATACGGGAAGAACATGGCCGACTGGCGTCGCACCACTGTTGACTTCTATTATGCGATTCTCCGATATCTGGATGCTCAACCGCCAACCCCGGACAACCAGTTGGAACGGCAAAGAACTAAGGCGAAGATAATTGCGCTGGCACGCCGGTAACTGCAAGGGGTCGTGATACGGACGCGGCGCCACGATTACGCGGATTTAGAAATTCCATCCATGCATCATATAGTGTCCGACAAACGACGGCGTCGTCGGCAGATCATCAGCACTCTGACCACGCCTCATGGCACTTAGGTGACCACTCAGAATGACATCGTCCACGCATTCGTCGAGCACTACCGTCGTACTTATAGTGAAGAAGACGCTGAATCTGCAGCTGACGACTCCATTTTGCATTACGTTACGCGCACCCTCTCTCACACGGAGGCGGACGCTTTGACAGTGGAGGTCACGCTAGACGAAGTCAACAACGCAATCGCCAAGGGTGCTGTCAACAGATCGCCCGGCATTGACGGCTTACCGATTGAGTTTTACCGTACCTTTCGGGACTTCATGGCATCACGGTGGACGACTATGTATCAAGAACCGATGACATCTGGCCAAGCAATCCCACCCGCCTTTGCTGAGGGCATCATCATACCAGTCCACAAACCAGCCCGTGGTTCGATGGTCACGAGTTACAGACCGCTCACCCTACTGAATGCCGATTACAAGATTTTCGCGCGCTTACTGGCAATGCGGCTCCAAACAATACTCCCTCATATCCTCTCGCCAGAGCAAACGACGCCTGGAGGACAGGTTAACATACAGACTGCCACAGGGGAATGCCGCGACTTAATTGCGATGGCGGCGGCCTGCAGACTCCGTGCAGCGGTCGTCGCTATAGACTTCGACAGCGCCTTCGATAAAGTGCGTCATCGTTTCCTGTTTTCGGTAGCAGCCCGAATCGGCATCCCCCCTCCGTTTCTCGACGTCTTCCGGCGTCTTTACGACAGTGCCAGTTCACGTGTCCAAGTCAATGGACGTTTAGCAGGGCCGGTATCTATCTGCCGCTCGATACGGCAGGGGTGCCCCCTCTCTACCCTCCTGTATGCCATTGCCCTTGAGCCCCTTATTGGTGGTTTGACGACCAAGCTCTCTGGCCTCACCCTACGCCAACACACTTTTCGCTGTCGGGCATATGCTGATGACCTCCTCATCCTCATTCGCTCCGGCTCTGAGATTCGAGAAGTCCTCGAATTGATTACCCGTTATGGGGCTGCCACTGGCAGTGCCATGAATGTCGCCAAATCTTCTGCAATGCACATTGGACGAGGCCTCTAGGAGGGTGAAGTGGCCCCCCTGCCGCTTGTGCGGACTTTCCGGTACCTGGGCATTACCTTCACCCCCACGGTCACACGCACAGCGGCAACGAATTTCCGTCGCCTGTTACACGTCATCCGCAACGACGTCCGCCAGAACCTCTTGCGCCGCCAGGACACACTTCAGCGGGTTGAGTTTATTAATCTTTATGTGGCATCAAAATTGGTTCACATCGCGCAAGTTCTCCCTCTGTCAACTGCAATTGGGTGCAACCTTCAGGCAGCTTTTGTCTATTATCTCACGGCTGGTTCAATGTTTAATGTGCGTTATGAGACACTTACCCTGCCCTCACGGTATGGTGGCGTCGGGCTCGTAAATGTCCGTATGCGAGCCGCAGCCTTGTACATGAGTACCATGAGAAAACAGTGGATGGGCCAGGGTACATCTCTAACACGCAGCTTGCTTGAGGTCCTCCTACCTGCTTCCACCTCACCACCGGTGTCTGTCGGCCATATCGTGCCTCATTTGTCCCATATTTCGACCTTTTTCGTCGACTACAGTTACATACATACCAGTCTCCCAGATACACGCCCACCTAGGATTTTTACAGCCTGTTGCTGTGCTGTGTTCCCCGGAATGTGATAGAGACCAAACATCCCTCCATCCAGTGGCCCATAGTGTGGACTACCGTCCACCAGCCATTCCTCCCTACCAACGTCCGGGCACTGTGGTATCACATAGTCAACAGGAAATGTGCCACGAAGCAGCGCCTGCACAACATTGGCTTCTCAGAATCCCCTCTTTGTCTCCCTTGCCAGCAACTGGACACTGATGAACACCGTCTGACATGCGCCGCATCGCAAGATGTATGGTGCTTCGTGCAGCAAATCATTGCCTGCTATCTCTGAGTGCCACCAGACACAATCGAACCTCGTATGTTTCTATACTCGGAGGACAGGCATTTTCCCGCCACCAAATGTCATGCTATTACCTGGGTCAAAGGGTGGGCGGTCGCTTATCTCTTTCATGAGGGACCTAAATCCCGCCTCGACTTCTGGACCTATTTACGAACAGCCCATGCAGCTCTCAAAAACACGCCACGTTACCGAACATAATTTGCTAACTATCTTCGAGCGGTCTTTGTTAGACCTCCACTGAGTTGGGGGGTGCCTGGCTCAGAGGGCACCCACCCCTCCTCCCCCGGCGGTGTCTGAGTTTCAACCGCCTACAATCTATTCTACTTCTGACCTCCGCGGATGGGAGAGCGCGTCGCAGATTGCGCGGATTTTATTTCTTTTTGCTTTTCCTTTTTCCTTTCTTTTTCTTTAACCAGAATTCATATTTCTTTTCTCTTTCGCCTATGTGTTCCCATAATTTCATGCTATTAGTGAATCTTACAAAAACACATGCAAATAAATAAATAACAACGCCTTCCACTACTGTTGATTCCTGTGTCTCCCATTTCCCTAAGCACCACAGGCTCGGTGGTGGTGAGGGGGACACTGTGGCCAGGCCTCGGGTTTCGACCCCTGCCCACTTTGCCCCCCGAGCCCCCACAGGTCCACTAAAAAAAAAAAAAAAAAAAAATGTTGGTAGAGCACTTACGCGCGAAAGGCAAAGGTCCCGAGTTCGAGTCTCGGTCGGGCACACAGTTTTAATTTGCCCGGAAGTTTCATATCAGCGCACACTCCGCTGCAGAGTGAAAATCTCATTCTAGTATCAGTAATTGTTTGTCCTGTCTCATTCGTGCACTGACCAAGAGAAAAAAGTGACTGTCTATATGCCTCTGCGCGCGCCCTAATGTACTGATGAGACCATTTATGCGTTCATTATATTACTGGACAATGGTGGACTAGTTGTTGACGATGAATGGAAGTGCATGCAGGCATGGACTGGAGTGAAGGGAAGTCTGGAGCTATCAGAAAATGTAGATTACCGAGAACTCTACGCGGAACAGTAGTCACTTTTCCAGGAGGTATGCAGCCACTTCCAGAAACACGCAGCCGCCTGGCATTTCTCGGAACACATTAACCGCTGCACGTGATTCAGCCGCTCCGCCTGCAGTGCTTTTCAAGTTGTCGCATTATTTTTACAGCGGGATGGCAGCCTCCAAGTACGACTAGTCGTTTTACAGAAGGCTCTGACGTTGTAACAAGCCCAACAACAGCCTTTACACTGGTGAAAATCCATGCTTTTAAGAGCTTCACACTTCGTGGCCTGTGGTCCATTGATAGTGACCGGGCCAAATATCTCACGAAATAAGCATCAAATGAAAAAACTACAAAAAACGAAACTCGTCTAGCTTGAAGGGGGAAACCAGATGGCGCTATGGTTGGCCCGCTAGATGGCGCTGCCATAGGTCAAACGGATATCTACTGCGTTTTTTAAAATAGGAACACCCATTTTTATTAGATATTCGTGCAGTACGTAAAGAAATATGAATGTTTTAGTTGGACCACTTTTTTCGCTTTGTGATACACGGCGCTGTAATAATCGCAAACATATGGTTCACAATTTTAGACGAACAGTTGGTAACAGGTAGGTTTTCTAAATGAAAATACAGAACTTAGGTACATTTGAACATTTTATTTCGGCTGTTCCAATGTGATACATGTACCTCTGTGAACTTATTCCTGAGAATGCATGCTGTTACAGCGTGATTACCTGTAAATACCGCATTAATGCAATAAATGCTCAAAATGATGTCCGTCAACCTCAATGCAAGTGGGAAGGTGAGAGGGAGCAGCGCCGCCGGGTTGGCAGCCCGGGGCTGCGCGGCAGCAGGTAGCGAGCAGCGGGCTGTGTAGCGCCCGAGGTGCACTCAGCAGCCGGAGCCCCGGCAACTTCCCTCCCTGCCGTTCCCCTGAGCGGACCCACCGGCGGGGTCACGGCGCGCTACTTCCACGGCTGGGATTCTGAATGGGTCAGCGGGAGATTCATGCGCTTGAAATTGGCGTCACAACTCACGGGCGACGCTCGCTTCTGCCAGCCACAGCCCTCGCTCGCGAGCGGAAGTCGAGGTGGCCGGGTGGGAGACATATAATCTCCAATAAAAGTTCGCCCTCGGGCGTTTTGAGAAGCTACCCGGCGTTTGATTTGCTCTGCGCAGAGGGCGCAGTGTGGAAACCAATAACGGAGGGGCCCAATTCAGACAGGCCTTTTAAATCGCACAGGACCTTATTGTGGAAGAATCGCGTGCTTCTATTCCTACCGTGGCACGCTAATATCAAATTCTGACCCACATTCTACTTCTGTTTTGTTGAAAGTATGGAAATTTATTGACTTCGTTTCTGAAAATCTTCCCTTTTGTGAGTTTGAAGCAGACGACATAATACGAGGGTCACTCCAAAAGAAGTGCACTCTTTTTTTTTTTTTAATCCATCTTTTATTGTACATGTTTGAAAGTTTTACAGTGTGATACATCCTGGGACATGAAAGGGAAGCAGTGGTTGGGAAGGGAGTGAGACAGGGCTGTAGCCTCTCCCCGATGCTATTCAATCTGTATATTGAGCAAGCAGTAAAGGAAACGAAAGAAAAGTTCGGAGTAGGTATTAAAATCCATGGAGAAGAAATAAAAACTTTGAGGTTCGCCGATGACATTGTAATTGTGTCAAAGACAACAAAGGACTTGGAAGAGCAGTTGAACGGAATGGACAGTGTCTTGAAAGGAGGGTATAAGATGAACATCAACAAAAGCAAAACGAGGATAATGGAATGTAGTCGAATTAAATCGGGTGATGCTGTGGGAATTAGATTAGGAACGAGACGCTTAAAGTAGTAAATGAGTTTTGCTATTTGGGGAGCAAAATAACTGATGATGGTCGAGGTAGAGAGGATATAGGATGTAGGTTGGCAATGGCAAGGAAAGCGTTTCTGAAGAAGAGAAATTTGTTAACATCGAGTATTGATTTAAGTGTCAGGAAGTCGTTTCCAAAGTATTTGTATGGAGTGTAGCCATGTATGGAAGTGATACATGGACGATAAATAGTTTGGACAAGAAGAGAACAGAAGCTTTCGAAATGTGGTGCTACAGAAGAATGCTGAAGATTAGATGGGTAGATCACATAACTAATGAGGAGGTATTGAATAGAATTGGGGAGAAGAGGAGTTTGTGGCACAACTTGACTAGAAGAAGGGATCGGTTGGTAGGACATGTTCTGAGGCATCAAGGGATCACCAATTTAGTACTGGAGGGCAGCGTGGAGGGTAAAAATCGTAGAGGGAGACCAAGAGAAGAATACACTAAGCAGATTCAGAAGGATGTAGGCTGCAGTAGGTACTGGGAGATGAAGAGGCTTGCATAGGATAGAGTAGCACGGAGAGCTGCATCCAACCAGTCTCAGGACTGAAGACCACAACAACAACAGATACATCCTTTAGGAACAATATTTTCATTTCTCCACATAATTTCCATCCCTCTCAACTGCCTTACACCATCTTGGAACCAGCGCCTGTATACACACGCACGGTAAAATTCTGGACCAACCTGTTGGAGCCACTGTATGGCAGCGTGCACAAGGGAGTCATCATCTTCAAACCTTGTTCCACGAAGAGAGTCTTTCAGTTTCCCAAAGAGTTGATAGTCACATGGAGCCAGGTCACGACTGTAAGGCAGGTGTTTCAGTGTTGTGCATCCGAGTTTTGTGATCGCTACCATGGTTTTTTGACAGACATGTGGCCGTGCATTGTCGTGCAACAGCAAAACATCCTGCTTTTGCCGATGTGGTCGAACACGACTCAGTCGAGCTTGAAGTTTCTTCAGTGTCGTCACATATACATCAGAATTTATGGTGGTTCCACTTGGCATGATGTCCACAAGCAAGAGTCCTTCGGAATCGAAAAACACCTTAGCCATAACTTTCCCAGCAGAAGGTGTGGTTTTGAATTTTTTTTTCTTGGGTGAATTAGCATATTGTCACTCCACTGATTGCCTCGTCGTCTCTGGTGAAAAACGATGGAGCCATGTATGAACCTGTCACAATTCTTCCAAGAAATTCATCCCCACAATTTACGTTCTGTTCCAAAAGTTCGCTGCATACCGTTTTCTTGTTTCTTTGTGAGCCCCTGTCAACATCCTGGGAACCGACCTGGCACAAACCTTTTTTAACACCAACGCCGGCCGCTGTGGCCGAGCGGTTCTAGGCGCTTCAGTCTGGAACCGCGCGAGCGCTACTGTCGCAGGCTCGAATCCTGCCTCGGACATGGATGTGTGTGATGTCCTTAGGTTAGTTAGGTTTAACTAGTTCTAAGTTATAGGGGAGTGATGAACTGAGATGTTAAGTTTCATAGTGCCCAGAGCCATTTGAACCATTTAACACCAAAACTTTCAGTATTCTGCAAACACTTCCTTCCCCTATCCCAGCGTAGCGTAACAATTCGTTCACTGTGATCCGTCTGTCTGCAGTCACCAATTCGTTAGCTCTCTGCACATTGTCTGGAGTGTGTGCAGTACGAGGCCTGTCGCTGCGAGGACAATCCTGAATATTGCCGTGCCCGCTTTCATCACGTAACCTGCTTGCCCACCGACTAACTGTACTGCGATCGACAGCAGCATCTCCATAGATCATTTTCATCCTCTTGTGGATGTTTCCCACAGTCTCGTCTTCACAGTACAGGAATTCTAGGACAGCACGTTGCTTCTGACGAACGTCAAGTGTAGTATCCATCTTGAAGACATGGTGTGACGGCGCCACTCACCGGAACAGGTTGAACTAAGTTTTAAAACAAGTGGGAAGGATGTATCTACACACTGTAAAACTTTCACTAATGCAGAATGAAAACTGTATTTTTACAGAAATAGTGTGCATTTCTTTTGGAGTGACCCTCGTACATTCATAATATTGAATGTTTAGAGTGTTGACTTCGTAGCTGTGTCCCTTTAACACATAACCTCTATCATACGGTTCCTCAGCATCATCACGAATTTACTTTACATAATGGTATTTCTGTTCTTAATTGTAATAATACAAGAAAATCAGTAGCAGTTTACACAGTATTGCTCAACAATAAGTGAAATAAAACTCCCATCTCTTGCGACCGTCAAGAAAATAAATACCTCAAGGTCACATCGTGGTCTTACAGCACTGCTGGTTAATGGTCATTTCAAATGGTAGTAAAAATTCCGAAAAAATATTAGACAGCCCTGTTTTAGTCTAGAATATGGAGGAGCACCTTCCAAAACAAAATTCTTTCCAGCTGCTACGAATAAATAAATAAATGAATAAAAAGTAATGTACAAGTAATTTTGAAGAAAAATAATTTTTTACTTCAGACTGTTGATAAAACAGAATCACTAACATATATGAACTGAAAATACTATATGGACATTCTGAAAATTTATCAATGCATATGATACATATTTCATCGTGGAAACTTTTCAGTATTCCGAGATAAAAAATAAACTACCGATGTTAACTTGTTCCACCTGTGTAACGAAAAATGTCAATCGGCTTTCTGTTGCGCCTTGTAGAAACTTCCAGCTAGAAAGTTGTTAAGAAAACTATAAAATTAATTTTGATAATATCTGAGACACTGTTGCGTCGTGTCAAGTATGAACGCATTACATTTGCAGTAGACTCAGTGCGCGACACGCTCAAGTACTAGTACGCCGCCACCAGGATTTTAGTTCCGACGGCTCACCTTAATACGACCGAGAATATTCGCTACCTCCCAAACACGTTTTATTTACAGCTCTTACTGATCCTTCGACACCGCATCCACCACCAAAATCGCCGATATACACTGTACAAAAGTAGCTGTAGGTACTTTCAGTCCACTACTTCCATTGAAGTTGCGCAAAATATATTAGTGCCTATGATTTTGTGAAACCCTGTTCTCGGCCGAGCGGTTCTAGGCGCTACAGTCTGGAACTGTGCGACCGCTACGGTCGCAGGTTCGAATCCTGCCTCGGGCATGGATGTGTGTGATGTCGTTAGGTTAGTTAGGTTTAAGTAGTTCTAAGTTCTAGGGGACTGATGACCTCAGCAGTTAAGTCCCATAGTGCTCAGAGCCATTTGAACCAAACCCTGTCCTCAGCACGCAGTAAGCGCATTGTACCCAAAACTTCATTCTTGTTTCTGCGATGTCTCTGCATTCTACTAAAAATGTTCGTCTACCGCAGCACGTTCTGAATCAAAAGCCAAATGAGCGGAGAATACAACGAGCCAGAATAATTGAGGCACTGAGATCCATAAGGGCCCATAGCACAGAAATAAAGTTCTAATAGAAACAGATGTTTGTGAAAATCAAATCTGTACGCAAACCACCAGTCACATAGGTCTGAACTGGTTTTAAACCAAATCTCAATATCCTATACTTCCTACAAAAAATAATGTAACCACTTTATGTTATGAAATATTTTCCATATGTAGGGTAGTGACAATAATGACTTTTGACAACTGTGAAGTTTATAATTAATGTGAAACAAGAATCACAAAATAAAGAAAAAAAAGCACTCCGTCTTCGGGCCACAAGTGGCCCATCGGGACCATCCGACCGCCATATCATCCTCAGTTGAGGTTGCGGATAGGAGGGGCGTGTGGTCAGCACACCGCTCTCCCGGTCGTTATGATGGTTTTGTTTGACAGGAGCCGCTACTATTCGGTCGAGTAGCTCCTCAATTGACATCACGAGGCTGAGTGCACCCCGAAAAATGGCAACAGCTCATTTCGGCTGGATGGTCACCCATCCAAGTGCCAGCCACGCCCGACAGCGCTTAACTTCGATGATCTCACGGGAACCGGCGTATCCACTGTGGCAAGGGCGTTGCCACAAATTAAAGAACATATACTTAATTCACCACATACACAATTATGACCTACTCATGTGCTCTTTATCGTCATTTACATTAAACATATCTTTGGGCTTGCAGTTCAAACAAAACAGCCGATACATCTCCGATTATATTGTTTTACCACTGCGTACATGATGTAGACAATTATGTTGTCGATCCAAGATACCAATTGAACACCACTGAGCAACAAAATTATACTTTGTGCTTTGGGTCCTTACAAAAATGAATATGCGAGAAATTGGTGAGACAGCTCTTCGTGAATGTTCATAGATACAGAGTGGAGATATAGGTAAAATTGGTTCACCATAAGACTAACAGGTGTCAGCAGCATGCGTGCATGCTACAGCCTCAAAATCGCTTTGGGCCTTTGCGGTTGTCAGTCCGTAATTATTTTTTTCATCGAGACCACCCCGAATTTTTCCAGCTGTCGGATACCCTTCTCTGTCGTGGTATCTTAGTGCACTTCTAAGAACTAACTTTTTGCAAAAATGGTCAAATTTTGTAGATTTCAATTTTCATTTATATTCCTTTCTTGGAGAATCGGAACAGATTTTCACATTTAGAGATTCTGCAGATGTTACTGCACTGTTAGTATGGCATACATTCGATTTCGAAACACCACAAGGTTGTCTTGTCACTTTATGAATTTGCACAAAGTTTATGTTAATCGCGGTTTCTTCACTTTTAGTCAGGTAAAAAACTTCAGTACGTGTTATGTGATATTTTTAGATTGTTCTTTAATGTCTTTCACCCCCTAGACACACAGACTGAAGTATGACTACACATAGGCTCTTGCTTCTGCATTTCGCTCGCTGCCAAACACACGTCAGTGCACCACTCCGAGGAGCACTGAAACCAGCAGTGTGGCAACAAGGCTCTGAGGCGGGCGAATCACGGCACTCAGTTCTGCGATTCCTAATCTGGGGGTAAATATCCAAGGAGGGCAAAAACATATTTTCTGAGAAGTAGAAACAAAAGTTTCAATTGTGTTTCGGTCACGAAACTACATTATTTTTAAGGGATGATTATGATTTTTTATTACTTCGTCACAGTGTTTCCCAGACCCGTGGTGTAGGGGTAGAGTCATTCATTAATAATCAAAACATCATCAGTCCCGGGTTCTAAACCCGCCAGCGTCTAAATTATGATTAATAATCAACGTTGGTGGCCGAAATCTTCCGGTATAAGGAGTACCATGAGCCTGCCAGCGGCCTTGTCAAAGATGGCGGAGGAACAGACAGAGGTTCAGAGCACACTCTTGTCCTTGGGATGGGATACTGTCCCTAAAGGCGGAAGAATTAGCAATGCTCAAAGGCATGAGGATGCAGAGGGAAATGGAAACCACTGCATCAAAGACACTTAACGTGTATCCACAGGAGATGTGGCCTGTAATTGAAAAAGTGTCATGATGATCTCTCCATGGCAAAAGATTCCGGATAGTCTCCCATTCGGATCTCTAGGAGGGGACTGCCAAGGGGGATGTCATCCTGAGAAAAAGATTGAATAATCAGTAGAAAGATACCTCTTACGAGTCGGGGCGTGGAATTGAACGTGGAAGGGAAGCTAGAAAATCTATAAAGGAAAAGCAAGTGCTCAAGCTAGATGTAGTACGGGGTCAGTGAAGTGAAATAGAAAGAACAGAAGGACTTCTGGTAGGATAACTACAGGGTAATATCAACAGCAACAGAAAATTGTATAATAGTTCAAATGGCTCTGAGCACTATGGGACTTAACATCTAAGGTCATCAGTCCCCTAGACTTAGAACTTCTTAAACCTAACTAACCTAAGGACATCACACACATCCATGCCCGAGGCAGGATTCGAACCTGCGACCGTAGCAGCAGCGGATAGTTGAATGAAGTTGTGAGTTTCACTACCTTTGCTGTTCTGTTTTAATGATGTATAAAATAAAAATAATAGGTGATTATTCTAAATGTACTACATGGAATGAAGTGATATCTGTCCTCAAATTGTCTTGTAATGCATAATATATATGTCGGAGATGCCTAGATTGTAAAATATGAACTCACTGTAATGGCTGCCTAGTTCCAAGACGCTTACATAACTGTAGACACATGAGAGAAATTTTAAATAGGCAAACAGAGCACAATTCTGGGCTTTTTGATGTTCCGATCTGGTCGGGTGAGATCGCTGGTAAGGTCTCAAGTGCCGGTGAGCCACATGTGTTTATGGGATATTCAGAAATAGAATTATATCGGTGTGTTTCTATTCAGGACTTAGTAATTTTGTAGTGTAGCAGTTTGGGACTAAGAAATCAGTTGGTGGGTGCTAGTGTAGCTATTAGGGACCGAACTTTGCTATGGTTAATGATTGTGGTAGATAGGCTTGAATGAACTTACTGAACTTTAGGACTATTATTTAGTTTGAGTGAGTTGGGTGTACTTCACAATACCTTTGGTTTACGTTGATCACTGCCTACCACCAAGAAATGTGTGGCGGAGGGCACAATTCGCGCCAAAGTCATATTTCCCCCGTCTGTTCCACTCGCGGATCGCGCGAGGGAAGGACGACTTTTTGAACGCCTCAGTACGAGCTCTAATTTCCCTCATCTTTGAATGATGATCATTGCGCGATCTGAAAGTTGGTGGTAATAATATATGCTGTACATCCTCGGCGAGCCGGCCGAAGTGGCCGTGCGACTCTGGGCGCTGCAGTCTGGAACCGCGAGACCGCTACGTTCGCAGGTTCGAATCCTGCCTCGGGCATGGATGTGTGTGGTGTCCTTAGGTTAGTTAGGTTTAACAAGTTCTAAGTTCTAGGGGACTAATGACCTCAGCAGTTGAGTCCCATAGTGCTCAGAGCCATTTGAACCATTTTGAGCCATCCTCGGCGAAGATCGGATTTCGGAATTTAGTCAGCAGCCCATTCCGCTTAGCGCGCCGTCTATCTGCAAGTGTGTCCCACTTCAAACTCCCTATGAGATTTGTAACGCTCTCGCGATGGCTAAATGTACCAGTCACGAATATTGTTGCTCTTCTTTGGGCCCTCTCAGTCAGCTGAATCAGACCAAACTGGTAAGGGTCCCATACAGACGTACAATACTCTACGACTGGACGAACTAACCCACTGTAAGCTATTTTCTTTCTTGAAGGTCTACATCGCTTCAGGATTCTACCAATAAATCGCAATCTAAGAGTTCACCTTGCCCGTTAGTCATGTAATCTGATGACAGTGAATACATGCCTTGGATTACTGCAGATGCAGTGCTTGTTAGTGGTCTTGCATTGTCATCCTGAAGGAGAAGGTGCCACATGTGTGGACAAAATCGTCAAATTTCGGCTTTCAGTTCTATGAAGGCCTCGCAGTATCTTGCCTAGTCTACGGTGGTGCTTTCAGGCATGAATCCCAAATGCACCACCTCTGCAACATCTCAGAACACTGTGATCGCGACTTTGCCTGCTGATGGCATGGTATTGAACTTTTACGAGTATGACGTCGGTGACGCTTTGTGGCGGAACTTCATTGACGCTCTCTTGTTTTGGGGGGCAAAATGGTGAATTCATCTTTCATCGCGTGTCACAATGTTGTTAAGGCATCTATCACCATCATGCTCAAAACCAAAACAAAATGTTGAAAGATGTCCAATCTCATTTGAGGAATGCCCATTCGAGGTACCCATTCTGCACACAGTTGTCTGTACTGCAGTTCTGTAATGACGGTCTGCATGATGACTTTTACACACTCTCATGATTTGCCACACTTACCTGAGTGCTGGCTGGCCGCGGTGGCCGATCGGTTCTAGGCGCTTCAGTCCGGAACCACGCAACTGCTACGGTCGCAGGTTCGAATCCTGCTTCGGGCATGGATGTGTGTGATGTCCTTACGTTAGTTAGGTTTAAGTAGTTCTAAGTTCTAGGTGACTGACGACCTCAGATATTAAGTCCCATAGTGCTCAGAGCCATTTGAACCATTTGAACGAGAGTGCTGTCTCTCTGTTACTCGACGATTTTCTCTGATCAGTTCATCAACCTTATTCCCGTGAGTCTCGTCGATTGACTTCCGCGGTCGTCCACTTCGACCTCTGTGACACACATTGAGGCTAGCACTGCTGTCTTCTTCATTGCAATCACGGAAACCCAACGTCGCACGTTATTGATGTCCATACAGTCATCACTTTACACAGCTTTCATTCTTTTACGGATTTTAACTGGAGATCCGTTTTCTGCTGTTAAAAAAACTTGATTACAGCATGCTGTTTCTCACGCACCGACATAGGTACTTTAGACAGCTCCAAGTTACGCGCTACAATTAGCATATCTCTACAGGGAAAGTCGACTAGTAACGTCAACGACAGGTAATACCTCAACCGATATTGAGAACAGAATAAATAAAAAGTTGGGAGTTTTTACTTCTCTACACTCCCTCATAATTTCCTTCGAAATGTTCGTTCGGAACCTGCAACAGCTGACAGTATCAATTTCTGTTGACTTCGAATCTAACTGTAGTTGATGTGGTGTGACATTTGTCTCTGGTCCTGTTCTATTGGGATCACTCTTCATACGTCTTGTTACACAGATGCGAGTGATACATTTCTTGTAGACATATTGTCCAACAAATCAGTCTGTCTCCTCTCCACTTAGATCCATTTTACTGCACTGATTCCATACAAACGACTGGCACATACACGACACTTCACAGCCGCTACTTTCGTCAGCGGTGGAAAGTCATATGACCACTCAGTACCAGTCATGCACCATTTGCAGCGGCCAGAGCGACCAGCGTGCGGTGGCTGCTATTTAGCGTTAGGCGATGGATAACATTTTGCAAACATTCGTATTTTAATTGAAAATCGATGTCTGGTATCGACGGATAAACCCTAGAACCCTAGAAACACCAAACGCGGGCAAAAATTTCTCGTACATTTTTATTTTTTAAAAATGTAATGGGAAATATCCTTCTATATTTTTGGGTCTTTTTCTATTTGTCTGTAACCTTATAATAATTATATGCTGTATGTTTCCATGGTAAAATTTTTATAATTGCAAGTACAAAATAGGAATTTTACGCCCAAGGCCACATTTTGCCCGGGGTTGGTACTCCACGCGACCGTAATTCGTATTCTCTTCCCTACAACCACCAAGCATGGGCAAAATTTGCCCGTACGTTTTTCTATCTTTTATTCAGTTGGTAACTACGAACATGAGTTTTACAGTCGTTTGTTGAGCGTCTAATTGTTGAGTTTCACTTTCATTGTTGATTTTTAGACTTGCCATTGTTACTATTAGCAGTTTGTCACAGTAGAGCGACGCCTTTATTGTAAAGTAGATTTTGTAAGATGAGTTATAGAGGCTTGAACGACGGAGAAGTTCTTACAGAACTGTTAATCGACGACGAATTATCAGATTTAAGTGATTTTGAGTCACATCATACATAAATAGAAAAGGATTCCAGTGAAGAAGCGGAGGACAATGAAAAAGAAAGAAACCATGCAGGTAACGCTCCAAATAACCATGTTATAAGGTCTGGCAGAGTGTACCTTGCAGAAGCTCCTAGATACAGTAAAAGGGATTTTGGTAACATAGTTCGTGAACGTCAAGGAATAACCAGTGCTGGGATAGTAACAAGCACATTCGAATCATTTTTTAAAAATTTCACTCCTGAATTAGTACGGAAAGTACTTGACCGTACAAATGAAGAAGCTAAAAGAGAAAACGTATCTCCCGCTATCGATTCTGAAATATATGCATTGATGGTATTTTTAGTTCTAATGGGGGTTTACCAGGACACCAATATTTATTTATCTGATTTATGGTCAAATTTATTGGGAAGAGCGATTTATAGAGGAGCTATGGGTAAGGCAAGAGCATATCAGCTACTGAAAATTCTTCGCTTTGTTGGTAAAGGCACCAGGTCAGAAAGTCGTGTACGTGACAAATTTGCGCCGCTGCTTGAAGTATTTGAAGTATTGAATGGCATATTCCCACGGTACTTCAGAAGTGGGCCTGACAATACAATTGATGAAATCTTGTGTCTTTTCAGAGGTCGTTGTCCTTTCAAAGTTTTCCTCAAAGACAAACCTGGAAAATGTGGAATATTAGTCAGAATGCTTCGTAGTGCAACTGAACGATACATAATAAAAATGGAAGTGTATGCTGGAAAAGACAGTAGACTTGCCAGTGAACGAGCTCCTCTTGAGATTGTGAAGGGACTGGTGGAGCCAACAAAGAATACAGGCTACAATGTCACAACTGACCGCTTCTACACTTCTGTGGAGTTGCGGACATTCTCTATCAAGATTACAAACTTACATTGGTTGGGACACTCAAATCAAAGAGAAAACATGTACCGCAGGAACTTAAGGCGACAGCAGGCAGAGAGCTGTATTCCTCCAAATTCGCATTCACAGAACCATCTTCTAAGAAGCCGCCAGTAACAATTGTCTCTTACATCACAAAGGAAAAACAAACGAAAAATCTTTTGATGTTGTCTGCACAACATCGTAATGCAGGAGTAGAAGTTGATACACCAAAAAAGAAAACACACATAAACCTGTACTATAATTCCACTAAGGGAGGAGTGGATGCCGTAGACCAAAATAGGACATACTCTACTAAAAGGGGTACGAGAAGATGGCCAATGTCAATGTTCTACAGCCTACTTGATATGCCTGCAGTTAACTCATACACACTGTTCAAGATGAATGCGCCTAAATGGAATGAAGGGAAACCAAACGCCAGAAAACTGTATCTCCATGAATTAGGCCACGAACTTTTGAAACAATACGTAGAACAGCGAGCCATGGATTTGAAAGCACTCCAGTTGCCTATTATTTGCGCGATGGGAGAGATCCTAGGAAAGAAACTAGAGACAAACAAAATTGCTGCAAATGAAGAACCAACTAAGAAAGCAAGGTGCTACTTATGCTTGAAGAATGCAGGTAACCAGAGAGCAAGAGACAACATCACAAAAACCAAGTTAACATGTGGAAGGTGTGAGCGCCATCTGTGTAAGACTCATTCACAATCAACCATTTTGTGTGCACGAGGTAAATGTCATCTGTAAGTGAAAATACTCTCTCCAAGTGAAAAGTGTTTTCCGAGAATTTTCAATGTACAATAACATGTATTTTAGAAAGTGTTTTCATTTCTGTTTTTGAAACTTTCTCTCAGTGACAAAGCTGTATTATTCAGTTAATGGATCAAAGAGTGCATAGAAACTTTAGACAGACTTTGTATTCAATTACTAATTTCTTATCTTGTTTACACAAATTTTCATTGACCAAGATTTGACCATTCTTGGTTGTTATATTCACCCTATGAGTGTTAAAAAATTAAGCTTTCAACTATGTTGTCACTATTTCCTGTTAAACTAATATCACAATGGAAACAGAATTACATAAAATAAATACATATTACAACAAATTACAAGATTTATAACTTATTGTAACACGGGCAGAATTTGCCCTTGGTTGGTGCACCGTGTAACCTAAAATACGTTGGTGTCTCTAGGGTTAAGAAGGAGGATGCACTTAGGGGACGTGGATACACGTCAGAAGGCAGGCACAGTGGCGACTATAGTCGTTATGAAATACGTGAAATGTATTCGCTGTTGCTAATGCAGACAACCATTAGCCGTATCTACATCTACATCTACATCCATACTCCGCAAGCCACCAGACGGTGTGTGGCGGAGGGTACCTTGAGTACCTCTATCGGTTCTCCCTTCTATTCCAGTCCCGTATTGTTCGTGGAAAGAAGGATTGTCGGTATGCCTCTGTGTGGGCTCTAATCTCTCTGATTTTATCCTCATGGTCTCTTCGCGAGATATACGTAGGAGGGAGCAATATACTGCTTGACTCTTCGGTGAAGGTATGTTCTCGAAACTTTGACAAAAGCCCGTACCGAGCTACTGAGCGTCTCTCCTGTAGAGTCTTCCACTGGAGTTTATCTATCATCTCCGTAACGCTTTCGCGATTACTAAATGATCCTGTAACGAAGCGCGCTGCTCTCCGTTGGATCTTCTCTATATCTTCTATCAATCCTATCTGGTACGGATCCCACACTGCTGAGCAGTATTCAAGCAGTGGGCGAACAAGCGTACTGTAACCTACTTCCTTTGTTTTCGGATTGCATTTCCTTAGGATTCTTCCAATGAATCTCAGTCTGGCATCTGCTTTACCGACGATCAACATTATATGATCATTCCATTTTAAATCACTCCTAATGCGTACTCCCAGATAATTTATGGTATTAACTGCTGCCAGTTGCTGACCTGCTATTTTGTAGCTAAATGATAAAGGATCTATCTTTCTGTGTATTCGCAACACATTACACTTGTCTACATTGAGATTCGATTGCCATTCCCTGCACCATGCGTCAATTCGCTGCAGATCCTCCTGCATTTCAGTACAATTTTCCATTGTTACAACCTCTCGATACACCACAGCATCATCTGCAAAAAGCCTCAGTGAACTTTCGATGTCATCCACCAGGTCATTTAAGTACATTGTGAATAGCAACGGTCCTATGACACTCCCCTGCGGCACACCTGAAATCACTCTTACTTCGGAAGACTTCTCTCCATTGAGAATGACATGCTGCGTCCTGTTATCTAGGAACTCCTCAATCCAATCACACAATTGGTCTGGTAGTCCATATGCTCTTACTTTGTTCATTAAACGACTGTGGGGAACTGTATCGAACGCCTTGCGGAAGTCAAGAAACACGGCATCTACCTGGGAACCCGTGTCTATGGCCCTCTGAGTCTCGTGGACGAATAGCGCGAGCTGGGTTTCACATGACCGTCTTTTTCGAAACCCATGCTGATTCCTACAGAGTAGATTTCTAATCTCCAGAAAAGTCATTATACCCGAACACAAAGGAATGTATAAGGGAATGACGACAGTGGAAATATATGCTGCACCGGGGCTAGCACCCAAATGCATGGGTGTCTGAAGGAACACTGCATCATTCATCTTAATGTCACAGGCACTGCAGTGTCGTATTTATCGGCCGGTAGCGGCCAGTGGGTTGCAATTAAAATGTCCTCCCCTGCACGGGAATAAGACAATGCGTTTACGAGGACAGGTTGTGACGCAGGAACAACGACATATGGAAGCTTAGGTCCGATCGTGAGTCGTGCACATATAGCCAAAGGGATTAAGTCGGAAAATCTGGGTTCGAGTCCCGGTCCGTCACAAATTTTTCACTTTCATTATTCCCTTACACAGCTGATGGTTATTCTTATTCACAGTACGAGTGTCATTCGGAAAGTAAGGTCCGATCGATCGCGAAACGGAAACGACAGGGAAAATCGATGAAGCTCTGCACAGGTGTGTTGGACAGTATTTCTAGTATGCCTGTCGATCATATCATGCCGCTCTTTTCAGTTCTGAGTTCAGTTCTGAACACGTAAAGATCCTAGAAAATAATGTCTCCAGCCTAGTGCCCGGGAAACACTTTGCCTGCTTTCATGCAGCCCACACAATGTAACTATCATGAATTTCCTTCTTCATGACATTTCTCGGCCGGCACTGCAGGTGCAAGCAGGACGCTTCTGCAGCGTTTTCAATGCGAAGTGTTGGATCACCCAACATACAGTCCGGACTTGGCTCCTCAGTTTCAACTCTGCTCGCATGAACCGCTGGCTGTGAAGGAAACATTTTGGCGCAGACAACCAGCTGAAGATGAGCGTAGAGACTTGGCAGAAAGCACAGGCGGCTGCAAATTTCAGTTCTTTTTATTCACTCGATGATTAGTTTCGGGCTGGGACCATTTTCAGATCATCCTACAGGGTAGAAAATCAAATTTACACTCAAGTACAATAAAAAAAATGGTTCAAATGGCTCTGAGCACTATGGGACTTAACTTCTGAAGTCATCAGTCCCCTAGAACGTAGAACTACTTAAACCTAACTAACCTAAGGACATCCCACACATCCATGCCCGAGGCAGGATTCGAACCTGCGACCGTATCGGTCGCGCGGTTCCAGACTGTAGCGCCTAGAACCGTTCGGCCACCCCGGCCTGCACAGTACAAATATTATCCAATTTTTAAGCGTATGCCATAAATACAAAACATACCCTTTCACGAATTACATAACATAGCCAAAAACATTTCCGAAAATGTAAGAATCCTGTCAAAAATGTGCAAACTAACTGTTACAGCCCATACGGATAACCGGCTGTCTACTCCTTCCGCTGTCCTAAAGAAACCTCGGGAAGCAGGCAACTACCACGAAATAGGAAACCTTTTGTATTTATTAAAATGTTCTCCAACCATCAAGAATACGACAATTAATACAATAACCGTACAAGTCAACAATAAAATTAATACTTTTAATATCTTTACCAAAAATAGTCAACTACTTAAAATTACTGAACAGTAAAACACAGCAGCGCCACATACGCCGCGTATTACTTAGTTGTATGTCATGTTAGAGCATAAAAATCATGAAATGTGAACATTATTATTAAAAGAAATCAAAAGAATAGGAGATTAAAAATCTTCATCAATTGTGACCCTTTACAAGCAAAAAAACTTTACCATAACAATCTTTACTACATAAGGGAAGATAAAACAACTTTTTCTAACATGTCCCAGGTAAAAACAGATATGCTTCCTCCACTCCTTCGCTTCTTCTGCCTCCCTTCCCTATTTCATGACGGCCGAAGTGGCCGAGCGGTTCTAGGCGCTACAGTCTGGAACCGCGCAACCGCTACGGTAGCAGGTTCGAATTATGCCTCGGGCATGGATGTGTATGATGTCCTTAGGTCAGTTAGGTTTAAGTAGTTCTAAGTTCTAGGGGATTGATGACCTCAACAGTTAAGTCCCATAGTGCTCAGAGCCATTTTAACCATTTGAACCCTGTTTCATAAAAATATATTGAATATTTTACCGTATATACTTTGGTTCTTGTGGTTACCATTGGCTTGTCATGCGCTCCCTTCATTATTATATTCCTCGCTGATATACTGAGGAGGACAGCTTTTGATTTCAGTACGCACTATTGTCTGTGTTGCCTACAGGCTACTGCTGGTTAGATAATAAGATTCTGTGGTTGTTGTGCTTTTACGATGCATATGTGGTATGATGTGTATGGCAGATTATAAAGCTTGGTTTACTGGTTGATTATGCGGTCTTCACCACTAAATTATTGTAAAAATAAAACGATTACACCCAAGTAATATACACTCCTGGAAATTGAAATAAGAACACCGTGAATTCATTGTCCCAGGAAGGGGAAACTTTATTGACACATTCCTGGGTTCAGATACATCACATGATCACACTGACAGAACCACAGGCACATAGACACAGGCAACAGAGCATGCACAATGTCGGCACTAGTACAGCAATGCAGGCTGCTATTCTCTCATGGAGACGATCGTAGAGATGCTGGATGTAGTCCTGTGGAACGGCTTGCCATGCCATTTCCACCTGGCGCCTCAGTTGGACCAGCGTTCGTGCTGGACGTGCAGACCGCGTGAGACGACGCTTCATCCAGTCCCAAACATGCTCAATGGAGGACAGATCCGGAGATCTTGCTGGCCAGGGTAGTTGACTTACACCTTCTAGAGCACGTTGGGTGGCACGGGATACATGCGGACGTGCATTGTCCTGTTGGAACAGCAAGTTCCCTTGACGGTCTAGGAATGGTAGAACGATGGGTTCGATGACGGTTTGGATGTACCGTGCACTATTCAGTGTCCCCTCGACGATCACCAGTGGTGTACGGCCAGTGTAGGAGATCGCTCCCCACACCATGATGCCGGGTGTTGGCCCTGTGTGCCTCGGTCGTATGCAGTCCTGATTGTGGCGCTCACCTGCACGGCGCCAAACACGCATACGACCATCATTGGCACCAAGGCAGAAGCGACTCTCATCGCTGAAGACGACACGTCTCCATTCGTCCCTCCATTCACGCCCGTCGCGACACCACTGGAGGCGGGCTGCACGATGTTGGGGCGTGAGCGGAAGACGGCCTAACGGTGTGCGGGACCGTAGCCCAGCTTCATGGAGACGGTTGCGAATGGTCCTCGCCGATACCCCAGGAGCAACAGTGTCCATAATTTGCTGGGAAGTGGCGGTGCGGTCCCCTACGGCACTGCGTAGGATCCTACGGTCTTGGCGTGCATCCGTGCGTCGCTGCGGTCCGGTCCCAGGTCGACGGGCACGTGCACCTTCCGCCGACCACTGGCGACAACATCGATGTACTGTGGAGACCTCACGCCCCTCGTGTTGAGCAATTCGGCGGTACGTCCACCCGGCCTCCCGCATGCCCACTATACGCCCTCGCTCAAAGTCCGTCAACTGCACATACGGTTCACGTCCACGCTGTCGCGGCATGCTACCAGTGTTAAAGACTGCGATGGAGCTCCGTATGCCACGGCAAACTGGCTGACACTGACGGCGGCGGTGCACAAATGCTGCGCAGCTAGCGCCATTAGACGGCCAACACCGCGGTTCCTGGTGTGTCCGCTGTGCCGTGCGTGTGATCATTGCTTGTACAGCCCTCTCGCAGTGTCCGGAGCAAGTATGGTGGGTCTGACACACCGGTGTCAATGTGTTCTTTTTTCCATTTCCAGGAGTGTATGATTTCTCTGTTGAATATGATAGTTCTTATTTATTTGATCCGCATCTCTCTTCCTCCCTTCCGCTATAACCACACTCTCACCCTACATGTCCATGAGTGTGGTTACGCTATGTCTTCCCTCAGGATGGAAAGTACATTTTTTGTGCTTTGTAAAAGACAACTTCGTGGTTTGCCTGTTTTTTTTTTCTGGGACATCTTAGAAAAAAGTTGTTTTATCTTCGTGTTTCATAACGGCTGTAGTCGGCGCAGTACCTCTTCCTTCAGATATGCATGCATGTCCGAAGGACTACTGCGTCGTTTTTCTTAACAACACAGGAACTGTAATATCGTAACGTTGATACACTACGATCACACGTCCACTACTTAACACTGCCTGCTCACAACTAGCTGGTCGAATGCACTCTGTTCTTTACGGGTGTTAGTTCGAGCTGCCACCGTAGTTACCTCGACTGACTCCGCTCATAAGTCAGGAATAAAATCAGTCTCGGAACTTTTTGGACGGACTTTTTATGTAGGGAAGGACTAAAACCATCACCAAATTTCTTAATCGCAGACTGATATTATCGTGATGCTTAAGAAAACTTGATGACTACCGCTAGTAAATCATAGATTTTATTCGTATTGTAAGCGTAAGTAACTTTAATTTTAATTTCCTTAGTTAAATTTATACTTTTCTGGAATAGTTATTCCACTGTATCAAAAATATACAATGATGCCCACGTTTCCTTTCTTCTACGTTTAATTTTAAATCTTCGTGTTAGCTACTGACTAGGAACTGTTTCTCCATTTACTTCAGTTGTTGTTTTTCGCCCCTTGCACGTTGTTTGAGCGGCCGTATTTCCTGCTGCCACACTAGTGCTCTAAAACTTACAGTAAAATGCAGTTGGTATGTCACTAGATACAGTTCTATCACGAAACATGCTTGCGACCTGTATATATTCCCTACCAGTTGTTTCATTATAATGTAATTGTGCTCAAGCTTCTTTTCCTCCACAGTCACTTTTCAATAGTTAATATTAGCTGCTGATTGAGAATTGTCTCTTCACTTACTCCAGTCATAAGCTCCAGCCCCATGGTGCGCTTCGCACTTTGCTTTTGTTGACAGGTTCCCTACTAGCATGCTGGTGACCTCACTAAAGCTGTCTGGAGACAGTCCCCAAGTTTCCCATCCGTAGCGCCACTTGTCATTGATATTAATTTATTTTATTTATCATTAGATTTTTATACAACTTAATACTCTCATTATGTCCACTTACATTTTTGTTTATGCCTTATGACAACTATAGTTGCGTACGGTTATATTTTATTATTTTATCGTACTGTCACCCACACCCTGAGACCGACTTCAAGATATGTATGTCATTAGCTGATTGACTCCATTTCTGCCATGAAGTCAGCACTTGTTATTTGGCTTTTTTATATCATTTTTTTACAGGCACTATGGATCACATATAAGCATCTACGAGCTCCTAGTGTATATATGGATTCAGTGTTTTATTACTTATTGTATGCATTTTGCAGTTTGCATCTTTTTATTGACACTTGTAAATAATGCGATAGGTATAGGTATATACCATTTTTTATCTTTAAATTTTTAAATGTTTTAAACTTTTCATAGCCGGCCGTTGTGGCCCAGCGGTTCTAGGCGCTTCAGTCTGGAATCGCGCAACCGCTACGGTCGCAGGTTCGAATCCTGCCTCGGGCATGGATGTGTGTGGTGTCCTTAGGTTAGTTAGGTTTAAGTAGTTCTAAGTCTAGGGGACTGATGACCTCAGATGTTAAGTCCCATAGTGCTCAGAGCCATTTGAACCACTTTTTTAACTTTTCATCCTTAATTTTAATATTCTCATTTGTCTTAATATTCTCATTTGACTTAATATTCTCATTTGATTTAATATTCTCATTTGACTAAATATTCTCATTTGACTTCTATTTATTTGTGGTGTATTTTGCTTACAGCCTTCTGAAGAAGGGCATTAAGTGCCCAAGACCTGTTAAGAAATTACATTGGTCAGCCAGAACACTATAAGCACCGACCTCTATTGATATAAATTCGTCCAGACGATAGCAGCGGCACCTGGCGAGAAATTGTAACGCCGGAAATGCATATCCTCCTATGTCCATCTATTGTACTATAAATTTGTTTTCCTTATTTTTGTTACCTGAATATATGACATTTCGGTGTCTTTACATATTGTAATTGTTTTACTATTTGTATATATATATATTTATGCATTTATGTCGATGTATAATTGGTTTGTCTCGTAAATATTATTTGTATTTTTACGCTGGGTCTTGCCTAGGGAAAACTGCTATCGAACGATTACATCGATAGGTCGTGTGAAGAATCAAAGTGTGTAGGATCTTTGGTAGTGTTAACTCTGCCGCGTGGAGCGCGGGCAGAGGGAGTCTGGCTGGAGTAGCGAGTGGAGCAGGTGTGTTGTGTGAAGCTCCCGTTTCGTCTGGTGACCGTGTCGAGAAGAAGGCGCGCCAACATCCAGCTTCTGCAACAGCGATGGCCGACAATGAGTGACTGTCGCCACCTCCTCGATCGACGGCTTCAAACCTTCAATCAACCAACAAGGAAGACTGGAAGCACGTAAAGTTTTAGAACTGTATGGCAGACCTCAGCTTTTAAAACTTTTAAAATTGTTGCATCACAATATTACAGCAACTTAGCATGAACGTTTGTTGCTCATTGTCCCAATTGCATTACCAAGCAGGGTCCCTTCCTTTTCCGGAATGAACCCGAGTGTCGTTGAAATTCAAACGCCAGCATCATTCCACTTCACTACTTTAATTTCAAAGTTCAGTTAAAGTATTCATAGCTGGCTACAATACTTAAATTACACAAGCACAAATTAAGAGTGCTAGTTTTGTTACCATATTTTAGCTTACCTGTGACTGCAGCTCAGCTTGGTACGTACTAAATTTTACTATTGTTAATTGTTCAGAATCATTTAATTCAAGTTCAAAGTTAAATCTCTTATTTCTAAATTGCGTAGATTCAAGTAGTTTTTGATATGATTGTTGAGGTAGTCCAAGACTAACCGTATTTTACTGAATTTCGATGTGCTTCAGAAAGAAAGCTCACTATTAACTTCAGTCACTAAATTAACTTTCGATTTCCGGTTTTATTAATGCTTTTGCTAAATTAAGTCAGAGTGTAGCGAAATGTATTACTTCTGACAAACTTTCAGTTTTCACACTACACTTGTCAACCTTCAGTTGCCACGCTTCTAGTGCTAATTATATGTGTAATAATCTTTCTTTTTCAGTTACTATAGTAATTGTCCTTAGGACTGGCGACCGTAATTTCCCCCAAATCTCAAATATCTAATTACCGCTAGTTAATTGTTAACGTAACGGCCGCACATTAACTTTCTTTATTAACTTAAGCCCTTTTTCAAAATTAATTTCCACCAGTTTCATTAGCATTTTTCCTTTCATTTAGATGTAACCCTTTCCTCCCTCTTTACCGACAAATTAACCTCGGTGACGATTGCTTTTCCCAAATTTTCATTAGGTAACGCGGTTTAATTTTTCACTGTCATTAAGGTCGATAAGTGAGGGGGAGGTTACAAAATGACTGCTGGTCAGACACAGGCACGGCTCATGTAGTATCAGTGAGCGTCCGTTTGTAGAATGGGGAAGGCGGGCGATGTATCTGAGTTTAACCAACGGCAGATTGTGGTATCGCAGAGACTAGGCACGAGAATTTCGAAAACTGCACGTCTTGTTGGGTGTTCGAGGACTTTCGTGGTGAGTGTCTTCAACACGTAGCGAAACCAAGGTGAAACCATGGTCATGTAGTATCAGTGAGCGTCCGTTTGCTGATTGGGGAAGGCGGGCGATGTATCTGAATTTAACCAACGGCAGATTGTGGTATCGCAGAGACTAGGCACGAGAATTTCGAAAACTGCACGACTTGTTGGGTGTTCGAGGACTTCCGTGGTGAGTGTCTTCAACACGTAGCGAAACCAAGGTGAAACCATGACTAGACGTCGTGGAGTTGGCCGACCATCCGGACGTCGTAGGCAGGGCAGACTGGTAAAACAGGGCAGGCGGCGAACTGTGGCGGAACTAATATCAGACTTTAATGGTGCGCCGAGTACATGTGTGTCTAGACACACAATGCACCGAACACTCCTAACGATGGGGCTACGCAGCCGGCGACTCATACATGTGCTTATGTTAACACGACGTCGGAAACTACGACTAAAATGGGCACATCATCATCGGCACTGGACTGGAACGTCGCATGGCGGCGACTCCATTGTACTCTGGGGAACATTCACAGGGCATCCATCCGTTCATGGAACTTGTGCGAGGTGCCATGACAGCCAAGGAGTATCGTGCCTGATTCCTACGCTGTGTTGCACGGGATCAGTGGGGAACGTCTGATTCACACTGGACGAACCTGCCGTTTTGTATGCTCAACATATCCAGTTTATTATTTAAAAAAAAATAGGCTAACACAGTCTTACCAGCAGATCTCCGGTCTTCCCCATGTGATCACCGAAAGTTAATAATTATTACAAATGTTTTCAGGAGATCGACTGACAATTTTTGTCGCACCGAGACTTCGAAAGTGCTTCACTGCCTTATGGAATTTAAGTTAAGTTAAGCTCAATTTAATCAGGATAGAACAGTATTGAACTGTGTGAATGTGATAAGCCTGCTTTGTGAATGAAAATTCCCTTAACATACGCATGTTTTTACTATCCTGATCAGTGAAGCTAAATCAGGCCGGTGTGAGAGAGGTTTTTAAATTTTATGAAGTGTCGGCAGACGATAGCATAGCCTGCAGCTACATTTGCTACGACCTAGCAAGGCGCCATTACCAGTATAGATATTGAGATTCTATTAATGTATCATCAAGAGCGATGTTCTACAAATGTGGATTAAAGTTAAGTATTCCAGAAGCTTCGTACTTTTCTTTATAGCATTCATTACGTATCCTGTTTCAGACCTCACGCCAGCCTGCGTGAGCTTATAGCGTGCATTTCCCTCAGGATGGAAAGTACATTTTTTGTGCTTTGTAAAAGACAACAACTAAAACCATCACCAAATTTCTTAATCGCAGACTGATATTATCGTGATGCTTAAGAAAACTTGATGACTACCGCTAGTAAATCACAGATTTTATTCGTATTGTAAGCGTAAAGTAACTTTAATTTTAATTGCGTTAGTTAAATTTATACTTTTCTGGAATAGTTATTCCACTGTATCAAAAATATACAATGATGCCCAGACCACGTACACTCCTTCACGATGATCGTGTTTCCAGACAGCAGAGGCAGTTTTCAGCAAGACAATACACGTCACAAGGCCAGGATGATGGAGCGTTTCGACGAACTCAGTGGTGAGGTCCAATTGATATGCTGACCCCAACTTGCCAGATCAGAACCCGATCGATGTCTGGGATGTGACTGAACATGGCGTCAGAGTTTCATCGCCCTCCTTCCTGGAATTTACAGGAACTAAGTTACTTTTGCGCGCAGAAGTGGCTACAGCTCCCTTCAGACACGATGCATTCCCGCTGCTAGCAGTTCCAAAGTTGGACATACCTGCTATTAGGTAGGTGGTCATTATGTTCTGAATGATCAGTGTGTGCAACAATAGTTAATGAGGATGGAGAAAATACGAAACCCTTCTGTTTGAATCTTAACGTATTATGGAAATGATTATGACAACCGGAACATTTACTGGCGTTTAAGAATGGTGCACCAGTGGAGGTCGAAACAAATGATAAATGGTGCCCACGTTGCGTCGGCCGCAAGGAGCGCCAGCGGCGTTGTTCACCTCCTGATTGACTGTCGCTCCCTGGCAGCTACCCCTCCCCCCCCCCCCCCTCCTGCCTATTGACCTGGGTCATCGCTCCGTTGTTTCTCCCGGCGGCGCTTTTGTCGCTGAATACACGACCCGACGCCGACGCGCGCTCATTTGTTTATATGAATATCTGCGACCGCAAAACAATATCAATCATTTATTAAAAGCGGATATTATTGAATGTCGGCGAACACAGGTTATTGTAGTTAAAATGAATTGTCCGCGACGGCGGTAGCTTTTGTGCTCAAATCGTATTTTTCTGATAGGAGGCGTCAATGCAGTGTGGCATAATAGATGGCATTCCAAAAATTACTATTGTCCGTGAATGTAGTGAGTAAATTAATGGAAATTTACGGCGGGCTGGGATACATTTCCGGTGTAATTGTAGGAAGAACTAGTGAAAAATGTGGCCAGGCCAAACGTTTGCTCGTGAAATACCGCCGTTAACTGTGAACCTGGGAATATCTCTTGCCTGTAGCATTGTCGTCCTGTGCAGGACAACGTTTAACTCAGAAATTTAGAAATCACAGGATCCCGCATATCAGGTTCTCCCCAGTTGAAAATGACGCTGGTATTTTAGTTTTAGTTAGACAACGTTAATTACAGTGAATGAATGGCATTATCGCAGCTGACTAATAATCACACACCAAGCGATAATAATGATCGTTTGTCCGTCTATGAAAAGAACACGTTGCTTTTACTGTCTACCTCTTAATGAATTAATTTATTTTAATTTTAGAAACAATCCGAAGAGCGTCTACGCTTTTTCCAGGTAATTGTTGCCCTTTCCGTTTCGGCACACCTCTTATAGGGACGGTGGTTATCGCTGAGACAACCGGTTTTCGGTTATATCTTTTTTTTCTACGGCAGTTTATCCTGACTGTTAAAACCACTTAAAATAACCGGTTTCTGAAATAACCGATTTTCGCTTTTTTAATCCCGTTATTTCTTATAATATACGTAGTAATCGAAGAAAGACCGAAAAAATTTTTGTTTTCTCTATTTAAAGTTACATAGAACCAAAATTTTAAATAGGCATAATGAAGGGAAACTTCCTTCGTCCACCATTCGCTCCTTTTCTCAAAAAGTGATAAGTTGATAAAAATTACAAAAAATCACCACTATTTTCGCATTGATTCTATTTTTTTGAAACTTTACTGAAAAATGACGTTGTAATCGAGGAACATGGCACTATTTCAGCATTACGAATAGTCAGTGGTTTTTTTATGAATTGAGGAGGGCTGAGAGTTTTACCTGCCACGCCAATTATTACTCTGTGGCATTCTGTTAACTACGACATAGCATTTATATTTGCAACACAAGATACAACTTTAATGTGGAGAAACCGATTGTGTGGGTTTATAATCGACCTGAACAAATTCAGCTACAGCGTTCCAGTGGACATTTCATTCATTTTCATTTCAATACTCCGTTTTTAAAGAAAATATTCACTGTATGAATTGTCAAGCAAACCTGTATAAAAAATGAAAAAAACGTTTGTTACAACCGAGGCTCAAGAAACACCGAAAAATAGCGGTTATTCAGAACTAATATACCAGTATCGGTTTTAACCTGTCGATTTTTCCTATTCTTAATCTCTAATAGCCTAGAAATAGGTGGGACGTTAAATTCTAATTGCCTTCTTTTCTGTTGTATCAGTCAACATCTACAGGTGTCGAAAGGGTCCGAAAAGTTTTTAGACAGTGGTCGAAATATAGCTGGTAGACGCCACAAACGCGGGAATGTTATCATGCAGTACGTCAGTTGAAAACACAGCATAATCTGCAGTTGTAAATCCGTATGTTTACTGTTCCAAAATTTCTGGTTTGTTGCGTGGTAAATCATTAACTTAGGTCGAAGAAAAACGTAAACCCTACGAACGTATTACGTGTACTGAACAAATAACTTGCAGTTCAAGCTAACATGCCTAACTTGTAACCGACCTAAAATTACTAAGAACGCAAACTGCTGTATAATGATAATGGAGTCAGAGAGAAGAAACTGCTGCTAAGAAGAAGACATCGATGAAGAAGCAATGGATAACTAAATTTGTAGTGGGAATTGCTGATGAAAGAAAAATAGGAAGGCAACGGAAAGAAAAGAGTCACTCCTTCGCAACTGGATGGAAAGAAAACACAAGATGGCCTTTAGGAAGAAGAAGTTCTCGCCACCAGCATAATGGAAGTAGAAAAACATGTGGATAACGCGGAAAATTACAGAGATCCCAAAAGAGGCGACAAAAAGAAAACATTTTTTATTTAGTTACGATTCAGGTTTCGACCTTTTATGCCATTTTCAAGTGGTAGAGTTTATGGCAGTAACATATACCGCAGGACATCATTCTCAAAATTGGCCATAAATTAAGAAAAATATTCACTCCCCACAAAAGGCGCAATTAAACAAACAACAGTACAGTCAAATGGTGGTGTATTCATCTAAAAATTACTGATTGACTGTTGCTCAGCAACATCAAAAACTGTTTAAAGAGAGAACTGCCTGAAATACACGTAGAGCTAATGAAATCAACTTATGTGTGCAACGTAAATGTTATTTTAAAGTCGGCACAGGACGTGATATGTTTCAGTTTGATAAAAGTCATCACCTCTACGCTTCTACAGTAGAATCAGTTTTATGTAATGAATTTAAGTTCAGTATGCACATGTACATTTCATTTTACTTGAAAGAAAAATTTAAGTTATACCCTTCAAGACAATCGATTACAAAATTAAATAAATGTGTCCAAATGGAAATGTAATCAAGAAATTATAAAACTCCCAAATTAGAAAAAAAAGTGTTTTTAGGACGCCAAAGCAATATAAATCTTCATTACCACAGGAATCTATAGTTATACACAAAAAAGTATTTGCTGTGATTGTGAAACGTGAAAGCACAACAATATAACGTTAAAAGTGGGTGTGGTGCAAAAGTTTAAAGACTGCGAAGCGAATCAGCTTCTGTCTGAATAATTACTCTGCAGAGGTGACAATAATGGGTGTCAAAGGCTATGATTACAGAAATTAGATAAAACTGTAAATGATGGTCAAAATTTCTTTGCTCATTTCCGCCTGTAAGCTAGGCAGAGTTGTGGCGGAACAGTGTAAATACGTCGAGCTGGCTGGGAAAAACTGCCTTTTTACAGATCGAAAAGACGTAGAGACGTTTTAAGTCCGTTTATTTTGTCTCATTGTAACATTACGAGTCAAGATAGCTGTAACGGAAATTGAATAGCGGAAAGTTATCATTAAAAACGCACGCCGCGCGATTTAATTGAATAGCGTAAAGTTAAACGCACGCCGCGCGATTTGTGACGATTTGTTTGGTCATAATAGTAGTAACATGCTTTCGAATACAATTAAAATATAATGGCGATACCTGTTTAGCGTTATTGGAAACAATATGTAGTAAATTAATGAGTAAGGTAGCCGATCCTATAAGAAGAGGTGAAATTGGGCATATTGAAGTGTTTTGCTTTATGTCGACTAAGCCCATGATACAGCGTCTTTTTTTCCATTTACTCTTAGAAAAAAAAAGTAACGAAGTGCTAATTGTGCGTTGTGAAAAATATAGGGGCGAATTTTAAATAGCTACAGTGTATAATCAGACTAACAAATGGACATTCAGTTACGCGAAATAGCGGACAGCGAAGTGTGGTCATTAAATTGAGTACACCTACAGGGCGATCAATTCCGGGATAAGTCTATTCGCATCTCACGAGGGACGCGGTATTGAGACCGTTTTTTTTTTTTTATTATTATATCACGGAGAGCGGGCTTCAGTTTATAAAAAGGAGAAAAGCTGTATCATTATCATTGACTGTTGGTGTTAAGCAACCAAAACTGTTCATCAAAGGGTTTCGGTGAATGAGTGGTGAATGCGAAATGAAACTGTGAACGAAGTTATGTTAAATAAAGCAGAAGAGACAAGACAGTTTGGTCGTATCTGTTATTATCCCATCAACCGTAACATTTCTTCTCGTTGTACGAAGCCTTTATAGACGATCGTTACGACAATTTGCTTTGAAGGGATCTCGTTACGAGTTAAGTTTTGGGGACCTGGTCAACAGGGGATAGTTCGTAGATCTTAGCTACTGCAGCTATTCTGGAATCAGGTGCTACCGTGATCGTTGTGTGTTGTCAATGGCTTAAGGTCATCATATCTCATGCTCTAAGATCGACGCGCCTTTCCTCTTGGTATAACGGTGTCTCACGGTAACAACGACAACGCCGACGGCGAAGGAAGATACGGTAGATCATGTTCCTCCAGTGATATTATTCCATCCGTGAAGTGCCACCCAGCATTTTATTAGGACAGAAGAATTGCGGCCGACATTAACAACAGAATACGTTAGCAACAGACTAGGGAAGAGATAGGGGACAGAGGGATGTGGTGAGCTTCCAGATGGCAGACTCGTTCATCTTTGGGAACTAGTTTACTGGCGACCGGCCCTTTGTATGACTCGTTCATTTTTATTCAGTCACCAATCATTTTTATCTAATTATGTAATACTGCATTTGTATATCGAATTTTAATTTATTTTCATATGCCCATACGTTATTTTTACTAAAAACTGTAATTCAATATGTGTTAATTAACATTTCCATTTGTTAATACGTACGGAAATTAAATGAAATTGAAAAAGTTGCATTTGGTGATATTCGAAGCAGCGAGTTTACAGTTACAAAACTTATATGTTATGCATTTAGTTGCTGGCGACTGCGTTCACAGTTTGGAATTCTTCTTTACTTAACAGAGCTCGGAAACCTTAAATGTTCAAAGCCGACTGTCAATATTACTTAGAATTGCGTCATACCGCTTCAGGAAATTTCGGTCCCATTGCTAACCTTCAGATCAAGTGTGAAGAAAACCAAAGAGGGCGGACCACACCGTCCCCTTATTAGACAGATACCAGTAAACCCCTGATTGTTTAAATAATCGCATTCCCGTGCATAAAACACCTCTACCTTTCGGTTACATTTCAGATCATTTTATGGGTTAAATACCTGACGTTAACGAGGTAAGCGGGAATAAGTTTGGAAGAGGTTTAAAATTATGTTTAAAGTTCGCTGGAAGTCGGTATGCGCTCTCACTAGCAGACACTGGAAGCATATAGTATGGGAATTTGTGCTCTGCTTTAAGCAAAAGCGAGTTTTGCACGCATCTCAATGTTTATGACTTCATATGTCCTGAACAATGCACCGTAAAATGTTATAATTTTGCAAGTGCATACCGTGGAATTTGTGGATACGGTCTGCATAGTGAGTTGCGAATAGACTTGGTAGCAAAAAGTTATAAATTAAAACATTATGCCCGATGCTGAAGTTTCACTGCATGAACAGCGTAAATGTAATAATCGATGAAATTTTTCCCTTTCAACAATTTTTAGGAAGGGAGAGGAATGTCGGCGAGAAAGTTTCTGAAAGATATGGCATTATCTACAATTGCATCAACATCTACATCTTAATTCTGCGAACCACTTGTACCACGCCCGGGAGTACGAATGGGTGGGGGTACTTTAAACTGACTTCTCGTTCCTGCTTTTCTTGACCGTGCGCCCTGTCCACACCACGTACCTGATAATCCCGCGGCGGTCGAACTGTTCTGCTGCACACCGCTTCTGGCTTGCCTGAAATTATCTATCGAAATATGCAAGCGGGTTTAGGGGAGCCACTCCACGTTAAAACACAACACTGTCCTATGTCTGGTATGAACATCTATATTCTGAGACGATATCGAAACCACAGGTCGCACTGTTTACACTCTAAATCGTAAATGTTTATCCCAATTAACAATCTTGATGATTAACAGTCCAAAATATCATTCGGACGAGCGTGCGCGTAACCGACACGACGCGGGTGATTGTTGATGATGCGGAAGTCGATTGATCGAACGAAAAGTTCTTACTCTCGTCACACATACAGATATCTGGTAATAGTGCTCCTTGTCACTAGTAATGATATAACACTGTTCGTAAAGTTAATTTTTCAGTTCTCAGTTCTCACTTGTACGAGCGCGCGCGTAACCGTCGCGGCGCGGCTGATTGTTGATAATGCGGAAAAGCGATGATCGAACGCACGTCCTCACGCTCGCTACAAGACACTGGCACTTGCCTGCACTCTTTTACGGTAACTACTTTCTACTGATTCACATCAGTTTATTCTGGGAGACCGAACACGGTGCGGATGATTGATACCGCGCGACACGCAACGAGAGGATACACAAAATACGTAATCGGCGGCACTGCTCATTTTTAATTATATCTTGACGCTGTTTCCTCTGAATTACTTCCATATTTAATCACTTTACTGTAATAGCACTTGTAGCAACACTTCAACCTGAATACTAACAATGCTTCTTACGTGCAGATCTACACACTACACAACATAGCAGTTCCGTGTCCCGCGGTTGACTCTCTAGACGCGGCTGCCAGCAAAGATACTCCACAACTAAGCCAGCGATATGACAGTACACTTACACACTGTGAAGTGCACGAAAGAGCGCATGTCCCACTATACCAATTATCAGGACCTTTACACCGTTCCATACACTTACGGAGGAATGACTCCATGAACTGTGATGTGCAGGTGTCGGATGTCAGTTTATGGGATGGAGGAGTTTGTAATGTCTCTTCCAGCGGTCTCTCCGCGATATTTTCAGAAATTTTATAAATTATATAACTCAGTACATATCTCGAAATATCTCTTCTTATCTTACCGATTCCTAAACTTTAATATACGATGATTATCAATGCAAAGTAGTTTCAAGCCCTATTATTCCTAGGAGCGTCCATTTACTCCATGGAATAGCTTCTCTACTATCTATGTTTTCTCTTATGAAAAGAATCTTGCCGATTAGCCGTGAAAGGTGGTGGTGGTAGTCAGTGTTTAACGTCCCGTCGACAACGAGGTCATTAGAGACGGAGCGCAAGCTCGGGTTAGGGAAGGATTGGGAAGGAAATCGGCCGTGCCCTTTCAAAGGAACCATCCCGGCATTTGCCTGAAACGATTTAGGGAAATCACGGAAAATCTAAAACAGGATGGCCGGAGACGGGATTGAACCGTCGTCCTTCCGAATGCGAGTCCAGTGTGCTAACCACTGCGCCACCTCGCTCGGTTAGCCGTGAAAGGAGGAGGATGTATATGTATGTATTGTTCAGCTAGTCGCCATCTTGATGAGATTCTGTATGAGAAGGAATTTAATACATGAACTAAACTAAAGTAGGTGTGTTCGCGTATTATTTAACTGATTATTATTGACAGTGTCTGATTCCTACGCTGTGTTGCACGGGATCAGTGGGGAACGTCTGATTCACACTGGACGAACCTGCCGTTTTGTATGCTCAAGATATCCAGTTTATTATTTAAAAAAAAATAGGCTAACACAGTCTTACCAGCAGATCTCCGGTCTTCCCCATGTGATCACCGAAAGTTAATAATTATTACAAATGTTTTCAGGAGATCGACTGACAATTTTCGTCGCACCGAGACTTCGAAAGTGCTTCACTGCCTTATGGAATTTAAGTTAAGCTCAATTTAATCAGGATAGAACAGTATTGAACTGTGTGAATGTGATAAGCCTGCTTTGTGAATGAAAATTCCCTTAACATACGCATGTTTTTACTATCCTGATCAGTGAAGCTAATTCAGGTCGGTGTGAGAGAGGTTTTTAAATTTTATGAAGTTTCGGCAGACGTGCCAACACTGTTTTGTTGGAGGAGACCGAAATGCACGCTATAAGCTCACGCAGGCTGGCGTGAGGTCTGAAACAGGATACGTAATGAATGCTATAAAGAAAAGTACGAAGCTTCTGGAATACTTAACTTTAATCCACATTTGTAGAACATCGCTCTTGATGATACATTAATAGAATCTCAATATCTATACTGGTAATGGCGCCTTGCTAGGTCGTAGCAAATGTAGCTGAAGGCTATGCTATCGTCTCGGCAAATGAGAGCGTAATTCTCAGTGAACCATGGCTAGCAACGTCGGCTGTACAACTGGGGCTAGTGCTAGTCAGTGTCTCTAGGCCTGCCGTGTGGTGGCGCTCGGTCTGCCATCACTGACAGTGGCGACACGCGGGTCCATCGTATACTAGCGGACCTCGGCCGATTTAAAAGCTACCACCTAGCAAGTGTGGTGTCTGGCGGTGACACCACATTTTAGATACACAAAAAATATTAATCGCATTATTGGCATGCCAGAATGTGAAGCATCCATCTAGGAAATTGCTGCTCTTGTGGGACGAAGTTTTTCAGCAGTGCAACGGGTGTGTGGCGAATGGTTCACAGAAGGCCGAGGAGATGCGCCGGGTTGCTCCACACTCGACCATTCCCCGCGAAGATTAAACACTTCATCCGAGTGGCACTACAGAACAGGTCTGTGTCCTGCATCTTACTTCTAGTTCCAACTTCTAGCCTAGATACAAGTAAATCCATGACCGCTAAAGGTTCTTTTCTTTTACATCCAGAATATTGTGTTGTCAGAGCCGATACATGAAGTCTCGGCGGACCATAAGAAGTTACTTCGAGAACAGTGGCCGATTTAAAAATTTTGCACCCCTCGGCACACCATATTAAACATATTAAATGCGTCCCCCCTCCCCAAAAAAAATTGTTTTAAATAATGTTTCCCATTCACTTCACAATTACCGTTTTGGGTGGGAGCGCTGTAAGCTGTTTCTGTACTCTGCTATTCGTTGTTCTGAAGGACGCATCAGCGATCTAGTCGCTCTCAATCAAAATGTAATATGGTTCCTGAACTGTACTTGGTGTATGGCAGTGGATAAAACTAACTTAAAACTGCATTGTGTTAATACGTTCTTCTGTCGAAAGAAAACAGAAACGAACACAAGGAAAATAACTTATGTTTTATGGCCTAAAAATTCAGCAGAGCGCGTAGGAGACAAAGGATTTTTGTTATACATTCACTTTTAATATGTTCTTTTGCACGAAGCCTTTTAAAATGAAAACAAAAAAGTTGTGTTACGATCTAAAAATTGAAGCGAACGTCTCATACATTAGAAAGTAATGCGTACTTTTACAGGGATTCGTTCAAAAATAAAATTAAACTGACGTTTTACGATCTAATAACTTGAATGTGTAGAAAAAAAATACGTTCGGCATTAATAGGTGAATCTGTAGGAAAGAGGAAGAAATGAATATGAAATAGGCATTTCGGTACACGAACTAATAATTAAATAGAGCCGAACAAACACAGAACTGGATTTGCTATTACATAATTTTACAGACTAGTGTGGAAAAATCAAATTTGTTTTATAATCTAATAGTTAACATGTAAAGCATTAGGGTCCGTGTAGTTAGATGCTGTGTAATACGTGTAAACAATACCTTTAATCCATTTTAGGGATGAACAGTTTTGTACTGCAGCTATTGCTCTCAACATAGCTCTTTCTAAAGGTATTAGTGAATCTTTTACGTATTTATCGACAGAACTGAACTGCGTTATTTATTAACACTTTTTCATCTGAGCTTACTCTCCTATAACTTATATTTCTGCTATAACTATACATTTCAGTAGACGCCAAGAATACGCATCAGTTGTAATATACTACAGTATCAGTACGATTTTGTGGGTGTTACGTGTCTAGAAACGTAATAACACACTTTTGCAGTCGAATGAACATTTGTTTTAACACTGAACAAAGCGAATACAATAGAAGTTGTCGAACATGGCGCGCAGCGAGACATAGACAAAGTGAGCTAAAAGTAAAGTCAAAGAACATCGGTTCAAAGATATGGCGCTTCACGCCAGAGGCGCTACAGCCCCTCCCCTCCCCCCCGCCCACCAGGCAGTGCGGAGCTAGCTCATGTCAACACAAAACCCTCATGCCAGCGTGGCGGATGAAAGCTGCGTCAGGTGTGCGAAATGGGCACCTCCGAAGCCGTGTCAGACAGCTGCGCAGGTGGTGGGGAGTTGCTGGAGGTAGCATCGGCGGTGTCAGTGGGCGAGGTTCTGGTGAAGGCAGGCCAGCTCAGAGATGGACCACACAGGTTTTAATCGGTGCACTGAAACCATAGTCTGTCATCCATTGAGTACTATCACGAAAGTATTAGCTCCGTGGTGCAAGACACGGTGTGGACCAGAGTGTGATGGTTCCTGGGCCGCCCATACAGAGTTGTCTCATAGCATGGTGAATTCGCACTATGCCAGGTCTTTGTGTACAAACACTGGTGGCGTGGAATGAGCGCGAGGTTGGGGTGGGTGAAGGCGAGCGACATGCACATGCACTCGGTCCTACAAGGGCCAGAAGGTCGACTGCACTGGTTGGGGGCGTGTCCTCAACGAATTAGGCTGGCAGGACGAGAGGCTTTCCATATAAAATCTCTGCCAGTGAAGCATTCATATCTTCCTTGTAGGTGAAGGGGTTGCCTAGTAATACCTAAGGAAGAGCCTCAGACCATACACCACCAAGTCACATAAGTACAGCTTTAAGAGCTCTGTGCCACTGCTCCACCAAGCCGTTTGCCTGTGGATGATAGGCCGACATGTGAAATGTCGCTACTCCACATAGTTCACACAGTCAAGTGAAAAGTGAGGATTTGAGTTGTCGTCCCTAGTCCATAGTAAGTGAAAGAGCGCCCCTCCAAGTCGCTCCTGAATTGTTTGTCTGCCTCATAAACCACAAGAAGCTCATAATAGAAGGTCGACCATTTATACTGACTTGTGGTTATTATTTTTGAAAAGAAACAGAGCAGCTGCACTGTGCACTATTGCAAGACAGCGCCCACAGCAGACTGCTAGCATTGGTAGTGATATGGGCCTCGGGGTTGGGGTGAGTGAGAGTGACTGCTTTCACAACGGCCGAGTTCAGATTGTCAGAAGCATCGAGCATGGGCTGAGTACAGTCCAACTTTTGCTTCCTCATGGTATTTTTACTGGAGAGGGCATCGGCAAGGGATGACTGGACAGAAGCAGCCCAGGGAATATGGCATCGATCAAATTTTACCATACCCAGAAAGCACCGAAGTTGTGCGTAATCCTCAGGAAGAGGCAGTGCGAGAATGGTTTCGACATAAGAATCCGTTGGTTGGAGGCCATCAACCAAGAATGTATATCCAAGGTATGTAAGTGATGCCGAGCAGAGTTGGGATTTGTCGTCATTGATAATCACACCATTGGCCGTGAGAGCTATACAAACTGTGTCAAGATGAAATTTATGTTCCTTGGCAGACGAGGAAAAGAAACGTATGTCATCTAAATAGGCAATAGCAAAAGGCAGAGGTAGCAAAACTGAATCAATGAAACATTGCCACATCTGCACAGCATTTTTTAAGCTGTAAGGCATGTAACAGTATTCAAGTAGATCGAAAGGTGTAATGATGGCCATCTTCAGAATATCAGGTAGGTGCATGGGAATATGGTGGTATGCCTTCGAACAGTCTAAGACAGAGAAGAACTTTGAGCCATGCAATAACTGAATGAAATCCTGGATATGAGGGATGGGATAGTAATCGATTATTGTCCTGGCATTAAGGGACCTGAGTCCTCACACATATGTAGTCATCCTTCTTCGGTACAAGGTGGATAGGTGAAGACCAGATGCTGTCCAATGGTTGGAGCATGCCCAAAGCCAATAAATGCTGAACAATTTCTTTCACTCGTAGCAATTTTCAGGCGTTAAGACGTCGAGCTTTATGATGTGTTGGTGGGCCATCCATGGTGTGGATTCTGTGATGAGTGCCATTGCTGATTGCTGAAACCTGTGAAGGGAGGCAGGCTGGGGGGGAAGGGGGCGGGAGGGGAGCACGAGCGATGGTGGTTCACTGACCTTGCCGGGCCAGAATGCGGCGGCGGACGACGACTGAGGGCGTGGTGCAGCAGCCACATGATGTGAGGGATCCCGTAAAGCGAGAACATGTGCGTCCATGCCAGGCCGGAGTGACAAGGGTGAAGCAACGGAGGCAGACAACGATGGAGGGCATGGCGTGGCAGCCACGCAATGTGAGCGATCCCACGGAGTGGGAGCATGCACATGCTCTAGATTCAACTGTGATGGTGCAGAACAGGAAGCAGGGGATGGTATGCTGAACCTAGGAGCGATGCAGAATGAAGATGCATTAGAAGAGGCTGATGGATCCAAAATAACTGGCTCTACAGACAGACTGTGAATAGTAATCCGTGCATGAACCAATTCAGCTGAGGCAGCAGCAATGCATGTGCGTAACTCCTTGTTATGTGTGCAGAGCAAGTCGATCTGTGTGCGGATGTCTGCCAAGTTGGAGAGACATGCAGTAATACCTTTTAGAAGAGTTGTACAAGTGGAAAGTGTAGCCAATGAGGTGGAGATCGGAGTCGTGCTGAACTCGTTCAAGTATGGAACTGAAGAACCAGATGTGTGGCAGAGGATTGCGACCTGCACGCCTGGCGAAAGTTTGCAGAGATGTAGAAGATCCAACCCAATCACAGGTTCATCTACATCGACGGCGTCTAAGGTCCAAGTAAAGGTCGTGACTGGTGATAAGTGAAGAGACACTTGATGGAACCCACGACAGCGATGAGTGAGTGATTTGCAGCTGTCAAAGCGAGGTTAGCAGAAGAAAGCGTGTTGCCTGCTAGTTTGGCTGGGATAACACTGACATTGGCGCCGGTGTCTACTTGAAAGTGTGTGCCTGATGACAGGTCTGTAGAGGCGTTGTGCTGCTGGAGCAAGTGGTGTAGCATCAGAAGGTAAGCACTGTCGATGATCATAGCGGGACGTGGCGCCTAAATGCGAAGGATGTACAGCAGTTGTGTGGGTTGCATGGTACCAGCATAGTGGGTAAGCTTGGAGGCGAGGTGGTGCGGAGAGGACGGGGGGCGTAGCTGATTGCATCGTTGTCTGAGACCGCTCGTGCTGCTGCTCGGGCGAGGTTAGCTGCTGTCGGGAAGTTGCAGGCAGTACCTCCTGTAGGCCACCAGGAAGCAGCTCCTGGCGGGCTGCTGAGCTGCTGAGGCATGCACACTGAACCCTACTGGTAGGGTGTGGAACCAATGGTGCAGGCATGCCAACTGAAGGTGAAGGTGACGTTATCCTTGACAGGCATTGTCAGTGATGAATTATTGTATAGGCCTGATCGGCCATGCGTAGGCGAACATCGAGAGGGTCTGCTACGTGAGATAGTAGGTAAAGCTGTAGGTCCGATGGAAGCGTGACCATCCTCAAGGTCTTCAGTGCAGCCTCTGGTAGAGCTTGGTCATCAATTAATGAATGAAGGTGCTGCAAAAGCTGCAAAGGTTTGTGGTCATCGAGGTGCTCGCCATGGATAATGTGGTGGATAGCCCCTGCTGGAGGGCGAGAAAGGCGTTCAATGAGTAATGTTTTTGCCATTAAATACTTGGGCGAGGTGAGTGGTGACAGGAGCAGATCACTGATAAAAGTCTGGATGAGCATGGATGTGACTCACCAGACAGACTTATGATAATTCTTTTCATTCGTTCAGAAAGGCGCTCTATTATTTCATCCGAAATCCTGGTGGATATCCAGTAGATGATCCACCAATGTGAACCAAGTCTTAAGATTGTCCTTTTGCAAAGCAGGCAGCTTAGGAAATCTTCTGGGTAACACATGTGGATGCAGTACAGGGAGAAAAGTTCTGTGTGAACAATGTGGGAAGCCCCTGATTCCAGGAGTGCAGTAGTGGTGGACGATGCATCACTCGAATTCTGCATGGGGTATGGTCGCAGGCAGCACACAATGTGGAGTGAGCTGGTGGCATGCACTGTCCATGCAGCAGGCTTTGCTGTGTAGTAGCATTTGACGGTTGCCATGTTGGGCCAGTAATGGTTAAGTGGCCGCCGGCATGGCTGGGGCCAGGTAATTGTTCACTTTTAACCAAATATACATCGGGAACACTAGTAAAAACGCAACCACAGTTAATAGGGTGTGATGAACTGGCGAAAACGACACTGGTATATCCATTGTTCTGAGGACAATGTGAGCCGGCATAAGAATTTCGTTAATGATGAAAAGAAGCACAAAATAATTTCCAAAGACATGACGACGATGTCGGAGTCACCACTGTGGGTATTACGTGGTGTAGAACCGTAATAACAAACTTTTCCTGTCAAATGAACATTTATTTTAACACTGAACAAAGCGAATAGAAGAGAATCTGTCGAACATGGCGCTCAGTGAGACACAGACGAAGTGAACTAAAAGTAAAGTCAAAGAACATTGGCTCAAAGGCACTGCGCTTCACGCCAGAGGCGTTCCAACTTTACTGTACAGCGCCGAGCGGCCTTGGTCGTTCGGGTATTGTTTAGTACTGTCGGGCGCCTTCGGTCACGTCTGCACGTAAACGAGATTTACGCGTTCTGACATCGGCAATTGTAAAATAAACAGGTAATACGTAGTTTGTAAATCCAGTGAATGTGCTCAAAGTTATAATAAAAATCACATTATCTATAATATAAAAATGAATCGCAAAATGTGTTGGTAAGCGCATAACTCAACAACGCCTCGACCAATTTGGCCAAATCTTTTTTTAAAATGTTCGTTGAAGTTCAAGGATGGTTTTTACGGCGAGAAAAATTAGAATTATTGCTGGAAAAACCCTAAAAATAGCCCTTTTCTTTTTCCTATACAAATGTGTTGGTAAGCGCATAACTCAACAACGCCTCGACCAATTTGGCCAAATCTTTTTTTAAAATGTTCGTTGAAGTTCAAGGATGGTTTTTACGGCGAGAAAAATTAGAATTATTGCTGGAAAAACCCTAAAACGTAGTCAATTTGAGCTTTATTGCTATGGTATAAAGTTCATATTAAATTACAAGCACTCACTGTTGTCTAAGCAATGTAGGTGTGTTCCTAACGTCAAAGATCATATCTATCAAAACAATGTGCGTGTGTGCGTTGGAGCACAGAATACATAGTTGGAGAAGTTTAATGTCGCGTTCCGAAACTCGCGTTTCTTTTGTATTAGTTTCGGCACGCGAGATAAAATGCATCAGTTTCCACGTCATTACATCAGTCAAACAAAAATCGCGTTACCAACAGTGTTTTATTATTTTTATAATATCCAAATTACAATTCGTACGGCTTAAAATCATATAAAATTAAAAAAAAAAAAGTTGTCTGTGACCTAATCTACTGAGTTTGCTTTTGTCAACTGATACACGAAACAAATTCGTGTTTTGTGCAGAGTGTTTACTTAGTTAGTGTTTGTTTAGTTCGTGATTAGTGAAAAACTAATTTATATTTGATATGCCTCCTATAAGACGAAGCAATTTAGGTAGAAGAACCAGAAATGCTACAAACCAAGCTAATTACCGATCTAATCGTACGGCACAAGAACGTGACGACGGAAATGAACGTGAAAGAATACGGATATCACAAACGCGTGAAGCGCGAGCGCGACATTCAACTAATAATCGCGCAAGTTTGAATCGAGCTGCTTTCAGTTACGATGTGTCAATTGACTACAGTAACTACCAATGTGTTGTTATTGGTTCTATGAACTCGGTTTGCTCACACTGTAAGGCATTAAAATACAAAAACGAAGCCAATGGATTGTGTTGCGCAAATGGTAAAGTGAAATTGATACCATTGGACCCACCACCAGAACCATTGTACTCATTGGTTTCAGGAATAGGAACAGATTCTATACACTTTTTGACACATATCCAACAATATAACAATTGCTTTCAAATGACTTCATTTGGGGCAACAAATGTAGTTCGGGAAAATTTTATGCCAACTTTCAAGGTATGTATTATAGCAGTTACTCATAATTATTTTAGCGAACAAAATTTTCTGTCACAAAAGTTAAGATGTGTCACTAATCTTCAATTTCTTAATCACTTATATATCACTTAGTCATCGTATTATATGGTGATTTTGTTTCAGTGACACTTTTATTATATTTTATATTTGATAGATATTAGTTCAAACTAAATATATACTTTTTAAGATCAAATATTATTGAAGTTTGATCACTGACAATCCATTAATTTATACCACACCATAATATTTTATTTTATTTACAGATACAAGGGCAAATATATCACAGAGCAGGTTCACTGTTACCAGTGTCAGATAGTGACAACAAATTGCTGCAAATTTATTTTATGGGCAATTCACCACAAGAAATTGATCTGCGTTGTGCACATAACAATTTAGTAAAGAGGTCTATTGTAGAACAATTACAAACTTTATTTCATCAACACAATCAATTGATTATATTGTTTAAAACTGCCCTGGATCTGATGCCATCCGATAATCACAAAATTGTAATCAGAGCTGATAAAACACCTGCAGGTCAACATACAAGACGTTTTAATGCACCAACTATTGATGAAGTTGCTATCGTTGTAGTTGGAGAAAACGTGGAATCCCGTGATATTGTTTTACATCGTCGGAATGATCAATTACAACGTATAAAGGAAACACACCGCTCATATGATGCACTGCAATATCCCATTATATTTTGGCAAGGTGAAGATGGCTACGATTTCTCAATAAAAATGATAAATCCCATTACAGGTAACTAAAATATTAATTTAGCTATGGCGATAATATCTCAGTCATTATATTATGTATTTTAATTTTATATTTGAATGTTATTAAAAGAAAATCTATTTACAGGTTCTGAAACCAACAAAAAAGTCAGTTCAATGAACTATTATTCATACCGCCTAATGATTCGGGAAAATGAAGAAAATCACATATTGAAATGTCGGCGATTATATCACAAATATGTTGTTGACATGTATGTAAAAATTGAAACGGAGAGATTAACATTCATCAGGTTGAATCAAACCAAACTCCGATCTGAAGAGTATATTCACCTTCGAGATGCGATTAATACTGATGGAAATGCACAGAATGTCGGTCGGATGACTATTCTTCCAGCAACATACATCGGAAGCCCTCGGCATATGCACGAATATGCTCAAGATGCCATGTCGTATGTTCGTCATTATGGTACAGCAGATTTGTTCATCACATTTACATGCAATCCGCAATGGATAGAAATCAAGCAGGAGTTATTCCCTGGGCAATCACCCATTGATCGTCATGATATTACAGCCAGAGTCTTTAGACAAAAGTTGAAATCTTTAATGGATTTCATCGTAAAACATAATGTGTTTGGTGAGACACGCTGCTGGATGTATTCTGTGGAGTGGCAGAAACGAGGATTGCCACATGCACACATTTTGATTTGGTTGGTTGAAAAGATAAGGCCAAATGAAGTTGATACAGTGATATCAGCTGAAATCCCTAATGTACAAGTAGATCCTGGATTGCATGAGGTAGTTATCAAAAACATGATACATGGTCCCTGTGGAACTCTTAATCAAAATTCACCGTGTATGATGGATGGTAAATGTTCAAAACGATATCCACGGACATTAATATCGGAAACAATTACTGGTAATGACGGTTATCCATTGTATCGTCACAGATCGACAGCAGACAATGGAAAATCAACAATTGTCAAATTAAATCAACAAGATATTGAAATAGATAATCGTTGGATTGTTCCATATTCACCCATTTTATCAAAGACATTCAAAGCACACATCAAGGTTGAATCTTGCCATTCAGTGAAATCTATTAAATCCATTTGCAAATATGTAACCAAAGGGAGTGATATGGCTGTGATTGGAATTGGTGCAGAGAATTCCAATGATGAAGTTACCTAATACCAAATGGGCCGCTATGTCAGTAGTAATGAAGCAGTTTGGCGAATATTTTCTTTTCCTATTCATGAGAGACACCCTTCTGTTGTTCACTTAGCTGTGCATTTAGAAAATGGACAAAGAGTGTATTTTACAGCACAGAACGCAGTACAAAGAGCTGCTCAGCCACCATCTACTACATTAACCAGTTTTTTTGAGACATGCCAAAACGATCATTTCGCACAAACATTGCTATATTCTGAAATGCCAAAATATTATACCTGGAATCAATCCTCAAGGAGATTTATACGACGGAAACAAGGAAAACCAGTTCCAGGATATACAGATGTATATTCCACCGATGCGATTGGCCGGATTTATTCAGTACATCCAAGCAATGATGAATGTTTTTATTTACGACTGCTATTAGTCAATGTACGTGGCCCAACATCATTCCAACAGTTACGAACTGTTCATGGTGAATTGTGTGGATCCTACAGAGAAGCCTGTCAACGTTTGCAATTGCTTGAAAATGACGCTCATTGGGAGCAAACTCTCAATGATGCTGTAATATCATCACACGCTCATCAAATACGAACATTGTTTTCTATAATCATATCTACATGCTTCCCATCAAACCCAATTGATTTGTGGATCAAGTACAAAGATTATACGTGTGATGATATTTTGTATCAAATACGGAATAGAATGGGAAATCCAAATATACAAATCAGTGAAGAAATTTACAATTGAGGACATGTGCTTGATAATGTCAAACAAACTATTAATTCAATTAGGCCTGACCGCGCCCAATCGTCCAATGCATGACGCTTTTAACCAAGAGTTGCATCGAGAAAAACTGTATGATCTCAACGCTTTGAAAGAATTAATTCAAACAAATCTTCCACTGTTAAATGAACAACAGAAGTATGTATTTGAAACTCTTATGAAAGTAACAAATGATGAAACTGGAGGGATTTACTTCTTAGATGCACCTGGTGGTACAGGAAAAACTTTTTTGATTTCATTAATATTAGCAACAATTCGCTCACAAAATAAAATTGCACTTGCACTCGATTCGTCGGGAATCGCAGCAACTTTGCTTGAAGGTGGTCGAACAGCCCATTCAGCACTAAAATTGCCATTAAATATGCAAAGCAATGAAACTCCAACCTGCAACGTTTCGAAGAACTCTGCAATGGCAAAGGTTTTGCAGCAATGTAAATTGATTGTTTGGGATGAATGCACGATGGCACATAAAAAATCTTTGGAGGCTTTAGACAGAACCTTAAAAGATCTACGGAGCAATAATAACCGATTTGGTGGTGCAATGATTTTATTAGCAGGAGATTTTCGTCAAACATTGCCAGTGATTCCACGATCAACGCCAGCTGATGAACTCAATGCATGTCTAAAGTCCTCCAATTTGTGGAAACATGTCAAAGTACTTCATTTAAGCAAGAATATGCGTGTCGAGTTGCAAAATGACCAATCTGGAAACATATTCTCTAAACAACTCATTGACAATGGTAATGGCAAATTTCCTATAGACATGTTGACTGGCTGCATTAACTTTCCTCAAAGTTTTTGTCAGTTAACTCGATCAAAAGATGAACTTATTCAGAAGGTGTTTCCAGATGTTTCTCAAAATTACAGAAACCATGATTGGTTGAGCGAACGAGCTATACTGGCTGCAAAAAACATAGATGTAAATGAATTAAATTTCAAAATTCAAGAACAAATTACAGGCGAATTGAGGATATATAAATCAGTTGATTCGGCTACTAATCAAGATGATGTAGTCAACTATCCACCGGAATTTTTAAACTCGCTGGATTTGCCAGGATTGCCACCTCACAATCTTCAATTAAAGGTTGGATCGGTGGTTATAATGTTGCGAAATATCAACCAACCGCGTCTTTGCAACGGTACACGGTTAGCGATAAAAAAATTACTAAACAATGTGATAGAAGCAACTATACTCAAAGGAGAGTATAAAGGAGAAGATGTTCTCATACTGCGCATCCCAATGATTCCGACTGATGTGCCATTTGAGTTTAAACGACTACAGTTTCCAGTGCGGCTTGCTTTTGCTATGACTATAAACAAGTCCCAGGGGCAATCATTAAGTGTTTGTGGTATTAATCTAGAAAACCCATGTTTCTCACATGGTCAATTGTATGTTGCCTGTTCCCATGTTGGAAAACCATCAGATTTGTTTATCTATGCGCCAGGTAATCAAACAAAAAACATCGTATACCACAAAGCACTACAATGATAATAATAATAATTATGATTCACATGATTAACAATAAAGCGATTACTTACTTTTAAATCCTTATATATGTTTTATTTAATTATTTTTTACTCACAACGCCCTATCACCAGGGTGACGGTTCTGTTCAGGAGAATTTTTTTAAATACGTAGGCAAAAAAACTGCCATATTACAAATCTTTTTGACAGGACGAAGTCTGTCGGGTCAGCTAGTAATCTTAAATTTTTAAAACTAATAAACAAACTCACCAGTCAGCAAAGTTTGAGTCTGGCTTTGACGGCAGAAAACTCGCTGACCATATCTTCATAGTTCAGACTGTTATCAGTTAGGAGGTCGGCTTCGATGTGAAGAGTGAAGAAGGCGTTCAATCTCTCCTCAGACAACGTAGAACGTAGGTACGGTTTCAGTCTCTTACCAGCTAAAAACGAGCGTTCTGCTGAACAGTTTGCAAGTGCCATATATAGAAATATTCTAATAGCAATGTCAACATTCGGAAACACGGACTGTAACCTCACTTTTCGTAAAAAATTACTCATTTCGACTATTATATCCCTAATCTCAGAAGGTTTCAAAAGTTCCGCGAAATGTACACATTCACTACGGAAGGAAGGCTCTAAATCTGTGTCATATGACGCTTGGAGTTTTGCTGCACGTTCAGCAATATCGTCAGGTGAACTGTTCTTAAGGTTACTGAAAACTGTGAAGGAGTCTAGTAGTGTTCTATAGGTTTCCTTCCTCCTCAATAATTCAGCGTACAAGCTGTCGAATATTGGGAGAAATGTTTCGACTCTTAAATTTTCTCCATGCAGTCAGCAAACTTTTTCAAGAGTCCGCTTCTTTATCATCAAGATTGCTTTTTCGTGATCTTTTATAGGTGCATTCATAGTCACAAACATCATGGATTTATTTTAGTAATTGTCGAACATGCCACAAATAGATGCAATAAATCCATCAAGTGATTCATATAATTCATGCACTATTTTAGTATCAATATTTACACTTTGCAATTTCAGATTTACACTATTAAATCTCTGGAGTATGTCCTTCCCAACTGTCATCATGAATACTCTTTCTAGTCTGCTGAATTGATCCAATAAAGCTGAAGCCACATTTCGCACAAGTGATTTTTCAAACGTATTATTGGCAATATGTGTGAGTGCATTGACAACGCCCTCCCACGTTTCATACAGACTTACACACGCTTCCTCTCTTGCTGACTACCGTGTTTTTGATACACTTTTTACCGTTTTGCTTCCTGAAAGTAAGAAGTTAATCCCAGCGCTGTGTAGAAGCAGAGAAAAAAATTATTAAAGGTTTTGCACTACACTGAAAAATGAACATGCTTCCTGAGAACAGCTTGCAGCACTAGTGCCGACTAAATTCAAAGAATGTGATGCGCAAGGTACATAATGCGCTTTCGGATTTCGTTTTTAATGCGTGCCTGCAAACCAGTAGGTTCCTGACATGTTGCTTGTGTTGTCATATGACTGGCCTCTACAGTCAGTAATATCAATGGAATTTGTAGACAGGACTTTTAGCACGGCCTCAGCTAAGTTTTCGGACTTGTGTCCCAGGTTTGATAAAAACAGAAGGAAACGTTCAATAGGTTCACCATTCTCGTTCACATATCTTCATATGAAAGATAATTGATCAATATGTGAAATTTCCGCAGTAGAATCTGCTATTATAGAGAAATATTTGGCTTGTTTTATTTAACTTATGATAACTCTTTTCATTCATTCGGAAAGAAACTCTGTTATTTCATCACAGTTTGTTGAAGACAGATAACTTGTACGTCCCTGCCCTGGATTTCCATATCGTTCAATGTGCTCTGCGAGAAAAGAATCAAATTCGGCTATAAGTTCAAGAGACATCATAAACTGACCATTATGTAATGAATGGAATCTTTCAACGTGTCCATGTAGGGAAGTCCACGACTTGTCAGCTTCTTCACTACTGCAAACCCCCTTTTCAACACACCGCGCCAGTACATTTTTTTTCTCAACAGATTACTCGCAATGGTTATCTACTGTTCCAAGTGACTTTTTTCTTGTTAAGAGTGATAACTCAGAATTTTTTTGTTCAATTGATTTCTCATGATGAGATAATGTATTTGAAATATTTTTCCAGTCTGCAATACAATTAGTAGCAATCGCGGCCTTACCTCTGAACAATTTACATGGTGCGCAAGAAACAGCGCCGGTGCTACAGGAGTATACTAGAAAATCATGCAAAGTTGATTCACCATTTGAAAGTTCACGGTAAAATACATTTTTTTAAAAATCTGTGGTTTTATCGCCTATTGATCTTGTTGAATTAGGAAAATCACCGTTACAATTTTGATTAATGCCACATTGTAAGAGAATATCGATTGTTGGTTCATTGACACACCTTTCTGCAGGATCATCACTAACGAGGTAATTTCCTTTTGTAGTGTCTGACTCAACAATCAGTTTTTCGTGAAACTCGAAAGCAGAAACAATTTGCTTTTCTTCATTTTTAACTTTTGTTTCGTCTGTATTTACTTCTTTTGCAACAGCTGAGTGCCATAAATATCATCCGTACTGCTTGAACTCGAAGTCGAACCAGCAATACTTTTTACGAAAAATTTATCTACTCCGTCAAGCGATTTTAGAACATTGGCTTCTCGTTCTCGCCTTTCCTTCTATAATTTCAGAAATGCCACCACACTTAATTTTGCATGTTTGCTTTTTTCACTGTTATTCATGTTCAAGCACTTACAAAATTGTCAATAAACAGTCAAAACAAAAGAAAAAATATATAAAAGGAAAGAAAGAAAGACTTTATCCAGTTGCAATCGTACCACACCGCCCATGAGCGCACATGTGCACAAAGAATTTTACTTTGAACATGGCACACGAACACAAAGATTTTTCCTATAAACACAGAGAGATGAACTGACCAAATCGGATTACATGACTAACTGTTCTATGAAAGAACGACAATGCAGAATAATTTAATTTCATTTTCGCCTGTTTCTCTGTTGTCAGTGAACAGTAGAAGCACACCTGCTGGCTGGAATTCGTCTAATGAAGAAAACGGGACAGTCCCTTTTTGGCTTCTGCTTCCCACGTCGCCGAAATTTTAGCTGGGACGCAAATATGTTCTGAATATTCTTGACACTGTCTTTGTAATTTAAAAACAAAATAATTTTTGCAATTTTTTGCAGTGAGGTGTACTGGATCGACTCTTATCCAACTTATTCTTATAACATTTTAGCGGTTTCTGTGTGCACAGAAGACAAACTACAAGGTTTAATTAGTCTTGTTGGCAGTTGATGTGGTGTGTCGTTAATTGTGTGAACACTGCTGTTATGTCTACATGCAAATACACCTTTTGTTCCAACATAAAATAAAAATAACCTTTACTCGAAGAAAAAAAGATTAGTTAAGAAGTTTAACATAAAATTTGTAATGCCACGTAGTATTCGATGGTACAGACTAGGAGCTTTGATACTGTTCAGGCTGCAGCACAATAAATGAGACAAACGAAAGTTGGTTTCTTCTTCTTCTTTCGACAAAAAAAGTAACTAAGTAAATAAATAAATAAAAATTTTAAACTGTTGTTAAGTGAATTTTACACATTATTAGATATCCTGCTTGCATAACTAAGTAAATAAATAAATAAAATTTTTCAACTGTTGTGAAGTGTATTTCACACATTATTAGATATTCTGCTTATGTTCTTTCCGTATAAAAATGTGTTTAAAAATGTAAAAGATTCCCAGTATCAACCTGTTTTGTTAAATGGGTGTCTTAAATCAAAGCTCAGATACTGAAGAACACAGAACTTTCACATTAATGACATTAATGAAGGGCTGGTTTGATACTTCCCTGTAATTTCTGCAAGAAATTTAAGTACAGTCTGGTTTTACATACTGAGGTCCACACATGTTACAGTAGTTGAGAAACTACTGATTAGTTTATCACAGCTTTTCAGGGGTTCGGGTATTTTCATGGGGAAAATATGGTAGGGTTAAGTAGCAGCCGATAACATTCTCAGAATAATAACGCTTCAAACACTGTATCGTAGATTGCCATACTGAGAGCTTACTTCAAAATATTTTGAACAATCATGAAGATTATACCAGACAGAAACCCAATGTTAAATTTCCATTCAGTCACCAAGTAAACTATGTACATTTCCAAACTTGTATTGTCGAATTTCGCTCTTAAGGCACACTTAAACTCGTAAGTTTGTAACCTCCCCCTCACTTATCGACCTTAATGACAGTAAAAATTAAACCACGTGTACCTAATGGAAATTTGGGAAAAGCAATCATCACTGAAGTTAATCTGTCGGTAAAGAGGGCGAAAGGGTTACATCTAAATGAAAGGAAAAATGCAAATGAAACTGGTAGAAATATATTTTGAAAAGGGGTAAAGTTAATAAAGTAAATGTGCGGTCGTTACGTTAACAATTAACTGGTGTTAATTAGATATTTGAGATTTGGGGAAAATTACGGTCGCCAGTCCTATGGACAACTACTATAATAACTGAAAAAGAAAGGGTATTGCACATATAATTAGCACTAAAAGCGTGGCAACTGAAGGTTGACACGTGTTGTGTGAAAACTGAATGTTTGTCAGAAGTAATAAATTTCGCTACACTCTGACTGAATTTAGCAAAAGAATTAATAAAACCAGAAAATTGGAAGTTAATTTAGTGACTGAAATTAATAGTGAACTTTGCTTGTAAAGCAATACGAAATTCAATAAAATAAGGTTAGTCTTGGGCTACCTCAACAATCATTTCAAAAGCTACTTGAATCTACACAAGTTAGAAATAAGGGATTTAACTTTGAACTTGAATTAAATGATTCTGAACAATTAACAATAATAAAATTTAGTACGTACGAAGCTGAGCTGCAGTCACAGGTAAGCTAAAATATGGTAACAAAACTCGCACTCTTAATTTGTGCTTGTGTAATCTAAATATTGTAGCCAGCTATGAATACCTTAACTGAACTTCGAAATTAAAGCACTGAAATGGAATGATATTACTTTAATGCTGGTGTTTGAATTTCAACGGCACTCGGGTTCATTCCAGAAAAGGAAGGGACCCTGCTTGGTAATGCAATTGAGACAATGAGCAACAAAGGTTCATGCTAAGTTACTGTAATTTTAGTTATGCAAATGGAACAGTTTGAAAAGCTGAGGTCTGCCATACAGTTCTAAAACTTTATGTGCTTCCAGTCTTCCTTGTTGGTTGATTGAAGGTTTGAAGCCGTCGATCGGGGAGGTGGCGACGGTCACTCATTGTCGGCCGTCGCTGTTGCAGAAGCTGGATGTTGGCGTGCCTTCTTCTCGACACGGTCACCAGGCGAAACAGGCTCTTGATGTGCGCCAGCTAATGCTTCCCGAACGCGACACCGTGTCAGAAACTATTATAGCAAGTCGAGTGCAATTACATGCTGCCAAACCCCGAAAGCGCGGCAACCCGCGGGAGCGTCACACAACACACCTGCTCCACCGCCCTACTCCAGCCAGACTCCCTCTGCTCTCGCTCCATGCGGCAGAGTTAACACTACCAAAGATCCTAAACACTTTGGTTCTCCACACGACCTATCGATGTAATTGTCCAATAGCATAGTTTTCCCTCGGCAAGACTCAGCGTAAACCTAAAAATAGCATTTACAAAGCAAACCAATTGACATAAATATATATATATATATATATATATATATATATATATATATACACAAATAGTAAAACAATTACAATATATAAAGAGACAGAAATGTCATATCTTCAGGTAACAAAATAAGGAAAAATCTATAGTACAATAGATGGAAATAGAAGGATATCCATTTCCGGCGTTACACGTGCCCCACATTGTCTGAGGATGTTCGTGTAATGTAAACAGACTCAGAAAATGTCCCAAAAGGGAAAAAACAGCGGAAATTCATATGCTCAAAACATCAACAAAATTTAGCATTAGGCTAATTAACCATAATAATTGAGTGGAGGCACTCATAACCTTATTCCACTCTATCATCTTACACAAAAGAAAACAGTTTGACAACATATTAAAGTTCATAGAAATCATAGAATATTGTTCATCTATTCAAAATCAGCAAACGTCCTAACAGTATCAAGAAATGAAATACTATTTACAAAATTAATCAGAGTGCATTGTCATAAAAACAGGTACACCAAAATACGCAAATTAATAATTAATTATATAGAACACACATTTTTATATAACCTTTTCATAATTAATATTCTCGCCACGAGAGTTCACTTAACGCTAAACAAGAAAATAATATACAGCAGATCGACAAAAACATAAATATTGACAGCAGAATTCTTTCACATCAGCTGTCAGGGAAGAAAAACAACTCTGCCTTCCTTACCCACAAGTTCAAAGAATGCCAGGCGCGGCACAAGAGCAGACAGCGGCTCCGCCTCGCCAGTATTGTTGCCCCCGCCTGTGCGGCACGCTTGACCTCACTCGCCTGTGTAACGGCATTTCCAGAACGTCCGTTTCACTGAATTCTTTAGGAAAAACTCACTCACGTGTAATCTCAGGGAGTCCATTAACACTATCACAGTGGATAACTCAACACTGTCCATCATCACACGCATGTACTAGCCTGAAACTTGAAACAGCGTCTAAGTACATCGGCAATGACTAGTAAATCACATATTTATGAAATCTTACAGCTAGTTGCAAAATCATATTTACATTCCTTAATCTACTGTGACTCAGCTGATAACTTAAACTAGCAGCTTGGATTTTTCAATTGATTAATAATCAGTTACTCTTAAAACATTTAATCAAAATTAACTACTCATTAATTGCAACTTCTTTAATGACCTCTTGGTCAGTCAAAAGCATGGCAATCTAGCAAATCGTTAAATATTACACTTTATATTTACATACTGTACAAATTACCCATTCTGTGGTATTAATCAATCCTAGGTTGGTACAATTTCAAGTCTACAATGTTCCGTATACCTAGTAGTTTTCCAGAGATTGGATACTCTAAGCAATAAGCATTTGTGTGAGGTATACCGATGACATTATATGGTCCATTATAAACAAACTTAAATTTAGAGATTTCATTGTCTATCTCGCTCGATTTCTCATGAGCTTTTACAAGTACTAAGTCTCCGATTGCAAACTTAGCAAAACGCGCTTTAGCGTCATGACGACGTATGCAAGCATCGGCTTTTAGCTACAATATTTCTCGCAAACGATCTTTTTTCACACCAATATTAGTGTCAATCTGTGGAGGGAATTAGATTATCTCTTCCACTTAATCTACTTCTGTCATCTAACAGGATTTTCTCTGGATAAAATCCCGTAGACTCATGTCTCAAGGTGTTCATAATTCTCTCAAATTCTGCTATATATTTGCCCCATGCCCCATGGTTGTGGTGGCAATAGGTACGGCGAAGTCGGTCTAGCTTGCGCATATACTTTCAGCGGGATTTCCAGCCGGACAGTAAAGTGAAATATGGATCACCTCGACCCCATTACTTTCCATGCCTTCATTCCACAACTTAGAAGTAAATTGTGCCCAATTGTCTGATAGAATCGCCTTGGGCTTACCAATATGAACAAAATAATCGTTCACAAGCTTGCTGTAGACCGCTTTGGCTGTAGCTTTCCCAATCGGGTATAGTTTGATGAACTTGGAAAAAGCTTCTAGCACTACTAAAATATAGGCAAAGTTTCCAGATGACTTGGGCAAAGGTCCGTACAAGTCCACGCACAGTAATTCAAAGGTGTCGTTAGGCCTTATACTTTGCATAGGATCACGACTCGTACAGTTGGTAACCTTCACCTTCTGACATAAATCGCAAGTTTTCACTCTGTCAGTAACGCGTTTTAACATGTTGTTAAAATGCACTACTTCACTCAGCTTTTCCGTACATTTCTTTAGTCCACAGTGACCATACACCAAATGGTAGTAGTCTATTATTTCAGTGACATATTTGGTGGGCCAGCATACCCGCCAAACTTTACTATCTTCACCCTTACGTATGTACAAGATATGATCGTATATCTCGTAATACTTCCTTAATTTCTCTCCTTCTGGACTCCTTTCGTCGTATCGGGTTTTCACCATATTTAAACAACCGTCCTCGTTCTGATGACGACGTAGATTCTTACAGATATTCACTATTAATTTACGTCTCTCAACTTCTTTAAAATAGTATAATTTGACCACTCCATCTGACTCATCTTTCAATACATCTTGATTAGACTCGGGCAACCGCAACAGCGCATCCGCTACGCAATTGTCGGTCCCTTTTACGTAACAGATGTCATAGTTAAATTGCTGTAAATACAGCGACCACCTAGTCAGTCTTTCGTGAAGTAGTTTCCAATCCTTCAGATAAGTGAACGCCTTATGGTCCGTATGAACAATCATCTTACGGTCCCATAGGTAACCCTCGAACCTCTTGAATCCCCACACGATAGCGAGACACTCCTTCTCAGAAATCGTGTAGTTTCGCTCACTTTTTGATAAAGTTCGACTAGCGAACGCTATTGTCCGGTGTTCCTTATCCCCTCCTTTACCAACTTCTTGGAACAGTTCTACCCCCACCCCGTAATTCGACTAATCCGTTCCCAGATGGAAGGGTAGCGATAAATCAGGATGAAATAGTATGTTAGATCTTAACAACTCGTCTTTTAATCTCTCGAAAGCGGCCTGACATCCGTCAGACCACACAAACGGAACATTTTTGCGTAAGAGGTTATTCAAATTTTCATCATTAAACACTTGTCCTTTTACAAATTTACGGTAAAATCCTGTGAGCCCTAGAAATCTTTTTAACTGTTTCCTAGACTTGGGTGGAGGACAATTCCTTATTGCCTCTAGTTTCACTGGGTCTTTCGTAATACCAGCAGTGGTAATTACATGCCCTAAAAATTTCAGTTCCTGCTTCACAAATTCGCATTTCTTTAGCTTTAGAGTCATTCCGCCACGGCGCAATGCTCTGAAAACTTCAACTAACAGGTCACAATGGTCATGCCAAGTGCCATTGGCCAACAATAGGTCGTCAATATATACAGTTAATCTTGAACTCAAAGCCGGCCCTAGCACTTTATCTAGGGCCCTGATAAATACGGGTACAGATATATTAAGTCCAAACGGCAGTACTCTATACTGATAACACCTGCCCGCAAAAAAGAAGGCGGTGTATGGCCTAGATTTTTGTTCAAGTTCTATTTGCCAGTAACTAACAGTCAGATCGAGGCTAGTCATGAACTTAACGTCATGAAAACGTTGCAAAATCTCCTCCATACTCTCTGGTCTGTCTGTCTCGCGTTGAACGACCCTATTCACCTTCGTGCGTCAATCACAATACGCACACTTCCATCCCGTTTTGCTACAATGACCAAACCGTTATTGTATGGACTCGTACTTCTTTCAATCACTACCCATTCGATCATCTTATCTATCTCCCGTTGCACTGCTTCCTTTTTGGACAGCGGTATAGCATACAGCCTCGCGAAGAACGGTTCGTGCGGAATTACATGCAACTTGCATTTATATCCTTCCACAAGTCCCGGTTTGTCTGAAAACACACCCTTATTCCTCATTATTACTTCATACAGGCGTCGTCTTTGTTCGTGTGTTACGTTTGACACACCGTCTACAATACTTTCCAATTCACTTTCTACACTATTGTCAATGCCGAGATTCCTCACGTTACAGTAGTTCAAATTCATACCCACGTCAATGGCATCCGGCCAGTTAACAATGTGTATAGGCTGGTATTTCCTATGCACACCATCTCCTGCCTCGTCAAAACTAACTACTATTGTTTTATCTTGTGATGTACATGTCAAAGTTTTGCTTTCGCAATTAATCACTGCATGCTACTTTAATAGCCAATCTAACCCGATAATTACTTCCGTAGTTAAGTCTGGCACGACGACAAATTCTTGTTCAAATCGTGCCCCACAATCTCGAAGTTGACAAAAATCGGTTTTGTGACCGGTTTACTGGCCTTCCCAGTAGCACCGATAATTTTCACTCCTGTTACTGGCATAACTACGATGCCAGGTCTGTCTTTCAGCAACTCAAATATTTTCCCAGATACAGCACTCAATTCTGCATCGGTGTCAATCAACACGTTTAGTTGTAGGTCGTGCATATTAATAGATACTACTATCTGTCTACACTTATCCTCGACTGTTTCTTTATTTTCCCACAATAAATCCTCGTCTATATCCAGGTCATTCCAAAAACAAACCATCCCGCTTTGATCCTAAATCCGGCATCTTGCGGCTTTTTCAGCCTCTGTTCATATACAGTTTTAATTTCAACACGTTTGTCCTGAGGCTTAGTCTGTAGCTTCGCCTCCAATACCGAAACCTTTTCCTGTAACTCGTCAACTAGTGAGTGTTGCTTTGCTATCAATTCACTAATTGTCACCTTCGTTGATTCCTCTTTGGCCAGACTGATCTCATCTGCCAATCTACCTGGAGGAATGTGCCCAGTAGTATCTGCAATTACTTCCTCTGGATCTGCGCAACCCACACTGCTACCGTCCGACCGTATAACGTCAGCTCTAACCTCATACGCGCTGTAATCTACGTGCTTTTCTACCAGTCGTGTCCAGCTATCACTAAAATTTTCGTAATCTGTCTCCTTAATACTCTCGCAATGTTTAAACTGGAGGTTTGCGTCGGATGGGTCGGCTACTTCTACTACTATAACTTTCGGTAAGGTCTGCCGGTTAGGACCAGAACTTTCCGTTACTATTTCAACATCCAACTCCTGATGGGACGAAACACGACGAATCTTGCTCGTGCTCCCCAATAACATCAACTATTTCCGGTAAAGTCTGCCGGTTAGGGCCAGAACTTTCTATCACTTCACAAACACTATCTTCCTGAGGGACGAGACGCGGCAAATCCTGCACGCGCTCCCCATAAACACTTCTCCCGTACAGGCCTCTATAATCTCTTAGTTCATCGTATAAGCGACCGAACTGCCTTAACCAGACCTCATCCCTCTCTGCATCCCCTCGCTCGATGACGGACGTGTTATCCGACATCTGATCTTCTCTCAACAATTGCGAATCATTCGTAAACTCAATCTCCAGTTCCGCTGTGGGTGTTACAGCTGCCACTTTATAATCGATTTCCGGAACACTACTTAAATTGTTCTCACTGACAGAGAATGTATTTTCTACTGCCGTGTCTACAGCTGATCTACTACTTGTGGGCGCACTCCTTTCGCTTAACACTGGCACACTCTCCCGCCGTTGATTATTCCACACGGTATTTTCATAAAGACGACACCTCGGTTTTCTCCTGTTATTGGGCCTCCAAAATTTCTCCACGCCCGGTGGGCCCCTCACCGGCGCGGCTAATGGTTTCCCTGTCTCGTCCCAGCAGATCTGCTCCCCGGATGCTGCTGAGGCGCCTTATCGCATCCTCTGGCGTTATTACTATCCTCTGAAGCCCGTATCACGTTAGTATGATACTGGTTTCCGTCATTCCTGTTATTATTTGCACTGTACCGATTGTTATTACGGTCCGAACTACTACTGTTATTGCTGCCAAGGTTGCGGTATGCATTATTCCCATGGTTATCGTTGTGGTTGTTGTGGTACCCATTGTTGTTACCACGGCCTCTACCACTATCGCGATTATTGCGCCAATTGTCCTCGTCCTCAACTCTTTCCAGGAAATCATTGATTGTCCTGTAATTGCTTCCTATGTAGCGTTTTGTATCATCTGGAAGCTTCTTGTAGAGTTCCCAGACTATTTAGGATTCTGTGCGGCGATCACGCAAATATTCCAACTTGCGGATCCAGCCCTCACAGAACTCCTTCATCGAGCCGCGCGAATTCGCATCGAAAGGCCTCGATACGACAAATTCGCGCCAGACACTTCGCTGTTTTTGCTCTGACCAGTATTCAGCCAGAAACAAATTTTTAAACTCGTCAAAAGTCAGGTAGGTAATGTTGAGGTTTAAGCCCCAACGCTTGGCATCACCAGCCAACACATCAATAACCGCATTAATTTTTCTCTCATTAGTCCATTATCTGGGTAAAACTCTTTCACAATTTTTAATGAAATCCGTCGGGTGTATACCGCCTTTTTTCAAGGGGTAGAACCGCTCCTCTTTCGTCAACAATTCCGAACTATGTGCACAGATTGGCACATAGCTCTGTTTTTGGTTCAAATGGCTCTGAGCACTATGGGACTCAACTGCTATGGTCATAAGTCCCCTAGAACTTAGAACTACTTAAACCTAACTAACCTAAGGACATCACACACATCCATGCCCGAGGCAGGATTCGAACCTGCGACCGTACGGTCGTGCGGTTCCAGACTGTAGCGCCTGTAACCGCACGGCCACTCCGGCCGGCCTCTGTTTTTCGTCAAGTTTCTTTTCTAATTCCGACACTCTCGTAATTACTTGGCAAGTGGTTGTCGCAAGCGTTTCTACTTCCCTTTTTTTTTTTCTTCGCAGGTATTAGCCTGCTTCGTCACTTTGGTATCTACTTTGGATACTAAAGCCTTTAAAGTTTCCACCTTCTTTTGATCCTCTTTTTTCACTAATTGAATTTGTTCCGTCACCTTATTCTCGATGATCGGAGCAACTGCTTCTCCTACACTTTTCTCGATTCTGCTAATTTCGGAATAAAAACGAGTATTTATGCTCGCAACTTCCGCCTGAACGCCTATCATTTCCTGTTTAAGATTACCGATTTCGGTATTAATCACAACAATATCTTGTTTGATTTTATCAACTTTTGTGTTAACAACTCCAACATTGTTGTTAACAACAATAATAGCTTTGTTCTGATTGTCTAGCTTCCTGTAATTTTTTTCAGACTGAGCTTCTTGCTTGCCAGACTGAGCTTTAATTTCTGCAGATTGACTCTTGATTTCATCAATCAAAACATTCAATAAATCAGTTAAATTCCCGGAAACTACCGATTTTACTTCTGTAGCGGCTTCCTCTTTAATTGTCCCCCGTATTCGACATCAAGGGGTTCAGATTTGATTTTCACTTCCGATTCCGAAACATTTTCGTAAGTTTGGAATTCCATTTCTGCTCTTTGTTGCGTTTCGGCGGTCGCGTCTTTCAAGCTAGCCGCCTGCCCCTGAACAATGGGTTCCGCGGTGCGCGTTTCCCACTGTTCGACCGATTGTTCCTTACCCACGTCTACCAAATTCTGGTAATTGTTGCCTTCACTCATTTTACAAATTTTCAATATAAATGACAAATATCAAATCTAATTAGGATTCCTCCCACTACTTATTCTCGCTGACTTAACGACCTGTTCGTAACAAGTACTTTGTTACGAGATTTGCACAATGCAAAATTTGTGTCCAGAACAACCTCAAATCCGAAGATTGTCCAGTCACCAAGTCGCCACGTGTAACCTCCCCCTCACTTATCAACCTTAATGACAGTTAAAAATTAAACCGCATGTACGTAATGGAAATTTGGGAAAAACAATCGTCAACGAAGTTAATCTGTCGGTAAAGAGGGAGGAAAGGGTTACATCTAAATGAAAGGATAAGCGCAATTAAAACTGGTAGAAATGAATTTTGAAAAGGGGTAAAGTTAATAAAGTACATGTGCGGTCGTTACGCTAACAATTAACTAGCGTTAATTAGATATTTGAGATTTGGGGAAAATTCGCTATACTCTGACTTAAATTATCAAAAGAATTAATAAAACCGGAACACTGAAAGTTAATTTAGTGACTGAAATTAATAGTGAACTTGGTTTCTAAAGCAATACGAAATTCAATAAAATAAGGTTAGTCTTGGGCTACCTCAACAATCATTTCAAAAGCTACTTGAAACTACGCAATTTAGAAATAAGGGATTTAACTTTGAACTTGAATTAAATGATTCTGAACAATTAACAATAGTAAAATTTAGTACATACGAAGCTGAGCTGCAGTCACAGGTAAGCTAAAATATGGTAACAAAACTCGCACTCTTAATTTGTGCTTGTGTAATCTAAATATTGTAGCCAGCTATGAATACCTTAACTGAACTTTGAAATTAAAGCAGTGAAATGGAATGATATTACTGTAATGCTGGGGTTTGAATTTCAACGAGACTCGGATTCATTTCGGAAAAGGAAGGGACCCTGCTTGGTAATGCAATTGAGACAATGAGCAACAAAGGTTCACGCTAAGTTGCTGTAATTTTAGTTATGCAAATGGAACAGTCTGAAAGGCTGAGGTCTGCCATACAGTTCTAAAACTTTATGTGCTTCCAGTCTTCCTTGTTGATTGATTGAAGGTTTGAAGCCGTCGATCGGGGAGGTGGCGACGGTCATTCATTGTCGGCAGTCGCTGTTGCAGAAGCTGTATGTTGGCGTGCCTTCTTCTCGACACGGTCACCAGGCGAAACGGGCTCTTGATGTGCGCCAGCTAATGCTTCCCATCCGCGACACCGTGTCAGAAACTATTATAGTAAGTCGAGCGCAATTACATTCTGCCAAACCCCGGAAGCGCAGCAGCTCGCAGGAGCGTCACATAACACTCCTGCTCCACTGCCCTACTCCAGCCAAACTCCCTCTGCTCTCGCTCCATGCGGCAGAGTTAACACTACCAAAGATCCTAAACACTTTGGTTCTCCACACGACCTATCGATGTAATCGTTCGATAGCATAGTTTTCCCTTGGCAAGACCCAGTGTAAAAATAGAAATAGTACTTACAAAACATGCTAATTATACATCGACATAAATGCATATATATATATATATATATATATATATATATATATATATATATATATATATACAAATAGTAAAACAATTACAATATAAAAAGGCACAGAAATGTCATGTCTTCAGGTAACACAATAAGGGAAAATCTATAGTACAATAGATGGAAATAGAAGGATATGCATTTCCGGCGTTACAAGTTGCTAAGCAATATTAAAAATTTTTGTCATTGGTAAGCGCAGTTATTTTAAAACGTTGTTGTTGTTGTTGTTATTGTTGTTGTTTTTGTGGTCTTCAGTCCTGAGACTGGTTTGATGCAGCTCTCCATGCTACTCTATCCTGTGCAAGCCTCTTCATCTCCCAATACGTGCTGCAGCCTACATCCTTCTGAATCTCTTTAGCGTATTCATCTCTTGGTCTCCCTCTACGATTTTTACCCTCCACACTGCCCTCCAATACTAAATTGGTGATTCCTTGATGCCTCAGAACATGTCCTACCAACCGATCCCTTCTTCTTGTCAAGTAGTGCCACAAACTCCTCCCCAATTCTATTCAATACTTCCTCATTAGTTACGTGATCTACCCATGTAATCTTCAGCATTCTTCTGTAGCACCACATTTCAAAGGCTTCTATTCTCTTCTTGTCCAAACAATTTATCGTCCATGCTTCACCTCCATACATGGCTAAACACTATAAAAATACTTTCAGAAACGACTTCCTGTCATTTAAATCTATACTCGATGTTAACAAATTTCTCTTCTTCAGAAACGCTTTCCTTGCCATTGCCAGTCTACATTTTACATCCTCTCTACTTCGAGCATCATTAGTTACTTTGCTCCCCAGATAGCAAAACTCCTTTACTACTTTAAGTGTCTCATTTCCTAATCTAATTCCCTCAGCATCACCCGACTTAATTCGACTACATTCCATTATCCTCGTTTTGCTTTTGTTGATGTTAATCTTATATCTGCCCTTCAAGACACTGTCCATTCCGTTCAACTGCTCTTCCAAGTCCTTTGCTGTCTCTGACAGAATTACAATGTAATCGGCGAACCTCAAAGTTTTTATTTCTTCTCCATGGATTTTAATACTTACCCGAATTTTTCTTCTGTTTCCTTTACTGCTTGCTCAATATACAGATTGAATAACATCGGGGAGAGGCTACAACCCTGTCTCACTCCCTTCCCAACCACTGCTTCCCTTTCATGTCCCTCGACTCTTATAACTGCCATCTGGTTTCTGTACAAATTGTAAATAGCCTTTCGCTTCCTGTATTTTACCCATGTCACCTTCAGAATTTGAAAAAGATTATTCCAGTTAATATTGTCAAAAGCTTTCTCCAAGTCTACAAATGCTAGAAACGTAGGTTTGCCTTTTCTTAATGTAGCTTCTAAGATAAGTCGTAGGGTCAGTATTGCCTCACGGAATCCAAATTTATCTTCCCCGAGGTCGGCTTCTACCAGTTTTTCCATTCGTCTGTACAGATCTCGCATTAGTATTTTGCAGCTGTGACTTATTAAACTAACAGTTCGGTAATTTTCACATCTGTCAAAGCCTGCTTTCTTTGGGATTGGAATTATTATATTCTTCTTGAAGTCTGAGGGTATTTCGCCTGTCTCATACATTTTGCTCACCAGATGGTAGAGTTTGGTCAGGCTCTCCCAAGGCTGTCAGTACTTGTAATGGAATGTTGTCTGCTTCCGGGGACTTGTTTCGACTTAGGTCTATCAGTGCTCTATCTAATTCTTCACGCAGTATCATATCTCCCATTTCATCTTCGTCTACATCCTCTTCCATTTCCATAATATTGTCCTCAAGAACATCGCCCTTGTATAGTCCTTGTATATACTCCTGCCACCTTTCTGCTTTCCCTTCTTTGCTTAGAACTGGGTTTCGATCTGAGCCCTTGATATTCATACAAGTGGTTCTCTTTTCTCCAAAGGTCTTTTTAATTTTCCTGTAGGCAGTATGTATCTTATCCCTAGTGAGGTAAGCCTTTACATCCTTATATTTGTTCTCTAGCCATGCCTGCTTATCCGTTTTGCACTTCCTGTCGATCTCATTTTTGAGACTTTTGTACTCCTTTTGGCTGCTTCATTTACTGCATTTTTATATTTTCTCCTTTCATCAAGTAAATTCAGTATTTCTTGTGTCACCCAAGGATTTCTACTAGTCCTCGTCTTTTTACCTAATTGATCCTCTGCTGCCTTCACCACTTCATCCCTCAAAGCTATCCATTCTCCTTCTACTCTATTTCTTTCCGCCATTCTTGTCAATTGTTCTTTTATGCTCTTCCTGAAACTCTCTACAACCTCTGGTTCTTTCAGTTTATCCAGGTCCCATCTCCTCAAATTGCCACTTTTTTTTGCAGTTTCTTCAGTTTTAATCTACAGTTTATAACCAATAGATTGTGGTCAGAGTCCACATCTGCCCCTGGAAATGTCTTACAATTTAAAACTTGGTTCCTAAATCTCTGTCTTACCATTATATAATCTATCTGATGTCTTCTAGTATCTCCAGGGTTCTTCCATGTATATGACCTTCTTTCATGATTCTTGAACCAATTGTTAGCTATGATTAAGTTACGCTCGGTGCAAAATTCTACCAGGTGTCTTGCTCTTTCATTTCTTAGCCCCAATCCATATTCATCTACTATGTTTCCTTCTCTGCCTTTTCCTACCCTCGAATTCCAATCACCCATGACTATTAAATTTTCGTCTCCCTTCACTACCTGAATAATTTCTTTTATCTCATCATACATTTCATCAATTTCTTCGCCATCTGCAGAGCTAGTTGGCATATAGACTTGTACTACTGTTGTAGGCGTGGGCTTTGTGTCTATCTTGGCCACAATAATGCGTTCACTATGTTGTTTGTAGTAGCTTAATCGAACTCCTATTTTTTTTATTCATTATTAAACCTACTCCTGCATTACCCCTATTTGATTTTGTATTTATAACCCTGTATTCACCTGACAAAAAATCTTGTTCCTCCTGCCACCGAACTTCACTAATTCCTAGTATATCTAACTTTAACCTATTGATTGGCGACTCCATGTTGTCTTGTGCACTACGACCAGGTAACAGGTATACTTGAAAAAAGAGACAGCATTGGTCATATATTTTTTTTTTTATTGCAAAATCGATTTTCTGTCACTGAGTGACCATCTTCAGTGCTATATTGTATAACAAATTGGGATGCACTGTTGTTATACAATATAGCACTGAAGACGGTCACTCAGTGACAGAAAATCGATTTTGCAATAGAAAAATATACGACCAATGCTGTCTCTTTTTTCAAGTATAACTTTAACCTATCCATTTCCCTTTTTAAATTTTCTAATCTTTCTGCCCGATTAAGGGATCTGACATTCCACGCTCCGATCCGTAGAACGCCAGTTTTCTTTCTCATGATAACGATGTCCTCCTGAGTAGTCCCCACCTGGAGATCCAAATGTGGGACTATTTTACCTCCGAAATATTTTACCCAAGAGGACGCCATCATCATTTATCCATACAGTAACGCTGCATGCCTTCGGGAAAAAATATGGCCGTTGTTTCACCTTGCTTTCAGCCGTTCACAGTACCAGCACAGCAAGGCCGTTTTGGTTAATGTTACAAGGCCAGATCAGTTAATCATCCAGACTGTTGCCCCTGCAACTACTGAAAAGGCTGCTGCCCCTCTTCAGGAAGCTTATGTTTGTCTGGCCGCTCAACAGATACCCCTCCGTCGTTGTTGCACCTACGGTACAGCTATCTGTGTCGCTTAGGCATGCAAGCCTCCCCACCAACGGTAAGGTCTATGGTTCATGGGGGGGGGGGGGGGTTCAGGATAGAGTTGTAGAAAGTATTTAAGAACTTCAGGTAAATTCTGTGTGTGTCCGACGTAAAGAGGACTTGCTATCGGGAAAATTTCAGGAAGAATGTAATTTCGAAGAAGAAAGTAATAAACTAAAAAGGTAACTATTAATTGAGTTTATTTTTCAGGTAATATATTTCCACTTAGGTACATACTTTAGACGTAATTTACTGGTCGCGATTACGTGATTTATACTTTGTGTGAACTGATTTTAACAATGATTGATTAATGAACATGGTTGTTACTTATGTATATTATGCATCGCTTGGCTGCACTGCTTTTTTTATTATGTGCCTGCTGTGCTTATTTATTTAAATTATAATTGTCAGCTGATTAGTTGTGCTGATATGGTTATGTATGTAATTTACACTTTGTGATTTATCTGCTTGCGCCTTCATGTTTACTTATTAAGATTACATTTGAACATTTATTTGCTTATGTTGATATGATGATAATGACCTGTTTATTATGTAAGATATATATTTGCTGCTTTGCGTATGGATTGCAAATTTACACATTCTTGTATTGTTGTCATATCTACACTATAATTTGGTATATATAAATGCTGATGTACTGTGTACAAACATGCAGTTTAGGTCACACTATGGTATTATTATAGATTGTTCGCTTGGCAGAGCCTCGTTATAGGGATTGTGCTACATCCACTTGTTGACATTCTGTTCTCTACTGGTATTTTTACTCGCTATTGCATGTTTTGGTTACGCTCAGTGCTTTATATTTTAAGATAAGAAAATGAACTGCTATAATTCTACGAACGACATTGGTACAAGAAACTTCATCGAAGTCACATGAGCTGGAGGTTTTACGGAAGCTGTATAAATTTATGCCAATAGAAAGGAAGCTAACGACATGAAATACCAACACTAGGCTTAGACCATTGACAGTTATTACACTGCATTCTTCGTGAGCAATTGAAATAGTAAGTGACACTTGATACCAAAAAATATACTCCACATGTTTGCTTCTGTTTTGCCATGATTCTTGAAGTGGTGTACACACTGTGAAATATTATTATTATTCTCACTCTGTACTCGTACTTACTTACTGAAAGTTATTCAAAATAAAGGGTGTTAGATGTCATGTATGCTTTTCTTTTATTTAATGATGGTCAAGGTAACCAAAATGTATTTTATAATTCATAATGAGTAGAAGATTTGGGTCAGGTGGATTACACAGAGGTTGTGTGTGGACATTGTGTCTTCGGATTGTATGGGATGATGAATTTAAGTTTGCACTAAAATTTTATCAGTACTTGTTCGAGGAGACTGCCTAGAGGAAAGAGTTGTTATGGAAGTGATATTGGCGATAAGGTTTATATGTATCGACGTATTGAAGAGGTATTATTGACGTATTGAGATTGTGTGAAGTTGAAGATTAATGGAGTTTTGGTGGACAAGAGGTAAGGTACATGATATTGATGATAAGGTTTATATGTATCGACGTAAGAGGTATTATTGAAGTATTAAGATTATGTGATGCTGATGATTACTGGAGTTTTGGTGGATAAGAGGTCAAGTAAGTGAGGAGCATATTTTTTTGAATTTTGTTTTTGTTTTGTTGGTTTATATGGAACAAGAAGGATGAAGATGGCAGACTAGAACACTCAAGTGGAAGGAAGATTGTCTACACACACACTTTGTTAAATCAATAAGCAGTATATAATTTTTTTTGGAGAGAGCAGGTATTTGCATATCTTGGCACACTGACAGTTGTTCAGCAATCGTACATTTTGATTTGGCTTGGCAAACATTGGTCTTGACATGATGACTATGACATTGACTAACTGTTATTGACTGTTATACACCGTTACCACTACTACTTGATACACATGTTGAACATCAAATTTTGACAGAATTGCATTTACACAGTTAACACTATTCAATTACACAGTAGTACTTAATATGTGGATGAAAGATGAGTGAGTGTGTTTTGTGTGTTTTCCTTTCCTAATCCCAAATAATTGGTACCGACCTATCTCCTAAATATTATTTTACTTGTTTGTTGTGGCTTGCATTGACACCCATAAATATTATAGGTTTACTGATATTTGTGTATTTGTAATAGTTAATATGACATTTATCTGATATCATTTGTGTGTTTATTATAATTTGTATGTTTAGTGTACGAGCATTGATAATAATTTTGTGAAAGCAGTTGTATGTTCATTCAAACTGTTGTTCGTGCTTGCACCTGTTCAACAATAATGGGTGCCACTTGGAATTGTTTAATTTGTGCTGATGAACTCTGATGAACTGTTTAATTAGTGATAGTGAATATTATGGACTGTTACCTGCACTGTTTAACAATGCTGGATGCCATTGATGGAACTGCTTCTACTGAAATGATTTCACTACTTGTTGGTGTCTGCACCTGTTCAACATTGCTGGGTGCCACTGTTGGAACTGCTCCTACTGAGATGATGTCACTTGTTGTTGTCTGCACCTGTTCAACATTGCTGGGTGCCACTGTTGGAACTGCTTCTACTGGAATGTCACTTGTTGCTGTCTGCACCTGTTCAACATTACTGGGTGCCATTGATGGAACTGCTTATACTGAAATGATGTTACTTGTTGGTGTCTACACCTGTTCAACATTGCTGGGTGCCACTGTTGGAACTGCTCCTACTGAGATGCTGTCACTTGTTGTTGTCTGCACCTGTTCAACATTGCTGGGTGTCACTGTTGGAACTGCTTCTACTGGAATGTCACTTGTTGCTGTCTGCACCTGTTCAACATTACTGGGTGCCATTGATGGAACTGCTTATACTGAAATGACGTCACTTGTTGGTGTCTACACCTGTTCAACATTGCCGGGTGCCACTGATGGAACTGCTTCTACTGAAATGATGTCGCTTGTTGGTGTCTGCACCTGTTCAACATTACTGGATGCCACTGATGGAACTGCTTATACTGAGATAATGTTACTTCTTACTGTCTGCACCTGTTCAACATTGCTGGGTGCCACGGATAGAACTGCTTCTACTGAGATGATGTCACTCGTTGGTGTCTGCACCCGCTCGCCATTGCTGGGTGGCACTGTTGGAGCTATTTAAATACTGCTGATGAAATGTTATGAGACTGCTATTTGCACCTGTTGACCATTGCTGGGTGCTACTGTTGGAACTGTCAACTACTCTGAGGAGTGCTACTTGTTTATTGAACTATTGAAAAGATTTTATGTGAATATTTGTATAAAGTGATTTTTTGTGTATTCACTGTCTATGAAATGTTATGAAACTCTTACCTGCACCTACTCGTCATTGCTGGTGCCATTGATTGAATAATACTTGTGTAAACTATTATGTAAAATCACATGTATGCAAGCATTTGTATTCCTCACTTTATTTTATACATTAGGTTATTGAAGGGTCTGTGGAAAGCCAAAATTTATTTAGTTATGTGATATTTACTTATTAATATTGTATTTTATTTTTGTCTGTATTTTTTTTGCACGAATTTGGTGGTATTTTCACCACCAATGCTGGCAAAAATACCATCAAATTCTAGCCCATGGAGGAGGGGCATATGAAAGGTGGCTACACTGAATCACAGCGCCAGAGATTGCGCCAAAGAGTATTATTCCGGCGCCTCCGCTGGCGCAGTAGTTGTTCAGAGAATGTCGAGGGCAGTTGTAGTTCAGAGGTTGCCGTGGGAAGTGCTTGTTGAGAGGATGTCGAGAGCAGTACTAGTTGAGAGCATGTCGTGTGCAGTTGTTGTTCTGTTGGGCGAGAGAGTAGATGCTGTTCGGTTGGTGTAATGTATATATGGAAGATGTTGCAATGATCACAGTGTATTTTTCGTCAATATATATGGAGGTAACAAAAATTTTTTTATTTCAAATCTCCTTAATAATAATGCGTCTTGGTCACAGGTTCAGTCAACAAAGCATCTGGATCGTGTTCATGTATTAAACTTGTAATTCTGGTTTCTAGGGGCAATTATAGTATTTGTGGTTTTTCAATTAGTTCATTGTAAATGGCGTTTAAAATTTCTTGTCGTACTGAGGAAGAACCGTGGCAGATACATGTACGTTGAACCACACCACCACACACAGAACAGTTACACTTGCGCTTCGTTGTTTCAGAGCTTTCATAGTTGCAGGGGACTTAATTAATCAATTGTGTTAATTTCCTTTCATTCTTTACTGTTATTTTATGCAGTCAGATTGCGTACTAATACTAGTCCGGGCCAACTGGTTACGAGACATCGTAACCGGACTCACAGCTACTAAAATATTTGCATTTTTATAATTAAGCCCCCATGCAAAGCACTCGGCCACCCCAGCCGCCTTCGCAGATTCAAATCCTGCCTCGGGCATGGATGTGTGTGATGTCCTTAGGTTATTTAGGTTTAAGTAGTTCTACGTTCTAGGGGACTGATGACCTCAGCAGTTAAGTCCCATAGTGCTCAGAGCCATTTGAACCATTTGATACACCTCGTAGCGTAACGTTGTGTTCCTCTTTCACAATTGCTCAGTCGTTGTAGTTGTCTTCTGAGAGGACAACGTGACCAATTAGGCTTACAAATATTTTGTAAGGAGTTAAAGATGACTGAATCTGATGGGTACAGTGGAGAAGAAAATTCGCCACGGAAGAAAATAAAAAATTTATGTTTGCCTCGCCCTAAGCGAACTCGTGGTTTACACATATAATGAATAATCATCATAAAGCACATTGTTCTTTCTGATAGAAGGATTTCGATATTACACGTGGTTGCAACACAGACTGTCTTCAACATTCGAAAACGTTGGGTAAGTAGTACGAATTACTGGCTTAAAGTCATTTTTGATTTTATTTTATTCATTTAGTAATCTAGTAAACGCAGCAATGACTGTTTTTTATGTTTTCGTAGGTCACAAAGAGAGAGAAAGGGTCGTAAAGCAGATAGACAAGATATATAACTCCTTCAGCGGCACATCACAAAACAAACTATGCAGCGCAACTGCGGGAGAACTGGCATTTGTGTATATATAAAACATAACCTCAATTAGAATAGCATGGACTGTAACGTGAAGTTAGCTATGGAAGAGCTGAGTGATCCGGGCATTTCAAAAAACGTGCAGAGTGATCACACAAAAGCTGAAACTCTCGTGAAAAATGTTTTTGGCCTGAAAAGTATTTCCGATTTTACAATATTTTGCAACCTCCATCTAAGTGTAGCTTAATTTCGTAATGTAGTAATGGAATATTCCAATAAACTAGAATGTGCTGACATAAGTATAACGTAGTCTTTTGAAATAGCAAGAACTGTAATTAGTAAAATCAAAGAATAGCTAACAAATCTTACTGGTAGTGTTACAAACAAAATGTTAAATGAACTGACTTGTTCTAAGGTAGTTACTGAGACAGACTTCATAGATTTAGATTCCACTTTGCTTGACTATTTAAGCCATTATTTTAGATTTGATGAAACTTTTTCAGTATAATCTTGGGTACCATTTACTTTAGTATCTGAGCTTAAATTTAAGTACATGCAGAAACTTCTGGAATTTATGTGGATCAAAGTTGATGAAAATGCTTTGTATGAGGAATTTACCAACTCCTACGATGTTTTTGAAATGTTATCTCTCAGTAACAAAACGATTGTAAACAATGGGTTTATTTTTTCGCTCCTTCAAAAAATAGAAATGTCAGTTTGCCTTATCATTTAATGGAAGTTGGATTTGTTTTCAGTATGCCTGGATCAAATGCACGTAGAGAAAGAATTTTTCCGTTAATAAGTAATAAATGGATTGACTAACGAAACAAAAGTAGTGTAGATCTAATAAAACCAAAACTTTAGGTTAGTGTGCATTTCGAATACAGTTGTAAGAAATTTCTCTATTTTGCAAAAAGTGGTACAGAAAGAGACACGATCTGTTGCCTAATTCCAGAAAGCCATAATAATTAAAAGATAAGGTGTTAAATCACTGTAAGTGAATCTGTCAGGTGTTGAACCTACTGTTCAGATGGATATTTATTCTTTTTTCAATTTTCGGGAATGTATGTAATTTTTGTTGTTAATGTAATGATACAGTTTTTTTATAGAGAATAATAATACAGTACGATTATTTACCATTTGTTGCTCTGTACGAGTATGCAACGTTAGGTTCCTTATTTTTTGCGTTTATCCCTCATTTTCACTGCTGTTATACAAAATTATCACTTAGCTCCACTTATTTGGCAAAGCTAATGTACAGATTATACATGGGATAATACTTTTGAAAAATAGTTGCCATCCCATTTCTTACTCCTCTCGTAAAAGATGCGCCATTAGTAGCAATTGAGGAGCATTTGTTCTTATCACTGCCATGCCTATCCAAAATTCCTACGATACATGAATACACAGTATGTGCCATTTTAATCCATAATGCGGAATAACTCTGGCTCGAGATGAGATACAGCAAAATGTTGCAGGTAAAATTTTCAGGTGGCAAAGAAGGTCAAGTGATTTCTTTTAATGGGAACCCAAATATTTGAAACAGGATTTGAAAAGAGTGGAAAAGTTTACATATAAAATAAACATTATTCAGGTTCATGGCTAGCTCAATGAAGGTCAAATACATAAATAAGTTTTTAGTTCTAGTATGAATTAACTTAGAATAGGGGAGCGATACAGCAAAATATAGTGTTAGATACAAATAGGAGGAATGAGAAAAAGTGGACTCATGTAACGCCTTTTAAGCCAATTATCTGCGTTTTGTTTATGTTTCTTCTGTCTTGCTAATGCCACAATAACATTTATACGCTGTGATGTATTTATCTTTGCCAAAAATGCATTAATTAAAACTTAAGGTTCAAATCCCTATTTACTCTTTCCAAATCCGATGTTACAAATAGGTGTTTCCACGAAACAAAACTCAAATTCCTAATGACCTACGATAATTACCTTTAAAATCGTGGTTATCGGTAATGATACGTGATTCCTTATGCTGCTTCCAATCTGCATCTAACATTGCATTTTGTTGTATTCCTCATCTGTTCCGAGCTAATCCCTACCTTTAAAATCACGTTCCAGGTCACATCCATTAGTAACAGTGCGTGACCCCCTTTGCCACCTACAACTTTTATCTACAACATTTTGCTGTATCTCATCTCCATCCCTATTTATTCCCCATTATGGTCCAGCCTGTATAACTCTCACAGTACGACCTGTTAGTGGACATAGCGTTAATTACTGCATGTACATTTTCCCATTCTGCACTACTTTTACATATATGATTAGAGTTTCTATTTGAGTAATGGCAGTAGGCTCGTGTATCATAATTCAATACCACATTGCTGACTTTATTTTCGATGATATCATCAGTAATTTTTTTACAAATTACATCCCGCGTATCATAAATATTACATTGAGATGACAAAAATCATGGAATATCTCCTTATATCGTGTCAGACAATCTACTGCAACAACTCGACACGGCACAGACTCAATAAGTCGTTGGAAGTCCCTTGCAGAAATAATGACCCATGCTGCCTTCATAGCCGTCCATAATTGTGAAAGTGTTGTCGATGTGTGATTCTTTGCACGAATTGACGTCTATATTACATCCCACAGACATTGCCGTCCATAATTGTGAAAGTGTTGTCGATGTGTGATTCTTTGCATGAATTGACGTCTATATTACATCCCACAAATGTTCCATGGGATGCATGCCAGACGACCTGGCTGGCCAAATCGTTCACTCTAACTGTCCATAATGATCCTCAAGCCAGTAACGAACAATTGTGGCATGGTGACATGGAACTTTGTCGTCCATAAAAATCCATTGTTGTTTGGAAACCTGAAGTCTATGAATGGCTGCAAAAAGTCTCAAAGCTGCCGAGCATAACAATTTTCCAGTCAACGATCGGTTCAGTTGGACCGGAGGACCCAGTCCACTCCATGTAAACACCTTCCACCTCCCTGTGTAGCCACCACCAGCTTGCACAGTGTCTTGTTGACTACTTGAATCCATGGCTTCGTGGGGTCTGCGCCACACTCGAACCCTACCATCAGCTATTACCAACTGAAATCGCGACTCGTCACCAGGCCACGACTTTCCAGTCATTTAGTGTCCATTAAATGTGGTCACAGCCCAGATGATAATGTAGTGTTATTAAAGGCACTCCCATCGGTCGTCTGCTGCCATAGCCCCTTAACTAAAACTTCCGCCGCACTGTAGCAATGAGTGCTTCCAAGCGCCGTTGCTCTCAGACGTAAACTGACGGCCGTCGGCCACTGCGTTGTCCGTGGTGAGAGGTAATGCCCGAAAATTGGTATTCTCGGCACGATCTTGACAATGTGGATCTCGGAACATAGAATTCCCTAACGATTTCCTAAATGGAATGTCCCATACGTCCGGTTCCAACAACCATTCCGTGTCCAAAGTCCGTTAATTCCTGTGTTGCGGCCACAACCACTTCAGAAACTTTTCACATGACCCGCCTGTGTACAAATGACAGTTTCGCCTGTGCACTGCCCTTTTATACCTTCCTTACGTCATACTATCGCTATCTGTACATTTGTGTATTGTTATTCCATTTTTCTTTTTTGCCTCAGTGTATCATAATTTCCATAATGTGCATTGTCACTGAAAGTTAATTTGGTCAAAGAAAGCCATGACAAGTCTGTACACAGTTCTTTTAATACTGGAAATTTTCTTGTAGCAATATTTTCCTCTGTTACTGTGTAGATTATTCTCTCAGTGGCTACCACACTTCCCTCAGCGTTTTTAGAGGATGCAGCAGCGGCTTTGACAAAATTTAGTGCCTCGAACGACTCTCGAACACTAGAGGATTTACACATAGGCCCACTAAGCACGGGTCTAGGGGCGGCACCTTAAGGAGGGAGCCATTTTCTGCTCTGTACTGAACCATAGACCTTGCCGTTGGTGGGGAGGCTTGCGTGCCTCAGCGACACAGATAGCCGTACCGTAGGTGCTACCACAACGGAGGGGTGTCTGTTGAGAGGCCAGAAGAACGTATGGTTCCTGAAGGGGAGCAGCAGTCTTTTCAGTAGTTGCAGGGGCAACAGTCTGCATGACTGACTGGTCTGGCCTTGTAACATTAACCAAATGTGAACTGTGAATGTGAAATGTGAACTGTACTGTGAACGGCTGAAAGCAAGGGGAAACTACGGCCGTAACTTTCCTGAGGGCATGCAACTTTACTGTATGGATAAATGATGATGGTGTCCTCTTGGGTAAAATATTCCGGAGGTAAAATAGGCCCCCATTCGGATCTCTGGGCGGGGACTACTCAGGAGGACGTTGTTATCAGGAGAAAGAAAACTGGCGTTCTACGGATCGGAGTGTGGAATGTCAGATCCCTCAATCGGGCAGGTAGATTAGAAAATTTAAAAAGGGAAATGGATAGGTTAAAGTTAGATATAGTGGGAATTAGTGAAGTTCGGTGGCAGGAGGAACAAGACTTTTGGTCAGGTGAAAACAGGGTTTAAATACAAAATCAAATAAGGGTAATGGAGGAGTAGGTTTAATAATGAATAAAAAATAGGAGTTCGGGTAAGCTACGACAAACAACATAGTGAACGCAACGGTAAAAATCGTAGAGGGAGACCAAGAGATGAATACGCTGAACAGATTCAGAAGGATGTAAGCTGCAGTACATATTGGGAGATGAAGAAGCTTGCACAGGATAGAGTAGCATGGAGAGCTGCATCAAACCAGTCTCAGGACTGAAGACCACAACAACAACAACATCCTGAAAAAAAACTGAACGTTAATAACAAAATTTATCAAGTCACTATAGCTTTATAGTGAATTGAATCGGAGAAATTAGACTGTGAGTTGTTTACGGCTGTCAGTGCATTCGCACTGAGCGCTCGATCAGTTGTAGGTACGCATGACATAGGAAGTAATTGTTTGCGGTCAACAACTGCCTTGTGCGGCGCGCAGAATTGACTGTTGCTTTGAGTATGTGCCGCCGCCAGAGTACGGCGCGGTATCCTCAAAATTCTCTGCGTGTTTACATGTAACTGTCAGTTTCTCAAAAGTATGTCATTCCACAAAAATTTTAACGTTCGAAATATGATGTATTCTCTTAGAGCATCGAGATTTAAGAGTTTCTACTTCGACAGTCTTATCATGAATAATTTTTCGAACTCTATATGGACCTTTATAAAGCAGAAAACATTTGCGACACACGCCTTTCCTTTGTGAGACGAACGGTGAGACTTAATTAACACCTTTTGACCAACTGACAAGGTTTTTAAACGACCAGGACGATTAGCTGATTTCTCTCTTCTAGCAGCCGCAGATGCAATATTTTGTAGAGTCAGGTTGACAACTTCAGAATGCCACAGTTTCCGTGTAGGCGGAAAAGGAACGATTTCAGAAATGCGATTTGTCGGTGCTTTATTTTTTAATATCAATATAGGCGACAAAGAAGTTGAATCATTAGGGAGTTCAATCAGAATGTTTTGAAAAATATGAAGATACTGATCCCACGTTCTGTGATTCTGATGATAATAAAGACGACACAATTTATAGATTTCCTTCATCCATCTCTCTGAAGCGTTAGATTGAGGTTGAAAAAGTGAAATGAAAATTAGTTTAATCTTACGACGCCGTAGAGTACGAAGCCAAATTTTAGAGCGAAACTGTGATTCATTGTCTGATATAACTTTATCAACATGACCCACTTCTTTAAGAAAATGTTTGATGAAAGCATTAGATACTGAACGAGCTGTTGCTTTACGTAAAGGTGTAAAACACACATATTTTGATGTCAATTCCACTGCTACCAAAATGTACGCAGAACCATTAGTAGAACGAACCACTGGACCGAACAAATCGACTGCAGCCGTCTCCTTTAATTTCGCTGGAATGATAGGAAACAACTGTGCTCTGTGAGAAATAGTTGGCGGCTTAGCCTTTTGACATAATTTGCGTTTGGCAAGAACAAATCGAATACGTTTTTCATATTACTGAAGTAGCAATTTTCTCGTAAATTATGAAAGCATTTTCTGGGACCAAAGTGTGCATAACTGAAATGTGTATACCAAATCAATTTATTAACCCACTCATCAGGAATGCAAACTAACCAAACAGAGTTGTCAACCGATTTTCGTTTAAAAAGAATATCATTGCGAACTAAATAATACTGTCCAATCGCTACGCTTTCCTTTCTCCTCCACTTCTCCTTAATGTCCTTCCAGATTGGATCCTTGTTTTGCTCCTTATCGATGTCCTGGAGCGAAGACGAAATAAAATTTTCAAACGCAACACCTTGAATATACATCAAACAATAATTGTTTTCTTTGCAGTCCTCCTCAGCACTTTGTTTCAAACCCATAGGTGCACGTGATAAAACATCAGCAATAATATTTGAAGACCACTGTATGTAAACAATACCAAAATCAAATTCCTGTAGATACAGCTCCCAACGTGACAGTCTTCCATGTGTTAATTTTGTTGACATAAGAAATTCCAGAGCTCAATGATCGGTGTAAACCTTAGTATGTCTGCCATAAAAAAAGATACGAAATTTTGTGAAAGCCCATACAACAGCCAAAGCTTCAAGTTCCGTAATCGAATAATTCTTTTCTGACTTAGAGAGAACACGGCTTTCAAATGCAATAGTTTTCTGTACTACAACGCCGTTTTCTTCTATCTCTTGAAATAAGTGTGCACCTAGGCCTTTGTATGATGGGTCCGTCGCCAAACAAAAATCTTAGATAAATCCGGATGTGAAAGAAGTGGAGCAGCAACTAGAGCATCACGAAGTTGTTCAAATTCTGATTGAGCTTCCTCATCCTAACACCAATTAGAATTCTTTCCAGATAGTTCACATAAACGAGGTGTGGCCAAATTGTTCAATATAACAAAGCGTTTAAGAAAATTACAGACACCAAGGAAACTACGAACATCACGTTTTGTAGTAGGAACAGCATAATTACGAATAGCGTCTAGTTTCTCTGGATCAGGAAGAATACCTTCTGTAGAAATAATATGACCAGGAAATTTCACCTGAGAACGACCAAATTCAGAATTTTTCCAAGTTCACTGTAATGTCAACTCTTGAAAAAATACGTAATAATGAATCCAAAATGTTGTTATGCTCACTCCAAGAACGTTTAGCAATAAGAATATCGTCAACATATGAAGTAATATTGTCACGAAGATAAACAGGTAAAATTTCGTTTAAACTACGAATGAATGCTGCAGAAGATATAGTAAGTCCAAACGGTAATTTCCGAAATCACTGTTGGGTAAAATAGTCATATCCGGTTATTCTTCACCGACTCCTTTTCTAGATAGGTTGATAGTTGAAGAGCTGTTTTGATAGATACAAAGCATAGTAAAAGAGTAGGCAGCAGTGCAGGAAACTAAAAGGGAAATTGCACCACTACAGCTCGGGGCCCTGTGCACGCTACGGCACATATTCAATTAGTGTAGTGAATCCCCTAAGGACTTAAATAGCCACACATAAATTCCAGTTTGTGACTTAGTGGCCAATTTGGTGGAAGTGCGTACATAAATTGATCTAACCTTAAACATGGATGTACGTCATTCTTAGAATTGCGAAAGATCTTAAATATCCGAACAGTTAAAAAGTGTTTATAGTCAAAGTTTTCGCCTCGTGGTGACAAAGACCTACCGCGTCTGTCCCAGTCCGAATGTCGATTATTGTCAAGTTCGCGCGCCTGGCACTCTCTTGTTGCATCTCGTAAATGAAATAAATTATTTTCTTCAAAACACGCTGCTATCTGTGATTCTAAATTTCTTCTACTGTCTTTTCCTACGATTTCGCTTTCAATTTGTTTAACTTGCTTTCGTAACGCCTCAAATTCCCTTTTAACGCGTTCATTAAATTTTCCCTGATTTTCAACAAGTTTATTTATGTTCAGGTACTCTTCGGTTTCTCCAAATGGCAATGGAGCTGTATCATCTGAATCTCTGTCCCCATTTAAACTAAGACTTGTCAATTTATCTGAAATCTCCTTAACTCTTTCCGATAAGTCATCTATTTGTTCTTTCTGTTTATTTATGTCTTCCGTAAGTGTCACGACTTCAGTATTGACACATTTAGTAGTTAACTGTTCATATTGTTGTGTTAGGTTATTTAGTCTGTCATTTGGTACGGATTCCTCGATTCTTTCAAATATTTCTTCCTTATCGTGTGCACGCTGTAAATTTAACTCTGAAAATTTTTGTACTATCACGCGATCTCTTTCTTCCTGTTCTCTATCCAGTTCCTTTTGTCTAATTTCTATTGAAATTAATCTATTTTTGTGAGCATTCAAAATCGGTTGTACTTCTTCTCTAATTTCTTTCTTTAATTCATCTTTCATGTTTTTGAAACATGTCCCTAATAGTGAGTCTAACCGTGTTTCCATTGTTCCCATATCAGTTTTAATTGTTCCTATTTGTGAGTCTAACCATGTTGCCAATGTTCCCAACTGTGTTTCCATTGTTCCCATACCAGTTTTAGTTGTTCCTATTTGTGATCCTAAATATAATATTGCACTCATCAACTGCTCCAAATTAACTGGTTCTAAATTCTTTTCGCCCCTAACATTTCCCGTAAAACTAACTTCCTTCGGCATAGCCGTAAAGCTATCTGTGTTCGATACTATTTCAGAATCTTCTATCGTTAATCTCGTATTCTGTGAATTTTCCGATTGTGAAAAATTTTGAACTGGTTCCGGACTATTTTCCCTGCTTATTAAATTGTTTTCTACCTCATTATTCATCCTACTGTTCTCCTGTGTTGGCGGGTTCGCCATGTTAACGATTTCGTCATTCTGACTATCCATCATTTTTGCCTTTTTCATCGATCGCGTCATTTACAAAACATACAAAACTCACCACTATACGAAAACTACACACAATATAACACTTTAGCACCAACAATACCATTCACACGAAATGCTTCCTGACAAACACGATTAACGAACAATTGAAGTCTTCATAATTGCACAAAATTGTCAAACAAGTATACGAGACATCAAAAAAATAAATTCTGCAAAAATACCATTAGAAGAATGACAAGACAACTACAAATGTTCAATTACCAAATCTACACATGCAATACAGACTACAATTACTAAACTACAAATTACTACAACAATAACACTGTCTGCTATTTTTACTATCAAAAGAGTTCCAAGGGACGATTCGAAGCAGCGTTCGCCACGTGCATGGGGGAATTAATTATAAAAATGCAAATATTTTAGTAGCTGTGAGTCCGGTTACGATGTCTCGTAACCGGTTGGCCCGGACTAGTATTAGTACGCAATCTGACTGCATAAAATTACAGTAAAGAATGAAACGAAACTTCCGTTAACACAATTGATTAATTAAGTCCCCTGCAACTATAAAAACTACGAAACAGCAAAGCACAAGCGTAACTGTTCTGTGTGTGGTAGTGTGGTTCAACGTACATGTATCTGGCACGGTTATTCCTCAATATGACAAGAAATTTTAAACGCCATTTACAATGAACTAATTGAAGAACCACAAATACTATAATTGCTCCTAGAAACCAGAATTAGAAGTCTAATACATGAAGACGAGCCAAATGCTTTGTTGACTGAACCTGTGACCAAGATGCATTATTATTAAGGAGATTTGAAATAAAAAAAAATTTTGTTACCTCCATATATATTGACGAAAAATACACTGTGATCATTGCAACATCTTCCGTATATACATTACACCAACCGAACAGCACCTACTCTCTTGCCCAACAGGAACAACAACTGCACACGACATGCTCTCAACTAGTACTGCTCTCGACATCCTCTCAACAAGCACTTCCCACGGCAACCTCTGAACTACAACTGCCCTCGACATTCTCTGAACAACTACTGCGCCAGTCGAGGCGGCGGAATAATACTCTTTGGCGCAATCTCTGGCGCTGTGACTCAGTGTAGCCACCTTTCACGATTCTGGACGATACAGTCTGGATCCGCGCGATTGCTACAGTCGCAGGTTCGAATCCTGCCTCGGGCATGGATGTGTGTGCTGTCCTTAGGTTAGTTAGGTTTAAGCAGTTCTAAGTTCTAGGGGAGTGATTGTTGTGACTTGGCAAAACAGCCAAGCCACTATGAGGAAGCCGAAAGGCACGCGTTTAAGCTCACGCAGGCTGGCATGAGGTCTGGAGCATTTAAGGAAGTTAGACTTTAGGAAAAAAGGTCGCAGCTGTTGGAATACTTAACTTTAATCCATAATTGGTGAACATCGGTCTGACGGTACAGGAATCACAAGATAAATAGCAAATGATAATGGCGCCTTGCTAGGTCGTAGCAAATGACGTAGCTGAAGGCTATGCTAACTATCGTCTCGGAAAATGAGAGCGTAATTTGTCAGTGAACCATCTCTAGCAAAGTCGGCTGTACAACTGGGGCGAGTGCTAGGAAGTCTCTCTAGACCTGCCGTGTGGCGACGCTCGGTCTGCAATCACTGATAGTGGCGACACGCGGGTCCGGCGTATACTAACGGACCGCGGCCGATTTAAAGGCTACCACCTAGCAAGTGTGGTGTCTGGCGGTGACACCACAGTGATGACCTCAGATGTTAAGTCCCATAGTGCTCAGAGCCATTCATTTTGAATCTGCGACCGTAGCGGTCGCGCGGTTCCAGACTGATGCGCCTAGAAGCGATCGGCCACGACGGCCGGCTTCGAGGTGTATCGAGCCGAACGGAAGTCATAGTGGTGATAGGAGGGGGGAGAAAAACAAGGGAAAGCCAGTGAGAAAGTGCATCAGAGCAATCATCGTCTAATTTAAAAGAATGTATTGGGAGAATTCTGAAAGTACGGGATTTATCTTGAAACATACGAGACCCGCGATTTTTGTCAAAATTAAATGAAAATAAGAATATTCCAAGGATATATTGGATAGTTAGCAACCGTACGTTAGCTCTTGCACGTCAGTGAAGCAGCTGAATACTGTTTGACGCTTGTAGAGTTTCGAGATACTCTAAACAGATTTTTAGATACTTTGGAAAGTCACCAGAGAATTCTAATTCAATTTGAATCAGAGACTAGATGACTTAGACAAGAGAGGAGTATTTAGTAAATTATATCCTAAATAATTGATGACGAGCAAAAAACAAATCAGAGGAGTACATGAACTAATTAATTCTGCCACATCTGTAAATTTAAATGATCTGTTACTGGAATGGGCATTGCTTAAGAAGGTGCTGAACAGTAGATGCAACAGATGGGTATCTGTTGAGAGGCCAGGCACACGTGCGGTTCCTCAGAACGAGTAGCAGCCTTTTCAGTAGTTGCAGGGGCAACAGTCTGGATGATTGACTGATCTGGCTTTGTAACATCAATCAAAACGGCTGTGATGGTACTGCGAAGGGCTGAAAACAAGGAAAAGCTAAATCCGTAATTTTTTCCAAGGACATGTAGCTCTACTATATGGTTAAAAGATGATGTCATCCTCTTGGGTAAAATATTTATAAGGCAAAATAGTTCCCCATTCGGATATCTGGGCAGGAACTAATTAGGAGGAAATCACATCAGGAGAAACAAAGGTAGCGTACCACTGATTGGGGCGAGGAAAATTAGATTCTGTAATCGCGCAGGTAGGTTAGAAAATTGAAAAAGGAAAATGGACAGAGTGAGGTTAGATACAGTTATTTCGAATTTTTGAAGTTCGGTGAAGGAGGAACAACGCTTCTGGTGAGGTGAAAACAGGGTGTAAATAAAAAATCAAGTAGGGAAGATGCAGGAGTATGTCAAATAACGAATGAGAAAGTAGGAATGCGGGTAAGCTGCTACAGACAGCACAATGAACGTATTATTGTAGCCAAAATAGACATAAAGCCAACACCTGCTACAGTGGAAAAAGTTTATATGTGTGTAGATGATGAAGTGTGTGAAAAAGTGGATGATGAGTTAAAAGAAATTATTCAGATAGTTAAGGGAGACGAAAATTTAGTTGCTATGGGGGACTAGAATTCTAGAATTCGATAGTAGCAAAATGAAGAGAAGGAAAAGCTGTATGTGAATATGGCCTGAGGAAAGAAATGAAAGAGAAAGCCCCCTAATAGAATTTTGCACAGAGTAAAATCCAATCATAGCTAATTCTGGGATTAAGATTCATGAAGGAAGGCTGTATGCATGGAGGGGACATGAAGACAATGGAAGGTTTCAGGTTGATTGTAGTATGATCAGATAGAGATTTAGGAATCAATTTTATTTTGGGGGTAGATGTGTGCTCTTACCACAATTTATTGATTGAGAATTATAGATTAAAACTATAAAAACTTCAAAAAGGAAGGACACAGAGGATTTGGGACATGCATAGGTTGAAAGAATCAGAGGTTGTTGAGAGTTTCAGAGGGAGCATTAGGCAACAATTGTCTAGAACAGGGGATAGCAATATAGTAGAAGACGAATGGATAGCTTATATAGATGAAGTAGTAAAGGCAGAGGATCAAATTGGTAGAAAGACACGACCTAATAAAAATCCTTGGATAACACAGGAGATATTAAATTTGATTGATGAAAGTAAAAATATGACAATGCAGAAAATGAAGCAGGCGAAAGGGGATACAAACGTCAAGAACAAAGAAACTGATGGGAATTGCAAGATGGCTAAGCAAGGATGACTAGAGGACAGATTTAACTATTTGGAGGCATATTTCACCAGGGCATAGATAGATGCCGCCAACAACAAAATTAAAGGGGCCTTTGGAGTAAAGAGAAGCAAGTATATGAATATGAAGAGCGCAGAAGGAAAACCTGTCCTAAGCAAAGAAGGAAAAGCTGAGAGGAGGAAGGAGTATATAGAGGGTCTATAGAAGGGAGATGAATTTGATGGCAGTATTATAAAAATGGAAGAGGACGTAGATGAAGATGAGATGGGAGATATAACCGTGCGCGAAGAACTTTACAGAGCACTGAAACACCTTAGTTGAAACAAGGTTCCGGGAATAGACGACATTCCGTCAGAAATACTGACAGCCTTCGGAGAACCAGACATGACAGAACGCTTCCATATGGTGTGCAAGATGTATAAGACAGGGCAAAGAAGAATCTGATAATTCCAATTTAAAAGAAAGGTGTGAATATGGCAGAACTATCAGCTTAATAAGTCCTGGTTGCAAAATACTAACACGAGTTGTTTATAGAAGAATGGAAAAAATGGTAGAAAACGACCTTGGGAAAGATCAGTTTGGATTCTGGAAGAATGTAAGTACACGCGAGCTAATACTGATCATACGAGTTATCTTAGTAGATAGGTTAAGGAAAGGCAAACCTACGTTTAAAGCATTTGTAGACTTAGAGAAAACTTTTGACAATGTTGAGTGGAATACTGTCTTTGAAATTGTGATGGGAGCAGGGATAAAATACAGGGAGCGAAAGGCTATTTACAACTTGTACAGAAAGCAGACGGGAGTTATAAGAGTCGAGGGGCGTGAAAGGCAAGCAGTGATTGAGAAGTGAGTGAGACATGGTTGCAACCTGTCGCCAATTTTATTCAATCTGTTCACTGAGCATTTAGTAAAAGAAGCAAAACAAAAATTTGGAGTAGGAATTAAAGTTCAGGCAGAAGATGTAAGAAGTTTGGGGTTTGTAAATTTGTAAATTTGTGGTAAGTTCCTATGGGACCAAACTGCTGAGGTCATCGGTCCCTAGGCTTACACACTACTTAATCTAACTTAAACTAACTTACGCCAAGGACGACATGCACATACCCATGCCCAAGGGAGGACTCGAACCTCCGACGGGGGCAGCTGCGCAAACCGTGGCAAGGCGCCCCTTAGACCGCTCGGCTACCCCGCACGGCTTTGATATTTACCAATGTCACTGTAAGTCTGTCAGAGACAGGAAACAACTTGGGAGAGGAGTTTAACGGAATGGACAGTGTCTTGAAAGGAGTCTAAATGGTAAACATAACAAAAGAAAACATGGATAATGGAATGTAGTCGAATTAAATCGGGTGATGCTGAGGGAGTTACTTAAAATAGTTGATGACTTTAGCTGTTTGGGTAGTCGAATAACTGATTATGGTCGAAATAGGGAGGATATAAAAAGATAGACTGGTAATGGGAAGAAAAGCGTTTCTGAAGAAAAGAAATTTGTTAATATCGAATGTAAATGTAAGTGCAATGTATAGAAGTGAAACATAAATAATAAATAGTTTAAAAGAAGGACATAGAAGCTTTTGAAATTTGGTGCTGCAGAAGATAACTGAAGATTATGAAACATCCCCTCAGAACAATTTCTTGATTACTGTGCTGATAAACCTCTTACACTATTTGCTTTTCAAACAGCTGAGCAAAACTGAACGTACTCAAACATTCACTAAAGTGACTCACAATATTTTTAGCGCAACACAATCTGACTTTAAAAAATCTCTACAAAAGAATGGCCCTGACTAACATTAACCTATACCTTTCACAAAATGAGGAATTTGATTATGCTACATATTTATTATGATGAAATATTGAAGAATGTCTATGAATATGTATATGTGTAATAAGGTAAGGAATAATGAGTAGTGGTTAGGGACGCTGATTTGTGAAAAAGGTTGTTGGAAACCAAGAATCGTACTTTAAGAGTTATGAAATGTGTGTAAATGCGTGAATGTATTACAATGCCAATGAAAAGTTTTTGGACACTGTTATATCAATAGGATTTTGTTTCTACAGCTTTGTAACGCAAATTCTTGACCTGTGAAATATTTTTATATGAGACTGTCACTGTAGCGGAAACTGCTGTCGTAAATATTTACATAAGAAAGTTAAGTGACCACCTGCACATAATGTGTCGTGGGCACTCAGCTGTGTCAGACGCCTGGAGAAAAAGCCATTAGTGTGTGCCTTTTCAGAGGCACAGGTAGAAAAAGAAAAGGGAGACCATTATCCTCGCTATTGACATTCCTTTGTAGAAAGCATCGCAAATACGGCATGCTCAAACTTGAAAACACATGATAACACTGTGGACCTCTTAATTTACGATATTTACTGAAATGCCTCATGTAATGACGAGAAATACTTTTATGTCTATACACCTGATTATGATTACTGTCTTTCTAGTTGAGAGATTTTTCTACTAACTTATGAAATGCCTCATGACTACTGAATGATGTTCTTATGCTTTACTTTGTTCATAGTTGCTTATTTCATTTGATATCTGGTTTCCAGCTGTCTTGCAACATTGGTTTCATAAAATAAAATTAAATGCATTTGCTAATGTGAACACTTTCTGTCAACAGATCTATTAAATAATTATTTTATGATCCACATTCTTCGAAAAAGGAGCTCCTGGAATGGAAAGAACAATAAGAAGGGACTGATAACAATAACTGCATATACAATTTTCTTTTCAAGTACTTGGTAATTTTTTCTAGAATTAGTTTTTGTGGTGCACCACTTTAATTACATAGACATTAAGATGTGAATATACATTTCCCTTGTCTGCATTATTGTCTTTAGTGTAATGTTTTTTTTTTTTTTTGCTTGAGCTATGTAATGTTTAGATATAAGTTATTTCATTTGCTGCTGCTGTTTGCCAGGCATAGTGTTACTGAATTTGACTTTGTGTTACTCTTCTAAGCCAGTTTACTACTGATTTATTTTTCTTGTTTGCTGCACATTGCCTTATATTAGTTGTAATATTGCAATTGCTTTGCTAAATTCTATAATGCTGCTTGCTTCGCAAATCTGCATTTTTTTCATTGCTGTTTGCGTTAATTGTTTTGTGCTGCTGCATTGCCTCGTCCCTTAGTTTAGCACCTGAGCTCAGTAGATTTAAGTTAGCTTAAGAGGGGTATACTATATAAGAAACTGACTATGGAGAATAGGTAAAGAATGCATTGCAAAGTTATATGAAAAAGATTTGGGCCAAAATGAGTATTGTACAATGAGAAATAATTATTTTGAAAGAAATATGAATAGAATACAGGAAGGAGGTATAGATAGGATGTTTTGGGAATAATGATGAATGAAGGGAGATATCCAAGAAGCAAAGAAAGTTTTGTTTGCAAAATACTGTAGTAAAACAAACCCTGTCCTTTCCTTGTATTATTCCGCTATATGTTTGTGTACCCTTGTGTATTTATGTTTTTCCTGTATTTATATGTTTATCTGATAAGACTTATGTTGTAGAATTTTTCTAATACTAAGCTACATTCACTATGATGAGGAATACTGTTATCCTCAAATATAATTGGCATTAATAATATGTTATTTACCTTGTAAATATGCTTAGACATTATTTATTCTGTTTTGTTTTAATGCTCATGTGTGAAGTCGATGTTTTAAAAGTTTAATCTTTTATGTATTATGTCATAATTCCTGTAACACTAATGTATATGTTTACTTCTATTGTTTTGTAAAGCCTGTATTACTACAAATGTTATCTGTATTGTTATGTTCTTTAATGATGTATTTTGTACCTTTGTTATTGTATTCTCATGTTATAATATTGTAATTAACATCAGTTCATCAAATTAAGTAACTTGTAAGCATTCATTTCACTGCACACATTTCTGTTGGTCATAGTAATGCACAATATGCGAGAAGTTGGGACTGTTAGTGTTTGCACATGTGTTACTAATTCAGCAAGGGACTGGATAACAGCATTGCTGGTTCTAAGGACAATTCCAAAAACTTCATGAGCGTACAAGTGGTGGTTTATGGACTTGCTATCTTCTCTGCAAGACTCTTCGATGGTGATTGTGCACCTGCACAGTCGCAGCAGATGGCTGCTGGCCATCTCTACAAGGACTACAGTGGGTCTACACCTTTGATGACCCACCAATACCATTATTTCTACAAGGACTACAGTGGGTCTACACCTTTGCTGACTCACCAGTACCATTATTTCTACAAGGACTGCAGTGGGTCTGCAGCTCTGGTGGCCCACCAATACCGTTATCTCTACCAGGATTACAGTGGGTCTGCTCTGTGATGACCGACCTACCAATCTTCTTCAAAACGTCGAATGACTCTGCTGTGGGTTTGCTCTGTTGTGGCCCATTACCTGTCAGCATGTCAAGAGTCAGCACTGTCTTTCCGTTGGAAGGACAACACTACTTCTTCAAGACTGCATGGAAATCCACTACTTCTGTGTGCAATTTCTTTTACTAATGAGACTTTGTGAAAAAAAAACTGTAATTCCTATTATGATGAATGATCAGGACTGTCTTTATGGACTGTGAGAAAATTTTAGCTTTTGACCAACATTGTACCAATAAGTGTGTGCATTTGATATCTTTGTTATTGTAACTATGATAAATTTTTTCAAATCTGTATTGGCCACTGCCCAAAACAATTTGTAAAATTTTTTGTGGGGAGCATGGGGGCTACGTAAGTAGACTGTTTAGGTTTTTATATTGGTAACGCCACATAGTGCTCTGTATGGAAATCACTGGCTGTGCTGTGTGCAGTCTGTGGCTAGTTTGCATTGTTGTCTGCCATTGTAGTGTTGGGCAGCTGGATGTGAACAGCGTGTAGCGTTGCACAGTTGGAGGTGAGCCGCCAGCAGTGGTGGATGTGGGGAGAGAGATGGCGGAGTTTTGAAGTTTGTAATACTGGATGTCATGAACTACTATATATATTATGACTGTTAAGGTAAATACATTGTTTGTTCTCTATCAAAATCTTTCATTTGCTAACTATGCCTATCAGTAGTTAGTGCCTTCAGTAGTTTGAATCTTTTATTAACTGGCAGTAGTGGCGCTCGCTGTATTGCAGTAGTTCGAGTAACGAAGATTTTTGGTGAGGTAAGTGATTTGTGAAAGGGATAGGTTAATGTTAGTCAGGGCCATTCTTTTGTAGGGATTTTTGAAAGTCAGATTGCGTTGCGCTAAAAATATTGTGTGTCAGTTTAAGCACAGTCTTGTATAATTGTTCTAAGGGGACGTTTCATATAAACAGTCTACTTACAATTAGATGGGTAGATCACGTAACTGATGAGGAGGTACTGAATAGAACTGGGGAGAAGAGAAATTTGTGGCGCAACCTGACTAGAAGAAGGGATCGGTTGATAGACACAGTCTGAGATATCATGGGCTCACCAATTTAGTACTGGCGGGAAGTGCAGGGGGTAAACATGTAGAGGGAGACTAAGGGAAGAATACAGGAATCAGATTCAGAAGGATGTACGTTGCCATAGTTATTCGGAGATGAAGAGTGTTGTACAGGACAGAGTAGCATGGAAAGCTGCATCAAACCAGTCTCCGCAAGGAAGACCACAACACAATAAGATGAGTGAACAATTCCCTCTTAAGAATTCAATTACAGAATATGCCGCCAGCATTTCCCTGCATACAGTTGACTGCGAGCAAGGATTTAAAGGTTCAAATGGCTCTGAGCACTATGGGACTTAACTTCTAAGGTCATCAGTCCCCTAGAACTTAGAACTACTTAAACCTAACTAACCTAAGGACATCACACACATCCATGCCCGAGGCAGGATTCGAACCTGCGACCGTAGCGGTCGCGCGATTCCAGACTGTAGCGCCTTTAACCGCTTGGCCACCCCGGCCGGCAAGGGTTTAATGCATGAACAATATAAAAGCCAGAAAGAGTTAGTAAACTTGTGATGATTAATATTGAAAGGGAATCTTGGAATCAGTTTCATTTCGGAAAGTGTGGAGTATGCATAAAAACCTACGCATACCATTGAGATATGATGTAATGTTATGCGAAGCACGCAAATAAATACCGACAGTTTGCTGTAGTGTAGATGTCATATTGGATGTGTAGAACTGCAGAGTGATTCACGTGGAATGTCACATAATTTGTGATTCTACATGTGAAAATAAACCAAAGAATGCGATGAATATGTCTCCGATTTTCAATCGTTACGGAACTGGAGCAGATTGGAGACTACACGTATCCGTGAATGATTATGAAGACAAGTGTGAATACTGATTACCGAAACGCTGTGGTGGACATTATAATGGTGAGTCAGATGACCGATTCATTCTACAAGAGGTGTTCAAAATGTCCTCCACCCATCTCTATGCACTTTTCATCGCTTTGGACGGTGTGTTGTGTTTCACAAGGGATATCACCTCCATGGGCTTTAATGTAGGTAACAGCATCGGTGATGCGCGCGGCACGTTCTTCAAGTACAGGGTGTTTCAAAAATGACCGGTATATTTGAAACGGCAATACAAACTAAACGAGGAGCGATAGAAATACACCGTTTGTTGCAATATGCTTGGGACAACAGTACATTTTCAGGCAGACAAACTTTCGAAATTACAGTAGTTACAATTGTCAACAACAGATGGCGCTGCGGTCTGGGAAACTCTATAGTACGATATTTTCCACATATCCACCATGCGTAGCAATAATATGGCGTAGTCTCTGAATGAAATTACCCGAAACTTTTGACAACGTGTCTGGCGGAATGGCTTCACATGCAGATGAGATGTACTGCTTCAGCTGTTCAATTGTTTCTGGATTCTGGCGGTACACCTGGTCTTTCACGTGTCCCCACAGAAAGAAGTCACAGTGGTTCATGTCTGGCGAATAGGGAGGCCAATCCACGCCGCCTCCTGTATGTTTCGGATAGCCCAAAGCAATCACACGATCATCGAAATATTCATTCAGGAAATTAAAGACGTCGGCCGTGCGATGTGGCCGGGCACCATCTTGCATAAACCACGAGGTGTTCGCAGTGTCGTCTAAGGCAGTTTGTACCGCCACAAATTCACGAAGAATGTCCAGATAGCGAGATGCAGTAATCGTTTCGGATATGAAAAATGGGCCAATGATTCCTTTGGAAGAAATGGCGGCCCAGACCAGTACTTTTTGAGGATGCAGGGACGATGGGACTGCAACATGGGGCTTTTCGGTTCCCCATATGCGCCAGTTCTGTTTATTGACGAAGCCGTCCAGGTAAAAATAAGCTTCGTCAGTAAACCAAATGCTGCCCACATGCATATCGCCGTCATCAATCCTGTGCACTATATCGTTAGCGAATGTCTCTCGTGCAGCAATGGTAGCGGCGCTGAGGGGTTGCTGCGTTTGAATTTAGTATGGATAGAGGTGTAAACTCTGGCGCATGAGACGATACGTGGACGTTGGCGTCATTTGGACCGCAGCTGCAACACGGCTAACGGAAACCCGAGGCCGCTGTTGGATCACCTGCTGCACTAGCTGCGCGTTGCCCTCTGTGGTTGCCGTACGCGGTCGCCCTACCTTTCCAGCACGTTCATCCGTCACGTTCACAGTCCGTTGAAATTTTTCAAACAGATTCTTTATTGTATCGCTTTTCGGTCCTTTGGTTACATTAAACCTCCGTTGAAAACTTCGTCTTGTTGCAACAACACTGTGTTCTAGGCGGTGGAATTCCAACACCAGAAAAATCCTCTGTTCTAAGGAATAAACCATGTTGTCTACAGCACAGTTGTACGTTGTGAACAACACACGCTTACAGCAGAAAGACGACGTACAGAATGGCGCACCCAAAGACTGCGTTGTCTTCTATATCTTTCACATCACTTGCAGCGCCATCTGTTGTTGAAAATTGCAACTACCGTAATTTCGAAAGTTTGTCCGCCTGAAAATGTACTGTTGTCCCAAGCATATTGCAACAAATGGTGTATTTCTATCGCTGCTCGTTTAGTTTTTATTGCCGTTTCAAATATATCGGTCATTTTTGAAACACCCTGTATATACACCTTCGTTGCGTACGTATCTCCCCTTTAACCATTCCTACAAACAGAAGTCTAATGGGGCTAGGTCGGGTGATCTGGTAGGCCAGTTAATGGGTCCTCCACAGCTAATCCACTGATGAGATAATTTATTATTGAGATACTGGAATACTTGTCTGGTACAGAGAATTGGTAATTCACAGTGTTGCCGGTATATTTGCTATCGTTGTTCTAATGTCACGTTTTCCAAAAGGTGTGTCTTTTATCAGGAAACGTGCATTTGCTGTGGCTGTAATGTGATTTGGCAGGAACAAAGGCCCTGTCACCAGATCATCACAGAGAACCTAACTTGGAATCTTGTTTCCATAGTGTCACGTGGGTTCTACAGTGTCCATGTATGAGAACTGCGGATGTTCTTGATGCCATTGCATATAAATGTAGCCTCATCTGTAAATAAAGTGTATTGAACTGTGTCTCTGTGTACAGCCAACCATTCACCGAATTGTTGTCTGAGTCACCTGTATGCATATGTTGCACGGGCTACACATGGAATGGGTACAAGCCATCAAAATGTAACATACGCCACACTCGCGTTTGCAGAATATCGAGCTGACAGCCGTGTACTAGTGGTGGGACACCATTGTACCATTGCAATAATGTCGTTCCTTTCCTCAACTGACTGGACGGCCTCAAAAATATGGTTCAAATGGCTCTGAGCTCTATAGGACTTAACATCTGACGTCATCAGTCCTCTAGACTTAGAACTACTTAAACCTAACTAACCTAAGGACATCACACACATCGATGCCCGAGGCAGGATTCGAACCTGCGACCATAGCGATCCCGTGGTTCCAGACTGAAGCGCCTAGAACCGCTCGGCCACACCGGCCGGCGGACGGCCTCACATTCTGATGTTATGTACATACTTCGTAGTGTTCTGGATTCACTTAATATTTGAAAAACACTGGGAAATAACCTGGCGCAGGAGGTTCGTCGATTGGAGGAAGGTCTCTTGTATTCTGTCACTGTCACATGGGCACTACCATTACAATACCTGTACACAAACAACACATCTGCATATTCTACGTGGGAGAACGTATGCGTTATGTTGGTACTGACGGACCCAATGGACTTGCTCAAGTAAACAACACTCAAGCACGACGTGCACACAGCCTCACGAATGTGCCATGATCCAGTCCACGATTGCACACTAGGTCCACTTGCAGCTGTTACCTCAGTGTGATGTCACTGTGCTGCCATCTGTTGGAGAGCCTCCACATCTCTTGTGGGATGGAGCTATCATCTATGTCATCATTACTCTGTCCAACATAGGGTCTGTACTACATTTCAGTAAGTAATATTCACACATATCCATTCGGTGTATGTATTTTTCAATCCACTCTAGACCTGTAACGGTCGAAAATCGGACACATTTTCGTAATGAAATGATAATTAAATCTACACCCTAAGCTGTCGACAGGCGTTGATAAACATCAACGAGGACAGTTGAAAAAGTGTGCCCCGAGCGGGACTCGAACCTGGGATCTCCTGCTCACAGGGAAGACGCTCTAGCTATCTGAGCCACCGAGGGCACAGAGGTTAGTGCGACTGCAGGGATTTATCCGTTGCACGCTACCCGTCAGACCCACGTTCCCAACTTAATGTCCACAACCTACATTCGTAGTGCCCTTGTCCATTACACTCATTACTCGTGGCAGACAATTTTACCCGAAAGAAAAGATACCATCTTCATATAGTTAAGGCTAAACGCCGGCCGCGGTGGTCTCGCGGTTATAGGCGCGCAGTCCGGAACCGTGCGACTGCTACGGTCGCAGGTTCGAATCCTGCCTCGGGCATGGATGTGTGTGATGTCCTTAGGTTAGTTAGGTTTAAGTAGTTCTAAGTTCTAGGGGACTGATGACCTCAGCTGTTCAGTCCCATAGTGCTCAGAGCCATTTGAACCATTTTTTAAGGCTAACCGGCCATTGACCTCCTTCATCTGGGTTGGATGCACACGCATTGCCAGAACTCTTACGGGATTCGCTAAGATTTCCTGCCGCGAGTAATCAGTGTAAAGGGCAGGCGCACTACGAATGTAGTGTGTGGACATTAAGTTGGGAATGTGGGTCTCACGGGGAGCGTGCAATGGATAAATCCCTGCAGTCGCACTAACCTCTGTGCCCTCGGTGGCTCAGATAGATAGAGCGTCTGCCCTGTAAGCAGGAGATCCCGGGTTCGAGTTCCGGTCGGGGCACACATTTTCAACTGTCCCCGTTGATGTATAACAATGCCTGTTGACAGCTTAGAGCCTTGATTTAATTATCATTGCATTCTAAGAGAGCTGCATGGTCACTGGTGGTATCTGTTCTTGCGGACATGTCCGAAAGAACAAAATGGGTCAAATGGTTCTGAGCACTATGGGACTTAACATCTGAGGTCTTCAGTCCCCTAGAACTTAGAACTACTTAAACCTAAATAACCTAAGGACATCACATACATCCATTCCCGAGGCAGGATTCGAACCTGCGACCATAGCGATCGCGCGGTTCCAACTGTAGCGCCTAGAACCGTTCGGCCACTGCGGCCGACTCCGAAAGAACAGAGACCATCTTCATACATTTTCAAAAGGTTTTTCCAGTTTATTTTCATATGTAGGATCACGTCACACATTATGTGACATTCCTCGGGAATCATCTTGTAAATGTGTTAAAGCTAATTTAAAAAGTACTGAAATTTCATCTAGCAGATTACTGTGAGCTTCAATTCAATAGACACGTATTTCACTTTATAAACCTTCATTAACAGTATAATTTATAAAATTTTCTGCTAGCAGAATTTTGCATCTTTATTCTTTATGTCTACATACTGGCTTTGAGTTTCGAATTTCAAGAGCTCGTCCAAAAGTGACGGCCGCTCTCCTTTAGCATGACAACCCAAGACCACTCATGAGCTCTGCGACATCTATAGCAGTTCGTGTGCGGCGTGTGACAGGGGCCGGGGCGTCACTCGTCCATAGCCCTGCCACACTGCCCAGAAGTCGACTGTACAGGAAAAATCGTTCTGAGACAGATATGAAGCAACTTGGCTTGTGTTTGCCACCGTGAGGGGACTTATTAAAAACAGCGTTCTGACAGTGTATGTAGTGTTACATTACGACTGATGTATCACAAATAGACTCACATACCGTTCCTATGAAAAAGAGAAAGCCAATGTGTTTCACAAGGTGTAACATCCCCTTAGAACAATTATACAAGATGAAACGTCCCCTTAGAACAAATTATACACGACTGTGCTGATAAACCTCTTACACTATTTGCTTTTCAAACAGCTGAGCAAAACTGAACGTACTCAAACATTCACTAAAGTGACACACAATATTTTTAGCGCAACGCAATCTGACTATCAAAGATCCCTGCAAAAGAATGGCCCTGAGTAACATTAAACTACACCTTTCAGAAATCACTTACCTCACAAAAATCTTCATTACTCGAACTACTGCAATACAGCGAGCGCCACTATTATCAGCTAAATAAAAGATTCAAACTACAGAAGGCACTAACTAGTGATAGGGATAGTTAGCAAATGAAAGATATTAATAGAGAACAAACAATGTATTTACCTTAATAGTCATAATATATATATCAGTTCATGACAAATTACAAAACTCAGCCATCTCTCTCCCCACATCCACCACTGCTGGCGGCTCACCTCCAACTGCGCAACGCTACGCGCTGTTCACATCCAGCTGCCGCTGCCCAACACTACAATGGCAGACAACAATGCAAACTAGAACAATGCAAACTAGCCACACACTGCACACAGCACAGCCAGTGATTTTCATACAGAGCGCTACGTAACGTTGCCGATAATAAAACATAAACAGCCTACTTACATAAAGAAAACATAAACAGCCTACTTACATAGCCCCCATGCTCCCTACAAAAAATTTTACAAAATGTGTTGGGCACTGGCCAATACAGATTTGAAAAAATTTTTCATAATTACAGTAAGAAAGATATCAAATGCACACACTTATTTATACAATGTTGGTCAAAAGCTAAAATTTTCTCACAGTCCATAAAGATAGTCCTGATCATTCATCATAATAGTAATTACAGTTTTTTTTCACAAAGTCTCATTAGTAAAAGAAATTGCACACGGAAGTAGTGGATTTCCATGCAGTCTTGAAGAAGTAGTGATGTCCTTCCAACGGAAAGACAGTGCTGACTCTTGACATGCTGACAGGTAATGGGCCACAACAGAGCAAACCCACAGCAGAGTCATTCGACGTTTTGAAGAAGATTGGTAGGTAGGTCATTACAGAGTAGACCCACTGTAGTTCTGGTTGAGATTGTGGTATTGGTGGGCCACCAGAGGTGCAGACCCACTACAGTCCTTGTAGAAATAATGGTATTGGTGGGTCATCAAAGATGCAGACCCACTGTAGTCCATGTAGAGACGGCCAGCAGCCATCTGCTGCGACTGTGCAGGTGCACAATCAGCAGCCATCTGCTGCGACTGTGCAGGTGCACAATCACCATCGAAGAGTCTTGCGGAGAATATAGCAAGTCCATAAACCACCACTTGTGCACTCACAAAGTTTTTGGAATTGTCCTTAGAACCAACAATGCTGTTATCCAGACCCTTGCTGAATTATTAACATACGTGCAAACACTAACAGTCACAACTTCTCACATATTGTGCATTACTATGACCAACAGAAATGTATGCAGTGAAATGAATGCTTACAAGTTACTTAATTTGATGAACTGGTGTCAATTACAATTTTATAACATGAGAATACAATTACACAGATACAGAAAACATCATTAAAAACATAATAATACAGATAACATTTGTAGTACAGGCTTTACAAAAGAATAGAAATAAACATATACATCAGTGTTACAGGAATTATGACATGAGTACATACATAAAAGATCAGAATAACTTGCGAAACATCAACTTCACACATGAGCATTAAAACAAAACAGAATAAATAATGTCTCAACATTTTTACAAAGTAAATAACATAGAAAAATTCTACAACATAGCTCTCATCAGCTAAACACATAAAGACAGGAAAAACACAAATACACAAGGGTACACAAACATATAGAGGGATGACACAAAAGGAAAGGACAGGGTTTGTTTTACTGCAGTATTTTGCATGGAGATCTCCCTTCGTTCATCATTATTCCCAAAAAGTCATATCCAAGCCTGCTTTCTGTATTCTGTTCACATCCTCTGTCAAAAATAGTTTTTCTCCACTGTACAGTATTCTTATTTTTTTTTTTTGCCAGACCATTTTCTGATAGCTTCTCAATGCATTTCTTATAAATTCATCATAGTTAGTTTCTTATATAGTCTACTCCTCTTAAGCTAACTTAAATCTACTGAGCTCAGATGCTAAACTAAGGGACAAGGCAATGCAGCAGCACATAACAAATTAACACAAACAGCAATGCAAAAAAAATGGAAAATTGCAAAGCAAGCTACAGTAAATCTAAATTACCAAGCAATGCAACATTACAACTAATATGAGCCAATGTGCAGCAACAATAAAAATAAATCAATAGTAAAACTAGCTTAACAGAGTAATACAAAGTGAAATTTAGTAGCACTATGCCTGGCAAACAGCAGCAGAAATAACTTATATCTAAACATGACATAGCTCAAACAAAAAAAAAAATTACATTAAAGACAACAATGCAGACAAGGGAAATGTATATTCACATCTTAATGTCTATGTAATTAAAGTGGTGCACCACAACTTATTCCACGAAAAATATTTCATAGTGCTCAAAGCCATTTGAACCATTTTTTTTAGACTCCTATACCAGCTGCTCTTGTCATAATTAAACCAACCTGATAAGGGTCTCAGACTGTAGTTGAAATTTCGTATTTTGTCATAACACACCACGGTAATCCTAAACAAGTTGTTGTTGTTGTTGTTGTGGTCTTCAGTCCAGAGACTGGTTTGATGCAGCTCTCAATGCTACTCTATCCTGTGCAAGCTTCTTCATCTCCCAGTAGCTACTGCAACATACATCCTTCTGCTTAGTGTATTCATCTCTTCGTCTCCCTTTGCGATTTTTACCCTCCACGCTGCCCCTCAATACTAGATTGGTGATCCCTTGATGCCTCAGAACATTTCCTACCAACCGATAACTTCTTCTAGTCAAGGTGTGCCACAAATTTCTCTCCTCCCTAATTCTATTCAGTATCTCCGCATTAGTTATGTGATCTACCCATCTAATCTTCAGCATTATTCTGTAGCACCACATTTCGAAAGCTTCTATTCTCTTCTTGTCCGAACTATTTATCGTCCACGTTTCACTTCCATACATGGCTACACTCCATACAAAAACTTTCAGAAACGACTCCCTGACACGTAAATCTATACTCCAAGTTAACAAATTTCTGTTCTTCAGAAACGCTTTCCTTGCCATTGCCAGTCTGCATTTTATATCCTCTCTACTTCGACCATCATCAGTTAATTTGCTCCCCAAATAGCAAAACTCATTTACTACTTTAATTGTCTCATTTCCTAATCTAATTCCCGCACCATCACCCGATTTAATTCGATTACATTCCATTATCCTCGTTCTGCTTTTGTTGATGTTCATTCTCCTTTCAAGACACTGTCCATTCCGTTCAGCTGCTCTCCAGGTCCTTTGCTGTCTCTGACAGAATTACAATGTCATCGGCGAACCTCAAAGTTTTTATTTCTTCTCCATGGATTTTAATTCCTACTCCAAATTTTTCTTTTGTTTCCTTTACTGCTTGCTCAATATACAGATTGAATAACATCGGGGATAGGCTACAACCCTGTCTCACTCCCTTCCCAACCACTGCTTCCCTTTCATGCCGCTCGACTCTTATAACTGCCATCTGGTTTCTGTACAAATTGTAAATAGCCTTCCGCTCCCTGTGTTTTACCTCTGCGACGTTCACAATTTGAAACAGAGTATTCCAGTCAACATTGTGAAAAGTTTTCTGTAAGTCTACAAATACTAGAAACGTACGTTTGCGTTTCCATTAATCTATTTTCTAAGATAAGTCGTGGGGTCAGTATTGCCTCACGTGTTACAGCATTTCTACGGAATCCAAACTGATTTTCCCCGAGGTCGGCTTCTATCAGTTTTTCCATTCGTCTGTAAGGAATTCGTGTTAGTATTTTGCAGCCGTGGCTTATTAAACTGATAGTTAGGTAATTTTCACATCTGTCAAAACCTGCTTTCTTTGGGATTGGAATTATTATATTATTCTTGAAGTCTGAGGGTATTTCGCCTGTCTCATACATGTTGCTCACCAGATGGTAGAGTTTTGTCAGGGCTGGCTCTCCCAAGACTATCAGTAGTTATAATGGAATGTTGTCTACTCCCGGCCGGCCGCGGTGGTCTAGCGGTGTTAGACGCTCAGTGGGAACCGCGCGACTGCTATGGTCGCAGGTTCGAATCCTGCCTCGGGCATGGATGTGTGTGATGTCCTTAGGTTAGTTAGGTTTAAGTAGTTCTAAGTTCTAGGGGACTGATGACCACAGATGTTAAGTCCCATAGTGCTCAGAGCCGTTTTGTCTACTCCCGGGGCCTTGTTTCGGCTTAGGTCTTTCACTGCTCTGTCAAACTCTTCACGCAGTATCATATCTGCTCTAAACATGTTATGCAGATGATAAATAATTATTGATTCGAAGCCTAATCGTAGATACCACTATACTGACATTAGCAATGTCTAGTGGAACTGTGGCACATCTGGAAAGACCATGTTTCTGTCAACAATAGCTGCGAAGCGTAAGAAAACTAGTTTCCCAGTCAGTGTTCATTCTCTAGGATGTAACGTGGGCAGACGAGATGATTTCAATCATCCAGCTGAGTTGCTCCAAATTCCGCTGTTTGTTCGGCTTCCAATACAGATGCTTTGCACTGTCCATTTTCGCGTTAAAAATTGCACTGAAGAGAGACAGAGCATTACGAGCACTGCTCACTGCGAGATTAAATGCCGCCTGGTGGCGTTGTCAGAGCGTGGCGCGACGAGGGGAGTATGCATGTGGTGCAGAGACCGATGACGAATGTCTAGGGCTGCTATGAGAAACAAATAGACAAATCTACTGTCATAAACGACTTTGAAAAAGAGCAGATTGCTATGACCGGCCTTGGAAATGATCATCTGGGAAAGGGCGATGCCGATAGACTGTTCGCGTGCAGCTATTGTCAACAGCTATGGAAAGTGGTTGAAGGAATGTGAAATCAAGAGAAGGCGACCTGTTGGACGTCCACTACACATCACGGAACATGGACGTCAGATGCTTGTCTGACCTGAAAAGCGGGACAGGCGACAGCCTGTGGCAGATCTGTCGAAAGAGTAAAATGCGGGCACAACTGTTTCTGAGCGCACTGTTCAATGCACACTGTTGAACATGAGAATTTGTAGCCACGTGTTCCTATTCTGACACAACAAAACAGTCAGTTACGACTGTAGTGGGCACGGGACCATCTAGATTCGACCGTGGATCAATGAAAATGCGTCGTCTGCTCAGAGAAGACCACGCCTCCTGTTACACCAGGTCCACGGCCGTGTCCGGATATTCAGGCGAACGGCTGTTCGAAACATGCAAATCGCCATGGACGCAGGCTGTTGAGGACAGTATTACGCTGTGGTGGGCGTTCACCTGTTGTTCCACGGGTCCTGCGGTAGTAATCAAAGTCACCATAACAGCTATGGACCACCGGAATCCCCAACGGCGATGGTACCTCCCAGCAGGGTAACTATCAGTATCAGAAGGCCAGAATCGGGCTACAGTGGTTTGAGGAGTATTATAGCGAACTCACGTTGATGTCTTTGCTACCAATTTCGCCAAATTTGGACATATTTGGGACGCTATCAGGTGCCAGCTCCGCTGCCACAAACCATCGGTCTGTAATTTACGGATATTGCGTGACCTGTGCGTAGACTTCTGGTAGCACATGCCATTAGAAAACTGCTAAGGACTTGTCACTTCCAAGTCACGCGGAATTGCTGCTGTATTGCGACTGAACCATAACGCTGTAAAGCAAGCGGTCATAATGTCAGTGTACAGATATACAGCACATTTTTTATAAACCATTATGGATCCTGGCTGTCTTTTTTAAGTAGAGTATCAATATTTCGTCCTACCATTACCGAAATAATCCATTAAAACAACTGTCTTCCAAAACATGTACACATACATCTAAAAATATAACATGTCTTCGAATTTTAGAAGTCGTAATCAGAAAAGACGCCATGGAGCTAATATTACTCACCACCGTTAGAAAAATTGCGGAACGATCTTAAGTATACATATTTGGTAATTTTAGTAGGTCTGCCCGACAAACAATGTCTCGAATACGTGTCAGGAATTCATAATTTATTTTATATCGCAGCGAACCCTCCAGAGCAGATGCGTAGTTGTCCTTTGCATTCTCAAATTTCAAAAATGGTTCAAATGGCTCAAAGCACTATGGGACGTAACATCTGAGGTCAACAGTCCCCTAGGCTTAGAACTATTTAAACCTAACTAACCTAAGGACATCACGCACATCCATGCCCAAGGCAGCATTCGAACCTGCGACCGTAGCAGCAGCGCGGTTCCGGACTGAAGAGCCTAGAACTGCTCGGCCACAGCGGCCGGCATTCTCAGATTTACTCTCACTATAATTTTCCAAACTGGTTTGATTACGACGAACAGAGACGGTCATCTGGATGTGCAACATGTAATACCACATGTACAGGCCATTGTTGTATAAATCATTATAGTTCCTAGACTGAGATTTTCACTCTGCAGCGGAGTGTGCGCTGATATGAAATGAAATGATAATTAAATGGACACCCTAGCTGTAAACAGGCGTTGATGTACTTTATTGGGGACGTTGAAAATGTGTGCCCCGACCGGGACTCGAACCCGGGATCTCCTGCTTACATGGCAGACGCTCTATCCATCTGAGCCACCGCGGGCACAGAGGATAGTGCGTCTGCAGGGACTTATCCCTTGCACGCTCCCCGTTAGATCCACATTCCCAACATGTCCACACCACTACATTCGTAGTGCGCCTAATAGATGTATGCCCATCATACTCATTACTCGTGGTAGATTAATCTACCAAGTCCCGTACGAGTTCGGGCATAGCGTGTGCGTTCGCACAAGAAGGTCAATGGCCGGGAAGCCATATTTTAACTATATATGACGGTAGTATCTGTTCCCGAAAGAACAGTTACTGTTGATGACCATGCAGCTTTGCTAGAAATGAAATGATAATTAAATGGACACCCTAGCAGGAGATTCCGGGTTCGAGTCCTGGTCGGGGCACACATTTTCAACATGTCCCCAATGAAGTACATCAACGCCTGTTTGCAGCTAGGGTGTCCATTTAATTATCATTTCATTCCTAGCAAAGCCGCATGGTCATCCACGGTAACTGTTCTTTCGGGAACAGATACTACCGTCATATATAGCTGATATGAAACTTCCTGGCTGACTAAAACTGTGTGCCGGACCGCGACTCGAAATCGGGACTTTTGTCTTTCGCGGGCAAGTTCTCTACCATCTGACCTACCCAAGCACGACTCACACCCCGTCCTCATAGCTTTACTTCCGCCAGTACCACGTCTCCTACCTTCCAAACGTTACAGAAGCTCTCCAGCGAACACTAGAGCACTTGCCCGCGAAAGGCAAAGGTCCCGAGTTCGAGTCTCAGTACGGCACACAGTTTTAATTTGCCAGGAAGTTTCATTACTGTTCCTGATCGTCCTTTTTTAAGAAGAGTATCGAGATATTACATCCTACCATTACCGAATAATCCATTAAAACTGTAGTCTTCCACACCTTGTACGCATTCAGATGAAACTGTAGCGCTTATGTGTTCAAAATTCAGGAGTCATAACCATTACATATGGAATATAGTAAAATGGATAAATATGGAAAAAAATGTGGCAAATGTCAAAAAATCCGGTAGGAAATCTCCATACTGTATGGTTATCTGCATTTATATTTAGAGTATAGTCAAGATGTGACTTTAGTGCTATATGTAAGTGTTTTGCGGGAGAAGTCTTGGATGCTACCCTGAATGATCTACAACAATCACTGCTCAAAATCCTTCATAATTGACTGAGATCCATGCTAGTGGCTGAGAAATCAATCTTATCGTAGACCTCTCGGGAAAAAAGAATATGCACTTTGCTGTTACTTATACAGAGGTAAGAGGAAGTGATAGGCGTAGCGTCACAGATGTATGATGCTTAGAAAAAAACATTCAGTATATACACTCCTGGAAATTGAAATAAGAACACCGTGAATTCATTGTCCCAGGAAGGGGAAACTTTATTGACACATTCCTGGGGTCAGATACATCACATGATCACACTGACAGAACCACAGGCACATAGACACAGGCAACAGAGCATGCACAATGCCGGCACTAGTACAGTGTATATCCACCTTTCGCAGCAATGCAGGCTGCTATTCTCCCATGGAGACGATCGTAGAGATGCTGGATGTAGTCCTGTGGAACGGCTTGCCATGCCATTTCCACCTGGCGCCTCAGTTGGACCAGCGTTCGTGCTGGACGTGCAGACCGCGTGAGACGACGCTTCATCCAGTCCCAAACATGCTCAATGGGGGACAGATCCGGAGATCTTGCTGGCCAGGGTAGTTGACTTACACCTTCTAGAGCACGTTGGGTGGCACGGGATACATGCGGACGTGCATTGTCCTGTTGGAACAGCAAGTTCCCTTGCCGGTCTAGGAATGGTAGAACGATGGGTTCGATGACGGTTCGGATGTACCGTGTACTATTCAGTGTCCCCTCGACGATCACCAGTGGTGTACGGCCAGTGTAGGAGATCGCTCCCCACACCATGATGCCGGGTGTTGGCCCTGTGTGCCTCGGTCGTATGCAGTCCTGATTGTGGCGCTCACCTGCACGGCGCCAAACACGCATACGACCATCATTGGCACCAAGGCAGAAGCGACTCTCATCGCTGAAGACGACACGTCTCCATTCGTCCCTCCATTCACGCCTGTCGCGACACCACTGGAGGCGGGCTGCACGATCTACATCTACATCCACACTCCGCAAGCCACCTGTCGGTGTGTGGCGGAGGGTACCTTCAGTACCTCTATCGGTTCTCCCTTCTATTCCAGTCTCGTATTGTTCGTGGAAAGAAGGATTGTCGGTATGCCTCTGTGTGGGCTCTAATCTCTCTGATTTTATCCTCATGGTCTCTTCGCGAGATATATGTAGGAGGGAGCAATATACTGCTTGACTCTTCGGTGATGGTATGTTCTCGAAACTTTGACAAAAGCCCGTACCGAGCTACTGAGCGTCTCTCCTGCAGAGTCTTCCACTGGAGTTTATCTATCATCTCCGTAACGCTTTCGCGATTACTAAATGATCCTGTAACGAAGCGCGCTGCTCTCCGTTGGATCTTCTCTATGTCTTGTATCAACCCTATCTGGTACGGATCCCACACCGCTGAGCAGCACTCAAGCAGTGGGCGAACAAGCGTACTGTAACCTACTTCCTTTGTTTTCGGATTGCATTTCCTTAGGATTCTTCCAATGAATCTCAGTCTGGCATCTGCTTTACCGACAATCAACATTATATGATCATTCCATTTTAAATCACTCCTAATGCGTACTCCCAGATAATTTATGGTATTAACTGCTTCCAGTTGCTGACCTGCTATTTTGTAGCTAAATGATAAAGGATCTATCTTTCTGTGTATTCGCAGCACATTACACTTGTCTACATTGAGATTCAGTTGCCATTCCCTGCACCATGCGTCAATTCGCTGCAGATCCTCCTGCATTTCAGTACAATTTTCCATTGTTACAACCTCTCGATACACCACAGCATCATCTGCAAAAAGCCTCAGTGAACTTCCGATGTCATCCACCAGGTCATTTATGTATATTGTGAATAGCAACGGTCCTATGACACTCCCCTGCGGCACACCTGAAATTACTCTTCGGAAGACTTCTCTCCATTGAGAATAACATGCTGCGTCCTGTTATCTAGGAACTCCTCAATCCAATCACACAATTGGTCTGATAGTCCATATGCTCTTACTTTGTTCAATAAACGACTGTGGGGAACTGTATCGAACGCCCTGCGGAAGTCAAGAAACACGGCATCTACCTGTGAACCCGTGTCTATGGCCCTCTGAGTCTCGTGGACGAATAGCGCGAGCTGGGTTTCACATGACCGTCTTTTTCGAAACCCATGCTGATTCCTACAGAGTAGATTTCTAGTCTCCAGAAAAGTCATTATACTCGAACACAATACGTGTTCCAAAATTCTACAACTGATCGACGTTAGAGATATAGGTCTATAGTTCTGCACATCTGTTCGACGTCCCTTCTTGAAAACGGGGATGACCTGTGCCCTTTTCCAATCCTTTGGAACGCTACGCTCTTCTAGAGACCTACGGTACACCGCTGCAAGAAGGGGGGCAAGTTCCTTCGCGTACTCTGTGTAAAATTGAACTGGTATCCCATCAGGTCCAGAGGCCTTTCCTCTTTTGAGCGATTTTAATTGTTTCTCTATCCCTCTGTCGTCTATTTCGATATCTACCATTTTGTCATCTGTGCGACAATCTAGAGAAGGAACTACAGTGCAATCTTCCTCTGTGAAACAACTTTGGAAAAAGACATTTAGTATTTCGGCCTTTAGTCTGTCATCCTCTGTTTCAGTACCATTTTGGTCACAGAGTGTCTGGACATTTTGTTTTGATCCACCTACCGCTTTGACATAAGACCAAAATTTCTTAGGATTTTCTGCCAAGTCAGTACATAGAACTTTACTTTCGAATTCATTGAACGCCTCTCGCATAGCTCTCTTCACACTACATTTCGCTTCGCGTAATTTTTGTTTGTCTGCAAGGCTTTGGCTATGTTTATGTTTGCTGTGAAGTTCCCTTTGCTTCCGCAGCAGTTTTCTAACTCGGTTGTTGAACCACGGTGGCTCTTTTCCATCTCTTACGATCTTGCTTGGCACATACTCATCTAACGCATATTGTACGATGGTTTTGAACTTTGTCCACTGATCCTCAACACTATCAGTACTTGAGACAAAACTTTTGTGTTGAGCCAACAGGTACTCTGAAATCTGCTTTTTGTCACTTTTTCTAAACAGAAAAATCTTCCTACCCTTTTTAATATTCCTATTTACGGCTGAAATCATCGATGCCGTAACCGCTTTATGATCACTGATTCCCTGTTCTGCGTTAACTTTTTCAAATAGTTCGGGTCTGTTTGTCACCAGAAGGTCTAATATGTTATCGCCACGAGTCGGTTCTCTGTTTAACTGCTCAAGGTAGTTTTCAGATAAAGCACTTAAAAAAATTTCACTGGATTCTTTCTCCCTGCCACCCGTTATGAACGTCTGAGTCTCCCAGTCTATGGCGTTGGGGCGTGAGCGGAAGACGGCCTAACGGTGTGCGGGACCGTAGCCCAGCTTCATGGAGACGGTTGCGAATGGTCCTCGCCGATACCCCAGGAGCAACAGTGTCCCTAATTTGCTGGGAAGTGGCGGTGCGGTCCCCTACGGCACTGCGTAGGATCCTACGGTCTTGGCGTGCATCCGTGCGTCGCTGCGGTCCGGTCCCAGGTCGACGGGCACGTGCACCTTCCGCCGACCACTGGCGACAACATCGATGTACTGTGGAGACCTCACGCCCCACGTGTTGAGCAATTCGGCGGTACGTCCACCCGGCCTCCCGCATGCCCACTATACGCCCTCGCTCAAAGTCCGTCAACTGCACATACGGTTCACTTCCACGCTGTCGCGGCCTGCTACCAGTGTTAAAGACTGCGATGGAGCTCCGTATGCCACGGCAAACTGGCTGACACTGACGGCGGCGGTGCACAAATGCTGCGCAGCTAGCGCCATTCGACGGCCAACACCGCGGTTCCTGGTGTGTCCGCTGTGCCGTGCGTGTGATCATTGCTTGTACAGCCCTCTCGCAGTGTCCGGAGCAAGTATGGTGGGTCTGACACACCGGTGTCAATGTGTTCTTTTTTCCATTTCCAGGAGTGTAGTTCTCTCACTCCCGAACATGGTTCTCCATGATACCGTCACATAAAGATATCGCCGAATTAGGATTGGAACCCACAACCAATATTAAACACAGTAGCAGATCTGTGTGCTAGGTCACGGTTGCTGGCGTAACCGCCAATTCATATCTCAGCGATAGTGGGTGTAGTAGGTCATGTCCACCACTGCTGAATCGTCCAAGGTCGACAGCAGCTCAGTATGCTATCATGCGAGCTGCTGCTGTCATAGTCCATCGGTTATAAAAATACTTGGAAAATTATTGCTTATAAACCATATTTCTTTTTCCAAACTGTGCTGGATGTGCGTCATAAGAAAGTAAATTGTAGAAACATATTTTTTCCCTTGTCTCAGTGCGAAAGGGATTGGATGATGGTCCGTTGATTAGAAATATTACAGCTGCAAGTCTGGTACACGATACTGAAGCAAGACTGGGAGACGTGGTTGTTATTTACGGTTCGTCAAACCGCCGAAAGCGGAGACTTTCCCGGCAATTCTTACTAGTGTGTTAAGAATATTGGGGAGAAAAAATTTAGTGAGAGTAATTCTGATAATGCAAAGGAGAGGCCTTACTAATGGTTGTGTAGATGTGCAATGTGTCAAGCAGGCGTATATTACACACATCAAAAACAGTTTTGGACCACCTCGGTTCCAAGAGTTCCGGAACCTGTACAGCAAATTGGAATAGAGATCAACGTAAACATCCCTTCTGTCCTTTTTAATGCTCATAAAAACCACACTGCATGTTGTACCACCATACAGCGGGACTTTCAGAGGTGGTGGTCCATATTGCTGTACACACCTGTACCTCTAATACCCACTAGCACGTTCTCTTGTATTGATGAATGCCTTTATTCGTCGTAGCATACTATCCAGAAGCTCATCAAGGCATTGTTGGTCCAGATTGTCCCACTCCTCAACGGCGATTCGGCACAGATCCCTCAGAGTGGTTGGTGGGTCACGTCGTCCATAAACAGCCCACTTCAATTTATCCTAGGATTGTTCGATAGGTTTGATGTCCGGAGAACATGCTGGCCACTCTACTCGAGCGATGTCATTATCCTGAAGGAAGTCATTCACAGGATGTGCACGGTGGGGGCATGAAGTTTCGCTCATGAAGACGAATGCCTCGCCAATATGCTGCCCGTATGGTTGCACTATAGGTCAGAGGATGGCATTCACGTATTATACAGTCGTTACGGCGCCTTCCATGACGACCACCGGCGTACGTCGGCCCCACATAATGCCACCCCAAAACGCAGGGAACCTCCACCTTGCTGCACTCTCTAGACAGTGTGTCTAAGGCGTACAGCCTGATCGGGTTGCCACCAAACACGTCTCCGACGATTTTCTGGTTGAAGGCATATGCGACACTCATCGGTGACGAGAACGTCATGCCAATCCTGAGCGGTCCATTAGGCATGTTGTTGGGCCCATCTGTATCGCGCTGCATGGTGTCATGGTTGCAAAGATGAACCTCGCCATGGGCGTCGGGAGTGAAGTTGCGCATCATGCAGCCTACTGCGCACTGTTTGATTCGTAACATGACGTCCTGTGGCTGCACGAAAAGCATTACTGTATTTAAGGGGCTCCGGAACGCCCTATACTTGCAATGTTAAAATAACGCTTATAAATTACATCTTTCTTCACAAAGTATTTGAGGTAGGAAGTTGAACTTTTTACATATTATTTATTGGAATATGGGCTACAACTTAACACAGGGATTTTACAAAATTTTAGTTCAGTTATTAAAGATGATTTTTTTTTCAATTGTAATGAAAATTCACAACAGTTTTTTGCAATTTATTATTTATATATTAAAAAATATACAGTTTTTTGGAAAAAGGCTGTGTTAAATTATGCAGAAGGTACTGTGTAATATTTACTGAAAGTTTGAAACAAATATGTTTCGAAGATCCTTAGAAAACATGTAATTAGTATGAGAAAATAAAAGTTTTGGGAATCGAGCGACAAAGATTGGATTAACTTTTTAGTGCATTCCAGGTCCATAGGATGGATTATCTTCATCCTCTGCAAACTCCTACTCCAGCTTCCTCTTGTTCCTCCTCCTGTTTACTCTTGCTTGTATTTCTAGACTCTTTACAGCCCTGTCTGCAGCCCGAAGGCGTTCCTTGTCTAAAGCAAGCATCGCTCGTACCATGTTAGAACCTATCTTCATTCCCATATTTCTAAATACCTTGTACCTTACAATGTTGCCATCATTAAAAGTCGCAACAGCATCATACACACCAAAGTGAAGTGTTTCTATTCCAACAAATACAGTCTTGGGGATTCTCGACCATATAACACTATTTACACTTTCATTGGGATTTTGAGTTTTTCCGTGAATACACTTTTTCAACAGTTCAGGTGCTGCTAAGTCTCTGAAAATAGGTTTTATCACCTCCATTATTGCATGAGGCAGACTATGCTTATGAGTGTACACTTCACCAGTTAGCAATCCTTTGTTATATTTACACCAACTGTCTTCTTCTTGGGACACAAGCTATGTTGGGGATTTTCATCGGTTGAAGAAGTATGAAAAAAAAGAGCCCAAACAGCCTTCTTCATTTCGTCGACACTTTGTGTATTTTGCCTAATAGCCATTCGATAATAGTTCTGTATTTTGTCAATTACACTGTCAGTTAACCTTCCCTTCCCATCCAACCGTTTACCATCACTGAGTTTTTGTTTTTTGTACGAAGCTTTCAGTCACCGAAGTCTTGTTCCCATTCGCTTCTGTACGTGTCCAATACACTCAAATTTCTGCACTACAACATCATCACCATAGGGCTTCAGTCCTTGAACATGTTTGAAACTTTTAGAATCACCGTCACCAAGGTAATTAACATATCGCACTTTATCACACGCCTCAGAACGCTGGAATATACTGGCAACACCAGCCACTTCCATTCCTCCACTACTGCCACTATAGTTAGCTTTGCAATTATTTTCATGTGTACCTTTATATTTTTGTGGACATCTACAATAATTTGATATTGCTGCTACATCTAAAACTTTCCCTGTATACGTACTGGTGGCAGATACTACACCATGAAGAGATGTGTGTCCCCGTTTATGCCAGGTATCATCGAACGCTGCAGTCAAATCTCTGTTACCATTATTTTCCATTACTGCCTCTTCCACAGCGTTCTTCATAGATTCTATACAGACATCTACTTTAGACCCTATTAATTTATTATAGGTCGTAAACTTGGTTGGGGGATTTGGAAGATTCATGATGCCACAGAAAATTGCACCTGCAATAGCACCCTTACTAACTGAACGCAAGGAATAAACAAATCTAATGTTGTGTTCGTAGATTTTGCTACCATTTTCTTCAGTTGCAGTTACTGCAACACTGTTCCAAAAGGTGGTCATGTATGACACTTATCACATTTCAGTTGTATTTCACTAGCAAGTCCTACGTGCTTTATTATGGAAAGTTCCAGGCCAACTTCACTACAATGAATACATCTTACACAGTTTGAAAAAATTCCTTTGAGAACCAACATATAAAATATTTCATTCACATCCGATTCGCCCATAAAACATTCATAGTTTTCACTCATTGAACCAAGCTTCTTCTGTGAAGTATTTTCTTTCCCACTTTGACTGCTATGGGCAGGTGTACTTGAGAGGTTAGGTTCACTCACTTGGTTATCGTCTTTATTGTTTACAGTAATAACACATACCTTTGGCTTTCCAACATTTCTCCTTTTCTTAAAAGCCTTCGGAGGATTTCTAATAACTTTACTTTTACTCATTATTATACTTCAACAAAACAGAGACTCAAGAAACAGAATTAATTACGAATATTTTCGAGATAACGACAGAGTAAATAAACATGAAACAATCAACAATCACACCAGCGATATATATTGAACCATCACAGGTTAGCCACAACACATACTTTATCTCACATCACTAAAATGTACCTGATGAACACGGACGTTAATAATAACACCATTTGACAGCAGTTTAACAGCGCCACAGTGGGTCACGCCCATGTAGAACACATTTCAAAAAAAATTTAAAAATAGTTGTAGTCTTCGGAATTGAATAAATTATATATCTATTAAAAGGTAATAGTCTGCAGATTCAGAAAACCCAAAAAAGTAAAAATTGAACTTTTCATGATTTTGAGCCTTTCCGGAGCCCCTTAACATGGTGGTGTTGCTGTCAGGGTTTCTCCGATCCATAACCCTAGGTAGCGGTCATCCACTGCAGTAGTAGCCCTTGAGCGACCTGAGAGAGGCAAGTCATCGACAGTTCCTGTCTCTCTGTATCACTTCCATGTCTGAACAACATCACTTTGGTTCACTCAGAGATGCTTGGACACTTCTCTTGTTGAAAGCCCTTTCTAGCACAAAGTAACAATGCGAATGCTATCGAACCGCGGTGTTGACCGTCTAAGCTTTGTTGAACTATAGACGACACGAGCCGTGTACCTCCTTCCTGGTGGAACGACTGGAACTGATCGGCTGTCGGACCCTCTGCGTCTAATAGGCGCTGCTCATGCATGATTGTTTACATCTTTGGGTGGATTTAGTGACATGTCTGAACAGTCAAAGGAACTGTGTCTGTGATACAATAACCACAGTCAACGTCTATCTTCAGGAGTTTTGGGCACCAGAGTGATGCAAAACTTATTTGATGTGTGTAGATGGTTGAAAGGGTGGCGACCCTATATGACCAAAAGAGCTTCAATCTTTATCCATATGTTGTTTACTGTCACTGGGTCAAATAATCATAATCGTGTGTTTAACATATGTATACCAAAGAAGACATATGGGAGCGACAGGTGGTAAATACTAAGACAGGTCTATGTGAGGTCTAAAACACGACATTCTGGGGAGTTAAGGTAGATATGGGTGACGTGTAAACAGTCTCATGTATTCCTGACAGTCAAGTCGGCTAACCGGCTATAGAACTGTATCCCTACGGTTTATGGTTGTTTCTCTAGCTAATCTAGACCATTACCTATTAAAGTTTTTCGTATATTTATCCCTAAAATCATTCTCGATCTTTTTTACTGGAGGGGGCGGGGGGGGGGGGGAGTAATACTAGATCATATCCTGAAGTCTTTTCTGGTTATGAGCTCTAAAATTGGAATACATAAGTGTGACATTCTTAGCCAGCTCTGTATATGGTGAGGAAGAGGGTACTTTTAATGGATTATTCGATAGTGCTTGGACGTAATATCTCGATACTCTTCTTAATAAGGGGCAATCAGGAATTATAATCTTTTACAGAACAATGCACAGTATATGTGGTATTCCATACTGCATATCCATATGATCGTCTGTTCGTCACAAACAAATCCGTATGAAAAATTCTAGTGAGAGTAGATCTGAGAAAGCAAAGGACAACTACACGTCTGCTCTGGAGGGTCTGGTTGGCTGCGATGGAGAATAAATTATGCGCTTCCTGATTGACTTGTAAAATTCGGATACATCTTACGTCTTTTAGATAAATGTGTACATGCTGTGGAAGACTGTTGTTTTAATAGACTATTCAGTAATGGTAGCAAGCAGTACCTTGATACTCTACTTAAAAAAAGACAATTAGGACCTCTAATGGCTTATCAAAAAAATCACAGCTTTTAACGTGAAAATCGATAACACAAAAGACCTATACTGGTGTACGAACTAATGGTGGAATTTAGAGTTAGTCAGCGGGATGACTTAAATCATCTCATCTGCTCACGTTATTTCCTATAGAATCAAGACTGGTAGACTAGCTTTCTTATGCTCTCGCAGATATTGTTGACAGAAACATCGTCTTTCCAGATGTGTCACGGTTGCAGTTCGCAGTTCTAATGTCAATATTGTGGTAGATATGACTAGACTTCGAATCAATAATTATTAATCACGTACATAACATGTATGTTTAGAATTACCGTGTTGTCTTACGTCAAAATACAAAAAACAAGAGTCTGAGACCTTTAACAAATTGGTTTAATATCTGCAAGCTACAACTATCGCAAGAGCTACTTCCATAGAAGTCTGTTTTGTACTGAGAGTCCAGAGCTTACATGCGTGTAATTCCAAAGTAATATTAGACATAGAAGAAGTCATCCGCTTAGTAATGAGTGCGTTACAGTGATAGTCGAGTCACTGTTACGAAAGTCGTCAGCAACCTCATAAATCACAATGGTTGATCATAACTCTTTTTTGTTAATAAGAAAGAACAGCCCCCCTGCAGTCACAAATGGTGATTTTTATTAAATGCACGATGCATTTCGAGCCCTGGGGGTTCATCTTCAGGTGTTTTGACAGTCTGCATCAACTTCACATTGCGTTTAACGCTGGACCTGGCAGGATCACATTTTTATATTACAAAATGCTACATTATGAAATATAATTTATAAACTATCATAAATCGAAAAATAACTTACTGTTTCTAGTAGTAGGTGCGCCGTTATGGAGAATGTTTATGTTCAAATATACATTTTCTATGAAACAGCACATTTGCAGGAACATTTTGACACGGGACATTTTCGAAGACTATTAAAAACCAGTCAAAGAACTTCGACCGTGAAGATGCTGCATTTTTACAAATGCACTGATATTATTTAGGTGTTACATTATTATTTATGTAGATATCCGGCAAGGTAGCCGAGAGCGCTAACACGCTGCTTCCTGGAGTCGGGTAGGCGCACTGGCCCCAGATCGAATCCGCCCAGCGGATTAACGGCGAGGGCCGGTGTGTCGGCCAGCCTGGATGTGGTTTTTAGGCGGTTTTCCACATCCCACTAGGTGAATACCGGGCTGGTCCCCACGTTCCGCCTCAGTTACACGACTCGCAGACATCTGAACTCGCTCGCACTATTCCGTTAATTACACTCGATGCAGACAGTAGGGGTGCACTAATTCCGTCTCGGGGGGTACGGGGTGGCGGCACGAAGGACATCTGGCCACACCTTTCTACTAACCTTGCCAAATCCGTTCCTAACAATGCCGACCCTTCGTCATCGCGGGACATGGCACCAGTGAAAGAAAGATTATTATTTACGTAGATGTCCTTAACATTACAAATATTTGAGAATGTGGTAAATGTGCCTATATTTTATGAAACGATCACGTTATTAAATACTAGTTTGTGTAGGAAAAAATAAACTTTTAAATGTACTGAAAAAAATTGTGACTGCTTTATAACATTTGTCCATTCAACGAGTTTTCAGAAGCTTTTTGCTTATGTAACGTTATTTCTAACTGCTGTAGCAGATCAATTTTCCTTACCCTTGTTTTTCATATGGAGTACAATTAAGCTGTCGTGGACGTCGCTTAGCCTGTGTCTTCTCTTCTCTTCTCCGTGGGTAACAGTGTATGAGTCTGTTTTGTGATACATCAGTCGTAATGTAACACTACATACGTTGTCAATGAGTTCCATCACGATGGCAAACATGACTCACCTCACTGCTTATTTCTCTCAGGCCGTTTTCCCCTGCACAGTGGACTTCTTGGCGGTGGGGCGCGGCTACGGGGAAGCGATGCCCCGACTCCTGCCGGACGCCGCTCACGACTCGACGCGCTCGCAGGTAAACGGCTGCAGCCTGAATATTCCCGCTCCATCTTCCGGCTTACGCTTCGCAGGTAGCTTTCCAGGGGATATAGCGCGTGCGTAAGTGTTTCCCGCGCTCCCTTACCTCCTGCGGCAGCTGTGCGCGGCGGAAAGTTTGAGTGGTATTTGGCGGAATCGTTACTGCAGCTCACAAAACGGACCTAGCAGCCACGACCAGCGTGCGAGAGAATATGTCGGAAAAAAATACAAGACAGGCAGATTTAGGTTTATCGCAAGACAATCCGTTTGCAGTGAAAAGCGTAAGCTGGATAAATTTAAAGATACTTTCTGGTGACGTGAAATGTTCAACTTCATAATAGATGTTTATATTGAAGATCCGTGGCAGTTTAATTATGCGTTAAGTATTCCGTAATCTATTTGCATTGCGAGTTTGCAGTAAGTTGTTGGATTTATGTTTATGTTGATGATTTGTAGCAGTGTAATTACAGACTGAGCTTTTCGTGGTAGTATTGCACATGTGTGCGAAATTTTCCCAAAATTAAATGGTACAGTTCAAATTTCACATTACCCACAACATTGCAGTCCCAGCCCTGCTGTAACGCCGGAAATGCATATCCTCCTATTTCCATCTATTGTACTGTAAATTTGTTTTCCTTATTTTTGTTACCTGAATATATGACATTTCTGTGTCTTTACATATATATATATATATATGGATTTGCGTCATTGTATAATTGGTTTGTTTCGTAAGTATTATTTGTATTTTTACGCTGGGTCTTGCCTAGGGAAAACTGTTATCGAACGATTACATCGATAGGTCGTGTGAAGAATCAAAGTCTGTAGGATCTTTGGTGGTGTCAACTTGGCCGCGTGGAGCGCGGGCAGAGGGAGTCTGGCTGGAGTAGCGAGTGGAGCAGGTGTGTTGTGTGAAGCTCGCGCGAGTTGCCGCGCTTTCTGGGTTTGGCAAAATGTAATTGCGCTCGACTTTCGATGATAGTTCCTGACATGGTGTCGCGGACGGGAAGCATTAGCTGGCGCACGTCAAGAGCCCGTTTCGTCTGGTAACCGTGTCGAGAAGAAGACGCGCCAACATCCAGCTTCTGCAACAGCGACGGCCGACAATGAGTGACTGTCGCCACCTCCTCCATCGACGGCTTCAAACCTTCAGTCAACCAACAAGGAAGACTGGAAGCACGTAAAGTTTTAGAACTGTATGGCAGACCTCAGCTTTTCAAACTTTTAAAATTGTTGCATCGCAAAATTACAGCAACTTAGCATGAACCTTTGTTGCTCGTTGTCCCATTGGCATTACCAAGCAGGGTCCCTCCCTTTTCCGGAATGAACCCGAGTGTCGTCGAAATTCAAACGCCAGCATCATTCCATTTCACTGCTTTAATTTCAAAGTTCAGTTAAGGTATTCATAGCTGGCTACACTATTTAGATTACACAGTCACAAATTAAGAGTGCGAGTTCTGTTACCGTATTTTAGCTTACCTGTGACTGCAGCTGAGCTTGGTACGTACTAAATTTTACTATTGCTAATTGTTCAGAATCATTTAATTCAAGATCAAAGTTAAATCTCTTATTTGTAAATTGCGTAGATTCAAGTAGCTTTTGAAATGATTGTTGAGGTAGTCCAAGACTAACCATATTTTACTGAATTTCGATGTGCCTCAGAAAGAAAGCTCACTATTAACTTCACTCACTAAATTAACTTTCGATTTTCCGGATTTATTAATTCTTTTGCTAAATTAAGTCAGATGTAGCGAAATCTATTACTTCTGACAAACCTTCAGTTTTCACACTACACGTGTCAACCTTCAGTTGCCACGCTTCTAGTGCTAATTACATGTGTACTAACCTTTCTTTTTCAGTTACTATAGTAATTGTCCTTAGGACTGGCGACCGTAATTTCCCCCAAATCTCAAATATCTAATTACCGCTAGTTAATTGTTAACGTAACGGCTGCACATTTACTTTCTTTATTAACTTTACCCCTTTTCAAAATTAATTTCCACCAGTTTCATTAGCACATTTCCTTTCATTTAGATGTAACCCTTTCCTCCCTCTTTACCGACAGATTAACTTCGGTGACGATTGCTTTTCCCAAATTTCCATTAGGTACACGCGGTTTAATTTTTCACTGTCATTAAGGTCGATAAGCGAGGGGGAGGTTACACTGCCTCTAAATTGATTAAATAAAGAATACGGGAATTGAATTGTTTCTTATGAATAAAAAATATATTATTATTATGTCCTCTGCTATGTAATCAACACCAAGCGATTACTGCAGGAGGCATGCAGTCCTGCGGTAACCCTTCAGTGGTCCTGGGGGAGAACAGCAATGGCGTTTCTGTTCGGAGCTATTAGCGGACGGTGTCTGAATAACCAGTGGAGATCGTGGAGCGGCCTACAGTTGTAGTTCGGTCGACACAGTAGCCATGTACATACCTGACGCAACGAACTGTGACAAATCGATTACTTCAAGGACAGCCCCGAGCCAGAAGCACTGTAACTTGCCGGTTGTGGTATGTGGGTGCTTGTTTATGATCTCTAGGTGAATTTTAGATGAAGCTTTTTCATGATATCAGCTATATGTTTGGATTTGTACGTGTGCATATAGATGTTTATGATTTTTGTGAATTGGCTCTGAGCACCATAGAACTTAACTTCTGAGGTCATCAACCCCTAGAACTTAGGACTACTTAAACCCAGCTAACCTAAGGACATCACACACACACCCATGTCTGAGGCAGGATTCGAACCTGCGACCGTAGCGGTTGCGCGGTTCCAGCCCAGAACCGCTCGGCCATCCCGGCCGGCTTTTGTGAATTATCTGTACATAATTAGGGCATGTACCAACAGGATAACACCTGCACTTTCCGCACAAACAACCCGTTTATCCTTTCTATGGGTAACTACGACCGCAACCATAGATGGAAACATAATAGACCAAAGACACTATTAGCAAGAAACTGAACACCTATGGTCCATAGCACGTGGAACCGCGCGACCGCTACGGTCGCAGGTTCGAATCCTGCTTCGGGCATGGGTGTGTGTGATGTCCTTAGGTTAGTTAGGTTTAAGTAGTTCTAAGTTCTAGGGGACTGATGACCTCAGAAGTAAAGGCCCATAGTGCTTAGAGCCATTTGAACCATTTTCCATAGCACGCTAACACTTCAGTACTGGCGAGCCCCTGCAGCACAGCTACTACTGGCAACCCCAGATGCTCGACCCACCGATAAACAGTCAATCGCAGGGAAACAGTACTTAAACAGCACGCAAACCAGCCACACACACCCATTACACTGTGAGCTGATCTATGACCGATCAACCACTGATGTATGCCGACTTTAAATTGTTACATGGACGCAGCAGCTGCAGCAGGCCCTACAACGAGCACCCGCAACGACAAACGTAACGATGCAAGATACCTCGCACTAACATAACCACACCTTGCACGCGCTGTCGCAGCTAGCAAGCCGCTACTGCCCTTATTACCATTCCTACTGTCACAGAGGTTTTTTCCCCTTGGCGCTTGCCTTTGCACTTTTTCCCTCTGCCCTTACAAACCGTTACCCTTCCATCGCTATCGTCCACTTTTTATCTTCTGATGGACCATGTCAATGAGTAATCCTATCCAGATGCATGGACAACATCACAGCCTGCATCCTGTGACTCACGATTTACGGAGGTGACAGTAGAACTTTTAAGTTTGGTCACCACGTTGGTGTGGGCGTGAAGCAGCCCCATCCTTTGTTAAGAAAAATCATTTTTTCCGGCCGATTTTCGAGAGGGAAAAGGCCCATGACGTCACAATTTTGAGCACCCTGTAGTGGTGGTATTGTGAAAGAGACGTCCTTACACACATACACATGCTCAAGCGATTTGAAGGAATTGCGTGTGGGGGGCTGGCGGGAAGTGGAGATTGTGTGTGAAAGTGTGAATCCTTCTTCCAACAGGATAACACTTGCACTTTAGCCAATTAAGGAGAAATAACTACCCTATATCCTTCTGCAACTCAGACTGAATGTTTCCTGACAAGTTCTAGATTTGAGCAGTGGAAAGTGGGGGTGGGCATGGCGAGTGGTATTGTCAACTAGGCCCCTGCTCAAGTCTCAGCCGGTATTCCACACTGTTATGCTAATACGCCTGACAGGTTTGAGTTGTCAACTGGCTTTTGTCAGATGGGATGGGGAAAATCCATGATGTTGAGCACCCTTGATGGCAGTACTGTGAATGGGCCAGTCAGGTTTACACACGTCAAGGCGAGCACACAGAATCTGGAAGGAGGTGAGGAGTGGGGGGCGGTGGAAAGTAGGAATGGGCTGGTATTGGAATTCTTCCAACAGGATAACACCTACGCATCCCAAAAACGGTGAAATAAAGAATATACCAAACTTTGTCCTTCCACACCAGTAGGTCAGCGCAGATTCAGCACTTCCTTCCAACTCTCAGTTGGGGGAGGGAAGATGATGGAAAGAGGGAGGGGTGGGAGTGAGGGGAAACTCATGACACCACTATTTTAAGCACACTCTGGTAGTAGTACAGTGAACTAGGTCAGTAAGTATATTTCCTATATAACCGTCACTCTAGAAACCGACGTTAGAGATTATATATTGGCACTCAATGATGAATCGGTTTAATTGGGGAAAACTGCTGTCAGTACCACACTGTAACAAGGTCATCTCTCACGGAATGAGACCAATTAAGCTGCATGCAAGGCTGCTAAGGACGAATTCGTGCGACAAATTACTGTAAGGTACGAGAAAACTGTGAACATAGGAACTGATTTGCAGGTAAACTTGTGTTTGAGCTACTGAGACATCACAAAGGTATTTCCTTTATCTGCCTTAGTTACAATAACTGTACCTACTGCCATCTTAATATTTAAGCTTTTTGGAATATAAACTTGATAATTTAATTTTTGTTGTTGTTTTGTTTCTTAATAACTTCTCTGGTTTGTAAGACTCAGGGGTAAACGTTGTGTGAATTATTTTTACACTCCTGCGTACCTTTACTCAAACTACTTATCAAAGAGTTAGTTTTATTACATTGTCTGTTTTCAACGACATTTCACAAGAGATTTTTTCTTTTCATCTGTAAATTTGAACAACATGAAAAAATTAGAGGTGAAACTTGATTACTCACAAGCAATTGCATAGTATACATTTAGTTAGCTGAGATATCTTTTGCTTCATAAGTCTCTCAAATTCCAGACTTCATCCAACATAATCTGTTCCTTCTTTGAACAGCAAAAGCAACAGGCAAATTGACCACAATGTTGATGTTGGCATTACATACTGAGCTAGACATAGCTTATTATAAGTAACTACTGAGTACTGGGTAAGATTTTAAGGGAACCAAGCAGCTCAGAAGGGAAACAATGTACCTTGTCTGACTGCGTAGAGAGTAAAGTAAGAGGTGGAGCATAGGGACCAGCCCAGCATTCACCTCGTAGGACGTGGAAAACCAAGTAAAAACCATATCCACGACGGCTGGCACACCGGTCCCTTGTCATTAATCTCTAGCTGGAATACCTCCCTGTCCCGGAAGGGGTCCCGTTAACACACGTGACTGCCCGGGAAGGTATATTGAAACTAATTTCCATATTTAGTTTCATGGTTTTAGTCCTGATCCCTCTGATAACGTTATTCGAAACACAGTGATCTCTATTGAAATGTAGAAGAAATAAGTATTATTGATCAAAACAAAATATTTTTAAACATTTTTAATGGGAACTGACTGCACTCTTGATGATCAGCATCGAACAATTACATGTCAATGAAACGTAAATAACAATTTCATTGGAGGCAATAAGGAACAAAAAGAGAAAAGTCATAATGACACATATAATAAAAGTCACAATAACGTACAGAAAGACTTATAACATAAACAGTGTACAGAGACACCAAGCAAAGCTCGAACGTAACTCAAGACACACACTTGTCGAATGCTGAACCGTGTAGGAACGCTACGCACAAAATAAGTGAAGCTTCACTCATTGTCCACTACATGTCCACAGAAGGAACCAATAAGGCTAGTCTTATGATAACAACGTATGAAAAAGCTTAGAGTAATCAAAGTATGCATTATAAAAGAAAGAGGGTGACAGTTTAAGTTCGTCAAAATTATCTGCTATAACTGTTAGTTACATTTGTAGAAAAAGTAATTAAGAAATAAATAAAAACTCAATGAAGATCAGACATAAGAATATTAACTGCTACCTATGGACAGTTCATGGAAATAGCAACAAAGGTGCAGAAGCGTCACTGACGCAAAGTTGAACGTAGACAATACCATCTGTTATCATGGAGATGGGTGGTGTGGAGTTCATCGATAAAGTTCATCTGTAATAAGGTAGATGGCAAGCCAATGATGTATTGGCAGGAAATAGGTAAGACTGTTGTAACTAATACAAACCAAGGGAATACCTTTATGACCTCTAGAAAAGAAGAGTATGGAACCAAAACCCTTCAACTTTTTTTTAAGAAAATGGCATCAGTGACGTTAGTAAACTGGAGAGTTTCAAACTAAAATTAAGAAGTTAATCGATAATAAGTAATTTCTTATTCCTGAGAAAAGAAAAGACTTCTTTAAGACCTCTTTAAAAATGATGAACCTATAATTAGCAAAGTGTAGATCATGCACTCGTACTTCAAATGATTACCAACATAAGTTGTCCACATTATTAAATTAATAGGTAACTTAATGATATTTTCAAATCTGTATGTATGAAAAGAAATTTAATATTAAGAACAGCTTTGAATTTAACTAAGCAGTTTGCAGTATACATATTCCAGAAGGCACTAGGTTCACCTCAGCAGATGTTAAGTACCTGTACACCATCACCTCAATTAAATATACCGTAGGTACTATTCAAAGTACTCTGTTAACACATAAAACAAAGAATCCAGGGAAATAGTAGAACTTATTGAATTGTTAGAAAGTACTCTTGTGTTTCTTTCAATAATAAGGTTTATGATCAAAACGATGGACTATGGGAAATTCTCTACTTGCGATTTTAGCAGACATTTTTGTTAAATAAACTGAAACGAAATTCTTTACGGAAAGTTCTGGAATTAGCAATAAACAGGAGACATGTAGATTATATACTGTTGCTAAAAAAGGGGATAGAGGCTTTTGCTGAAGTTTAAAATAATGGCCATCTAAAATTGTTATTTACTGTAAAACATGAAAATGACAAAACATTTAATTTCTTGGACCTTACTATTAAGAAACATGGTAGCAGACATTACTTTGCTATTTACGGAAAACCAACAGAAACTGTTGCTATCACAAAAGCTACGTCATGTCATCAACAGAGATATAGAAGACCATTCATTGTCTCAGGGATTCACATAATGTTAAAGTTCCCACTACATTTAGATGAAATTCAAAACTGAACTGCTATCACCAAACAATTAGTTAGGGTTAATGATTTTAATGCACATGAGACTAATGTTTCGTTCACCAAGTCAAAACAAATATTTCCAGATCCTCTTGCCACAACTACTTCAGAATTTCTTAAAATTACTCTGCCGGGTAATCTGTTTGATAAAATAAAGAAATAGTTTTAAAAATACGGTCATAACTGTACTATTTACCACAAATAATCTCCACAAACGAAGTCAAACATACAGCAAGTAGTCAGGTTAGGAAAAATTCTGGTGTCTCCATGGTTATTTGTAATGACTGTAACAGACAGGTCGTAACTTTCTCATCCAGTTCAATGAGCGTACAACTGTTTCTGCTAATAATAAATCACTGTTTGTTTAACACCTGATACAAAACAGCAATTCTGAAGGGTTCATCCAAGAGAACTTAGATATTTTACATCATACCCCTAAAGAGCACCTGTTGAATACCTCTGAAGAAATCGAAATTTATGCAAATTATAAAAAAACAGTAATTTAATTTACTAAATGAGTATTTGGATTTTAGTGAGGAACGTTTCTGCGACCTGTTTGATGATTTACTATAGTACTGCTCTTTTGCTCTTTTCTCTCTAATTTTTAATATTTTTATTCTCCATTTTGTTCTTCTTCTATATTTATGCATTTACTTTTCAAGCATTAAGATTGTGTATGTTTAACATCTGCTTTTCAGGCATTAAACTTGTGTATGTTTATTGGTCTTATTCTGTTTCAAGCCCTTTGAAGCACACCACTGAAAAAAAATTTTTGCCTCTTCAGTACTTATTATTAATATTTTAATAAGCCATCTCGGGGCATGTGGGGGTTGGGGGGGGGTTGTTTGGGGGGAAGAGACCAAACAGCTAGGTCATCGGTCTCATTGGATGAGGGAAGGACGGGGAAGGAAGTCGGCCGTGCCCTTTCAAAGGAACCATGCTGGCATTTGCCTGGAGCAATTTAGGGAAATCACGGAAAACCTAAATCAGGATGGCTGGACGCGGGATTGAACTGTCGTCCTCCGGAATGCGAGTGCAGTGTGCTAACCACTGCGCCACCTCGCTCGGTCGGAGCATGTGATCTAATATTTCGTTAAATACTTACACATACAATATTAGTCATTCTAACAGCAACTGATGTGGTATGTCACTTGACAAAATTTTTTCCCCTGATACGTTATTATCATAGAGTTCTAGGTCGACTACTGAAGCGACAGACACAGGTTGGCTCTTTGATGTTCTTCTCTTCATGATGATCAATGCCTTCTTTTGCCAGTACATCTTTGGCTCGTCTATGTTCTTGCCTCCAAGGTGACCGACGGCATCCGCTGCCAGTACATCTTTGGCTTGTCACCTGCCTTACCACAGGTAACATAACAACTCATGGTATCAGCTACATTCATCTTTGCATCGATCACGCTTCGATACATTACTGTTACTTCCATGTATTGCTCATAGGTGGCAGTTATGATTCCGAAAACCGATCTTTACAAGCTGTCTATGTATTTATTAATTATTTTGTATACAAATGTAACTAACGTTTACAGTGGATAATTCTGAAGAATTTTAAACTGTTACTTTATATTTTCTTCTTTTATAATACACCTAAACTGGTTAGTCTTGCGGTACTATCGTAAGACTAGCCTTATTGGCTCTTTCCAGTCTCATGCAGTGACGATAGGGGAGCTTCACCTATTTAACGCTTAGCATTCCGGCGCTATTCAGCATTCGGCGAGTATGTGTCTTGACGTAGATCTATGCACCACACGGCGTCTATGTATGCTACCTAAGGGTAGAAATCTTTCTTCATGTTATTATCATTTTTATTGTACATGTCGTCATCACGTATCTCATTCTGTTATTAATTCATCCGTGGAAATTTTTATTTACAGTATTGAGATATGTGATGGACTGATGATGACTGTCATGAGTAAATCCGGTTACCACGGAAATAAAATATTAAAAAATATGCTGAAGGTTGATTATTTCTTTAAAGTACAGCATATAATTTATAGCGCCGGTCGTTGTGGCCCAGCAGTTCTAGGCGCTTCAGTCGGGAATCGCGCTGCTGCTACGGTCGCAGGTTCGAATCCTGCCTCGGGCATGGCTGTGTGTGATGTCCTTAGGTTAGTTAGGTTTAAGTAGTATTAAGTCTAGGGGACTGATGACCTCAGATCTTATGTCCCATAGTGCTTAGAGCCATTTGAACCATATAATTTATATCGTGCCGAGCCTCTTTCTCATGAGATCCAAAGTTGCTACAGACACGTGCACATCTGTGTCCAATAAAAACCTGTGTTACCCTTGATCTAATAACCCACTAAGCGAAACTCCATCTCTGCAAACGTTTCAGTTGTGCTAAAATTTACTGTGAGCGCCGCTTCGCGTCCCTGCGTCACCTGTTGTTGTTTAAAGATACATTATTGTCATTCCGTATCTTCCTGTTCTACTCTATATTCTGACTGCAGTTCCATACCCCCTGCCCTAGTTTTCCATATTTTCCACATTGTGGTTGGCGCCAGTAACACCGTATGTGGCCTGAAGGTTAACGTAAACATCTGACGTCATCGGAAAAAGTCCTTTTTTTCAGGGAGAGTGATCAATGCCTCTGTTTCCTGTAGCGCTGTTGTAGTTCTTGTGGCTCCAGCTTGGTCTTTCGGATACTCTGCCCGTACGTCTCTTGATACAACAGGTGGGAGCTCCTGCATGAATTCGTGTAACGCTCTTTGTTCTACTTCCTGCACAAGGACCTGCACTGTGTCATCATTTCCCGTCAGCTCATACGCACTGACATTAAGTTTCCTTATTCCAGCAACGAAACTCTCGATAGATTCATGCTGTCTTTGAGACACGCTGTTTAATTGCTCCCAGTGGCGTCTACAAATAGCCATTGTACAAGGGTGTGTTTAAAAGTAATGCCTCCGAATATTTTATGCGAAATTCTTAAATATTTTTAAATAAAACCAAATTAATTAACATTCAACATCTTCATACTCAATATCTACATTATTTCTCAACATAATCATCATGGCGACGAACATATTTCTTCGAACGAGAGCTCAGTTTCTTGATACTGTCAACAACAATCTCACTTTTGCTTGCACCGCTTCATCAATGTGGAACTGAAAACCTCGAAATTGTTCTTGAAGTTTTTGAAACAGATGGAAATCGGATGGGGCCAAGTACGGAGGGTGATGGATGGCAGTGGAACCAAGGCGTCGGATTGTAGCAGATGTCGCAGTTCTCTTTTGTGGTCTGGCATTGTCACGGTGAGGGAGGGGGCTCTCCACGTGTGGACAAACTCTTCGAATTCGAAATTCGATTACAACATCCTGTTTCGCACGTGCCCACAGCGTTACGTTACAGACCGAAGTGTTACACGCTACAATTCGGAGCCCTCTAGGGAGAGAGGACTGCAAATACGTAGACATGAAGAATAAAGATTTAGTATGTTAATAACGTTTGTTTCATTGAAAAAGCTTTAAGAGTTTTGTAATAAAAAATTTCGGAGGCATTAGTTTCTAGCACGTCCTCATACTGTAACACTGTAACAAGCCTTTCCTCAAAACTTCAAATGTTCAATCATTTTATAATTCCTCATGGAACATCAAATATCTTTTCGCATTGTGAGTTAACGAGCGTTTCGCTCTCATTTAAATATATGGCCGAAAGAGTCAGCCTACTGGAATTGTGAAACGAATCCTGTCGTCCAGGATCGCGTGCCACCAAGTGCGCAGATTCAGTGGGGAAGTGGGGAAACTCATAGGCGCCTATTGTCTATTGAGGCCTAAGCGGTGTAGTGTGCGTGTGAGGCAGACGAGAACCTGCGTCATATGGGAACCCAATAGAAGGCATTTGTGGCCAAGGAGACATAGCAGTGTTAAATGTGGAGGACCTAAGATCGGACATAAAGGGAAACTATTTAATTCTGTAGTAATTCAGGGAATGAAGCCACAGTAATTTTATTCTGCCTTCCTCCATAAATTTTCATGGTGATCCCAATAAAATTTGAATATTGATCATATCTATAATAGTTTAGGATTTACTGTCAAAGTGAAATTAACAAGTTTTGTAACAAAGACCTGAAAGCTAAAATCTGAACGCTTTGGTCAATCTTAGCGATCGACATTTCATATAGAAGCGCATCATTAAAATGACAAATGTTGTAAATAATAACTCTGTAACTTTATTTGTTTAAAAGATATATTAAATTTTAACTATCAGCATTTTCAGTTAAGCATCAGATCATCATTTCCTCCAGACAAAACACATTGAACGATGACAGCATGACACTTTATTGAATCATTAGGTAACAGAGTACTTGTTTTAAAGTTCGGTGCATAATAGTTACTTTTGTTCTTTATTGATTTATCAGAAAGCACATTAGTGCAAGGCTACTGGCCGTGGCATTCAAAGCTAAGAAGGAAGTTGTATTGGTTTTATGTAAAAGAATTTAACGTTTATTATATAATGGATATTATTGTTACTTTATTTATAACGTGAAAGTGGTTAAGCTCTGATTATTTAAATATGTTAGAATGTAAAATAATGTAGAATAAGCTTTAGCCAATCAGATGGACGACTCCAGGAGAGAGAAGATGCTCGGCGCGCGGGAAACGCGGGCAGAGGCGGGGGGAAGACAGTTCTGGTCGAGACACCAAAGAGTACACTTCGGCTGGAGACACCAAAGGGTACAGTTCGGATTGAGAAGCGAAAGCGGACAGTAGGTCTTTAGGCAGCTAGGCAGTGAAATGACTTGGAAAATTTTGCGTTGAGTGTGGTATCGCGGCACTTGGTCTCTGGGCGGCGAGGAGCCGCGCGCCTGGTGTGAACTATTAACTTTTCGCATAGTTAACGAGGTGGAGTATCGAACTTTTAATTCGCGATGAGACTGAGAATGATCGAAATGTGCCAAATGGGTATGCGCTTGAGTGTAACAGTAACACTAAATACGACGACTTTCGCTATTACTTTTGCCGCGCGGAGTGGCCGCGCGGTTTGAGGCGTCATGTCACGGACAGGTTCAAATGGCTCTGAGCACTGTGCGACTTAACTTCTGAGGTCATCAGTCCCCTAGAACTTAGAACTACTTAAACCTAACTAACCTAAGGACGTCACGCACATCCATGCCCGAGGCAGGATTCGAACCTGCGACTGTAGCGGTCGCGCGGTTCCAGACTGTAGTGCCTAGAACCGCTCGGCCACTCCGGCTGGCATGTCACGGACTGCGCGGTCTCTCCTGCCGGAGGTTCGAGTTCTCCCTCGGGCATTTGTGTGTGTGTTGTCCTTAGCATAAGTTAGTTTAAGGAGTGTGTAACTCTAGGGACCGATGACCTAAGCAGTTTGGTACTTTAGAAATTCACACACATTTGGACTTTTGCTATTAGTTTTCTTTCAGAATAAGTATTATTCTAACCAAATCCTAACTGTGTGGCCTACATGATTTATGGGTCGTTAATTTGGTTCCAGATATTATTATTACTGTTATTATATGTTATATTAACTTTTTATTTCGCAAACTTGCCAGCAGTCAGACAATTTAACCAAAGGGTCACAAGTGTCTAATTTAGGGCGTGTAATGCGACACGTGCCGTTCAACCCCAACACGAGTTTGAGCCAAGACATTCCGACGAAGAGGAACCGCATGTGAGCCCGAAGATCTTTGGGATGTTAGCTCGCAGCATCTACTACTGAACGTCCCTTTGGTTAAAAAATAAGCTTCGCAGCAGTCAACATTTTGTCCACAAATGCTAGCACCTATTCCCGATTTACCAAAAAAAGGATAATTAGGCTAGTGACGCTATCATCTAGGACGGGTACTGGCAAAGTGGACGATGCTCCGTCCTCTTTTAATGCAATCTATGCAAGTCTATGTTGTCTGCCCTCATTTGAGCACCTTGCTTTGGTGAAAACTGAACCGCCTCAGTAGTTGTAAGCGCTAGCTTCCTTGGTTTGCTCATTGTAAAGCTTGTGTCTACAACAACACCACAAAGCTGCAGGTAAAAATTAATACTAGCGTCACACCACACTCTTGCCTGCCATCACTCCTTAATGCTTCACCTGAGCGCTAACCGTGCACACTCTCTGCAGTCTCTTGAGTAATACGCTGATCTTTTGCATTTAAAACGGGGTACCGGGAATGACTGCGCACACGCGGCACTACGTCCCATCAAGTTACTCTGGTTACAGCTAAATGGGGAAAACCAGCGTATTTCTCTAACATTACCCCTAAATTCACTCAGATCACTTTCTCCAGCTCTCCAATCTAATCGTCTCGCCGTTTCCAGTCACTCGAATGGAAATCAGTAAAACATAGGTTTTCCTCACTAACCAGCTGAAATCATGATGATGAAAAGTGACGCACGACGTTGCATGCATGCCATTGTAAGAATGTGGAGGGGTGTTGCAGACAGCCCGCATCTCGTGGTCGTGCGGTAGCGTTCTCGCTTCCCGCGCCCGGGTTCCCGGGTTCGATTCCCGGCGGGGTCAAGGATTTTCTCTGCCTCGTGATGGCTGGGTGTTGTGTGCTGTCCTTAGGTTAGTTAGGTTTAAGTAGTTCTAAGTTCTAGGGGACTTATGACCACAGCAGTTGAGTCCCATAGTACTCAGAGCCATTTGAACCATTTTTGTTGTTGTTGCAGACACTGTAATATGCCAGGCTTGTCGATTTAGGATAGCACGCAGAACTTCCACGCGCACTAGCCGTTCCTCAGTGGTTGCGGAATCAGAAATGCTCCACTTTCAAATACAATTCATGTTCATTGAGACACTCGTACAGTGGCTGTTGGTGGCGACTCTAAGGCGGCCGTTGACTCCCAGGCAGCTGTGACTACCTCAGCAAAATCACAAGGCAGTGGTGCGTGGTCTCTGAGCAGGAGCGCCGGCTTAGCTGAGTGCAGTCCTGATATCTGGCACCGACAACTTCTCAGCACGCGTGTGGAAAGCTCGTTGCTACGGGAGTCCGTGAACCGCTTGGCTACAAAGTCAAGACCATTGGGAGATAACCAGAGGCCGGATACATTTACCTGGAGGCGGCTCCAACTGGTTGCTGCTAGTTCAAGCCCCGGCAGTGTCAGGTCAACCAGCGGCTTGCATATCAGCAGCTACACCTCAGTGTCGGGATCAGATGAAGACAAGAATGCATCCAAGTCAGAATGGCGAGTATTTATACACTACTGGTCACTAAAATTGCTACACCAAGAAGAAATGCAGATGATAAACGGCTATTCATTGGACAAATATATTGTACTAGAACTGACATGTGATTACATTTCCACGCAGTTTGGGTACATAGATCCTGAGAAATGAGTAGCCAGAACAACCACCTCTGGCCGTAATAACGGCCTTGATACGCCTGGGCATTGAGTCAAACAGAGCTTGGATGGCGTGTACAGGTATAGCTGCCCACGCGGCTTCAACACGATACCACAGTTCATCAAGAGTAGTGACTGGCGTATTGTGACGAGCCAGTTGCTCGGCCACCATTAACCAGACGTTTTCAATTGGTGAGAGATTTGGAGAATGTGCTTGCCAGGGCAGCAGTCGAACATTTTCTATATCCAGAAAAGCCGGTACAGGACCTGCAACATGCGGTCGTGCATTATCCTGCTGAAATGTAGGGTTTCGCAGGTATCGAATGAAGGGTAGAGCCACGGGTCGTAACACATCTGAAATGTAACGTCCACTGTTCAAAGTGCCGTCAATGCGAACAAGAGGTGACCGATACGTGTAACCAATGGCACCCCACACCATCACGCCGGGTGATACGCCAGTATGGCGATGACGAATAAACGCTTCCAATGTGCGTTACCCGGATGTCGCCAAACACGGATGCGACCATCATGATGCTGTAAACAGAACCTGGATTCATCCGAAAAAATGACGTTTTGCCATTCGTGCACCCAGGTCCGTCGTTGAGTACGCACCATCGCAGGCGCTCCTGTCTGTGATGCAGCGTCAAGGGTAACCGCAGCCATGGTCTCCGAGCTGATGGTCCACGCTGCTGCAGACGTCTTCGAACTGTTCGTGTAGATGGTTGTTGTCTTGCAAATGTCCCCATCTGTTGACTCAGGGATCTAGACGTGGCTGCACGATCCGTTACAGCTATGCGGATAAGATGCCTGTCATCTCGACTGCTAGTGATACGAGGCCGTTGGGATCCAGCACGGCGTTCCGTATTACCCTCCATATTCTGCTAACAGTCATTCGATCTCGACCAACGCGAGCAGCAATGTCGCGATACGATAAACCGCAATCGCGATAGGCTACAATCCGACCTTTATCAAAGTCGGAAACGTGATGGTACGCATTTCTCCTCCTTACACGAGGCATCACAACAACGTTTCACCAGGCAACGCCAGTCAACTGCTGTTTGTGTATGAGAAATCGGTTGGAAACTTTCCTGATGTCAGCACGTTGTAGGTGTCGCCACCGACGCCAAACCTTTGTGAATGCTCTGAAAAACTAATCACTTGTATATAACAGCATCTTCTTCCTGTCGGTGAAACTTCGCGCCTGTAGCACGTTATCTTCGTGGTGTAGCAATTTTAATGGCCAGTAGTGTAGTTGCTCGCACGGTTTTGTTGTGGCAGCGTGGAGGTCTTGGTGATGCAGGCGACTCAGCACGAGGTAATTCAACCGACCACTGCGGCAGGCCGGGCTCTTGCACCGTCCTGTGTCAACAAGATTCGAGCCGTGGCAGCAGGTTTTCACAAGCAGCTGGCCTTCATGTCTTGCCACTTCTTGTGAAGTCTGTGTGGATGAGTGTTGGCGTAAAGCCAACATTTGAGAGATTTTTAAGCTGTGCTATAGTTTATCATATCAGGTAGTATTTCTTCTTGCATTTCGCCCCCAGGCATGGCAAACGTCGAGAAGGAAGGACTATGAGTAGCAGCAGGTTTGTCGATGCCATCAGAAGCATAGCCAGTATTGGGGTCTGGATACAGAGCTGGTTACAACAACAGTTCGTAAACTGTTTTCTCTTGTATATATTTTTCCAAGATGCGAAACTCATATGATCTAGCACCATTGACTTCTTGGAAGATATCCTCATCTTTTCCGCTGACATACGAAGAGATACTTATAAAACCTACTTAAACACAGATCCATGCGAATGAATGTCGTACTCATTATTCATGTAAAGATAAACCTCGTTATACATAGCTACAGTATGAAGTCGGATTTCTCACTGAAATACGTCAGCTGTCATTAAACGTTAGTAAATTCGTTAATGGAATTATTTTCTGTTCATTTGCGTTCAGAATATATTTGCTCTGTCCACTGCAGTGGTGTTATCTTGTACTGAGTGACAGGGTGAATAAGGGCCAAACGGCCTGTGATGCAATTATTTTGAGAGCATAACTACAAATATCGTGCTTCAGCCTGAGGCACAGCCCCTAGCCATCCTTAGCTCTACTTGCCGTAAGCCTAACGTGTCGTCTGAAGCTGTAGTTAAACTGTGTGGGTACCAGATGGACGTAGGTGTAATAACCTAGCCACCTGCGAGATGGTTCTGGCTATTCCAGCTTTCTTTTCCTCACGAGTGTAACGTAGACGGTAATAGCAGTGTGGCCAGAAACGTCAATAATCTCGTGCAATAGCGACAATCTCAGTCGACATCCGACCACTTAGTTCATGTTGAGTATTTGACCGACAATTTGTCCAGATTGTGCAAAGCAGAATCGGAAGACACCGCCTAAAAATAATGAACTGTCTTCGTATCATTTTATTTGGTGACGTTACAGCACATGAGAACCTAACAGGATTTGCAGATACACAGACAGACGGCAGAGGACTTATAAGGTCAGTTGAACGGAATGGGTTGTTTATTGAAAGGAGGTTATAAGGTGTACCCCAATAAAAGTAAATGAATGGTAGATTGTTGTAAAATAATCAGGTGATTTTAAAACAATGGGCGATCACCGAAGTGGCGGATTTAAACGTAGACATGCTGTAGCAAGAAAGTAGTTTGAAATAAGAAAAATATGTTAGCGTTGTATATAGAGTTCTGTATTAGGAAGCCATTTCTGCATCATTTTTGGAATGTAGGTATTTACAAGTGTGAAACGTGGACAATAAACAATTCAGATAAGAAAAATGGTTCAAATGGCTCTGAGCACTATGGGACTTAACATCTGTGGTCATCAGTCCCCTAGAACTTAGAACTACCTAAACCTAACTAACCTAAGGACATCATACACATCCATGCCCGAGGCAGGATTCGAACCTGCGACCGTAGCAGTCGCGCGGTTCCGGACCGAGCGCCTAGAACCACTCGGCCACTCCGGCCGGCGCAAAGGTGCTAAAACTTTTTTGGGTTTGTATAAAAGACAGTTGCTTGCATAAAACAGACGTACCTGAAATCCAGTAATTTTGTCCGCTTAAAAACCAAATAATGAATAACTACAACTGCATGCCTCCTCCTACAGTTGAGTCGTCGTAAGTTGATGCCTGACAGTTGCAGTCCGTTGGCGCGGCAGCTTCGCGCGCCTGCCTCAACCAATAACGTAACGCGATTTTGTAAACGTTTTTATAGCAACACCTCTGTCTCATCACAGCTCCTGTTTCCGCTTGCTGCCGTTTATACATCGCAGTTTAAAGCTGGCAACAGTGCTGTAAGCTGTCAAGAACGATCATCCGCCGTCTCTACGTAGGCACCATACTGACTGTAAGTCAACTGTCTCACTTATATGACAAATCTCATATTTAATCACACCCGATGGCGATAATCGGATTCTAAATATATGATGTACAATTTCAGTCCTACCAGATCCTACGCTTAATCTCAGTTGAACATTTTCGTAAGCCTTTATGATTATGAAACGTCCCCTTAGAACAATTATACATGACTGTGTTTAAACTGACACACAATATTTTTAGCGCAACGCAGTCTGACTTTCAATAATCCCTACAAAAGAATGGCCCTGACTAACATTAACCTATATCTTTCACAAATTACTTACCTCACAAAGATCTTCGTTACTCAAGCTACTGCAATACAGCGAGCGCCACTACTGCCAGCTAAATAAAAGATTCAAACTACTGAAGGCACTAACTACTGATAGGCATAGTTAGCAAATGAAAGATTTTGATAGAGAACAAAAAATGTATTTACCTTAATAGTGTTGAAAAGTCATAATATACATAGCAGTTCATGACATCCAGTCTTACAAATTTCAAAACTCCGCCATCTCTCTCCCCACATCCACCACTGCTGGCGGCTCACCTCCAACTGCTCAACGCTACGCGCTGTTCACATCCAGCTGCCCAACACTACAATGGCAGACAACAATGCAAACTAGCCACAGACTGCACACAGCACAACCAGTGATTTTCATACAGAGCGCTACGTACCGTTGCCAATAAGAAAACATAAACAGCCTACTTACATAGCCCCCATGCTCCCCACAAAAAATTTTACAAATTGTTTTGGGCAGTGGCCAATGCAGATTTGAAAAAAATTATCATAGTTACAATAACAAAGATATCGAATACACACACTTATTGATACAATGTTGGTCAAAAGCTAAAATTTTCTCACAGTCCATAAAGACAGTCGTGATCATTCATCACAGTAAAATTGCAGTGTTTTTCTCAAAGTCTGAGCAGTAACAGAAAATGCACACGGAAGCAGTGGATTTCCATGCAGTCTTGAAGAAGTAGTGTTGTCCTTCCAACGGAAAGACTGTGCTGACTCTCGAGATGCAGACAGGTAATGGGCCACAACAGAGCAAACCCACAGCAGAGTCATTCGAAGTTTTGAAGAATATTGGTAGGTAGGACATCACAGAGTAGACCTACTGTAGTCCTGGTAGAGATTACGGTATTGGTGGGCCACCAGAGGTGCAGACCCACTGTAGTCCTGGTAGAGAAACATAAACAGCCTACTTACATGATCTCTTCAGTTCTTTACAGGTAAGCTTAATGAATCTTATTAAAAATAGTCGCAACACAGAAAATACGCTCTAAGACAAAAAGACGATGTACCACGGAGCAGTTATGCAGATTGGTTAGAAATTGATTAGGGTACTCGGGGGTATTCCGTTCATTTGATCTGTGAGCTCTATACAATATTATGATATGAAATATTTTTAAAAAAATTGGCAATGTGATGATATTATAGTATGTTAATTGTGCTTACAATCCAGTATACAAAAGGTTGAAATTATTTCACACGAAGAAGGTGTTAAACAGCCTTCTGAAGAAGGCAGAAATCACAAAATATAAAAATGGTGGGGCTATTCCACCCAATCAAAAGAGACTGTTCCGCCCAGTATAAGAAGAAAAACCATAAGCACTTAGCGCAAGTAAACATTTTTGACCTTTTTGCACCGACAAACACTCCGTGAAACTATGTAGCACATACTGGAACTTTATCCAGAGTAGCTGCCTATAACGCTTGTTACTGATTGCTTCGCGTCTTTAAATTAAAAAAAAAAAAGTTCAAATGTGTGTGAAATCTCACGGGACTTAACTGCTAAGGTCATCAGTCCCTAAGGTTACACACTACTTAACCTAAATTATCCTAAGGACGAACACACACTCACCCACGTCCGAGGGAGGACTCGAAAACCTCCGCCGGGATCCGCCGCACAGTCCATGACTGCAGCACCCTGGACCGCTCTGCTAATCCCGCACGGCTTCGTGTCTTCCTCGGGCTAATAAGCAACTGACATTTTCCGTTTGAATGTGCGGACCATCTGAAAATAAACCAAGAAAACGCGTTCTCTAGAATTTCACTGCAAAATATCAATTAAACCAATAATTCGAGTGAGCGGAAATTGCCCCACGTCTACGGGACGGAATAACTCCATGTTCTGACATTCCGAAAGACGTGGCAAATCTGACCATTGTGGAAAAAGTCGGCAAATTTTGTTGAAGCACACAATGCAGAATCTGTGTTCTTATACAAGTGATTTGAAAAATTTGAAATTTCACGTCATTGTGCGTTTTACACTTTCATTTGTTAGGTTGTGTGGCCGAGTGGTTCTAGGCGCTTCAGTCTGGAACCGCGCGACCGCTACGGTCGCAGGTTCGAATCCTGCCTTGGGCATGGATGTGTGTGATAACCTTAGGTTAGTTAGGTTTAAGTAGTTCTAAGTTCTAGGGGATTGATGACCTCAGATGTTACGTCCCATAGTGCTCAGAGTCATTTGAACCATTTGTTAGGTTGTATTTTTTAACTGTATCAATTATGGATCATAATTCGCTTACCATTAGAGCTTGTTCTTCTGTCTGGTTAACAATGCAACAGAAAAAATCCTTACTACAGCGACATAAAGCGACACAGACATTCTACACTCCTGGTAATGGAAAAAAGAACACATTGACACCGGTGTGTCAGACCCACCATACTTGCTCCGGACACTGCGAGAGGGCTGTACAAGCAATGATCACACGAACGGCACAGCGGACACACCAGGAACCGCGGTGTTGGCCGTCGAATGGCGCTAGCTGCGCAGCATTTGTGCACCGCCGCCGTCAGTGTCAGCCAGTTTGCCGTGGCATACGGAGCTCCATCGCAGTCTTTAACACTGGTAGCATGCCGCGACAGCGTGGACGTGAACCGTATGTGCAGTTGACGGACTTTGAGCGAGGGCGTATAGTGGGCATGCGGGAGGACGGGTGGACGTACCGCCGAATTGCTCAACACGTGGGGCGTGAGGTCTCCACAGTACATCGATGTTGTCGCCAGTGGTCGGTGGAAGGTGCACGTGCCCGTCGACCTGGGACCGGACCGCAGCGACGCACGGATGCACGCCAAGACCGTAGGATCCTACGCAGTGCCGTAGGGGACCGCACCGCCACTTCCCAGCAAATTAGGGACACTGTTGCTCCTGGGGTATCGGCGAGGACCATTCCCAACCGTCTCCATGAAGCTGGGCTACGGTCCCGCACACCGTTAGGCCGTCTTCCGCTCACGCCCCAACATCGTGCAGCCCGCCTCCAGTGGTGTAGCGACAGGCGTGAATGGAGGGACGAATGGAGACGTGTCGTCTTCAGAGATGAGAGTCGTTTCTGCCTTGGTGCCAATGATGGTCGTATGCGTGTTTGGCGCCGTGCAGGTGAGTGCCACAATCAGGACTGCATACGACCGAGGCACACAGGGCCAACACCCGGCATCATGGTGTGGGGAGCGATCTCCTACACTGGCCGTACACCACTGGTGATCGTCGAGGGGACACTGAACAGTGCACGGTACATCCAAACCGTCATCGAACCCATCGTTCTACCATTCCTAGACCGGCAAGGGAACTTGCTGTTCCAACAGGACAATGCACGTCCGCATGTATCTCGTGCCACCCAACGTGCTCTAGAAGGTGTAAGTCAACTACCCTGGCCAGCAAGATCTCCGGATCTGTCCCCCATTGAGCATGTTTGGGACTGGATGAAGCGTCGTCTCACGTGGTCTGCACGTCCAGCACGAACGCTGGTCCAACTGAGGCACCAGGTGGAAATGGCATGGCAAGCCGTTCCACAGGACTACATCCAGCATCACTACGATCGTCTCCATGGGAGAATAGCAGCCTGCATTGCTGCGAAAGGTGGATATACACTGTACTAGTGCCGACATTGTGCATGCTCTGTTGCCTGTGTCTATGGGCCTGTGGTTCTGTCAGTGTGATCATGTGATGTATCTGACCCCAGGAATGTGTCAATAAAGTTTCCCCTTCCTGGGACAATGAATTCACGGTGTTCTTATTTCAATTTCCAGGAGTGTAGATAAATGTGTGACGCTGAATAGCAATTTCACTGCGCAGTTGGCAAGGATAGTAGACAAGGAACGCAAGACTTTCCGGGGGGGAAGGAGCGCCTGGTCCCCGGCACGAATCCACCCGGCGGATCTGTGTTGAGGTCCAGTGAAAGGGTAGTTTGTGAATGGTTTTTAGGCGGTTTTCCATCTTCCTCGGCGAATACGGGCTGGTTCCCCTTACTCTGCCTCAGTTACGCTATGTCGGCGATTGCTGCGCAAACAAGTTCTCCACGTACGCGTACACCACCATTACTCTACCACACAAACATAGGGGTTACGCTCGTCTCATATGAGACGTTCCCTGGGGGGTCCATCGGGGGCCGAACCGCACAATAACCCTGGGTTCAGTGTGGGGCGGCGGAGGGGTGAAGTAGACTGCGGTAGTCGTCGTGGGGTTGTGGACCACTGCGGCTGCGGCAGGGACGGAGCCTCTCCGTCGTTTCGAGGTCCCCGGTTAACATACAATACAATACATACAAACAAGGAGCAGGTAGGTACGGGGCAGAAAGTCCTTGCAAATTTCATTCCGTGTTCTCAGATGGGCCGTAATTATGCCTCGAAGGTAGCGCGTGAGCAGTATACGCAGATGTCAGCATTTGAGAGACGACGTGCAGCCGGCTGCTGTGGCCGAGCGGTTCTAGGCGCTTCAGTCTGGAGCCGCGCGACCGCTACGGTCGCAGGAACGAATCCTGTCTTGGGCATGGATGTGTGTGATGTCCTTAGGTTAGTTAGGTTTAAGTAGTTCTAAGTTCTAGGGGACTGATGACCATAGATGTTAAGTCCCATAGTGCTCAGAGCCATTTGAACCATTTTTTGAATGACGTGCAGTTGGGCTCAAAAAAGCCAGTTGGAACGATTGGTAAATCGCTCGACGATTGAATAGGAGCGATGCCACTATTCGACGATGTAGCATGATTAGGTGAACTAAGGCCGAGCATAGCGTCAAGAAGGCAGCGGTCGATCTAGACTGACGGCAGAACTGGAGCACTGAGCAATAGTTAGAGAGAACCGGATGCTACTTGGATCAGGTATACCGGGCTATTACAAATGATTGAAGCGATTTCATAAATTCACTGTAGCCCCATTGATTGACATATGGTCACGACACACTACAGATACGTAGAAAAACTCATAAAGTTTTGTTCGGCTGAAGCCGCACTTCAGGTTTCTGCCGCCAGAGCGCTCGAGAGCGCAGTGAGACAAAATGGCGACAGGAGCCGAGAAAGCGTATGTCGTGCTTGAAATGCACTCACATCAGTCACTCATAACAGTGCAACGACGAAGTTCAACAAAGATCCACCAACTGCTAACTCCATTCGGCGATGGTATGCGCAGTTTAAAGCTTCTGGATGCCGCTGTAAGGGGAAATCAACGGGTCGGCCTGCAGTGAGCGAAGAAAGGGTTGAACGCGTGCGGGCAAGTTTCACGCGTGGCTCATGCCACGACTGGAGACCGCCAGTGCCGACTTCATCTTTCAACATGATGGTGCTCCACCGCACATCCATCATGATGTTCGGCATTTCTTAAACAGGAGACTGGAAAACCGATGCATCGGTCGTGGTGGAGATCATGATGAGCAATTCATGTCATGGCCTCCACGCTCTCCCGACTTAACCCCATGCGATTTCTTTATGTGGGGTTATGTGAAAGATTCAGTGTTTAAACCTCCTCTACCAAGAAACATGCCAGAACTGCGAGCTCGCATCAACGATGCTTTCGAACTCATTGATGGGGACATGCTGCGCCGAGTGTGGAAGGAACTTGATTATCGGCTTGATGTCTGCCGAATCACTAAAGGGGCACATATCAAACATTTGTGAATGCCTAAAAAAACTTTTTGAGTTTTTGTATGTGTGTGCAAAGCATTGTGAAAATATCTCAAATAATAAAGTTATTGTAGAGCTGTGAAATCGCTTCAATCATTTGTAATAACCCTGTATCAGTGACCACAAGGGCCATTAATAGAATGCTCACGGGAAAGGGGCTCAGCTGACGGCGCCCCACGCGCCAACTACCATGATCTCTGTACACCAACAAGCCCTTTGACAGGGGTGTCGGACACGTTCAGCCTGGAATCTCATTGACTGGAGTAGCATTGTCATCAGTGACGAGTTCCGCCTGGAACTGAGTCACGATGACCAGTGAAAATGCGTCCGGAGGCGCCCCCAACAGCAGTGGGAAACCAACCCGACTGTGGCCTGCCACACGGCAGGCAACCAGGAGTGATGATCTGGGTACCATTTCATTTTATACCAGGACTTCTTCGGTTGTCATCCGAGGCACAGCGGTACGTCGACTATATTACGCACCCAGTTTTGTTGCCCTCCGTGACAAGCCGTACTGGGCTTACATTTCAGCAAGCTAATGGCCGCCCTCCCTCGGCGAAGGTATCTACCGATTGTCTTCGTGCTGGCGAAACTCCATCCTGGCCAGCAAGGTAGTTGGATCTCAGCCTAACTGAGAACGTTTGGAGCATTACGGGCGTGACCCTCCAACCAGCTCGGGATTTTGACGATGTAACGCACCAGTTGGACAGAATATGGCACGATATCGTCCAGCAGGACATCCAACAACGCTGTTAATCAATGCTACGTAGAATAAACTCTTACATAAGGGCCAGAAGTGGAGCAACGCGTTACTGACTTGCTCAGTTTGTGAAACTCGTTCTCTTCAATAAATCATCCAGTATTTCTGCAACTGTAATCATTTGTTTGTCTGTACATGTACGTCTCAGAATTACATTGTAAGTAGGCTGTTTAGGTTCTTATATTGGTAACGCCGCCGCCACGTAGCGCTCTCTGTATGAAAATCACTGGCTGTGCTGTGTGCAGTCTGTGGCTAGTTGGCATTGTTGTCTGCCATTGTAGCGTTGGGCAGCTGGATGTGAACAGCGCGTAGCGTTGCGCAGTTGGAGGTGAACCGCCAGCAGTGGTGGATGTGGGGAGACAGATGGCGGAGATTTGAAATTTGTAAGACTGGATGGCATGAACTGATATATATATACATATACATATTATGATTATTGAGCTGGCAGTAGTGGCGCTCGCTGTATTGCAATAGTTCGAGTAACGAATATTTTTGGTGAGGTAAGTGATTTGTGAAAGGTATAGGTTAATGTTAGTCAGGGCCATTCTTTTGTAGGGATTTTGAAAGTCAGATTGCGTTGCGCTAAAAAATATTGTGTGTCAGTTTAAGCACAGTCATGTATAATTGTTCAAAGGGGACGTTTCAACATGTATTGATTTCCGTCCCGTTCGGATAATTCCTTCGTGGTGCACCTTTTTTCTGTCTTATAGTGTGTGTAAAGAGACTTATGCGTGAGTCCTCATTGCAGCCGTTGCATAACACAGATAAATAAAATGTCGTGTGACTAGGCCCTCCCGTGGGATAGACCGTGGTCAAGGTGCAAGTCTTTCGCCGAAGTGGCGACTTGCGCGTCGATGAGGATGAAATGATGATGATTAGTACAACACAAAACCCAGCACCTTAGCGGAGAAAATCTCCGATCCAACCGGGAATCGAACCCGGGCCCTTAGGAATAACATTCTATCGCGCTGACCACTCAGCTACCGGGGGCAGTCAAAACGCAGATTATACGCGTCGTTAAATTATTTCGCTCTGTTGTGTAAAACGCAAGTGTCTGCCACCGTACGGACATTCACGTTAACAGCTTTTTCTTTTCTCACGAGGTCAGTGGTGCTCATCGCAGTAGTCTCTGCTACATGTCCGTCTTTCACAGAAAATGCTGCAACTGCTGCTAATAAAAAAAAGAAACGCCAGTTTTCTTTCTCCTTGATAACGACGTCCTCTTGAGTAGTCCCCGCCCGGAGATCTGTTTGCTGCTTATTTGGTAATTTTGTCGTTTACGGTCACTGCACAACTTGGGAACCACATGGAGCCCACCATTCATTATTTATTACTAGTTATCGTCCCTCCTAACGAGGACGGATGAAAGCAAAAGATCTGAGTTCGGATCCCGGGCAGATAGCAGGTTTTAATACGTCAGGAATTTTCGAAAAAGCTCCCACTCCGCTAAAAGTGGCGGGTGCTTCTGACAGGGTAATTGGTTGGAAACCTGAAGCTGGGAAGTGGTCTCCCGCACTCATCAGAGTGAGTGTGCACTCGGCGCGGCCAGGTGGGCGGTGAGCGAGCACCGGCGGCTCGGTAACAAATGGCGAATCAGGCAGGCGCGTGGGCCCGCTGCCCTCGTGCCACCACCGGCTGCACAAATTGCGGCCGGGCTGCGGCTGCCGCTGTTGGTGCCTTGGGGGGGGGGGGGGGGCGGAGGAAGGGGTGCGCGCGTGTCCCGCATAGCGACCAGGCTGTGCCTCACCACGCTCCACCACAGCTCTGCCTTCTCGCCTCGAGCTGGCGCTACATCTCGTTCCCATCATTTCCTGCAGCCGGTCCGTGACTGTCTTCGACAACTGAGCTGACGACTGTTGTGCGTCACGTCGCACAGCCCTAGAGACTTCGGGTTCGATTTGTGATAACGTTATCGATATAAGTTCTTTATTTATTATAGTGCCCATATCCAATTCTGTAACCGTTTACTGGTAAGCAGCTCTGCTGTTCCGGTCACAGGAGGATGAACTGAGCCCGACCAACCGTCGTGTCATCTACATCTACATCTACATCCATACTCCGCAAGCCACCTGACGGTGTGTGGCGGAGGGTACCTTGAGTACCTCTATCGGTTCTCCCTTCTATTCCAGTCTCGTATTGTTCGTGGAAAGAAGCATTGTCGCTATGCCTCTGTGTGGGCTGTAATCTCTCTGATTTTATCCTCATGGTCTCTTCGCGAGTTATACTTAGGAGGGAGCAATATACTGCTTGACTCCTCGGTGAAGGTATGTCCTCGAAACTTCAACAAAAGCCCGTACCGAGCTACTGAGCGTCTCTCCTGCAGAGTCTTCCACTGGAGTTTATCTGTCATCTACGTAACGCTTTCGCGATTACTAAATGATCCTGTAACGAAGCGCGCTGCTCTCCGTTGGATCTTCTCTATCTCTTCTATCAACCCTATCTGGTACGGATCCCACACTGCTGAGCAGTATTCAAGCAGTGGGCGAACAAGCGTACTGTAACCTACTTCCTTTGTTTTCAGATTGCATTTCCTTAGGATTCTTCCAATGAATCTCAGTCTGGCATCTGATTTACCGACGATTAATTTTGTGTGGTCATTCCATTTTAAATCACTCCTAATGCCTGCTCCCAGATAATTTATGGAATTAACTGCTTCCAGTTGCTGACCTGCTATTTTGTAGCTAAATGATAAGGGATCTTTCTTTCTATGTATTCGCAGCACATTACACTTGTCTACATTGAGATTCAATTGCCATTACCTGCACCATGCGTCAATTCGCTGCAGATCCTCCTGCACTTCAGTACAATTTTCCATTGTTACAACCTCTCGATATACCACAGCATCATCCGCAAAAAGCCTCAGTGAACTTCCGATGTCATCCACAAGGTTATTTATGTATAATGTGAATAGCAACGGTCCTAGACACTCCCCTGCGGGGAGTCCCGTAATTGCAAACTTTTTTATGGAGAAACTCGAAGAACAGGCCTTAGGTACTGCCAGTAAAAAACCAAATATATGGTTCCGATACGTGGATGACACGTTTGTGCTGTGGAGACATGGTAGGGAGGAACTAAGCCGGTTCCACGAACATCTGAACAGTATAAACTCGAGAATTCAGTTTACAATGGAGGAGGTAGACGGCAAGTCACGTTTCCTCGATGTGCTTGTTTTTAGAAACGAAAATGGTAGTTTGGGTCACTCAGTATACCGCAAACCCACGCACACGGACCGCTATTTGCACCGGGATTCGAACCACCACCCACAACAGAAGCGGGGTGTTATCAAGACATTAGCGGACCGAGCTAGAAATATTTGTGAACTTGAGTTGCTCGACGCTGAGATGGAACATCTCCACAATGCACTAATGAAGAACGGATATTCGTCCGCCGAAATAAAACGTGCGTTGACACAGCCACGCAGAAATCATACTGACGTACAGGCTACTGCAAAATCTAAGGTTTCCCTGCCGTTTGTTAAAAATGTAACGGAAAGAATAGGGAGGATCTTGACGAAGCGGAATATTACCGTAATTTACAAGCCCACCAGGAAGATATAGGAATACCTTAAGCCTGCCAAGGACGCTCGCAAACCTTTGGAAAAAGCTGGAGTGTATAGGATCCTATGCAGCTGTGGTGATGTTTATGTGGGTACCACTAAAAGAACTGTTTCTAAACGTTTGGAAGAGCACAAGGGAAATTGTAGAAAAGGAGAAACGGAACGATCAGCTGTTGCGGAGCATGCTTTCCAGCCAGGGAACCACAATATTCGTTTCGAGGAGACGCAAGTACTAGCGGCCACAAGCGGATACTACGAAAGGCCCTACAGGGAGGCAATCGAAATCGCTAAACACCCAAATAATTTCAGTCCAAAGGAGGAGGGTGTGAAATTAAACGGCATATGGATGCCGGTGTTAAAGAAGATGTGTACCACCCGTCCACTACTGGGTGATGGCAACGGCGATCGACGGCGACGGACAGCGGCCAATTGCACTGACGTTTTCAAAACACGTGACGTCACACCGCGACGCGGGAGCGCGCGGACACGGAATTTAGCGGCAGTCAGTAGCGAGCCAGTGGGTGTGTTGGACCTTCCATCGACCTACGGACCCCCTTGAAGATGTCTCCCGCAGTCGGAGACGAAACGTTGGGAATTGATACAAAATTCATCAACCGTCCACGGCATAACAGCCCGGATAATTACAATGGACACTATGGGACTTAACATCTGAGTTCATCAGTCCCCTAGAACTTAGAACTACTTAACCCTAACTAACCTAAGTACATCACACACATCCATGCCCGAGGCAGGATTGGAACCTGCGACCGTAGCGGTCGCGCGGTTCCAGACTGACGCGCCTAGAACCGCTCGGCCACACCGGCCGGCGCTTTTCATGGATTTCGGCTGGTAACCTTATTACAAAAGATCAACTACTAGTCTACAAGTAGCTTTCACTAGCTTCTTTACATTCACGCTTATATAAGGTAGTTGCATCTGCAAAGACGAAGCAGATGTAAAGTAATAAGCGTAGCAAAAACAAGAAATAGACTAAAAATTTGTTGTGCAACTGAGTCTGAAATATAAACTATAAATTTTTGTTATTTGCACAGTCGTGGAACCTATCGTGACAAGTACGTCAGCAATAGAAAAACGCAATTCTTTTCTCAGCTGAAAATGCGTTATTTCATTAGAATGGTTACTTCCATTCAATGCTACGACATTTTAGAGGTTCCTAATCGAGTCCTTATTTTGTGTTCTTTCGAGAGGATACACCTCCGCCCTTCACTTATTTATTAGTGTCATTGTTCTTGTCTGAACACTATTTTGTCATTTTTATTTAATACTTGGTTAACGGTAGTCGAAGTAGAAAAGAATGACGATGTGGATTCTATGATTTGAATGTGCATATACTATCCCAGCTGATCCTTATGACCTCATTTGTACTGTTTTATGATTGGGTGGTGTGTGTGTGTGTGTGTGTGTGTGTGTGTGTGTGTGTGTGTGTAGTCTGCATGGACATGTGGAGGACACTGTGTATAGTGCATGTGTAATCACTTGTAATCTTTGACCAGTCTGTTGCTCGCCTAAAGTAAACCGAAGAAGGTAGCTATTTAAAAGTAGTGGCGAGTCTGGACTATGGGTCTCCAATGTAGCAAGAGAATGCCCCATCACTGACCGGATGGAGGCCTCCTTTGCGGGCAGCTACACTGCGGCACTGTGGCGCTGGTTCCTTATCTGAACGGTTGACTTTGTTGTGTGGGCCAAATATTTTTTTGCAGATTCGTATAAATGTGAACTACTTAAGCCTGTAGTTTGAAATAATATTTCTTATTTTCAGGATAACCACTGCGAAAAACAGACTGGGGAGATAAAAATGATAAATGTGTGTGAAATCTTATGGGACTTAACTGCTAAGGTCATCAGTCCCTAAGCTTACACACTACTTAACCTAAATTATCCTAAGGACAAACACACGCACACCCATGCCCGAGGGAGGACTCGAACCTCCGCCGGGACCAACCGTACAGTCTATGACTGCAGCACCTTGGACCGCTCGGCTAATCCCGCGCGGCTGATGGGGGAGAGTTTCGGAATTTTGATGCATTCTTAGGCTGGTAAATCTGGAAACGTTACGATTCTTTGTTTTCGTATCAGTAGTCCGTCTCTGTTCGACGTGATTAGAAAATAATGTAAATGGTTGTGTTAGATGTAAGTTGAAGTATTATCGTGTGTTAGTTTCTAGATCAAAATTATTTAAGAAAGCCGTGTGCAGATTTTTGCACGCATTTCCTCAAGGGTGAATAAATTTACGTACAGCCTTAGTAAAAGTGAGTTGTGTCGACGAAGCACACCAGAAGTGCTTGCACCATTCTTAATTTCAGGACAACGTGTGTGCTGTATAGAGGTTGATGTGAAATTCATTTTTGCATCATTTTCAGTACATAAAATTTTTTGGTACAGTGACATTAAACATGGGCTTGATCTTTACCATACACGTGCTAGGATTAGCACAGACAATCACCCATGCTAATTGCTTCAGTAACAAAAAATTCATGTGATTGAGCTAATTTATATAAGTAATATCACATGAAGCATTTGAGTTTGCACTTCGTGAGCAAATTACGGGGAGTATGTTAGCCACTTGCCACATTGAACTGGGAGTTGCGCATGGCACCTCTGCAGATTAAAATTAATTTTGTCAGGTAAAATACCGTGTGTGGAATACTGAGAGCAGCCGGCCGGTGTGGCCGAGCGGTTCTAGGCGCTTCAGTCTGGAACCGCGTGACCGCTACGGTCGCAGGTTCGAATCCTGCCTCGTGCATGGATGTGTGTAATGTCCTTAGGTTAGTTAGGTTTAAGTAGTCCTAAGTTCTAGGGGACTGATGACCTCAGCAGTTAAGTCCCATAGTGCTCAGAGCCATTTGAACCAAATACTGAGAGCGTGGAGTAAGTCTGATCATGGTAAATAATGGCGAGTACAAAGAAATGTGTAGAAAATAACACCATATGATATGGTGCATAAGTAAGTGGCCACGATGACATTTGTATTGGGATTTGATGGGAAAAAGTACTGATAGATAGCCGGCCGAAGTGGCCGAGCGGTTCTAGGCACTACAGTCTGGAACCGCGCGACCGCTACGGTCGCAGGTTCGAATCCTGCCTCGGGCATGGATGTGTGTGATGTCCTTAGGTTAGTTAGGTTTAAGTAGTCCTAAGTTCTAGGGGACTGATGATCTCAGAAGTTAAGCCCCACAGTGCTCAGAGCCATCTGAACCATTTGAACTGATACATAATTCAATATTTTGGTGTGATCTTACTTTCAGATTAATTTCTAGTGATTCAAAAAAAGCTTCAGACGAGTTTTGCATGAAAGATATAGAAGTATAGCTTTCTCATTCGGCAGCCGATGATAATGAGATTGTTTTGGTGCATGAATATGAACGCTGACAGAGTGTGTGTTTGAATTAAGTTTTAGCACTCATGGTAAGGAGGACATCCCAAACCAATCCCCAACTATGCACGGTAGCTTTTAATTTTACGAGGCCAAGTATATTAGGATGGTTAAAGTTTAACTGTAATGTTAACGAACAATTATTATGACCTATGGTTACCAGTAAATAAAGCACGAAACAGACTGTGTTAGGCACGTACGAACGGTGGTAAAAATAAATTGAAATGAGTGAACTAAGATGGTGGTACTTGGCAGTTGAGTCAGTAGCCATTTTCTTCCCGCCATGCGATCGTCCGTAAGCAAACAGTATGCAATAGTGACATGAAAACTGTGGTATGACGTAAACCCGGAGGACAATTTTGCACTGTGATTTGATTAGAACTGAGTCAGTACAGTGGTGATACGGTATAGTAGCTCACAGTATTGATTCAGTTGCGCAGATTATAAGTAAAATTGCATGCCAGAATTTATAGGTCTATTGTTTAGGATATTATTAACAGAAAACGTGTTGTTTTCGATGACGCTATATCCAAGATGTCGGTATGATGCATGACCACTGGTACCACTAGTACAGATATTACTCGCTCGTCAAGTCACATATCTAGTGGTTATCCGCTACATACGTAGGAGAGTCAGGAGGGTAAACTCTCACTTTGTACCTACAGCGTACTTTCTGCTCGTCCTCCACCATTCTTTCTATCCCCTGTCACTTCTCCCAACGTCTCCTCCTCTCACTGCCCTCCCTCTCCCTTTATTACTGTCCTGTTATCTTCCATCTTTCCCGTTTTCCTTCCATTCCCCACTCTCCTCATCACTTCTTCACATAACTCTTCTTCCTCTCTTCCTCAGTCTCTCTCTCACCACTATTTCTGTTTTTTCCTCTCTTCCTCACCCTCCATCTGTCACCATCTCCCCCCTGGTTACGTCCTATCCCTTCCTTTTACATACTTCCCCATTACTTCCCCACCCTTTCCGTGCTCTCTTCTGAGTTCACTAGAGAATCCTTTGCGACACTGTTTCAAGCGCTCCACGCAGCTTAAAACTAAAAGATCATAGCTTTTGGGAATGAGGTAGAAAACCGAGAGCTGTGCTTTCATTGATGCGAGGCGATCTTTGATTGAGCCAACCGCCTAAAGGATGCCCACTGAACATGGTCTGCAGGCGTTATTCGCGCTAGCTTTAGTCATGTGGTCAATTCATTCATCAGCCACTGCGAGTCGTTCTTCAGATTAGGAATGCACACTGACCTTGCCTTCTGACCTGCCAGCGGTATCTCTGAGGGGCACCATCGCCCACAAACTGTTGGAGCTTCCAATAATCAGGTTGCACATCCTCTGCTGTAACCCCAATCTTTTAGGGAGGTCCACGCAGACGCAGTAAATGTGGCATACTGTGTTGACTACATGTTCTCTTAACAATGGGCAACGTCTCTTGCAAAGCTGTAAGTGGATGGCCGAATCATCAGAGATGTGAAAACTTTTGCACCAGCGTTTGCCCCAGGTGCACCAAGGCCGCCCCAAGCTCAAGCAGCAACCTGAAGCCTGCCGGCCGTTCTCACACAGCTTCAAGTTTCTTCCCTACACACAGGACTAAGAAGATATCGAAAAGTAAGCGGTCTAAAGAGCTTTAGCGTACAGTGACCAGCAAGAGCAGTGAAGGACTAAATTCATGCTCCATTACTGAATGACGTATGCTGTTTTTGCCTCAATAGCACTGTAAAAAGCAATGCTGGAACACTGATAACTTTTATAAATTTTTTGGAGCAGACACGAGGTCGGGAGGCCCCGAGAGTTCCGGCGCAGCTCTCGCGGCCTACAGACCTCGTCTGTGCAGTGGGGCCTGCTGTTTCACTTTAGCTAAGTAATATACAGGGTTATTACAAATGATTGAAGCGATTTCACAGCTCTACAATAACTTTATTATTTGAGATATTTTCAAAATGCTTTGCACACACATACAAAACTCAAAAAGTTTTTTTAGGCATTCACAAATGTCCGATATGTGCCCCTTTAGTGATTCGGCAGACATCAAGCCGATAATCAAGTTCCTCCCACACTCGGTGCAGCATGTCCCCATCAATGAGTTCGAAAGCATCGTTGATGCGAGCTCGCAGCTCTGGCACGTTTCTTGGTAGAGGAGGTTTAAACAATGAATCTTTCACATAACCCCACAGAAAGAAATCGCGTGGGGTTAAGTCGGGAGAGCGTGGAGACCATGACATGAATTGCTGATCATGATCTCCACCACGACCGATCCATCGGTTTTCCAATCTCCTGTTTAAGAAATGCCGAACATCATGATGGAAGTGCGGTGGAGCACCATCCTGTTGAAAGATGAAGTCGGCGCTGTCGGTCTCCAGTTGTGGCATGAGCCAATTTTCCGCGGGCTACGCGTGAAACTTGCCCGCACGCGTTCAACCGTTTCTTCGCTGCCTGCTGGCCGACCCGTTGATTTCTCCTTACAGAGGCATCCAGAAGCTTTAAACTGCGCATACCATCGCCGAATGGAGTTAGCAGTTGGTGGATCTTTGTTGAACTTCGTCCTGAAGTGTCGTTACACTGTTATGACTGACTGATGTGAGTGCATTTCAAGCACGACATACGCTTTCTCGGCTCCTGTCGCCATTTTGTCTCACTGCGCTCTCGAGCTCTCTGACGGCAGAAACCTGAAGTGCGGCTTCAGCCGAACAAAACTTTATGAGTTTTTCTACGTATCTGTAGTGTGTCGTGACCATCTGTCAATGAATGGAGCTACAGTGAATTTATGAAATCGCTTCAATCATTTGTAATAGCCCTGTAGATTTATGACTGAGTACTGCGGTGCTATAGTTTTATACCTGACATGGCCAAACTTTGGCATGCAATAGTTTAGTGTTAATAGCTTCTGAAGAAGGCCAAATTATTTTGGCTGAAACCTAGGTAAATATTGGTTTATATTTGCAACTGAGGCTGAGCGTTATATGTTTAATTATCACAGTTGCTGACGGGGCTGCACGATGTTAAAAATTCTTACATTTCTTTGTTCTGGTATCAACTGGGTTTAACTTTTTCTGTGAAGTTAACAGTCGTCGTTCAGCTTTATTTTCGATAGCATTTCACCCCATGTTCACGTGAACCAGAAGGAGTGCCGTAAATGTTACAAGTTTTACTCTTCTCTCAGTGTTATACTCCACAGATAAATGTGAAAGTTGGGGCAGCCAATTCTCGTGTAGGTAGCGAGAGTGAAAAGGGCTGCTGCCGGCCTGTGGCCAAGAGGAGAGAGCTATTGAATATGACACAGTATAACACTAATACAAACTATTGTGACGACCATAAGTAGGAAGGCAGAGTAGCGACACCTTGTCACTTGGTAAAGCCAGAAAAATCAATGTACTGATAGTAGCTTAGTCAGACACTCTTACCTGAACAGAATTGCGACATTAACGTAAGCAAGTGTTAGCGTTACACACACACACACACACACACACACACACACACACACACACACACGGACGCACGCACGCACCCCCACACACACTAAGAATACTACCTGTCTTCCATAATGTGTAACTGTATAGCAACATGAAGTGCGGTACTAAACAAAGCCATTGAAACAGAACTAACGCCTACAGTCGGACAGTTGTTATGTGAAATCAAAATATACAATTGGTAGCTGTAGACGGCAATAGCAACTATAAGGTGCTTTCAAAAAGAAACGAGACAGAGGATTTAAAATGAAAACCGCTGAAGGGATAGCAATTGCACTACATAAAGGACAAGGAAGACGACTGAGGCACCAAACTCGCCGGGAAAAGGGTGCGCATCCAAGTGACTGCAGAGCGAATACGTGCATGCTTCGATCGTTCACTGCACTGAGTAGTGCTTGGGAATAGAGAAATGGAGGCTTTAAAAGAAGGGCAAAAGGATGTAGTTCGTTTCCTTCCAGTGTGGGGAAATGAAATGCGTCGCAAAATGGCACAAGTGTACGGACAGCGCAGCATGTTCGTCACAATACCGACACTCAATCCAACCACTGCGGCAATGGCTGGCAACGTAACTCGCCGGTCTTCAATAATGAGGGCATCCACCTGCTGGACAGTGGTATCGTCAATGTGGGTGGCGTTCCAGAGCGTGCGTCATCGAGCAACGACATCCGATCTTTCCTGAATCGCTTCAGCCACTCCTCGACCCTTGAAATGGATAAGGAATGCTCTTCGTACACTTGTGACATTCTTGTTTTACAGCCTCCATTTCACCGTTTTCAGCGCGAATGAGTGAAGTGGACGCTCGATTCGTGCACATGCTTGCTCTGTTATGATGTGTGCATCCACGTCGCTCTAGTGCCGAGTTTGGAGCCTCCATGCTCTTATAAGGACCACAGCTTGACTGTAGGGAATGACATTACGATCACATCAGCAGTTTTCATTTTACTAGCTTGTTTTTAATTATGCCTGTAGCGAAATTTTTTTCTGTAAATTCTTTCGGGCTAGTAGCAGTGCATGCTTGCAAGTTTCTGTAGAGTAATGCTTTAGTGCTTTTTGATTTCTAAACTTTTTGCATGTTCTTGAACTAGACTAGTTTCAACATCAATGTTAACTCTACTATCATCTGATCAAGTTTGAACCAGCGACCTTTAAGTAACAGTCAGTAGTCCTTTAGATCCCTAACAATTTGTTATATTTATATATAAAGCAAAGTGTATATTTGTATGTCAGAAATCTCCTCCGAAACTCCTGGACCAATCTCAACCAAATTTAACACAGAAACAAGAGACCTCACAAATATCAACGCTGTGGGATTTATAACCTACCTAGCTCCAGTAGGAGTGGAGATACAGGCGAAAACATGTATTTTTTGAATCCCCTGTCGTATAGTTTGCCCTACATGACATACATGTTGTGTAGGAACAGTATCAACTTGCCACATCAATCTGCTTTATAGGGTAACCTACATGTCAGGGGCAAGATACGGTTTTTCAGGCCCCAAAATGAAAGCTGCCCTGTGTGACAGGCATTGGAGTAGTATTCAGCCTCCTTTATTGAACGGTATTGCAGGGCCTGCAAGTTCGAATTAGCATGGATTTGGAGCGCAATGGACAGAGGAGGGGATGGACAGCTGGAGGGGATGAGGAAATGGAAAGAGGAGGAGGTGCATAAGGCGAGTGGAAGGTGTATGGGGTGGTAGGCAGGTGAAAATGAAGACAGGAAGGAGGAGATAAAAGAGAGAAGGGAAGGAGAAACTGGTCAGGGGAAGGGGAAAGACAATATATGCAGAGAAAGAGAGTGGTGGAAATGGACAAAGAGAGAGGGAGTAGAGGAAATTAACAAAGAGAGAGGGAGGAGAAGATGAAGGGACAGAGAGAGTGGGAGGAGGAGATAGCCAGATAGAGATGGGCAGACAGACAGAGGGAGGAAGAAGTGGACATAGAGAGGGGGAGAAGGAAGTGGTTCAACATGTGTGTTGAATGTATATGCAGGCACAGGCGAATCCACAGGGTAAGGGCAAGTTAACAACATATACAACAAATATAGCGACCCTTGCAGCAGCAGCTGCAGTGGCTGAAGCTTGAGAAGCACCCCTCGCTTCACACTTTTGTCATCACAACCCAGACTTGCGATTAATTTTCCTACTTTTCGCTCTTGAAGCAGCCAAGTTCATGAATAGAAATGGATAGGGATTGTGACCGTTCCAAACTTTATGACATTCCTTGAAGAATACAAGCTTCTGTCAAAGGATTAGGTTTCTGCGTATTAATTTAATATCTAATAGCCCTAGTTCTCGCGTTTTCGTTTGCGTCGGAAAGTAAATCGGTTTTGTGACATATTACAAATTACTAATCAGGGGCGAAGTATTTAGTTTCACCTGAGTGTTTCGGTAGTTAGGTTTTTGAATCTCTGGGTATTAATCTAATTTATTAGACACAATTCCTGCGTTTCCGTCAGGGCCTACAGTAGAGTTGCGCAGCACCTTCCGATAGTCCGTTTATCTGCATAGTTTAGTTTTCCACAGTCTTTAGTATGGACAGGGACTGCGAGTGTTGTGTGCGGATGCGAGTCGAGTTGGTGACACTCCGCTCTCAGCTTCAGGCTGTGATGGCTTTGGTCACACAGCTTGCGGCTGCAGTGAATGAGCACCACAGTTATGGGCCAGCCGTGTGGAACCAACGGACCTCCAGCACGTCCGAGTCCTTCGATCGGTCATCACCCGTGGTCAGCCCATTTGCTCCTCGCACTGAGGCTGACCCCTCACGTGTAGTTGAGTGGGAGGTCGCCTCGGGGCGTAGCAGGCGGCGAAAGACTCCCCAGGCGGCCACACGTAACGCCTACCCGCTTTGTCAGATAAACAGGTTCCAGGTGCTGTCTGTGGCTGACACTGTCGCTGAGGCAGAAGCTGTTGCCTGTCCTGTTTCAGAGGAAACCTCTCAGCCTGGAAGATCCGGACAATCACAGAGGATGGGATTATTGATAGTTCGGAACTCCAACGTTATGCGTGTTATGGGGCCCCTTAGGGACATTGATTCTGGTCGTATATTAGCCCCAGGAACAATCAATACCTTCTCTGTTCGACAGCAATGGAGATACTATCGAAGACAGTGCTGCCAAAGCAGAGTTACTAAACATAGCCTTCGAAATGTCTTCACAAGAGGAGACGAAGTAAATATTCCAGAATTCGAATAAAGAACAGCTGCCAACATGAGTAACGAAGAAGTAAATATCCTAGGAGTAGTGAAGAAACCTAAATCACGTAATAAAAACAAGTCTCCTGGTCCAGACTGTTTACCAGTTAGGTTCCTTTCAGAGTATGCTGATGCATTAGCTCCATATTTAACAATCATCTATAACCGTTCTCTCGACTAAAGATTCGTACCCAAGGACTGGAAAGTTGCACAGTTCACCCCAATATTCAAGAAAGGTAGCAGGAGTAATCCACTTAATTACAGGCCCACATCAGTAACGTTGATACGCAGCAGGTTTTTGGAACATATATTGTGTTCGAACATCCTCAATTACCTCGAAAAAAACGGTCTATTGACAGACAGCCAACATGGATTTAGAAAACATTGTTCCTGTGAAACACAACTAGGTCTTTATTCACATGAAGTGTTGAGTGCTATTGACAAGGGATTTCAGATCGATTCCTTGTTTCTGGATTTCCGGAAGGCATTTGACACGGTACCACACAAGCAGCTCTTAGTGAAATTGCGTGTTTATGGAATATCGTGTCAGTTATGTGACTCGATTTGTGACTTCCTGTCAGAGAGGGCACAGTTCGTAGTAATTGACGGAAAGTCATCGAGTAAAACAGAAGTGATTTCTGGCGTTCCCCAAGGTAGTGTTATAGGCCCTTTGCTGTTCCTTATCTATATAAACGATTTGGTAGACAATTTGAGCAGCCGTCTTCGGTTCTTTGCAGATGACGCTGTCGTTTATCGACTAATAAAGTCATCAGAAGATCAAAACAAACTGCAAAACGATTTAGAAAAGATATCTGAATGGTGCGAAAATTGGCAGTTGACCCTAAATAACGAAAAATGTGAGGTCATCCACATGAGTGCTTAAAGGAATTCGTTAAACTTCGGTTACATGATTAATCAGTCTAATCTGAAGGCCGCAAATTCAAATAAATACCTAGGCATTACAATTACGAAGAACATAAATTGGGAGGTTCAAATGGCTCTGAGCACTATGGGACTTAACTTCTAAGGTCACCAGTCCCCTATACTTAGAACTACTTAAACCTAAGGACATCACACACACCCATGCCCGAGACAGGATTCGAACCTGCGACCGTAGCGGTCGCGCGGTTCCAGACTGTAGCGCCTAGAACCGCTCGGCCACACCGGCCGGCGTTTCCGAGCGCTAAACGAGATTAGAATAACATAGAATTGTGAAGGTGGTTCGATGAACCCTCTGCCAGGCACATAAATGTGATTTGCAGAGTATCCATGTAGATGTATATGTAGATGTAGGTCGCTTTCAGAAAAAAACCACGACATCTTGCCTACGACAGACGCAGGTGAACAGGTAGGTTCTGTCTAGTTAGATTCAGGCAAGGCGTTCCACAATGCATCAAATCTTTGGGTACTAACCGAAATACTATCATACGGAGTGTCCCCACAGTTACGTCATTAGCTAGAGGAAAATTTACTTAATAAAATGTAGTATGGTGTATTAGATGACGAATGTTACATAGAAAAGAGACATGAGGCGTCCCGTAAGGACTGGTAGCAGGATATCTAATGTATTCACTATTCACTCAAACTATTTATCAGATAGAGTCAACAGAGTGTGTGCTGACGATGGTACACAGCAAAGTGTCGTCATTGGACGCTCGTAAGGAATTGTATTAAGACTTGTACAAAATTCGCGCTTTATGATATAAGTGGTAGCACTTTTTAAATGTTGATAAATGTGAGATAGTGCCTGTAATATAGAGAAAGCACCCGATAGTATCTGATTGTAAAACTAGTGATGAACGTCCTGAACGCAACACAACATACAGCATAAGTAGCTGGGGCTCTAGAAGCGATACAAAATTGGAGGATAGCTTCAACTCAGTATTAGGCCAGGAGAGTGGAAGATTTAAATTTATTGCAAGGCTTCTGGGAAAATACGTTGGATCTGCAAAGGAAATCTGTTACAAGGCGGTAATGTGACCAATTCTGCAGTATTGTAGCAGTGTTTGAAGTTTCAAGTAATCATGGCAGCAGTCATCGAAAGAATTCAGAAGCCCGCATCCCGTGGTCGTGCGGTAGCGTTCTCGCTTCCCACGCCCGGGTTCCCGGGTTCGATTCCCGGCGGGGTCAGGGATTTTCTCTGCCTCGTGATGGCTGGGTGTTGTGTGTCGTCCTTAGGTTAGTTAGGTTTCAGTAGTTCTAAGTTCTAGGGGACTGATGACCGTAGCAGTTAAGTCCCATAGTGCTCAGAGCCATTTGAACCATTTTGAAAGAATTCAGAGACGCGCTGCTGCGGTTGTAACAGGTCGGTATCGCCCACACTAAAGTGTAACAGTGAGACGGGGACCGGCTCATATCGACGAGTTACGAGTGCGGCCAGAGATCTTGTTTCTTCGTCTTTGGTTGATCCATTTGGCGGCCTCCGACTGGGGCACACGAAGAGACGGCGAAGGCTGTTTACAACCAGACGCTTTTGCGGGAGACCTACTAAAACGTCCCCTTAGAAGAATTGTATACGAGACTGTGCTTAAACTGACACACAATATTTTTAGCGCAACGTAATCTGACTTTCAAAAATCCCTACAAAAGAATGGCCCTGACACATTAAACTATACCTTTCACAAATAACTTACCTCACAAAAATCTTCATTACTCGAACTACTGCAATACAGCGAGCGCCACTATTGCCAGCTAAATAAAAGATTCAAACTACGGAAGGCACTAACTACTGATAGGGATAGTTAGCAAATGAAAGATATTAATAGAGAACAAACAATGTATTTACCTTAATAGTCATAATATATATAGCAGTTCATGACAAATTACAAAACTCCGCCATCTCTCTCCCCACATCCACCACTGCTGGCGGCTCACCTCCAACTGCGCAACGCTACGCGCTGTTCACATCCAGCTGCCGCTGCCCAACACTACAATGGCAGACAACAATGCAAACTAGCCACAGGCTGCACACAGCACAGCCAGTGATTTTAATACAGAGCGCTACGTAAACGTCGTAGCTTTCTGCAATAGTTTCAAAACCTAAAGAAAATTTTCTGCTCATTTCAGTAGTGTCATCTACCTCAAACGTACTTTAAAAATCATGATCTCATACCAAATACATCATTCAAAGCTCTCATAGTATCACAATGGGTCCGAAAAAATATGAACAGTTCACACAGTATAGACAAAAATACAATTTCGTAAGTGTGGAGTAATCCAACTCTGTAATTGCGTAAACATGTGTCACTGACGTGAAAAAGTTTGTCTCTCTCAGTTAAATGATCAGATAGATGTGTAATTTATGTATTAGAGAAATATGGTACCGATGTGTAAAGTTGTATAAGCAAATACCATATTAGCTAGGGCTCCTTGTGCTTGCCAGACACATGGTACACAAAGGAAGCGTGTACCCCCTGAGGATTAATGTAATTATACCCTCAGGTGTTACAGATTACAGCAATGGAATGAAATGTATCACGGAAAACTTTCTTTGTAATTCAAAAATCTTTAAAAATAAATGTTTTAAGTACAAAATTAATCACTGAAATACGTGTCCTGTAGGCGAGCGCCACTATTGCCAGCTAAATAAAAGATTCAAACTACGGAAGGCACTAACTACTGATAGGGATAGTTAGCAAATGAAAGATATTAATAGAGAACAAACAATGTATTTACCTTAATAGTCATAATATATATAGCAGTTCATGACAAATTACAAAATTCCGCCATCTCTCTCCCCACATCCACCACTGCTGGCGGCTCACCTCCAACTGCCCAACGCTACGCGCTGTTCACATCCAGCTGCCGCTGCCCAACACTACAATGGCAGACGACAATGCAAACTAGCCACAGGCTGCACACAGCACAGCCAGTGATTTTAATACAGAGCGCTACGTAACGTTGCCAATATAAAAATCTAAACAGCCTACTTACACTACCTGTGGCAGATTTCACTGATGATTTACCACAACATCATCTAAATATCTGCAGTATTTCAGCCTGGTGACACTCGATTTTTTAAACCTTAACTAATGGTTTTGATTCATTTGAAACCCATTCGATTGTAATGTCCCTGGTCGTCCTTTAGTGAAGTAAAATAGAAACGACGGTGTTAGAGGCTATCAGTGTGTTGGGCAAAGGGTTTCTTATTTTTTAAGGCCAAACTGTAACTCATAACTTCTCCAGAAATTCGTTACTTTTAAGGCCACGCGCCAAGTTCTGTCTCTGGCGTTACCTGACCTTCTCTTGCGTGCAGAAACTGGTAATAAATGTATACTGAGGTTGTCATGCCCAGGGGTATACCGAGTGCTTCGTAGCCTATGACTATTTTCGGCACGATTTCATATTCCATAGACCGCTGATTTGGATATTTTGATTTATGTATTTACGTACACTACTGGCCATTAAAATTGCTACACCCGAAGATGACGTGCTACAGACACGAAATTTAACCGACAGGAAAAAGATGCTGTGATATGCAAATGATTAGCTTTTCAGAGCATTCACACAAAGTTGGCGCCGGTGGCGACACCTACAACGTGCTGACATGAGGAAAGTTTCCAACCGATTTCTCATACACAAACAGCAGTTGACAGGCGTTGCCTGGTGAAACGTTGTTGTGATGCCTCGTGTAAGGAGGAAAAATGCGTACCATCACGTTTCCGACTTTGATAAAGGTCGGATTGTAGCCTATCGCGATTGCGGTTTATCATATCGCGACATTGCTGCTAGCGTTGGCCGAGATCCAATGACTGTTACCAGAATATGGAATCGGTGAGTTCACACCCCATGCTGCCCGTAATCGCAGCAGGATGGCAGCAGACCGTACTATTCGTTTCGGACGTCTTCATAAGTATGGAAGTGTGATTGCGCATGTCAATCACATCGCGTTTGTGTTAAAAAACACATATGCTTTCGTTTTAGAATGTTTCCAAATATGTACATTCATGGGCCCCAGCCCTACATTGATACCGGTGAAAGTCGTTTTCCAATAGCTGTTATTATTCCAGAGATATTTTGGGTGGACAAGATAGCTGGGACACCCTGTATATTTGTCCAATGAGTACCCGTTTATCATCTGCATTTCTTCTTGGTGTAGCAATTTTAATGGGCAGTAGTGTATATGGCATGAGATATCAGACATGGCAATAACTCTGTTTTCTTTATGTTGAAATAAAGGGGTGGATTAGCGAGAGTGGGCCGGCCTTTGTGGCCGAGCAGTTCTAGACACTTCAGTCCGGAACCGCGCTGCTGCTACGGCCGCAGGTTTGAATCGTGCCTCGGGCATGGATGTGTGTGATGTCCTTAGGTCAGTTAAGTTTAAGTAGTTCTAAGTCTTGGGGGCTGATGACAGATGTTAAGTCCCATAGTGCTCAGAGCCATTTGAACCATTAGCGAGAGTGGCGTTTGAAATCTGTTAACTACATGCTCACCTGCAATTCTCGGGAAAGTTAAATGGGAATTAGTGGAAGAAATAAAGACATAGTTTTTGCGTAAGCCTGTCGTGAAAATTAGGAGACTGTATTTGAGGAAGAATGCCGAGATATTACGCAGTCACTAATGAGAATAATACAAGAGAGATTAGGACGCGTACAGAGATAAACAGTCATTCCCTCGCTCAACACAGTAATGGAATGGGAAGTAGAATTCATAATACTGGTAAAAATGAATTTATCGTGTGGCATTGTTGGCTGGGAGGCACCGTCCGGGGAAGTTCGGCCGCCTGGTGCAAGACGTATTTCAGGTGACGCCACATTGGGCGACTTGCTCGTCGGTGATGGAGAAATGATGGTGCGGACAATACAACAGCCAGTACACGGGAGGAGGAAATCTCCAACCCGGTCGGACATGGTTGACAAGCAAGTTAGCACTCGGCTAAGCAGGCGGACTTAATATTGGTAAGATGTACCCTTCTCCATGCACTGTACAGTGGCTTGCGGAGAATACATGTGGACGTAGGCGATTGAAAGAAAGGACTTCCAAGTCAGTCTTTGATCGAGTGACAGTACTCGATTTTTTACTGTTGTTCATGAAACAGACAGAGGAAATGGCTACGTGGTTTTTACTGCTATAAGAGTCTAAGAATCCTCACGATTGACGGAGAGCTACTGCTGGTTACACGAAGTGGCGAAGTTACTCAGTTGTAGATGGAGGGTTTGTTGGGATGCATGGAGTGTTGAATGGGTGGCAAGGAAGTGGTGCGGTCTGGATATTCAAGCAGGTGAATTTGAGAGAACGATTTTGGGATAGCAGCTGCTTGGAGCAAATACAGGTGAGGTGATAGGATGAATCCTTAGAGCACACCAAAGATTAGGTTTCGATAGAGAGGGTGGATATTGTGAACTGTTACAAAGGACGGATATTTATTAGAAATGAAGGAATTAGGTAGATGTACGACTGTTGACAAGAAAGTAATGCACGGCATTTTATTTTTCAACAGTTATTCATTGAACATAATGAGAATTACACACACGAAAGAATGGTGTTTCATCTACATACCCTATTTTCCCACGTAATCTCCATCCCGTTCTATGGCCTTTCTCCAACGCGAAGCATCCGCATGTATGCCCTCTCGGTACACACACTTTTGAGTATTCAAGAGTGCGGATAACTGCATCCACACCTCCTTTGCTGACTGACAGGCGCAGCGCCAACTGCCGAGTCGTAATGCGTGTCCTCGCGAATGACATCAGCTCGCTGCAACATGTCTGGTGCGACAGCCGTGAATGGTCTCCCCGACCGCTGTAAATCGTGGAGCTCCGCCGAACCGCCTTCTGATCAGGGGCGGTGGCAAGGGGGGGGGGCTATAGCCCTCCCCCATGGAGTATCGTATTACAGTGGATAAAATGACTTCAGAAATCAGTGCAGCGAATATACAGGGTGATTTAAAAAGAATACCACAACTTTAAAAATGTGTATTTAATGAAAGAAACATAATATAACCTTCTGTTATACATCATTACAAAGAGTATTTAAAAAGGTTTTTTTCACTCAAAAACAAGTTCAGAGATGTTCAATATGGCCCCCTCCAGACACTCGAGCAATATCAACCCGATACTCCAACTTGTTCCAAACTCTCTGTAGCATATCGGGCGTAACAGTTTGGATAGCTGCTGTTATTTCTCGTTTCAAATCATCAGTGGTGGCTGGGAGAGGTGGCCGAAACACCATATCCTTAACATACCTCCATAAGAAAAAATCGCAGGGGGTAAGATCAGGGCTTCTTGGAGGCCAGTGATGAAGTGCTCTGTCACGGGCTGCCTGGCGGCCGATCCATCGCCTCGGGTAGTTGACGTTCAGGTAGTTACGGACAGATAAGTGCCAATGTGGTGGCGCTCCATCCTGCTGAAATATGAATTGTTGTGCTTCTTGTTCGAGCTGAGGGAACAGCCAATTCTCTAACATCTCCAGATACTGTAGTCCAGTTACAGTAGCACCTTCGAAGAAAAAGGGACCAAAAACTTTATTGGCTGAAATGGCACAGAAAACGTTCACCTTAGGCGAGTCACGTTCATACTGAGTTGTTTCCCGCGGATTCTCAGTGGCCCATATACAGACATTGTGACGGTTGACTTTCCCGTTAGTGTGGAAAGTTGCTTCATCACTAAACACAATCTTTGAAACGAAAGATTCATCTGTTTCCATTTGAGCAAGGATAAAAAGACAAATCGATTCTTTTAATCTTATCAGCTGCAGACAGTGCTTGAACCAATTTCAGACGATAAGATTTAATAACTAACCTTTTTCGTAGGACTCTCCATACAGTTGATTGTGGAATTTGCAGCTCTCTGCTGGCTCTGCGAGTCGATTTTCCTGGGCTGCGAACAAATGCTTGCTGGATGCGTGCTACATTTTCATCACTCGTTCTCGGCCGTCCAGAACTTTTCCCTTTGCACAAACACCCATTCTCTGTAAACTGTTTATACCAACGTTTAATACACCACATATCAGGAGGTTTAACACCATACTTCGTTCGAAATGCACGCTGAACAACTGTCGTCGATTCACTTCTGCCGTACTCAATAACACAAAAAGCTTTCTGTTGAGCGGTCGCCATCTTAGCATCAACTGACGCTGACGCCTAGTCAACAGCGCCTCAAGCGAGCAAATGTACAACTAAATGAAACTTTATAGCTCCCTTAATTCGCCGACAGATAGTGCTTAGCTCTGCCTTTTGTCGTTGCAGAGTTTTAAATTCCTAAAGTTGTGGTATTCTTTTTGAATAACCCTGTATTACTCCAACAGATTCAATCATTTTTTTAATAATTATGTAGCAATATAGGTTGCAATGTATATTTATTTCATTAATTTAACGTATGGCTCTTAACATCACAGTAAAAATTACAGAAACAACACGACTTTAAAAAAAATCACATATGTCTAAACATAACAATAAATAAATGTTTGTATGTAAGGACACCACCAATTGTAAATTTGCACTCACAGAAGAGCAATCACAAACAGACGTCCAGCTTAGATAATATATAGTCGATTGCCTCTTGGGTCGCCATTAGGAAATCCTGTGGGTCACCCTCATATGCCCTTAGTGGGCATTCCTGCACAACGTGTTTGACCGTCTGTCTCTCAGCGCCACAGTCGCAAGCGGCCGAAGTAAGTTTACCCCATCTGTGTAAGGAGTCGGCGCATCTCCCACAGTTGGTTCTGATGCGATTAAGACTTGACCAAACTTTTCGAGGGAAATCAAATCCTTTTGGTTTACTAAAGATGCATGGCATACGGTGGCAGTTTACTGCTGTTCTGCTCTCCCGTTCCTATTTCTATCGGTCATTTATTTTAGAGTTGGTTTGGTGCAGCGCCTGTGCGGTCTTTAGTGGAGGATGCCTAGACCGGAGTCGGTTTCCTTGGATGTCGTGAGTATCTTCATGGATTTGTAATTGAGGGTTGGTGATGATTTTTTGAAATTCTCTAACCAGAGCGTGTTGTCGGCGCAGGTTAGGAGGGGCTATGTTACTGAGAACGGGCAGCCACACAGTAGGAGATGGCCTGATTATGCCTGATATAATACTCATTGTTGCATTAAGTTGGGTATCTACCATATGAAACTCAATAATGGACTGCCACAAGGCTCTGCCCTTGCGCCCCTTCTTTTCAGCCTTTACATCGCTGACATGCCTGCAACCAGATCGCGCAAATTTGGTTATGCTGACGACTGGGCTCTGGCAATAGCCCACAGAAATATAGAAACTGCCGAAGATATCCTTATGAGAGACCTAGGATTCTCAGCGAGTACTTTAGAAAATGGAGGCTACAACCTAGTACTACAAAGACGGAAAAATCTGCCTTCCATTTGAACAAGAAAATGGCCAACAGAGAAGTACATGCATATTTAGACGGGAAAATACTAAATCATAATAAACACCCAAAGTACATTGGGGTTACCCTAGATAGGACACTAACATTCAATGAACACCTGACGAAAACTGCAGCGAAACTTAAAACACGCAACAACATATTGCAGAAGCTCTGTGGCACCACTTGGGACTCCTCAGCATCTACCTTAAGAACATCCGCACCTGGCTTGGTGTATCCAGTGGCAGAATACTGTGCCCCAGTGTGGCTCAACAGCAAACACACACACATGGTAGATAGCCAACTTAATGCAATGTATATGAAACACATTCTAACAAAAGAATAAGAGAGACAAATAGCTTATGGGCGTCTTATTATTTATTAATACACATTTTTTACGCTGTACTCCAAAACAGTTACCAAAAACTACTTTAAGCAACGCCAAATTTTACCAATTTGTCGGTGGAGGACCCGAACTCTCCTTTCGTTAAGCGATATTCCATTCCACCAAACCACCTCCCCCCCCCATTAGGCCCCCCCCACCCCCCCGTGACCGACTTCTTGAATGGCCCCTGCTTCTGATGACCTCACACACCGTGCCCAGCGACTAACTGTACTCCTGTCTACAGCAAACGGTACGTAAACTTGGCACAAGCGTTCGTAAATGTTCTCCACAGTTTCTTTCTTCGCAGTGAGAAATTCAATGGCGGCACGTTGCTTGTGACGTACACCACCTACAGACGCCATTTTAAAATCGTCCTACAGCTACGCTACCTGTCGGAAGTGATGGAAACCTGGCGCTTCTCTCAGGAGACTTCGAGTAATACACACGTAACGTTTCGCATTTGTAACATTGTTTTTGGCTGAGAAAAAAAAAATGCGGTGCATTAACTTCTGGGCAACACTAGTAATACGAGGCACATATCAGTGGAATTGAAAGAGAAGCTCGTGAAACATCAGAACACTAACTACACACACACATAAAAAAACACAGAACCACATACAACGCCCTCATTGACATTGTAGCGAGAAGGAAGTGTTTCTCTGGGCGGTATCAATAACCCAGTGTCTAGCCGCTTTGGTAAGTCCCTCGTTGCACAGTAGTAGCGCTCAGTTGCCAGGTTCCATGTAGGTGGTGATCCTGCTGAAGTGGAGTGTTTAGGGATGCCAGTTGTTAATTGTCAACAGCGTTTGTACTATACTTGTTTTAATACAGAAATTGCTTTGTCACACACGTCACAGAATCAGAATTTGCGATATGGCGGCTCTGGGCTACGCCGTTACATTCGACCCTTTACAACACATTAACACAGCTTTCTGACTTTACATAATCATAGACACTACGCACGATAATTAATAACTTCACTTTCTAGCTAGTTGATCTATGTGAAAAGGGGTCCAACGTAATCTGGCTGCTCGACGTGAAGTAACTGTGAGAGCAGAATGGTAGTGGAGCTAGACGCATGGGACATTCAATATTACTAGATCCACAGTGTGAAGAGTGTGCCGAGAACACCAAATTTCACGCACTACATGTCACAACGGACAACGCAGTGGCCGACGGTCTTCACTTAACGATCAAGAGCAGCTTCGATTGTGTGAAGTTGTCAGTGCTAAGAGACAGGCAACATTGAGTGGAGTAACAACATAAATCAATGTGCTGGTCCTGGTGGAGGTATGAGTCCTCCCTCGGGCATGGGTGTGTGTGTTTGTCCTTAGGATAATTTAGGTTAACTAGTGTGTAAGCTTAGGGACTGATGACCTTAGCAGTTAAGTCCCATAAGATTTCACACACATTTGAACGTTTGAGATAAATGTGGGACGTACGACGAACGGATCCATGAGGACAACGCGACGAAATCTGGCGTTAGTAGGCTATGGCAGTGCCTTTGCTAACAGCATGACATCCCCTGCAGCGCCTCTCCTCGGCTCGTGACCGTACCGGCTCAATCCTATACGACTGGAAAACCGTGGTCTGGTCAGACAAGTCTGATTTCAGTTCATAAGAATTGATGGTGGGGTTCGAGTGTGGCACAGACACCACGAAACCATGGACCCAAATTGTCAACAAGGGACGATGGCGTTAACACACTGCTTTCGTCTTCACCGTTATTTCTCAGTTTACTTTGGAGCCTAGTATTACGTTTTTCACACGCCATTATTGTCACAATATTTCACACGACAACACAGAAAAACACAATTTGAAGAGCAAAAATAAGAGAACACATTAATATAGCACTGAAAATAATATCTAGTTAATTGCAAGCGCAGCTGCGAAATACTTGGTGCAAATCTAAATGCATGCCACATCTGTGTACAACAATGAAAAACTACAACTACAAAGGAAATTCTCTCTATAATTACGCGCTAGCAATAAACAAAAGCCACACTAATTACACAAACTACAAGAAAAAATCAGAAGATTTCAGTGAGGTATCCTCGGCTAAGGGTCGACATATGAAACGTCCCCTTTGAAAAATTGTACAGGACTGATCTTAAACTAACACACAATATTTTTAGCGCAACGCAATCTGACTTTCAAAAATCCCTACAAAAGAATGGCCCTGACTAACGTTAACCTATACCTTTCACAAATCACTTACCTCACAAAAATCATTACTCGGACTACTGCAATACAGCGAGCGCCACTACTGCCAGCTAAATAAAAGATTCAAACTACGGAAGGCACTAACTACTGGTAGGCATAGTTAGCAAATGAAAGATTTTGATAGAGAACAAACAATGTATTTACCTTAATAGTGTTGAAAAATCATAATATACATAGCCGTTCATGACATCCAGTCTTACAAATTTCAAAACTCCGCCATCTCTCTCCCCACATCCACCACTGCTGGCGGCTCATCTCCAACTGCGCAACGCTACGCGCTGTTCACATCCAGCTGCCCAACACTACAATGGCAGACAACAATGCAAACTAGCCACAGACTGCACACAGCAGAGCCAGTGATTTTCGTACAGAGAGCGCTACGTGGCGGCGGCGTTACCAATATAAGAACCTAAACAGCCTACTTACAATTTTGGGTGGACAATATAGCTGGGACACCCTGTATATTTGTCAAATGAATTCAAGTTTATCATCTGCATTTCTTCTTGGTGTAGCAATTTTAATGGGCAGTAGTGTATATGGCATGAGATATCAGACATGGGAATAACTCTGTTTTCTTTATGTTGAAATAAAGGGGTGGATTAGCGAGAGTGGGCCGGCCTTTGTGGCCGAGCGGTTCTAGGCGCTTCAGTCCGGAACCGCGCTGCTGCTACGGTCGCAGGTTCGAATCCTGCCTCGGTCATGGATGTGGGTGGTGTCCTTATGTTAGTCAGGTTTAAGTAGTTCTAAGTCTAGGGGGCTGATGACCTCAGAAGTTAAGTCCCATAGTGCTCAGAGCCATTTGAACCAATTTGTGATAGTTCAAGTAGGAGGCTGCTCCATAATGATGTGGGCTGTGTTTACGTGGAATGGACTGAGTCCTCTGGTCAAACTGAACCGGTAATTGACTCGAAATGATTATGTTCGGCTGCCTGGGGACCATTTGCAGCCACTAATAGACTTCACGTCTCTAAACAACGATGGAACTTTTATGGATGACAATGCGCCTTGTCGCTGGGCTACAATCGTTCGCGTTTCCTTTTTGAGAAGATTCTGTACAGTTCGAACCAATTATTTGGCGACCCAGATAAACCAACAGGAATCCCATCGAACATCTATGGGATTATAATCGAGAGGTGAGTTCGCGCACAAAATGCTGCATCGGCAACACTTCCGCAATTATGGACGACCGTAGAGGCAGCATGGCTCAACATTTCTGCAGAGGACTTTCACCGTCTTGTTGAGTCCATGGCACGCTGAGTTACTGCACTACGCCGGGAAGAAAGGGGGCCCAGTACCATACTAGGAGGTATCACATGACTTTGGTCACCTCATTGTATGTGCTCTGCTTCATATGTGTGAAGCTTTTTTCAGGCAGTGTCTTATTATAACCGCACCATCTGCAAAACGTATGAGATTACTATTAACATTGTCCACTATTAATATTGTCCAGTATTTTCCTGCCGTCTGCTTCACGTCTGCTGTGCAGCGAGCTACCTTAATTTAAGTATTAACTGTATTTTTCTTACTTGTCACTTCTTCTTCCGTGTGTATTTGCTTTTAGGAAGCTATTAATAGTGTTCTATAGATATCGTGTTTGTTTTGAATACAGTCAGAGAGAGTCCCTTTAGTCAACCATAGTGTCAGTAGTGCTAGTGTTTGTTTTCAATACAGTCCAGAGACAGGTAGTGCTATTTTCATTGTTTTCTACAAGAAGTGGCTAGCAACCACAGTTTAGTGAATAAACAGCCGCCTTTAGTGAATTAGTAGTCTAGTTAAAGGTTGATTAACTCTCTTTAGTAAATTGATTCCTTAGGATGGATAGGATGTGTGACTGCTGTGTACGGACGCAGGAGGAGCTGGCCACTGTTCGCCAACAGCTGAGCCTGTTGTGGCCGCGGTCAGCCGTCTTCAGGCTGCTGCCTCGGAGTGTAGCGGCAGTCGGGAGTCTGGTGCGTCGCAAGGTACACCCCAGGTGTTACATGCTTCATCCACTGTCCCTACTATCGAGACATCTTCGCGGGTACCGGGCGCGGTTGGGCCACCCTCTCCCCAAGGGGAGTGGCGGGTTCAACGGCGTTCGCGGCGCACGAGGCGAAGGGTCAATGTGGAGGCTGGCCGTGTGGCATCGCCCGCTCTGCCTGTGGGTGGACAAGTGGCTGCTCCTTCAGCAAGGTCCGAGCAGGCACACGGGGGGAGGGGTTTATTAGTTATTAGGGGCTCCAACGTTAGGCGGCTGATGGAGCCCCTTAGGGATATAGCGGGAAGGTCGGGGAAGAAGGCCAGTGTTCACTCTGTCTGCTTGCCGGGGGGTCTCATCCGAGATGTGGAGGAGGACCTACCGGCGGCGATAGAGAGCACTGGGTGCACCCGACTGCAAATTGTTGCTCATGTCGGCACCAATGACTCCTGCCGTCTGGGTTCAGAGGTCATCCTCAGTTCGTACAGGTGGTTGGCGGAATTGGTGAAGGCGGAAAGCCTCGCTCGCGGGGTGAAATCAGAGCTAACTATTTGTAGTATCGTTCCCAGAACCGATCGTGGTCCTCTGGTTTGGAGCCGAGTGGAAGGCTTAAACCAGAGGCTCAGACGATTCTGCGGAGATCTGGGGTGCACATTTCTCGACCTCCGCTATCGGGTGGAGAAATGTAGGGTCCCCCTGAATAGGTCAGGCGTGCACTACACGCCGGAAGCGGCTACAAGGGTAGCGGAGTACGTGTGGAGTGCACATGGGGGTTTTTTAGGTTAGAGAATCCCCTCCCTAGGCCCGACAAGACGCCTCCTGAGACGCGGCAAGGTAGGAGTAGGCAAAATGCAACAGGGAATAACAATATTAATATGCTAATAGTAAACTGCAGAAGCGTCTACAGGAAGGTCCCAGAACTGCTCTCATTAATAAACGGTCACAACGCCCATATAGTACTAGGGACAGAAAGTTGGCTGAAACCAGACGTAAACAGTAATGAAATCCTAAACTCAGATTGGAATGTATACCGCAGAGACAGGCTGGACAGTGAAGGGGGAGGCGTGTTTATAGCGATAAGAAGTGCAATAGTATCGAAGGAAATTGACGGAGATCCGAAATGTGAAATGATTTGGGTGAAGGTCACGGTTAAAGCAGGCTCAGACATGGTAATTGGATGTCTCTATAGGCCCCCTGGCTCAGCAGCTGTTGTGGCTGAGCACCTGAAGGATAATTTGGAAAATATTTCGAGTAGATTTCCCCACCATGTTATAGTTCTGGGTGGGGATTTTAATTTGCCGGATATAGACTGGGAGACTCAGACGTTCATAACGGGTGGTAGGGACAAAGAATCCAGTGAAATTTTTTTAAGTGCTTTATCTGAAGACTACCTTGAGCAGTTAAACAGAGAACCGACTCGTGGCGATAACATATTAGACCTTCTGGTGACAAACAGACCCGAACTATTTGAAAAAGTTAACGCAAACAGGGAATCAGCTATCATAAAGCGGTTACGGCATCGATGATTTCAGCCGTAAATAGGAATATTAAAAAGGGTAGGAAGATTTTTCTGTTTAGAAAAAGTGACAAAAAGCAGATTTCAGAGTACTTGTTGGCTCAACACAAAAGTTTTGTCTCAAGTACAGATAGTGTTGAGGATCAGTGGACAAAGTTCAAAACCGTCGTACATTATGCGTTAGATGAGTATGTGCCAAGCAAGATCGTAAGAGATGGAAAAGAGCCACCGTGGTTCAACAACCGAGTTAGAAAACTGCTGTGGAAGCAAAGGGAACTTCACAGCAAACATAAACATAGCCAAAGCCTTGCAGACAAACAAAAATTACGCGAAGCGAAATGTAGTGTGAGGAGGGCTATGCGAGAGGCGTTCAATGAATTCGAAAGTAAAGTTCTATGTACTGACTTGGCAGAAAATCCTAAGAAATTTTGGTCTTATGTCAAAGCGGTAGGTGGATCAAAACAAAATGTCCAGACACTCTGTGACCAAAATGGTACTGAAACAGAGGATGACAGACTAAAGGCCGAAATACTAAGTGTCTTTTTCCAAAGTTGTTTCACAGAGGAAGATTGCACTGTAGTTCCTTCTCTAGATTGTCGCACAGATGACAAAATGGTAGATATCGAAATAGACGACAGAGGGATAGAGAAACAATTAAAATCGCTCAAAAGAGGAAAGGCCTCTGGACCTGATGGGATACCAGTTCAATTTTACACAGAGTACGCGAAGGAACTTGCCCCCCTTCTTGCGGCGGTGTACCGTAGGTATCTAGAAGAGCGTAGCGTTCCAAAGGATTGGAAAAGGGCACAGGTCATCCCCGTTTTCAAGAAGGGACGTCGAACAGATGTGCAGAACTATAGACCCATATCTCTAACGTCGATCAGTTGTAGAATTTTGGAACACGTATTGTGTTCGAGTATAATGACTTTTCTGGAGATTAGAAATCTACTCTGTAGGAATCAGCACGGGTTTCGAAAAAGACGGTCATGTGAAACCCAGCTCGCGCTATTCGTCCACGAGACTCAGAGGGCCATAGACACGGGTTCACAGGTAGATGCCGTGTTTCTTGACTTCCGCAAGGCGTTCGATACAGTTCCCCACAGTCGTTTAATGAACAAAGTAAGAGCATATGGACTATCAGACCAATTGTGTGATTGGATTGAGGAGTACTAGATAACAGGACGCAGCATGTCATTCTGAATGGAGAGAAGTCTTCCGAAGTAAGAGTGATTTCAGTTGTGCCGCAGGGGAGTGTCATAGGACCGTTGCTATTCACAATATACATAAATGACCTGGTGGATGACATCGGAAGTTCACTGAGGCTTTTTGCAGATGATGCTGTGGTGTATCGAGAGGTTGTAACAATGGAAAATTGTACTGAAATGTGTCCGCCGCTCGTGGTCTCGCGGTAGCGTTCTCGCTTCCCGAGCACGGGGTACCGGGTTCGATTCCCGGCGGGGTCAGGGATTTTCACCTGCCTCGAGATGACTGGGTGTTTGTGTTGTCCTCATCATTTCATCATCATCCAGGAAAGTGGCGAAATTGGACTGAGCAAAGGTTGGGAATTTGTACGGGCGCTGATAACCACGCAGTTGAGCGCCCCACAAACCAAACATCATCATCATCTCTGTACTGAAATGCAGGAGGATCTGCAGCGAATTGACGCATGGTGCAGGGAATGGCAATTGAATCTCAATGTAGACAAGTGTAATGTGCTGAGAATACACAGAAAGATAGATCCTTTATCATTTAGCTACAAAATAGCAGGTCAGCAACTGGAAGCAGTTAATACCATAAATTATCTGGGGGTACGCATGAATGAATGATCATATAATGTTGATCGTCGGTAAAGCAGGTGCCAGACTGAGATTCATTGGAAGAATCCTAAGGAAATGCAATCCGAAAACAAAGGAAGTAGGGTACAGTACGCTTGTTCGCCCACTGCTTGAATACTGCTCAGCAGTGTGGGATCCGTACCAGATAGGGTTGATAGAAGATATAGAGAAGATCCAACGGAGAGCAGCGCGCTTCGTTACAGGATCATTTAGTAATCGCGAAAGCGTTACGGAGATGATAGATAAACTCCAGTGGAAGAGTCCGCCGCTCGTGGTCTCGCGGTAGCGTTCTCGCTTCCCGAGCACGGGGTCCCGGGTTCGATTCCCGGCGGGGTCAGGGATTTTCACCTGCCTCGAGATGACTGGGTGTTTGTGTTGTCCTCATCATTTCATCATCATCCAGGAAAGTGGCGAAATTGGACTGAGCAAAAGATTGGGTAATTGTACGGGCGCTGATAACCACGCAGTTGAGCGCCCCGCAAACCAAAAACATCATCACATCCAGTGGAAGACTCTGCAGGAGAGACGCTCAGTAGCTCGGTACGGGCTTTTGTCAAAGTTTCGAGAACATACCTTCACCGAAGAGTCAAGCAGTATATTGCTCCCTCCTACGTATATCTCGCGAAGAGACCATGAGGATAAAATCAGAGAGATTAGAGCCCACACAGAGGCATACCGACAATCCTTCTTTCCACGAACAATACGAGACTGGAATAGAAGGGAGAACCGATAGAGGTACTCAAGGTACTCTCCGCCACACACCGTCAGGTGGCTTGCGGAGTATGGATGTAGATGTAGATGTAGATCACTACTGGTTAAAGTATAATGTGCGGTACTGCCTTAGGTAATAATCTTAATAGCTTCATCAAAATGTATCAAGGAATGGTGGATGTGTCTTCTACGCGGTAGGTATACAGACAGTCTCTACTGTGGTTAAGAGGAATGAGTCGGTTGTTGGTGAGGAATTGGTGACGCAACGCAGGCTCCTGCTCTGTGGGCCACTGGAAAGTTTACGATTGCTTCTATCGAGTTCAGTGTGTGACTGACGTGAGTCCTGGAGTCTGTGATGGGACAAATCCTCGTTACTAGATGAATATTGCTAGTATGCAAGATTGCGTTGTGGAGAGCGAGCGCGCTACATGGTGCGCGATTCGCGGAAGCGCGTGGCGCGCCCGCACGAGATATGCAACGGTCGGTGGGATGGTCTCCGCCGCCGGGCGGCCACGTGGCCCACAGCTTGGGGCATTGTTTGGTTTTTCGCGCATTACGCGAAAACTGTGTAACTTACGGTGAGGAGCGATGCGGAAGTGGATTGTGGTCAGCAATATGCACCTTCTGAAAGATCGATCATTATTTCAAGTCACGAGACGCAAAAGTTATAGTAACCTCAAAATCGGTTAATATCACGAATACTGAAAGATTAATAGTTATAGTAAATAACAATTTACAGGGAGCAATCATTAAAAACGTTTCGTCATAGCGGATCGAGTGCCGTAGTCATATGTTAAGATTCATACATAATTAAGCCCGTAAAGAGCAATAAACAAAGTTTGAGGGAAAATTGTTTATAAAATACAATAGAAAATTCATGACGTAAAGAACGGCATTGTATAATATATTTTGGGTGGCATCACACTTATTTTAAACTAGTTAAGTTATACTATGCACTTAAGTTGCAATGGTTTTCATTGTTTGCAAATTATTATTAACATTTATCGCCCATAATTAATTAATTATTATAGATATGAAGATTTTGAGCAGCGCAATGTGGAGATCGCTATAGTTTGCGTCTAAAAACGGTGCTATATGCAGTTCTATGTTAAAACTTTGCAGCACAGATATCAACAAACAAATTTGCGCTAAGTGGCGAAATTTTGCAAAAACAAACTTGATTTACGGGCGATAGGGTAATCCTAGAAATTAATGTAACATAGTAAATGAGATGTACCTTTTAGTGCGGTTCCAATGGTGTACTTATTTCTGTCGAGGGATGTATGTATCAAAATTTGTAACCGTAACTAGTGAGATTGGTACTTGCATAACCAGGGGATAGACATCCGAGCCTATTTACGCGAGCGGCCATCTTGGCCAAGGGGTCAGTCGTTGTTCAGTCGTTTTGGTGGGTGGGTGGTGAGTGAGCCCCACTTGAGGGCGGCCCATGTGATCGTTTGAGAATTTTTTTCGCGCCGATTTGTTTCGACAAAGAGTATTGTTTAACAGTGCAAGTGGGCATGTACATATTTGGTAAACTGGAATTGCTACGATTGTTTGTGTGAGTACGAATTACGAGGTATACTTCGGCGTAAGTGAAAATATGGCGATCTGTGATTTCGTGCCAAAACTTCTAGAACAAAGAGGACAGTGGGACTTGTGGTTCTGTTCGAATTGATTGAGTAATTTTCGTTTATAGCAGCTTACATTACTCCTATTGGGGGCTCGGAGTCAAATTATTATTAACGAGAAACTGTAAACCGTCTCACCAGTGCTAATTTAATTGTGTGAAAGAAAAGGACATCTACATCTACATCTACATCTACATGATTACTCTGCAATTCACATTTAAGTGCTTGGCAGAGGGTTCATCGAACCACAATCATACTATCTCTCTACCATTCCACTCCCGAACAGCGCGCGGGAAAAACCAACACCTATACCTTTCTGTTCGAGCTCTGATTTCTCTTATTTTATTTTGATGATCATTCCTACCTATGTAGGTTGGCTCAACAAAATATTTTCGCATTGGGAAGCGAAAGTTGGTGACCGAAATTTCGTAAATAGATCTCGCCGCGACGAAAAACGTCTTTGCTTTAATGACTTCCATCCCAACTCGCGTATCATATCTGCCACACTCTCTCCCCTATTACGTGATAATACAAAACGAGCTGCCATTTTTTGCACCCTTTCGATGTCCTCCGTCAATCCCACCTGGTAAGGATCCCACACGGCGCAGCAATATTCTAACAGAGGACGAACGAGTGTAGTGTAAACTGTCTCTTTAGTGGACTTGTTGCATCTTCTACGTGTCCTGCCAATGAAACGCAACCTTTGGCTCGCCTTCCCCACAATATTATCTCTGTGGTCTTTCAAACTGAAGTTGTTCGTAATTTTAACACCCAGGTACTTAGTTGAGAGGAGGAGGAGGAGATTAGTGTTTAACGTCCCGTCGACAACGAGGTCATTAGAGACGGAGCGCAAGCTCGGGTGAGGGAAGGATGGGGAAGGAAATCGGCCGTGCCCTTTCAAAGGAACCATCCCGGCATTTGCCTGAAGCAATTTAGGGAAATCACGGAAAACCTAAATCAGGATGGCCGGAGACGGGATTGTACCGTCGTCCTCCCGAATGCGAGTCCAGTGTGCTAACCACTGCGCCACCTCGCTCGGTGTACTTAGTTGAATTGACAGCCTTGAGAATTGTACTATTTATCGAGTAATCGAATTCCAACGGATTTCTTTTGGAACTCATGTGGATCACCTCACACTTTTCGTTATTTAGCGTCAACTGCCACCTGCCACACCATAGAGCAATCTTTTCTAAATCGCTTTGCAACTGATACTGGTCTTCGGATGACCTCACTAGACGGTAAATTACAGCATCATCTGCCTAACCTAAGAGAACTGCTCAGATTGTCACCCAGGTCATTTATATAGATCAGGAACAGCAGAGGTCCCAGGACGCTTCCCTGGGGAACATCTGATATCACTTCAGTTTTACTCGATGATTTGCCGTCTATTACTACGAACTGCGACCTTCCTGACAGGAAATCACGAATCCCGTCGCACAACTGACACGATACCCCATAGGCCCGCAGCTTCATTAGAAGTCGCTTGTGGGGAACGGTAAAAGCTTTCCGGAAATCTAGGAATACGGAATCAACTTGAGATCCCCTGCTGATAGCGGCCATTACTTCGAGTTAGTAAAGAGCTAGCTGCGTTGCACAAGAACGATGTTTTCTGAAACCATGCTGATTACGTATCAATAGATCGTTCCCTTCGAGGTGATTCATAATGTTTGAACACAGTATATGCTCCAAAACCCTACTGCAAACGCCAATAAATAGTAATGGAACTGTGTCATCAAAAACTGATTTTGCTAAAATATCCGCCTTGTTTTTGTTCCCTAGCATAAACTGTACTCATGCATATTAATTCAAAAACTATAACTAATGCGCGGGTGTGGAACAGTGTACTACTAATGCACCAAGTGTGAAAATCATCCCCTGATACTTACGCGAGAGCCAAAATTTGCAATATAATTTTTCAACCAACATTTGTATATGTGGTGTCACCGCCAGACACCACACTTGCTACGTGGTAGCCTTTAAATCGCCCGCGGTCCGTTAGTATACGTCGGACCCGCGTGTCGCCATTATCAGTGATTGCAGACCGAGCGCCGCCACACGGCAGGTCTAGTCTAGAGAGACTCCCTAGCACTCGCCCCAGTTGTACAGCCGACTTTCCTAGCGATGGTTGACTGTCTCCATACGCTCTCATTTGCCGAGACGACAGTTTAGCATAGTCGTCAGCTACGTCATTTGCTACGACCTAGCAAGGCGCCATATTCAGTTACTATTCTAAACAGATAATATTGTGAAACATGTACCGTGAAGAGCGCCGTTCATCATTAATGGATTAAAGTTAAGTATCGAACCAATTACGTCCGCTCTCTGAATTCTAATTCCTTGTCATGTTCCAGACCTCACGTCAGTATAGTTCTTCCCTCCTGACGTTAGCCTGCGTGAGCTAAAACGCGTGCATTTCGGCCTCCTCTAGTAACATGGTGTTGGCTTTTCAGCCAACCCAACAGTATATGCACATTCGTGTGAACGCTTCAACCGCACTTCTTATTTATCGCCCCGTCGCAAGTTCAAAAATGGTTCAAATGGCTCTGAGCACTATGGGCCTTTACTTCTGTGGTCATCAGTGCCCTAGAACTTAGAACTACTTAAACCTAACTAACCTAAGGACATCACACACATCCATGCCCGAGGCAGGATTCGAACGTGCGACCGTAGCGGTCGCGCGGTTCCAGACTGTAGCGCCTAGAACCGCACGGCCACCCCAGACGGCCGTCGCAAGTCGACGTGAAAAAATGTACACTCCTGGAAATTGAAATAAGAACACCGTGAATTCATTGTCCCAGGAAGGGGAAACTTTATTGACACATTCCTGGGGTCAGATACATCACATGATCACACTGACAGAACCACAGGCACATAGACACAGGCAACAGAGCATGCACAATGTCGGCACTAGTACAGTGTATATCCACCTTTCGCAGCAATGCAGGCTGCTATTCTCCCATGGAGACAATCGTAGAGATGCTGGATGTAGTCCTGTGGAAAGGCTTGCCATGCCATTTGGAAATGGCGCCTCAGCTGGACCAGCGTTCGTGCTGGACGTGCAGACCGCGTGAGACGACGCTTCATCCAGTCCCAAACATGCTCAATGGGGGACACCTTCTAGAGCACGTTGGGTGGCACGGGATACATGCGGACGTGCATTGTCCTGTTGGAACAGCAAGTTCCCTTGCCGGTCTAGGAATGGTAGAACGATGGGTTCGATGACGGTTTGGATGTACCGTGCACTATTCAGTGTCCCCTCGACGATCACTAGTGGTGTACGGCCAGTGTAGGAGATCGCTCCCCACACCATGATGCCGGGTGTTGACCCTGTGTGCCTCGGTTGTATGCAGTCCTGATTGTGGCGCTCACCTGCACGGCGCCAAACACACATACGACCATCATTGGCACCAAGGCAGAAGCGACTCTCATCGCTGAAGACGACACGTCTCCATTCGTCCCTCCATTCACGCCTGTCGCGACACCACTGGAGGCGGGCTGCACGATGTTGGGGCGTGAGCGGAAGACGGCCTAACGGTGTGCGGGACCGTAGCCCAGCTTCATGGAGACGGTTGCGAATGGTCCTCGCCGATACCCCAGGAGCAACAGTGTCCCTAATTTGCTGGGAAGTGGCGGTGCGGTCCCCTACGGCACTGCGTAAGATCCTACGGTCTTGGCGTGCATCCGTGCGTCGCTGCGGTCCGGTCCCAGGTCGACGGGCACGTGCACCTTCCGCCGACCACTGGCGACAACATCGATGTACTGTGGAGACCTCACGCCCCACGTGTTGAGCAATTCGGCGGTACGTCCACCCGGCCTCCCGCATGCCCACTATACGCCCTCGCTCAAAGTCCGTCAACTGCACATACGGTTCACGTCCACGCTGTCGCGGCATGCTACCAGTGTTAAAGACTGCGATGGAGCTCCGTATGCCACGGCAAACTGGCTGACACTGACGGCGGCGGTGCACAGATGCTGCGCAGCTAGCGGCATTCGACGGCCAACACCGCGGTTCCTGATATGTCCGCTGTGCCGTGCGTGTGATCATTGCTTGTACAGCCCTCTCGCAGTGTCTGGAGCAAGTATGGTGGTTCTGACAACCCGGTGTCAATGTGTTCTTTTTTCCATTTCCAGGAGTGTATATGTGTCTCTGGCCAATATTGAATAACTGAATGCTGCTAGCGGACAGGATGAAGCCATTTATGCTGGAAACCACAATGATGATAACCAGCTCGTGCCAGCACCGTATGCCGGCGATCGTTCGTAACGCCGCCGCCGCAAGGGCTCGAACTGACGGCAAGACGGAGCATCCCGTCGGCCGTGCCGTTGCGGACAGGCGCTGTCCGCTCGCGCTTTATGGAAGCGCCATCTGCCGGCCGGGCCACGGCGCCAGCGGCCGCGCAAAATGTGTAAATCTGTCAATTTCTATACGCCAGCGGGCGCCGCTTACCGGGCGCAGCCGGGCGGCGGCTAGCGTGGCCGCGGTGGCGCACAGTGGCCGGAGCGCAGTCGCTTTGATCTGCAGCCGATCGTCTGCGGGTGCGGTGCGGTGCGGTGCGCTCTGGAAGGCGGCTCCCGCGACGCCATGACGCGTGGGCGGCCTTGACGGGGCACACTCCGCACTGCTAACGCCTGCCGCGCTGACCTGCCAGAGGCCGGCACCGAGGGAGCTGCGCATACCTTCCTCTCTTTCTACTGGCAAGTTTGATGGGCCGCTCACCTCTCCTGTGCCAACCTCTTCATCTCACAGCAACACCTGAATTACTTAGGAGGTATCTAGAACTACACTGAAAAGCCAAAGAAACAGGTGCAGTTTCCCAATCTACATCTACAGGGTGTTTTAAAAATGACCGGTATATTTGAAACGGCAATAAAAACTAAACGAGCAGCGATAGAAACACACCGTTTGTTGCAATATGCTTGGGACAACAGTACATTTTCAGGCGGACAAACTTTCGAAATTACAGTAGTTACAATTATCAACAACAGATGTCGCTTCAAGTGATGTGAAAGATATAGAACACAACGCAGTCTGTGGGTGCGCCATTCTGTACGTCGTCTTTCTGCTGTAAGCGTGTGCTGTTCACAATGTGCAAGTGTGCTGTGGACAACATGGTTTATTCCTTAGAACAGAGGATTTTTCTGGTGTTGGAATTCCACCGCCTAGAACACAGTGTTGTTGCAACAAGACGAAGTTTTCAACGGAGGTTTAATGTAACCAAAGGACCGAAAAGCGATACAATAAAGGATCTGTTTGAAAAATTTCAATGGACTGGGAACGTGACGGATGAACGTGCTGGAAAGGTAGGGCGACCACGTACGGCAACCACAGAGGGCAACGCGCAGCTAGTGCAGCAGGTGATCCGACAGCGGCCTCGGGTTTCCGTTCGCCGTGTTGCAGCTGCGGTCCAAATGACGCCAACGTCCACGTATCGTCTCGTGCGCCAGAGTTTACACCTCTATCCATACAAAATTCAAACGCGGCAACCCCTCAGCGCCGCTACCATTGCTGCACGAGAGACATTCGCTAACGATATAGTGCGCAGGATTGATGACGGCGATATGCTTGTGGGCAGCATTTGGTTTACTGACGAAGCTTATTTTTACCTGGACGGCTTCATCAATAAACAGAACTGGCGCATATGGGGAACCGAAAAGCCCCATGTTGCAGTCCCATCGTCCCTGCATCCTCAAAAAGTACTGGTCTGGGCCGCCATTTCTTCCAAAGGAATCATTGGCCCATTTTTCAGATCCGAAACGATTACTGCATCACGCTATCTGGACATTTTTCGTGAATTTGTGGCGGTACAAACTGCCTTAGACGACACTGCGAACACCTCGTGGTTTATGCAAGATGGTGCCCGGCCACATCGCACGGCCGACGTCTTTAATTTCCTGAATGAATATTTCGATGATCGTGTGATTGCTTTGGGCTATCCGAAACATACAGGAGGCGGCGTGGATTGGCCTCCCTATTCGCCAGACATGAACCCCTGTGACTTCTTTCTGTGGGGACACTTGAAAGACCAGGTGTACCGCCAGAATCCAGAAACAATTGAACAGCTGAAGCAGTACATCTCATCTGCATGTGAAGCCATTCCGCCAAACACGTTGTCAAAGGTTTCGGGTAATTTCATTCAGAGACTACGCCATATTATTGCTACGCATGGTGGATATGTGGAAAATATCATACTATAGAGTTTCCCAGACCGCAGCGCCATCTGTTGTTGACAATTGTAACTACTGTAATTTCGAAAGTTTGTCTGCCTGAAAATGTACTGTTGTCCCAAGCATATTGCAACAAACGGTGTATTTCTGTCGCTGCTCGTTTAGTTTTTATTGCCGTTTCAAATATACCGGTCATTTTTGAAACACCCTGTACATTTATACTCCGCAAGCCACCCAACGATGTGTGGCGGAGGGCACTTTTCGTGCCACTGTCATTACCTCCCTTTCCTGTTCCAGTCGCGTATGTTTCGCGGGAAGAACGACTACCGGCAAGCCTCCGTGCGCGCTCGAATCTCTCTAATTTTACATTCGTGATCTCCTCGGGAGGTATAAGCAGGGGGAAGCAATATATTCGATACCTCATCCAGAAACGCACCCTCTCGAAACCTGGACAGCAAGCTAGACCGCGATGCAGGGCGCCTCTCTTGAGTTTCTCCATCTTGCTCGGCTGTACAAAAGCTGATAGCTTATTGGCTGCGTGATTTGGCTATATTTGAAGTTGTGATAATTCTTCCGTAACATCCCCTCACATGCCAGTGCATACACTGTCACAATGTCAGATATAAGGAATCGACGTATAATAAGCATTAACGTCGTCACATTTGTTTGAATATAGGGATGCTAAGGTTTCGTGAGCCTTAGAATGAAATTTTACGAGCAACACTTGTAGCAAAATGAAGTAATCTTAGTAACTTCACTTTGTCTAAACAGTATCAGTTGTGGAGAACGGTTTCTGCGGAGAAAAAGTATGCGAGGGTTTCATTTGACCTGCGTTGTGTGCCGACTTTACATGAGCTACGTTGACCAACAATAAGTAACTTTGACGAGTGTCATGTTTTAGTGGCCCTGCTGATGAAACAACTGGAAACCTTAGCTGAGCATTTATGGGCTGTTTTCAAACGTAAGTATTGAAATGTATTTGTTGCGGTTCTTTTGTAGCCCTCGTTTGTTTCATTGGTTTCTCCAATATTCCGAAGGGGTCTTACTGATACTCGAAAAACAAAGTTATCCTGGAAGGGGGTCGGGACTATGAATCCCTTGCACCACTGGCAGGGGCTCAAGACGAGATGTCGTTTGGCGTCGTTGCAGGAACGGACGCGGCGATGGCGTCGGCGTCCATTGTGTTCCAGTCGAGCTTCTCAACTTCGCCGACACTACAGGGCGCTCTGCACCCCGATATGGCCCAGTTTTACACGCGAGTCCTCTCGTCACCTTGTTCCTCGGGACCATCTACTCGCTAGTGGATATAGAAGTCTGTGAAATGCGTTGACATTAAGTTCAGTTAATGGCGCAGGTGGCATTTGGGCCCTGTTATAAGCAAAAATTCCTAATTTTGACAGCAATGTCCGATATATAGTGACTGAGACCTCTCACTGTGATGTGGGACGAGTCGGTATTGCAAATGTAGTAATCCTCAGTCAAGAACAGATCTACAGCTCTTTTTGCAGTGTATGATTACTAATACTGGATGTAGTTTTCGCTACATTCCTGTGTCTCTCCAGTTACTTACGGCCGTCGAAATACTCGTGGTATGACCCATTTAGTCATTATCTACACCTACTACTACATCCACATCTACATTTTTACTCCGCAAGAAACCCAACGGTGTGTGCCGGAGGGCACTTTTCGTGCCACTGTCATTACCTCCCTTTCCTGTTCCAGTCGCGTATGGTTTGGGGGGAAGAACGACTGCCGGAAAGCCTCCGTGCGCGCTCGAATCTCTATAATTTTACATTCGTGATCTCCTCGGGAGGTATAAGCAGGGAGAAGCAATATATTCGATACCTCATCCAGAAACGCACCCTCTCGAAACCTGGACAGCAAGCTACACCGCGATGCAGAGCGCCTCTCTTGTAGAGTGTGCCACTGGAGTTTGCTAAACATCTCGGTAACACTATCACGCTTACTAAATAACCCTGCGACGAAACGCGCCTCTCTTCTTTGGATCTTCTCTATCTCCTCCGTCAACCCGATCTGGTACGGATCCCACACTGATGAGCAATACTCAAGTATAGGTCGAACGAGTGTTTTGTAAGCCACCTCCTTTGTTGATGGACTACATTTTCTAAGGACTCTCCCAATGAATCTCAACCTGGTACCCACCTTACCAACAATTAATTTTATATAATCATTCCACTTCCATTTTCTAAGGACTCCCCCAATGAATCTATGCCTGGTACCCACCTTACCAACAATTAATTTTATATAATCATTCCACTTCAAATCGTTCCACACGCATACTCCCAGATATTTTACAGAAGTAACTGCTACCAGTGTTTGTTCCGCTATCATATAATCATACAATAAAGGATCCTTCTTTCTATGTATTCGCAATACATTACATTTGTCTATGTTAAGGGTCAGTTGCCACTCCCTGCACCAAGTGCCTATCCGTTGCAGATCTTCCTGCATTTCGGTGCAGTTTTCTAATTCTGCAACTTCTCTGTATACTACAGCATCATCCGCGAAAAGCCACGTGGAACTTCCGACACTATATACTAGGTCATTTATATATATTGTGAAAAACAATGGTCCCATAATATCGTGTATGGCTCCCACTAGCATCCAGAAGTGCCGCAAGGCGAAGTGGCATAGACTCGAATAATGTCTGAAGTAGTGCTGGAGGGAACTGACACCGTGAATCCACCAGGGCTGTCCATAAATCCGTAAGAGTACGATGGGGTGGAGATCTCTTCTGAACAGCATGTTGCAAGACATTCCCGATCTGCTCAATAATGTTCATGTCTGGGGAGTTCGGTGGCCAGCGGAAGTGTTTAAACTCAGAAGAGAGTTCCTCGAGCCATCCTGAAGCAATTCTGGACGTATCGGGTGTCGCATTGTCCTGCTGGAATCGCTCAAGTCCGTCGGAATGCATAATGGGCATAAAAGGATGCAGACGATCAGACAGGATGCTTACGTACGTGTCACCTGTGAGAGTAGTATCTAGACGTATCAGGGGTCCCATATCACTCCAACTGCAAACGTCCCACACCATCGCAGGGCCTCCACCATCCTGAATAGTCCCTTGCTGACACGCAGGGTCCATGGGGTCATGAGATTGTCTCCATACACGTACATGGCCATCCGCTCGATACAACTTGAAACGAGACTCGTCCGACCAGGCAATATGTATCCAGTTATAAGCAGCCCAATGTCGGTGTTGATGGGCCCAGGGGAGGCGTAAAGGTTTGTGTTATGCAGTCACCAAGGCTACACCAGTGGGCCTTCGGCTACGAAAGCCCATATCGATAGTATTTTGTCAAATGGTTCACACGCTGACACTTGTTGATGGCCCAGCAATGAAATCTGCAGCAAATTGCGGAAGGGTTGCGCTTCTGTCACGCGGAACAGCGATGTCGTAGATTTGATGTTTTACCGGGCTCGTGATATTCACGGTACACTCGTCAAATGGTCGTACGGGGAAATCTCCACTTCATTTCTACCTCGGAGATGCTGCCTTCCATCGCTCGTGCACGGACTATTACACCAAGTTCAAAATGACTTAATTCGTGATACCATGCCATTGTAGCTGCAGTAATTGATCTAACGACTGCCCCAGATGCTTGTTGTCTCACATAGGCTTTGCCGACTGCGGCGCCGTATTCTGCCTGTTTACGTATCTCTATACCAGTTTCTTTGGAGCCCCAGTGCACACCTACACATAGACTCCGCAAGCCACTGTTCGGTGCGTGACGGAGGGTACCCTGTACCACTACAAGTCATTTTCATTCATATTACTCAAACAAAAAGAGCGACGGAAAAAAAACTGTCTATGTGGTGGCCCATGAGAAGAATGTAAAAGAAAACTGACGACGTCTTAGATGACGATCAGTTTGGATTTCGGAAAGGTACAAGCACCAGACAGGCAGTTCCGACGTTGCCGTTGATAATGGAAGCAAGACTGAAGAAAAATCAGGACACGTTCAGCAGGATTTGTCGACCCGGAAAAAGAGTTCGACAACGCCAGATGCTACAAGTTGTTCGAAACTCGGCGAAAAATAAAGATAAGCTATAGGGTTAGATGGGCATCATACAATATATACAAGAGCCAGTAGAGAACAATAAGCGTAGAAGACTAAAAACTAAGTGCTCGAATTAAAAAGTGTGTAAGACAGGGATGTAATCTTTCGCCCCTACTGTTCAATCTATACGTCGAAGAAGAAATGACGCAAATAAAACAAAGACTCAAGAGTGAAATTATAATAAAAGGTGAAACGATATCAATGATAAGATTCACTGATGGCATTGCTATCCTCACTGAAAGAGAAGAAGAATTACAGGATCTGCCGAATGGGATGAACAGATTGATGAGTACTGAATATGAATTGAAAGTAAATCGAAGTAAGACGAAAGTAATGAGTAGTAGCAGAAATGAGAACAGCGAGAAATCTAAAATCAGAGTTGGTGATCACAAAGTAGTTGAAGTTTCGAAATTCTGCTACTTAGGCAGCAAGATAAGCTGTGACGGACGGAGCAAGGTAGACATCAAAAGCAGACTAGCACTGGAAAAAAAGGCATTTCTGGTCAAGAGAATTCCGCTACTGTCAAACAGACGCCTTAATCTGAAGAGGAAATTTCTGAGACTGTACGCCTGAAGCACAGCATTGTATAGCAGTGAAACATGGACTGTGGGAAAACCGGAGCGGAAGAGAATCGAAGCATTTGAGATGTAGTGCAACAGAATGATGTTGAAAATTATGTGGACTGGTAATGTAAGCATTGAGGAGGTTCTCCGGAGAATCGGAGAGGAAAGGAACATTTGGAAACCCTGACAAGAAGAAGGGACAGAATGGTAGGACATCTGTTAAGACATCACGGAATAACTTCAATGGTACTAGAAGGAACTGCAAAGGATTAAAACTGTAGAGAAAGACAGAGATTGGAGTACATTCAGCAAATAATTGAGGACATAGACTGCAAGCCCTACTATGAGATGAAGAGGTTGGCACAGGAGAAGAATTCGTGGCGGGCCGCATCAAACCAGTCAGAAGACAGATGACTGAAAAAGAAATTAGTTCACCCCAATTTCTCACATTCTACCTGTGTTGTCGTTAACGCGAAAGGTATGTTGGTGGCAGGAGAATCGTTCTGCAGTCACGTTCAAGTACCCGTTATCTAAATTTTTCTCGATAGTGTTACTCGAAAAAAACGTCACCATCCTTCCAAATATTCCCATTTGAGTTTTTGAAGCATGCCGGCCGCTGTGGCCAAGCAGTTCTAGGCGCTTCAGTCCGGAACTGCGCTGCTGCTAGGGTCTCAGGTTCGAATCCTTCCTCGGGCACGGATGTGTATGATGTCCTTAGGTTAGTCAGGTTTAAGTAGTTCTAAGTCTAGGGGACTGATGACCTCAGATGTTAAGTCCCATACTGCTCAGAGCCATTTGAACCATTTTGAAGCACCTCCAAAGACTTGCGTGTTGTTCAATCCTACCGTAGGAAAACCAGCAGATCACCTCTGAACTGCTTCGATGTCCGACCTAGTGCGGATCCCAAATACCCAGGCAGTACTCAGGGACAGGTCGCACAAACGTCATATATGCCCTCTCCGTTGCAGATGAACCACGCTTTCTCGAAATTCTCCCAATATACCGAAGTCGACCATTCAGCTTCCGCAATCCTCACATACTTGCTCCACTTCACATTGCTTTGCAACGATATGCCCAAATATTTGAACGACGTGACTGTGTAAAGCAAAACACTGCTAATGCTGTACCCAAACATTACAGGATTGGTTGCAAGCTTACTACTTTCTTTTATAATCTGGACTGTAATAAAAATGGCAAGGTACTGTTAATCAGCACACAGGAGAAGCTGTGATCTAAATAACTATAGATTTATTCAATCATAAAATAACAAGACAAAAAAATGACTAAAGAAACGACACACAAACATCTTTATTTGACAAACGATTTCAATAACATGGGGACTGTGGTAGACAAAGTGATCAGCTGGGGATCGACACACGACACCAACTAGAACACTAGAACACTAGTTCTGACTTCATACTCGTGAATCCGTGGTATGGCACAACTACCCCACTGTCAAGTAACTATACTATACCATTCCAAAAAAGAAAAATATGCTTCGAAAGAACAGGGTTCTGAGAAACATATATTGGAGCCCTACGCCGTAGCATCTACATCTGCATGGATACTCTGCAAATAACATTTAAGTGCTTGTCAGAGGGTTCATCGAACAAGCTCCACAATTCTCTATTATTCCAATCTCGTATAGCACGCGGAAAGGAGTGTAAGTAGGCTGTTTAGGTTTTCTTATTGGTAACGCCACGTAGCGCTCTGTATGAAAATCACTGGCTGTGCTTTGTGCAATCTGTGGCTAGTTTGCATTGTTGTCTGCCATTGTAGTGTTGGGCAGCTGGATGTGAACAGCGCGTAGCGTTGCGCAGTTGGAGGTGAGCCACCAGCAGTGGTGGATGTGGGGAGAGAAATGGCGGAGTTTTGAAATTTGTAAGACTGGATGTCATGAACTGCTATATGTACTATGGCTTTTGATGACTATTAAGGTAAATACATTGTTTGTTCTCTATCAAAATCTTTCATTTGCTTCATTTGCTAACTATGCCTATCAGTAGTTAGTGCCTTCCGTAGTTTGAATCTTTTATTTAGCTGGCAGTAGTGGCGCTCGCTGTTTTTCAGTAGTTCGAGTAACGAAGATTTTTGTGAGGTAAGTGATTTGTGAAAGGTATAGGTTAATGTTAGTCAGGGCCACTCTTTTGTAGGGATTATTGAAAGTTTGTAGTTTGTGTATTTAGAATAGCTTTTGTTTATTGCTAGCGCATAATTGTAGAGAGAATCTCCTTTGTAGTTGCAGTCTTTCATTGTTGTACAGTAAAACAGGTGTGGCACGCATGTAAATTTGCACCAAGTATTTCGCAGATACGCTTGCAATTAACTAGATATTATTTTCAGTGCCATGTTAATGTGTTCTCTTATTTATGCTCTTCAAATTGTGTTTTTATGTGTTGTCGTGTGAAATATTGTGACAATAATGGCGTGTGAAAAACGTAATACTAGGCTCCAAAGTAAACTGAGAAATGACAGTGAAGACGAAAGCAGTGTGTTAGCGCCACCACGTAATGAATTAACTAAAGTTCAAAGTAGTAATTTGGTAATTGTGCATAGGGAAATGGAGCGGACTGCAAGTAATGGCGTAGACAGTGAAACAATTAGTGAACAGGGAAGCATTATCGATCGATCGGTCGGCAATAGCTCGCCTCAGGAATCCGAAATGACAGGACACAATCTCGCAAATACTGTAGATTCAGGTTTTGTGTCCTCACCGTTTTCTCAAATAAGTCAAGACACATTTTCTGCTTGTCAAAATGTGAATGTTGCCGGTGCAAATTCACTGCCGAAAAGCACTGAGGAACATGTTTCAGACACCAGTGCATTGTTATTACAATTAATACAACAAATGGGACAATCACAGCAAAAGCTTCAAAAGTTAGACACAATGGAACAAAATCTTCGAAAGTTAGACACAATGGAACAAAATCAGAGACAAACACAGCAAAAGCTTCAAAAGTTAGACACAATGGAACATAATCAGAGACAATCACAGCAAAAGCTTCAAAAGTTAGACAGAATGGAGCAAAATCAGAGACAAACACAGCAAAAGCTTCAAAAGTTAGACACAATGGAACAAAATCAGAGACAAACACAGCAACAGTTAGACACAATGTAACAAAATCTTCGGAAGTTAGACACCGCACTTGAACAAACACGTGAAGATTTAACTACTGAGTTACATAACATTGAATCGAAATGTCAAAAAGTCTGTAATGATGTAAAAACACAAATTTGTGAGCATTTCCAACCTATTTTTTCGCGGCGTGAAAATGCATTACAGAATCAAGAAGCAGCCATAAAAGAACTGCAAACTATTGTTCATGAAAATCATGAGACCTTGCAAGCTAAAATTGACTCAGTTGCAACTACGATTCGGTTACACATCTTGCAAGAACTCAGGAAAACTTAAAGGACACAGTAGATGCGATTTCAACACAAATGGACACTTTGAAACTTGGTTCAGAAAAACACAAAGAGGAAATAATTTCACTAACAGATAAAGTAGCCGAACTTTAAGATCAGTTCACTAACTTATCTACAAAGGTAGATGATGATCTGAATGACACAAGACCTGTAGCCATCACTGACACAGAAGAGTATGAACAAATTAAGAAATTCAAACGAAATCAGAGTCAAATTAATACGCAACACAAAAGAGAAATCCGGGAAGTACAAGATCAGTTGGCACACGTAATACAAGAATTACATATTTCAGAGGACACTCGCGCTCCAGTACGGGAAGAGGGAACAACCACAAAATAATAACACAGGACACCTCGGAAATTATGAAAGAAATTGGCAAGGCGCATTGGATTTTGAGATGGAACCGCTGAAACGAAGTAACAATGAGCGATGTGCGACTCGCCGACACGATGATTTTGACTATAAGCTGTTCATTACTACACGTAAATTCTAAACATTTAAGAATTCTGACAACGACATTCATCCACAAGCATGGCTTCATCAATTCTCTCATTGTTTTCCTCTCAACTGGTCATTGGAGCACACGTTAGAATTTATGTGTGGCTACTTGGAGAATGAACCAGCTGTAAGAATGCGATGGGTCATTCACGATTGTCACAGTGAAGGAGAATTTTATCATGCCTTCCTCTCAGCGTATTGGTCTCAAGCTACACAAGACCGAGTAAAACATAGCATCATAATGATGAAACGTTTCGAACAATCTGAATTTTCCAGTCCTATGAAATATTTTGAAGACATGTTGCATAAGAATCAGTATCTTTCAAACCCATACAGCCCCTCAGAACTCATCCGCATTTGCTTAATCAAACTGCCTGAACATTTACGACATATTATTTTAGCAGGACGTTGCAAAGACGACATTGAAGCTCTTCAGGGACTGTTACAAGAACTGGAAATGGACAGTGATAATCGCAGAACGCGAAAACAGGAGCACAACAATTACAGGTCACATCTGTCACAATTCTGCGATGACAGAAATAATACACGACAAGGCTATTCTTACAACGTAAATCGTGACCAAAACAGACACCACCCGTATGACAACCGTTGGCAGAGTAGTAACAATTACAGGGAAAGATCACCTCTCCGCAGTAATGACTATCACAGAGACAATCAGAGAAACAGACAATATGGGAACCAAAATAATTATTATCAAGGGAGACAGAATAACTTTAGATGCAACGGTCCAGCGCGCAGTTACGATTCAGGGAGAAATTCTCCACCACGTGACCAACAAGAAAGAAACTATGGAATCTACCGACATGACAGACGATATGATCGTAACGACAGACCTGAATTGCATCAGAACTGGCGGGATTCAAACAGAGCAGGGCCCTCTCGACAAGGTGAATTTGTAGAAGTTAGGTCTCCAAATCCCAATAACGACTCGCGTCAACAAAGACTCAATAGGCAATGACTCATACCGCTGGCAGCCACAAAACGTACTTATGAAACTGACGACGCAGCTGCCGTAGCCAGTAATTACGTAAAAATGGAAGACATTAGGGACATCTTACTCCAGGAACATGACGTAAAACATAACAACATTGCATATCCTGTGATTCACATTACTGTAAATGACGTAAAATTTACGGCAGTACTTGACTCTGGCAGTCCCATTTCAGTAATTAGTGAAACAGCTTTTAGCAAATGCAACAAATCGAACGATTGCCCCACACTTCTATTACGTAAGATTAAATTACAAGGTGCAATCATTGGAAAAAGTGTAGATGTACGCCAACAAACCAACTTAGAATTCTTTTGTCAAAGCCACAGCTTCTCTATGAACTTTCTTATTGTTCCATTATTGTCGACGGAAATTATACTGGGAGTAGACTTTTTGAATGAATACAAAGAAATCTTAAACTTTCACGATGCTGAAATAAGTTTAGAGAAAGAAGGTAAGTCAATAGCTTTGAAATTTGAAGATTGGCTCTCAAACCACGACAAGGAAATTAATCGGCTTTACCTTCTGTTAGACAACAGTTCGGAATTTTCTACAGAACTAGACACTAACAATCACTCTGCAAGTACTGACAGGGATGATATCGACGGCATATTTGAAACTAATGAGTTAATTCGGAATAAAATTCAAACAATTGAGAATTGTAATGACACTGATAGGCAGGACCTTTTTGAGATTTTAAAAGCACATTCCACAGTTTTTACTCACAAAACAGGAACAATCAAGGGATTTCAATACCAATTTCGTGTTCGTGAGCATACTAAATTTTGTGTTAGACCATACGTAATTCCAGCACAGTATAGGGACTGTGTTAGAACAGAAATACAATCTATGCTTGACGAGGGCATTAATGAGTCTGCAGTAAGCTCATACAACAATCCATTACATGTTGTTGAGAAGAAAAATGGATCGATCAGGCTTGTCTTAGATTCGAGACAAATCAATACTATCATTATTCCTGAAACAGACAGGCCGCAAACGTTGGAAGAACTTCTTCAAAATTTTAATGGTGTAAAAGTGTTGTCTTCCATTGATCTCAGATCCAGCTTTTATCAGATCGAACTTCATCCAGAATGTAGAAAATACACAGCTTTCCTTTGTTTCGGCGTTTGTTATCAGTTTCGGAAACTTCCTTTTGTTTTGAACATTTCTTCGGCAGCATTCATTCGCGGGCTAAATTCCATATTACCTGAGTTCTTAAAACGTCACATCACCTTATATGTGGACGATATTCTAATAGCAGAAGCTTCATGGGAACAACATAATCGCATCCTCAACAGTTTGTTACGTATTTTTGCAGAATTTGGAATTACAGTTAACTTGGGAAAGTCTGAATTCGGTAGGTCAAAGGTGAGGTTTTTGGGACATATTATTTCTTCTGAAGGCATTCAGCCGGATCCTGAAAAGTTCGAAGCAATCAGAGCCATTCCAGTTCCATCCACAAAAAAACAAGTCCGCAGTTTTCTAGGTCTCGTAAATTTTTACCGTCGTTTTCTGAATATGCAAATTCTTGTTACACCAAAACTTTGTTCTCTCACTGGAAAAAATACTATTTGGAACTGGGACGAACAAGCACAGTTGGAATTCAATTCTTTGAAAGAATCGCTACTTAACGCGCCAATACTAGCTCATCCAGATCTGTCACAAGATTTCTGCCTTAGCACGGATTGTTCTAAAGTCGGTCTTGGTGCCCATTTATGTCAAGAATCCATAGAAAATGACACTACCGTTCAGAAAACCATTGCTTTTGCTAGCTGAGTGCTAACAAAATCTGAAAAAAAATCATTCCGTTACTGAATTAGAAGCTTTAGCTATCGTTTGGGCATTTAACAAAGTTCGTTTCTTTCTTTCTGGTAAGCACGTAAAAGTATACAGTGATCATCATGAATTACAGTTTCTTATGTCTTCAAAATTAAATCATGACAAGTTAAAACGTTGGGCATTGTTTCTGCAAGAAATCCACTTCACAATAGTCTACATTCCCGGCACCGGCTGGGCTTGAGAAAAGTAACACATAAGGAAACCTCGAGAAAAATTTTAGTATTCTTTACATTCAGAAAGTCGCCTTTGAAAACTTCATCGCCACATCTTTGAAGGACATTGCTCATGAACAAGATAAAGATCCGCTTTGGAAAGACATCAAGAGCAAATGGCATGAAAAGACACACACACAGATTCGGCATTATTATCTGGTTAGAAACAACATACTCTTCAAACGCTGCACTGTTGATGACAAGCTATGGGTACTTTGCATTCCTGACGATTTTGTTAATAAGATCATTTGGTACATTCATTTCAGCTATGCACATTTTGGTCCACGAAAATGTTATCATATTCTCTGGACGACTTGTTATTTTAACAATACGGAAAAGAAAATTCGAAGAGTCTTGTCTATTTGTAAACTTTGTCAAAAGGCGAAACCATCTACTATCTCACATCGTGCTCCGTTGTTTTCTATCATTCCTTCTAAATTAAAAGAATGTGCTGCTGTTGATCTCTTGGGAGCCCTTGTCAGAACATCGAATGGATTTTCGTACGTTCTAGTCGCTGTTGAACTTACTTCAAAATTTGTTTCTTTCACTCCGTTACGTAAAGCCACTGGACGGTCTGTATCCAACGCCTTTGTTAAAAATTTCTTACGTGAAGTAGGACACGTTAGTAAAGTCATTTCAGATAACGGACCGCAATTCAGATCTGCTGTTTGGTCACGCATGCTTCGGAATCATAAAATCAAACCTGTATTTATTTCATTGTACTCACCACATTGTAACCCCTCCGAACGGATTATGAAAGAAATCAATAAGCTTTGCAGACTTTATTGTCACAGAAAGCATAAACATTGGGACGGATATGTACACTTATTTCAAAACGTGCTGAATGAAATGCCTCATGACTCCACTGCTTTACCACCTACTCTTGTACTGAAAAGTGAAGAACCATCGAACAGAAACAGAGAGCTTGTACCTTTCCCGAATACACGTAAACTTCCACACAGAGACATAATTGATTTGGCTATTATAAATATAAAATCTGCAGCAGACAAAAGGAGAAAACTACACGGTAAAGCAAATGCAAAGAAATTATATATTGGTCAGAAAGTTCTCATTAAAGCTCATTCATTGTCACATAAGAAGAAACACTTGAGTCACAAATTCTTTCTAGTTTACAATGGACCTTACAGAATCCGACGTATACCACATGATAATTGCGTTGAAGTTGAAACTCTGCGTGCTAGGAAGAGTAAAGGTTTACACCACATTTCACATGTAAAACCGTTTATTGAAAGATAATCTGCTTGTTAACTTTGTCTTTGCCATAAAACCTTTCACTTCACATTTCTAGTATGCATTGTCAGACTTAGAAACTATTACCATGCAACAATGTTTGAAGTTAACTATCCAGTCTATAACCTAGGGAACATATTTAGACAGTATTTACGAGTGCATTGTTATAGTGTACAGACGTCACAGTGTTATTGTGTATGTACATTCTTGCTTGTTAGTTGCACGATTACGTAACGACTATAAGGCTTACATACTTAGAACATATACTGGTACTGCTAATGAGATTTTAATGCAACATTTTGGTTTACTTGAAGATACATTCTGGATTTAAAGTACTTTCTGTGAGATACCAGATGACACAGTGGTTAGTTTATGTGACAGCTACACGATTATATCACGAGGTTACTAATGAGTGACAATTTACAATGTTGCTTTTGCGCTGTATCTGTTTTATATCTGCACAGTTTTTCTGAATTATTCTGGAAAGTAAAACATGTTTTAGTAGTAACTTTTGTGGTATAGCTGCAAGGAGACAGCCTTTTCCATAGCACAACAATACGTTACAGCACAGTACTTTCTTCATCACGGCAATAAGTGTAATAAGTAAGATATCTATACGCAATGCATTTCACTTTTGTTTATCATGAGGTAAGTACACTGACTTCTGCAGCACTTAGCTTTCGGAGGACGATAACTACGAGACTTCCACAGAGTTATCTTACAACATGACGCACAGTTTAGCGCTATAGTACATGTATTTGAGTGATTAATTTTGTACTTAAAACATTTATTTTGAAAGATATTTGAAGTACAATGATACAAAGGTTTTCGCGTGATACATTTCATTCCATTGCTGTAATCTGTAACACCTGAGGGTATAATTACATTAATCCTCAGGGGGTACATGCCTACATTGTGTACTATATGTCTGGCAAGCACAAGGAGCCCTACCTAATATGGTATTTGTTTACACAAGTTTACACATCGGTACCATGTTTCTCTAACACATAATTACACAGCTATCTGATCATTTAACTGAGAGAGGGAAACTTTTTTACTACGGCAGTGACAGATGTTTACGTAATTACACCGTTGGATAACTTCGCACTTACGAAATTGTATTTTGTCTGTACTTTGTGAACTGTTCATATTTTTTCGGACCCATTGTGATATTATGAGAGCTTTGAATGATTTATTTGTTATGGGATCATGATTTTTAAAGTACGTTTGAGGCAGATGACGCTTTTGACATGAGCAAGGAATTTTTTTAGGTTTTGAAATTATTGGAGGAAGCTACGACGATTTTGAGAGCTGACTGAGGTGTCATGATATTATTACGATGACTATGTGTATTATGCTGTTGCGGTATGTGTATGATCAATAAGCTGATGCTATATGAGTTATTTGATTATGCTACATATCTGTTTGTTGTTTGTTTGTTGTGGTCTTCAGTCCTGAGACTGGTTTGATGCAGCTCTCCATGCTACTCTATCCTGTGCAAGCTTCTTCATCTCCCAGTACCTACTGCAACCTACATCCTTCTGAATCTGCTTAGTGTATTCATCTCTTGGTCTCCCCCTACGATTTTTACCCTCCACTCTGCCCTCCAATACTAAATTGGTGATCCCTTGATGCCTCAGAACATGTCCTACCAACCGATCCCTTCTTCTGGTCAAGTTGTGCCACAAACTTCTCTTCTCCCCAATCCTATTCAATACTTCCTCATTAGTTATGTGATCTACCCATCTAATCTTCAGCATTCTTCTGTAGCACCACATTTCGAACGCTTCTATTCTCTTCTTGTCCAAAGTATTTACCGTCCATGTTTCACTTCCATACATGGCTACACTCCATACAAATACTTTCAGAAATGACTTCCTGACACTTAAATCTATACTCGATGTTAACAAATTTCTCTTCTTCAGAAACGCTTTCCTTGCCATTGCCAATCTACATTTGATATCCTCTCTACTTCGAGCATCATCAGTTATTTTGCTCCCCAAATAGCAAAACTCCTTTACTACTTTAAGTGTCTCATTTCCTAATCTAATTCCCTCAGCATCACCCGACTTAATTCGACTACATTCCATTATCCTTGTTTTGCTTTTGTTGATGTTCATCTTATATCCTCCTTTCAAGACACTATCCATTCCATTCAACTGTTCTTCCAAGTCCTTTGCTGTCTCTGACAGAATTACAATGTCATCGGTGAACCTCAAAGTTTTTATTTCTTCTCCATGGATTTTAATAACTACTCCGAATTTTTCTTTTGTTTCCTTTACTGCTTGCTCAATATACAGATTGAATAACATCGGGGAGAGGCTACAACCCTGTCTTACTCCCTCCCCAACCACTGCTTCCCTTTCATGTCCCTCGACTCTTATAACTGACATCTGGTTTCTGTACAAATTGTAAATAGCTTTTCGCTCCCTGTATTTTACCCCTGCCACCTTTAGAATTTGAAAGAGAGTATTCCAGTCAACATTGTCAAAAGCTTTCTCTAAGTCTACAATGCTATAAACGTAGGTTTGTCTTTCCTTAATCTTTCTTCTAAGATAAGTCGTAAGGTCAGTATTGCCTCACGTGTCCCAGTATTTCTATGGAATCCAAACTGATCTTCCCCGAGATCGACTTCAACTAGTTTTTCCATTCGTCTGTAAAGAATTCGTGTTAGTATTTTGCAACTGTGGCTTATTAAACTGACTGTTCGGTAATTTTCACATCTGTCAACACCTACTTTCTTTGGGATTGGAATTATTATATTCTTCTTGAAGTCTGAGGGTATTTCGCCTGTTTCATACATCTTGCTCACCAGATGGTAGAGTTTTGTCAGGACTGGCTCTCTCAAGGCCGTCAGTAGTTCCAATGGAATGTTGTCTATTCCGGGGGCCTTGTTTCGACTTAGGTCTTTCAGTGCTCTGTCAAACTCTTCACGCAGTATCGTATCTCCCATTTCATAGACCCTCTATATACTCCTACCACCTTTCTGCTTTCCCTTCTTTGCTTAGAACTGGGTTTCCATTTGAGCTCTTGATGTTTATACAAGTGGTTCTCTTATCTCCAAAAGTCTCTTTAATTTTCCTGTAGGCAGTAACTATCTTCCCCCTAGTGAGATAAGCCCCTACATCCTTACATTTGTCCTCTAGCCATCCCTGTTTAGCCATTTTGCACTTCCTGTCGATCTCATTTTTGAGACGTTTGTATTCCTTTTTGCCTGCTTCATTTACTGCATTTTTATATTTTCTCCTTTCATCAATTAAATTCAATATTTCTTCTGTTACCCAAGAATTTCTACTAGCCCTCGTCCATTTACCTACTTGGTCCTCTGCTGCCTTCACTACTTCATCCCTCAAAGCTACCCATTCTTCTTCTACTGTATTTCTTTCCCCCATTCCTGTCAATTGTTCCCTTAAGCTCTCCCTGAAACTCTGTACAACCTCTGGTTCTTTCAGTTTATCCAGGTCTCATCTCCTTAAATTCCCACCTTTTTGCAGTTTCTTCAGTTTTAATCTACAGGTCATAACCAGTAGATTGTGGTCAGAGTCCACATTTGCCCCTGGAAATGTCTTACAATTTAGAACCTGGTTCCTAAATCTCTGTCTTACCATTATATAATCTATCTGATACCTTTTAGAATCTCCAGGGTTCTTCCATGTATACAACCTTCTATCATGATTCTTAAACCAAGTGTTAGCTATGATTAAGTTGTGCTCTGTGCAAAATTCTACCAGCCGGCTTCCTCTTTCATTTCTTAGCCCCAATCCATATTCACCTACTATGTTTCCTTCTCTCCCTTTTCCTACACTCGAGTTCCAGTCACCCATGACTATTAAATTTTCGTCTCCCTTCACTACCTGAATAATTTCTTTTATTTCATCATACATTTCTTCAATTTCTTCGTCATCTGCAGAGCTAGTTGGCATATAAACTTGTACTACTGTAGTAGGTGTGGGCTTCGTATCTATCTTGGCCACAATAATGCGTTCACTATGCTGTTTGTAGTAGCTTACCCACATTCCTATTTTCCTATTCATTATTAAACCTACTCCTGCATTACCCCTATTTGACTTTGTGTTTATAACCCTGTAGTCACCTGACCAGAAGTCTTGTTCCTCCTGCCACCGAACTTCACTAATTCCCACTATATCTAACTTTAACCTATCCATTTCCCTTTTTAAATTTTCTAACCTACCTGCCCGATTGAGGGATCTGACATTCCACACTCCGATCCGTAGAATGCCAGTTTTCTTTCTCCTGATAACGACGTCCTCTTGAGTAGTCCCCGCCCGGAGATCCGAATGGGGGACTATTTTACCTCCGGAATATTTTACCCAAGAGGACGCCATCATCATTTAATCATACAGTAAAGCTGCATGCCCTCGGGAAAAATTACGGCCGTAGTTTCCCCTTGCTTTCAGCCATTCGCAGTACCAGCACAGCAAGGCCGTTTGGTTATTGTTACAAGGCCAGATCAGTCAATCAACCAGACTGTTGCCCTTGCAACTACTGAAAAGGCTGCTGCCCCTCTTCAGGAACCACACGTTTGTCTGGCCTCTCAGCAGATACCCATCCGTTGTGGTTGTACCTAGGGTACGGCTATCTGTATCGCTGAGGCACGCAAGCCTCCCCACCAGCGGCAAGGTCCATCGTTCATGGGGGAAGTTCTATCTGTTATGATGAAATATTGAAGAAATGTCTACGAATAAGGTAAGGAATAATGAGTAGTGGTTAGGGACTCTGGTTTGTGAAAAAGGATGTTGGAAACCAAGAATCGTACTTTAAGAGTTATGAAATGTGCGTAAATGCGTGAATGTATCACAATGCAGGCGAAATATTGATAGGATTTTGTTTCTACACATTTGCAACACAAATTCTCGACCTGTGAAATTTTTTATATGAGACTGTCACTGTAGTGCAAACTGGTGTCGTAAATATTTCGGTAAGAAAGCCAAGTGACCTTGATGTAATGCGTCTTCATCAGCCAGCTGTGTCAGACGCCTGGAGAAAAAGCCATTAGTGTGTGCCTTTTCAGAGGCACAGGTAGAAAAAAAAGAGACCATTAACCTCGCTATAGACATTCCATTGTAGAAAGCATCGCAAATACGACACTCTCATTACATGGAAACATATCGTACTTTGTGCTACTTACTGAAATGCTTATGAATTGATGGGAAATATTCTTACATCTGCAAACCTGATTATGACAAGTGCCTTTCTACGAGAGTTGAGAGCTACTGATTTACGAAATGCCACATAGCTGTTGAATGATGTTTTTATGCTTTGGTTTGCGTAATTGCTTATTTCATTTGATATCTGTTTTCCAGCTGTGTTGCAGCATTGGTTTTATAAAATAAACTTAAATGCATTTGCTAATGTGAACACTTTCTGTCAACAGATCTATTAAATAATTATTTTCTGATCCACATTCTTCGAAAAGGAGCTCTTGGAATGGAAAGAACAATAAGGAGGGACTAATAACAGTAACTGCATATATAATATTCTTTTCAAGTACTTGGTAATTTTTTGTAATTAGTTTTTGTGGTACACCACTTTAATTACATAGACATTAAGATGTGAATGGACATTTCCCTTATCTGCATTATTGTCTTTAGTGTATTTTTTTTTTTTTTTGCTTGAGCTATGTCATGTTTAGATATAAGTTATTTCATTTGCTGCTGCTGTGTGCCAGGCATAGTGCTACTAAATTTAACTTTGTATTACTCTGTTAAGCCAGTTTTACTACTGATTTATTTTTCTTGTTGCTGCACATTGGCTCACATTAGTTGTAATGTTGCATTTTATCTGGTGATTTAGATTTACTGCTGCTTGCTTTGCAAATTGGCATTTTTCTGTCATTGCTGTTTGTGTTAATTGTTTTGTGCTGCTGCATTGCCTAATCCCTTAGTTTAGCATCTGAGTTCAGTAGATTTAAGTTAGCTTAAGATGAGGTAGGCTATATAAGAGAACGAGTTGTGATGAATTGGAAGAAATGCATTGAGAAGCTATAAGAAAATGGTTTGGCCAAAAAAGTATTTTGAAAGAGGATATGAACCAAAAAAGTGGGGTTTAGGGACAACAGGTTTAGGTAGGATATTCTTGGAAATAAATGATGAGGTAAGATAATGGAAAATAAATAATGAGGTAAGAAATATGTGAACATATAAATACAGAAAGCATGCTTGGATAGGATTTTTTTTTTTGGCGGAAACAAATGTTGAAATAAGACGAAAAATCTATGGAATGAAGTTTTGGGTTGGACTGCAGTACCAAATGTCAAACTGAAAACAAACCCTGTCCTGTATTTTTGTGTTATTACACTACGTGAATTTGTGTTTTTCCTGTCTTAATGTGTTTAGGTAATAAGAGTTATGTTGTAGAATTTTTCTGATAAGATGTTATTTTCTTTGTAAAGATGTTTAGACATTATTTATTCTGTTCTGTTTTAATGCTCATGTGTGAAGTTGATGTTTCAATAATTATTCTGATCTTTTATGTACACTCCTGGAAATTGAAATAAGAACACCGTGAATTCATTGTCCCAGGAAGGGGAAACTTTATTGACACATTCCTGGGGTCAGATACATCACATGATCACACTGACAGAACCACAGCCACATAGACACAGGCAACAGAGCATGCACAATGTCGGCACTAGTACAGTGTATATCCACCTTTCGCAGCAATGCAGGCTGCTATTCTCCCATGGAGACGATCGTAGAGATGCTGGATGTAGTCCTGTGGAACGGCTTGCCATGCCATTTCCACCTGGCGCCTCAGTTGGACCAGCGTTCGTACTGGACGTGCAGACCGCGTGAGACGACGCTTCATCCAGTCCCAAACATGCTCAATGGGGGACATATCCGGAGATCTTGCTGGCCAGGGTAGTTGACTTACACCTTCTAGAGCACGTTGGGTGGCACGGGATACATGCGGACGTGCATTGTCCTGTTGGAACAGCAAGTTCCCTTGCCGGTCTAGGAATGGTAGAACGATGGGTTCGATGACGGTTTGGATGTACCGTGCACTATTCAGTGTCCCCTCGACGATCACCAGTGGTGTACGGCCAGTGTAGGAGATCGCTCCCCACACCATGATGCCGGGTGTTGGCCCTGTGTGCTTCGGTCGTATGCAGTCCTGATTGTGGCGCTCACTTGCACGGCGCCAAACACGCATACGACCATCATTGGCACCAAGGCAGAAGCGACTCTCATCGCTGAAGACGACGCGTCTCCATTCGTCCCTCCATTCACGCCTGTCGCGACACCACTGGAGGCGGGCTGCACGATGTTGGGGCGTGAGCGGAAGACGGCCTAACGGTGTGCGGGACCGTAGCCCAGCTTCATGGAGACGGTTGCGAAGGGTCCTCGCCGATACCCCAGGAGCAACAGTGTCCCTAATTTGCTGGGAAGTGGCGGTGCGGTCCCCTACGGCACTGCGTAGGATCCTACGGTCTTGGCGTGCATCCGTGCGTCGCTGCGGTCCGGTCCCAGGTCGACGGGCACGTGCACCTTCCGCCGACCACTGGCGACAACATCGATGTACTGTGGAGACCTCACGCCCCACGTGTTGAGCAATTCGGCGGTACGTCCACCCGGTCTCCCGCATGCCCACTATACGCCCTCGCTCGAAGTCCGTCAACTGCACATACGGTTCACGTCCACGCTGTCGCGGCATGCTACCAGTGTTAAAGACTGCGATGGAGCTCCGTATGCCACGGCAAACTGGCTGACACTGACGGCGGCGGTGCACAAATGCTGCGCAGCTAGCGCCATTCGACGGCCAACACCGCGGTTCCTGGTGTGTCCGCTGTGCCGTGCGTGTGATCATTGCTTGTACAGCCCTCTCGCAGTGTCCGGAGCAAGTATGGTGGGTCTGACACACCGGTGTCAATGTGTTCTGTTTTCCATTTCCAGGAGTGTATTTACTTATGTCATAATTCCTGTAACACTGATGTATATGTTTATTTCTGTTCTTTTGTAAAGCCCCTATTACTACAAATGTTATCTGTATTATAATGTTTTTAATGATGTATTTTGTACCTTTGTTATTGTATTCTTATGTTATAAAATTGTAATTGATACCAGTTCATCAAATTAAGTAACTTGTAAGTTACATTTCACTGCACACGTTTCTGTTGGTCATAGTATATAGACAATATGTGAGAAGTAGGGACTGATAGTGTCTGCACGTGTGTTAATAATTCAGCAAGGGACTGGATAACAGCATTGCTGGTTCTAAGGACAATTCCAAAAACTTTGTGAGTGCACAAGTGGTGGTTATGGACTTGCTATATTATCTGCAAGACTCTTCAATGGTGATTGTGCACCTGCACAGTCACAACAGATGGCTGCTGGCTGTCTCTACAAGGACTACAGTGGGTCTGCATCTTTGATGATCCACCAATACCATTATTTCTATAAGGACTGCAGTGGGTCTGCACCTCTGGTAGCCCACCAATACCATAATCTCTACCAGGACTACAGTGGGTTTGCTCTGTGATGACCTACCTACCAATACTTTTCAAAATTTCGACTGACTCTGCTGTGGGTTTGCTCTGTTGTGGACCAGTACCTGTCTGCATGTCAAGAGTCAGCACTGTCTTTCCGTTGGAAGGACAACACTACTTCTTCCATATTGCATGGAAATCCACTACTTCCGTGTGCATTTTCTTTTACTGCTCAGACTTTGAGAAAAAAAAACACTGCAGTTTTACTGTGATGGATGATCAGGACTGTCTTTATAGACTGTGAGAAAATTTTAGCTTTTGACCAACATTGTATCAATAAATGTGTGCATTTGATTTCTTTGTTATTCTAATTGTGAAAAAAAATTTAACAAGTATGTATTGGCCAGTACCCAAAAAAATTTCTAAAATTTTTTTGTGGGGAGATTGAGGGCTATGTAAGTAGGCTGTTTAGGTTTTCTTATTGGTAACGCCACGTAGCGCTCTGTATGAAAATTACTGGCTGTGCTGTGTGCAATCTGTGGCTAGTTTGCATTGTTGTCTGCCATTGTAGTGTTGGGCAGCTGGATGTGAACAGCGCGTAGCGTTGCGCAGTTGGAGGTGAGCCACCAGCAGTGGTGGATGTGGGGAGAGAAATGGTGGAGTTTTGAAATTTGTAAGACTGGATGTCATGAATTGCTATATGTACTATGGCTTTTGATGACTATTAAGGTAAATACATTGTTTGTTCTCTATCAAAATCTTTCATTTGCTAACTATGCCTATCAGTAGGTAGTGCCTTCCGTAGTTTGAATCTTTTATTTAGCTGGCAGTAGTGGCGCTCGCTGTACTGCAGTAGTTCGAGTAACGAAGATTTTTGTGAGGTAAGTGATTTGTGAAAGGTATAGGTTAATGTTTGTCAGGGCCACTCTTTTGTAGGGATTATTGAAAGTCAGATTGCGTTGCGCTAAAAATATTGTGTGTCAGTTTAAACACAGTCATGTATAATTGCTCTAAGGGGATGTTTCAGGAGGAACACCTATATCTTTCCGTAAGAGCTCTGATTTCCCTTATTTTATCGTGGTGATCGTTTCTCCCTATGTAGGTCGGTGTCAACAAAATATTTTCGCATTCGGAGGAGAAAGTTGGTTATTATAATTTCGTGAGAAGATTACATCGCAACGAAAAACGCCTTTGTTGTAATGATGTCCAGCCCAAATCCTGTATCATTTCTGTAACACTCTCTCCCTTATTTAGAGATACTGCAAAACGTGCTGCCTTTCTTTGAACTTTTTCGATGTACTCCGTTAGTCCTATCTGGTAAGGATCCCATACTGCTAAGCAGTATTCTGAAAGAGGGCGGACAAGCGTAGTGTAGGCAGTCTCCTTAGTAGGTCTGTTACATTTTGTAAGTGTGCTACCAATAAAGCGCAGTCTTTGGTTAGCCTTGCGTACAACGTTCTCTATGTGTTCCTACCAATTTAAGTTGTAATACCTAGGTACTTAGTTGAATTTATGGCTTTTAGATTAGACTGATTTATCGTGTAACCGAAGTTTAACGAGTTCCTTTTAGCACTCATGTGGATGACCTCACACTTATTTACGGTTAGCTGCCAATGTTCGCACCATTCAGATTTTTTTTCTAAATAGTTTTGCAGTTTGTATTGATCTTCTGATGACTTTACTAGTCGATGAACGACAGCGTCATCTGCAAAAACAACCGAAGACGGCTGCTCAGATTGTCTACAAAATCGTTTATATAGATAAGGAACAGCAAAGGGCCTATAACACTACCTTGGGGAACGCCAGAAATCACTTCTGTTTTACTCGATGACTTTCCGTCAATTACTACGAACTGTGACCTCTGACAGAAAGTCACAAATCCAGTCACGTAACCGAGACGATATTCCATAAACGCGCAATTTTACTACGAGTCTCTTGTGTGGTGCCCGCATCTCGTGGTCGTGCGGTAGCGTTCTCGCTTCCCACGCCCGGGTTCCCGCGTTCGATTCCCGGCGGGGTCAGGGATTTTCTCTGCCTCGTGATGGCTGGGTGTTGTGTGCTGTCCTTAGGTTAGTTAGGTTTAAGTAGTTCTAAGTTCTAGGGGACTGATTACCACCGATGTTAAGTCCCTTAGTGCTCAGAGCCATTTGAATCTTGTGTGATACAGTGTCAAAAGCATTCCGGAAATCCAGATATATGGAATCTATCTGAAATCCCTTGTCAATAGCACTCAACACTTCCTGTGAATAAAGAGATAGTTGTGTTTCACAGGAACGATGTTTCCTAAACCCCTGTTGTCTATGTGTCAATAGACCGTTTTCTTCGAGGTAATTCATAATGTTCGAACACAATATATGTTCCAAAATCCTGCTGCATATCGACGTTAACGAGATGGGCGTGTAATTTAGTGGATTACTCCTACTACCTTTCTTGAGTATTGGTGTCACCTGTGCAACTTTCCACTCTTTGGGTACGGATCTTTCGTCGAGCGAACGCTTGTATATGATTGTTAAGTATGGAGCTAATGCATCAGCATATTACGACGGGAATCTAATTGGTATACAGTGTGGACCAGAAGACTTGCTTTTATTAACTGATTTAAGTTGGTTCACTACTCCGAGGATATTTACCTCTACGTTACTCATGTTGGCAGCTGTTCTTGATTCGAGTTATGGAATATTTACTTCGCCTCTTTTTGTGAAGGCATTTCGGAAGGCTGTGTTTAGTAACTCTGCTTTGGCAGCACTGTCTTCCCTAGTATCTCCATTGCTAACGCGCAGAGAAGGCATTGATTGTTTCTTGCCGCTAACATACTTCACATACAACCAGAATCTCTTTGGATTTTCTGTCAGGTTTCGAGACAGTGTTTCGTTGTCGAAACTGTTATAAGCATCTCGCATTGATTTTCGCGCTAAATTTTGAGCTTCTGTAAAAGATCGCCTGCCTTGCGTCCGTTTAAATTTGGCGTGTTTGTTTCGTTTTTTCTGTAACAGTGTTCTAACCCGTTTTGTGTACCAGGGGAGATCAGCTCCGTCGTTTGTTAATTTATTTGGTGTAAATCTCTCAATTGCTATCGGTACTATTTCTTTAAATTCAAGCCACCTTTTTTGTATAGGTATATTTTTCGCTTATTTTACGAGGATTTGGGGATTACAACATTCAATCTCGCTACGACAACCCTGTGTTCACTATTCCCTGAATCGGTTTTGATGCTCGTTAGCAGCTAATACTTTAACCGTCCTGCTGGTCAGGACGGCACACCACGATGCGTTCGGCGACTGAAGTCATGGACGGCCTCAATCTGTTATTAATGGCGCGCGCCCTAAAAATGCGAGTACGCGGTCTCGCGTTCGGTTAATTCGGAACGCAGGTACTTACCAATGAGCCTCTGAAACCCGGTGGATTCCATTGTGCAGGTGGACTCAGTCCCACGACTATGCGTGACGGAATATGTCAAATGTTTAGACGGCCGACTCGAGACAAATAAGTACACCCACGCATCAGTCGTTGTGTGCGTGATGCTAGAAGCAGTACCTCTGACGGTTCAGAAGGTGACTGGCACAGGCCCTAAGCGGCACACTAGCAAAGGACACAAGTCTCACCGTTTAGGTAGAGACCTGCAGTTCTTTACTAGTGAAGCGGCAGTGCAAGATTGATCTTCTCTTTCTGTCCGCTTTCCTCCTCAGCTCGGTTCCTTCATCTTCGGATCAAATCAAATTCACCATCATCTGCGACCAGCTTTGCGAAAGAAGCGGCGACACTTTCTGCACAACCCATCCATTATTTTGCACGACAATGTGCGGGCGCATACAGCGCAAGCTGTGGCTGCTCTGTTCGGTCGATGGGACTGGGAAGTACTGTACCATCCACCGTACTCTTCGGACTTAAGTCCTTGTGACTTTGATTTGATTCCGAAGATGAAGGAACCACTTCGTGGCATTCGCTTCAGAATTGTTCCAGAGATTCGACAGGCCGTAGACCGCTCCATTCGCACCATCAACAGAACAGGCTCTGCTAACGGTATACTACGCCTTCCATATAGCTGGCAACGGGTTCTACACAACGCTGGTGACTGCTTTGAAGGACAGTAACAGGTGCAAACACGTAACTCCTTTGGATCGGTTATGAATAAATAGTTGCCACTATTTAAGTTCCGACCCTCGTATGCATGAGCACTAGCTTTATATTTTAACGGTATGCAGCGTCTGGCAGCGTTATATATTTTAATTGTTTTACTTCCAACTACGCGACAGATAAGGTATTTTTCTTACTTTCCGTAATATTACTTCACTCTCTAGACATAACTGTTGCTTTGGCAGACCGTTCGCTCTAGACTTGTTTATTCAAATTTAAACCCCTAATATTGAAGTAGTTATATACAGAGTGTTTCAAAAATGACCGGTATATTTGAAACGGCAATAAAAACTAAACGAGCAGCGATAGAAATACACCGTTTGTTGCAATATGCTTGGGACAGCAGTACATTTTCAGGCGGACAAACTTTCGAAATTACAGTAGTTACAATTGTCAACAACAGATGGCGCTGCAAGTGATGTGAAAGATATAGAAGACAACGCAGTCTGTGGGCGCGCCATTCTGTACGTCGTCTTTCTGCTGTAAGCGTGTGCTGTTCACAACGTGCAAGTGTGCTGTAGACAACATGGTTTATTCCTTAGAACAGAGGATTTTTCTGGTGTTGGAATTCCACCGCCTAGAACACAGTGTTGTTGCAACAAGACGAAGTTTTCAACGGACGTTTAATGTAACCAAAGGACCGAAAAGCGATACAATAAAGGATCTGTTTGAAAAATTTCAACGGACTGGGAACGTGACGGATGGACGTGCTGGAAAGGTAGGGCGACCGCGTACGGCAACCACAGAGAGCAACGCGCAGCTAGTGCAGCAGGTGATCCGACAGCGGCCTCGGGTTTCCGTTCGCCGTGTTGCAGCTGCGGTCCAAATGACGCCAACGTCCACGTATCGTCTCATGCGCCAGAGTTTACACCTCTATCCATACAAAATTCAAACGCGGCAACCCCTCAGCGCCGCTACCATTGCTGCACGAGAGACATTCGCTAACGATATAGTGCACAGGATTGATGACGGCGACATGCATGTGGGCAGCATTTGGTTTACTGACGAAGCTTATTTTTACCTGGACGGCTTCGTCAATAAACAGAACTGGCGCATATGGGGAACCGAAAAGCCCCATGTTGCAGTCTCATCATCCCTGCATCCTCAAAAAGTACTGGTCTGGGCCGCCATTTCTTCCAAAGGAATCATTGGCCCATTTTTCAGATCCGAAACGATTACTGCATCACGCTATCTGGACATTCTTCGTGAATTTGTGGCGGTACAAACTGCCTTAGACGACACTGCGAACACCTCGTGGTTTATGCAAGATGGTGCCCGGCCACATCGCACGGCCGACGTCTTTAATTTCCTGAATGAATATTTCGATGATCGTGTGATTGCTTTGGGCTATCCGAAACATACAGGAGGCGGCGTGGATTGGCCTCCCTATTCGCCAGACATGAACCCCTGTGCCTTCTTTCTGTGGGGACACTTGAAAGACCAGGTGTACCGCCAGAATCCAGAAACAATTGAACAGCTGAAGCAGTACATCTCATCTGCATGTGAAGCCATTCCGCCAGACACGTTGTCAAAGGTTTCGGGTAATTTCATTCAGAGACTACGCCATATTATTGCTACGCATGGTGGATATGTGGAAAATATCGTACTATAGAGTTTCCCAGACCGCAGCGCCATCTGTTGTTGAAAATTGTAACTACTGTAATTTCGAAAGTTTGTCTGCCTGAAAATGTACTGTTGTCCCAAGCATATTGCAACAAACGGTGTATTTCTATCGCTGCTCGTTTAGTTTTTATTGCCGTTTCAAATATACCGGTCATTTTTGAAACACCCTGTAAATACGTTACACATACATGCCTGACAAATTTATCGATTTATGTCCACACCGTTGACAATATTGTATCATTGCTTTGTTTGTTTCCCACGTGGGCAGGACTGACAGTTCGTGCTAACAGCGAAAGTAAGCACAGACAGTGTTTAAGAACGAGTCAATAGTATGCAGCCTTTTCGCTCTTCCCTCTCGTATTTTAAGCGAATGCGACTAGTTACCTTTTTCGTGTCAACCACAATAAAATCCACCACTACGCTATGAGAGAAAATAGCAACTGTCCAGATTCTAAACCACAATGTACCACAATGAAACTAGCTCTATCATGAAGCTTTAGCCTAGCCGGAGTGTGCGGATCTGGTTCTGCCGGACACCTGGCTGAAAATGACTTACAAGTTCGTGGCGCCTTCCATCGATAATGCAGTAATTCAGTGTGGTGTTGGCCCACCCTTAGCCTTAATGAGAGCTTCCACTCTCGCAGGCATACGTTCAATCAGGTGCTGGAAGGTTTCTTTGAGAATGGCAGCCCATTCTTCACGGAGTGCTGCCCTGAGGAGAGGTATCAATGTCGGTCGGCGAGGCCTGGCACAAAGTCGGCGTTCCAAAACATCCCAAAGGTATTCTGTAGGATTCAGATCAGGGTTCTGTACAGGCCAGTCCATTACAGGGATGTTATTGTCGTGTAACCACTTCACCACACGCCGTGCATTATGAACAGGTGCTCGATCGTGTTGAAAGATGCAGTCGCCATTCCCGAATATCTCTTCAACAGTGGGGAGCAAGAAGGTGCTTGAAACATGAATGTAGGCCTGTTCTGTATAGTGCCATGGAAAACAGCAAGGGGTCCAAACCCCTTTCATGGAAAACACGACCACACCATAACTCCACCGCCTTCGAATTTTACTGTTGGCACTACACATGCTGACAGATGACGTTCGCCGGGCATTCGCTATACCCACACCCTAACATCGGATCGCCACATTGTGTTCCGTGATTCGTCACTCCACACAACGTTTTTCCACTGTTCAATCGTCCAATGTTTACGTTTCTTGCACCAAGCGAGGCGTCGTTTGGCATTTACCGGCGTGGCATGTGGCTTATGAGCAGCCGCTCGACCATGAAATCCAAGTTTTCTCACCTCCCGCCTAACTGTCATAGTACTTGCAGTGGATCCTGATGCAGTTTGTAATTCCTGTGTGATGGTCTGGATAGATGTCTGACTATTACACATAACGACCCTCTTCAACTGTCGGCGCTCTCTGTCAGTCAATAAAAGAGGCTGGTCTGTTCGCTTTTGTGCTGTTCGTGTTCCTTCACGTTTTCACTTCACTGTCATATCGGTAACAGTGGCCCTAGGGATGTTTAGGAGTGTGGAAATCTCGCGTACAGACGTATGAGACAAGTGACACCAATCACCTGACCACGTTCGAAGTCCGTGAGTTCCGTGGAGCGCCACGTTCTGCTCTCTCACGGTGTCTAATGACTACTGAGGTCGCTGATATGGAGTACCTGGCAGTAGGTGGCAGCACGATGCACCTAATATAAAAAACGTATGTTTTTGGGGGTGTCCGGATACTTTTGATCACATAGCGTTTCAAATCTTATCTACACAAGAGCTAGCAGCACGTTGCACACTAGCATGTGAATTCTGAGAACGAATGTGCTATGAAAATAATACTCCGGGGAAGTTGTTACACCTTTAAGTAAATCACAGAGAAATCTGGTAAAAGGCTAATACAGTGTCGCTGTCCATAGTCCTCTAATTTCGTAAGTTACGTTTGTTTCAGGAATTGCATAAAGTTCCAGATGCTTCAGTCAGAATTCATAGAACTCTCACGGACGTAGCTTTTGTAGCTTTTCCCGATACACGCTACGAAAGAAAAAGCTACTTGCACCAAAAAGCACAATAATATTCTCCCACAATTCTATGCCGTTTGAACCATGTACCTGCCGCGTGGATCCTTCTACCACATCGCCAGGATAGTTTAGGAAATGCTGACTACTTCTCAACAAACAAAAAATAACTGAATTGTCTACCTGTCGCAACCAAAATGTCATCACAGACGATAAATTCACAACATTGACGCATTTAACTTTGGAATATTAAAGACACCCACCTTACTTACTTGCATTGATGCGATGGTGCTTGACAGACATAAGTTTTGCTCACTGTCTGACAGCATCTATCTCTGTGACTCTGTCATCAATAAAAAATACTTACATTAACGAAATAAAGTCACTTCCCACGTTATTTGACTTCCAAAGGCATTATTTATGTAATACATGTATAGACAAAGCGTATTTTGCCATAACTGAGGACCCGCCCCGCACAGCTCGTCCTTACTCCGCAGACTCCAGCCGCATTCTCCCGGACAATAGCCCGTTCTCCCCGCTGCTGCCTAGGTTTCAGTTCCCAAAAACGCGCAATGTTTATCCTTCGAAACCCTTAGAATCATAACTTTGCTGAATAGTGGCTATAAGCCGGCCGAAGTGGCCGTGTGATTCTAGGCGCTGCAGTCTGGAACCGCGAGACCGCTACGGTTGCAGGTTCGAATCCTGCCTCGGGCATGGATGTGTTTGATGTCCTTAGGTTAGTTAGGTTTAACTAGTTCTAAGTTCTAGGGGACTAATGACCTCAGCAGTTGAGTCCCATAGTGCTCAGAGCCATTTGAACCATTTGAACCAATAGTGGCTATAAGATCTTGGCACGTGTACTAGCGCAAAGCCTCATACGGTAACTGGTCCTTACCAAACCACAGTGGGCAAGGATAGAACGATTACACAGTGTATGTGATGACAGAGATATAGCAACCACAGCAAGTGTTCTCAAATTAAAATGTACTGTAATATCACTAGACTTTCAAAAAGCCTTTGACAGAGCAAAATGTGATTACTTATTGGAAATGATGAAGGCAATGGGTTTTCCACAACGATTATTCAAATTCATGCACAAAATATTAAGCTAAGGTTCATCGAGCCTCGCGGGATAGCCGTGCGGTCTGAGGCGCTCCCCCGTCGGGGAGCCGAGTCTACCCTCGGGCGTTTGTGTGTGTGTTGTCCTTAGCTTAAGTTACTTTAAGTTAGATTAAGTAGTGTGTAAGCCTAGGGACCGATTGTAACAACACTAACGTTATCCTACTGTATATGTAATAAATTTTTTTCTTCTCAATTTCAATAAATTAGTATAATCGATGTTCTGATTTCATTTCTTTTTTGTTTCATGCCATTATGTTGAAGAAGCTATAAACAATTTTCGATGTAAATTTTAATATTAATGTCAAATTTCAAGCAATGTTGTAATCGAAGGGAAGTGTAACTAATGTTGGAAATATTGTAAGATGTGAAAGTTGTATTTGTACGCCTGGTCCATACGTAGGCAATGTATTAGAATATGTGGACTGTAAAACCTTTGGTGAATACCCTGTCTGTAGGGGAGCGGTAAAAGGTGGAGGCAGGTGAGCGCGGGAAAATGCACACGGACGCTGCACGGCATAACAGGTTCAGCAGAGTCAGTCGGAGTTGGGCATCGATCTGAGAAACACGTGCTGGATCGAGGAGGCTCTCCTGGAAAAAGTGGTTTCGTTGAGCCTCGGATGCCCTGTTTCCGACGTCTATACAGCATGACAATATTCCATAGGCACTAAATGGAAAAGCATTGCGACGCCATGAAGAAGTAAAGTGCCGATATTTCATGAGCCATTGCTGTAATTGCACGTGTGCTTTGTGCCTCGCCGTCTCGCCGCCTGCCGACCGCCTCATCGATACGAACAGGTTGAAACTTTCAGTACTGTATTCGTGTGGACCAGTGTCACCTTTGCTACATACTGTTCAATAACAACTTAAATTTTACCAGAACTGTTCTATCAATTAATTATCCTCACAACTAACCTAGACAGGGTCCTTTCCACATGTTGTGCAATCCGAGTATCCCAAGATGAAGATTTAAAGTTTATGTTAATAATAATTATCTGCAGACCTATCAATGTTAAAATGATGTGTAAAGAACTTTGTTGTTAATGAATACTGGACGGATAGTATAGGTATGAGAAAATTGGAAGATAATGTTGAAATTGGTTTAGTAATGAAGTTTATTTAAATTGAGACAAAAATGACGGTAGTTAAATGAGCAGGAAATAAGACAAAAAGAGTGGTAAATCATATTTTGAAAATCTTGAATGCTTAATGCTCTCAATAATCAAACTTTCACTACAGTGATCATAATAGTTTCAGGGTCCCCCCTCCTTTTTTTCTTTTCTATTCATTTGAATTCTGAAGTGTACTGAACTGATTTGACCAGCAAAGTTAAAGTCAATATAAAACCTAAATTTATCAGTGTTTTACCCTTCTTAAAATTGACTTTGTATGTGTGTTTCAAAAGTGCTATTTCTAGGGTAACCTATGCCCAATTTCAGTCGGATCAATAGACAAAACTTAGTTTGTAGTAATCATTATAGTGTAATGTTGTGTATTCATAGCTTGTCCAAATTAGTACAGAAAGTGAAAATATTAGTTCAGTAGATTTTTCTGGTTCTAAAATTTACCATATAATACAGTATTACTACGTGTTGTTATGCTTGTACGTACATCCACTTGTACAAGGAAAAAACTCACTTAATGCCTAATTAGGCTGGCGACCGTATTATTAACAATTGGTAGCATCTGCTGTGTATGTTTCTTGCTCGTCCTAACGTGTAGTTGCACTTTAGACTTGCTTGACGTATCATTGTTGTTACTGAGTGAGTGTAAGTCTGATTTTGCCTCCATTCAGGTACACGCGGTCAACATATTTACTAAAATCCTTTCTTATAAGGTGAAGTCCGTCAACTTACCATAGTACAGGCTTTAAAGAGTTAACGTACGCCCGAGTGTAGACGTTACAATTAGTCCCCTAGAACTTAGAACTACTTAAACCTAAGTAACCTAAGGACATCACACACATCTATGGCCGAGGTAGGATTCGAGCCTGCGACCGTAGCCGTCGCGCGGTTCCAGACTGTAGCGTCTAGAACCGCTCGGCCACCGCGGCCAGTAATCCTAATAAATGCTCAGCTAATGAGAACATTTAATTGCAATATTTCAGTAAGACTAGGATGTCCAATGTCGATGGCCCTGTTCGCCATCGCATTAGAATCTCTGCTAGTCACTCTGGAACAACAGCGAAGAAGTCGAAACATGAACGCTGTAGATATTATCGTATGTAGAGCATACGCTTATGACGTGGGTCATGTGGTCACCAATGATAATGATAGAATAGGCCCTACGAATCATTGGCCCGTACGAACTGGCGTAAGGAGCAAAGCTAAATAAATCTAAATCAAATATGAATATCGGACTCGGAATATGTGTGCTAAACTCAGGACAGTTAAAGGTCATCTCCCATATGAAAATATTAGGTATCGTTTACAGATTCAACCCAAAACACACCGTAGCCGCTAATTGCAATAGAAGACTCGCAAGCGTGCGAGCAAATGTACAAGAGCATAGAAAGAGGAAACTCGACGAATTTAAGAGGGAAACGGTAGCAAATACATATATCGTAGCAAAAATCAACTATATGATACCCATTCCTCGAGACACGGCCTCCAGAATTATGTCGGCCTTAGGTCACTTTCTAACTCTTGCAAACGTATGCAAAATTAAATTTGACACTCTGACTCTCCGTGCAGAAAGCGGTGGAATAAGCCTTGTGGGTATTAGCATAAAGACTAAAGCCTTATTTGTGTGTACAATACGTAAATTACGGAAAAGATAATTGAGCAGTTTAACATCTCACTTTCTCAACGAAATCACTCCAGTCAGTATGAACTCGCCTAAAAACGTGCAACATATCCCAACCGGTTTCCTCATCTGAGACAATTTTAATCGAATTCATTTATATACAGATAATCATTCCGGAGAATAATATGACGAAGACAAAGGAAATATATCTTAAAATGATGGAAAAGAAAAGTAAAATGCGATCGAATTAAAATTTACAGCCGTGCGGTGTGCCCACCCGGTTTGAGGCGCCATGTCACGAATTGCGAGGCCCCTCCCGTCGAAGGTTCGAGTCCTGCCTCGGGCATGGGTGTTTATGTTGTACTTAGCATAAGTTAGTTTAAGTAGTGTGTAAGTCTAGGGATCGATGACCTCAGCCGTTTGTTACCCTAGGAATTCACATACAATGGAACATTTTTAAAATTTCCAGCCAATGATTGGAAACCGATCTGGAACAATATGACTTGTCGGAATCTATCAACAAATATTAAGGCAACCTGGTTCAAAGCAGTTAACAGAAAGGTTTTGAAAAGAAAAAGGGGTGACAATAACGTCACAGTCACCTTTAAGAATTGTCAGTGTTTTTGACATTGGAATATGTTCCATCGATAGGTCCAAGTGCTACCCCTACAGATTGATATCTGCCAGAATGTTGGTTGGCTGGTTGATCTGGTTCAAATGGCTCTGAGCACTGTTGGACTTAACATCTGAAGTCATCAGTCCCATAGAATTTAGAACTACTTAAACCTAACTAACCTAAGGACACCACACACATCCATGCCCGAGGCAGGATTCGAACCTGCGACCGTATCGGTCGCGCGGTTGCAGACTGCAGCGCCTAGAACCGCTCAGCCACACCGGCCGGTGGTTGATCTGGGGAAGGGGCCAAACAGCGAGGTCTTCGGTCCTATCGGAGGAAGTTGGCCGTGCCTTTCAAAGGAACCATTCCGGCATTTGCTTGAAGCGACATAGGGAAATTACAGAAAACCTAAATCAGAATGGCAGGACGCGGGTTTGAACCGTCGTCCTCCCGAATGCGAGTCGAGTGTGCCAACCATTGCGCCACCTCGATCGATGCCAGAATGTTACCGCTCTCCTATAACGGTTCTTAACTTCGTCAGACTCTAATTTTCCTCTGACTTTTTACGTCAGTTTGGACTCTTCCACCCATTCGGAAAGAAGAGATATCCGCTGTTGCAACTACGCAGTACTGTAACAGTTCCTGTTACTTAATGCAACACTTCTGTCACTGAATGTAACTGGGTTTTCTCTTTTGATGCTGTCAATTGTCAGGATGAGCATTCTAAAGCATTCTGTCAGGGTGAAAATATTAAATAAATTAACTTTTCACTCTTAACAACATGTGGGCAGGGTGGGTTCTTCCTTGGCTCGGGTATGAGGTAGAATGAAACAGCATTTTTACATCAGATAACTTTTATTGGAAGTTTCGTACAACTGTATCTTACTGGGACGTTCTGGTTCGGAGAGCGGCAGCCGTGTCGTTTGCGTAGCCTTCTGCTGCTGCTGCGGCGGCGGCGGCGGCGGCGGCGGCGTCTGATTACGCGTAGCGGTGTGTATCTCGTGTCGCCGTCTCGCCCAGCTGACCGGAGACGCGCAGCGCGAGGTGGCCCGTTTAATTATTGCGAGCGACGTCGTGCATCGGATGGTGATACCTTGAATGTGGCGTCCCAGTGTTTCTCTTCTCTAAGCGGCCGCGTGTGTTGTGCGTCGACCAGCGGAGCGGCGCGGCGGGGGAAGGCCAGTGTCCCGGACTCGAACCACGGACTCCCGCTTGCCAGTCTTCGGCTGTCAGGTCTTCATCCCAGCTCACAGGTGACTGCTGATGTGAGGCCGTCTCCTTCCCGTCCTCACGAGTCACCCGGGTGCGTAAAATCAGACTTCAAATACCTTTTAACTTCTGTCTTCTGGCGCTGAGGCTGCTGCTTGCTATTCCATTACAGCGACGGACTTGGTGCGTCTGTGCATGATGTAGTCTCTTCTTGCATGACGGTCTTCAGCACCAAAACTGACTTAAAACAACTGCTACGCTTCTTCACTTCTTCGTCTTCTTCGTCGCTCGTCTCCGTCTTCGTCTCCGTCTCCGTCTTCGTCTTCCGTCTTCGTCTTCGTCTCGTCTTCATCTCGTCTTCATCTGTCGGGCCCACCGCGTCTCGCGTATTTATTCACTTCAGTTCACTGGAGGTGAACGACTTCGCGGCCATTGCCTCTTCTGTCACGTTGAAAAGCTTCTCGAAGAATCTTCTTAACGTCGGTCATTGGCTCTTGGGATGTAGGCGAGGGCCTTTGCTCACATGCGACAACTGAGAAACACGTGAGCCGGTCGGGCGATGCCCTGACGGCTGAATCGACAGCGCCCGCTTATGTGGAACTTGCTGACTTCACGGCCATCCTCTCTTCTGTTCTGCTGTTTTGCCCGTTGTTTGCCAGTATGTAACTCTCTAAACTAAACCAAGTTTTTCATTTATATTCTAATTTCTACTTCACTTTGATTTCACTAATTTATTTACTTAAGTACCACTCAACAGTACATTTTATTAGGACACTGTTCGTTTCCAGCCGTCAGCCTTTGAACTTTCTAGACGTCTTTGCTTTACCCGCGTCTTAGAGACCTACATTTCCTTGGCATAAACGACCCCATCCTGTAACAATAGTGAGGCTCTCTCGCTTTGTCAGTCGAAAATTGAGACAGATCAGCTGAATTAAAATTTGTGTATCTCGTGATTCGCTGCTCAGACACGTTGCGGTTTACACCACAATCAATAAACTTTTCAATAAAGCTCGATAAGCTGATACCTACTCAGTTCTTTGTTTCTTTATTTTAATTTATCCAGTTGTGGACGGTGAGTACAATGAGCGTGGTTAGCGGACAGACATACCACTGCACATCTCAAGTTAACATTCTGTTTTAAATTTGACGCTTGCACGTATATGTGCTCGCTTTTTGAGTGGCCTATAGCTGTAGCCACTGAAGATGGTAAATGCATGAGGTTTTGCTGAAGATTAGATTGCATGGTAAGAAGTCTGTCGCTTGGTATTTGAGTTCGGATGCAGTGTCATCTAGGCTGATACGAAATAGTGGAGAAGGGAAGGCTTCGACGGAACGAAGGGAAACATAATATTTTTTATGTGCTGTCCTTAGGGTGCGTCAGCTATAACCGATACTGCTCCTCACGTCAGCACAGCCTCAGTAAGCCAGTACGATGCCCCATTCTGGCATACCTGCTGCAACTTATACATGTAACAAGTTTAACTGGGTAGTCTCTGAACATCGTCCGAGGGTAATATTGCACTACAGTCCTTACCTCGAAAATACGTTTGACTAAAACTGGAAAGCAAAATATTGTGCCGGAAGGCGACATATCATCAACATAAACATTCCTTGGACGTTTACCCGAACACACATTATACACTCCTGGAAATGGAAAAAAGAACACATTGACACCGGTGTGTCAGACCCACCATACTTGCTCCGGACACTGCGAGAGGGCTGTACAAGCAATGATCACACGCACGGCACAGCGGACACACCAGGAACCGCGGTGTTGGCCGTCGAATGGCGCTAGCTGCGCAGCATTTGTGCACCGCCGCCGTCAGTGTCAGCCAGTTTGCCGTGGCATACGGAGCTCCATCGCAGTCTTTAACACTGGTAGCATGTCGCGACAGCGTGGACGTGAACCGTATGTGCAGTTGACGGACTTTGAGCGAGGGCGTATAGTGGGCATGCGGGAGGCCGGGTGGACGTACCGCCGAATTGCTCAACACGTGGGGCGTGAGGTCTCCACAGTACATCGATGTTGTCGCCAGTGGTCGGCGGAAGGTGCACGTGCCCGTCGACCTGGGACCAGACCGCAGCGACGCACGGATGCACGCCAAGACCGTAGGATCCTACGCAGTGCCGTAGGGGACCGCACCGCCACTTCCCGGCAAATTAGGGACACTGTTGCTCCTGGGGTATCGGCGAGGACCATTCGCAACCGTCTCCATGAAGCTGGGCTACGGTCCCGCACACCGTTAGGCCGTCTTCCGCTCACGCCCCAACATCGTGCAGCCCGCCTCCAGTGGTGTCGCGACAGGCGTGAATGGAGGGACGAATGGAGACGTGTCGTCTTCAGCGATGAGAGTCGCTTCTGCCTTGGTGCCAATGATGGTCGTATGCGTGTTTGGCGCCGTGCAGGTGAGCGCCACAATCAGGACTGCATACGACCGAGGCACACAGGGCCAACACCCGGCATCATGGTGTGGGGAGCGATCTCCTACACTGGCCGTACACCACTGGTGATCGTCGAGGGGACACTGAATAGTGCACGGTACATCCAAACCGTCATCGAACCCATCGTTCTACCATTCCTAGACCGGCAAGGGAACTTGCTGTTCCAACAGGACAATGCACGTCCGCATGTATCCCGTGCCACCCAACGTGCTCTAGAAGGTGTAAGTCAACTACCCTGGCCAGCAAGATCTCCGGATCTGTCCCCCATTGAGCATGTTTGGGACTGGATGTAGCGTCGTCTCACGCGGTCTGCACGTCCAGCACGAACGCTGGTCCAACTGAGGCGCCAGGTGGAAATGGCATGGCAAGCCGTTCCACAGGACTACATCCAGCATCTCTACGATCGTCTCCATGGGAGAATAGCAGCCTGCATTGCTGCGAAAGGTGGATATACACTGTACTAGTGCCGACATTGTGCATGCTCTGTTGCCTGTGTCTATGTGCCTGTGGTTCTGTCAGTGTGATCATGTGATGTATCTGACCCCAGGAATGTGTCAATAAAGTTTCCCCTTCCTGGGACAATGAATTCACGGTGTTCTTATTTCAATTTCCAGGAGTGTATTAACGATTTTTATATTTTCTCTGTCTATAGCAAAATAAAATTAGCTCAGAAATATTTCATGCACTTTGAAATAGGCAACCCATTTTACATCATCTGCTCTGGGTAAGAATGAGGTAAGTTAGGTTGCCTAGCTAATGGTGAATAAAATATTTTCCGGTCCAGTTTAATCTTCCCCACTCAGCACGTGCACCTGAATAAATGAAAGATATATTTTGACAGAAATGTTTCTCCTTAATTTATTAAAGCGTTGTCAGTGTATGTGTTGGCGTTATTCTACGTGAATGTTCTCTGTGTTGCAGGACAAGCTATACTTTTAACAACACGACCGAGAATTTTTATCTGCAGCCGGCCGGTGTGGCCGTGCGGTTAAAGGCGCTTCAGTCTGGAACCGCGTGACCGCTACGGTCGCAGGTTCGAATCCTGCCTCGGGCATGGATGTGTGTGTTGTCCTTAGGTTAGTTAGGTTTAATTAGTTCTAAGTTCTAGGCGACTGATGACCTCAGAAGTTAAGTCGCATAGTGCTCAGAGCCAATTTTTATCTGCACATCACACAAAATGCAAACACAGCTTTAAATCATGTTATCATCTTCATGAAAAGGACAAGTATATTGTTTTAATCCTCTAAAGCAGTTATACTTTAAAAATAAATTTGACACATTTATAGAACTATTAATAAGTTTGATGCTGAACTAAGAACTTAAATTCCCACATCGGGTTAGAGAAAGTCTCCGAAACGTCTAATTATAAATTAAAATACAATTTAGAGAATGGTTCGAAAGCGTGACCTTAAAATGAAATATTATCTTAACGTATTCTTTTTTATTTCTGGTTTTAGTATTCATATTAGCAAGCAGCCTGAAAAACACCGTTCGAGGTTCTGAAATTATCAAGGATGAAATACAATGAGGAAAAGCGACGTACTAAAAGAGTCTCTTTCCTGAGACTGTGTCTGTGTGTCAAAAAGGTGAACTAAGTGCCCGGCAGTGGACACGGTTATTGTACATTGGGTTGAGGACTGGACCTGATTTGAAGCCAGATCAGTACACGTCAACTTTAACGTCTGCCACGCATCATCATCATATTAATGTTCAACAGTGTAATAGTTCTGTTAATAACCTGTTTCCACACATTTTAATCTGTTGCCTAACCTTACTGGTTCCTGTGATCAGGCTGTATAGTTGCGACGCGCAAACAAGCCACCTCAGTAACAGCAATTATTTTCGGTTGTAGGGGATTTTTTTCGTGCCACCTATTAATGCTTAACACAAAGTGTGTTTGGTGAGTAGAATACTGTACATATTGATACAAAAATTACACATATAAAGACTTTACATGAAACGTGTTTGGGCGCTGACTCCTTTGAGCTGCAAAAAAATATCGGTTTCATTGTCTTTTTTTTCTGTCAAAAGCCTATCATAATGTATATTGTTGGTTGCACATAAACCTTGTAACGAATGAAATTTAAATCAAACTTATTCTTACCACAAGTATTATAAGTGAATTATGACTAAAGTTTCACAAACTTTTTTTTTTGCTGACATCAGTTTTTTTCTGGGGGTCCTTGATTTTTGATTTGTTAACGTCTTATGCAGTGAGACAGTGAATATTTAGATTATTTACTGTTATATGTATTAGACCTAATGAGAAGTAAACGTCTGCAGATAATTATTGTAGTCTGATAGCTACTGCTGCCGCTACACTTAATGTTATGCATTAAAATTCGTTTTGTAATCCCCAGAATCAACATTCTGACTCACAACCCAAATTGTATTATTCTGATATTAATACTGAACCTTTTTCTCGATAATGCTATTGACGCTTTGTTCTTTAAGATCGCGTTAAGTCCCTTAGAATTTTCTGATTTTTAAAAGAATTAAGTACATTCACAATTTACACTGTTATGGTAACAGAGTAGGTATCTAGACGCGCTTCCTCGCTCTGATTTCTCTTTCGTGTGAGGCCGTTCAGTATTGTGTATCTTTATTAATATGAGTGTTACTTAAGCTGTGACAATGAAAAACACTGCTTTACAATTGCTGAGGAACAGAGACATTGTTGGACAGGAAAAATCACAGGCAATGATCGACGACGTGAAACTCAGTACATGCATAGTAGAGGTTGAGTGGCATATTTATGTGAAGACTGATACAGATTTCATCAGTTGAGAAAGCAGGATAACAGACGTAATTAACTTGACATAGGTCAGACTCCCAACACAGAGGTCGAGATCGGACTCTGAGTAAGGAATACGCCCTCATCGGGCGCTAATGAACATTATGCAGCTATTACTCATGCTGGCTATCAAACTGTTGAGGAGTTGAAAAGAAAAACAAACTAACTAAGAAGCAGTGTAAGCGTAGAGTTTTCTTGTTTGGAAAAGCAATTAAAAGAGTCATTAATTTTCTTCATAGTCAGCTCAAAGTATACAACGCGGGACACAAAGATATTGAGCGTCTTTGGTCGGATTTTAAAGGTATTGTCCACCACGTGCTAGAGAAATATGTGCATATCAAAAAATACGGGGGAGGGAAAAGATCCACCTTGGTTCAACAAACATATTAGGAAGTTGCTGAGAAAGCAGAGAATTCTGCACAGTCGTTTTAAACGTGGGCACTGCCCCGCTGACAAACAGAAATTATGGAACATAAAAGCAGCTGTCAAAAGGTCCATGAGAGATTCTTTTATCGAATTTGAAAGCAATATTTTATCTGCAGAGTCTAAAAATAACCCCAAAAAATTTTGCTCGTACGTAGAATCTATGAACACAGCAAATAATTCAATACCTTCTCTTGCTGACGGCAAGGGTAGCGTAACGGGTGATGATAAACAGAAGACCGAAATTCTAAACCTAGCTTTCAAAAACTCGTTTACGGTAGAGGACTGCAGTACCATCCCCCTTCTCAATTATCGAACAAACGCAAGGATGGCTGACATAGTGTTTTATGTTGACTATGCTACAAATGTAGCACCATTCTTATCCGTCATCTATCAGAGATCATTGGAACAGCGGAAAGTTCCACGGGACTGGATGAAGGCGTAGGTCATAGCAATCTATAAAAAGGGTAGAAAATCGGATGCACAGAATTACCGGCCAATTTCACTGACGTCGATTTGTTGTAGTGTAACGTCCCCTTAGCACAATTGTATACGAGACTGTGCTTAAACTGACACACAATAATTTTAGCGCAACGCAATCTGACTATCAAAAATCACTACAAAAGAATGGCCCAGACAAACATTAAACTATACGTTTCACAAATCACTTACCTCACCAAAAATCTTCCTTACTCGAACTACTGCAATACAGCGAGCGCCACTACTGCCAGCTAAATAAAAGATTCAAACTACGGAAGGCACTAACTACTGATAGGGATAGTTAGCAAATGAAAGATTTTAATGGAGAACAAACAATGTATTTACCTTAATATCATCACAAGTCATAATATATGTAATTTCAAAACTCTGCCATCTCTCTCCTCACATCCACCACTGCTGGCGGCTCACCTCCAACTGCCCAACGCTATGCGCTGTTAACATCCAGCTGTCCAACAATACAATGGCAGACAACAATGCAAACTAGCCACAGACTGCACACAGCACAGCCAGTGATTTTCATACAGAGCGCTACGTAGCGTTGCCAATAAGAAAACATAAACAGCCTACTTACATAAAGGAAACATAAACAGCCTACTTACAGTAGGATCATGGAAAATATTTTGCTTTCAGACACAATGACCTTTCCAGACTCTGAGAAGCTCACTTGCAGAAACCAGCACGGTTTTAGGAAACAGCGGTCACGCGAGACACAGCTGGCCCCCTTTGTGCATGATATACAACAGGCTCTAGATACCGGTTCCCAGATTGATTCCCATATTCGTCCACTTTCGAAAGGCGTTGGTCTCAGTTCCGCACTGTCGCTTGCTCCAAAAAGTGCGTGCTTACGGTCTATCCGGTGACATATTCGGCTGGATAGAAAGTTTTATAACAGACAGAGAGCAGTATGTCGTCCTGAACAGGGAGACTTAAGCAGAAACAAGCGTAACATCAGGTGTGCCCCAAGGCAGCGTAATAGTCCGCTGATTTTTACGATTTACATTAACGATTTGGTTGATGGTATTGACAGTGGCATTAGACTGTTTGCCGATGATGCTGTAATCTACAGGAAAGTAGTATCACACGAAAGTTGTGAGCAAAACAATGAGGATTTCCAGAAAATAAATGTGTGGTTTAATGACAGGCCGTTACCTCTCAATATTAGTAAGTGTAAAATACTGTGTATAACAAAGCGAAAATCCCCATCAATGTACGAGTACAAAATAAATGCCCAGGCTTTGGAAGTGGTAACGTCCGTCAAGTATCTGGGTGTGACTATTCGCAATGATCTCAAATGGAACGATCAGATTACACAAGTGACGGGTAAGGTGAACACTATATTGGTAGAACCCTGAAGTGATGCAGTCCTTCAACAAAGGAAATTGCTTACAATACTTTAGTTCGTCTAGTCTTGGACTATTGTTCATCTGTATGGCACCCTTACGATTTGGGTCTCATTCAAGAGAATGAGAAGTTCCAAAGAAGAGCGGCAAGATTCGTGACTGGTACATTTAGCCATCGCGAGAACGTTGCAAATCTCATAGAAAGTTTGAAGTGGGACACACTTGGAGATAAACGACGCGCTAAACGAAAGGGGCTGCTCACTAAATTCCAAAATCCGATCTTCGCCGAGGATGTAGAGCATGTATTATTACCACCAACTTTTAAATCGCGCAATGATCGCCATTCAACGATAAGGAAAATTAGAACTCGTACTGACGCGTTCAGGCAGTTGTTTTCCCCTCGCGCGATCCGCGAATGTAACAGAGGGGGGGGGGGGAAGGGGTGAAAATATGACTTTGGCGTAAATAGTGCCCTCCGCCACACACCACGTGGTGGCTATCGGAGTATATATGGAGATGTGGAGGAGTCCTTGGGGATACTGTCCCACTCTTCTTTCAAGATGATTTTTACGTCTTGCATGGTTCGTGGAGGGGGTTTTCGTGGAGAAACATGCCTGCCAGAGAATCCCAGGGGTGCTCTATAGGGTTTAGCTCCGGGAAATATGCAGGCCATTCCATACTTTCAATGTATTCACTTTCCAATTTGTCCGACTTGCCAGCTGTCTTTGTTGGGGCTTGAGGGTGGGGGCATTGTCATCCAACAACGGAAAGTCTGGACCTTCCGCAGCCCTAAACAGACGGATAAGATTCAGAATAATCTCTCCGCAATACTGCTATGCTGTAACGGTACATAGCTTAAAAGATACGGAAAAAAATTGGAAATGGGACCAAACTGCTGAGGTCATCGGTCTCTAGGCTTATGCACTACTTAATCTAACTTAAACTAACTTACGCTAAGGACAACACACACACCCATGCCCGAGGGAGGACTCGAACCTCCGACGGGGGGAGCCGCGCGAACCGTGCGTGACAAGCCCTCCCCCCCCCCCCCCCCCAGACTGCACGGCTACCTCGCGTGGCTTTAGAGATACGCAGCAGCGTTTAGCTATTGTGCGTAAAGCCTGCCCACATCTTAGCACCCACGCCATACCCATAATGTTCATGAATATTCTGTGGTGCGTAACGGGATCCCCTCTCTCTGAACACTAACTGATGGCTAGAATCACTAGCCACAGTGCAGCGGGATTCTTCGGAGATCACCACTCTGGACCACTGTTGCTGATCCCAACCAACAGGCTCCCTGCACCAACGAACTCTTTCTCAACGATGGCGTAGCTGAAGTGGGGTGAATTTAACAGGCTTTCGAGCGTACAAACCAGCCTGAATTAATCGCCGCAAAATGGTTCTGGCGGACAAACGTGTACCGGCAGCGGGTGGAAGGTCTACAGCTATATCTGCCTAGGAGTGAAATTCTGCTCCTTTTCAGCAAAAGGACTACGTGTCGCTCCTCGTGCAGTGTGATGGTTGATCTATGAACACTGGCATTCTTTAGCACAGCATTTCCACCTTCAGCAGCCTCTTTAATCGAAGAGACGACACTTTGGGACACACTCATTGTTGTGGCAACGGTTGTGACACTGATCGGATTCGACGCATCCAACCGCTCGCCCACCATCGTAAGCACTCAAAAGAAGACGTCTTGCAGACATGTTGCCATTCCACACTGAATGTCGCGCAAATGGGTTCCAAAAAACCTCCGTCAAACGTCGTGGCCTCATGAGCTATCGACTGCATACAGAGCGTTCGTGCACAGGCTTCGCTGTAGATAACACACCCCCGCCCTCTAAAATTCTTTTTAATGTCATGTGTCGGGTGTTTCGTGACAGTTGTTGGTTGTTCTGTAGCAGCTGTCATTTGCTTTTTAGCATCTACATCTACATCCATACTCCGCAATCCACCTGACGGTGTGTGGCGGAGGGTACCTTGAGTACCTCTATCGGTTCTCCCTTCTATTCCAGTCTCGTATTGTTCGTGGAAAGAAGGATTGTCGGTATGCCTCTGTGTGGGCTCTAATCTCTCTGATTTTATCCTCATGGTCTCTTCGCGAGATATACGTAGGAGGGAGCAATATACTGCTTGACTCTTCGGTGAAGGTATGTTGTCGAAACTTTGACAAAAGCCCGTACCGAGCTACTGAGCGTCTCTCCTGCAGAGTCTTCCACTGGAGTTTATCTGTCATCTCCGTAACGCTTTCGCGATTACTAAATGATCCTGTAACGAAGCGCGCTGCTCTCCGTTGGATCTTCTCTATATCTTCTATCAACTCTATCTGGTACGGATCCTACACTGCTGAGCAGTATTCAAGCAGTGGGCGAACAAGCGTACTGTAACCTACTTCCTTTGTTTTCGGATTGCATTTCCTTAGGATTCTTCCAATGAATCTCAGTCTGACATCTGCTTTACCGACGATCAACATTATATGATCATTCCATTTTACATCACTCCTAATGCGTACTCCCAGATAATTTATGGTATTAACTGCTTTCAGTTGCTGACCTGCTATTTTGTAGCTAAATGATAAAGGATCTATCTTTCTGTGTATTCGCAGCACATTACACTTGTCTACATTGAGATTCAATTGCCATTCCCTGCACCATGCGTCAATTCGCTGCAGATCCTCCTGCATTTCAGTACAATTTTCCATTGTTACAACCTCTCGATACACCACAGGATCATCTGCAAAAAGCCTCAGTGAACTTCCGATGTCATCCACCAGGTCACTTATGTATATTGTGAATAGCAACGGTCCTATGACACTCCCCTGCGGCACACCTGAAATCACTCTTACTTCGGAAGACTTCTCTCGATTGAGAATGACATGCTGCGTCCTGTTATCTAGGAAGTCCTCAATCCAATCACACAATTGGTCTGATAGTCCAAATGCTCTTACTTTGTTCATTAAACGACTGTGGGGAACTGTATCGAACGCCTTGCGGAAGTCAAGAAACACGGCATCTACCTGTGAACCCGTGTCTATGGCCCTCTGAGTCTCGTGGACGAATAGCGCGAGCTGGGTTTCACATAACCGTCTTTTTCGAAACCCGTGCTGATTCCTACAGAGTAGACTTCTAGTCTCCAGAAAAGTCATTATACTCGAACACAATACGTGTTCCAAAATTCTACAACTGATCGACGTTAGAGATATATGTAGGTCTATAGTTCTGTACATCTGTTCGACGTCCCTTCTTGAAAACGGGGATGACCTGTGCCCTTTTCCAATCCTTTGGAACGCTACGCTCTTCTAGAGACCTACGGTACACCGCTGCAAGAAAGGGGGCAAGTTCCTTCGCGTACTCTGTGTGAAATCGAACTGGTATCCCATCAGGTCCAGAGGCCTTTCCTCTTTTAAGCGATTTTAATTGTTTCTCTATCCCTCTGTCGTCTATTTCGATATCTAGCAAGTGTCAGTTGTTCCTTAGCAACTGTCAATCAGTGTAATTTGCGGTCTCTTGAGTTTGCGAATTGGCAGCACCCACAAAGCACGCGAGAGGCAGCAACGGCCACTAGTCCGAGGAAAATCCCTCGCAGTAACTCTTTAGGCTACCCATAGTACTTACGACTGCCAGCTTACTTCATGGCCCTGATACTCCGACAGTAGCAGGGGCTGGTGTGTCGGCTGCTGCTCAGACACACAGTTGTTCCACACGGTACATCCTCGCGAGCTGTGCTTGTCTGTGTCAGAACTGGCTCCACAACACGCAGCGTCGTCTGTCAAACTAGCGCAGTCTAGCTGCGACTGTCTGCCGTCTCTCATGTCTATGGAATTAGTATATTAATTAATTGGAGTGTCTTACAAGACAAAATTGAGTAAAATTAAAACAAAGGTAATGGAGAGTAGTGTAATGAGTTAGGCTATTTTGGGAAAATGAGACGCTGAAAATAATAGAAAAGTATTACTATTTTGATAGAAAACTAAATGACTGGGGCAATATGTCGAAATGAACTAACGTCTAATACAAATTTAAATGTGGACTGAAAGTGTTTCTCTGGAACGAAGCTTTGGATTAACAGTGTTACAGGAAGGAAATAGAAGCTCTTGAAATGCAGTGTAATGATAATGACAGAATGCTAAGTATCAGACGAACAGATCGGATAACCAACAAAAAGGTACTGATCATAAATGAGGAAAAACGAGTTTTATGGCACAACGTGGCAAAAAAAGGCGTAGGCTGACAGAAAGATCGCTGCGATATCGAGGAATACCTAATTTGGTACTGGAGGGAAGTGTTTAGGAGCGGAGGTCGGGGGTAAAATTGTACATGGGAGCAATGGAATGACAAGTATGGAGATTCATATGGTTGAAGGCGGCAGTAGTTATTTGAGATGAAGAGGCTTGCACGGGGTAGATCAACGTGGCGAGCTGCATGAAAGCATCCTTCAGAATGAAGATCACAACAACAATACATTAGAACAACCTGTGAAGGATACTTCCTCGTGTGCGAAAGGTACAGTGAAAACACCAACAGAGTATATAAAGTGCTTGTGTAGGAAGATTTTTAATGACAATCGAAACTGAACCAAAGTGATGTATCTTACTCTTTGGAAACATTGCGTGCAAAATCAGTAATTAATTACATCTCGAAATGGAAGTATCAGGACTACAGTAAAAGCTACAACTACGCTAAGTAGAATTTTCGCACGTGACGAAAGTTATATGTTAGAGTAAAAAAATTATAGACGTGTTTGTGTGCTGAATGACAAAAATTTGACATACAGTGCTAATCGAAGAAAGCCTGAACGAAGCGAAAAAATTGTTATCACTGATAGCGACGGACGGTAAGGAAGAGACAGAGACGAAACATTTTCCATAGCTTTACTCGGTTTAGCAGCTTAATTATCATTAAGAACGTCTTCATTTCGCTGATAACATTAACCTCCTCTCGTAACTCAGAGAGGCGGCAAAGAACGAAGAGCGGACCGGCTGATGCTGGTAGTCTAAGTGGATGGGATTAATCGAGCGCGCTTGCAGTGGCTTAAGATGTAGATTACCATTTTGCAACTCCGCCCAGGTCAGCACTCAAGCGCTCTTGCCACTGCAGTTCCTTCTTTTCTGGTACATTCTTTCCAGCAGTTGGCGTTCTAAATTTTTGGTTTGAGTTACACACTCAAATCATGAACAAAAAGCGGGGTAAGGGACGTTACGGACGGGTACTGGGAGGACTAAATTAAATACTGTTAACGTTCAGAGCGTCTATTAAAGTCTGTTGTATCTTCATTCTGGAAGGGCGACAAGGACAAGCCATGAAATCACACGAACATACGACCCAGAACTCACACAGTACTGTCTCTAGGCAACATCTGTTATCAGATTGTCTAGTGTGCATATGAGACTTTGTATTGCATACTGTCTTGGACTCAGACGTGTAACTGATGAAATGACGAAAACATCAGAATCCAATTTCGGGAACGTGGGCCCAGAATCCTGCAGCGTAAACAATACAACACATGAAATTTTGAAAAAGTGGCAATGACCGAGATCTCTTTGCTGGAAACAATGCACGCGGCTGGAACATGTGAAATTACCAATGGCTGAATCAAACCCCTTAATGTCTTGTGGAGAAAAAGTACCGTTACGGTTCAAATGGCTCTGAGCACTATGTGACGTAGATGCTGAGGTCATCAGTCCCCTAGAACTTAGAACTACTTAAACCTAACTAACCTAAGGATATCACACATTCACGCCCGAGGCAGGATTCGAAACTGCGATCGTAGCGGTCGCGCGGTTGCAGACTGTAGCGCCTAGAACCACTCGGCCACTCCTGCCGGCTACAGTTACGGAATTGTGTAAAAATTCTCTCCTCTGGCGGAAGAACACGATATCGGTTATGAGTGTTTCGGAACAGTGAAAATAACGGAAATAGTAAATTTTACGAAAAAGGCTCTTTAAAGTCTGCAGCACGTAAACTTTAATTGCGCACGATGTCTGCATGTTATTGTTGTTGTTTCCAGGGTTTTTAATGTGCTCATGCTATACGGTAGAACTACAAATTATACCATCGTGCAAGTAATTCAGAAATCCAAATGTTGCAACAGCAGAAACATGAACTTTAACTTACTCGAAATAGGGCCCTGCTACTCACATTTTCGCCTTTCTATAATGTGCCTTACTGGATCTATGAAACTGCTACTGAGATTAAAAGTCATGTCCACTATTTACAAACATACGTGTACGAGACAGTACTACATTTAAGCCTTTTTTCATTCCATCACTGAAATGTTTGGTACAGACCACAGAATATTTAATAAAAAATGGTTTAAATGGCTCTGAGCACTATGGGACTTAACATATGAGGTCATCATCATCAGTCCCCTAGAACGTAGAACTACTTAAACCTAACTAACCTAAGGACATCACACACATCAATGCACGAGGCAGGAATCGAACCTGCGAACGTAGCGGTCACGTGGTTCCGGACTGAAGCGCCTGGAACCACTCAGCCACAGCGGCCGGCAATATTTGATCACTGTCCACAATTACCGTTTGTTAACTAAACCAGTGGACTCATAAAATCCACCTCTTTATTTTTGTGTATATATAAGTTTGTCTTCTAAAGAAAAAACGTGTGGTCACCCTGCAAATAGAATCAATGTCACGAGGTTTTATTACTTCCTTAGTCTAATTTTCCTCCCATAGGGCGCATTTAATTTACTTTTACAAACCTGGTAGTCTAGCTGTTATCTCAAAGTAATCTGCAATGTTGTAGGCTGAGCAGCTGGGCCTTTTGACAACAATATGAAAACAAAAAATAAGCTGAAATCCCACATGCGTGGCACCTATTCAGTACCTGCCCTTCAGACTTTACGGATGTCTCTGGTTTCAGTTTCACGACAAAGTATTAAGCTACCCAGTCTTATGATATATAAGAGTAAGAGATAAGCTGTTGAGGAAACCAGAACAAATGATACAGAAAATTCCTGTTATACAGACAATGTGCTCAAGAGTTCAGTTTGTGTCACAAGACAGAACTGTACTAGTCTAAGAAAAATTTCTCATTGCCATTAGACTAAGCCCATTCCAGAAATTCATAGTACCTTTAAGACCATTTTCTTATCCTTTTTTTTTTAGTACAACCCAATTATTAAACCGCTGTTGAGCTTGTGGAGCCGTAGGATTTTTGTCCCTCTGAAATGAAGTTCGTCCACGATATAAGAGCCTATAAATTAATAACATGAGCAACCTGAAAATAGCCTTAACCGAGTTACTCGCAATCTGTAAGCATTTGGTCCACATTTCATCTCGCCGAGGTTGAAACATGAAGTCCTGCTCACGACTGTAAGTTAGTAAGTACGTATGAAAATTAATAATTTCATATATTTAAAAATCTATGATTTCACATCAACAACTTGTTCACAGACCACATAAATGTCAATACCCCACTCCACACTTGGCACCGTTCAGAATCTAAAAGCCCTATGTGGCCCATAATTTGAAAATTCCTTTTCTGCGACACTTGTTCAGATTTTAAATGACAGCTTAGTCCATACGAAAGTGGAGAGTTTTATTGCTTCACTCACCACGCAGATTTAGAATGCGGGTTACGTTCAAACACTTGCGACACTGAAACGGATGAGACAGTTAACTATTTGATTACTTTCAGCTCACACGAGAGTTCCGTGTTATACATTTCGAATTAACTGCGATATTAAAGTAACTCGCAATCTATCCAAGTTTGCCCAAACACAACTATGCAAGACACGTGTTCACGGTTGCGAAGCTCTGACACTGTGTAAGATTATTCGTCCGTCGCTGACATAGAGGACTGCAAATCTTCTTTCCTTTCCGTCTGGGCAAGCTCTGCAGTGACTAGAGTACATGTAAACCTTACTGGTACAGGGTAAATGCTAGCTACAATGAAGTAGATAATTCGATTGTAATATTGGCATTTTAATTTGATATTCCCCACAACTGACAAAGTTTACATAAAAAAGTGAATCTCTTTGTCCACCCACACACTCCTTAGAATGGCACATTAACAATTTGCAATTTCGCGCCCCTATTACCGGCAGCTGCGTTGATAAATACTCTGCACCTCGCAAGGATAACTACCAGATCAAGAATATAAGGTAAGTTGTTGGAAGTGGTTAAGCGTTGGTGAAAATCTCACTTCTGAGCACACAAAGAGCTCTAACTGCAGAACTCTGCACGGAACGCGCGTTGGTGCAGTGCTGGGGTACAGACCGTATATCTCCCTTCTAAGACGACGCCAAAGACACCGTCTCCAAGTCCGTACCGCTCGATGGCTGAAGGTGAAGTCCACTCTCTCCACAATTCTCCCGTCTACCACGCGTACGAAAACGCGGCGGAAGAATACTCTGTCTCGGCCAATGTCGAACGCTCTATCATCGCCGAAATCCCTCCAACTGCATTTCTGAGATCTACCCAATGATCGAGTAGGTCATATCGCCCCTAGGCAAACGAAATTCCGGTATTCGCCACGTGTTGCCCAGCACAGGTGGCTCCGAATGCCGGGCTACCCCCAAAAACGCCGTATTGTCCCTCGTTTCCGGTGACCGCTACCTGCCGCCCACGGCGATCCGACGAGCTACGGCCATCTGAAGACTTTACATTCCACAATTCTCAGTTTCCGACGCTTTTCACCAACGCTTTAAGTTAGTGGCGCAATCATGCAGACATGCAGGGAGTACCGCTCGAGAGTGCCTCATATTTATCATAATTCAATAGAGTTATGATCTGATGCCCTTGCCAGTCCCTTTATTATTAATGCTAATGTTGGTAAGCTAACGTGTAAGTGCCCATGTCCTGGCACCTTACATCTGACCTGGGAACAAGCTGCGACACACGCAACTACCAAAATGATCCACGAGGCTGCTTAGGGGTTGCTTGTGCAGTCTGAAAAGCTTGGAAGGGTATTGCAAGGTAGATTGTACTCGAAAATAGTTCTTAAGAAAAAATTCGATACGTTGCGCTGTTTCCGAGTTTACAGGCATTGTAGTTAGTCAGTCAGGTGGACGCGCAGGCAAATTCAAGTCGCCCGCCAGAGACGTTTTCGCCAAACGTGTTATTTATTTGGTTTCCTAAAACCGAACAACAGAGCGATATAAAAATTGGACATGGAACGGTAATTAGAGTCGAATACGAGTCCAAGGCTGACCTGTCTCGTGCTGTATCGCTTGCTTGATGCAATAATTTACCAACAGCCGTATGTAATGTAGAAATTTATTTTATGAACTTCTTATGTGCTACCAGTTTCGGCATTACATTGATGCCATCTTCAGGCCCCACAGGTCGTAGTCGTAAAATCGATATACACGGAAGGAGCCATAAGGCGACAGGCGCCTGGCCACCAAGATCTGTTGCATAACGATTTCATTCACAGATCCAGTTACATGGCTCCTTCCGTGTACAGCGATTTTACGACTATGACGTGTGGGGCTTAAAGATGGTATCAATGTAATGCTGAATCTGGTGGGACATAAGAAGTTCATAAAATAAATTTCTACAATATATACGGCTGTTGGTAAATTATCGCATAAAGAAATACGTGCTAGCCGTTGTCCCATGGTCCACAATGGATCAACGAAAATTCATGCGGTATCGCGTCGCTTTGAGAACATGTGGCATTAATTGCATCTGGTGCGCTGCTTGAGTTTGCGAGCACTACGGTCTGATTGGCTAACTTCAATGCTAATAAATTAGGAAGCGGTGCAATGTATCCATGTTTTCTTAACAATAATTTCTCAGTAAAAACTACCCTGCAACACCCTTACAAGCTTCTCATACTGTTTCTGACCACCCTGTAAAGCCACAGTGTGGTCCCTTGCGTATCGTGAAACTGCGCGACTGCTTTTAAATTGCCAGCACACGTGCCTCCATACTCTAAAAGCACCATCTCGGCACCTTAAATTTCTTCATTGAAACTTCATTTCTGTATCTTAATAAATATAAATGGTACTATTGTTTAAATGGAACTTTAACTCTTCTTTCTACTCTGAACTCTCCAGTCTGTCTCGCTGTACACACTAAAATTACATCAATCTGTAACATAGATAGCAAACTGGTGCCAAGCAAATCGTAACGTTGTGCAATATGTCACAAAACCTAATGTGTGGGTAGAATACCTTCCTATTGACTGTGCGGCGTACTTCAGTATATGGCAGCGTTGCTTTCCCTTTACGCTGATTGACCAAAAACTTGAAACAGAAGCCGCACTTCTAATGGCTCCAAACACTATGGGACTTAACATCTGAGGTCATGAGTCCCCTAGACTTAAAACTACTTAAACCTAACTAACCTAAGGACATCATACACATCCATGCCCAAGGTAGGATTCGAACCTACGACCGTAGCAGCAGCGCGGATCCGGACTGAAGCGCCCAGAACTGCTCGGTCACCAAGAGCGGCCAGAAACCGAACTTTTGCTGGCAGAAAGAGTTGGGTGGTGGCGGCCGACGCGAAAGGTCGACAGTATGTGGTCACTTAATAGGAAATTTGTAATGTATGTTACCGACTCAGAGATACACCGATAAGTCAAAAGATTATGACCACAGTCCACCTCGAAGTTGGATGCCGCCCAGTAGCGTTCTTGGCACGTGACGCGTTAACACAATGTAAGCGAAGCAGACACGGACGGAGGATCACCCTATCGAAGGTATGGGCTGCAAATCTATTAATATAAGCGACTCTGACGAAGGACAGATTATTATTACGCAGAGCCTGTGAACTAGTATCTCGAAACCGGCAAATCAGGTTGAATGTTGACATGTGGAGTAATCGGGTCTACTGCCGGATGTTTGTGTCGCTCTGGCACAATATTTCGGCTACGTAACTTGTTGTCTACTTCAGGTACTACCTGAGACTGCCGTATTGGAGGATCTTGTCCAGTATTTATGCCCAGAGGGCGCTGGGTGCTCTCTTTGCCGTTGCGCCCGCCTGGCGCTGCTTCTAAGGTGTTGTCTCTTCCCGTGTGCTCCCTCGGACGTACGCGCCCGACTTGATTGCCATCTGTGGCACTGTCACTGTCACTTATCCATACGAGTCTGCCCTGACTCGTGATGGGAGCAGGCTGAGCATATACTGCTATTCCTGCATAATCCTATATCTGTGGAGTGGCTTCCTCACGGTCCGAATTGGCCTGAGGTGTTTTCTGGGGAGAGTTGTCCTTTCTCTGTCGTGAGGAATTATTCTCGTAACAGGTCAGGCCAACGCCTGGTTGACCATGTAGAATAGGATGGCGCAAATCCCTAATGAGCCTATTGTCGGACCGTACAGCCCGCTCGTAGAAGACTCGCGCCGATTTTTTAAATCGGTCGCGGAGGAAGGGGATGCCAATTTGCCGGTGTAGCCGAGCGGTCGAATAGAGCCTCGGTAGGCGCAGAGCGAGCTTGAGCGCCCTGTTCTGCACCCTCTGCAGCTTGTTGATGTGTGTGTCGGCCGCGTTGCCCCACACCACGGCCGCATATTCCAGCACTGGACGAATCAGCGCCAGGTACAGCGTGATGCCGTGGTGGGGAGGCAAGACGGACGACGGGTTGAGCAGAGGGTACAGAACGCGTAGGCGCCCTATTGCTCTGCCCCTGACGTCCTCGATGTGGGCTTTACACGTCAGCTTCTGATCGAGTTTGACTCCCAGGTAGCGGTCAGTCTTGCTCCACAGGACGGGCTTCTCATGATGGTGACTGGCAGTAGATCTGGTGCAGTGGTCTTCGCGTGAACATCACTGCCTGGCTCTTCGCCGCATTCTGCTTTGGCGCCACTTTGTCGACCACGCACCAAGGGCCTCACATCCACGCTGGAGCAGGCGGCGCATCTCGACTGCCTTCATACTCCGCACGAATAGCGCCGTGTCGTTGGCGTATAGTGCCAACTTCACCGGCGCCACGCGCGGAGCGTCGGCAGTGAATAAGGAGTAGAGCAGTGGGCCGAGAACGGAGCCCTGCGGCACTCCAGCAGCACGGATGGGTCGGTGCGTGGACGTCCCCTCGTCCAGGCGGACGTGGAAAGTCCTGTCGGCCAGATACGATCGGAGTAGGACCCCATGCGACGTCGGGACCCCGTGCACAAAAAGGTTGTACATGAGGCCGTTGTGTCACACAGAGGCGAATGCCCTGGAGACGTCGAGGAACACCGCCCCAAGGTATTCCAGAGTCTCCAGGGCGCGCATGGCCTCTTCCACCAGCCGCATCAGCTGATGGACCGTGGAGTGTCCCCTCCAGAAGCTGAACTGCTCGTCTGGTATCACTCCTGCTGCTGTCACGTGGCGAAGCAGGTGCCTGGCGTAGAGGCGCTCGAACACTTTGGAGAGAGCCGGTAGCAGACTGATGGGTCTGTAATTGGCGGCGTCACGTGGGTCCTTGTTCGCTTTGGGGATGGCCACCACCTCTGCATGTTTCCACACAGAGGGGTAGACACATGAGCGAAGGACCTGGTTGAAGATACCCGCCAGCAGCGGATGGGCCCCTGCTGGAAGGTTCTTCAGCAGGTGGTTGGTGACCCCATAAGCGCCTCCGACCTTCCTAGTGTTGTGCGCCTTCAGCTGTGCGGCCACCTCCGCCTCGGAGATGGCTTCGATTACCTCCCCGTTGTCCCTTGCCTCCAGGAACACTGGGAGTTGTTCGGCTACCCGCTGGATGTGGTCTTTATCCAGATTGTCGTCCACTGGGGTGAATGACGATTCGAATTGGTCCGTCAGGACACATGCTTTTCCGTCTGGGCTGCAGACGACGTCTTGCCCAACCAGTATTGGTGGTATGCGCTGTCGTCGGCGCAGAAACGACTTCACCGTGCGCCAGTTGCTGCTGTCCTCTGGGTTGAGGGAGGCGACGAAGGCCAACCACACGCAGTTCCTGTGTGCCTCAGCCGCAGCTTTGATGTCTCTCCGCATGCAGTTGAGGCGTCGCTTCGTCGCGGGTTGGCGGGTGAGCTGCCACTCCCGGTACAGCCTATTCTTCTCCCTGATCGCATCCCAGATGGGAGGCGGTAGGTTACAGGAGAAGTCCCTGGGCCCCTGTGGCTTGGGGGGGGGGGGTGTTGGCTGCATCGGCTGCGTGCAGTAGCTGGCGGGAGAGGACCCGCAGAGTGGCGTCCGCACCCACTGCGTCTGGATCGGGCGTGTGCACGATCGGTTCCAGGACTGTCTCCTGGAACCGCTCGCAGTCCATGCGCCAGTATGTCTGTCAGCGTGGTGGCAGCGTGGCTCCGGCAACATCTATGGCGAAGACCACCGGCAGGTGGTCTGACGACAGTGCACACCATGTGGAGGCAGTCGTGTGGTGCCCGAAGCCTTTTATGACTGCGACATCGACCACGACCAGCCGTCCCCTGGCTGGTTAGATTGTGGGCTCCTGAGGGCCCAGGATCAGGGTGCCGTTCCTCTGGGCAGCGCGGGAAAGTCGGCGGCCACTGACATTCATGAGGTGGGAGTTCCATTCCGGGTGCTTCGCATTGAAGTCACCCGCAATGAACACCCTCCCTCCAACTGTCAGCAGCGCGTCGACGTCCGCCTCCTGGAGGTGTCCGCGTGGTGGCCTGTATACTGCCACGGACGTGAGCTGCCCGGCTGTCGTGGTGACCGTCACCCCAGTGGCTTCCAGGGTTGCCAGGTCCAGGAGTTGCACCTGGTGTTGCCTGAGTGATGCATGAACATAGATGGTGGTGCCACCGCCGGCTGTTGGCCTGTCATTGCGGTAGCAAACATAGTTTGCTACACGCATGTGGACCCCTGGTTTAAGGTGAGTTTCGCCGACTAGGCAGAGGTCAATGGCCTCGTCCTGCATGAACTGGCGAAACTCACCTTGTTGGGGGAACAGGCTGTTTGCGTTGAAGCCGCAAATGGTCAGTCCATGGATGAGTAGATTATCCGTGGTGCAGCTTCATGGTGATGGTAGCAGCCTGGAGGGCCTCCGTGACTGCCATGACTAGCACAGGCAGTTGTTGGAGCAGGGCAGAGAGGGAGCCCAGAAGGGTCCCAGGTCTGCGGCTGCTGCTCCTGTTGATGGTGCGGGTGCAGCCGAAGCTGCGGGCGCGGGGCGGCCGAGCGCGGCGTCGTCGTCGCGTCCGTTCGCTGGATCGCGTGCCCAGCAGCCTGCGGCGCGGGAGTGTTGAGTGGATGGGCAGTGCGTCGTCCCCCCTTGTGGTGGTCGGCCTGGGAGTCAGCCTGTGGGGCCGACGAGCCAGGCGCGGGGCTGGTGCGGCCACGTTCGATTCCCGTTGAGGAAGTGGCGGGAAGGCCACTTGTCGTCTCGTGGTGGCGTCAGCGGTCTCCCCCTTGGCGGCGGAGGCGTAGCTGGTGCCAGGTTGCATCTTCCTGGCAAGTGCTGATCGTCCGTTCTGCCGTGGGTGGCGTCGGAATGCAGCGAAGCCTCTGTAGTTCGCCACATGTGGCTCGCTACAGTTGCAGCACTTTGGCACCTCCTTTCTCTTCTTCGTGCAGTCCCGACTCTGGTGGGAGTTGGCGCACTTGACACAGCGGGCCGGTATGGAGCAGTAGCGCGCCACGTGGTCAATGCCCTGGCAGGAGAAGCACTGTGCCCGCTTCCCCTTGGCCTTGAGTAGCTCCACTTCCACCCCAATCCGGGCCACCATCTGCAACTGGAAGATTTTTCGGTTTTCGAAGTTGTCCAGGAGGACAACTAGGAAAAGAGGCATATCTCGACTCGTCCTGGGCGACTTCATGATTGTCACGGAGCTGGCCGTGTAGCCCAGTTCGTCTTTAAGGTGCGAGGGCTCCATTTCCAGCGGGAAGTGGCGGAAGGTCACCTACAGCTGCTTGAGGGGCTCCGCATTATGCGTATAGCAGTGTAGCTTGTCGGTCTCAATGATCTTCATGGCTGCTCGGTAGTCATCCATGGTGGCGGCCGAAACCCGATATACACTCCTGGAAATTGAAATAAGAACACCGTGAATTCATTGTCCCAGGAAGGGGAAACTTTATTGACACATTCCTGGGGTCAGATACATCACATGATCACACTGACAGAACCACAGGCACATAGACACAGGCAACAGAGCATGCACAATGTCGGCACTAGTACAGTGTATATCCACCTTTCGCAGCAATGCAGGCTGCTATTCTCCCATGGAGACGATCGTAGAGATGCTGGATGTAGTCCTGTGGAACGGCTTGCCATGCCATTTCCACCTGGCGCCTCAGTTGGACCAGCGTTCGTGCTGGACGTGCAGACCGCGTGAGACGACGCTTCATCCAGTCCCAAACATGCTCAATGGGGGACAGATCCGGAGATCTTGCTGGCCAGGGTAGTTGACTTACACCTTCTAGAGCACGTTGGGTGGCACGGGATACATGCGGACGTGCATTGTCCTGTTGGAACAGCAAGTTCCCTTGCCGGTCTAGGAATGGTAGAACGATGGGTTCGATGACGGTTTGGATGTACCGTGCACTATTCAGTGTCCCCTCGACGATCACCAGTGGTGTACGGCCAGTGTAGGCGATCGCTCCCCACACCATGATGCCGGGTGTTGGCCCTGTGTGCCTCGGTCGTATGCAGTCCTGATTGTGGCGCTCACCTGCACGGCGCCAAACACGCATACGACCATCATTGGCACCAAGGCAGAAGCGACTCTCATCGCTGAAGACGACACGTCTCCATTCGTCCCTCCATTCACGCCTGTCGCGACACCACTGGAGGCGGGCTGCACGATGTTGGGGCGTGAGCGGAAGACGGCCTAACGGTGTGCGGGACCGTAGCCCAGCTTCATGGAGACGGTTGCGAATGGTCCTCGCCGATACCCCAGGAGCAACAGTGTCCCTAATTTGCTGGGAAGTGGCGGTGCGGTCCCCTACGGCACTGCGTAGGATCCTACGGTCTTGGCGTGCATCCGTGCGTCGCTGCGGTCCGGTCCCAGGTCGACGGGCACGTGCACCTTCCGCCGACCACTGGCGACAACATCGATGTACTGTGGAGACCTCACGCCCCACGTGTTGAGCAATTCGGCGGTACGTCCACCCGGCCTCCCGCATGCCCACTATACGCCATCGCTCAAAGTCCGTCAACTGCACATACGGTTCACGTCCACGCTGTCGCGGCATGCTACCAGTGTTAAAGATTGCGATGGAGCTCCGTATGCCACGGCAAACTGGCTGACACTGACGGCGGCGGTGCACAAATGCTGCGCAGCTAGCGCCATTCGACGGCCAACACCGCGGTTCCTGGTGTGTCCGCTGTGCCGTGCGTGTGATCATTGCTTGTACAGCCCTCTCGCAGTGTCCGGAGCAAGTATGGTGGGTCTGACACACCGGTGTCAATGTGTTCTTTTTTCCATTTCCAGGAGTGTAGGTCTCGCCCGACATATTTGACCTTGGCAGCGGACGCAACTGTCTGAAATTTATCAAGGAAAGACTTGTAAGTGTCCGTCCATTAGACAGTTATCGGTGGTGGGGCGGGTGCTCGCCTCTTGGGTGGTTCAGTGGCCTCCATGGCCTCTGGCTCGTCGATGTCGATGAATGAGTTCGTCATCGGGAGCGGCTGCACTGTTTGGAGCCGTTTGGCCCGAGCAGTGTGCCGCCGCTTCGGGACGGTGAAGCCATCGTCTGGCGTCTGGACTGCTTCAGTGGGGGCAGGGTCGTCTGCCACCTTCTGCTTCTGGCTTCTCCTGCAAACAGAATGAGAGAATGTTGAGGAGTCGTCCTCCTCCGTTGCTGCCGGCCTCTTCCTAGAGGACTGCGGTGTTGCCATGGCTTCCGCCTCGAGCAGGTCGCCAAGGTTGGCCTCTATGATAGTGTCGTCACGTGGCAGGACGGTGACGTCTTCTCTCGTCACGCCTGGCGGTACAGTTTCCGGTATAACTGTGGCCTCTTCACTGGAAGAGACCAGAGCGGCAGCCAGCAGTGCACCAGTTTCTTCTGCAACTGGGACTGGTGGCGCAACACTCATCGGGGCCGCCGCTGGCAGAACAGTGTCGTCTTCATTCGACACACCTGGCAGGGCTACCGATGGTACTCTCTCCTCTTCATCGACCACGCAACCGAGTGACTTTAAGTACTGCTGGAACAAGTGGAAAGCTCGTTCCGGGTAATCAGTGTCCCGTGACCCTGACATTCGGTGCAGGATGAGGTACAATTGCGCCGCCGTAAGCGAGCCTGTTTCCCTAGAATATGCCGTGTCGTAGTCTATCGTCGTTTGCTGCGTCGTCGTACGTGGGGGGCCGGATAGGGCCGCCGACGGGGCGGACCTGGTCGCCTGAGCCCGTCCCGCCTGGCGGCGGTCCGCCACACCCTTCGCTTGATTAGCGTGGTCCTGCTCGCACTGCATCGCTCACTCGGGTGCCATCTGTGGCAGCTGTCTGAGGCCTGTCCTGTGTCGGGCGTTCTGTTCGCGGTCCGCGCCCGCCTGGTGCTGCTCCTCAGGAGCAGGAGCGGGCGCGGACTGCGAGAGGAACGCCCGCCACAGGACAGGCCTCAGACAGCTGCCACAGATGGCGACCAAGAAGGCCTGCTCCCTGACGAACAGTTCGGCTTCAGGGGGGCCACTCCACGCAGCAGCAACTGCTTCGACTTGTAGAGTAGGCGATGGGGGCGGTGGAGCGCCGCGAGTATCTTGGGGCGGTTTCCAGAGCCTTCCACAGCGTGTTGCACGACGGCCTTGTGTATAAACTACTTACACGAGGCCTACCGGTGTCGCACGCCCGCCTGCTCAAATGCTACTTGACTGGGCGCACCTTCCACGTGCGCTCCGACGACGGGACGTCGACAGCACGCCCCATAGCAGCTGGAGCACCGCAAGGGTCCGTCATCGGCCCCTCGCTGCACTCACTATACACTGCCGACGTTCCGAGGAGGCAGGGCGCGCACGTCGCGCTCTACGCGGACGATACGGTGTGTAACACCATAGCTCCAATGCTGTACTGATTTATTTTGCTTTTGTTTTATTTAATATTATATCGTTGAGCTTCTGTAAATGTGTTTGATTGAATTGATAACACAGAATTGTATACTCCTTTCTTTGTACAAACTTTGAAGTCATGGTCTGATACTATGCAAAGTAGTGTATCTGTAATTTAAAATCTTTGTCCCATTTGGAGGGAACAAAACTTACAATATATAATTGTAATTTCTGTGTGAATAATTTTTTGTAGAAATGTCAATATGTGCAAATGTTCTGTCTTATTTAATATATTTGTTTGCTGTTATGTAAACTACTGATCCTCACTTAGGGTTCTTAGTTAGTTTGTATGTAAACGGTGTAGTGGTTCCCCTCGGGAACGGAACTGTGTAGCGCGCGCAAATTGTGGTTGGCCTAGGTGGAAAAGGTGGAACTGATAGTCAGTCGGGGATAAGCAACGAGTCGGGGACAAGCTACGAGTCGGAGACGAGCTACGAGTCCGTGCACTGCCATGTAAAAGATGCATATTGTGCTGATCCCGAGAGAGGCTTCTCCTGCTTCTTTCAAAGGCCTCGGATGGATGGATAAATAGCTGGAACTATTCTGGAGTTTGTATCTATCATCGCCACCAAGAAATGACAGAGTCCAGCAATTCTGCCTACAATTCCACCTACCAACATGCAGTTGCCACCACACTGCGCAATCATTGCAACGTAATACTATAATGATGTACAGTGAAGGATCAGCTTAATGGACGTGCTAATGTGCTGAAATATAAGGTAATTTGTATCTGAATTTATGTACCTACCTTGATTTTTCTCCTCATCATAACACCTCTCAGGTTCCTCTCCGTTTGAGCTAAAGTGATATCCGAGTGTCCTTACTAAAAGAAATTAAAGCCTAGAGTTTTGCTAATTAATGCCTCTTGAACTTAGTATAAAGAAAGTTAAAGTTAATGTGGCAATAGAGTGAGTTAAAGTAAATGTTATTTGCTCAAAATAATTTTCCTATTAAAACTGCTATTTAAAGTGCTGTTGCTAACTTCAATATTAAAAGTTCTTAAGACTGAGGCTTATAAGGCAAATGATCACATTATTGTCTGTAGTAAATTCTAAAAGGTGAGTCAGTTTCTTGCAATTTGGTCAGTATTGTGTTTCGCTGTAGTAAAAGTGAGAAAGCTGCAGTTGTGAAACATTATATACATTCTCATGTTTGCTAAGTGTTTGTCTCTCTTGTGTATTAGAAGTGCATATTAATAGTAATGTTGTAAAGACCATTCACTGTGTGTAAGCCCTGAAAGTAATAGTGTGTTTCGGTATATGTTATAATTTTGCAAATAGTTTGTGCTGCTCTAACGGTTAGCTTCAATCTTAAAACATATGTGTGTGTCAGAGTTCATTGCACTCGCGTGTGGCTAAGTCTAGGTTGTGTTTGTCCGTTTTAGTTACTTATACCTACTTTCTTAAACGAGAACGTTAATCTTTCTCTTGCCTAATTAGGCTGGCGACCGTTTCCCTTATTCTATAAACAGTATAGCTAGGCAAAATTTTGTTTGTTACTATTCAAATATTTACGTAATTCTGACTTTCATTTCCGATAAGCCACCTCCGTTAGGAACAACACGGTCAACCTAGCAAAATTCCTCTCAGAGGGTAACACGGCTCTGTTGCGTTGTACCATAAATGCTTTAATAAAATAGTTTGATTACATAACCTACTTCCAGCTTTAAGGTTATGGTACAGCAGTAGCAGACAGGAGTGTTATAGGTGCTCTACGGCAGAAGCATCAGCGCCAGACGGATGCGTCACCGCCTGCAATCGGCTTGCGACGTCCTCGGGGCTTGGGCCACCAAATGGCGGCTCAAGTTCAACGCAGCCAAAAGTCAGGCTGTGATCTTCACCAGAAAGAAGATTCCTGCCGACCTCCAGCCACCCAATCTTCATGGGAGGCCCCATCCCGCGGTCGAACACCGGACGCTACCTAGGCGTCACTCTGGACCGGCGCCTGACGTGGAAGGCGCACACAGGGAAGTGAGGGGTAAAGCGCTTGGCAGATTGCGCTTGTTGTACGCCTTACTCAACCCAGCGACGATCCTGCCCCCACACTGTGGCATAACGCTGTACCTGACACTCATCAGGCCTGTGTTAGAGTACGATGCTGTGGAGTGGGGCAACGCTGCCGACTCGTCCGTCGCCAGGCTGCAGACGGTCCAGAACAAGGCGTTTACGTTAGCGCTTCACCTGCCACGTGACTTCAGCACCGGAGAACTCCACGGAGTCCCGCTGCTCGAGCACCGATTCCGGCAGGCGGCGCATCGTTTTTACGCGGCCGCCCGTATGTCGGAGAACGAGCTTATTCGCAACTTGGGACACCAAGTGCACTGGCAGCCGACCACACGGTGGCCAGACCTGTTGCTGGTGTGAAGGCACGCCGCAACACGAGCGAGATGCAGTGAAAAAAAGAAGAACCGCTACCGTGAGGAAGATTCCGAAGAGAGGACTGCTACAAACTCACCCAGGCAGAAGTAGGAAAGGCGTGATCCGCTCACCCTACAACACACCGGAGTACGAAGCTCCGTGCATTTTGTAACGCCGGCAATGCATATCCCCCTATTTCCATCTATTGTACTATAAATTTGTTTTCCTTGCTTTGTTACCTCAAGATATGACACTTCTGTCTCTTTATATATTGTAATTGTTTTACTGTTTGTACATATATATTTATGCATTTATGTTTGTTTGTTTTGTGAATATTATTTGTATTTATACGCTGGGTCTGGCCTAGGAAAAACTATGCTATCGAACGGATACATCGATAGGTCGTGTGGAGAACCAAAGTGTTGAGGATCTTTGGTAGTGTTAACTCTGTCGCGTGGAGCGCGGGCAGAGAGAGAGAGAGTCTGGCTGGAGTAGCGAGTAGAGCAGGTGTGTTGTGTGAAACTCCCGCGAGTTGCCGCGCTTTCGGGGTTTGGCAGCATGTAATTGCGCTCGACTTGCGATGATAGTTTCTGTCATGGTGTCGCGGACGGGAAGCATTAGCTGGCGCACATCAAGAGCCCGTTTCGTCTGGTGACCGTGTCGAGAAGAAGGCTTCTGCAACAGCGACGGCCGACAATGAGTGACTGTCGCCACCTCCTCGATCGACGGCTTCAAACCTTCGATCAACCAACAAGGAAGACTGGAAGCACGTAAAGTTTTAGAACTGTATGGCAGACCTCAGCTTTTAAAACTGTTCAAATCACTGAATTACAGCAAGGTAGCATGAACCTTTGTTGCTCATTGTCCCAATTGCATTACCAAGCAGGGTCCCTTCCTTTTCCGAAATGAACCCGAGTGTCGTTGAAATTCAAACGCCAGCATTAACGTAATATAATTCAATTTCGCTACTTTAATTTCAAAGTTCAGTTAAAGTATTCATAGCTGGCTACAGTAGTTAGATTACACTAGCACAAATTAAGAGTGCGAGTTTTGTTACCGTATTTTAGCTTACCTGTGACTGCAGCTCAGCTTGGTACGTACTAAATTTTACTATTGTTAATTGTTCAGAATCATTTAATTCAAGTTCAAAGTTAAATCTCTTATTTCGAAATTGCGTAGATTCAAGTAGCTTTTGAAATGATTGTTGAGGTAGTCCAAGACTAACCGTATTTTACTGAATTTCGATGTGCTTCAGAAAGAAAGCTCACTATTAACTTCAGTCACTAAATTAACTTTCGATTTTCCGGTTTTATTAATTCTTTTGCTAAATTAAGTCAGAGTGTAGCGAAATTTATTACTTCTGACAAACTTTCAGTTTTCACACTACACGTGTCAACCTTCAGTTGCCACGCATCTAGTGCTAATTACATGTGTAATAACCTTTCTTTTTCAGTTACTATAGTAATTGTCCTTAGGACTGGCGACCGTAATTTCCCCCAAATCTCAAATATCTAATTACCGCTAGTTAACTGTTAACGTAACGACCGCACATTTACTTTCTTTATTAACTTACCCCTTTTCAAAATTAATTTCCACCAGTTTCATTAGCATTTTTCCTCTTTACCGACAAATTAACCTCGGTGACGATTGCTTTTCCCAAATTTCCATTAGGTACACGCGGTTTAATTTTTCACTGTCATTAAGGTCGATAAGTGAGGGGGAGGTTACAATTTGCGTAGCGTAGCGTAGATGGCGACCAAGTCGGGCGCGGACGTCCGAGGGAGCACTGGGGAAGAGACAACACATTACAAGCAGCGCCAGGCGGGCGCGGACGTCAAAGAGAGCACCCAGCGCCCTCTGGGCAATAATTCTGGACAAGATCCTACAATACGGTAGTCTCAGGTAGCACCTGAAGAAGGCAACGAGTTACGTAACCGAAATATTGTGGCAGAGCGACACAAACATCCGGCAGTAGACCCGATCGTTTCACATGTCAAGATCTCGCCGGGGAAGCCTGAAGAGTTACAGGTTGAATGTTCACGTGCTACTGTCCTGAGCATCTACGGAGAGAGGTAGAAGGACAGTTAAGCTACTCTTCCACTAGGCGCTAAATGGTTTGACGTCCACAACTCTTCACAGAACGTAGGGTTCGGAGGCTTGTCTGCTCTGTAAGGTAGGATAGATCGTGATATGTGGCGTCTCTATCGAAAGAGCACACCGCTCATGCAACATGGTTGAACATGGAGCTCCAGAGTCGACCACCCATAGTTGTGCACATGTTGACATCGTCATTTACCATCGGTATTCGACCGCCGATCAATGGAAACGTCTCGGATCTTCGGGTGAATCACATTTTTGCTACGCTAGGTCGATGGTCGACTCCACAAACCCCATCATAGAGGTGAACGGCGGCTCGAAACGTGCAACGCGCCAAGGGGCGCAGGCTGGTGAGAGCAATATTATGCTATGGGAGACATTTTCCTGCGTTTGGTTGGGACATGTGATAATAATCGAAAACACGCTGACTGCTGCGATCCACCTGCATCCCTTCATGTTTGATATTTTCCACGACGGCGATGTCATTTTTCATTAACATGATTGTCGTGTCTCGAAACCAGAACCGTGCTACAGTGGTTTGAGGAGCATTACAGTGAACTCACGTTGATGTCTCGGCGAGTAAATTTGTGTGATGTAAATCCTTTGGAACCTATCTGGGTCGCCATCGGGTGTCATCACCGCGTAAGCGAATCAGTGGCCCGTTACTTACGCGGTTTACGGGACCTGTGAGTGGATGTCTAATGACGCATACCTCCACAAACCTACCAACAAACTTTCGGATCCCTGATACACAGAATAGTTCAAATGGCTCTCAGCACTATGGGACTTAACTGCTGCGGTCATCAGTCTCCTACAAGTCACAACTACTTAAACCTAACTAACCTAAGGACATCACACACATCCATGGCCGAGGCAGGATTCGAACCTGCGACCGTAGCAGTCGCGCGGTTCCAGACTGTAGCGCCTAGAACCGCTCGGCCACCCCGGTCGGCGCAGAATAAGTGATGTATTTCGTTCCAAAAACGGACAAACAAGCTGTTAAGCAGATGGCAGTAATGTTTCGGCTCATCACTGCATACATATGGAAATAGTATTTTCATTACAAGGTTGCATTAAGAGTTTGTTTGTGGCCTTACCTGAGTGTGGTCGTGTACGTGAAATTACAGATGACAATTACGAAGGTTGTTAAATGTCAAGAGTAGTTATATTGATCGTTGGTATTCATTTCCTGGTCATTAAGTGTGATCAATATCGTTACTCGCAAATGTCAAATACTGATTTACACAGATGGAGTGTTGTATAACATTTCGTGTGTAATGTTAACAGTGCTGTGGCAAGAATTCCTGCGCTAAATATTGTAAACGATAGACATGCCTTAAAACTAAATTACATGCTCTTTACTGAAAAGAAGGCTTTATTTTCCTACAAGCACAACAGTTCACTTGATAAAGGAACCAAGAGTGAGCCTTATCTTCTGGGGCGAGACGGACATTCAACTTTACAAGACGCAAGGGGAGCTACAGAACCCGGTGGTATGTGCACATCCGAATACGGCCCTTACGTGTGTGACTAGGCTGTTACCACCAGGCAAAATTTTAAGAGGTGAGCTGCTGTAAGTCCTTTTAAAAACTGGTACATTGGAATCCTACTATAAACAAAATATTGTGCTGCAATGTTTATATTCTAGCATGCACAGTTGATGGATAATGTGTTACGGTTTTCTGAATTTGACGTCAAAATTTGTATTTATTTTAAAACTCAGATTTCGTTTAAGGTAAACTTACAGAACACTTCCTTACAGCCGACCGTGGTGGCCACGCGGTTCTAGGCGCTGCAGTCCGGAGCCGCGCGACTGCTACGGTCGCAGGTTCGAATCCTGCCTCGGGCATGGATGTGTGTGATGTTCTTAGGTTAGTTAGGTTTAAGTAGTTCTAAGTTCTAGGAGACTGATGACCTCAGATGTTAAGTCCCATAGTGCTCAGAGCCATTTGAACCATTTTGAACTTCCTTACAGCGATTTTATACCAAAATGTACATACCAGCAAAAGTTTAACTCTGTATCTTTAAATTCAGACATATGCAAAACGCAGTGAAACAGCTCTTTTGGGGAAAATATTTATATGCTGGGGTTAAAATTCTGGATTTACTAATTTTTGTACATTTCTGCATGATTCTATTAACAAACCACATAATTATAAAATTATAAAACATTTATGTATGCAGCTGCATAACATCATGTCTGACTCACGAACAAGCCGGATCGTACGCCATGCTTTTTTTTTCTTTTTTTTCCCATGCTTGACCTTGGTGCTGGGAGAATGGCAGGGGAAGTCCCTGTATCTCTCATTCTCTGCTATAAATCGCAGCTGTCGGCAACTATTAAAAGCGATTGCTTCCCCAAAAGCGTGAGATGTACGCATGTAAAGTTGGTTCTTCGTAACAGAAAAAGCTCTAATTTAACGCCTTTTGCATTGTCTCAAGTTGGGTATTGGTAAATACGGTGATGCAATCACAGCGTCAATTTAATATCACGAAATGTACAGCCGTAGTAGGAGAATACACGCGTTAAAATTAATGGATTGACGATACAAATATACAGTATCTTCGACATCCTCTGGTTGTTAACACACAAAGTAAATAATGAAAATATAATGACGCTCCCAGTAAGTGAATCTGAAGTAGAAACTACGTAAATTATCCAACCACATTATTCTAACAGTCCTCTGACCGCACAGATGACTGGAAAACATAGGACCAAATGTAGCCAGAAAATGTTTAAGGCACTTTATTTTGTGCTAAATTATAACTGAAAAACAATACATCCATTAAACAGTTCCTTTAAAATGAAAGACAAAACTCGAAGAAAACTGTAGGCATCTACTATTAACTCACCAACTCTGTAATTTGTCTCCATTAAGTGCTGTCACAAGCACAGAGTACGAAAGGCACTTGGTAATCGACAAGCAATTTGTATGCGATTAGGACATTGTAATAGGGTGACCTAGAAGTACTTTCTAACAAGAATTTATTCAATTTCTCAACATCAGGTGGTAACTCTGAAAAGAGAAGATACAGCAATACATTTTGCTGCCTCTGTGTGTTAGTTCGAAGTACAGTTGTCTTCTGTTTAAATAGTTATAACCATTGTTGCCCTCTCTCCAGGATCGTGTAAACTATGAATTAATGAGCAGGTACCTGTGTTCATTGTAAAAAGTGATGTACGCTGAAGCCTAAAAGGCATCTTTTTGCGAATCCTGCGGACTTTAAGGATTAATAGACGTTATTATTTACTCAAAATTAGGCGAATTATCTGAATGCACAATCCGCCAAAGAGAAGGTAGGAAAAACACATAATCAGAAATGTTGAATAGCATTGTTTGAGAGTTACTAAGTACCTAGATGTACCATATAATAAGTGCCTGTTGAATTATGAGACAGTATTTCTAGCAATAAGTTAATTTTTTTTCAATTCAGGCACATAAATTACGGATACAAGTTGCTTTTGCTAACATTTTTAGCCATTCTTCCTCAATTGCAACTTCAATTATGTTTATCATGTAGATGAATTTATTTTGTTTCTAAAGAAACGTGTTTTACGTATTAATACTCTCACCAGTGATCTATAATATAAAGAAAATTATTTAATTAAACATATCTTTAGGAATACTGTTGAGTTCTCTGGTAGCGTGTAACGACCCTACAACTCTACTCTGTTCTTAAATATCATATCTTATTGCGAGTGACTTTGCTAGATCCTAGAATGGCTGTCGTAGTTTCTACCTACGAACTAGCAAAAATTAATAAAATTCCAGGACTGTTTTTATTTAAACTGTAATAATTTATAAGTGTTAACTGTGTGTAAACCTGTTTGATTATTGTTATGGGTACCGTAATTATTCTGGACCATTTAGTGCAAACTTAGAGGGGTTGTACTCTATAGACACATTTTTCACTTCACTTCGCTCTTACCTTAATTATCGTTTTGGTAATTTGACTTTCCCTCTGAAACACAGTGTCAGTATTTACATCTGAGCTGGCAACCAGCAGCAGATTAGCGAGGAAAGCGGAGTGCTGGTTAGCACACTGGCCTTGGATTCTTTCAATTTACCAGATATAGACTGGGACACTCAGATGTTTAGGACGGGTCGTAGGGACAGAGCGCGAGTGACATTATACTGAGTGCACTATCCGAAAATTACCTCGAGCAATAAAACAGAGAACCGACTCGTGGAGATAACATCTTGGACCTACTGATAACAAACAGACCCGAACTTTTCGACTCTGTAAGCGCAGAACAGGGAATCAGTGATCATAAGGCCGTTGCAGCATCCCTGAATATGGAAGTAAATAGGAATATAAAAAAAGGAAGGAAGGTTTATCTGTTTAGCAAGAGTAATAGAAGGCAGATTTCAGACTACCTAACAGATCAAAACGAAAATTTCTGTTCCGACACTGATAATGTTGAGTGTTTATGGAAAAAGTTCAAGGCAATCTTAAAATGCGTTTTAGACAGGTACGTGCCGAGTAAAACTGTGAGGAACGGGAAAAACCCACCGTGGTACAACAACAAAGTTAAGAAACTACTGCGAAAGCAAAGAGAGCTTCACTCAAAGTTTAAACGCAGCCAAAACCTCTCAGACAAACAGAACCTAAACGATGTCAAGTTAGCGTAAGGAGGGCTATGCGTGAAGCGTCCAGTGAATTCGAAAGCAAAATTCTATGTACCGACTTGACAGAAAATCCTAGGAAGTTCTGGTCTTACGTTAAATCAGTAAGTGGATCGAAACAGCATATCCAGACACTCCGGGATGATGAAGGCATTGAAACAGAGGATGACACGAGTAAAGCTGAAATACTAAACACCTTTTTCCAACGCTGTTTCACAGAGGAACACCGCACTGCAGTTCCTTCTCTAAATCCTCGCACAAACGAAAAAATGGCTGACATTGAAATAAGTGTCCAAGGAATAGAAAAGCAACTGGAATCACTCAACAGAGGAAAGTCCACTGGACCTGACGGGATACCAATTCGATTCTACACAGAGTACGCGAAAGAACTTGCCCTCCTTCTAACAGCCGTGTACCGCAAGTCTCTAGAGGAACGGAAGGTTCCAAATGATTGGAAAAGAGCACAGGTAGTCCCAGTCTTCAAGAAGGGTCGTCGAGCAGATGCGCAAAACTATAGACCTATATCTCTGACGTCGATCTGTTGTAGAATTTTAGAACATGTTTTTTGCTCGAGTATCATATCGTTTTTGGAAACCCAGAATCTACTATGTAGGAATCAACATGGATATCGGAAACAGCGATCGTGTGAGACCCCAACTCGCTTTATTTGTTCATGAGACCCAGAAAATATTGGATACAGGCTCCCAGGTAGATGCTATTTTCCTTGACTTCCGGAAGGCGTTAGATACAGTTCCGCACTGTCGCCTGATAAACAAAGTAAGAGCCTACGGAATATCAGACCAGCTGTGTGGCTGGATTGAAGAGTTTTTAGCAAACAGAACACAGCATGTTGTTATCAATGGAGAGACGTCTACAGACGTTAAAGTAACCTCTGGCGTGCCACAGGGGAGTGTTATGGGACCATTGCTTTTCACAATATATATAAATGACCTAGTAGATAGTGTCAGAAGTTCCATGCGGCTTTTCGCGGATGATGCTGTAATATACAGAGAAATTGCAGCATTAGAAAATTGTAGCGAAATGCAGGAAGATCTGCAGCGGATAGGCACTTGGTGCAGGGAGTGGCAACTGACCCTTAACATAGACAAATGTAATGTATTGCGAATACATAGAAAGAAGGATCCTTTATTGTATGATTATATGATAGCAGAACAAACACTGGTAGCAGTTACTTCTGTAAAATATCTGGGAGTATGCGTGCGGAACGATTTGAAGTGGAATGATCATATAAAATTAATTGTTGTTAAGGCGGGTACCAGGTTGAGATTCATTGGGAGAGTCCTTAGAAAATGTAGTCCATCAACAAAGGAGGTGGCTTACAAAACACTCGTTGGACCTAAACTTGAGTGTTGCGCATCAGTGTGGGATCCGTACCAGATCGGGTTGACGGAGGAGATAGAGAAGATCCAAAGAAGAGCGGCGCGTTTCGTCACAGGGTTATTTGGTAACCGTGATAGCGTTACGGAGATGTTTAACAAACTCAAGTGGCAGACTCTGCAAGAGAGGCGCTCTGCATCGCGGTGTAGCTTGCTCGCCAGGTTTCGAGAGGGTGCGTTTCTGGATGAGGTATCGAATACATTGCTTCCCCCTACTTATACCTCCCGAGGAGATCACGAATGTAAAATTAGAGAGATTAGAGCGCGCACGGAGGCTTTCAGACAGTCGTTCTTCCCGCGAACCATACGCGACTGGAACAGGAAAGGGAGGTAATGACAGTGGCACGTAAAGTGCCCTCCGCCACACACCGTTGGGTGGCTTGCGGAGTATAAATGTAGATGTAGATTTAGATGGAGGACGACGCTTCAAATCCGAGTCCGCCCATCGAGACTTACGTTTTCCATTATGTCCTTGAATTGCTAAGACAAATGCTGCGATGGTTTTTTTGAAAGGCCACGGTCAATTTCCTTCCCCATCCTTGAAATATTCCGAGTCTATGCTCCACCTCTAATGACCTCGATGCAGACGGGACGTTCAACTCGGGTCAACGTTTCTTCCTTGAAGACCAACTCACTGTGAGAAGTTTCCTTTTGAAAATAAATAATTCTGCCTTCTAAATTCGGTTTTTAGACATGAAGGCACACATTTTGTAAACAGTTCTGCACATGGAACGCGAAGTAGTTAATGAATTTATGTTTGGTGTAATGCAACTTTCGTTTTAGTACCAGAATGAAACTCACAAGATATTTAACCTCTATCTTCTCAAAAATTGGCTTTACGAATGTTTTCAGGTAAAAGTGCAGTTACTTACTGCTCTCAGATCGAATCTGCTTTCGTCTTGAGAAACTAAGCAAATTAATTTCATCAAATACTGTTACAATACGACGCATCAAATTTGCATTTCTCCATTTCTTCATGTAAATTAACCACGCAAATTTTACGTTAACTGCAGTTAACCAACACTATTTTTAGATAGGATTTAAGTGAAAGGAATTATAAGTTACTTGAAAAAACAATGTTACACTTTGACGTTGGATTATTATTACCGTTTTTAAGAGAGATGGGGCCCCTCCACGCCCGCACCAACGTGGTGACCAAACCAAAAGTTCTACTGTCACCTCCGTAAACATGTTAGTTACCTAGTAAGTGGATCACAGGATGCTGGGCTGTGATGTTGTCCGTGCGTCTGGGTAAGGCTACGCATTAACACGGTCCATCAGGTGATAGATAGTGGACGAAACGCGAGTGAGGGTAGCGATTTGAAGAGCAGAGGAAAAAAAGTGCCATGGCTCGTGCCGTGGGAAAAAAACCTCTGCGACAGTGGGATGGGTAGTAAGAGCAGTAGTGGCTTACTAGCTGCGATAGCTCATGCAAGGTTGGATTTGTTAGTATGGGTATCACGCATCATTACCGTTGCAAGCGATGGCGATGTATCCCAGTTGCTGCAGCTGCTACATTCCTGGAACAATCAAGATCGTTATACAGTAGTGGGAGATCGGCCATAGATCATGTCACTGTGTGGGGGATGTGTGGAGCTTGTTTGCATGCAGTGTACGGTACGGCTTCCCTGTGTAGTGCCGTATTATTACCGTATTGTTTCCACAAAAAAAAAAAGAAGAAGAAAAAGATCACTAGACATCAGACATTATTTAATAACATGTCTGTCTCTCCCGTTACAATACTGAGTACAAAATAAATTGCCAGTAGCTTATCTTTTCAGACTCAGTGCAGTTGAGAATACCGTGGAAACGTGCTTTCACGGTATCTTCAAGTCTCATATTACTTAGACAGACCAAATACACCACACTGTCTACCATCTGGAATCATTCTTAATGGAAGGACGGTGCAGTTCTTGTACCACCGTGTTTTACCTGAAAATATGTTGCAGCCATGGTTTCAGTTCACACCAGACGACTTATTACTGCAAAAGTGCTAATTATCGCCTTCTTCAATAAACTGCATAATTTTTAACCCAAAACATCACAATGTTGTAGAGCCCACTATTGCGTGAATCCTACTTGGAAACTGCTGGTTGGCTACTTTCTTCACTCCAGTCTGTCTGATGCATGTTTATTCCAAAGAAAAGGTTCACCAAAATACGGAAAAGACAAGGCCATCTGACAGTCCTATGGCGGCGCTGTCCACGGGGCTGCCTGCTGCTCACTTTCCAAGAGAAAAGACGTTCCCGAAATGGAAACAACAAGAGAAAACGCTTGCCAGTTGAAAGACATAATGTCTTCCCTATTTAGGTATTTAATTACCACCCCTTTTCTTTATAATAATTAAGTTTTTCTAAAGAAACACCTGTAGGAATCTTTGGATCCTTGACTGGCCCGTGTAATTTAACATTTATGTAGGTGAGTCACTGGGTCACCTAGAGTTGACTGGAGGTGAAGTGGATTTGTTCGTGAGGCTGAACACTGGCGGATACCCCAGGCCCAGGAGAGTGGCGTGGACGTGCAGGGCGAGGCGGCCGCTGCTGGCGAGCCTGGGTGCAAAGGCGTGACAGGAAACGGGGAAAATCCCAGAATGGAACTGTACAGTGTTCGTTGGCTTGGCAGAATGCGGGATGCACCATCAATGGCGGTCATTGATACAGTCTAAAAGATGGTTAAGTTACGGCTCTCACAATATCTACAAAATTTTAAACGTCCTATTAGAAAAATTATACACGACTGTGCTTAAACTGACACACAATATTTTTTTAGCGCAACGCAATCTGACTTTCAAAAATCCCTACAAAAGAATGGCCCTGACTAACATTAACCTATACCTTTCACAAATCACTTACCTCACAAAAATCTCCGTTACTCGAACTACTGCAATACGGCGAGCACCACTACTGCCAGCTAAATAAAAGATTCAAACTACTGAAGGCACTAACTACTGATAGGGATAGTCAGCAAATGAAAGATTTTAATAGAGAACAAGCAATGTATTTACCTTAATGATCATAATATCTCTTTGTTGGCGCGCGTCGTTATTGGGATTAGGAGACCTAACTTCCACAAATTCACGTTGTCGAGAGTGCCCTGCTCTGTTTGAATCCCGCCAGTTCTGATGAAATTCAGGTTTGTCGTTATGATTATATCGTCTGTCGTCATGTCGGTAGTTCCTGTACTTTCTTTCTTGTCGGTTAAGTGGTGGAGAATTTCTCCCTGAGTCGTAACTGCGCGCTGGACCGTTGCGTCTGAAGTTATTCTGTCTCTCTTGATAATAATTGTTTTTGTTCCCATATTGTCTGTTTCTATGGTAATCTCTGTCATATTCATTACTACGGAAATGCGATCTTTCTCTGTAACTATTATTACTCTGCCAGTGATTGTCATATGGGTGGTGTCTGTTTTGGTCACGATTTGCGTTGTAAGAATAGGCTTGTGGTGTCCAGTTATTGTTTCTGTCGTCACGGAATTGTGACGGATGTGACCTGTAGTGATTGTTCTCCTGCTTTCGCATCCCGCGACTGTCTGTGTCAATCTCTAATTCCCATAAGAGTCCCTGAAAAGCTTCAATGTCGTCTTTGCAACGCCCTGCCAAAATAATATGTCGTAAATGTTCAGGCAGTTTGATTAAGCAAATGCGGATGAGTTCTGAGGGGCTGTATGGGTTTGACAGGTACTGATTCTTGTGCAACATGTCTTCAAAATATTTCACAAGACTGGAAAATTCAGATTGTTCGAAACGTTTCATCATTATGATGCTATGTTTTACTCGGTCTTGTGTAGCTTGAGACCAATATGCTGAGAGGAAGGCATGATAAAAATCTCCTTCACTGTGACAATCGTGAATGACCGATCGCATTCTTACAGCTGGTTCATTCTCCAAGTAGCCACACATAAATTCTAACCTGTGCTCCAATGACCAGTTGGGAGGAAAACAATGAGAGAATTGATGGAGCCACACTTGTGGATGAATGTCGTTGGCAGAATTCTAAAACGTTTTGAATTTATGTGTAGTAATGAACAGCTTATAGTCGAAATCATCGTGTCGGCGAGTAGCATATCGGTCATTGTTACGTCGTGTCGGCGGTTCCATCTCAAAATTCGGTGCACCTTGCCAATTTCTTTCATAATTTCCGAAATGCCCTGTGTTATTATTTTGTGGTTGCTCCGCATTTCTATGTCCCTCTTCCCATATTGGAGCGCGAGTGGCCTCTGAAATACGTGATTCTTGTATTACCTGTGTCAGCTGATCTTGTACTTCCCGGATTTCTCTTTGGTGTTGCGTATTAATTTGATTCTGATTTTGTTTGAATTTCCTAATTTGTTCGCACTCTTCTGTGTCAGTGATGGCTACAGGTCTTGTGTCATTCAGATCATCATCAACCTTTGCAGATAAGTTAGTGAACTGATCTGAAAGTTCAGCTACTTTCTCCGATAGTGTACTTATTTCCTCAGTGTGTTTTTCTGAACCAGATATTGTGAGAGCCGTAACTTAACCATCTTTTAGACTGTATCTACTGTGTCCTTTAAGTTTTCTTGAGTTTTTGCAAGTTGCGTAACTGAATCGGTAGATGCAACTGAGTCAATTTTAGCTTGCAAGGTCTCCTGATTTTCATGAACAATAGTTTGCAGTTCTTTTATGGCTGCTTCGTGACTCTGTAATGCATTTTCATGACGCGAAAAAATAGGTTGGAAATGCTCACAAATTTGTGTTTTTACGTCATTACAGACTTTTTGACATTTCGATTCGATGTTATGTAACTCAGTAGTTAAATCTTCACGTGTTTGTTCAAGCGTGGTGTCTAACTTTTGAAGATTTTGTTCCATTGTGTCTAACTGTTGCTGTGTTTGTCTCTGGTGTTGTTCCATTGTGTCTAACTTTTGAAGATTTTGTCCCATTTGTTTCTGATTTTGTTCAAGCGTTGTGTCTAACTTTTGTAGCCTTTGTCCCATTTGTTGCATTAACTGTAATAACAGTGCACTGGTATCTGAAACGTGTTCCTCAGTGCTATTCGGAAGTGCATTTGAACCGGCAATATTCACATTTTGAAAAGCAGAAAATGTGTCTTGATTTAACGGTGAGGACGCAAAACCTGAATCTACAGTATTTGCAAGATTGTGTCCTGTCATTTCGGAATCCTGAGGCGAGCTGTTGCCGACCGATCGATCGATAATGCTTCCCTGTTCACTAATTGTTTCACTGCCTACACCATTATTTGACGCCCACTCCATTTCCCTATGCACAGTTACCAAATTACTACTTTGAGTACTTGTTAATTCATTACATGGTGGCGTTAACACCCTGCTTTCGTCTTCACTGTTATTTCTCAGTTTACTTTGGAGCCTAGTATTACGTTTTTCACACGCCATTATTGTCACAATATTTCACACGACAACACAGAAAAACACAATTTGAAGAGCAAAAATAAGAGAACACATTAACATAGCACTGAAAATAATATCTAGTTAATTGCAAGCGCAGCTGCAAAATACTTGGTGCAAATCTACATGCATGCCACAACTGTTTTACTGTACAACAATGAAAGACTGCAACTACAAAGGAGATTCTCTCTACAATTACGTGCTAGCAATAAACAATAGCCACACTAATTACACAAACTACAAGAAAAAAATCAGAAGATTCCAGTGAGGTATCCTGGCAGGGTCGCCATATGAAACGTCCCCTTAGAAAAATTATACACGACTGTGCTTAAACTGACACACAATATTTTTTTAGCGCAACACAATCTGACTTTCAAAAATCCCTACAAAAGAATGGCCCTGACTAACATTAACCTATACCTTTCACAAATCACTTACCTCACAAAAATCTCCGTTACTCGAACTACTGCAATATGGCGAGCGCCACTACTGCCAGCTAAATAAAAGATTCAAACTACTGAAGGCACTAATTACTGATAGGGATAGTTAGCAAATGAAAGATTTTGATAGAGAACAAACAATGTATTTACCTTAATGATCATAATATATATACCAGTTCATGCCATCCAGTGTTACAAATTTCAAAACTCCGCTATCTCTCTCCCCACATCCACCACTGCTGGCGGCTCACCTCCAACTGTGCAACGCTATGCACTGTTCACATCCAGCTGCCGCTGCCCAACACTACAATGGCAGACAACAATGGAAACTAGCCACAGACTGCACACAGCACAGCCAGTGATTTTCATACCGAGCGCTACGTAACGTTGCCGATAAGAAAACATAAACAGCCTACTTACAAATTCAATGACACAGCAATACTTTTAAATCTACAGAAGTTAATATCTCTCACTAGGGAACCTCCCCATCGCACCCCCCTCAGATTCAGTTATAAATTGACACAGTGGATAGGCCTTGAGAAACTGAACACAGATCAGTCGAGAAAACAGAAAGAAGTTGTGCGGAACTATGAAAAAATAAGCAAAATATACAAACTGAGTAGTCCATGCGCAAGATAAGCAACATCAAGGACAATGTGAGCTAAGGAACGCTGTGGTCCCGTGGTTAGGGTGAGCAGCTGCGGAACAAGAGGTCCTTCGTTCCAGTCCTCCCACGAGTGAAAATTTTACTTTCTTTATTTTCGCTAAGTTAAGATCTGTCCGTTCATTCATTGACGTCTCTGTTCACTGTAATAAGTTTAGTGTCTGTGTTTTGCGACCGCACCGCAAAACCGCGCGATTAGTAGACGAAATGACGTGCCTCACCAATACGAACCGAAAGCATTTGATCGCAAGGTCATAGGTCAACCGATTCCTCCACAGGAAAACACATCTGATATATTCTATACGACACTGGTGACGGAATGTGCGTCACATGACAGGAATATGTTGTCGGCCCAACTAACTTGCACACCTGGCGAATGGGTAAAAAGATTCTTCTACCTTGCCCGATTTAGGTTTTCTTGTCGATGTGATAATCACTCCCAAAAAAGAGATGAAAACATGAGTTCGTCACATAAACTGCAACAAATGAATGCAACAGTTTTCCCTGTGCTCTGTCAAAACATATGTTTTTTACGTTTTCAAATGTTTCCGTCTGTAGACCGTCAAATCCTGCATATGTCCAAGCAAATCTGAGCATGTCCTGGAATTTTGGAGAGCGAAGTTGATTATGTGTGAGTGCCTGAATTCTGATAATTGTCTGAAAATAAAAAATAAACTTTTCACTCGAGTGAAGACTTGAACCAAGGACCTCTCGTTCTGCAGCTGTTCACACTAACCATGGGACCACGGCGCTCGTAAGCTCTCATTCTCCTTGATGTTGCGTACCTTTCGGATGGACTACTCAGTTTGTATATTTTGCTTATTTTTTTCATAGTTCCACACAACTTGTTCCTGTTTTCTCGACTGATCTGTGTTCAGTTTTTCAAGGCCTATCCCTGTGCCAACTTATAACTAAATCTGAGGGGGGTGCGATGGGGAGGTTCCCTTGTGAGTGACTAAATATGTTCGCAATGAATCTTTGAATTAATAACTTTTAAACACTTCATGCGATTTCAGCAAGCGATATCACAGGTGATATCGGCCCTGAAAGCCACTCATATGATCTATGACGTATTTTATATCTTTTTCTTTATGCGCATATTTGTCACAATATTGTATTCTCCACAATAACACAGCTCATGAATGCAGCACGAATACCTCGTATCTTGTCATACTCGTGTGTTTATTTAATAAAAGTGTTACTATTTTTGCCAGATATTTATTTAACTATTGATTACAATTGCTAACATAAAATCGTAGTGAAGTAAGAAGTAGTCAGTCGCAAGTGTTACTTGATACACTATTGAAAAGAGAATCAAAACACGCTTTTATCAGGCAAATATAAATAATTGCTTAAACAATATTTAACGACAGTATGTTGTCATTTAATGTGAGGGCACTTACTTGCCAAAAAATGCTGGCTTATTTACTCATGTACAAGCTATTATTTATATTTATTACAACTGATCTGTTTGTGACAGAATATTAGAACATGTCCTTGTTTAAATATTCTTGTAATGTAGTAGTTCACTGTGGAAAGTGGTAAAGTTGTGTTGAATCATGTCTGTAGAACATAATAACGATATACTTTTGATGAGAACAGTCTTCAGCCAGTGATGAAGCAGGCAGTAGTGGAATACTACTGAAGTCAAGTGAAGAGGAACACTTTTAGAGTGGTGTCATCAAGGGAGGGATTCTGGACACTTGTTCGAGTACTTGAAGAAGGCGGACCTTTCTGTATACCGTTTAGCAATTGCTCACATAGGTGATAGATTCTGGGTGGTGAATGGCCACTAACATACGAAGGTTATTCGGAAAGTAAGGAACGATCGGTCGCGAAATGGAAAATACAGTGAAAATCTGATGAAGCTTTGCACAGATGCGTTAGGTACTATGTCTAGTATGCCTGTCGATCACGTCACGTCGCTCATTGCAGTTATGAGCTCACAGTGAGAACATAAAAATGGCTAGAGATTAGCGTCTCCCGCAAATTATGAAGGCTTGGCGAAAGATTTCGCCTGAAGCTATGCAACCCATACAACATAACTGTCATGCGATGCGTTCTACACGACAATTCTCGGCTGCACTCTGCAGGGGTAACGAAGATGTTCCTGCAGCGTTTTCTATGGGAAGTGTTTGATCACCCACAATACAGCCCGTAATTGGCCACCCCTGAGGTTCATCTCTGCTCATATGAACCACTGGCTATGAAGACAATATTTTGACACAGACAAGGAGCTGCAGTCCAGAGTAGAAAATCGTCGAAAAGCACTGGTGGCTGTCTTCTATAATGAGGGAATTGAAAAGTTGGTACAACGCTATGACAGATGTGAAAGATGATTATTGTTAAAGAAGTGAAAGTGAAAAGGCTACTCCTTATGTTTCAGATCTAGACTGCCATAAAAATGCAAAGGAACTGTTAATCAAAACTCGGGGAGAAGTTGTAGTGTAATTCACAATCGATTTATTGATCTTAAACATGACAAGACAACAAAATTATTAAAGAAACATCATACAAAAAAAATATATATATATATAACGAACGCCTTACTAACATGGGATCTATGGTGGACAAAGTGATCTGCTGGGGATCGACACATGACACTAACCAGAACACTACTCGCTCTATCTCACTTCATACAGATGAAGCCAGGTTATGGCATCGAACTAAGCCACCACCAAGTCTCTATACTCTACCACACAAAAAAAGAAAAATATGGTTCGAAAGAACAGGGTGCTGAGAAATATATATTATAACCCTATGTCGCAGCTGCAAATACTCTACTGTCCTGCTGGTCAAGGCGGCACACCACGATGCGTTCGGCGATTGAAGTCATGGATGGAGGCAATCTGTTGTTAAATGTGCGTTCCGGAAAAATGCAAGTACTCAGTCTCGCGTTCGGTTAATTCAGAATGCAGGTACTTCCCTATGAGCCTCTGAAACCTCGATGGATTCCAGTGTGCAGGTAGACCTGTTTGCTGGTCTGCCAAACCAATTTGATTCCGTGCCATGACTGCGCATGTCAGAATACGTCAAATGTTTAGACGGCCGACTCAAGACAAACAAGTACATGCACACATCACTCATTGTCACCACGATGATGTAAGCAGTACCTCTGATGGTTCAGAAGGTGACTGGCACAGGCTCTAAGTTGTACACTAGGAAAGGACACAAGTCTCATCGTTAGGTAGAGACCTGCAGTTCTTTACTAGCAAAGCTCCAGTACAAGAGACTTGTACTAGAGGAACCCCTCTTCCTTTCTCTCTGTTTCCTCCTCAGCTCAGTTCCAAAAGCACATTACTCTTTTTTTACTTCCCTTACTTTCACACAAGCCAATCACGAGCTGGAGCCCAGCATTCTAAGCTTGGAGAATGGTCTTTGCACTGCAAACCGATTTGAACAATCAGAGGCTTTAAAGTTAATTGGCAGAAAACGGCAAAAAATTCAGCTTCACGGCCTCTTTCCCACACATTTGCCGTGTCTTTTGCTAACACAATACAAAGTGGAAGCACAGCCCTCCATAAACAGCTTGTTATCTCCCCTGTTGCATCCATTTCAAAGTTTACAAAGAACGGCCATAAACTTGCACACAGCTTCGTTCATTGACAAAACATGTTTTGAAACATAGTCTGGACGTCTGGGTGCCAGTTTCACTATCCCAGGGATATCTGCAGAACGTTTACATTTCTTTTGGCGGCTTGCTCACGAACAAGGGTCCATCCTCTGCTCTATTCCTGGCCTACAATGCGCTGTCGGCGACTTTTGGGCGCTAGGCCATATACCTGGACGTCTGCCTGTCGTCAGACGCCATCTTAATGTGTTTCTGCACAATGCGGCCGTCTGGAAGTGTATCCTCACCGTTCTCCAGAAAAAACGCGCTTTGTCGGCCCGCCAACACCGTGCTTTTACTGCAGTGGTTTAAGTCAGCACCCTGTTCCTTTGAACGCAGGTAAAGCTTACCATATTTCTTTCCCTAGAGCACACAAACAAGATCATAAAATACTGCCCACCATTTTATCATAATGTATGAAGTCAAATCACGATAGATCGTATTCCCTACACTGAATCGGAAGTGAGAGTGCCTTCCAATCTCTCAGATATCTAAGTCTGAGCAGCGACTGTGTAGAGAAGTAGCTGGAAGGTGTAGCTAATCGTTGCAGATAAAACAGTTTTGATTTTCACTGTGGTTCCCATTTAGCGACCTATCGTTCCTTACTTTCCGAATAGCCCTCGTACTTTAATGTTTGAAGACACTTTTACGTGAGATCTTGACGAAGAATAGTTCTTTAACGTTTGTCCTTGAAGAAGGCAGATCTGCGTGGTGTAACGCGAGTTATTGGGCCGTCTTTGATGACTATCTTGGGGAATCCGCTACCACTCTCATAACGCTCTCAACGCAACTTCATTGTATTTGATAAGATTATTTTCTCTCTATTCTTAAACTGGATATCGTAGAACTGCTTTCCATTTAGTTAATATATACGTCCATGAATAAACATTTTTCAACATAATTCTTTGGTGCGGTCTACATCAGTTACAGATGTCACAATAGAACCTTTTTATTAATTATTCATTTATCTTCTCTTTAATACTCCAGCGTGTTTTATTGATTCCCAATTGTAGCCAATGTTGAGTGCAGGATCATAGCTACAGAGTATTATTTGCAGCAAGTTGGCTGCTGGTCATGAAAGCAAGGGTGCGCAGCTCGACCCTAAGTCTATATCGAGACATTCTTTTTGAGCAGACCCATGTATAGCCCTATTACCTAAGATGTGAGTAACAACAGGTAAAGTTGTAGCTGGTCTGTTCGTGTGGGATGTTGTTTGGAGAGCAACTACTAGCATAACACCGTTAGGTAATGTAGCACTTGTCCGGTATCATGATTTGTCACCGTCAGATGCATATCTGTGATGCTATTTGAAGATATACACCCCATCAGTCCAAAAAGTTTCGTTACAGGATTAATAAAAATAGAGAAAACTGAAGATGGTGGTTTTAATGTTGTAGGTGTTCTAGATATTCACCACCCACCGGAACGTTCATTCAACAATGTGAAACGATCAGAAAAGTTCTTCTTCGAGATTACTCGGATCACATCGGCTTGAATGTCGATTATGTCGTCGAAGCCTTGACCCTTTATGCAAATCTCTGCACTTTGTCGCTTTGTGGCAGAGTACTTTTTATAACACAGAGTTTCATCACCCGTCATGATCTACTCCAGAAAAGAGTAGTTTGCCATTTTCATTTCAGTCAGTTCACTGCAGGGAGTCACGCATTGTTATTTTGTTCAGAACTTAAAGATGTACGTTGCAAACTCCTTGCACACACTTTTCACTTCTCCAAAACATTCTGGAGAATTTCCTGAAATTGATTAAGAGATGTCACTGCATTGTCATTTGCGACACAACAATGTTCACACACTACGCCCGCATATCCACTACGTAACATTGCCTGTTCGCAAATTACTGATCGAACTCTAAAGTATAAAAAAAGTGAAAAAAGTGGAATTTTTCAGTACTGATTGTTCGAGAGGTAGGATACATCATATTGACAACAGCAGGAGTATGAGAAGAATAGCATGAAGCCGTAGACATTTTAGATTAATGATTAACATGAACTTCCTGCGGTGTCGAGTGAAAACTGTTTCCCTGAAATTTCATAGTATGGCGAAAGCCAGGTGCAGAAGCTGAGAAGTTATCGCTTGACAGCGGAGAAGTATGGTGACCCAGGAATGTGAAAATATTAAACTGAATTGCAAGAAATGATTTGCATGACAACAGGGATAATCGGACTTCGCAAAAAAATTAGACTGCGGGTTCGACTTGTGAAAGACGTAAATATACGTTCGGCTGCGCGCTATCGCCGAGCTATTATAACGTCACTAGACCGCCTATTTCCAACAGCTTAATTAGCTGGAACATATAAACAAAAACTTCAAATAATATTAGCAGAAGCAGTTGATCACTTTCTCAAAAAGTGAAAACACCTATTACACTGTATATATACATATGAAGATGGTATCTGTTCTTTTGGACATGATCTTGAGATATATATACATATACATACATACATACATACATATATATATATATATATATATATATATATATATATATATACCGGCCATTTGACCATCTTCTTCTGTGCGGATGCACAAACAGTGACCGAACTGTTACGGGAATCGGCAAAAAGCCGCGAGTAATGAGTATAATCGGCAGGTGCAGGACAATACGTTGAGAATGTGGGTCTCACGGGAGGCGTGCCAGAGATAAGTCCCTGCAGTCGCACTGTCCTCTGTGTCCTCGGTGGCTGAGACGCCGGCACGTTAGCTCAGCGTGTTCGATCAGGGGGTTGCGTGCTCTCTGTAATAAAAAAACACTGAGTCAAGGAATCAACGATCAAGGTGAACGGATGTCTTGTGACGTCCGCACACAAAAACACAACGAACTATATCGAAAAAAAGGATGGATAGAGCGTCTGGCATGTAAGCAGGACATTTTCAACTGTCCCCGTTGACTTATATCAACACATGTATGTAGCCAAGGGTATTCATTTCATTGTAACTTATTACACTCTCGGAAAGAAATCGCAGCAACAAAGAATAATTCAAAAAATTGTTCAAATGGCTCTGAGCACTATGGGACTTAACTTCTGAGGTCATCAGCCCCTAGAACTCAGAACTACTTAAACCTAAGGACATCACATACATCTGAGCACTATGGGACTTAACTTCTGAGGTCATCAGCCCCTAGAACTCAGAACTACTTAAACCTAAGGACATCACATACATCCATGCCCAGGGCAGGATTCGAACCTGCGACCGTAGCGGTAGCGCGGTTCCAGACTGTAGCGCCTAGAACCGTTCGGCCACCCCAGCCGGCAAAGAATAATTAATGTGTAGTAATGAAATATCAGAAAGACACTTATACAGGGACAGTTAATGCAGGTTCTGGATGGCGTTGGAGCTGCAGTCGGATGATGTCCCATATATGCTCCATTAGAGACGGATCTGGTGATCGAGCAGGACAAGGCAACATGTCAACAATCTGCAGAGTATGCTGTTTCACAGCATCGGTATGTGGGTGAGCGTTATCCTATTGGAAAACACCACCTGGAAAGCTCTTCAGGATGGGAGCCCATTAAGTCGAATCAAAGGTTTGAAGCACAAATTTGCAGTAAAGATCAGTAGGATAACTACGACACATAGCTCCAGCTGTAACTCTAGTGTGTCTAGCACGGAGACAAGTTGGTGCAGGCCCTCAATTGCCCTCCTTGTAACCAATACACCGCCGTCTTTGGCACCGAGATAGAATCAGCTTTCATCAGAAAACACGACAGACATCCACCCTTCCCTCCAATGAGTTCTCGCTTGACGCTACTGAAGTCGCAAATGGTGATGGTTTGAGGTCAGTGGAACGCACGTTACAGGGCTTGTGGCCCGGCGCCGTACCTGAATTACTTCGTAGCAATTGGCTGTGTCCCTGTGTGCCGTCTGCTGCTCACATTGCTGCGGCACATGCAGTACGATGCGCCAAAGCTATACCACGGACACCATGGTTTTCCCCCGCCGTAGTGCCGTTGGAACCAGGTCGTCTTGCTACGGTACATTTTCGTGACCTCCGCTGCCGGCAAACATGTGCACTGGCTACATTCCTGCCGAGTCTTCCTGGAGTATCGCAGGAGGAATATCGAGCTTCTCGTACCCTTATTACACAACGTCGTTCAAACTCAGTGAGGTGTTTATAATGGTGTCTGTAGTATAAACGGTTCGATACCCACTTGTTAGGGGTTGCAGTTATCGATCGCGGTCCGTATTAGTATCGTTGGACCCGCGAGTCGCGACCAGCGCTCCGCGGCTTGTATCAAGTTTCTAGCGAGCTCTCGTCCACCCTTGATCGGGACGTCCAGTAGTAAAGTAGCATAGCCTTCAGCTGATAGGAAGCAACCTCTAACAAGGCGCTTAGTAACGTATGGCCTAAGTGAGGCCTCAGTAAAGCACTCCGTCTTCAGGCCACAGGTGGCCCATCGGGACCATACGACCGCCGTGTCATCCTCAGCGGAGGATGCGGATAGGAGCGGCGTGTGGTCAGCACACCGCTCTCCCGGTCGTTATGACGGTTTTCGTGACCGGAGCCGCTATTATTCGGTCGGGTAGCTCCTCAAGTGGCATCACGAAGCTGAGTGCACCCTGAAAAATGGCAACAGCGCATGGCGGCCTGGATGGTCACCCATCCAAGTGCCGACCACGCCCGACAGCTCTTAACTTCGGTGATCTCACGGGAACCGGTGTATCCACTGCGGCAAGGTCGTTGCCTGAGGCTTCAATAGCTATCTGTTTGTAATGATATGTGTGCTGTCACCGCCAGCACCACACTTGCTAGGTGGTAGCCTTTAAATCGGCCGCAGTCCGTTAGTATACGTCGGACCCGCGTGTCGCCACTATCAGTGATTGCAGACCGAGCGCCGCCACACGGCAGGTCTAGAGACACTTCCTAGCATTCGCCCCAGTTGTACAGCCGACTTTGCTAGCGATGGTTCACTGACAAATTACGCTCTCATTTGCCGCTACGTCATTTGCTACGACCTAGCAAGGCGTCATTACCAGTTATTATTGATGCTGTAAAACATGTACCGTCAAGAGCGATGTTCACCTATTATGGATTAAAGTTAGGTATTCTACCAGTTACCTCCTTTTTTCTGAAGTCTAAAATCCGTGTCCTGTTCCAGACCTCACGCCAGCTTGCGTGACCTTAAACGCCTGCCCTTCGGCTTCCTCCTAGTGGGTTGGCTGTCTTGCCAATCCACAACAATATGTATGCAGCCAAGAAGAATCTTGTACACCTAGTGAAGTACAATGTAGATTACTTTTTATCACCGACTTCTAATCACTTTAGTCGTTGCAGACCCAGACCATGCAGCCAGCACCCTATCGACGTTACTGACAAACCTGCTATGATTTATATGTTTATATTTAGCGTGGGCCACCAGTCAACATCAGCGACGACTCGTTCGTCGTCATCGTAACAGTGTCTTTGTCCCCTTAAAGGCATACGTGACTACCTGCAACTCACCAATGCCAACCTCAAAGATAACTACCGCTCATGATCGTTACAGTGTGTGTTTAAAACTATTCGACTGGCGCGAAATTTGAATAAATATCATCTTTCATATGTCAAAACGCGCCTACCAACTTCCGTTTATGTCGCACAACTTCTTCTTGGTGACGCGATATTTTTATCCATCAGTGTATTAAAATCAAATTACAGTTAATAAGATATACAGGACTTTTCACGATGGCGGCTGGATACAACAGGGATAGCTAGAAAATGAGTTAATTCTTTTTGTTGTTTTTAGAAAACATAAGATGAATGCAAATCGCACATAGCTCTGTTTGGTTTCAAAGATATAAGTTCTGTTACAAACTCAAAATGATCCGATCTCTGCCGCTGCGAACACAGTGCTTCGTTATAGAAGGTGAAAGGGTCCTGCAGCCACCTTTCGTTAGTCATGTAGCCCATTTTCACTAGCATTTCTGCTTCTTTTCCTTGTTTATCTTTTCTCATAACTCTAATAGTGGTGTGATTGAATGAATGTGGTTGTGTGTCACGTTGCTAGACGGTGGCGTAGTCTGCTGCAGAAAGTCTGCGATAGTCATACAGATTCAGCAACAGTTGTACAGGATAGCCAACTCTCGTAGTGGTCAAGTAGGCAAAGAGGTTTGCGCTACTTGTGAGAAATCCACCTGCGTTACGTTGGTGGCGGAAATGGCATCTTTGGGTTTTCCGGGCCACGCGGAGCGTGGAAGGGGCTGGAGAAGTAAAAGGGAGGCAGTCTGCCGCCGGTACGGGAAGCGTCCACAGCTGTGCTCCAGTCGAAGAAGGGTGAGTTAGACTACCTTGCCGCGCGTTGTTACTTGGCGAGGGGAGAGCTGTTAGCTTTTGGTCTCGCTTTTCAACTCTGAAAGATTGCTTTGCCTTGTCGCAGCAAGAAATGCAAAACTCTGGCAGATTTTTCTTTTAGTACGAGTAAATTTCTATAGCAGACTTGTATCCACCGGAAGTGCGCCACACAAAGGTGTCGACAAGAAGTGAGCACTCGCTTCTGTATGAGTGCCTGCTTGCCTTCAGCTGTGCCTGTATATGCTTTCATTTTTCTAAATATCAATAGCTTTGCCTTCTCGTAAATTTGCCTTGCTTTATGTATCTTTCGTCTGTGGGGAGCCGAACATTAAAGTTTGTTGGGCTACCGTCATCACTAACTGTCCGGTCTCATGTTTGTTTTAAAGAATGTTAACAGCTCGTAATTGTGTGATGAGATATTGTTGCAACTTGGCGACGATACCTAGAAATTGCGTCTCCACGAACCACGTGGGCACGCAGGTGTACTGTGAAACGTGTACCGTTTCACGAGTTATTGCGATCAGTTATCAGACAACAGCAGTTGTATGAATGATTCACACCAATGATTTTAGGTGTGGATTATAACGGTGTATGTTTCGATACTTTTCTTTAATGTGTTAGGAATTAATGTCATCAGGAATTGTGTACATGCCTCACATCCATATCTTAGGAATAAACGATTTTATACACAATTTTCTCTTGCATTCCGATGTCACGGTTTTGCACCTAAGCCACTCACCTCGTAGCTTTCCTGTTAGCACATCCAACGCGTTTCCTTTCGCACAGGTCCAGCGATTAGTTTCCCCTCTTATCTTAAAACAAATGCTTCAGATTAAGTCTTATTTTCAGGTGTGTTGCTGGGAGCTGATCTTCAGCACAGTGTTCAAGCATGTACTATTTTATTTTAAATGGTTGATTCTCGTGGACAGTGCACGGGAAATACTATTAAGTACATCGCATCCGCTATGAGCGATATCATGACGTACGTATTTTTATGAGTTTTTGGTCTGTGATCAAATTAATTTATCTTTCGACTCGGCCAAACCTTTGATTAGTTGTATGGTTAGAGTCGGTGGCGACCCTAATCTTCTCACGTTAATTTCACAATCAATAAGCGTTTCCATTCCCACTCTTAACGTAATAACACGTAGAAACAGGTTAGTTACAAAGATACTACTGTTATTTACAGTTCTTAGTTCAAGATGCCACCGTACTTACTGCGCTACCGTCGTTTATACGACAAGAATAAAATGGTCTCGGAACTTTGAACATACAGCATGTGTTTCAAACATGGTAAGAAATTTTTCTGTTTGCTGATGACACCAGCTTGGTAGTGAAGGATCTTGTGTGTAAAACTGAAACAGTATCAAAGAATGTAGTTCATGAAATAAGTTCGTGGCTTGTGGAAAATAATTTGATGCTAAATCACAGTAAGACTCAGTTTTTACAGTTTCTAACTCACAATTCAACAAGAACCGATATTTTGATCAGACAGAAAGGGCATATTATAAGCGAGACGGAACAGTTCAAGTTCCTAGCGTTCGGATAGATAGTAAGCTGTTGTGGAAAGCCCATGTTCAGGATCTTGTTCAGAAGCTAAATTTCTGCTTTATTTACCATTAGAACAGTATCTGAAATAAGTGACAGTTCAACACGAAAAGTACTCTACTTCGCATATTTTCATACGCTTATGTCGTATGGTATTATTTTTTGGGGTAATTCTTCTGATTCAAAAAGGGTATTTTTGGCTCAAAAACGGGCTGTTCGAGCTATATGTGGTGTAAGTTCGAGAACCTCTTGTCGACCCCTATTCAATAGTCTGGGAATTCTGACATTGCCCTCAGAGTATATATTTTCTTTAATGTCGTTTGTTGTTAGCAATGTTAGCTTATTCACAAGAGTAAGCAGCTTTCAGTCAGTTAATGCTAGGCAGAAATCAAATCTGCATGTAGAATGCACGTCCTTGACTCTTGTGCAGAAAGGAGTGCAGTATTCTGCTGCATTCATTTTCAATAAGCTACCCCAAGAACTCAAAAATCTTAGTAGTAGCCCAAACACTTTTAAGTCCAAACTGAAGAGTTTCCTCATGGCTCACACCTTCTATTCTGTCGAGGAGCTCCTCGAAGAGCTGAAAAATTAAGCAAATTCCAGTGTTACATTGTTGATTTTCTTTATTTAAACTTACGACTTGTTGCCTGAATATGTTTCTCATATTTCATTTTAGATGTTTCTACTATCGTGTTATAATTTCATGTATTGACTCGTCCCATGACCATGGAGACTTCTCCATAATTTGGTCCCACGGAACAATAAATAAATAGATAGGTAAACGAGAAATGGTGGCTGTTTGATCCCTAACCACAACGAATACACTATCTAGTGGTAGGTCAGATCTGATAGTGTTGTGTACATAGTTCCGCGTAGTCAGTGCGTACACAACTTTCCCAATAGAGCGCTCCCCGCTAAGCACAACAGTGCAGGCGCAGCGCTCGTCCGTCTCCGCACTACGAGATGGCGCTGTCTTAGAGACGGACCAAATTCTGCTTCCGCCGATCCGCATATTAATATGTAATGCAGCCAATGACATTGCTGCTAACATAGAACCTTTTCTCCTCACGGATCACACTCGCGCATTGATACATGAACGCGCGAGGTATTATAACGAGTGTACAGACCTCCAATTAGTCAGTCTGCATTAGTCTGCACCAGACTGTACCAGTCTATAGTCAAGTTTAAGTGTGCGCCTAATTAGATTATCATATTCCTGTACATAGCCATGAAGATAAATGTATAGACACTTTGTCAAGTATCAGAGATATGTGAGAATAAGATTAACGTACCAAGATCAAAGGAACTTCAGATTGTCAATTGTAAATAGCATCCAGAATAAGTCAAGTAATTTTATGTTGTTATTATTTTAATAGATGTGTGTGAAAATTAATCAAGTTCTGTTTAAAGTTGGTCACCCTCAATCTGGTACTCTAAGCGTGCAAGTGGCATTTCTATCATCTGACCTAACGGCAGAAGATAAACACGCCACGATAAGACCATGAGACATATTGCTGACACTCACCTACTTCGTTAGAGCGACAAGTCAAGTAATCTGATGGTGTGTGTACCGAAGGTCTTACAGTACGCACACCGCAGATAGTGGTGTTGAGGATGGATATGAATTCCGAATGAATGGACGTAAAATCATTTGATTCCAGTTATGTGATGAACATCTCCACGTTGGGCCATAAGGTGCATAGAAAGCCCACACATACTGATCGTTATCTACACAAAGAATCAAACCACCACCCTAGACAAAAAAGAGGTGTAATGAAAACTTTGGTAGACAGGGCGTACAAACTTTGTGAACCTGTTTATTTAAAAGATGAGATTGAACATCTACGGTCAACATTCGTGAAGAATGGCTATTCTAGCAAGGATATAGATCGAGCACTTCGCTCTAGGCAGAGAATCAGGAGTAACGACGAACAACAGTCGTCCAAGGGCAAAGTATTTCTTCCGTTCATTAGTAAGGTCACAGACCGCATTGGGAAAGTTTTAGGCAAGTATGGGGTGGAAACTATTTTCAGACCCACCAAAAAAATAAAAGAATTTTTAAGGTCGGCAAAAGATGCACGAGACGCTTTGGCTACACCGGGGGTATATAAAATTCCTTGTAGTTGTGGACAGGTTTACATCGGTACCACAAAGAGAAGTGTGAACACCCGTCTTGTTGAACATAAGAGGAATTGCCGCCTGGGTCACACGGATAAATCGGCCGTAGCGGAACATGTTTACCAGGAACGTGATCATGAAATAAAATTCAGCGAGACGAGCGTCATATCAAAAACCTCGCATTATTATGCACGCTTGTATAGAGAGGCTATCGAGATTGATAAACATCGTAATAATTTTAACAGGAAAGACGAAGGTGTTAAACTGGATAAAATTTGGATGTCAGCGTTGCACCGCAAGCGTGACGGTCGATTACTTTCAATCGAGAATGTTGGCATTACCAGAGACAATCTCATAGCCGACGCCACGTGATCGACTGTGGCGCCCTCTGTACTGCCTATATAATCAGCGTTTCGTCGAGTTCTCTTCGCAGTTCGCCCCTTTACCTCCGAGGATGTCTCCCGCAGTCGGAGACGAAACGTCAGGAGAGTGTTTTATACTTCGACCACGGCCTATCAGCCCGGAAGTTTTAAGTGAAGACAATACCGGCCGTGAAAGCTTACATTGTATGATCTCCACAGAATTTACAAATATGGGGCTGGTGTTTTATGGTCTAATACTTTACACTTCTGTCAGTGTACCCCGCAGCAGAAATAAATTGGAAGAAGAGATTGCCCACTGAATAGAAGACGCGGCGCGCTGTAACGAGGTTACGTCGCACTCTCCGTTAGATACTGCGAAGACGTGTGCTTTTGATAACTCGTCGTAGCCCTGCCTCATCCAGAGAAAAGTGCGGCCGTACCTCACGGGTAATACTCAGGTCGTTCGGTATTCCTCCGGTGACCCCGGGACAGAGAGTGTACCGCCACTCACGGGGCTCGTGCGGCGCGAGCCGTTTTCATCGGAGGCACCTCTGCACGCCGACGGACGCGCTTTATTGCCCGGGCCGCCGGCTGCTTTAGCGCCCCCGGAGGGACAATATCCAGACCGGGCGCAGCGCCCCGCCCCGCCCGGGCTCACGGCCGTGTTTTAATACATCGCCGACACGGGCGCGCTCACCCCCGTCCGCCCTAACTGCGTACACAGCATTACTTTCGCGGATGACCCGACAGACACTCTGGCCACAGTCCACTGTCTGCATTACACTGCCGCCCTCCGGCGCGATCGTAAATAATCGTTACGTTGCCGTGCCGGGGGTGTTTTTAATTTTCGTCAATTTAACGGCGCGGGCGTGCAGCTGTAGGTCAGAGGATAAGTTTATTTTCGGGAACGTTTTACGCACTGCGGCGCGATTCGCCGGACTACATATTGCCCTGCAGCGGAACGTTCAGGTCTGTAAAGCCTCGTAGGGAGTATCATCTAGAGGTTGTCTGCTGTAAGCTGAATAAACGTATTTTCATTTTCTGGGTCATACTTTTATATTTATTTTGGGACGAAGAGTGCGTTGTATTCGGTCCATTAATGAAGGAAATAAATTTCAAGCACGAGTCGTCATTGTGAATGTTTTGTGAATAAAACAGAGTAGGTCACTTAATGTATGTATTTGCAAGTTCTACAGTTTTAATTGTATGATGTCAGTAGCCGAAACGGAATAATAAAGACGTATGTTCACAATGTTCACAATGCATTCGAATAAAGTTTTATATTTTTAGCGATAAGCTGACCACGAAGACTGAAACATCCCATTAGAAAAATTTATCAATTACTATTCTGGTAAACCTCTTATCTTATTTGCCACCTGCTCCATTTCCCTATGCACAATTACCAAATTACTACTTTGAATATCTGTTAATTCATTACACAGTGGTGCTGATAAGCTACGCTTGTCATCACTATCATTTCTCAGTTTACTTTGGAGCTTTGTGTTACGTTTTTCACACGCCATAATTATCATGTATTTCACACAATAACAAGAAAAGCACAATTTGAAGAGAAAAAACGAGAAAACACATTAACATAGCACTGAAAATAATATCTGGTTAATTGCAAGTGCAGCTGCAGCTGCGAAATACTTGGTGCAAATCTACATGCATGGCACAACTGTTTTACTGTACAACAATGAAAAACTACAACTACAAAGGAAATTCTCTTTACAATTATATGCTAGCAATAAACAATAGCTATGCTAATTATACAAACTACAAGAAAAAATCAGAAGATTCCAGTGAGGTTTCCTGGCAGGGTCGCCATATGAAACATCCCCTTAGAAAAATTTATGAATGACTGTAATGGTAAACCTCTTACGTTATTTGATTTTCAAACAGCTGAGTAAAACTGAATATTCTCAGACTTTTCTCTCTTTACTTATTCTGATCCACAGTAAACTGACAAATTTTTTTTTAGTGCAATGCAATCTGACTTTCAATAATCCCTACAAAAGAATGACCCTGACTAACAATAACCTATATCTTATATGAATTACTTGCCTCAAAAGAATCTTCGTTACTGAAACTACTGCAATACAGCGAGTGCGAATACTGCCAGCTAAATAAAATGTTGTAACTACTGAAGGCACTAACTACTGATAGGCATAGTTAGCAAATGAAAGATTTTGATGTTGAACGAACAATGTATTTACCTTAATAGTGTTCAAAAGCCATTATATATATATATATATATATATATATATATATATATATATATATATATATATATATATATATATATATATCAGTTCATGACATCCAGTCTTACAAATTTCGTTTTTCTGATGGACACACATCCAGATCGTCCACTCTCAAAATTCTGCCATCTCTCTCCCCACATCCACCACCTCCAAATGCACAACGCTACGCACTGTTGACATCCAACTGCCCAACACTACAATAGCAAATATTCCAACAATGCAAATCAGCCACAGACTGCACGCAGCACAGTCAGTGAATTTTATACAGAGCGCTACGTGGCGTTACCGACATAAAAATCTAAACAGCCTACTTACAAAACGTCTACATGGAGGGATCATTGAGGGAGGATAAGTAAGCCCAGATAAATAACAATACACGAATACACTTTCGAGATTATTAGATTAAACCAAGACAGCATCATCACTCTCTAAGACGTCTCAGTACGAATAAAATTGCTCCATGTTTTATATTGGTCAAACTGGAAGGAATGTCAGCACCCGGTTAGAAGAGCACAAATTAGTCAGTGAATCGCTGCAGATTTAGAGGTATAGTACTAAACGAGACAGAGGAGATACCCATGTATGGAGCCTGTCCGTTAGAATTATCAATAAACAAAAAGACTCATGAAGTGTAAAATTTCTGGGAAATTTAACACATATAACAATACGACGAGGCGTCGCACAGCCAAAGGAGGGCCAGCCGTTACTTAAGTGACACGCATACACGGCAGTGGTTCGGAGGGACCAGTAGCCAAGTAATCACAGCTTGTAGTTATTTTATTTTACTATATGGCTGTAAGAGCTCCCGTTTATCGTATTTCATTTTACTCGAGTGGTAAATTACACACCTTGGCCATTTTATTTAACTAACCCCATCACACTTAACTCTATATGAAGGAAGTTGACAGACATGGAGTGTTCGTTAAATCCGTGTGCATCCTCTCTTTACGTCAGATACACCACCTCTGTCTGTCTTCTGTATAATTTAGCATAAGCTCTTCCCAACAGAATTTTCTGTGCCATCCCCACACAGAAGTGCAAATCTAATGAAATGGAATGTGTAAATACGTGTAACCTTAAATTTGTGACCGGCGCCCGTTCTGATGGTGCTGATGATACTAGTACTACGATACCTACGACATTTGCTCTCCCAAGCGCCATGAAAGTGGACGCCGTTTAGATATAACAGCGCAGACCCTCCTACTAACGATTCTAGAAGCAAGAAAAATTGTATCAATGAGCTTGCAAGTACGCCCCGTCAGGTCACAACCAAAAATCCACAAAAATAGAATCCCTCTCAAACCTATTATGAACTGTAGGAACAATTCAAAATTCAAGCTAAAAAAATACGCTTCAAAATTCATAAAGAAACATATACATAAATAAAAAAAGAAACGGGAATTCAACAGACTTCACACAACATGTCAAAAACAAAAAGCTTCCAGATAAATTCCGCTTGTCCCTTCTGACATACGAAACATATGTCTCCATTTTTTGTACAAGTTTTATAAAGAGAAATGATAGTAGTGTGATGCAGGTTGAAATGCCAAAAAAAGCAGACAAACACAGACATCATGACAAAGTCTTTCCATTCCAATGACTCATTGCGAAAAACAAATATTTACCGAGTGCTCCAAGAGCGAAAGTCTCCCAGATTGCTTTGGAAGAGTTTCAGTAGCGGCACTTGTCACGTGCGGTAAAAGCTGTGGTCTAGAGAGGGACAAAGCGTACAACAGCAGAGCGTTACCGGTCCCTGGGATCGACGTGAAGGTTTTGATGAGGTTAGGTAAGATCCGGTGTGGACGGTTGAAAGGTCTCTGTTGGATTCCTTTCATGTTAATTTCTTAAATCTGTTGTCATTTACGGCATAAATTCCTCTTCTAAATTTACTGTGGCGTTTCTGACTATCTGGGAGGAGACTGAGTAGTGGAACGTGTTACTTTTACACACAAACAAGAACGATCTGTCACACTACTACACTTTAAAACACAGTTTATATGTAATTCATGTCACACAGTCTCATACGGAACCTACATCCGCTTTCTTTTATATACTGTATTGATAAGATACTGTCATCCCCCTTCCCTTCTGTGTGAGAGGATGAATGAGCAAATGTATTTCTAGTTGCATGCTTGAGGGTAGCAGACAAACCTGTCTGCTAGAGAACAGTAGGACCAACGTCGGAACAGGTAGCTACGCTTTCTAAAAGCAAAGAGGTTTCTATCCTTAGTATGGTGCTGTCTGTCCCTTGTCATGTTGGTATAGGAAGCTGCCCCTCTAGCCACTTCCGTTTGTAGTGGGGAGCCACCCTCAGGAAGGGACCAAGTCAGTCTGTCCATGGCGAGCGTCTGAAGTGGTAAGATCTCCGGCTAAGCGCGTGTCTGCTAAGTCCGTAGGACAATGGATTTCTTAAGTTCAGCCTAACTGAAAATTTAATCATCTTTATTTCAGGTTTAGCTCTAAAATATCTAATGTTATCTTAAATAGCAGCGCTGTGTAATTCTCGTGTGAAGTTCAGAATATCTTCCGGTAGTTGCTTTGTCACTACTTTGTGAGTAAAGTGGAACCACGTGTTGATCAGTAACTCTAACTAAGATCATCAATCTTAAATGCGAATGTGCGTGAGATTATAACTTCTCGTCTTGACAATATTTTTCAATATAGCAACTTTTATTTATGTTCAACCCACGTGGGGTGTACTTTGTGAGACCAGTACCACGTGCTTATACAATTGTTTGACCCATCAGGTTAATAGTAAGACGTTAGTAACCAGTTCGAGGTTTTTCTTTTGTAAATTGCTTTTCGATCTAATTTATTTTAATTATCAAAATTATTGTGGAGTTACACTCTTTGTGTAAACCAAGTTGACCACGTGAAGCATGTGGTGTAATCATCAAAGTAGCCCTCAGCTATTCTTTTCGGGACGATTTCACAGAGAGTTAGTATGAATTTAGTATACCAGTGTGTGGTAATTACATGACGGGCAGGATTGCGCTACGAACGTAACTTCTTTGGGTGAAAATTGAATCGTTTGGTAGTGGTTAATTTCCTCTTGCATATCTTTCAACGATCTTTGTGTGTTATTTTATAAATGGAGTGTTGCATGCAGTCTCCCAATCTTGGCTCCATATTTGATGTGTTCTGTAAGATTACAAACTCACATTTTCACAATCCTAAATAAGGCACCACTTTAGTTTTGAATCAAGTTTAATATGCTGAAATTTCAATGATAAATGTTAAAATAAATTTCCAAATATAAACTGATTTATTTCTTTTTATTTAAATTCTCTTATATATAAATAATCACCGGTTGTCGTATGACTATTAAAATATTATAATTAATGTTAGTCTGGTTGGGAATTTGGTAAGCTAGACTGGATACCTGGTGAAACAGTTGTGCAGTAAAGCAAGGTTAACTTCCCCAGACAGCTCACAGCTTTTAACCCGCTTTTATAGTCTATCAGTACCGCTTTCATCATAGCAAATTAAAGCAGCAACGTTATACGGTTCAACAGCATCGAGTGGAATGGCGCGTGTTCCCCGAGTCCTCGCCTGTTGGTGAATCTCTGATCGTGATGAGACACGACGCTGTTGGTAGCGGAGTTTCGACCAGACATCAGTAGCAATCAGTGCACACAACACTGAAGGCTCATGGAAAGATTTCTCTCGCTTTCCTGCTCTTCTCTGGTTCCCCAATTGGGTCGTCAGTTTTATATTCACCGGCCAATGCAACTTTGTGTTACAAAGGTATAGCTTGCACTAGGTCGCCTTGTACCACTTGGGCATCTGTGGAACAATTTCCCACAGAAGTACGTTGTGAACACAATTTCGATATTTGCTTGCCAGGTGCTCATGGGAAGTTCCTTCTACTCGTATCTTCAGTATAGTTATATTGTCTTGTCGCTGTAGCTCAGCAGAGACGAAAGTTTTCCATATACAAGCCTGTGGTTTAACAGCTTAGAGACGTCCGTCTCCGTAGCTGCCTTGTCAGCGCGATGTTTTGCCAAGTAAAGAGGTCAGGGTTCGATTCCAAGCCGGGGTGGAGATTTTTCTCAACACGAGAACTGGGTGCTGTGTTGTCCTTACGTTCGTATAGTCATTATTGATATTCCACTGTCGATCTGGCTACATGTGCACCTACTGTAAGCAAATCGGTTGGGAAAGAAAAGAAAGAAATGTTAGAAAGGTCTACCGTGCCATCTACCGACTAACAACTAACAGGAAGTTACCTTAGATACTTTTTCTTGCGGTAGACGTATGCCTTCATTTTTCACGAACTAGAGATTTAGATAATATTTGCATCAATGTATGGAATCAATCACATGCAAATAGATCACTCGCATATCGAACCACTTCATTCCTGTATGTTGGACCACATAAATACGTTTCAGTCTTTGTACCATTTGCTTACTACATTAATTTTTAGATACCTTTACAGAATGAAGGAAGACAGGCCTACAAAATAAATGTGCCTGTACATCTGGAAGAGGACGGCAATGATAGCCACTTTCACAGAAGAAAAGAAATGGAAAGAAACAACATTGAAAAATGAGGAACAAGAGATAGAATCTCTCTTAGAAGTATGACCTTCAATTCAAAAGACTATTCAAAAATGGCTCTGAGCACTATGGGATTTAACATCGGAGGTCATCAGTCCCCCAGAACTTAAAAATACTTAAACCTAACTAACCCAAGGACAGCACACACATCCATGCCCGAGGCAGGATTCGAACCTGTGACCGTAGCGGTCGCGCGGTTCCAGACTGAAGCGCCTATTACCGCTCGGCCACTGCGGCCGGCTCAAAAGACTATAAAAGACCATAAAAAGTAAGGAGAGACCAATGGAACAACATGAGCAAAAGGAAGAACATGACAGTATGGTGAGCTAAGGAAGGAATTGTGGAACACAAGGAAACAGCATGGAAGTAGAGAAAAAAAAAATGAGAATAACTGTAACAACATGGAACTGTGGAAAAATGTCAATAGAAATGCCATATAATCTCTCCAAAACATATTTGAAGAAATATGGAAAACAGAAAGAATTCCGGATGAATGGAAGATGGCCCTCATTCACCCAATTCATAAGAGGGGATCCAGAATAGACCCCAACAATTACAGAGGGATTTCGCTCCTTGACGTAACATACAAAATACTGTCTAAAGTCCTTTTGAACAGAGCAGAACCCCAGCTAGACTGTCAACTTGGAGAATACCAGGCAGGCTTCAGAAAGGGAAGATCCTGCCCAGAACAAATTCTAAACCTCAAAAATGTTATGGCCTACCAAAAATCGAGAGAAAAAGCGTATGTCATCACATTCATTGACTTTCAAAAGGCGTACGACTCCATAGACAGGGAATCTCTAATCTCCATATTAAAAGAATCGAACCTAGACAATAAAACTACAAACCTAATTAGAGAAACCATCACCAACACATACTCCAAAATTAAATTTATGGGAGAACTCTCAGACCTATTTGAGATAAAAACTAGAGTACGACAAGGTGATGGACTCTCTCCATTGTTATTTAACTGTGCCCTAGAAAAAATAGTAAGAGAATGGAACAAGAAAATCAATAGTGGAATCCGACTAGGAACAAAAAACAAAGGCATCAAGGTTAATTGCCTAGCATATGCAGATGATATGGCCCTACTAGCTGAAACATGGGAAGAAGCCAAAGAACAGATCCTCGAATTACAGAAACAAGCAGAGAAAATAGGCCTTAAAATTTCTTTTGAAAAAACCAAAATAATCACAAATATAAAAAAGCCAATGAAATATCTTAAAGTAAGAGACCAAAAGATCGAAATTGTTAAAGAATTCAAATATCTTGGTGAATGGATTAGCTGGAACGCCCTTGAGAAAAAAGCAATAGAATTAAGAAGAAACAAAGTTGAACTAGCCTTTCAGCTTACTAAAAATACTTATAATAAAAAGTCCCTCTCATGGAATTCAAAAATAAAACATTACAACACTGTCATTAAACCAGAAGCACTATATGCAGCTGAGACATTATCTATCACTAACCATGGCCCAATTGAAAGGCTAGAGATCAAAGAAAGAAAAATATTGAGAAAAATTTTAGGCCCCAAATTTCATAACGACAAACTAATTCATACCAAAAATGAAACACTCTACAAAACCACAGAAAAACTTTCGGATACAATGAGGAAAAGAAGAATTGAGTTTTATGGGCACATTCTCAGAATGAACCCAAATAGACTTACAAAAAGAATGTTTGACTACTTCAGGAATAAAAAATCCAAACCAAATTGGTTTATCCAAACAGAGAAAGACTTAAGAGAACTACACATCACAGAAAAAATCCTCACAGACAGGACCGCAAAAATGATAAGCAAAGACAGAAAAGAGGGATTCCAGCTCCAAAATAGAAAGAAAAGAACGATTGTCATCTCTGATGAGGAAAGAAAAGCAAGATCAGAAAGAATGAAACAGTACTGGGCGAAAAGAAAGGCACAGAACACGCAGAAGTGATTGATTCAACGTACCCCAAAGTTGGGTGAAACGAAGAAGAAGAAGAAGAAGAACATGGATAGAAGAAAGGAGAAAAAACGAGTGGGTGGTGAAGGAATACTGGAAGAGAAAGAAATAATATGACTGGATGGCTCCATGTCGCTCGATTTAAACGGCCTTAGCTGGACGCCAAGGGGCTGAACGGGATGTTTCTGATTTCTGAGTTTCTTGGAGGAGTTTACGAGAGTTTCGAGATTTCGTTTGTCTGGTTTTCGGAGAGACATAGTACTTCTTATTCGATAGTGAACATCCATGTCTGATCTGGTTGTTTAACTCGGTGGCAGCGGTGACAGAAAACTGCGCTAATGTGTTAAAATGTCGTAGAATGAACAGTCCTCACATTAAATCATTCAACTGAGCAATTCATGTTTTTGGATGGGGTCCGCCTTAGCAAAACCCAGTTTTGTTTTTTACTCCAAACATGTTTCACTGCAGTTGCAGCATTATCAGTGGGCTTTTATTTTATGGCTGTTAAACATAAAGAATGTAGTTACTGTTTCTATACATGTAAATTTTAGTTTTTAAAATCGTTATTACAGGTCTTTGAAGAACACATAACATTATGTATTCACACCTTTTTACAACATGCTGTGATTTTTCTGATGTATTATGTTTTCATAGTGGCTATTTTCTTTCACAGTTCGTCATCTGCAGTCATATACAACCTAATGTAGACAAATTATTTAAGCAAAAATTACGATTTGGAAACACACACACACACACACACACACACACACACACACACACACACACAAACACACACGCGCACACACACACACAAACACACGCGCGCACACACACACAAACACACGTGCGCACACATACACAAACACACGCGCGCGCACACACACACACAAACACACGCGCGCGCACACACACAGACAAACACACGCGCGCACACACACACACACGCACACGCACACGCGCGCACACACACACACACACACACACACACACACACACGCGCACACACGCACACACACACACACACACACACATACACACACACACACACACACGCACGCGCACACGCAAAATGGCACATACACCTCTGAAAGATTCAAAACAACTGCCAGGAACACCTTCAACTGTTCCACTTTTCACCGTCTTGTTTTTACACCTTCAAATGTTTCACTGTCCGCCATCTTGATTTTACAGCTGATAAGCAATGAAACAGTGACAGTGATAGATCTATATACAGAAGATGAGGGAAAAAAAGTGAAACATAATGTAAATACACACACACATCCTTCCACATATAATTAATTAATTTCAGGCATAGCCATAACAGTTTCCATATCGTAATTTTTGCTTGAATAATATGTCTACATTAACTTGTATGTGGTTGCAGATGACAAACTGTGAAGGAAAACAGGAGCTATAAAAATATAATACATCAGGAAAACCACAGCATGTAGTGAAAAGGTATGAATACATAATGTTATGTGTTCTTCAAAAATCGGTTATTACGATTTTAAAAACTCGTATTTACAAGTATTTAAACAGTAAGAATATTCTTTGTGTTTAACAGCCATAAAATAAAAGCCCACTGATAATGTTCCAACTGCAGTGAAACATGTTTGGAATAAAAAACAAAATTGTGTTTTGCTGAAGACGGACCCCATGAAAAAACATGTCTATTGTTAAAGCAAACACAGACAAAAGAGCTTCAACCTCAAGATGATCGTTCAACTGAGATCAATCTTATTTCAAAAAGATTACTACCGACACTCATGATACGTCACTTTGAGCAATCCAAGCCTACACTGAATCAGGCGCCTCCTCTCCTGCAAGACGTAAATTAAAGTCAACAAACTTGATTTTTCACTTGCTACAAGAGACTGAAACTTGAATAGTGTTCCACAACAGGTACTTTGGACTTGTAATTCTTATTGATAATCAAGAAATAAAGAAGGAAAGTCTCAATGGAAATGTCCATTATAATTATCCGGGCTGTTATGCCGTGGTCGGTTGGTGAATTCTTTGTCAAATCCCAACGTTTCGTCCCCGTCTGCGGGAGACATCTTCAAGGGGGTCTGTAGCTTGATGTAGAGGAACTGAAGATGGAAAAAAAGAAAAATAATTGAGGCCAGATTTGAATTCTGAGAACGGCTTGGATCGACATATATTTGAATAGAAATAGAAAAATGAACTATTTTTGTTGTAACTTAGTGTTACCATACTATAATTATCTGACATAATGTAGTATGTTAGGAGGTCGACAAAGATGAGCGCAAGAATCTATGGTATGCTCAGTCAGACCACAGCACTTGCCCGCCTCGCCTGCTGTGAAGTTACACCACTGAATATGTTTATTAAAATTCTTAATGAAGGCTCCAATTTAAAATGTTAATTTACTTCTGCCTTATTTAATCTCGCTTTAAGAGCGTAATTAGTGTAATTGGCTGCCACGGACCGCAATTTCGTACTGGTTGCTTCATTACGGAGGCCCCGTCGTGAAAGAAAACGTTTCGGCCGCTCGTATAGCAGCCTCCTTAAGCCGCGCAGAGCGCCTTAGTTGAAACGAACTGCGCAGCAATCCCCACAAAAAAGCACTGTTCTGGGGGCAATGTTCGCCGGCGAAGGGGGCATTTGTTTGGCAGAGCAATGCAATAAACGGTCTGCTGCGGCCGTAAAGACTTTAGGCGGAGCGCGCGCGGCGTGACAACTCGGAGGGCCCAGTCGGCGGCCCGGCATTCAGACGGGGCAGCGCGTCTTCTCGACCCGAGCGGACCCGCAAAAAGCGCACGCGGACGCAGTCTCGGCCGTGGCGAGACACCACACGGCTCTCTTCTTACGTAACCCAACGCTTACCCCCTTAATCTTCTTCCAAGTACACGTTCATTAATTGCACGGCGGAGTAAGTACACTACTGGCCATTAAAATTGCTACACCGCGAAGATGACGTGCAACAGACGCGAAATTTAACCGACAGGTAGAACATGCTGTGATATGCAAGTGATTAGCTTTTCAGAGCATTAACACAAGGTTGGCGCCGGTGGCGACACCTACAACGTGCTGACATGAGGAAAGTTTCCAACCGATTTCTCATACACAGACAGTAGTTGACCGGCGTTGCCTGGTGAAACGTTGTTGTGATGGAGGAGAAATGAGTAGAATCACGTTTCCGACTTTGATAAAGGTCGGATAGTAGCCTATCGCGATTGCGGTTTATCCGATCGCGACATTGCTGCTCGCGTTGGTCGAGATCCAATGACTGTTAGCGGAATATGGAATCGGTGGGTTCAGGAGGGTAATACGGAACGCCGTGCTGGATCCCAACGGCCTTGTACCACTAGCAGTCGATGTGACAGGCATCTTATCCGCATGGCTGTAACGGATCGTGCAGCCACGTCTCGATCCCTGAGTCAACAGATGGGGACGTTTGCAAGACAACAACCGTCTGCACCAACAGTTCGACGACGTTTGCAGCAGCATGGACTATCAGCTCGGAGACCATGGCTGCGGTTACCATTGAAGCTGCATCACAGACAGGAGCGCCTGCGATGGTGTACTCAACGACGAACCTCAGTGCACGAATGGCTAAACGTCATTTTTTCGGATGAATCCAGGTTCTGTTTACAGCATCATGATGGTTGCATCCGTGTTTGGCGACATCGCGGTGAACGCACATTGGAAGCGTGTATTCGTCATCGCCATACTGGCGTATCACCCGGCGTGATGGTATGGGGTGCCGTTGGTTACACGTCTCGGTCACCTCTTGTTCGCATTGACGGCACTTTGAACAGTGGACGTTACATTTCAGATGTGTTACGACCCGTGGCTCTACCCTTCATCCGATCCATGCGAAATCCTACAGTTCAGCAGGATAATGCACGACCGCATGTTGTAGGTCCTGTGCGGGACTTTATGGATGTAGAAAATGTTCGACTGCTTCCCTGGCCAGCACATTCTCCAAATCTCCCACCAATTGAAAACGTCTGGTCAATGGTGGTGGAGCAACTGGCTCGTCACAATACGCCAGTCACTACTCTTGATGAACTGTGGTATCGTGTTGAAGCTGCATGGGCAGCTGTAACTGTACACGCCATCCAAGCTCTGTTTGACTCAATGCCCAGGCGTATCAAGGCCGTTATTACGGCCAGAGCTGGTTGTTCTGGGTACTGATTTCTCAGGATCTACGCACCCAAATTGCGTGAAAATTTAATCACATGTCCGTTCTATTATAATATATTTGTCCAATGAATACCCGTTTATCATCTGAATGTCTTCTTGGTGTAGCAATTTTAATGGCCAGTAGTGTACAAAGCAGAGGAAAAGAAAATCACGACTCAAAATAACACTTTCTTTTAATCTTTCATATTCTGCCGTTAATGAGAAGCCGCAGGAGCGTGGTCTCTTGACAGGGAGGTAGCAGTTTACAACAGTGACGAACCGAAGATCATGTCGAAGGAACGTTTCTCCCTTCCTTTATTTGACAATTGATATTTACAGTCGCCAGAAGTTACTGGAAGGGTTTTCCCAATTGAAGATAAGCCATCTACGACACCCGAATGGTGGGTCTACATGAGGCATACAGGACGAGTGTACGCACGATATCTGAACGGTGTCTTACAGTGACACTATCTGATCAGATGTATCTGGACAGCTATCAGTGGACATTAGTGCTGAGACCACTTCCAGTGAAGTGTCTGAATGTCTGTGAAGGACAGCTAGCCCAGTTTCTCTTGAGAGCCGAAAGCATGAGAGGCAGTCAGATTGGAATTTGGTATCTGCAGTGAATTCGACATTCTAGCTGATCCCAGAGGTGTTCCGTTGGATTCAGGTGTGGACTTTGGGCAGGGTAGTCCATTTCAGGGATGTTGTTGACCACAAACCACTGCCTCCTAGATGCTACCATACTGGGTCCTCTGATATGCTCAAGCAATCATCGTCTCCACCCTAACGACATCCTTTGTACGAGGTTTATGGCTCTCCGCATGGTGGCAGGTAAGATCCTCCAGACATTCGCCGAACGCAAACATATCCATCGCATTGCCACAGGGCGTAGCATGATTCACCACTTCAGATCACTCGTTTCCAGTTATCTGTATCCCACCTCAAGCACAGCTCAGCACTAACTGGAAATACAAGAGTTAGTCAAATGAAAACCTTAAATTTCTAATAACAAATCGAAATTTCGCGCCGTTATCGTGTAAGTTGGTAAGCGTGCTACAAGTAGCGTGCAGAATGGCCTGTAGGTGGCAGCATATTGCAGATGCACACATACCGTTGCAGTATCAGAGTAAAGATGGCCGCCCCATTTGCGACTTGCCCCAGGCAGGAATAGCGTTCTGTTATTCGGTTTTTGCGTAGTGAAGGTGTGAAACCTATCGAAATTCATCGACGGATAAAGGTTCAGTACGGTGATGCATGTTTGTCACAGCAGCAAGTCTACGAATGGAGTAGGAAGTTCGAAAATGGCGTGACTTCAGTGGAAGATACTCCTCGTCCAGGTAAGATACAACGAGTTGTGACTCCACAGAACATTGCAACAGTTGAAGCCTTAGTGAAGGAAAACCGCCGAGTGACAGTGAATGACATTGCAGCATGTTTCCAGGTTAGTCATGTGTCAGCACATCACATTGTGCATGATGAGCTCCAGTTTCACAAAGTGTCTGCAAGGTGGGTGCCACGGCAGCTGACTCCTGAAATTAGAGAACGACGTGTTGTTGCTTGTGAAGAACTTCTTCGGCGCTTTGAACAAGAAGGTGATGGCTTCCTTGCAAGAATCATTACTGGGGACGAAACCTGGGTTCACTTCCACCAACCGGAAACGAAGAGAGCGAGCCAGGAATGGCGCCTTTCCTCATGACGTAAAACAAGGAAGTTTCGAACAGAACCATCAGCAGGGTAGGTTATGCTGTCTCTCTTTTGGAACGAAAAAGGCGTCATTTTGGAACATTATATGCCTAGAGGGACCACTGTCACCAGTGCATCATACACAGATCTCCTAAAAAAATCATCTGCGGCCTGCAATCAAATCAAAGCGACTTGGATTACTGTCAGCAGGTATCCTTTTGCAACATGACAATGCAAGGCCTCACACTGCCCGTACAACAGTTGCAACAGTCACAGACCTGCATTTTGAGTGTCTTCCTCATCAACCATACTCACCAGACCTTGGCCCAAGTGATTTCCATATGTTTGGACTACTCAAAGAAGCAATGGGACGAAAGAAGTTCCGTTCTGATGAAGAGGTGCGCCACGCGGTGCATGAGCGGTTGCGCGGACTTCCAAAAGAATTTTTTTCTGAAGGAATTTATGCACTTTTTAAGCGCTGGAGGACTTAGATTGAGCGGTGGGGGGGGGGGGGGAGATTATGTTGAAAAGAGATACAACTTTGTACCATGTCTGCACAGTAAATAATATTAAAAAAAATTTACACCCTCGTATGTGGTTTATGAGTATGAGGAGCTGCTCAACCACTCTAAACCATTCTTTTCGTGTTCCTACGCACAGTCACTGTGCTACCTGGCCTGCTCATAGTACTCTGGAACTACGAATGACTCCTTCCGCTGATATCATGAGAGTTTTTCGAAATTACCTTCTGAAATGTTTGACTGTCTCTGTTCGTCAGTACACGTGATTGTCTGCTCGTGGTTCAGCTATGATTGTTCCTCCCCTGAGGTGATATCCCATTACTAGTTCGTGTTCTAAGTCACTGACCCCTCCCGATCGACCCATAGCGCCGTTACTGCTTCTCTGATAACAGCACCCCGTTTTGTGTCTACATGTGGATTTATAACGCAACAGTGTTATGATCCTTGTACGAAGTGTGCTGTTGAACTCTGACGTGCTTATTTAGTAAATTTTTTACTACAATGATAGATACGTAATGAAGTTAGTGTTTTAAAATTAAAAAAAACATTTATGTACGGTCTGAGCTCGTCTTAAATATTAATTACTATGAAAAGTGCAAAAGAAGCATAAGAATGAAGCAAGAGATAAGGCTTACAGGATCCCCGTCTTCTGGCTTTGTCATTCCGTTTGAGAAGAGCCTTTTCTGCCAGTGAAAATGCCATGTCCGCTGCCTTGCCGGACAGTGCTGAGAAAGGGATGTCGCGTTACATTTTGTGCTCACCTTCCACATGGAGAAAAAACTTAAGGGCAGACACATTGAGCGAAACGTTGTGAAATAACATCGTCACCGTATTCTGATGAAAGTCATGTATGAAATGCTGCTCCTGATACTCCATATAAAAAAAAGGGTTACTGAACGCTGTTCTACAGCGGAAACGGTGAGTATCGCAGCCACATTTACGTCGCGAGAGTGCAAAGCGGAATGACACACTGCTGGCCATTAAAATTGCTACACCAAGAAGAAATGCAGATGATAAACGGGCGTTCAATGGAAAATACATTATACTAGAACTAACATGTGATTACATTTCACGCAATTCGGGTGCACAGATCCTGAGGAGTCAGTACCCAGAACAACCGTCTCTGGCCGTAATAACGGCCTTGATACGCCTGGGCATTGAGTCAAACAGAGCCTGGATGGCGAGTACAGGTACAGCTGCTCATGCAGATTCAACACAATACCACAGTTCATCATGAGTAGTGACTGGCGTATTGTGACGAGCCAGTTGCTCGGCCACCATTGACCAGACGTTTTCAATTGGTGAGAGATCTGGAGAATGTGATGGCCAGGGCAGCAGTCGAACATTTTCTGTATCCAGAAAGGCCCGCACACGACCTACAACATGCGGTCGTTCATTATCCTGCTGAAATGTAGGGTTTCACAGGGATCGAATGAAGGGTAGAGCCACGGGTCGTAACACATCTGAAATCTGACGTCCACTGTTCAAAGTCCCGTCAATGCGAACAAGAGGTGACCGAGACCTGTAACCAACGGCTCCCCATACCATCACGCCGGGTGATACGCCAGTATGGCGATGACGAATTCATGTTTCCAATGTGCGTTCACCGCGGTGTCGCCAAACACGGATGCGACCATCTTGTTGTTGTAAACAGAATCTGGATTCATCCGAAATATTGACGTTTTGCCATTGGTGCACCCAGGTTCGTCGTTGAGTACACCATCGCAGGCGCTCCTGTCTGCGATGCAGCGTCAAGTGTAACCGCAGCCGTGGTCTCCGAGCTGATAGTCCATGCTGCTGCAAACGTCGTCGAACTGTTGGTGCAGATGGTAGTTGTCTTCCAAACGTCCTCATCTGTTGATTCAGGGATCGAGACGTGGCTGCACGATCCGTTACAGCCATGCGGATAAAATGCCTGTTATCTCGACTGCTAGTGATACGAGGCCGTTGGGATTCAGCACGGCGTTCCGTATTACCCTCCTGAACCCACCGATTCCATATTCTGCTATTAGTCATTGGATCTCGACCAACGCGAGCAGCAATGTCGGCGATACGATAAACCGCAATCGCGATAGGCTACAATCCGACCTTTATCGCAGTCGGAAACGTGAAGGCACGCATTTCTCCTGCTTACACGAGGCATCACAACAACGTTTCACCAGGCAACGCCGGTCAACTACTGTTTGTGTATGAGGAATCGGTTGTTAACTTTCCTCATGTCAGCATGTAATAGGTGTCGCCACCGGCGCCAAGTTTGTGTTAATGCTCTGAAAAGCTAATCATTTGCATATCACAGCATCTTCTTCCTGTCTGTTAAATATCGCGTCTGTAGCACGTCATCTTCGTGGTGTAGTTATTTTGATGGCCGGTAGTGTACGAAATGTGCTTTTGAGCTCTGACGTGCTTATTTAGTAAATTGTTTTACTACAGCGATGGATACGTAATGAAGTTAAGTGTTTTAAAATTAAGAAATGATTAATGTACGGTCTGAAGTCGTCCTTAATATTAATTACTGTAAAAAGTACAATACAAGCAAAAGAATGAAGGAAGACATTAGGCTTACAGAATCCCCAGGTTTTGGCTTTGTTGTTTCCGTTTGGGAAAAGCCTTTTCTGCCGGTGAAAATGTCATGTGCACTGAGTTGCCGGACAGTGTTGAGAATGGGATAACAGTTGCCCCTGTCGCGTTACGTTTTGTGTACACCTTCTACATGGAAAAAAGACTTTAGCGCAGGCACATTGAGCAAAACGTTGTGAAATAACATCGTCACCGTTTTCTGCTGAAAGTCATGTGTGAAACGCCGCTCCTGATACATGTTCATATATAAAAAAGGATTACTGAACGCTGTTCTACAGTGGTAACGATGAGTAGTGGGGCCGTCTTTACGTCGCAAGAGTGTGAAGCGAAATGATATAATAACGCCGCAATTTACCACAGCCGAGAACAACGGTGCCATCTGTCGGCTGATGAACACACGAAGGCGTAGAGCCAACCAAAAGGCAGTTAGAGCAAAACTGCAGATACTCACGTATACAGACATACTCTCGTATACGCTGACAAAAATCTATAGAAATGATAGCTGCATTGATATAATGGTGTCTTACATTAGGCGCCAGTCGACTTGGCAAAATAGAAAAACTTTCACATGGTTTACATAAACCCAATCGCCAGAAATAAATAAAAAAGTGACTTGGACGTTTTTAGTACGAGACAGAACAGTGGCAGACAGTTTTTATCAAGAGCGCTTCACTGCTTATAGTCATGAGATGACGGATGGTGGAGTGCTGGCACCGAGCTGTTACGTACGTGTGATGACTATTTCAAGCATGTCTGTCGAGTTGGTATAAATGCGCAGCTACTGTAAGCGAGCCTGTGGCCTCTGCTGTATTCAGCGTACAGCATCAGTGGCAACGGCCAAGGGACGGTCATTGCTTATGCACTTCACAACACATTTTGACATGCCTAAAGCTATCAGCCCCATCAGCGAACAAAGCAAGCAAATTTAAAACACGGCTAGAGTAAATTTTTGCAGAACGGTAAGATCCTCCCAGAGTTGAAGACATAGCTTTCGTGTAAACTACGAACGCTGTTTAGAGTAATTGTTGCTGACTCTCGCTAATGCGACAATCACTGACGTCCAGGCAAAATCTGTTACATCACTAAACATACACTCCTGGAAATTGAAATAAGAACACCGTGAATTCATTGTCCCAGGAAGGGGAAACTTTATTGACACATTCCTGGGGTCAGATACATCACATGATCACACTGACAGAACCACAGGCACATAGACACAGGCAACAGAGCATGCACAATGTCGGCACTAGTACAGTGTATATCCACCTTTCGCAGCAATGCAGGCTGCTATTCTCCCATGGAGACGATCGTAGAGATGCTGGATGTAGTCCTGTGGAACGGCTTGCCATGCCATTTCCACCTGGCGCCTCAGTTGGACCAGCGTTCGTGCTGGACGTGCAGACCGCGTGAGACGACGCTTCATCCAGTCCCAAACATGCTCAATGGGGGACAGATCCGGAGATCTTGCTGGCCAGGGTAGTTGACTTACACCTTCTAGAGCACGTTGGGTGGCACGGGATACATGCGGACGTGCATTGTCCTGTTGGAACAGCAAGTTCCCTTGCCGGTCTAGGAATGGTAGAACGATGGGTTCGATGACGGTTTGGATGTACCGTGCACTGTTCAGTGTCCCCTCGACGATCACTAGTGGTGTACGGCCAGTGTAGGAGATCGCTCCACACACCATGATGCCGGGTGTTGGCCCTGTGTGCCTCGGTCGTATGCAGTCCTGATTGTGGCGCTCACCTGCACGGCGCCAAACACGCATACGACCATCATTGGCACCAAGGCAGAAGCGACTCTCATCGCTGAAGACGACACGTCTCCATTCGTCCCTCTATTCACGCCTGTCGCGACACCACTGGAGGCGGGCTGCACGATGTTGGGGCGTGAGCGGAAGACGGCCTAACGGTGTGCGGGACCGTAGCCCAGCTTCATGGAGACGGTTGCGAATGGTCCTCGCCGATACCCCAGGAGCAACAGTGTCCCTAATTTGCTGGGAAGTGGCGGTGCGGTCCCCTACGGCACTGCGTAGGATCCTACGGTCTTGGCGTGCATCCGTGCGTCGCTGCGGTCCGGTCCCAGGTCGACGGGCACGTGCACCTTCCGCCGACCACTGGCGACAACATCGATGTACTGTGGAGACTTCACGCCCCACGTGTTGAGCAATTCGGCGGTACGTCCACCCGGCCTCCCGCATGCCCACTATACGCCCTCGCTCAAAGTCCGTCAACTGCACATACGGTTCACGTCCACGCTGTCGCGGCATGCTACCAGTGTTAAAGACTGCGATGGAGCTCCGTATGCCACGGCAAACTGGCTGACACTGATGGCGGCGTGCACAAATGCTGCGCAGCTAGCGCCATTCGACGGCCAACACCGCGGTTCCTGGTGTGTCCACTGTGCCGTGCGTGTGATCATTGCTTGTACAGCCCTCTCGCAGTGTCCGGAGCAAGTATGTTGGGTCTGACACACCGGTGTCAATGTGTTCCTTTTTCCATTTCCAGGAGTGTATATTTGTACTATTTCCGCAATGAGAAGCGTGATGGTCGGTAATGAGGTGTAAATGGCTGCCTGGCAAATGACACCCTCGCTCATGGTTGTGTTTCTGGGAAATGCAAGCCGACGATACAGCCAATGCTCAGGATACTGCAACGGTTCTAAATTGTGCTGAAATAGTCGTGCGAGAAGCAGATTGTTTTTTTGTTGTAGCCTGACAGAAGCTAACCAGATCATTGCCGTGAACCATGCAGCGTCGTGAAACCAAGATCGACGATAACACGATGGCGAAGCACACAGTGGAGTGCGAACGATGTGACTAAAAATAGGGCTAGGCCAGTGCAGCACCGGCGAACAAAGCCATACTCGTTTTAAACAGCAATGTACAAACCACAGTTCCAGTTAAAAGTCAATGTCCAGAAAAGGAGGTAACAGTTGAATATGAGAAACGGCATAATAAGCTTCAGCAACGAGTTACAACCTCCGGATACAGAATACTTTTCTTATTTAACAGGTACTTAGCGGATTCTGATTATTTTTCTTATTTAACAGTTACTTACACTGCGTGCCAAAAAAAAAAGAATAAAAAGTGAAACGTCCGGAGAACAAGGTCGGATGTCAATGTAATTTAGTACACGTACACGCCATAGATGGGTAGGTAAATTATTAGGGTTGCAGTTCTCTGTGAAAGGTGCAACCGCCATCACAGTGCATTAGTGTTGGCTCGTGTTTATTGTGGTCATCAGACGTGGTAGGGTATACAAGGGGCGTCAACAGTACTGAATGTTGAGTGATCACTATGAAAGACACGGAGACGCGAGTACTCGTGTGAGACCATTATCAGCACATGATAGAATTGTGGGTGTCCGTTTGGCCACTTGGACGAATCATCCAGATTTGTTGGACGTTCTGATGTCACAACGGCCCGATGTTAAGGCTGCACGAGAAAGTGAGGGCACATATATCCGTCGACGAGATTCCTCTCCGCCGTACTGTGAAATAAGTACATTGTAACCTCTTCACATCTGCGCCTGCCATCCAAGAACAAGTAATGGACTCCTGCAGAATTCTGTGTCGTATAGCCCCACTGATCGGAGACTAGCAGGGGCCGGACTAAGGAATTACCAGGACATGCGTAAGGCTTCCGTCAACACAACTCGAACAGTTGCGTTTGGTGTGGAACCGTGAGCGGGAAGCATGGACTGCTCATGGATGGCTTCACATTTCGTTCAGTGGAGAATCGCGGTTCTGCGCCATTTCAAGTGGCCATCAGTGAGTATGGGGGCGACAGGAGGAGAAGTCGTAGCGAGATTGAATAATGTAATCCCCAAATCCTCGAACCTATTCAAAAAAGCAGATAAAAATTCACTTGATGCCTTCCTGAGAGACAATCTACACTCACTCCAAATTAATAATATAAGTGTAGGAAAGATGTGGCTTAAATTCAAAGGAATAGTATCGGCAGCAATTGAGAGATTTATACCAAATAAATTAACAAACGACGCAGCTGATCCTCCTTGGTACACAAACCGGGTTAGAACACAGTTGCAGAAACAACGAAACAAACATGCCATACTTAAACAGTCACAAAATCCCCAAGATGGGCGATCTTTTACAGAAGCTAGAAATTTAGCGCGAACTTCAATGCGGGATGCCATAACAGTATCCACAACGAAACTTTGTCTCGAAACCTGGCAGAACATGCAAAGAGATTCAGGTCGTATGTGAAGTATGTTAGTGGCTAGAAACAGTCAATGCCTTCTCTGCACGATAGCAATGGAGATACCGAAGACAGTGCTGCCAAAGCAGAGTTACTAAACACAGCCTTCTGAAATGCCTTCACAAAAGAAGACAGAATTCGAAACGAGAACAGCTGCCAACATTAGTAACCTAGAAGTAAATATCCTCGGAGTACTGAAGCAACTTAAATCACTTAATAAAAGCAAGTCTTCTGGTCCACACTGTATACCAATTAGGTTCCTTTTGGAGTATGCTGATGCATTAGCTCCATACTTAACCATCATATACAACCGTTCACTCGACGAAATATCCGTACCCAAAGAGTGGAAAGTTGCACAGGTCACACCAATATTCAAGAAAGGTAGTAGGAGTAATCCATTAAATTGCAGGCCCATATCGTTTACGTCGCTATGCATCAGGATTTTAGAACATAATATGTGTTCGAACATAATGAATTACCTCGAAGAAAACGGTTTATTGACACACGGTCAACATGGGTTTAGAAAACATCGTTCCTGTGAAACACAACTATCTCTTTATTCACAGGAAGTGTTGAGTGCTATTGACAAGCGATTTCAGATCGGCTCCGTATTTCTGGATTTCCGGAAGGCTTTTGACACTGTATCACACAAGCGGCTCGTAGTGAAATTGCGTGCTTATGCAATATCGTCTCAGTTATGTAACTGGATTTCTGATTTCCTGTCAGAGAGGTCACAGTTCGTAGTAACTGACGGAAAGCCATCGAGTAAATCATGTAAGTAAGTGATTTCTGGCGTTCCCCAAGGTAGTGTTATAGGCCCTTTGGTGTTCCTTATCTATATAAACGATTTGGGAGACAATCTGAGCAGCCGTCTTCTGTTGTTTGCAGATGACGCTGTCGTTTATCGACTAATAAAGTCATCTGAAGATAAAAAAACTGCAGAACGATTTAGAAAAGATATGTGAATGGTGCGAAAAGTGGCAGTTGACCCTAAATAACGAAAAGTGTGAGTTTATCCACATGAGTGCTAAAAGGAACTCGTTAAACTTCGGTTACACGATAAATCAGTGTAATCTAAAAGCCGTAAATTCAACTAAATACCTAAGTATTAAAATTACGAACAACTTAAATTGGAAGGAACACACAGAAAATGTTGTGGGGAAGGCTAACCAAAGACTGCGTTTTATTTGCAGCACACTTAGAAAATGTAACAAACCTACTAAGGAGACTGCCTACACTACTCCTGTCCGTCCTCTTTTAGGATACTGTTGCGCGGTGCGGGATCCTTACCAGATAGGACTGACGGAGTACATCCAAAAAGTTCAGAGAAAGGCAGCACGTTTTGTATTATCGCGAAATATGGGACAGAGTGTCACAGAAATGATACAGGATTTGGGCTGGCCATCATTAAAAGAAAGGCGTTTTTCGTTGCGACAGAATTTTCTCACGAAATTCCAATCACCAACTTTCTCGTCCGAATGCGAAACTATTTTGTTGAGACCGACCTACATAGGGAGGAACGATCATCACGATAAAATAAGGGAAATCAGAGCTCGTACGGTACGATATAGGTGTTCATTCTCTCCGCGCGCTATACGAGATTGGAATAATAGAGAATTCTGAAGGTGGTTCGATGAACCCTCTGCCAGGCACTTAAATGTGATTTGTAGAGTATCTGTGTGGATGTAGATGTAGAAGTCCCATTCTTCCAGTGTTTTGGAGAGACACAGTGTCGTTACTCCTGGAGTCCTGGTGTGGGCAACCATTGCGTCAATACTTGACGTCACAGGTAATCAGACGGCACAACGTACGTCACGGACATCCTGCTTCCCCGTGAGTTACAACTCCTGGGATATCACCCTGGTGACATTTGTCAACAGAACAATTCTTGTTCACCGCACGGTATGTCTCTCTATGAACTACGTGATGTTGAGGTATTCCTGTGGCCAGCAAGTGCCCCAGGTCTGTTCCCGTTAGAACCTGTGTGGGACCTGCTCAGACGTCAAATTCGTCCCAGAGTCAGTACGCGGGATACGGAGAAGCGTTTGCAACAGTTGTGGGCAGTTTGCCTCAGGTAAGGATGCAACTGCTGTACAGAGTTCCCATCAGAATCAGTGCCTGCAACCAGGCCAAAGACGTGAGACGGCAGACTGATACGTGGATTTATGCTACGAAACTTTTTGGTAAATTTCATGCGACTTTGTACCCGCTGTAATAACTTCAAATACCATCTCAACTCGAGAAGTTTCATTGCGTTCTCTTTTCCCTTCTTGATTGCTTCAAGTTTTTTCATCTTCCGCGGACGATTTGGCAGCGGACACGTTTCCGCTCTTCAGCCAGTGGGTTACATTGAAGTTCTGCATTAAAAAATAATAATTGAAGACGTGACTCTTTAAACATTCCCGGCGGGTTGTAAATAGTCTTCACGGGTTTACCGCTGAATGACGTGCAAATTCCACAATATTTCCCCAGAGCAACTGTCCGACATCTTCAGGTGGTTGAACCTTGCTGTGGCTCGGTACCGCTGACGCTATTCGCACCTTCCGATTCTAGACGACATGGCACCAAAATACGGTAAAAATGCCAAACTATCTTCGTATCTTCATTCTGCTCCTTAGATTGTACTCGCTTCGGCCTGATTCCATCAGTAGTCCCTAGCCACCAGTAAGGTTCAACCATACGATGTCCGACAGTTGGAATTTGAACATCGTTCGGCGGCAAATCTGTGAAGACTGCTTACACAACTGAAGAAGTTAAAATAGTTGATGACGTTTATGGCACTATGATAGCTATGTGATGTACATTCTCTTTATTACGAAAATAATGTAATAATGGCTTCTTGTAATTGTGGGTGGTGATGGGATGTGGTATGTTTCGGACAGAATCTATGAAAAGGAATGTCGAATGTATATATGAGAAAGAAGTGATACGTGGGATGAACACGTTAGGAGATGAATGGGATGACAGCTGGCCAAGGAAAGGGTGCATTAGAGCCTTCTTATAGGATGAGATGGGTAGTTTATGGCAAGAAGGAACGTAAATTGCAGGTGTGTGTTCTCGTGAGGGAGGGGAACGCTAATGACATACGACTGGGAAAGTCATGGAGTGCTGGTGTATGGGAGAAGGTCTAACGAATTTACAGGGAGTGTGAGCACGCCACTGCGCTGCCCCTTTTGTGCTTAGTAAAGCAGAATTTAGGAAACGGAAGCAAATTGGTTTCTTTAAGGTCAATATTCGGTGGGCTTGGCTGTGGGAATAGGTGACGCTTACATGGAGGTGGAATACGAAGAGGACAGTTACGGAGATTTCGTTCCGTTATATAGTGAAGGGAGACGAAAATTTAATTGTCATCGGTGACTGGAATTCGAGAGTAGGAAAAGGGAGAGAAGGAAACATAGTAGGTGAATATGGATTGGGGGTAAGAAATGAAAGAGGAAGCCGTGTGTTACAATTTTGCACACAGCATAACTTAATCATAGCTAACACTTGGTTCAAGAATCATAAAAGAAGGTTGTATACATGGAAGAATCCTGGAGATACTAGAAGGTATCAGATAGATTAAATAATGGTAAGACAGAGATTTAGGAACCAGGTTTTAAATTGTAAGACATTTCCAGGGGCAGATGTTGACTGTGACCACAATCTATTGGTTATGAACTGTAGATTAAAACCGAAGAAACTGCAAAAAGATGGGAATTTAAGTAGACAAACTGACAGAACCAGAGGTTGTAGAGAGTTTCAGGGAGAGCATAAGGAAACAATTGACAGGCATGGGGGAAAGAAATACAGTAGAAGATGAATGGGTAGCTCTGAGGGATGAAGTAGTGAAGGCAGCAGAGGATCAAGAAGGTAAAAAGACGAGGGCTAGTAGAAATCCTTGGGTAACAGAAGAAATATTGAATTTAATTGATGAAAGGAGAACATATAAAAACGCAGTAAATGAAGCATGTATAAAGAAATACAAACGGCTCAAAAAATGAGATCGACAGGAAGTGCAAAATGGCTAAGCAGGGATGGCTAGAGAACAAATGTAAGGATGTAGAGGCTTATCTCACGAGGGGTAACATAGATACTGCCTACAGGGAAATTAAAGAGACCTTCGGAGAAAAGAGAGCCACTTGTATGAATATCAAGAGCTCAGATGAAAACGCAGTTCTAAGCAAAGAAGGGAAACCAGAAGGGTGTAAGGTGTATATAGAGGGTCTGTACAAGGGCGATGTACTTGAGGACAATATTATGGAAATAGAAGAGGATGTAGATGAAGATGAAATGGGAGATATGATACTGCGTGAAGAGTTTGACAGAGCACTGAAAGACCTAAGTTGAAGCAAGGCCCCAGGAATAGATAACATTCCATTGGAACTACTGACGGCCTTGGGAGAGCCAGTCCTGACAAAACTCTACCATCTGGTAAGCATGATGTATGAGACAGGCGAAATACCCTCAGACTTCAAGAAGAATATAATAATTCCAATCCCAAAGAAAGCAGATGTTGACAGATGTGAAAATTACCGAATTATCAGTTTAATAAGTCACAGCTGCAAAATACTAACGCGAATTCTTTACAGACGAATGGAAAAACTGGTAGAAGCCGACCTCGGAGAAGATCACTTTGGATTCGGTAGAAATTTTGGAATACGTGAGGCAATACTGACCCTACGACTTATCTTAGAAAATAGATTAAGGAAAGGCAAACCTACGTTTCTAGCATTTGTAGACTGAGAGAAAATTTTTGAAAATGTTGAACTTAATACTCTATTTCAAATTCTAAAGGTGGCAGGGGTAAAATACAGGGAGCGAAAGGCAATTTACAATTTGTACAGAAACAAGATGGTATTTATAAGAGTCGAGGGGCAATAAAAGGAAGCAGCGGTTGGGAAGGGAGTGAGACAGGGTTGTAGCCTCTCCCCGATGTTATTCAATCTTTATATTGAGCAAGCAGTAGAGGAAACAAAAGAAAAATTGGGAGCAGGTAGTAAAATCCATGGAGAAGAAATAAAAACTTTGAGGTTCGCCGATGACATTGTAATTCTGTCAGAGACAGCAAAGGACTTGGAAGAGCAGTTGAATGGAATGGACATTGTCTTGAAAGGAGATTATAAGATGAACATCAATAAAAGCAAAACGAGGATAATGGAATGTAGTCGAATTAAGTCGGGTGACGTTGAGGGAATTAGATTAGGAAATGAGACACTTAAAGTAGTAAAGGAGTTTTGCTATTTGGGGAGCAAAATAACTGAGGATGGTCGAAGTAGAGAGGATATAAAATGTAGACTGGCAATGGCACAGAAAGCGTTTCTGAAGAAGAGAAATTTGTTAACATCGGGTATAGATTTAAGTGTCAGGAAGTCGTTTATGAAAGTATTTGTATGGAGTGTAGCCGTGTATGGAAGTGAAACATGGACGATAAATATTTGGGACAAGAAGAGAATAGAAACTTTCGAAATGTGATGCTACAGAAGGATGCTGAAGATTAGACGGGTAGATCACATAACCAATGGGGAGGTACTGAACAGAATTGGGGAGAAAAGGAGTTTGTGGCACAGCTTGACAAGAAGAAGGGACCGGTTGGTAGGACATGTTCTGAGGCATCAAGGGATCACGAATTTAACATTGGAGGGCAGGGTGGAGGGTAAAAATCGAAGAGGGAGACCAAGAGATGAATACATTAAGCAGATTCAGAAGGATGTAGATTGCAGTAAGTACTGGGAGATGAAGAAGCTTGCACAGGTTAGAGTAGCATGGAGAACTGCATCAAACTAGTCTCAGGACTGAAGATCACAACAACAACAACAACAACAACATGTGGTATTATAAACAACTTACTACAAGCGTGAAGTGACAAACGGATCAAGTGAAACAAATTTATAGTTTCCCGATCCACAATGCAAAGACAACCTAACTAAAGGTTCCTCGTCTGTTATGTAGATCTGAAAAATTAAAATGTAACCTTCTAGTCTGTTAGGTTTATCCCACGTCTTGCCGCCAACAAGAAATGAAGTTTCAGATTTCTTATTGTGCAGTATTGACTGCCAGATGTATCATTTTATTTCCAGAGCTGTTTTTGTCGTCTCTATATCGTTTCTACATATAATAGACTGGCCTTGATGCTTTAATTTCGTGTTATGTTGTTACTAAATTGCTTGAGTATAATTTTCATTTATTTACCTCAAACGTCAATTTGTTTATTTCATGATTAATAAGGGTGTATAGCTAATAATTTTCTTTCAGAGTAAAAAGAGTTAATTTATTTGTAAGGTCTCTTGCTGTGTCTTATAACTATACTGCGTAAGTTCCGGTAAGGAAGCTTGACCTGGAGTATATTCTACTGCTTGCTTACATCGAATCTGATAAGAAATGAAAAATTTGTAAATTGCATGTTCCCGGAAATTACAGTGACTATACTTCTCAGCTTTTGAGTGAGATATAAGGGAGTGAAACAGCTGAAAAATTCGTGACAGATGTAATTAAGATCATTTGTTGCCACAGTTGTGGATTTATTGAACGATTACGTGTGGTGATAACTTCCTTTTAATCTGTGTGTAGGATGAAGGCATTTGAATACGTCATTCAGAGTAAGTATATCTGGAATGGTCTGCAGTCTTTCTAGCTAGAGGCGAAGAATTCAGTAAAAGGCCAGAACACTTCCTAAACATCTGATCTTGTCAGAATTGATACAGGAAGAGGGACACTCTTTCTGACGAAAGTAGAGCCACCATTTGACGCAGTAAACACCTAAAGAAGGTCTGCGAATGTCAGTTCATGGAATAAATGCCAAAAATTTTCGCCTGTTCGAGAGATGCAACAGTACCGCAAAGATAATATGTATTTCGTTATTAATATGCATCATACGAGATTCAGTATGTACACGCACAACAAAAGTGTTATGTCAGCCCTATATGTGGTGTAGGCGTGTTGCTATTGTGAATGTTCCTGAAAAGTTCCAAGGGGCCACCCTTGACGTTGTTTCTAAACATACGAACAGTTACCATGAGCGCTGTCTACGGGTAAAACGCCGCACACGAATGGATTGCGGCATTTAACTTGCAAGTAAAGAACCAATAGGGATACAGTATGGACGTCTGTCGAACAGTGAGCACCCATCATGCCACAGAAGACAGTCGCGATCAGTAATTGTATCCGCATCATCACGTTACGTGCAGAAGGCTTGTCAACCAAGGAAGTAGCTCGACGTTTGCACTGGAGTCAAAGTGATGTAATGTGGAAATGGATGGGTTGTAGCTGACAGGTCGTGTTGAGCACTTACGCAGCACAGGTTGTCCACATTCGATAGGTGCGCACGATGATCGATATCTACGACTTTTGAGTCAAAGGAAGCCTGGACTGAGTGCTCCAGAAGTGAATTCGGCGCCCTAAGAGGCTACAGGACGTCATGAGTGATCGCGATCATAAAGCGGTTACGGCATCGATGATTTCAGCCGTAAATAGGAATATTAAAAAGGGTAGGAAGATTTTTCTGTTTATAAAAAGTGACAAAAAGCAGATTTCAGAGTACCTGTTGGCTCAACACAAAAGTTTTGTCTCGAGTACAGATAGTGTTGAGGATCAGTGGACAAAGTTCAAAACCGTCGTACATTAAGCGTTAGATGAGTATGTGCCAAGCAAGATCGTAAGAGATGGAAAAGAGCCACCGTGGTACAACAGCCGAGTTAGAAAACTGCTGCGGAAGCAAAGGGAACTTCACAGCAAACATAAACATAGCCAAAGCCTTGCAGACAAACAAAAATTACGCGAAGCGAAATGTAGTGTGAGGAGGGCTATGCGAGAGGCGTTCAATGAATTCGAAAGTAAAGTTCTATGTACTGACTTGGCAGAAAATCCTAAGATATTTTGGTCTTATGTCAAAGCGGTAGGTGGATCAAAACAAAATGTCCAGACACTCTGTGACCAAAATGGTACTGAAACAGAGGATGACAGACTAAAGGCCGAAATACTAAATGTCTTTTTCCAGAGTTGTTTCACAGAGGAAGATTGCACTGTAGTTCCTTCTCTAGATTGTCGCACAGATGACAAAATGGTAGATATCGAAATAGACGACAGAGGGATAGAGAAACAATTAAAATCGCTCAGAAGAGGAAAGGCCTCTGGACCTGATGGGATACCAGTTCAATTTTACACAGAGTACGCGAAGGAACTTGCCCCCCTTCTTGCAGCGGTGTACCGTAGGTCTCTAGAAGAGCGTAGCGTTCCAAAGGATTGGAAAAGGGCACAGGTCATCCCCGTTTTCAAGAAGGGACGTCGAACAGATGTGCAGAACTATAGACCTATATCTCTAACGTCGATCAGTTGCAGAATTTTGGAACACGTATTGTGTTCGAGTATAATGACTTTTCTGGAGACTAGAAATCTACTCTGTAGGAATCAGCATGGGTTTCGAAAAGACGGTCATGTGAAACCCAGCTCGCGCTATTCGTCCACGAGACTCAGAGGGCCATAGACACGGGTTCACAGGTAGATGCCGTGTTTCTTGACTTCCGCAAGGCGTTCGATACAGTTCCCCACAGTCGTTTAATGAACAAAGTAAGAGCATATGGACTATCAGACCAATTGTGTGATTCGATTGAGGAGTTCCTAGATAACAGGACGCAGCATGTTATTCTCAATGGAGAGAAGTCTTCCGAAGTAAGAGTGATTTCAGGTGTGCCGCAGGGGAGTGTCATAGACCGTTGCTATTCACAATATACATAAATGACCTGGTGGATGACATCGGAAGTTCACTGAGACTTTTTGCAGATGATGCTGTGGTGTACCGAGAGGTTGTAACACTGGAAAATTGTACTGAAATGCAGGAGGATCTGCAGCGAATTGACGCATGGTGCAGGGAATGGCAATTGAATCTCAATGTAGACAAGTGTAGTGTGCTGCGAATACATAGAAAGATAGTTCCTTATCATTTAGCTACAAAACAGCAGGTCAGCAACTGGAAGCAGTTAATTCCATAAATTATCTGGGAGTACGCATTAGGAGTGATTTAAAATGGAATGATCATATAATGTTGATCGTCGGTAAAGCAGATGCCAGACTGAGATTCATTGGAAGAATCCTAAGGAAATGCAATCCGAAAACAAAGGAAGTAGGTTACAGTACGCTTGTTCGCCCACTGCTTGAATACTGCTCAGCAGTGTGGGATCCGTACCTGATAGGGTTGATAGAAGAGATAGAGAAGATCCAACGGAGAGCAGCGCGCTTCGTTACAGGATCATTTAGTAATCGCGAAAGCGTTACGGAGATGATAGATAAACTCCAGTGGAAGACTCTGCAGGAGAGACGCTCAGTAGCTCGGTACGGGCTTTTATTGAAGTTTCGAGAACATACCTTCACCGAAGAGTCAAGCAGTATATTGCTCCCTCCTACGTATATCTCGCGAAGAGACCATGAGGATAAAATCAGAGAGATTAGAGCCCACACAGAGGCATACCGACAATCCTTCTTTCCACGAACAATACGAGACTGGAATAGAAGGGAGAACCGATAGATGTACTCAAGGTACCCTCCGCCACACACCGTCAGGTGGCTTGCGGAGTATGGACGTAGATAGATGGATAGATAGATGAGTCGCATCAAACTGTTTGGAGATGATCGTATGAAATGAATTTCCGTTCCCGACTTCCAAGGTGGGCATCTTGTTGCACACCACAACACCGTGGACTTTGTAATAACGTGTTTGGAGATTACTCCGTAATATCGAACTCCTCCAACACGCCTCCAACAATGTGTCTCAAATAACAAGAAGGTGGTGGTGGACTGATATGATGGAGTGGCATTACATGGGACCGCCGTACTCCTCTCGTGGTTACTGAGGGCGGTCTCATTGCTGCACGGTACAGGGATGCGTTTCTGCAACCAGTAGTGGGACTGGATGGCCAACGTTTTGGTGACAGTTTCCCCTTCGTGGATGATAAGTCACGTGCTCATCGAGGAGTTCTCGAGGACACGTTCATCATGTTACGATCACTAGTATGAAGTGGCCTACCTGTGCCGGCAGAAGAACCCAGTCGAACGTGTGTGGGACCGATTGCGGCGACCTGTTTCTGGACGTCAACAACGACCACGTCCTCTGCGCGACTTGCACAGATTGGTCACTGAAGAGTGTGAAAATTTGGATTAGGGATGGCTCGATGATCTCGCCGATGGTAAGCCACGACGGATCAAGTCAGCACCTGAGCAAATGGACGTTGCGCCACGAAACCGATGTTGGTCTCAGTAGTGCTGTGAATCCCCCCCCCCCTCCAGGGGAAAACAGATGATTTTTTTTTTTTAAGTTTCTCATAGCGAGTAATGAGAAGAAGCGAACTGCATGCACCGTAAAGAAATTTTTTATATCCAAGATCCCGTTTAACACTATTTGTATTGAGAGGTTTCGACAGGTAAGACTGTCATCTTCAAATCTTTAAGAACCTTGCTTTTTGTACCTAGTGTTGCATTATGCAGGCATTACTCATGCCATGTTAACATTTTAGTGGGGGGCACATTGCACATTCGACATAAGTTTGTCAAAAATAAAATTATAAACAGGTTTGTCATAAGTAAAAATATGCTCAACTGAAACGCACCTTGTAGAACTTGGCAGTCTACATATGTCGCATTGCCATGATACTTGTCACTTTTAAAATCCACAACATATATTACGAGTGCACATTTATTTCAATGTTTAAATTTACATGACGAGTGAAGCATATCTTGGAACTTTCTCTAGAAATACGTAGTGCAACCAAGTTATTTTGGTTCATCTAAGCAAAACTGTACTCTCATCAAAATTCAGTATTTTCTCTTTTCCATCGCGGAATTTAACAAAAAATCTGATTCGCAAGTCATTAAGGAAAATTTCTGACAAGATGCTTCATAAACTATTGCCCATGGCTAAGCAGTTTCTAATTTAGTAAATTTTTCCGTTATATTTAAAGATCCTCTAGTCATGGATAAACTGCAAAAAGTGTAATTGCTCTACAGTATCACTTACTGCCATACTTTATGCATTGGTAAATTACGTGTAATTATTTACAATATTTCATCAAGTGGTGTATTCTCAAACGTATTTGTATCATCCCAAGAAGAGAAAATGGCATCATGTGGGATATTCGTATTTACAAACCTGTTAGCAAATTGGATGCTATTTTTAATGCTGAAAGTCTTGTGAAATTTGTAAACACTTTTAAGTCTTTTTTGTCGAGCTGAAGATTAGATGGGTAGATCACATAACTAATGAGGAAGTATTGAATAGGACTGGGGACAAGAGAAGTTTGTGGCACAACTTGACCAGAAGAAGGGATCGGTTGGTAGGACATGTTCTGAGGCATCAAGGGACACCAGTTTAGTATTGGAGGGCGGCGTGTAGGGTAAAAATCGTAGAGAGAGACCAAGATATGAATGTAATAAGCAGATTCGGAAGGATGTAGGTTGCAGTAGGTACTAAGAGATGAAGAAGCTTGCACAGGTTAGAGTAGCATGGAGAGCTGCAACAAACCAGTCTCAGGACTGAAGACCACAACAACAACAGTTCAGTTGGGAACCTATTGAGTGGCTGTTTCCTAACTCCGTTTATGCCACTCTGTTCAAAATAAGGTACTGTTTTGTCAGTGTAATCTTTTTCATACAATAGCACTACCGTATTCTCCTCATCAGCCTTCATCACTAAGAGCTTCTGCTTCGTGCAATTTTTATTCGAATTTATTACTGACTTAAGCTCCTGTACACAAGTAATATTTGTATTTAATGCTTGTGCAGGACTTTTTGTTCGTCTGTAAAGCTACTTTAGTTTCTTAATTTTCGTTTAATTTGGCAGACGTACTGATATGGTTGGTAGCAGGGCACGAGCTGCTGGAATGGAAGGGCTAAACCAATGTTGAAGGTACAGCACTGATATATACTTATTTTTTAATTTGCTGATACGCAATACACTGATAGTATGTATAGAACAGTCAAGAAACTTATGGTTTTACAGATAAGCTCAGCAATCTGAGTAGTACAATCGAGATTCAAAACAAATGCTTAGAAAGACTTTAATCAAGGCAAAGATTTAACAAGAAGCAATCAAACAAAATTTGACCTTGCAGGCAGGCTCAGGAATTTGAATAGTGAAGCAGAGAATCAGAACAAACGTTTACAGATACTTTAATTAAAGCAAAATTTTATATGAAACAATAAAGGAAAATATGATTTTATAGCCACGCTCAGAAATGTGACTAGTAAAACAGACTAAAAAAATATTCAAACTTTAATCAAAGTAAAATCATACGAGAATTCTCGAAAATATTAAAGGTCTTCCAGTACAATAAAACAGAAATTTCAGATACATGAAGATAAACATGCACACGAATTTCATAGCTTTACTTAGAATTTAGATACAACGAAATTTTCCCACAAGTTTAAGAACTAGACATATCATCATGATCTCGTTTTCGTCCTCTTAGTTGACCTAGGGCCCGGGATATGCGTAGAATAATTTCATCAATGTTAGACAAATAAGCTGAGGTGATTTAAACACACCTAAAGGAAACTATTACAAAAAATCGTTCAAATGGCTCTGAGCACTACGGGACTTAACTTCTGAGGTCATCAGTCCACTAGAACTTAGAACTACTTAAACCTAACTAACCTAAGGACATCACATACATCGATGCCCGTGGCAGAATTCGAACCTGCGACCGTAGCGGTCGCGCGGTTCCAGAATGTAGCGCCTAGAACCACTCTGCCACTCCGGCCGGCGAAACTATTACATCACACTCTGATAACGAACAAGAGATCACGACTTACGCTTACGCTACCACTAACCAGAGCACAACGAAACTGTTAAAGTTTAGTGGAGACCAATACTTACAAAAGAGTACGATTCAAAGTAACCCACCTTTAAGGCGTGGATTAAAACCCTTTCCAAATTTTGATTGAAATTACTCTAAATCACTTTTAATGAGTGGATTAAAACAGCAAAATTTATAGTGGGTCGTGTTTCCAAGATTAATTTAAAAAAAGTTCTCTATAACTTAAGAAAATTTACAAGATGGAAACAAACCCTTAAACAAATGTTCACAGACTGAAAAAACAGGAAAATTACTCTGAGCTGTCTTTAACGAGTGGTAAAAATCTTTCATACTTTAAAAAGTTCATAATGCTAAGATAACACTAAGTCACTCTCAAAGGGCGAGGAGTTTATCTTCTAGAACCTCTACAATTCAGTGGAAAAGTTCCGGAATTACAATTACCAAGAATTAATTAACAAACCGGAAGTTGAGAAGAACGTGGCATGCTAGAGGGGACTAAAAACGCGGGCACAGCTTAACGCAAATCAAACGACTATGTCGACGTGGCGTATGAAATCACAGTACAGTGTGGGCTGGGATGCTTGAACGGTAACCGCTAAAGGAGAGAACCGAAGGACAACATGCACACTATGAAGCGGCACACCAGTAAAGCTAGCTGCCAGCGCAGCAGCCCACACGCACTCTGCACTGCAAGTAGTCCCGGCAGAAGGCACCTACTGCACAGATGACAGCCAGTTCCACAGTACGCCGCGTTGCTTCTGTGAGACGTAACGACAGCAACTGCCCACTCATATAAAGTCACCGCTACTGCCCAGGCGCAGTCCTTGCCCACGAAGGTCCTCAAAGCCCCACTGACCCCTTCACACACGCAGCCGTTCCGTCGGCAGCTCACACTAAACTCTCTCTGTCAATAGCGAACACCCGCTATCCACTAGCTCCCTCTGCAGACTCTCCCCACAACGTCGGAACTTCTCCCTTTTAAGAACCCTCCAAACAGACAGGCCATTCCCAAATGATATCTCCAAGGCAAGGCCTCTGACGAACGATATGGGTGCTACGTACCCGAAATGAACGTCTCGGGTACATACTATCTTTACCTGAGAAATTATTTTTTTTAAATTCTTTCTTTGTTAAATGGTGCTTCAAGTTGTGTTGAAGTCCATTCCCTAATACCTCTACCTCACTCCTGCTTAGCTGTATACCCATTAAACTGAAGTCCTTGTCATAAAATTTAGTTTGCATTCTAGACTCAATTATTATGATACCATTTATCGACAACCTTGACAAGTTGTACAGATTTTTACGGTGAACATTACTACATTTATATGCAGTATTTTCCACCATACTTAACACTTCACTTTCCGCACTGTACTGGAGTTGGCAGTCTTCCGAATTGAAAATACAGGGTGTTACAAAAAGGTACGGCCAAACTTTCAGGGAGCATTCCTCACACACAAATAAAGAAAATATGTTATGTGGACATGTGTCCGGAAACGCTCACTATCCATGATAGAGCTCATTTTATTACTTCTCTGCAAATCACATTAATCATGGAATGGAAACACACAGCAACAGAACGTACCAGCGTGACTTCAAACACTTTGTTGCAGGAAATGTTCAAAATGTCCTCCGTTAGCGAGGATACATGCATCCACCCTCCGTCGCATGGAATCCCTGATGCGCTGATGCAGCCCTGGAGAATGGCGTATTGTATCACAGCCGTCCACAATACGAGCACGAAGAGTCTCTACATTTGGTACCGGGGTTGCGTAGACAAGAGCTTTCAAATGCCCCCATAAATGAAAGTCAAGAGGGTTGAGGTCAGGAGAGCGTGGAGGCCAAGGAATTGGTCCGCCTCTACCAATCCATCGGTCACCGAATCTGTTGTTGAAAAGGCTACGAACACTTCGACTGAAATGTGCAGGAGCTCCATGGTGCATGAATCACATGTTGTGTCGTACTTGTAAAGGCAAATGTTCTAGCAGCACAGGTAGAGTATCTCGTATGAAATCATGATAACGTGCTCCATTGAGCGTAGGTGGAAGAACATGGGGCCTAGTCAAGACATCACCAACAATGCCTGCCCAAACGTTCACAGAAAATCTGTGTTGATGACGTGATTGCACAATTGCGTGCGAATTCTCGTCAGCCCACACATGTAGATTGTGAAAATTTACAATTTGATCACGTTGGAATGAAGCCTTATCCGTAAAGAGAACATCTGCACTGAAACAAGGATTGACACATTGTTGGATGAACCATTCGCAGAAGTGTACCCGTGGAGGCCAATCAGCTGCTGGTAGCGCCTGCACACGCTGTACATGGTACGGAAACAACTGGTTCTCCCGTATCACTCTCCATACAGTGACGTGGTCAACGTTACCTTGTACAGCAGCAACTTCTCTGACGCTGACATTAGGGTTATCGTCAACTGCGCGAAGAATTGCCTCGTCCATTTCAGGTGTCCTCGACGTTCTAGGTCTTCCCCAATCGTGAGTCATAGGCTGGAATGTTCCGTGCTCCCTAAGACGCCCATCAATTGCTTCGAACGTCTTCCTGTCGGGACACCTTCGTTCTGGAAATCTGTCTCGATACAAATGTACCGCGCCACGGCTATTGCCCCGTGCTAATCCATACTCCGCATTTGTAAACATTGCACTGACTACAAAACCACGTTCGTGGTGAACACTAACCTGTTGATGCTAAGTACTGATGTGCTTGATGCTAGTACTGTAGAGCAATGAGTCGCATGTCAACACAAGCACCAAAGTCAAAATTACCTTCCTTCAATTGGGCCAACTGGCGGTGAATCGAGAAAGTACAGTACATACTGACGAAACTAAAATGAGCTCTAACATGGAAATTAAACGTTTCTGGACACATGTCCACGTAACATCTTTTCTTTATTTGTGTGTGAGGAATGTTTCCTGAAAGTTTGGCCGTACCTTTTTGTAACACCCTGTATACTTTGTGAGGTAACGGGCCAGTTCTGACGCCCTGGAAATATGGCTGCCACCGCTCGGGCCGCGCGACAGGGCCGAGCTCGTTAGCAACCACTTGGTTCAAAAATGGTTCAAATGGCTCTGAGCACTGTGGGACTTAACTTCTGACGTCATCAGCCCCCTAGAACTTAGAACTACTTCAACCTAACTAACCTAAGGACATCACACACATCCACGCCCGAGGTATGATTCGAACCTGCGACCGTAGCGGTCGCGCGGTTCCAGACTGTAGCGCCTAGAACCGCTCGGCCACTCTGGCCGACGGCTGGGAATTCCGCTGTGACGAGTACGGTGTTTTGTGTCGATGGAGGCGATGTCTATGCCGGAAGTGCCAAAGATGGTGGACTTTGTGAAACCTTAATGGCAGACATTTCACAGTTCGTATAGAAATTAATAGTAGCCAGATGAATCGTGATACCTCAAAAAGTAACATGTACATTACCATTATCTGCTTGACGATTCTGATGGTGCAATTAGATTTTCAATATATTTATTAGTTTAATGTTTAGTATCTGACGATAAATGATACAAGTAATACCCAGCAACGAATTTCGAGAATGTAAACGGTTCATCCGACTTCGTCGCTCTATGTGTCTTTAGAAAGCTATTAGCGTAACCCTAAATTGGTATAAATTACATGCATGTAACTTGAATAGTACATGAGTTATTGGAGGTCAAAGTGGCCGATTACTACCGATCGCGTCAGGCCATAAATACCCCACAGTTACAAGGAAAAAAAAAAAAACGGTAGCAGCATGCTTATAAATATATTTATTCATCTATGTCTTTGTTTGTATACGATCTATTCATGAAGAAATCGGTTAAATATTTACTGTGTTTTAGAAAGCACAGACACATCAGGCTACTGGCCTACCTTTTGTCCTATTCCTTTGATATACGTTTATTTAAATTTTTTATGTACCTAATAATGTGTATTAGAGCGTGTTTATGGTCTAGCAGTAGGAATATTATTTAAATTCAAGTTATTTAAATGTAAATCCAGTATTTCGTGTGTGTTTAATATGTTTGTGAGTGTACGTTGGCCTTGAGAGTTGGAGATAGCGCTCTAGCCAGTCACAGTGCCCGTTACTAAGAGAGACGTATGGAGGCTAGGGAGGAGCTTCGTTTCCGGAGAGGACACGGGGGAGTTCTGAGCAGGGTGACAGTTCTGGGGAGTACGGCACAGGACACGGGAAGTGCTGGACCCGACGGCGCGACGGACGCGGACATCTACGTCTACTACATCTACATCCATACTCCGCAAGCCACCTGACGGTGTGTGGCGGAGGGTACCTTCAGTACCTCTATCGGTTCTCCCTTCTATTCCAGTCTCGTATTGTTCGTGGAAAGAAGGATTGTCGGTATGCCTCTGTGTGGGCTCTAATCTCTCTGATTTTATCCTCATGGTCTCTTCGCGAGATATACGTAGGAGGGAGCAATATACTGCTTGACTCTTCGGTGAAGGTATGTCCTCGAAACTTTGACAAAAGCCCGTACCGAGCTACTGAGCGTCTCTCCTGCAGAGTCTTCCACTGGAGTTTATCTATCATCCCCGTAAAGCTTTCGCGATTACTAAATGATCCTGTAACGAAGCGCGCTGCTCTCCGTTGGATCTTCTCTATATCTTCTATCAACCCTATCTGGTACGGATCACACACTGCTGAGCAGTATTCAAGCAGTGGGCGAACAAGCGTACTGTAACCCTACTTCCTTTGTTTTCGGATTGCATTTCCTTTGGATTCTTCCAATGAATCTCAGTCTGGCATCTGCTTTACCGACGATCAACATTATATGATCGTTCCATTTTAAATCACTCCTAATGCGTACTCCCAGATAATTTATGGTATTAACTGCTTCCAGTTGCTGACCTGCTATTTTGTAGCTAAATGATAAAGGATCTATCTTTCTGTGTATTCGCAGCACATTACACTTGTCTACATTGAGATTCAATTGCCATTCCCTGCACCATGCGTCAATTCGCTGCAGGTCCTCCTGCATTTCAGTACAATTTACGCGGAGTCGGCGGAAAGACCTGGACCGTGGAGCAGTTTGCGCGTGGTCGCGGAGGATAGAAATATTTCGGAGTGCCGACCTGTGCTCTTATGTGATTTCCTTGGCTTCTGCAGTGAAATGGTAGTATAATATCGCGGTATAAGTGTATATTTTTTATTTTTATAATTACGTATTTTATGATTTTGGTTGGGGTGGCTTTCATTATTGTGGGCTAGCATGAGACTTTTAATTAACTTATACCACGATAACACTCGTACGGACATCGGCTGCCCCGAAGTACGTACGATATAGTATTTTTTTTAAAACACTACGCACGACTCACCGCCTTCTAATAAATAGTTTGCGTAAGCGCTGCTGTTTATAAAAGAAAATATGCCTATTATTATGCAAACTGTAGTTATTAATATGGGTCTCAGGGGCTACTGGTTATTCATGTACCAAATTACACAAAGATTGACTGAGACATTGCGGAATGTAATGCTTTTCAATATTTTTGTTCATTTATTTGCAAGGCAAAACTGGAGAGCATCTCGTCTACCGTTAGGCGGCCAAAATGAAACATACTGAACTCACTCAGTATTCTAACATTAATGAATGGAATCTATTTTCACTCTTTAACTTTGAAATTAATGAAAGATCAAAACTGAGAAGTCTCTCGCATTTACATTTAATATTATTGTGGTGTCACCGTCAGACACCACACTTGCTAGGTGGTAGCTTTAAATCGGCCGCGGTCCATTAGTACATGTCGGACCCGCGTGTCGCCACTGTCAGTAATTGCAGACAGAGCGCCACCACACGCCAGGTCTAGAGAGACGTACTAGCACTCGCCCCAGTTGTACGACGACTTTGCTAGCGACTACACTGACGAAGCCTTTCTCTCATTTGCCGAGAGACAGAATAGCCATACAGTGCTTGTATTTAAAGACTCAATTGTATCGTCAAGAGCGATGTACCACGACGATGGAATAAAGTTAAGTATTCGAGGAGCTACGTACTTTACTTTATAGCATTCAATACGTATCCTGTTCCAGACTTCACGCCAGCCGGCGTGTGTGTACGCGTGCCTTTCGGTTACCCGTCACTGTGGACTGGCTGTCTTGTCAGTCCACAACAATTATGACATGATATTTTAATTAAATAATACAGTCAGAGCAACGGCCAACTAAATCCTGCTAGGGGAGATGAGCTCCCTGTACTACGAAGTTCTGTAAAAACTTTGTTAATTATAATTAATGGTTGCGATCATGAGAGGTGACAACTAAGTCAATAATACACACTTTCTAATAACAATTTCTATTATATTTTTCAAAATACAGATAAAACTTACGTTAATTAACAGACAGCACTACAATGGCGGCCTACCGCTAGACGAAACAAAACAGGAGAGCCGGTTCAATCAAAGCTTCATGGCCTATGTTACACAGAGATTGCACCAAAAAACCTGTGTTTTGTTAATTACATCGATATTTGTGTTTTAATAATAATAACTTACGTTCTTTACTATTTGTTATACATTGCGCACACGTACACAGTCTTGAAATAATTTATAATTCACACGTCTCATAACAAAAACTTCCTTTCCCTTTCTTCAAATGTCCATTTATGTGACGTGCCGTCACAATGCGTTCAGAAGTGAATATCTCGCGAGCTATGTTGTTGTTCATAACTGATCACGTGACGTAGGAATCTATTGTTTCCCTGTTATCCAACTTATATTTTGTTTAACTTCTGGACCATCGACAGCAATAAGTGTTTTGCAGAAATATACCGCATTCTCAACAGTACTTCTACTATCGTACTCGTCATTTAAAGTCGTTAAGATAGTACCTGCAGATTTTATTCAATTGCAATCTTTCACTTATAAATTTATATGTTACATTCATAATTCGCAACGACCAAGTGATAGAAACCTTCGACCATTCGAATCATGTGTGTATTCTTATCATATGCTGTAGACTCAGCAGTATTTGGCCTGTAATGCAGCAACTACGTATCCCAGCCCCTAAACAACGAAACCAGCCAAAACTTGTAATGTTTCAACTCTGAGTCAGGGGGTGCGTAGTTACTGTGAAAGCCCGCAACATGATACTGAAGCACTTTAAGTTGTTTAAATCAGTATGCGTCTCTGATTTTCACTTTTATCCGTCTCATCTCCGCTTTACGTGCGATGCGTTGTGCAACATTAGATGTAGTCTCAGTATGGACTTTTGCATATCTAGGAATGACGCCGAGTTGTAAGTTGGATGTCTTTTAATGTGACATGCAGTCATCCATGGACAGTGACCAATATGTTAACGCACACCACTCTACTTTCATACAAGTGGCAGCAACAGGATTTACCCCTGTGGTGCCGGTTCATGGACGAGATGTTATCGGCCACATGTTTCAACGAATTCTACAGCAGTTTGTGTCAGTGTTGCGTTCTGCATCAATTTGTACAGCATAAATTGGTGCTCTTCGCGTGTCCAGATTTTTGTAGATCATTGCCTTGATACAGTTCTCGATGATACCCAGTTCCTGCTATCTCAGAGACAGCCGGTGATTGGATGCCAGCATCTGTTGATCTTGTTTCATATTGATTGAGCTTGTTACTTTTAGCCCCTCATCAACAGTTCTGAAGCGGTAGGGAGCAGATTGGGGACTGGGTATCTACTTGAATCACAAAATAAAGTGTCTTTGAAGAATAGTTTGTTAAAAAACAATTAAAAACATAAGAAAAGTACACGAATAAGGGGATCACTGTCACAGATAGTTAACATGGAATTAAACCAAGGACTGCAAGTGGTTCAGTGGTTGGGTGGTTGATTTGGGGGAGGGGACCAAATAGCGAGGTCATCGGTCTCATCGGATTAGGGAAGGACTTGGAACGAAGTCGGCCGTGTCCTCTAAAAGGAACCAACCCGGCGTTTGCCCGAAGCGATTTAGGGAAATCACGGAAAACCTAAACAAGCTTGGCCGTACGCGGGTTTGAAAAGTCGTTCTCTAGAATGCGAGTCCAGTGTACTAACCACTTCGCCATTTCGCTCGATTGGTTCAGTGATAAATAACAAGTGCCTTATAGAACAAAACTTAAATTTTGAATTGTTACAATGACAAACAAAGAATCACAAATCAAATTTCTGCTACATAGTTAGTCGCCTTGCGGCTTTGTTAACAGACAAGCAAAGGAAAACAAGTGACAAATTTAGCAACTGCAAAATTTTCTTAAGGCCTAATTAACGATATGTTTCATCGGAAAGCCAATAAAAAATTGTAACAAGCAGGTATAGTTAAGAAGATAACTCCAAAATTATTCTTTACAACGCACCAACGTCTTAAGGTCAACAATAAAAGTGCGTTATGATAAAATATGCAAATACGAAGAACTTTTGCGGTTTAAAAACGTAAAAACTGAAACCAATGATTTACACTTGACAGTTTTATCGAAGGGAATATGACGAAACAAACCTACTAAACGACTATGAAGGCGACACCAAATTTTAAGGGACTACCGTACTCAAGTAAGTCACAACATGTACAGGCTAACTGAAATAAAGCTAGTTCACCACACAAACAAGTTTAATATCGGTGAAGGTGCTTTAAGGTTTGCCTTAATTCCCCTAAAATACAAGAAATCCATTAGTAACTTTTGTGAGATTTATAGCCCAAGGAACAAGCAAACAATAGACGGAGCTTATTTTATAGATTGGCTCTAAGCGGCGATTGCTTCTTATTTTCTTTTGTTTTTTGAGAAAAGGAACCTTTCATATTTTCATTTAATTACAGATAATTTCGACAACTGAAAAATTCAAGTGAGGTACGCTGTTGCGGTTAGAGTAGCAAGAACATTTACAGATCAAGAATGTAAACGATAATAGTAAAATTACAGTCCGAGCTTAATTTTAAGATTCACAAAGACGGCCGACAGCCACTTAAGCAAGCTTTAAAATTGGCGGAAGTACCTTAGGATTTGCACTAAAATTTAATGGAAACACAAAAGTTCATAAATAATTATGAAATAATTATTTATGTTGTACGTTACGTTTATACCATGAAAAACGAAGTGTAATTTCACGGCAGTCAAACAATGGCATTAGCCGCTAAAATCTATCGGTAGACTGGGGAAGGCCTAGGCAGCATGATCAAATAAAGAACCTGACGAGTAATTAATAGCAGAGGGCAAGTTCACCAATAACGTGAACGGCATTTAATACGGATATAAAGTATTCATCTGGCTCATTGTCTTACGAAAAGAGATCACTATTAATGAACGTATCACCAATTGTGTTCCACATCTGTCACAACACTAACTAAGGTAACAGTGAGGTCTCTGATAGTAAAGCTTTATGTAATGGATTACATGTCCCGCAACATACACATGAAATTGAACAGTATGAGATCAAAACCAATGCGTACAGTGAATTTAACAAGCACTTAAAACACCAGCAAAACAAACTGAATAAACTCGAATTTTACAAAACGGAGGATACTGGACAACATGTGAGACAAGAAAAGTGCAGGTAATCTTCACAAAAGGTGCCTAGAACACTGTTCGATGAACATCTTAAAACACTGGCAACGGGAGGCAAAGAAAACGGCAGGTAATCTACCAAAGTACATATCAAAGCACCCTGAACCGTGATTTATTTTCAAAGAATATTCTTGAGAATTTATTCTACTTACTAGCGATTCATCAAGAACATTTAACACATTTAATCACACTATGTAAGCCTGGAAGTAGTTGCCAAGGAGTAACTGATGAAATCGTAACCAAATTCCTTTTAAGAAATGGGAATTTTACTCACTTTAATAGTGCCTAAAAGCATTTTTTAAAAGAAACAGATTTAAAATTATAATCAGAAAGCACCCTCTAAATATTAAAGTTACAATTTATTCAGAGGCAGAAAGAAACAAGTTTTGACTGTATGAGCTTTCAGGCAGAGAACCTTGCCACTACATTTTGACACGGCCGTAGTTACGACCGCTCACGACAGCCTCTGAAGGACTACACTGGTGCAAATCTGCAACACAACAGATTACTTTAAGCTACGAGTTTTAACAATTTACACAAGCACACAATCTACGCAACCCCTGTAGGAGAAATGGAAGTGGTACAAAACACTAACAATTAAAATATTAACCTTGCCACCGAAGGTGCAACTTGATTTTAACTTCTAAGAGAAGTCTTACGGTGAAAGGGTGGCAACTTTATATACTAAAATGATCATTTAAATAAAAGCCCATGAAATGCAATCTTATATAAAATTCTACAAGGTTGCCCAAACAGTAGTTAAGATGCTCTACAGTACACAGATACCGCCTCTCAAGATAATAGGCAATATATCAAAGTTTCCAAACATCAAAACATATTTCAGGTATTAGGCAGTTACACCCCAAGCAATAAATTCGTTAACACACCAAATCCGACAGACATGACAGAGGCAGCTACCAACGTACGGTTAGGTTGCTCTAACCCGCCCCTACTCCACAAGGGAAAAACAAACCACCCAATTTATAAACAACCACCTTCCTGTGGGTGGACAAACGGAGAAGAATGGTGGGACGACCCCAAAGCAAAACGGCTGGTGACCTCACCAAGAAAACAAGTAGAATTTAACAAAAGTAAATCAAACAACATATCACCAATCACTTCTAATACACTGTGATTTCTCGAGAAGACCTGGCGCAGCAACCCCAAATCGCTCTCCCGAACCGTCCGCTGCCAGCCGCTTCAACGAACGCAGAAAGGCGCGCCGATCTCCCGTCTCACGGCGTCGCAGCTCGCACCGACCAGACCGATGTCGTGGGTTGACTCCTGTTGCTCTCGTCTCGACAGCGAAGTCACTACCCCTCGCTATACGCCGCGGCCCACTGGACTCACGTGACGACCTCACATACGCCGACGCTCAAGACGGACAAGTCATCTTGTGTCTCAGTGCGCGAGCGACCAACCGATCGATCCAACCGCCAATGACCATTGCCTGAGCAAACTCGAGCAGACTGGCGGCCTAACGCGCAGACTCAGATGCAGGAACTTACCCCCGATCGGGAGACCACTCGCTGAGTTCTCTTACGGGCGGAGTGGAAAGACTCTCATTTTGCCGGCTTTAAAGGTTGATCCGAATGACGGACATACTAGCACTCCGAACGACAGACAGACACTTAACTGCCTAACAAATGCGGACGAGAGACAGACTAGCAAGCTGCGGACGAGAGACTGGCCCAGACTGACTCACTGGCGAGTTTTTTTTTTTCTTTATTGTGATTTCATTCCCCTGCCCCATATGGGCAGGGGAGGGCTGTCAGCAGCACAATCCGCCGCTCTTCAGCCGAGTGACACGACAATTAAAACAAGAATAAAATAATACATACAGAAGGAGATCAAAAAGGGGGAACATAAAACAGAGTAAGGGGAGAAAATGGAGGTAAAAAGACATGGACATGTAGACGTTCATGGGGGACAGTTAAAAAAGTCACCAGAAAGTTAAAAAACACAGTTGGCGATTCTTAAAACACAGAGAAGACACTGGATGCTCATGCAAAGGTTAAACGTTGGCCACAGTATTAAAAACACTCCGAAACAACACACTTAAAACCCACTTGGAGCACATACGACGAGGAATAAAACTACCAGGTGGGACCTGCCGAGGGAAAGGTCAGAGAGGATGGAAAAGGATGGGAGAGCATGGGGCAGCTGGGTAAGCGGCGGGATGAAGAGAGGAGGGGCAACCGTGGGTTCACGAAGAGGCAGGAGACACATGGGGCGGGAGAGGAAAAGGGGAGACAGGGCAGGAGGGAGCACAGAGACACTGAAAGAAGGCACAAGAGATGGAGGGGGAGTAGGAGGGGAAATCCGCTCAGAAGGAGGGAGGGGGAGGAGAGGGAGCCCGGAGGAGGAGGCAGGAAGAGGGTGTTAGAGTTGGTAGGAAGGAAAGATGTCAGGGCGAAGCTCATCATCCGGGAGGAGAAGACGGTGGAAGTTGTGTTGGGAAAGGAGATCACTGGCGAGCTCATAGGGCCTCTTAAATGCACGTGAACAGGCAACCTTTCCCCTTTCCCACCAGAGGGAGACACCAAAGCTGCGATTGCCACAGCGGCGCCACCGCCAGAAACGGAGAGCGACTGGTTCACGCTACGCGCTGCGGCGCGCTCTTCAAAACAGCAATTTTTACCACGGTTCACAGCCCTAATGCACCACCAGGCAGCCACGCTGCTCAATAAACAATAGTTCCACAGACTTAACGCACGTTAGGCGCAAACAGAGAGTATGCGCTTACGTATCAAAAACAAATGGGCATATTTCACCCGCAGTACCTGACTGGAGAAAGGCGCATGAAGAACCAGCATTGATGGATTTAAACCCAGTAATCAAGCACCTGACCGAGCGAGGTGGAGCAGTGGTTAGCACATTGAACTCGCATTCGGGAGGACGACGGCTCAATCCCGCGTCCAGTAATCCTAATGTAGGTTTTCCGTGATTTCTCTAAATCGCTCCAGGCAAATGTCAGGATGGTTCCTTTGAAAGGGCACCGCCGACTTCCTTCCCCGTCCTGCCGTAATCCGATGAAACCGATGACCTCGCTGTCTGGCCTCCTCCCCCAAACAACCCCCAACCCAAGCACCTCACCATAGTCGACAATATGTGCACGCAACATTTTCACAGAGCAGGTTCGCTTTCACCAACGGTCACAGAGAGAAAATTCAAGTGCCTAGCCAGTGTGATGGCCCCAGTAACTGTACACGAGCGAGGCCGCTGGCCTCCAGCGTTGCTCGGCCAACGCAGAGCGCTCGCACGTCCTCCACCAAAACTGACCTCCAGCTACCACTGCTGCGAGACAGTCACTTCCTGCCAATCGTAACGCGAGTACAGGAACATACCCCGTCCGCGGCCATTCAAGGGCGCAATCTCACTGTCCAGCCTTCTCTCGTTGCCGAGCAACGACCAGAGGAAGAGCTAGAGCGGCAAAGATACCACCCGCTCACGGCGCAGGTTTACTTTCTATCCAGTCACATACGTTTTCTGTTCGGAGCTTCTGTTCCACACATACGCACCATCGCAAGTTGTAACGAAGGATTTTGTTAAGCTGGTATTACACGACACATCAAACATATAAAAGTTTTCACCAGAGCTCCAAGGGTTCATATTAGGAACCACAAGCTCGTCTGTGTCGACTACGTCGTAGAGTGCGGAAGTTCATACTTTTTTAAAGCTTCTATTTACTCTTACTGAAAATTCTGACTTCTTCGTATTTACACTGCTGGCCATTAAAATTGCTACACCACGAAGATGGCGTGCTACAGAAGCGGTACTTCAAAGATAGGAAGAATATGCTGTGATATGCAAATGATTAGCTTTTCAGAGCATTCACACAAGGTTGGCGCCGGTGGCGACACGTACTGAAACGTCCCCTTGGAACAAATTATACAAGACTGTGCTTAAACTGACACACAATATTTTTAGCGCAACGCAATCTGACTTTCAAAAATCCCTACAAAAGAATGGCCCTGACTAACATTAACCTATACCTTTCACAAATCACTTACCTCACCAAAAATCTCCGTTACTCGAACTACTGCAATACAGCGAGCGCCACTACTGCCAGCTAAATAAAAGATTCAAACTACGGAAGGCACTAACTACTGATAGGCATAGTTAGCAAATGAAAGATTTTAATAGAGAACAAACAATGTATTTACCTTAATAGTCATAATATATATAGTAGTTCATAATATCCAGTATTACAAATTATCAAAACTCCGCCATCTCTCTCCTCACATCCACCACTGCTGGCGGCTCACCACCAACTGCGCAACGCTACGTGCTGTTCACATCCAGCTGCCGCTGCCCAACACTATAATGACAGACAACAATGCAAACTAGCCACAGACTGCACACAGCACAGCCAGTGATTTTCATACCGAGCGCTGCGTAACGTTGCCGATAGGAAAACCTAAACAGCCTACTTACAGTACAACGTGCTGACATGAGGAAAGTTTCCAACCGATTTCTCAAACACAAACAGCAGTTGACCGGCGTTGCCTGGTGAAACGCTGTTGTGATGCCTCGTGTAATGAGGAGAAATGCGTACCATCACGTTTCTTTCTTTGATAAAGGTCGGATTGTAGCCTCTCGCGATTGCTGTTTATCGTATCGCGACATTGCTGCTCCCGTTGGTCGAGATCCAATGACTGTGAGCAGAATATGGAATTGGTGGGTTAAGGACGGTAATAAGAAACGCCGTGCTGGATCCCAACGGCCTCGTGTCACTAGCAATCGAAATGACAGGCATCTTATCCGCATGGCTGTAACGGATCGTGCAGCCACGTCTCGATCCCTGAGTCAACAGATGGGGACGTTTGCAAGACAACAACCATCTGCACGAACAGTTCGACGACGTCTGCAGCAGCATGGACTACCAGCTCGGAGATCACGGCTGCGGTAACTCTTGACGCTGCATCACAGACAGGAGCGCCTGCGATGGTCTACTCAACGACGAACCTGGGTGCACCAATGGGAAAACTTCATTTTTCGGATGAATCCAGGTTCTGTTTACAGCATCATGATGGTGGCATCCGTGTTTGGCGAGATCGCGGTGAACGCACATTGGAAGCGTGTATTCGTCATCGCCATACTGGCGTACCTCCCGGCAAGATGGTATGGGGAGCCGTTGGTTACACGTGTCGGTCACCTCTTGTTCGCATTGACGGCACTTTGAGCAGTGGACGTTACATTTCAGATGTGTTACGACCCGTGGCTCTACCCTCAATTCGATATCTGTGAGACATACATTTCAACAGGATAATGCACGATCGCATGTTGCAGGTCCTTTACGGGCCTTTCTGGATACAGAAAATGTTCGACTGCTGCCCTGGCCAGCACATTCTCCAGATCTCTCACTAATTGAAAACGTCTGGTCAGTGGTGGCCGAGCAACTGGCTCGTCACTATACGCCAGTCACTACTCTTGATGAACTGTGGTATCGTGTTGAATCTGCATGGGCCGCTGTACCTGTACACGCCATCCAAGCTCTGTTTGACTCAATGCCCAGGCGCATGAAGGCCGTTATTACAGCCAGAGGTGGTTGTTCTGGGTACTGATTTCTCAGGATCTATGCACGCAAATTACGTGAAAAAGTAATCACATGTCAGTTCTAGTACAATACATTTGTCCAATGAATACCCGTTTATGATCTGCATTTCTTCTTGGTGTAGCAATTTTAATGGCCAGTAGTGTATGAAGCACTTATCGGTACCTTGTACAGCTATAGTGAATTTACGTTGTGGGTACTCAGAATTATATGCAGAAGTATCCGTTTTTTGTGAAGCTGGCTCAAGAAAATGATGGTCTATGTTTACGTTTCACAGCATTTTTGACATGAAAGCTGCAGTTGTCTTTTAAGCATTTGCGGTGACAGTGTCCACCTTAGTCGCTAGGAGGAGGGCAGAGCGACGAAGTAACACCAGGGGTAGATACTGGATTCGACCACGGCTTGGAAGAAAGGGTGAAAACAGGAACATGTAGCATCTGTTAATGAATGAGCTGAGGCCCGAAGATCCACAGGAATTTATGAAGTTCGTCAGACTGGATGTGCCTTGTGAATGGTACATGACAGGAGTCGTGCAAGTGACACAGTAATGAGGGAAGCTATTTCGCAATAGTACGACCGAAAATATGCAAATCGGGTTTTACAGCTCTTACTGGTAGAGGCCGGCTCAGCTGCTCTGGCTCTTGTACCTATTCTCTCAACGCTGTCTTTCCCGGAATGCTGAAATAAACCAAAAGATGCAATAAGATGTAGAGGTTCATATGTACACCTTCCCTTGCTGTATGCCTCAGTATGCACGCTTATACTTCCTTTGTTACATTTCATTTCTACAATAAGAAGTTATCATTAGATGTTCAGTGTGTGTGTGTTGGGGTTTATGGGCGCTCAACATCGAGGTCAACAGCGCCTTAGATGTTCAGCTATCCTCAACATCAATATAAAAAAGGATGCTTTTCATTTGTTTTATTACTGTGTTTATAAATAAAAAATTGCTACTGAAAAATGTCTAGAATGTCTCAGCAAAGCCGGCCGGAGTGCTCGTGCGGTTCTAGGCGCTACAGTATGGAGCCGAGCGACCGCTACGGTCGCAGGTTCGAATCCATGCCTCGGACATGGATGCGTGTGATGTCCTTAGGTTAGTTAGGTTTAATTAGTTCTAAGGTCTAGGCGACTGATGACCTCAGAAGTTAAGTCGTATAGTGCTCAGAGCCATTTGAACCATTTGTCTCGCCAAAAACCAAAATAGTCCTCAAAAGATCATGTATTTCTTGTCTGCTGACCACAAGAGAAAACAGCAACGTGTAGGAAGCTCACGCGAAATGATACGTTCTGCGCAATCGCGCATACAACACCTCTTCCACTGCGCGTGCGCGAATCCATGGGAGAATAGAACGATTTCTATTCCTCCCCACAGATTGTTTTTTTTTTTAAATACTGTGTAGTGTGTGCTGAAGAGATCATCCTTGATGGCTTATTCTTCTAGGATGGGATGTAAGGATAAAAGGAAAACACTTTATTTATTACACATTCAGTTAGGCTTGGGCACGCAATGTGTCCTTTAGCCTGCTGTCTTTGGTGATGTCTATCTCCTGTGGATGGTGAGATGTGTCTAGGCTGTTATGTGTGACTGCTTCCTCGTGTTATGACAGATCACTTATGGGGGGTGAAACGTTAATGACTTCGGTACTTGATACTTGTTCCATCTTACAGGGTTTACCGTTCCTACCGAATCTAATTGTCGAACTTCGTCCCTAAGGACATCGATTTTGTCAAAAACTCGTAGAGCCTTGTCATGGACCTTCTCTTGTACAGTGGTGTCGTGGAGTGCGGTGCGGATGTTGACGTTTCTTGTCCACCACGGAGCTCCTGTGATCCACCGGTAGCAAATGTTTTGCAGCGCTCGGAGTTTATTGTAGTTAGAAACGCGCGTAGTTCCCCACGAGACGGAGCCATATAACACTGTGGGTTCCATCGTTGCCTTATACAATTTGAGTTAGTCTTAGGTTTGAGATCCTTACTCTTCAGGAACGGAATCAATGACCTGGCCATCTTCTGGGCTGCGCAGATAAACCGTCTGCTGAAATCGCAGTTTCACAGTTCTGCCGCTTGATAGCGGGCCGTCTACACCTCACTTGCACACGTTAGCTGTTTCGTGTAAAATCGACTTTAAGGGAGTGGTCCACTGCAATTTGACGCAAGTCTCCAAGCGCACTACAGCACTGTAGAATGCTCCACATACTTGTGTTGGTTACATAGTAGAGCTTCCATCTGAATTAGCATACATATCTTTTTCTTTTGTCAATTCATTCACTGAGATAGCTAGGTGAGTTTTAAATTAGGGGCTAAGACGCATTTCTAGTACGCTCTTTTATTCACAGATGTCTTGATACAGGGTGTCCAGAAAAGGACTCCCTGATTTTAAAATTAAATATCTCGAAAACAAAGATCGATAGAGGAATGCAGTAAACGGTATGTTTATTGTGAAAGCTGTAAGAAGTGTATACAGCAGTTTGAAATAATAGTTACAAAAGCTGCTAACAGATGGCGCTGTAATCGCCATACGTAATGCCTAGTATAAATAGTGATCCGAAGCCCAGAGCGATCAGTTCCACTATTGAAACGTGAAAGGAGGTTAGCGTACCGAAGAAAGAGATTGAAACCACGTACTCCATTGAACAACGCGTTTTTCTGGTGCTAGAGTACCACAGGTTAGAAGAGAGTCCTACGGCAACAAGGCGAAGTTTTCAAGCACGATTTAATGTTCCAAAAGGACCCGATGCGCAAACCATTCGTACGCTCTTCGCAAAATTTCAACGAACAGGCTGCGTAACTGATGATCTTGTGGGGCATGTTGGCCGCAAGCAAACTGCAGTTACGCCTGAAAATATCGCCACAGTTTCTGGAATTATTCAGTGAAATCCAATGTCATCCGTCCGTAGAATTGCATCTGAGACTGGTTTGAAGCGTTCCAGCACGCAGAAAATACTGAGAAAGAGCCTACACATGTTGCCATTCAAAATTCAAACGCACCAGGCCATACCCGTACGAGCTGTGCAAAAAAGAGTTGCCTTTGCTAATGAGATGCTCACAATGATTGATAGTGAAGGATTTGATGTTGGCTGCATCTGGTTTACAGATGAAGCACACTTCCACCTGAATGGATACGTGAAAGTTACTGTGTGGGCTGCAGTATGCAGCAGAGGGATTATTGGCCCTTTTTTCATTCGAGAAACGGTCACTGGTGCACGTTACGTTGCTATTTTGGAACAATTTGTCGCCACACAGCAAGCGTTAGAGGATCGACCAGGTAGTGAATGGTTTATGCAAGATGGAGCCCGACCACATCGGATCGAACAAGTGTTTCGCTTTCTTGAGGAATACTTCGGGAATCGAGTCATTGCTTGGGAATATTCCAAATTTACTGGTGCAGGCATGAATTGGCCTCCATATTCGCCGTATTTGACTCCCTGTGACTTTTTTTGTGGGGCATAGTGAAAGACATGGTCCAGCCGAAGCATACCGCCACGCTGGACGAGCTTGAATCGGCGATCTCTGTGGCATGTGAATCCATTTCGTTTGAGACACTACGAAATGTAATGGCGAATTTCATTCTTCGTTTGCGCCACCTCTGTAGTGCCAATGGCGAACATTTTGAAAACATTGTGATGTGATTGTTTGCAAAGATTGTTTTCATACGATTATTTCGCTTATGTATGCTGATATGAGCTGTACAGCGTACAGCGCCATCTGTTAGCAGCTTTTGTAACTACTATTTCAAACAGCTGTATAAGCTTCTTACAGCTGTCACAATAAACATACCGTTTACTGCATTCCTCTATCGATCTTTGTTTTCGAGATATTTAATTTTGAAATCAGGGAGCCCTTTTCTGGACACCCTGTAGAACAGGGGCGGGCAAACGTTGCACGCGGCTCATGAGCGCACAGCGCTACACGTGTGCTGCTCGCGTGCAATCGTGGACTGGGGCACTGGCGACAGCCGGCAGGTTGCGGCAGTGCAGTGCTAGGCTAAGCTGCGGACGTTGATACGAAGCGACCACTACGTAGTGAACGTTGTATTTCAAGAACCGGAAAATGCAGAGTGAAACAAGGAAACGGAGAAGTGAAGATTTGCTATCTTTTAAAAAGTAATGGGAGAATCATTTTTTCTTTGTGCAAAAACGTGAAAATTCGAAATGTTTAATATGTGGCAGTATTCTCGCTGGTCAGTGGAAGTTTAGTATTGAAGGCCATTAGAACAAATTTCACAAGGACGATTACGGTTTATTGTCAGATTCTGAGCGAATGGGGTAATTGACTGAGCTTAAGAAGAGCGATCTGACGATACTAAATGAATCTGTCATAGTTGCTGTGGTCACGAGAGATCTGCAACTTTCTTTCGTCATGTCTCTCATCTAACTGATTTAACATTTTATGGAGCACTGTTTTTTTCAGGACGACAACAATAATAGCCCAGCAGTACGTGCAAGTTACAAGATTGCACTTAATATAGCGAGAGCTGGAAAACCATTTGCTGAATTAGTAAGTCTCGGTTAAGAGCAGATATCAGTGATGAAAATTTAAGTAACTGTTTGCGTTTGTCTGTATGTAGAAATTTTGTTCCACTCCACCTACGATAATTAAATAAAACGTATCGTAGGTAATAGGCACTCTTTCAAACCACGATATCTTTCAAGCACTCCTACTAACCTTATTCCTTCATTCAATACAGCAAGCTAGGAAACAAAACGCATTGCAGAGGAAGGAGAGGACAGAAGTTATGGTGGGGAGGGGAGATAAGCGGGTGGCCAGCTTGCCCCTGTGTGCACGCAGAACACCTGTTAACTGCACGCGTGCAAGTGCACCGCACACGTGCAGGATTCCTGCCCGCTCCTGCTGTAGATAGTCTGGCGTGATCATATTTTTCGCGTAGCATGTATGTTTGGAAGAGGGAGTAGGGGGAGTGGAGAGCTGAGGTGCCCTAACGTCTGTCTGGATGAGTTATTCCTTTGTCAAAGCTACTTTACCGTTATGTGCATGCGTGGTGTCTGCTCCTTCGGAAAGAACAGACATCATGTATTCATAAAATTTAATTGGACAGCTGGGCAATGTATCCTCCTTCTCCAGTGCGGATGAACACATGCGTCCGACCTCCTGTGCGAATCTCAGAGAGCGAACATGGAGGAAATGGACAGGGAATGCGGACAGGTGGCGCTCGCTGGGATGTGGGGCGGTCGTCAGGCGTGCCGAGGTAGTCCGCGCAGTTGCGATAACGCTGCGTCCCGAAGAGCACAGTGGCGCTGAGTGGCCGCGCGGTTTGAGGCACCATGTCACGGACTGCGCGGAGGTTCGAGTCATCCCTCGAGCATGACTGTGTGTGTTGTTCTTAGCATAAGCTATAGTTTAAGTAGTGTGTAAGTCTAGGGACCGATGACCTCAGCAGTTTGGTCACTCCTGAACTCACAGACATGTGAACATTTTCGGCGAGCACAGTGGTTACCGCACCTGCCTAATAAGCAGGAGATCCCGGTTTCGAATCCTGGTGTGGTAGCAGTGATCCCCTCCCTTTCCTTTCCTTTCTTCTCCTCTACGCCTTCACTACTTTACCATGTTACTGTTTTGCGTGATCGTGAGTGGATACGTTGTCTGGTTTACATGATACTGCTTCTGCGGTGGCTAGAAGGTATGCTCTTTATCTACTGCACGTTCTATCAGTTGAAATAACTTTTGGTTGCTTATGTTGTCTTGGTCATTTGCAGTGCCCAACGAAAAAAGTGAAGCACCCAGAAAAGGGGGAGGAAACGATATAAAAACACTGATTGAGAGGGTATGTGATGCTGTTTCAGTGATTACAAAGAAGTGGCTCAAATGGCTCTGAGCATTGTGGGACTTGACTTCTGAGGTCATCAGCCCTCTAGAACTTAGAACCACTTAAACCTAACTAACCTACGGACATCACACACATCCATGCCCGAGGCAGGATTCGAACCTGCGACCGTAGCGGTCGCGCGGTTACAGACTGTAGCGCCTAGAACCGCTCGGCCACTCCGGCCGGCGATTACAAAATGGAGTCAAATTTACAAAGTAATTAGCAACATGAGCCCTCTTCCAGTATGACTTCGCACCCCTTCTGGCCTGCATGTTTGTAGTCTAATAGTACCGCTGCTTCTAGATCTCGAGGTCCCGGGTTTGATTCTCGTCCCGGCCGGAGATTTTCTCCACTTGGGGTCTCAGTGTTTGTGTAGCTCTATTCATTTCATCTCAACTTCATCACAAAGACGTGCAACTCACCGAAGTGGTGTCAGTCAGAAAGACTTGAACCAAGCGGCGGAACAATCCCAGATCTGGACACGCAGTCAGTAATGTCATACAATCGTTTCATTTTATTCTTCATTGTGGCACGTTGACGTCCCGACCCGCTCGGTAGGTGGACAGAACTGGTTTCATGAAGGGAGCCCGCTGTGAATCCTTTGGGTGTCGATCGGCAATCGGCCGGAGCAACAGTCTGCAGTATGGAAGGAACGAGCGCCCCGCGGGATTAGCCGAGCGGTCTCAGGCGCCGCAGTCGTGGACTGTGCGGCTGGTCCCGGCGGAGGTTCGAGTCCTCCCTCGGGCATGGGTGTGTATGTTTGTCCTCAGGATAATTTAAGTTAAGTAGTGTGTAAGCTTGGGGACTGATGACCTAAGCAGTTAAGTCCCATAAGATTTCACACACATTTGAACATTTTTTTGAAGGAAGGAGCGAAACGAGCAGGACACTTTGGGCAACGCGATGCACGAGGGAGAAGCTTGGCGGCTGGCGGCTTCGCATGGGGAGAGCACTGAGACAGCGGTGCCGTCTGCATGGTGGACGGACCGACCGGTGCTGTTCCTTCAGCCTGAGTGGTTCAAAGTGTGTGTGAATTTGTAACGAACCAAACTGCTAAGATCATCAGTCCCTAGACTTACACACTACTTAAACTACCGAGCGAGGTGGCGCAGTGGTTAGACACTGGACTCGCATTCGGGAGGACGACGGTTCAATCCCGCGTCCGGCCATCCTGATTTAGGTTTTCCGTGATTTCCCTGAATCACTCCAGGCAAATGCCGGGATGGTTCCTCTGAAAGGGCACGGCCGACTTCCTTCCCTATCCTTCCCTAATCCGATGAGACCGATGACCACGCAGTCTCGTCTCCTTCCCCAACCAACCAACCAACCAACCAAACAACTAACTTACGCTAAAGACACCACTGACACCGAAGCCCGAGAGAGGACTCAAACCTCCGACGGGAGGGGCCGCGCAATTCGTGACATGGCGCCTCTAACCACGCGGCCACTCCGCGCGGCTGCAAAATGGTTCTGAGCACTATGGGACTTAACATCTGTGGTCATCAGTCCCCTAGAACTTAGAACTACTTAAACCTAACTAACCTAACGACATCACACACATCGATGCCCGAGGCAGGATTCGAACCTGCGACCGTAGCAGTCGCGCGGTTCCGGACTGAGCGCCTGAACCGCTAGACCACCGCGGCCCGCGCGGCTGCCTTCGTGGTTGGGAGTGCAGGATCAGTGCCTGAGGGTAGGCGTGCACGGGCTGTATGTGCTGTGTCTCCCATACTTAGGACGCTTCGAGTGAGGCACTCGTATTTGACAGTCGTCTGCTTTGTTCTTTCGACAATGAGTTCCCTTAATGCGTAACCCGTGTGTGCCCTGTCATCCTTACGGGGTCTCAAGACAGAGAGGCTACAGATATATGCAAAAGCGATTTTAATAGCAATAGCATAATAATAATAATAATAATAATAATAATAATAAAAATATAGACAAAGACTAACAAAAATACTGAAAACAGAATCGACAGCAAGAAACAAGACAAAAGATATAAATACTTATGCTATACCAATATTGATCTACTCATTTGGAGTAGTGAAATGGAGTAACACAGATATAGAAGCACTCAATACACTTACACGATCACAATGCCACAAATATAGAATACATCACATACATTCAGCAACAGAAAGATTCACATTAAGCAGAAAGCAAGGAGGGAAGGGGTTTTATCGATATAAAAAACCTACATTATGGAAAGGTAGACAATTTAAGAAAATTCTTTCTAGAACGAGCAGAAACTAGCAAAATACACAAAGCAATCACTCATATAAATACATCGGCTACACCACTGCAATTTCATAACCATTTCTACAACCCTTTAGATAACATAACATTAACAGATACGAAGAAAGTAAATTGGAAAAAGAAAACACTACATGGCAAGCACCCGTATCATCTAACACAGCCACACATCGATCAAGACGAATCCAACACATGGCTAAGAAAAGGCAATATATACAGTGAGACGGAAGGATTCATGATTGCAATACAGGATCAAACAATAAACACCAGATATTACAGCAAGCATATTATTAAAGATCCCAATACCACAACAGATAAATGCAGACTTTGCAAACAACAAATAGAAACAGTAGATCACATCACAAGCGGATGTACAATACTAGCAAATATAGAATATCCCAGAAGACATGACAATGTAGCCAAAATAATACATCAACAGCTTGCCTTACAACATAAACTTATAAAACAACACGCTCCCACATACAAGTATGCACCACAAAATGTACTGGAGAATGATGAATACAAATTATACTGGAACAGAACCATTATAACAGATAAAACAACACCACATAACAAACCTGACATCATACTCACCAATAAAAAGAAGAAATTAACACAACTAATCGAAATATCCATACCCAATACAACAAATATACAAAAGAAAACAGGAGAAAAAATTGAAAAATACATCCAACTGGCTGAGGAAGTCAAGGACATGTGGCATCAGGATAAAGTTGACATTATACCAATTATACTATCAACTACAGGAGTCATACCACACAAAATCCACCAGTACATCAATGCAATACAGCTATATCCAAACTTATATATACAACTACAGAAATCCGTAATTATTGATACATGTTCAGTTACCCGGAAGTTCCTAAATGCAATATAACATATACCGCACAGTTAAAAGGAAGTTACGCTTGATCAAGATCCGCGCCACTTTCCATTTTTGACCAGACATAACGTCTGAGAAAAGAAATAAATAATAATAGTATTATTATTATTATTGTTAACTACTATCACCATCACTGACAGAAGCTGCTGTAGGACAAGTACTGGCAGTATTAACTTCATTGGTTCATAGTGTTATTTACTCATTTGCCACTGTAGACACTCGAAACAATTTAATACTATCTGTCATACTATAATTATTATTTTAGGTACGTGTGAACTAAAAAAAAGGTACTGTGTATGTGAAACTCCGGCCCGATGTAAGAGAGGGCCTGATGGCCATAATTAGATCAGGTTAAATAAACAAAAAATAAAAAAAATTATAGTTCCTGTGGAACAGTACAACTATACGTAACTGCCACTGATACTGAGTCACTAATCTCAGGGTAAATGAAGGGAATTGATAGCTTCGGTTTATAAACTCCTGGGTTGCTGATGGATCTAGTTTTGCATGCTGTCTTGCACTTCCTTGTCATATGTGAACATTTGACCTCGCGGAGGTTATTTTAAGAGGCCGAAGATATGGGATCCACTTATGGGGATATTGGGACTGTAAGGAATAGGTTACAGGATCTCCCATTTAAAGTTCTGGAGCAACTCGAGTGTCTTCTCAGTCACATGTGGCCTAGCATTGTCCTGGAGAAGCACAATAGAAGGATTCCCCGTTCTGCACCTTTGAGCTTCAGCAACGAGTAGTAGTACTTCTCAGTAGCCAGTCAATGGGTAGCGGTAGTTATTCGTCGAAAAAGAAACCGAGTGTTACTTTTCCGGCGTTCGGGGCAGTGTGGGTTCTTTTGTGGACAAGGGAAGCCTAGATGCCGCCTCTCCATGCTCAACCGTTCGGAATCAGGGTCGAACTGATGACAGGTAGTTTCATTATACACCACAATTTGAGCAATGATGTCCGTTCCTTGCTCCGCGTATTTCGACAAATGGATCAGGAAAACAGCTATTCTTGTTGTCTTCTGATTCTCTGAAAGATGCTTGGGCATCCTCTGTGCACAATCTTTGCCATAACGGAGCTTCTCATGGTTAAAATCACGCACAATTGCTTTGCTTATCGATAATTCAATAGCAATGTCATGTATGGTGATTTGACGATTCGTCCTTATGAGCTCCTCCACAGCCGAAACCATAACGTCAAAAAAAAAAAAAAAAAAAAAAAAAAGTTCAAAAGTGTGTGAAATCTTATGGGACTTAACTGCTAAGGTTATCAGTCCCTAAGCCTAGACACTACTTAGCCTAAATTATCCTAAGGACAAACACACACACACCCATGCCCGAGGGAGGACTCGTACCTCCGCCGGGACCAGCCGCACAGTCCATGACTGCAGCACCACAGACCGCTCGGCTACTCCCGCGCGGCAAACCATTACATCGATGGTGACAACGCGCGCCTCATGTCTACACGTCCCACCCCACAACGCCGACAACACTGGAATGTTGTGCACCATGCGAGTCACTACACTACTCCGTACACCTTTTTTATAGTGAGTTGAATGTTTGAAGCATACTCTTCTGCGCTAAGAAATTGGATAACAGCTCTTTCTGCTGATCTGGAAGAATCCACCATGTAAAGAACTGTCGAAACAGCTCACCAGAAATGAGGAAATTGCTGCGAAGCTGTTAACTCCACTTAGGCCACTAGAAAACTCGCCATGCCATCTCTCGGCAAACACATTCACCCACTGGGATTACATACAAACCATTACTTCGAAGATGTAGTTCCAACTGTGCGTACCTTATGACTTAATTTACATACTGCAGTGCATTTTTAGTGGAAAGCTACGGCATTTCCCGTTCATGTTACTGAACACATTGCTTTTACTCTTTTTCTTTTTTCAGAATTTCTTTGCTTGAAATACACCTTGTGTGATACCTTTTCATTTTAATATTTTTTTCCGTATAAAAATCTTTGTGTGTAAAGAAATTTGAGATAGGCATCAGTCACGTTCGACAATAAAGCTATGGAGACTACTAAAATATATTTCCGCCCCCACAACATTCTGTCACTTCCACTCATCAGCCTGCAGCTGCTGCTAAGTTTAAAGTATCAGTGGATATATTACAGGTAACCGGCTTGGAATCTAATAAGGCATCATCAAAACTACAGACCCGGCATCTTATTGCGGAAGTAACACATGTTATCTTCAACATTCACTCAAATGGTCCCTTCAAATCAAGTAATTTTCAATGGTCATAAGGAGTGCCTGATAACGACATGTTACTTTTGTAAAAAGATAAAGGACTTTTAGTTACCATTAAGACACATTCGAGTCGAAACCAGGAAACTGCTATACATCTACCAAATGCCATAAAGACACTTGCGAATGAGAAAACGTATTTTTGCTAGATCACGTCCTCATGTAGGACAGCACCAAATTATCATGAGATATGTAAAGCTTTTTTTAAATTACCGCTACCAGTCACAAACTTTGTTAACTATTGTATTACTTATTTATTTAGCGACGTGTTTCGAGGTAATACCGCATCTTCAGGCAAAATGGTATTACAAAAACAACTTTGCAATAAGGCCATAGTGATGTTACATAGTCTTTTCGTAAATACTATGGTCATCCTTTGGAAGAAGAGAAAACTTGGTAAGAGGTGATGTCACTTTGGAAGCTGGATTGATGTTTGCACGAAAATGTTTCGTATCGGTCACTCCCTTTTTTGTTCTGGCATGGCAGTCTCGTTGTGATGCGCTGGGGTGCCTCCATTTCTGTGGCTCTCCTGGTCACTGTTCACAAATTGTCACTAACATAGCAATAACTTGTTAACACGATCACAAACAGTTCTGTAGTGCAGTGGACAAGATGGCAGTCGAAACACAGCAGGTTTCGAATTCCAGAATGAGATTTTCACTCTGCAGCGGAGTGTGCGCTGATATGAAACTTCCTGGCAGATTAAAACTGTGTGCCGGACCGAGACTCGAACTCGGGACCTTTGCCTTCCGCGGGCAACTGCTCTACCAACTGAGCTACCCAAGCATGACTCACGCCCCGTCCTCACAGCTTTACTTCCGCCAGTACCTCGTCTCCTACCTTCCAAACTTTACACAAGGTAGGAGACGAGGTACTGGCGGAAGTAAAGCTGTGAGGACGGGGCGTGAGTCGTGCTTGGGTAGCTCAGTTGGTAGAGCAGTTGCCCGCGGAAGGCAAAGGTCTCGAGTTCGAGTCTCGGTCCGGCACACAGTTTTAATCTGCCAGGAAGTTTCAGGTTTCGAATTGATTATCAGTTTGTCGATCTATGTGCTGTGGTACCACATAGATCGACAAATCGTTAGTCAAATCGAAACCAGCTGTATTGCGACCGCCATCTTGCCCACTGCACTACAGAACTACGATTTTAATAAGTGGATTTTAAGACCGTGGCAAGACATGGGCAATTTGAGCGGAGGTGTCCACTCTCATTACATATAAAACGGCTCTCTTCTTGTCCTGTGATAAGCTATATGTACCCAATATCCACACACCTGCAGATGAGAGAGTATATTCTGTCTTACCACCATGTCCACGAATCGAACGCTAGACCGCTAAGGTCGCAGGTTCGAATCCTGCTTTGGGCATGGATGTGTGTGATGTCCTTAGGTTAGTTAGGTTTAAGTAGTTCTAAGTTCTAGGGGACTGACGACCTCAGATGTTGAGTCCCATAGCGCTCACAGCCATTTGAACCATTTAAACCAATCGAACGCTAGTATAAACTTCTAAACGATAATGAGTGGACCAGCGTTCCCCCCGTATGTTCCCAAACGAAAGCAGGAAGGTCTTGAGGGAAACTCATCAACTTTGAGCAGAAGGTTAAACATCCTGAAATTCGCATATTCCACCTTGATATCTTCCGGAATAGCCACACTTTGAGAACCATCGCGAGGAGTGAAAGGAACCTGTTGTCCGTGCCGCAAAAGGAGCCTGTCAATCTGAAGTGGGTCTAGGAACATGACATACAACACATACGATTGCGAATCTTCGTAAACCGTGTGAACCTCTTTCGAAGTTACACTGATCGTATCTACAAGACGATCATGAATTCCTAACGGACTTGGCTGCATATACCGCTTGGACTTGTCAAAACTAAAACTGGAAATGTCTGTACATGGCATGTTCCTGTGAGCCATGGACGCCGCGTCAGATTGAGCCGAAAACGAGACGCTGAGAGACAAACAACGATGCGCCATATTACGCACAAGGATTCACACGACACTAAGGAAAAATAAGGGAACTCTCGCCGCGCACATTAGAGGCGAGAACAGGAAGAACTATTTCAGTATTCATTTCAGGTGGTTGAATATTTTCCAGAACTTTTGAAGTTTCAACAGAATTTAGATTTTTACTTGTTCCTAGCAAAGCAGAGCACTTTTAGTGCCAAGAGGATTTAAATTCTGTAAGAAATTTCCTTCTTTCATTTTTTTTAAATTTTAAATAAAAAAGAAGATTTCGGTTCAGTTTCATATTCAAAAAAATATTTCTCAGTAAGACACCATGAACCTGTAAATAACTTCATCGCCATATACAAGATCTTGAATTTCATTCTGAGACCCCACTTCACAAGAAGACTGTTCGTTTTCACATTTAGGAACTCATGTCATTATGAGAACGAAGGGGCAGTCCTACTTATCCCACATAACAAGCTTGTGCAGACAGAAGTGTAGATAAAAAAACTTGGAGCAAGTAAGGCTATTTTGACGAGCTAAGGCCAGGATAAGTGGAGGATGGAAATTCTTACAAAGCAAACGCCGTATTGATAGGCGTTTTACTTGTTTTGTACCACCGCCTGAGAGTTTTGCAAGTATCTTCTAGCACATGGAGACATCATATAAATGGAACACGGGAAAAAAATTGTGTTTTGCTGTTCAAAACGCGGCGTTTGCCGTAGGTCAATTAGATTTTATTTTAAAATGTTAGTTATCTGCTGGAGACCACTGTTTCGGAAGGAAAAGGATCAAATAGGCTATGGTATCGAACATTCTGAAGAAATATTAATGAATGAACATTCCTTGTATAGAAAACGGTTCTCGTTAGCAACATAGCATATGTCTGCAGATGCTGAAGTTTACTTTGAAAGTAAAGATGGCATTTTCGGTCATTAGTTTTAAAGCGAAATCGATAGCAATATATACCACGTAATTAGAACTTAGTTTAATTTCCCCTTTACAGATTCAACTAGGTGTATTTTTGAACCTTCTGACAGTTTCCATTCAGAATGGTAACAGGTATCCGTGAGGCAGAGAAGCAGCTGAAAGAGTTGAAAGCTAATGTCACCAGGTCCGGATGGAATCCCAGTTCGGTTTCATAAAGAATGCTGCCCGACATTGGACCCTTACTTAGCTTATATTTATCGCGAATCACTCGCCCAGTGCAAAGTCCCACTCGACTGGAAAGAAGCGCAGGTGACTCCTGTGTATAAGAATGGTAATAAACGGATCCGCAAAATTACAGACGAATTTCATTGACGTTGGTTTGCTGCAGAATGCTTGAACATATTCTCAGTTCGAACATAATAAATTTCCTTGAGGCAGAAAAGGTTCTGTCCACGAATCAGATAGGCTTTCGAAAGTATCGCTGAGCTTGCCCATTTCTTATATCATATCCTGCGAACGATGGATGAAGGGCAACATGCAGATTCCATATTCCTAGACTGCGAAATGTGTTTGACACGGTGCTCTACTGCAGACTGTTACCGAACGTACGAACATACGGAACACATCCCCAGGTATGGGAGTGACTCGAAAACTTATTAAGTAATAGAACCCAGTAGCCCGACCGGTTGGCCGTACGATCTAACGCACTGCTTTCCGGGCAGGAAGGAGCGCCTGGTCCCCGGCACGAATCCGCCAGGCGGATTTGTGTCGAGGTCCGGTGAACCGGCCAGTCTGTGGATGGTTTTTAGGCGGTTTTCCATCTGCCTCGGCGAATGCGGGCTAGTTCCCCTTATTCCGCCTCAGTTACACTATCTCGGCGATTGCTGCGCAAACAAGTTATCCATGTACGCGTACACCACCATTACTCTACCACGCAAACGTAGGGGTTACACTCGCCTGGTGTGAGACGTTCGCTGGGGGAGGGGGGGGGGTCGCAAATTAACCCTAGGTTCGGTGTGGGGCGGCGGAGGGGTGAAGTGGACTGCGGTAGTAGTCGTAGGGTTGTGGACCACTGCGGCTGCTGCGGCGACGGAGCCTCTCCGTCGTTTCTAGGTCCCCGGTTAACAAAAAAATGGTTCAAATGGCTCTGAGCACTACAGGACTTAACATCTATGGTCATCAGTCCCCTAGAACTTAGAATTACTTAAACCTAACTAACGTAAGGACATCATACAACACCCAGTCATCAAGAGGCAGAGAAAATCCCTGACCCCGCCGGGAATCGAACCCGGGAACCCGGGCGTGCGAAGCGAGAACGCTACCGAACGACCACGAGCTGCGGACTCCGGTTAACATACAATACAATAGAACCCAGTACGTTGTTCTCGAAGACGAGTGTTTATCAGACAGAGACAAGGGTATCGCCAGGCGTGCCCCTGGAAAGTGTGACAAGACCGCAGTTTTTCTCCATTTACAGTAGAACCCGGCTATAACCACATTCAAAGGACCTTGATAATAACGTTGTGTCAAACAAGTGTCGTTGTAACCGAGATTCGTATGTTCATTCTCTTGCGGTGGAAAATAGAAAAGATCAAATTTGTTTAACCTTGTTTTATTTTACATACAGTGTTCTCTCTTAAGCTTACATGAATACAGTATATACAGCAATATATCGAATACTCACCAGGCTTCTTTACTCGGGAGTGAGGTAATTAGTCATTGTAATCTGGTGTCTGTTTGTCCAACACACACATTCTAGATTACATTCTATGTTCATTATTTCATTTGGAGTTTCAGTGCTCTCTCATCTATCTTCATAGAACTTGCTCACAGTTCTAATGGCTTCTAAAGGGTAACTCACAACGGGAACAGACTCTTTATTTCTTCCTTCTCCATCTTCTTCATGTCCCTCGCTCACTCCATGGTCATTGTGGCCCTGATTCTTGATTCTTCACTTCATTTGCAGTTTTGTCTTCAGTTTGCGCTTCGGTGGTAACAAGGTCATCACCTATTGCTGCATACATTGCATAGTGGCACTGATTGCAAACATCACAGTTGATTTCTGGCAGCAATGCAGATAACAGTAGACATTACGCTGCCACAAGAAATGTTACGAGGAAAAAAAAATGTCAGGAGTACGAGTAATATTAACGTACTGACTGATTAAAATAGGACATCGAATAGAGGACACAAAACCTTAAGTTGTAAATAGATAACATAGCGGCTTGAAACTGGGAGTCAGTGGGTTCAGAAGCCTGGTGTTACACAACTGTGACTGGCTGCCGCCTCGAGTTAGCAGCCTCTGCAGAGATCGGCCGTGGCTTTGGGACAGCTGTTACCGGCACCACCCACTACTGTCTCCAGCTGACGTCACCTGCGTGCGCAGACGGCCCTCTGACACACTCACGCAACAGCATCAGCATTCGCTTGTGGCGTGACAAGAATGTCCAACTGAAGAGCAGGGAACAAGAGCCGCAAAGGAACACGAAACACACTGTGCCGTGTCGTGCCAGAGAGGTGTGGTCTGATGATGTGGTTCTCGGAAGCCGCCTTGTGGGTGCTGGGCGTCCAAACCAAACATGTTATGTAACTGCTGCCTCCCACCTGTCTGTATTGTGAACACAGCATTCCGACGAATGTAGCGGTGGCCATAACCACGCATGTGACAAAGCGAATTGGCGCTAGATACGGTAAACACATGTGTTCACTAACAAAGTGCTCTGTGTTAACAAATGTGGATCGTTACACGGAACCGCTAATAAGTGAATATATATACGGGCCCTCTCGGGGTCATTTTTGAGATAGGCTACAATCATGGCTCGTTTCACTGCTCTAACACTGCTAACGTTGGTCGGCGTCGCATACGGTAAGATACTTATGTATCTGTTCTCTCGCTATGTTATACTCGAAGGTGTTGTAAAATGCTTCGTGTTTCATGAACTCATTTGTGAATGAGTCGATTTGTATACAAAACTAATTAATTTTAAGTTACTAAATACATATGCATAAACACTTGCGATCTCTCGCGTTTTCTCACAGTGATTGATTAACGGTGTGCTTTTTTTTGTAAAAATACACCATCATACTGACCATCTGTGTACTGTATTTTTTGTGTTTCTATACTATACCTTATGTAGGTTTTAAGTATTACGTATTACAAAGATAAATAGGTGCCACAGTCCTACTTCCATGAAAGAGGCTCTCTCCAACGTAAGATATACACTAAATTGCGAAACAAACTGGTATAGACATGCGTATTCAAAATGGTTCAAATGGCTCTGAGCACTGTGGGACTTAACATCTGAGGACATCAGTCCCCTAGAACTTAGAACTACGTAAACCTAACTAACCTAAGGACATCACACACATCCATGCCCGAGGCAGGATTCGAACCTGCGACCGTAGCAGTCGCGCGGTTCCGGACTGCGCGCCTAGAACCGCTAGACCACCGCGGCCGGCCATGCGTATTCAAATTCAGAAATATCTAAAGAGGCAGAATACGGCCTTCCGATCGGCAACGCTCATATAACACCACAAGGGTCTGGCGCAGTTGTTGGATCGGTTACTGCTGATACAGTGGCAGGCTACCAAGATTTAAGTGAGTTTTAACGTCGTGTTATAGTCCGTGCACGAGCGATGGGTCACAGCATCTTCGAGATAGCGATGAAGTGGGAATTTTCCCGTCCGACAGTTTCACGAGTGTACCCTGAATATCAGGAAATCGCTAAATCATCAAATCTCCGACGTCACTGCTGCGGCCAGAGTTATAGGTAATCAGTTTTACAAACTTTATTCTTTCTCGATTACTGTAAGACTGTTGTAGAGACGAATCTTTCTGGATTTGTTGGCAGAGATGTTGAAAGGCTATTTCGTGAATTATGGACACCGTCCTGAAACCTAGTTTTTACTAGGGTTGCTCTGTTATTCGCTTTTGATTCTGTGAATCGTGCTCTTGATTTGAAAAAGATATATATTACCTCAGACAAATTTCCTGGGAAGCAGTAGCATGTATACGCAGTTCTTTGAAGAGGCTTTTGTGGGACGTTCCTGGAAGCTACGTCCACGACATCGTGAACTTGCACGGCCACATTCACGTTTCGTATGAAGCCGGCTGTACAGGGTGGATGGCCTCGGGTGGTTCGTCTGCGCGCCTCTCCCTGCCGATGTTTAGCAGAGCGCGTAATCACTTCCGTGGCCTGTGTTTTTACGTCTTCCGTGTTGGCTGTCTCATTCAGGTACAACAGATTATCACATAAATCACTGTGTTCTTAAGGTCATGGGTATTTATGGAAATGTCCTTGCCTCTGACACGGTGCGAAAACTCTTGCTGTTCGTGCAGTTTCTGATAGTAGCTAATTTACAGTTCTAGCGTTCGTCATGCGCTACGCAGCGCACAACAAACAGTGCATTTTGTGTATAAAAATATTTTGAGATAGGGCAAAAACTAGATAAAATATCCTAGCTTCTTCCACACATCAGATACATGTAAAAGAAAATACTCTTGTCCGTCCTCTTCTGGAGTATTTATGCTCGATATGGTATAATTTCCAGACAGTACTGACGGAGGTTACTGGAAACTTCAAAGAAGGGATTTCGTTTTGCATCGGTGCGCAGTAAGGGAGAGAGAGGGAGTGCATGCAGCTGGGCTGGCAGTCATTAAAACAAAGGCACTTTTCCTTGCGGCTAGATATTTTGACGAATGTTCAATTACGAACTATTTCTTCCAAAAGTGGAGAGAAATCAGAGCTTGCACGAAAAGATTTAGATGTTTGTTTTTCCACGTACTATTAGAGAATGGAATGGTAGAGAAATAGCTTGCAGGTAGATCGATGGACCCTTGCCAAGTACTAAACTGTGATTTGCTGAGCAGTCATGTAGATGTAACTGAAGATATAGCAGTTCTCCATAAACTCATATGTCTCAGAGCATCACATGATAATACGTGAAGCCTACTGAAGTTCAGTGTTCCATTAGTTCAGTAGCGATACGATGAACCCAGAGAGGTGGTGGACTGCAAAAAGAATATGACTTGTTACATGTACTATTTGGAAATTCACGAAATAAGAAATGTCGTAAACGTTGTCATAAATAAACTTTGAAATACTGCAGGTAATTTTATTGGGACAACCGCCGGCGTACATCATCGAGAGGTGAATCTTCGAATAGCGAATGTGCAACTGAAAAAAAGTTTTAGAAATGTACATATTTGTGGGAAGTGTAATTCAGTCATTAGCCTGGATATTTTGTAACTACATTAATAACCGACTAACTGTTTGATTTTAATCTTTACAAAGAAATACATTACTTAGCACAATTTTGATGCTAAAATGGTCTGAAACGACTAACACGGACTTCATCTCAGTGTAGACTAATATCAGACTTATCACACAATTTACGTAAAAGAATAATAAATTTGGGGTGTGGTGGCATAATATTTGGGCATAATTAAATTTTAAAGGTAGGGGACGAGGTACTGTGCGAGCTGACATCCCATACAATTTCGGACTCACTCGTCTAGGGGTTGAACCGCACGTGTCGCATTACACGCCCTAAATTAGACCCTTGTGACCCTTTGGTGAAATTTTCTGGCTGATGGCAAGTTTGCGAAACACAAAGTTTACATAACATATAATAACAGTAGTAATAATAACGGGAACTAAATTAACGACCCATAAATGGTGTAGGCCACACAGTTGCGATTTGGTTAGAATAATGTTTATTCAGAAAGCAAACTAGTAGGGAAAGTGGTCGTGTGTAGAGGTATTGTTACACTCGAATGCATATCCATTTGACACAGTTCAATCATTCACAATCTTATCGCGAGACACAATACTCCACCTCTATATTCACACGAAAAGTTCACACCAGTTGTGCGGTTGCTCACAGCTCAGAGACTAAGTCCCGCGATACCACAAAACGCGAAATTTTCTAAGTCGCTTCACTTCCTAGCTGCCTAAAGACGGACTGTCCGTTTTCGCGTCGCAATCCGAACTGTACCCTTTGGTGTCTCGACCTGAACTGTCCCTCTCTGCCCGTCTATGGCCGTGTTTTCCCGCACGCCGAACATCGTCACTCAACTGACTTGGGCAGTTCCCTCCTCTGCAGCCGTCCATCTGATTGGCTACAGCTTAGTCTACATTATTTTACATTGTAACATTTTTAAATAATCAAAGCTTGACCACTTTCACGTTGTAAATAATGTAACAATAGTATCCATTACATAATAAACGTTAAATTCTTTTACATACAACCAATACAATTTCCTTCTTAAATTTGAATGTCACGGGCAGTAGCCTTGCACCAATGTGCTTTCTGATAAATAAGTATAGAACGAAAGTAACTATTTTGCACTAAACTATACAAGAAATTTTCTATTACCTAATGATTCAATAAGGTTCATGCTGTCATCGTTCAGTGTGTTTTGCGTGGAGGAAATGATGATCTAATGTTTAACTGAAAACAATGATAATTTAAATTTACTATATCTTGTAAACAAGTAGAGTTACACAGTAGATACTTCCCACATTTGTCATTTTAATGATGCGCTTCTATATGAAATGTCGATAGTTAAGACCGACTGAAGCGTTCAGATTTTAGCATTCAGGTCTTTGTTGGTAAACTTGTTAATTTCACTTTAACAGTAAATCCTAAACTATTATAGATATGACCAATATTCAAGTTTTACTGGGCTCACTATGAAAATTTATGGCGGATTACAGATTAAAATTACGGTGGCTTGATTCCCTGCATTACTACAGAATTAAATAGTTTTCGTAAATGTTAACTTTTATGGCCGAGCTTAGGTCCGCCACATTTAACACTGCTACGACTCCTTGGTCACAAAAGGCTTCTACTGGGTTTCCTTATGACAAGGTTATCGTCTGTGTCACTTGCACACTAGAGCTCTTAGGCCTCAATAGACAATAGACACCTATGAATTTCCCCAACTAGTGGTGAATCTGCGCCCTTTGTGGCATCTAGTCCTAGACGATAGGGTTCGTTTCACAATTCCTGAAGGATGACTCTTTCGGCCATACACTTAAATGAGACCGAAATGCTCGTTACCTCGCAGCTGGCAGAATACAAGGTGTGAGGATGGGGCGTGAGTCGTGTTCGGGTAGCTCAGTCAGTAGAACACTTTGGTGCGAAAGGCAAAAGGTCCTGATTTCGAGTCTCGGTCCGGTACATAGTTCTAATCTGCGAGGAAGTTTCAATTTTCGAACGTAGTACTGCTAGCCTGTAGTACAGTGTGTATTACCAGTTTTGACGTAAAGACATCTACATGTATGTACATTCTCCTTCAGCCATCGTGTGGTGTGTGACTAAGGGTACCTTGAGCATTACCGGTCATTTGCTTTCCTGTTCGACTCACAATAATAATGTTAAGGGAAAACAACTGTCTATGTGTCTCTGTACAAAATTTAATTCCTCTTATCCCGACGTGAAATGTGCGTTGGTGACTATAGAATCGATCGTTGAGCAGTCAGCTTCAAATGCTGGTTCTCTCAATTTTCTCCGTAGTATTTCATGAAAGGAACGTCGTTTCCCGTCCGGAGGCTCCCTTGTGAGTTCACGAAGCATGTGCGTAATGCTCGCATGTTGATCGAAAGTGACGGCACCAAATCTAGCAGGCAGCCTCCGAATTGCTTTTCCTTTAATTCGACCCGGTTGGTATTGAAAACACTCGATCAGCATGCAAAAGTGAGTCATGCTAATGTTCTACATGCGGTCTTTTTTATAGACGAATTGCACTTTACTGAAGTTCTGTCAATAAACCGCCGTCGACCATTCACCTTCCCTGCTACCGTCGTTAACATTCATTTCCGATTGCTTTGCAACGTTACGCTTGGATGTTTAATCGACGGGATGGCGTACAGCAGCCAACTATCTATTCTGTATCCAAAAGTAACGGGACTGTTTTTCTTACTCATCTGCATTAACTTACATCTTTTACATTTAGAACAAGGTGTCACCCATCGTAACAGCTAGCAGATTTGTCCAGGTCACCCTGAGTCCTCCTACAACGACGCCTTTCCGGATACAACAGACGTCAGCAAACAGCCGCAGATTGCTGGACACCCTGTCCGTCACGCAGACAGTGAAACAGTGACGTGCAGTGCGAAAACCATTTCAAAACTGACAATTTCCAGCCGAGAGATAGAGAGATAATAATTGAGATTTAGGAGGGGGGGTAGGAAAACAAACAAATGCACCGGAAGGCAGATTAGAGTGGAAGAATGTAATGAAAATGAACTGAAGCTACACGGAAATGTAGTCAGGCGAATGCATGATAGATGAACTCAAAGATTTTCTCTGCTGGATTCTAATAGAAAAGAAATCGCCTAGATAACAACCTGATGTACGGTGGATTAATGAGATTAGAAAACATCCAGGTGTCATCTGCAAACATCTGAAGACCAGAAAGCATCGGAAGATCTGGAGCAGGGCTGGTCGCGTCAGCTGCCTAGGAGGCTGCCTGCAGACGTCATGAATATTTGTGTCTCTGTGCGGGCACGATGTGCACACAGCTTGCTCTTACTCACGAACATGACCGAAGACTGCTGACAATAACGATCGGCAGCTGACGTGCGAGTTTGTAGTCACGTTATATTTTTAGAAGTACAGTATTCCTTTCGTTGTAGTAATTATTGTAGTAGGACAATGAAAACATAAGATGTGCATAGTTTTTGCCAAGTGTAGTGGCCTTCTTTGTGTTACACAATGCGACATCGAATGAAAAAGTAATAACATTTGTTGTGAAGGAAAGCAGGTGAATTTTTTGTAGAGTGCAAGTTTTTATGCACTAGCTCGTCACATAAGGCTTTCATTGTAACTATTAGGAATAGTGGTGTTGTTTTCCTATGTTTATCGGCGAGGGAAATTTTATTTTTGATTTATTTCTCTGCGCGACCAGCTCAAACTTCTTTCCTTTTTCCTCTGAGCTTGAAAGTACCGTCCTCGCTACGCTCGAAAAAGTTAAAGTCAAGTTCACGTTCAGATGACACCAGCAGACGACAGAAAAGCTACTGATCGTCTCCAGTTTGATTGAGGCATAACACAGCGACAAAGAAACAAATAAAGAGTAATCATTTCACTTCGTAATGGCATAATGAGCACAGAAACGCCGCAAAGTAACACATTGAACTGATTGAAAGCATGTACAATCAGTACGATACATTGCCAATTTCGAAATCCTGTCGTTCTGTTCAGTCGATTTCATTGATCCAACAAACTTGTTGTTTCAGATTCGATGGTTTCATTATATCTGTTCTTGTTAATATGGTATCTGGTAAGCTCATAATTGAAACCCTTCATTTAGTACTACCATCCTTTGTGCGTCTTGATATTTTTTATTTATGGAGGCGATTTTTGTACCTTGGAACACTTATCACACGTTCTCGTCTAGCCATCCATGTAATAAGGGTTTAATAGTCTTCCAAACTTAATTTGTAAATGATGGCATTAACTTTTTCTGTGCTACAATCTTCTTCTGAAATTACAAGAATTTGTACAGAAAATTAAGGGTTTTCCAAGTGCGAAAAATGTTAGAAGGTACAACATGGTAATATACCGAGGATCAAACTTACTGTCGAAATTTAAATGCAGTGCAATTGAGTCTTGTCGATACTGTATTTAATAGCCTGTTACATTATTGCTCTACTACACACCAACAAGCTGAAAGTGACATTAAATTAAGTACAAGTATTATCTAAAACCAGTTACAAGTTAAATACAGAAAATATTGGAAACCATCACAACTTTCCATTTTCAAGACAAATAAAATTATTAACAATTTAAAGAAACTCAGTCGATTTAAATATGACGTGCTACATGGTAAAAGAACTTCTTCCTTTTCAAGGTACAGAATGATACACGACCGAAAAAGTGTGGCTTATGCATCCACATGTTACCTAACTAGTTTTAAAAATATACGGAATTTTACTTGCGATAAGATTTTGTAATCGCAGAATTAAAAATATCTTTAAAATAACTTTAATGTGATACAAAACAATTAGATCTTTTGAATTCGAAATATTTACAAATGGTGCACAAAACGTAACTTCATGTCTCACAACGACAAAAATAGTAGAAAGTGCCGGAAACTGCTTGTGGCGGTCTGTAGGGTGTATTCCTTCAGATGATTCTAAAACCGATCACTAGATTCAAGTACCGATGAGGAAACATCATGTGTTACTAGGATCAGCATTCTCAATGTACAACACTCGCCGTCACATGTTGTAGCTATTCTTCTCTCTACTTAAATGATTTTGTATATTCTGTTGAGAGAGTGACTTTCAAAAAATGTTTTATTTAGGTATACTGCCTCTGGCTGAACTACAACCTAGTCACTTGTTAATTTTGTAAAATATAAACTTTCACGGTCTGGAGTATCGCATTTATTACAATATTCTAGGTTTTTATGCCATGGTCGGATGAATGTCATACTGAAACACTACGCTGCGTCCCCATCTGCGCAGGATCCCCTCAATGGGGCTTGGATCTTCTTAGAACGTCCGAAGGGCGCTACTAATTGAAATTAATCAAAATCGTGTAAGATTTTACAAAGATTTCAGCTGAACTCATGGGCTTAGAGATCCATAGATAAGAAACACGTAACTCTGGTGCATCGTGGTAAAAAACAAGATAAACAGAAGTAGGACTACTACACTAAATGTTGGCCAACTGTTGCATGTGGCAAGTCACACTGCTTGCTAAAAATCGAAACTGATCTTCCAAAGCCGGCCGGTGTGGCCGAGCGGTTCTAGGCACTTCAGGTTGGAACCGCGCGATCGCTACGGTCGCAGGTTCGAATCCTGCCTCGAGCATGGATGTATGTGATGTCCTTAGGTTAGTAAGGCTTAAGTTGTTCTAAGTTGTAGGGGACTGATGTTAAGTCCCATAGTGATCAGAGCCATTTTGATCTTCCAAAGAGCACACCCGTCAAATCAAAATACACACGCATCCAAAAAGTACCGAGAAACTCATTTACTCGTCTACATATATCGCCGGAAGCCGGTGTCGTGGAAGACTAATAACATGCGACAGGAAATCTTAGACGAAGAGGGATTGATTACAAGAATCTAATTATGTTTATAAATAGGACGATGAGATACTTGACTGGTCAGATCGCTAATCAAGAAAACCGGTGGTGATATTTATTCATCCATGGATCATGTAAATATGGATACGGCACATGGAGTGGTATTAGAACTTAAGAAGATAAATCATACTTCATACACACTGTCGTTTACAGGACTGGAGGGACAGACAGCGGTGGCCTCCTACAGTAGTAGGAATGATTCCTGTATATGACTGAAGAATTTTAGGAAAATCACGGAAACCTAAATAACAGTGGTGGAATTAGGATTAGAGCGTCCACCCTTCCGAATACCAGGCCAGTTTAAAAACTATGTAACCTCATTAGGTTTATTGATAGTGTATAATTACGTTCTTGCAAAGAAGTTATTTAATAATGTAAAAGGCTAGTGCTACATGGTTCATTCATTTCTCAACATCAGTCACTGCATACACTACACACACTACACACACTATAAGCTGGCATCAGGACAGTAACTACGATATTTCCGTTCCACAACTTTCTGCTTGCTTGCATGAAAAACTGGGTCTGCATCCATCCATACTCACCAAGTTCTTGTCTTCAGGAAAAGGATATAATGCTGGTATTGTCCACTGCAGAGTTTTGGCCTGTATTTTCCAGAGAAATGAAGAGAGATAGAGAAAAGAATAAGACAATCCAAATAATTTTTTTGAAATGGCGGAGCTGTGTATATTTTTACCAAACAACTACCCTGTATCAAATAAATACCCCCACTGTGTAGGATATCCAGTTCTTCAGTGCGGAAAAAGTCGCAGAGTCGTTTAGCGTAACGTTAGTACAGCTAAGGCTAAGAAGATACTTTCATCCTAACAACAACTTTCATATCTTTTACAGGTGCGACATACAACTACACCGAGGTTATCTATAAGTCGCTGCTATTCTACCAAGCCCAGCGGTCAGGAAAGCTGACCGGCATGGACCCTCTGGTATCCTGGCGCAAGGATTCGTGCCTTGACGACAAAGGAATCTTCGGCGAGGACCTCACGCAAGGCTACTTCGACGGTGAGTTTATAAAATACTCACAAATTGTACGCACATAATAGCAATGGTTAGCGTTTATTCACAATTGTAACCGTGTTTCATGTTCATGAAGCATTGTTGTTGTTGTTGTTGTGGTCCTCAGTCCTGAGACTGGTTTGATGCAGCTCTCCATGCTACTCTATCCTGTGCAAGCTTCTTCATCTCCCAGTATCTACTGCAACCTACATCCTTCTGAATCTGCTTAGTGTATTCATCTCTTGGTCTCCCTCTACGATTTTTCCCCTCCACACTGCCCTCCAATGCTAAATTTGTGATCCCTTGATGCCTCAAAACATGTCCTACCAACCGATCCCTTCTTCTAGTCAAGTTGTGCCACAAAATTCTCTTCTCCCCAATCCTATTCAATACCTCCTCATTAGTTACGTGATCTACCCACCTTATCTTCAGCATTCTTCTGTAGCACCACATTTCGAAAGCTTCTATTCTCTTCTTGTCCAAACTATTTACCGTCCATGTTTCACTTCCATACATGGCTACACTCCATACAAATACTTTCAGAAACGACTTCCTGATACTTAAATTTATACTCGATGTTAATAAATTCCTCTTCTTGAGAAATGCTTTCCTTGCCATTGCCAGTCTACATTTTATATCCTCTCTACTTCGACCATCATCGGTTATTTTACTCCCTAAATAGCAAAACTCCTTTACTACTTTAAGAGTCTCATTTCCTAATCTAATTCCCTCAGCATCACCCGACTTAATTTGACTACATTCCATTATCCTCGTTTTGCTTTTGTTGATGTTCATCTTATATCCTCCTTTCAAGACACTGTCCATTCCGTTCAACTGCTCTTCCAAGTACTTTGCTGTCTCTGACAGAATTACAATGTCATCGGCGAACCTCAAAGTTTTTACTTCTTCTCCATGAACTTTAATACCTACTCCGAATTTTTCTTTTGTTTCCTTTACTGCTTGCTCAATATACAGATTGAATAACATCGGGGAGAGGCTACAACCCTGTCTTACTCCTTTCCCAACCACTGCTTCCCTTTCATGCCTCTCGACTCTTATAACTGTCATCTGGTTTCTGTACAAACTGTAAATAGCCTTTCGCTCTCTGTATTTTACCCCTGCCACCTTCAGAATTTGAAAGAGAGTATTCCAGTTAACATTGTCAAAAGCTTTCTCTAAGTCTACAAATGCTAGAAATGTAGGTTTGCCTTTTCTTAATCTTTCTTCTAAGATAAGTCGTAAGGTCAGTATTGCCTCACGTGTTCCAACATTTCTACGGAATCCAAACTGATCTTCCCCGAGGTCGGCTTCAACCAGTTTTTCCATCCGTCTGTAAAGAATTCGCGTTAGTATTTTGCAGCTGTGACTTACTAAACTGATAGTTCGGTAATTTTCACACCTGTCAACACCTGCTTTCTTTGGGATTGGAATTATTATATTCTTCTTGAAGTCTGAGGGTATTTCGCCTGTCTCATACATCGTGCTCACCAGATGGTAGAGTTTTTTCATGACTGGCTCTCCCGAGGCCATCAGTAGTTCAAATTGAATGTTGTCTACTCCCGGGGCCTTGTTTCGACTCAGGTCTTTCAGTGCTCTGTCAAACTCTTCATGCAGTATCTTATCTCCCATTTCGTCTTCATCTACATCCTCTTCCATTTCCATAATATTGTCCTCAAGTACATCGCCCTTGTATAAACCCTCTATATACTCCTTCCACCTTTCTGCCTTCCCTTCTTTGCTTAGAACTGGGTTGCCATCTGAGCTCTTGATATTCATACAAGTGGTTCTATTCTCTCCAAAGGTCTCTTTAATTTTCCTGTAGGCAGTATCTATCTTACCCCTAGTGAGACAAGCCTCTACATCCTTACATTTGTCCTCTAGCCATCCCTGCTTAGCCATTTTGCACTTCCTGTCGATATCATTTTTGAGACGTTTGTATTCCTTTTTGCCTGCTTCATTTACTGCATTTTTATATTTTCTCCTTTCATCAATTAAATTCAATATTTCTTCTGTTACCCAAGGATTTCTATTAGCCCTCGTGTTTTTACCTACTTGATCCTCTGCTGCCTTCACTACTTCATCCCTCAGAGCTACCCATTCTTCTTCTACTGTATTTCTTTCCCCCATTCCTGTCAATTGTTCCCTTATGCTCTCCCTGAAACTCTCTACAACCTCTGGTTCTTTCAGTTTATCCAGGTCCCATCTCCTTAAATTCCCACCTTTTTGCAGTTTCTTCAGTTTCAATCTGCAGTTCATAACCAATAGATTGTGGTCAGAATCCACATCTGCCCCAGGAAATGTCTTACAGTTTAAAACCTGGTTCCTAAATCTCTGTCTTACCATTATATAATCTATCTGATACCTTTTAGTATCTCCAGGATTCTTCCAGGTATACAACCTTCTTTTATGATTCTTGAACCAAGTGTTGGCTATGATTAAGTTATGCTCTGTGCAAAATTCTACAAGGCGGCTTCCTCTTTCATTCCTTCCCCCCAATCCATATTCACCTACTATGTTTCCTTCTCTCCCTTTTCCTACTGACGAATTCCAGTCACCCATGACTATTAAATTTTCGTCTCCCTTCACTATCTGAATAATTTCTTTTATTTCGTCATACATTTCATCTATTTCTTCATCATCTGCAGAGCTAGTTGGCATATAAACTTGTACTACTGTAGTAGGCATGGGCTTTGTGTCTATCTTGGCCACAATAAAGCGTTCACTATGCTGTTTGTAGTAGCTAACCCGCACTCCCATTTTTTTATTCATTATTAAACCTACTCCTGCATTACCCCTATTTGATTTTGTATTTATAACCCTGTAATCACCTGACCAAAAGTCTTGTTCCTCCTGCCACCGAACTTCACTAATTCCCACTATATCTAACTTTAACCTATCCATTTCCCTTTTTAAATTTTCTAACCTACCTGCCCGATTGAGGGATCTGACATTCCACGCTCCGATCCGTAGAACGCCAGTTCTCTTTCTCCTGATAACGACGTGCTCCTGAGTATTCCCCGCCCGGAGATCCGAATGGGGGACTATTTTACCTCCGGAATATTTTACCCAAGAGGACGCCATCATCATTTAATCATACAGTAGAGCTGCATGTCCTCGGGAAAAATTACGGCCGTAGTTTCCCCTTGCTTTCAGCCGTTCGCAGTACCAGCACAGCAAGGCCGTTTTGGTTAATGTTACAAGGCCAGATCAGTCAATCATCCAGACTGTTGCCCCTGCAACTACTGAAAAGGCTGCTGCCCCTCTTCAGGAACCACATGTTTGTCTGGCCTCTCAACAGATACCCCTCCGTTGTGGTTGCACCTACGGTACGGCCATCTGTATCGCTGAGGCACGCAAGCCTCCCCACCAACGGCAAGGTCCATGGTTCATGTATTATTGTATTATCCTAAATTCTGTAGCAATATCTGTGATCGATATCGTCAATTCTTTTTGAGTGAATCAAGCTCGGTACGTCATGAAAAAGCAAGAGATAAAATTGCAAAATCTGACGTTAGATGTAACGTGAGGAAGCTGTAAAGAGTCGCGACTGCATCCTATTCAAAATAAATACAACAGTGGAAGGAATGTAAATGGTAGAAGATATTACAAACTACACTGAATGACACAGGCTACTGCGATATGGACATCTTAGAAGGAAGCAGGAGGGAAATTAACCTCACAAAATACTTTTATTAGTCCCTTCTGAAAGATAAGGACAAGGACTACCTAGGAAAACATGGGGACGAGGAGAGAAGGAATCTATGGAGACAGCTGAAGCACGAATATGTACGTAACGGAGACTTTCGTCGTGTTATACACAATAAACTACAACCGCTGTAAGATCTGTGAAAAAAAAGGAGAGGTGAAAAGGTTCCACAGGACATTGTAAATTTAAGGCACGTATAGTGAAGTGAAATGGAAAGAAGATAGGGATTTTTGGCCACATGACTCTAGGTAATTTCAACAGCAGCAGAAAACGCAATGACAGGTGTAAGATTCATAATGGAGACAGAGAGTGAGTTACCATGAACAGTTCAGTGCTGGTGAGTGTTTCTCTCATGAGAATCGACAACAAATCGACGCTGACAACAATAGTTCATGTATGCATACCGACGCCGAAGGCAGGAGATGAAGAGACAGAAAACGTATATGACAATATTGAACAGGTAATTAAATACGTAACAGGAAATGAAAATGTAGTAATCATGGAGGATTGGAATGCGGTTGTATGGCCGGAGTATAAGAAAATGTGTAACGTCCCCTTTGAAAAATTGTACAGGACTGAGCTTAAAGTGACACAATATATTTTTAGCGCAACGCAATCTGACTATCAAAGATCCCTGCAAAAGAATGGCCCTGAGTAACATTAAACTATACCTTTCAGAAATCACTTACCTCACAAAAATCTTCATTACTCAAACTACTGCAATACAGCGAGCGCCATTATTGCCAGCTAAATAAAAAATTCAAACTACAGAAAGCACTAACTACTAATAGGGATAGTTAGCAAATGAAAGATTTTAATAGAGAACAAACAATGTATTTACCTTAATATCATCAAAAGTCATAATATATGTAATTTCAAAACTCCGCCATTTCCTTCCACACATCCACCACTACTGGCGGCTCACCTCCAACTGCGCAACGCTACGCGCTGTTCACATCCAGCTGCCGCTGCCCAACAATACAATGGCAGACAACAATGCAAACTAGCCACAGACTGCACACAGCACAGCCAATGATTTTCATATAGAGCGCTACGTAACGTTGCCAATAAGAAAACATAAACAGCCTACTTACAAATGTTACGGAAGAAAGTGAGCTTTGTGGTAGGAATGAGAGAGGAAAAAGCCTAATTGAGTTCAGCAACAAATTTCATATCGTAACAGCGAATACTCTGTTCAAGAATCGGAAGAGGAGATGGTTTACTTGGAAAAGCCTGAGAGATTAAGGAAGCTTGCGGTTAGAATACATCATAGTTATGCAGAGATTTAGAAATGTGATAACGGATCGTAAGACGTACCCAGGTACAAAGACAGACTCAGATAAATATAGTAGTGGTGAAGTGTAAGCTGAAGTTTAAGAGTTCAGTCAGGAAGGATCAGTACGTACAGAAGTGTGATACGGACGTACCAATGGGTGAAAAGATAAGCTTGAAATTCTCTGAGGCTATAGGTACTGCGATAATGAGTAGTTCAGTAGGCAGCTACCTTGGAAAGGAATGGACATCTCACAGGCCAACACTAAAGTTGGAGAGAAAAACGTACGTACAAGGAAGGTAACGGCGAAGAAACCTTGGGTAACAGAACGAATACTTCAGTTGATCGATGAAAGGAGGAAGTACAAAAACGTTTAGGAAAATTCAGGAATGCAGCAATACACGTTATTTAGGAATGAAATAAACTGGAAGTGCAGGGAACCTAAGGCGAACTGGCTACGTGAAAAATGTGAAGAAACCCAAAAAGAAAATATTGTCGCAAGGAGTGACGCAGGAAAGTCAAAGCAAACTTCGGTGAATTTAAAAGCGAGGGCGTAACCTTAAGAATGCAATAGGAATTCCACTATTGAATGCAGAGCAGAGAGCAGATAGGTAGAAAGAGTACATTGAGGGCTTCTACTAGGGGGAGGACTTATCTAATGACGTAATAGAAGAAGCAGGATTCAACAGAGCAGAGAAAGGGGATCCAGTATTAGGGTCATAATGCAGAAGAGCTCTGAAAACCTTAAAATCAAAAAGGGCAGCAGGGATTGATAACATTCAATCAGAATTTCTAAAATCATTGGAGGAAGATGCGAGAAAACGATTACTCACGACGGCGTGTAGAATGTATGAGAATGCTGATACACCCATCACACAATCGGGAAAACACCATCCACAAAAGTCCGACGATTGCAAGAGCCGGAAGTGCAACAAGAATCACATAATCAACTTAACAGCTCATCCATCCAAATTGGAAATTTGTGGTAAGGTTCTGTGGGACCAAACTGTTGAGGTCATCGGTCCCTCGGCTTACACACTAATTAAACTAAGTTACGTTAAGGACAACACATACACGCATGCCCAAGGGAGGACTCGAACCTCCGACCTCCGAAGCCGGGACCCGCGCGGACTGTGAGAAGGCGCCTCAGACCGCACGATTAACCTGCGCGTCCATGCATCCAAGTTACTGACAGTAATAGTACACATAAGAACGCGAAAAAATTGATGACCTTTCGAATGATGACCAGTTTGGATTAAGGGAAGGTAAAGACACGAGAGAGGCAGTTTTCGCATTGTGATTTATAATGAAAGCAAGACTGAAGAAAAATCAAGAGACGTTCGTAGGATTTGTTAGCCCGTAAAAAATATTCGATGATGTAAAATGGTGCAAGTCGTTCGAAATCCTGAGGCAAATAGGGGTAAAATATAGGGAACGTCGTGCAGTGTACACTATGTACAAGAATCAAGAGGGAATAAATAGAGTGGAAGACCAAGAAAGACGTGCACGGATCAAAAATGGTGTGCGACAGGGAAGGAATATGACACCTTTGCTGCTCAATCCATACGTCGAAGAAGCAATTTTGGAACTAAAAGGAAGGTTCAAGATTGGAATTAAAATCCAAGGTGACAGGACATCAATGTTAAGATTCCCAGATGACATTTCTATCCTCAGTGAATTAAGATCTGTTGAGGGGCATAAACAGTCTAATGAGCAGAGAATATGAACTGAGAGTAAATCGAAGAAAGACGAAAGAATAAGGAGTAGCAGAAATGAGAACGGTAAGGAACTTCATTGCTGATCACAGAACAGATGAAGTTGAGGAAGTGGTGCTACTTAGGCAGCAAAATAACCCATGACGGCTAGACTAAGGAGGACACGAAAAGCAACCTACCGCTGGTAATAGGGGCATTCTTGGCCAAGAGAAGTTTAATACTATCAAACATAGACCTTAAATTGAGGAACAAATTTCTGAGAATGTACGTTTGGTGCGCAGCATCATATGGCAGTGACACATAGACAGGGGGAAAATCGGAACAGAAAAGAAAGAAGGATTTGAGCTGTCGTGCTGCAGAAGAATGTTGAAAATTAGGTAGACTGATCAGGTAAGGAATGAGTAGGTTCTCCACTGAATCGGCGAGGAAAGGAAAATATGGAAACCTTGACAAGAAGAAAGGACATTACAATAGGACATCTGTTAACACTACTAGAGGGGGCTGTAGAGGCTAAGAACTGTAGAAGCATGCTGAGATTGCTACACATCTAGCAAATAATTAAGAACATAGGTTGCAATTGCTACTCTGAGATGAAAATGTTGTGAAGGGAGAGGAACTGATGGCAGGCTACATGAAACTAGTCAGAAGGCTGAAGATTCAATAATAAAAAAAAGATCACACGCTGTTAATAATACGCTAATAGGCTAGTGCACAGCTAACCTTGGACACAACTATTGGCGGCTCAGATCTTTAGCGCCAGTAATGTCAATTGTACGGCGTTCAAGTGTCCAAAACTACTCAATTTAAGGAGCAGGTTTTACCGTTGACGTAAATATGTCCCTTAAAAGGGTCAGCAATTACAACTGTAGCACCAGGAAGCAGAATAAATATTAAAATTAGTCGTAAGTGGGTGTGCTCTCGAGCGCTAGTTACATGGGGAAATTGATATCATGAACGGCGCGAGTGAGGCCCTCCCCGATTCTACATTCATATGATAATCGCGTGTTCCTGACCAACGCGAGCTGCAATACAATGGAATGGGCAGCCTCAGTTTTAACAGGCCACAGTCCTGTGGCAGTAGACGTAGCTCTGTATTACAAAAGGCATGATCCAGTCTCCTTCCAAACAAGGAACCCACTGCGCAATCTTTAGATATATACATAACGCAGATTGTGTTGCTACCTCTTATTTGGTGCAATTACATTGAAATTTTAATTATTTGCGTATTCAAACATGACCAAAGGTTCGATAAAATACTTCATGCACCACGTAAATCTATCCTTCATCTAAATGGTATTACACTTAACAGCCGCTGTTTAATACTTCTATTTTTTTATGAAATAATTTTTTGGTGTGACTAAGTTGTTTAGATACTGATACTGTAAACATATGTACATTGGACTCTTAAAGATTATTACGGATGTAACAGGTACCTTACCTGACTGGTATTTTTTAGCGTTCAGCCAAGTTAAGGTCCTCAACTCTTTCCTTTAAATAGTTATGTGATCCTTAATTACCAGTTTTATATGACGATTTCGTTGGTGACGACGAGTGTGCTATTCTTATAGCGGGAGACTTCGTCAAGTTCACCTTTCCCGCGTCATCGGCGTTCACTGTGCTGTCGTGGGGGGCGATCGAGTTCCAAGCGGGATACCAGCAGGCGGGTCTCCTGGACGGAGTGCGTGACGCCATCAAGTGGGGCACCGACTGGCTGCTGAAGGCGCACCCCCAGCCCAACCAGCTCTACCTGCAGGTCGGCGACGGCACTGCAGACCACAACTACTGGGGCCGCCCCGAAGACATCAATTTTCCCAGGCCAGCCTACCTGCTCAACGAGTCCTTCCCTGGTGAGTCGCACTTTCTGTCAATAACACTGAGTTTGGATCTATGATATTTGTAAAGTGATGGGCTTAACTTATGGTTATATTCATAAATACCACTGTAATAACTGGCACATTACGATTTTGGTTCATTTGAGGACCTACAGGGTAGCGCACGAAATGTGTTACCAATTGTTTCTTTGACAATTTACGACGCACATTAGATATCCCGCTTGCATCTGTACATCAGTACCAGCCTTCGACCATAGATACTAGTAGACTGGCCTTGCTGTGCAGGAGCTATAGGGCTGGTGTGGTTCCAACATAAACCACGTGACTGTTGGCAAAACGTGGCGGGATTTCAAATCAGCGGTCTGCCATCCTATGTTTGTATCGTTTTTACCCACATTTCTCAGTTGACTGCCAAATGCTTCCAACAAAAATTACTTATTTATTTGCGAAAAATTATGTCAGAACTACATTTAACCTGGATTTGTTCACAGTACCATTTATAAAATCTAACAAATACATCGAACGCCCCTCTCGTGGCCAGCGGGACGAAATTACTATAAACTATCAATTAAAGTAAAATGTCGTTAAAATTCTTTTAAACGGTAAGAGTGGGCTCGTGTCAAAACTTCTAACATTGGATTCGCCGCGTTTTGAGCTCTAGTCACTTATAAAAGAAAATGGGATGTGGGAATTACGTCAACTATAGGTGCCAAAATTGTCGACTTTAGGAGCAGGTCCATTTTAGAGTATCAATTTTAGATGCACTCTAAAGGTTCAGTTCCTATTATTTTTACAAAAGTTTAAACTATCAGTTTAAAAAAATGATATTTTAGATGAAAGGTGAGACTTTGAAGTTTCAGAAAATAATTTTGGACCCTACATTTATTTAATAGTATCAGAAGGTAGAAAAAAATTCTCTTCATGTGTCGACTATAGGTGCTCTTACGTTATTATAATCTAACCTGTATATACAAAAAGGCGCGTATGTGCAGTTTTTCCATTTCAGGGCCTGTATCCAAAGATGCCTTCGGTTTCATCCTTAGGGAACCTATGAGTAGGAAAGAGAAACAATTATACTTACTTCTGTAACCGAATTATCACAGATACTTTCGAAAATGGAATATGAGTCTGACTTTATAGGCATCACTTTCAACACTTTAATTTACGTGATACTCTATTTCAAGTATAAAAAGATTTCCATAAACGCATCTGCACCATCATAGGAACACCTACACGTGAAATGTAATGCCGTTTCCCCCGACAAAACGCTGAGTACAGCCGTAAGCGCAACGCGAAACAACCATGTTTTGCCAACATTCACGTGACTTTAGCCCTGAGATGTTGGAGCCACGAAAATGACGTCAAGGCCAGTCTATTATATTTATGGTCGAAGGTACCAGCAGAGTTTGGAAAAACAAATGAGTTACGAAATGACGTGTAATTCACGATACTGCCGCTAGGAGACTAGTAATCAGCAATGGCTGACAATGTAAGACTGACGACACACGAACGATCGGCAATTGTGTTACTTTTTCATAAAACGAAAAGCCTCGTTGTGACTCAGAGGTGTTTTCGACAACAGTTTAACACACGATGGGTCCCTTGCAAGAAGACCATCCACAGGTTGTACGATAAATTTGTACAGGAAGGAGCAGTATTGGAAGCGAAGCGACCTCGGCCTAAGCCTGTTTGTTCGCCGGAGAATACTGAAGCGCTACGAGTTGCTGTACAAAGTGCCGGGAAATCGTGTAGAAAGGCAGCAGAGCAACTGGGAATATCCAGACGCTCCGTTCAACGAATTCTTAAAACTGACCTCCATATGTACCCATACAATATGACCTGTACACAGAAGCTCACTGAAGAACACAAGCAGCAAAGACTACTGTTTGCTCAGTGGGCGGAGGATAGGGAAGAAACTCTCAGCAACGTTTGGTTTTCAGACGAGGTGTATTTCCATTTAGACGGTGTGGTTAACAAACAAAATGTACGCTTTTGGGCCACTGAAAACCCACAAGTGCTTCATGAACGACAACATTATGCCCCGAGGATTACAGCGTGGGCAACAATTTCCAGTCACGGACTTATTGGACCCTTTTTCTTTGAAGAAACTGTGAACAGCGAGCTTTATTTGAGCATGCTCCGCAATAGCTTCACTCCACAGCTTCTTGCTACTGCCTTGCTCTTCAACATGCAGTGGTTCATGAAAGATGGAGCAAGGCCACACACTGCAAACACTGTGTTGGAATTTTTACACGAGCTTTTCGACGTGCGGATCATTTCACTCAGGTTTCCAGGTCGCTTCACTGATGGACAAAATTAGCCCCCAATAGTCCAGACCTCAATCCATGTGACTTTTTTCTTTGGGGGTACCTAAAGGAAAAAATTTTCCCGAAACGTCCACGTGATTTAATGGAGCTCAGAAGACTTATTCTTCAAGCTTACAGTGAAATTACGGAAGACATGTGCCCTGGGGTAATCACTAACGTCAGTGTTGGTTTGAAGGAAGTTAGGAAACGAAATGGTAGACATATTGAGCATGTGTTGAGTTAGAACAAATCTCCACGGACGGCTCTTCATTGTAGTATATGTTCCTTTCAGATTGTATTGACAATAAAGTTTACATTCAAAAACAAAATGGTAACACATTTCGTGTGCCACCTTGTAGTTGTTTCACTGCTTTTACCGAGCGAGGTGGCGCAGTGACTAGCACACTGGACTCGCATTCGGGAGGACGACGGTTCAATCCCGTGATTTACTTAAATCGCTGCAGGCAAATGCCGAGATGGTTCCTTTGAAAGAGCATGACCGACATCCTTTCCCCGTCGTTCCGTAATCCTACCCCAAAGAACCTCTCCCCCCCCCCCCCCCCCCCTTCACTGCTTTGTTGCCTTCCTATCTCGTCAGCGTTGGCAGTATGTTAACAGATCCACCAATGTGGTCAAGGATCTGCGAGCAACTTGATGACAGTGTAGAACTATTCTCGTTTCTATCCACCTATCAATCGCTTGAGCCTTGTCCCGCAGGGTCAGCCATCGTTAATCGGATTTGGCATGTTTATGTTTTAGGGGTGGCCAGATGCCCTTCCTGCCACCACCCTGTTGCCCCTGGGACGGAATTAGTGTTCCCCAACTGTCTGCATCGAGTGTAATCCGTGGAATAGTGCGAATGTGTTCAGATGTCTGCGAGCCGTGTAACTGAGGCGGAACATGGGGACTAGCCCGGTATTCACCTAGCGCAGTGGCGGGAAAACGTTGCACGCGGCTCATGAGCGCACAGCGCTGCACGTGTGCTGCTCGTGTGCAATCGTCGACTGGGGCACTGGCGACAGCCGGCAGGTTGCGGCTGTGTAGTGCCAGGCTAAGCTGCGGACGTTGATGTGTATTGACCACTAACGTAGTGAACGTTGTATTTCAAGAACCGGAAAATGCATAGTGGTCAAGGAAACGGAGAATCGTAGATTTTCTATCTTTAAAAAGTAATGGGAGAATCATTTTTTCTTTGTGCAAAAACGTGAAAATTCGAAATGTTCAATATGTGGCAGTATTCCCGCTGGTCAGCAGAAGTTTAGTATTTAAGGCCATTATAACAAATTTCATAAGGACGAGTACAATTTATTGTCGGATTCTGAGCGGATGGAGAAATTGACTGAGCTTAAGAAGAGCGATCTGACGATACTAGATGAATCTGTCGTAGTTGCTGTGGTCACGAGAGATCTGCGACTTCCTTTCGTCATGTCTCTCGTCTAACTGATTTAACATTTTATGGAGCACTGTTTTCAATTTTTCAGGACGACAACAATAATAGCCCAGCGGTACGTGCAAGTTATAAGATTGCGCTTAATATAGCGAGAGCTGGAAAACCATTTGCTGAATTAGTAAGTGTCGGTTAAGAGCAAACATCAGTGATGAAAATTTAAGTAACTGTTCGTGTTTGTTTGTGTGTAGAAATTATGTTCCATTCCACCTGTGATAATTAAATAAAACGTATCGTGGGTAATAGGTCCTCTTTCAAAACATGATATCTTTCAAGCACTCCTACTAACCTTACTCCTAAGCAAGCTAGGAAACAAAACGCATTACAGAGGAAGGAGCGGAGAGACGGTATGGTGGGGAGGGGAGATAAGCGGGTGACCAGCTTGCCCCTGCGTGCACGCAGAACACCTGTTAACTGCACGAGTGCAAGTGCACCGCACACGTGCAGGATTCCTGCCCACCCCTGACCTAGCGGGATGTGGAAAACCGCCTAAAAACCACATCCAGGTTGGCTGGCACATCGGCCCTCGTCGTTAATGCGCCGGGCGGATTCGATCCGGGGCCAGCGCGCCTACCCGACTCCAGGCAGCAGCACAATAGCGCTCTCGGCTACCCTGGCGGGCTAGAACTATTCTCGTTTGTACATGCTGAAATCACCGTTAAACAAATACTGAGTCAGGACAGGAAATAATATACAAAAGTAGAAAAAAATATGTTTTTTTGGTGATGAAGGGCTTAGTGTTCTCAAAATCGGCAGTATATGGATATATAAATTTTGCTATTTCCACATGTGTGGACTGTGAGTTGTGAGAGTGCTTGAAAGACGTTGATCTCAGTCATCCGTCTTCCCAGCTCACCTTAACGACACAGTCGCCATCTATGCCTCTAAAACGAAGTACATGTGACAGTAAGAAAGAGTGGGAGCCTTAACTTTCGTTGGAGATGCTTCCACTCACTACTTCTACTTTACGAGTGACATAGAATTACGCTGAGGTGAGAAAAGTCAATAGGTAGCAATATACAGATGGCGGCAGTATCCCGTACACGAGGTATTAAAGGGTAGTGTATTGGCAGTGCAGTCTTTTATGTTCAGGTGGTTCATGTAAAAAAAAAATTCGGAATGTATTATGGCTGCACGACGTGACAGATTTTGAACAAGGTACGGTAGTTGGAGCTACAAGGGTGGGACATCCCATTTCGGAAATCGTTAGCAAATTCAGTATTCCTAGATGGACAGGGTTAAGACTGTGCCGAGAATACCAAATTTCAGGCAGTACCTGTTACCAGGGGCAACGCAGTGGCCGTCAGCCTTAACGACCAGAAACAGAGGTGTTTCCATGGAGTCTGCTAACAGATAAGCGCCGTTGCACGAAATACACCTAGAAATCAATGTGGAAGGTATGACGAACGTATCCCTTAGGACAATTAGTGGAAATTTGGCGTTAATGGTCTATGGGAGCAGACCAACACCTTGACTGCCTATTATAACAGCAAGACATTACATGCAGTGCTCTCCTGGGCTCGTCACCGTATTGGTAACCTAGACGAATGGAAAACCGTGACCTGGTTGGATGAGCCGGCAAGAACCGATGGTAGGGTTGGAGTGTGGCGCAGACCCAGGAAGCCTACGACTCATGGACCGACATCCTGTTCTGATCAGACTGGGGCGAAGCTCTTTAGAAAGAGAACCCACTGACTACACCCATTACTGAGACTAGCATCCTAGATTGCTAGTTCTGACTTCTGATAGCAATATGTCTGTGATGTACTGAGACAAATATTCTCGTTGGTGTAAATTTTGTTCACTAAAGGGATAGTGCTCTCCTAAAACTGAGACGAGAGCAAACCACTACTTGTTGAAGATAATTAACAAAAATACAAGATCTGAGACGAAGACGCACTTGACGAATTACTGATTTTAGTGGCCCTGATGGTGAAAAAACTTTCAACAAAAGTTGAGCATTTATTGACTGTTTTCAAATGTAAGTTGTTGTTGTGCTCTTCAGTTCTGAGACTGGTTTGATGCAGCTCTCCATGCTACTCTATCCTGTGCAAGTTTCTTCATCTCCCAGTACCTACTGCAACTTAAATCCTTCTGAATCTGCTTGGTGTGTTCATCTCTTGCTCTCCCTCTACGATTTTTACCCTCCACGCTGCCCTCCAATACTAAATTGGTGATCCCTTGATGCCTCAGACCATGTCCTATCAATCGATCCCTTCTTCTAGTCAAGTTGTGCCACAAACTTCTCTTCTCCTCAATTATATTCAATACCTCTTCATTAGTTATGTGATCTACCCATATAATCTTCAGCATTCTTCTGTAGCACCATATTTCGAAAGCTTCTATTCTCTTCTTGTCTAAACTATTTATCGTCCATGTTTCACTTCCATACATGGCTACACTCCATACAAATACTTTCAGAAACGACTTCCTGACACTTAAATCTATACTCGAAGTTAACAAATTTCTCTTCTTCAGAAACGCTTTCCTTGCCATTGGTAGTCTACATTTTATATCCTCTCTACTTCGACCATCATCAGTTATTTTGCTCCTCAAATAGCAAAACTCCTCTACTACTTTACATGTCTCATTTCCTAGTCTAATACCCTCAGCATTACCCGACTTAATTCGAGTACATTCCATTATCCTCGATTTGCTTTTGTTGACGTTCATCTTATACCCTCCTTTCAAGACACTATCCATTCCGTTCAACTGCTCTTCCGAGTCCTTTGCTGTCTCTGACAGAATTACAATGTCATCGGCGAACCGCAAAGTTTTTATTTCTTCTCGATGGATTTTAATACCTGCTCCGAATTTTTCTTTTGTTTCCTTCACTGCTTGCTCAATATACAGATTGAATAACATCGGGGAGAGGCTACAACCCTGTCTCACTCCCTGTATTTTACCCCTGCCACCTTCAGAATTTGAAAGAGAGTATTCCAGTCAACATTATCAAAAGCTTTCTCTAAGTCTACAAATGCTAGAAACGTAGATTTTCCTTTCCTTAATCTATTTTCTAAGATACGTCGTAGGGTCAGTATTGCCTCACGTGTTCCAATATTTCTGCGGAATCCAAAGAGGTCGGCTTCTACTAGTTTTTCCATTCGTCTGTAAAGAATTCGCATTAGTATTTTGCAGCCGTGACTTATTAAACGTGATAATTCGGTAATTTTCTCATCTGTCAACACCTGCTGTCTTTGGGATTGGAATTACTATATTCTATTCTTCTTGAAGTCTGACAAATGTAAGTATCGAAATGTATTTGTTCCGGTTCTTTTGTAGCCCTCGTTTGTTTCATTGGTTTCTCAAATATTCTGCAGAGGTTGTAAGGGGTCCGTAGGCCCTTACTATAAGTTTGCACTCGGCACAGGTCGACAGGGCAAACTATCGATAGTGTCGTGTGGCGAGAACGAGTGTAGAGAGGTCAGTAGTCCCGTGTGGCGGGCCGAGCTGTGCGGAAGCCAGCAGTTGTGGTAATGCAAGATTTACCGACAAAGGGAGTGGCCATCGCCGCGGTTTAACCCCTTTGTGTTAGAATAATACGGGAAAGTGCTAAAGTATAATTACGAGAGTGATCAGTGATATTTCTGTGCCGTTCTTTTGATTTCGCGTCTACCGCGCCGGCATTATTTTGGATTTGCAGTGTTGGATTGCAGTGTTGGATTGCAGTGATTGTATCAGCGTGTGACGAATGTGAATAACGAAGAAACCTGTGCTGAGATTAGCCGTTATTAAAAGTGTATGACGAAGGCAGTGGCTGTCTCCTTTTTCTTGTGTTTTTGAGACGAATATAGATCTTGATTAGTGAAGCTGTGTTGGCGTTATTCTTGTCACCAGACATTTCATTATTACAGCATTTGAGAAGGACAAAATGGAATGTAACAACTCCGTAGCAGTCCATTCCGATTGCCAGCCCCATTAGGTACACGGTCACATTAACTAATAATTTATTTGGGCTGCTATTAGATCCCGATCGAGCGGGATACATTAAATACGGACGTGTTACAAGTTCGAACCAGTAATCGAAAAACTATATTACCCTGGAAGGGGTCTGGACTGTGAATCCCTTGCAACACTGACAGGTGCTCAAGACGGGTTGTCGGTTGGCGTCGTTGCAGGAACGGACGCCGCCGGGGAGGCGGCGGCGGCGCTGGCGTCGGCGTCCATCGTGTTCCAGTCGGTGGACGCCCAGTACTCGGCCACGCTGCTCAACGCCGCTATCGAGCTGCTCAACTTCGCCGACACGTACAGGGCGCTCTGCACAGACTCCATCCCAGAAATGGCCCAGTTTTACACGTGAGTCCTCTCGTCGCCTTGTTCCCGCGACCATCTACTCGTTAGTCGATATGGAATTCTGCGAATTGCATTGGAATTAAGTTACGTTGATGGCGCAGCTGGCATTTGGGGCCTGTCGTAAACAAAAATTCCTATTTTGGACAGCAGTGTCACATTTATAGTAACTGTAATGTCTTATAACGATGTACGAGGCGTGGGTTTTAAGTAAGTACCGTTTTGAAATTAAAAAAAGACGTGCTAAGATATCTCAATCATTTTATTTTTACATGAAAGCCTGTACCTTAATTTACTTTTCTACATACTTTCCGTCAATATTGAGGCACTTGTCATAACGTTGTACCAGTTTTTGAATACCCTCCTCATAGAAGTCTGCCACCTGACGGCAGGCTTTCATGTAAAAATAAAATTATTGAGATATCTTAGCACGTCTTTTTTTAATTTCAAAACGGTACTTACTTAAAAAAACACGCCTCGTATAACGATACGGTATTACAAGTGTAGTAACCCTCAGTGAAAAATAGATCTTCAGTTCTTTTGTTGCTGTGTGGTTACTAATAATGGGCGGAAGAATTCGCTGTATTTCTGTGCCTATCCAGTTATGTATAGACGTCGAAATACACGTGGTATGCACCGTTAGAGCACTCAAAAATCTGTCAAAATAGGCTGCTTCTGGAGAGCCCCACTGGAGACCTATACCCTTCTTAAACTGGTGTCATTCTACACGTTGAAAGTTCCATCGAGGCAGACTGGCAGTTAATAAAACCACTGCATCATTACTGTTTTGACTTCGTCGTGAAGACGCTGGCCGCCCAGGTGTTTCTTCAAGTGCAGGAACAGATGGTAGTCACTGGGCGCAAGATCGGAATGATGTAGAGTTTCCCATCGAAAAGATGTGATGAGATCTTTGGTCTGATTCGCCACATGCGGAAGGGCATTGTCTTGCAGCAAAACGATGCCCTTGCTCCACTTGCCACGTCTTTTGTTCTGAATTGAACGGCTCAGATTGTGCAATGTCTTACAGCAAGCTGCTGCACTGATAGTCACATTACGAGGTAGAAATTTCACAAGCAGTACTCCTTTTCTGTCCCAAAAAACTGTGCACATGATTTTCCGGGCAGAAATTGTTTGCTTAAATTTCACTTTTCTGGGTGAATCTGAATGCCGCCATTCCATGGACTGTTTCTTTGATTCTGGTGTGACGTAGGCCATCCATGTTTCATCTTGAAGAAGCACCTGGGCGGTCAGCGTCTTCAAGACGATGACGAAGTCAAAACAGTGGTGATGCAGTGGTTGACAAGTCAGGCGGCAGACTTCTATGAGGAGGGTATTCAAAAACTGGTACAACTTTATGACAAGTGCCTCAATATTGACGGAAATTGTGTAGAAAAGTAGATTAAGGTACTGGATTTCATGTAAAAATAAAATTATTGAGATATCTTAGCACGTCTTTCTTTAATTTCAAAACGGTACTTACTTAAAAAAACACGCCTCGTATAACGATACGGTATAACAAGTGTAGTAACCTTCAGTGAAAAATAGATCTTCAGTTCTTTTGTTGCTGTGTGGTTACTAATAATGGGCGGTAGAATTCGTTGTATTTCTGTGCCTATCCAGTTATGTATACACGTCGAAATACACGTGGTATGAACCGTTAGAGCACTCAAAAATCTGTCAAAATAGGCTGCTTCTGGAGAGCCCCACTGGAGACCTATACCCTTCTTAAACTGGTGTCAGTCTACACGTTGAAAGTTACATCGAGGCAGACTGGATGCTTACTCGTTTGTGCTGACTGTGCGTTAATGACGTCAGAACTTTGCTTTGTGTCAAACTGTAATTACTGACCGTGGACATGGACAATCTGCAGAGAACAGCACAATAATACTTCTCACATTTACCATATCTAAGCGTACCTAGATGTTTAGCATTGTGGATGATGTTGAAATTGTCCATTTCCAGCCAGTCCCTAAGAGCGACTCCATTTTCATCTTCTTATGCATATCCCAACACAGGCTACGGTTCTTAAAATCATCACTGTGCAATACAAACGTCGCCTATGTCTTGAAGACCCAAGGATGCCGATCGAATGACGTGTGAACTTCTGCGGGTGCAATGTCGAGGGACATGTGGTCAGCCCACAGCACATTTGGCCGTTTTGACGAATTTTTATACGTTGAGGCCGCTAAATTTCAATCAATTAGCTCCTCATTTGGCATCACGAGGTTATGTGTAACCCGTACCAGACCTCTTACCAAGCAAAAATCCTCGGCAGTACTAGGAGTCAATTTTGGTTCCTCCACATGGCAGCGATGTACACTGACCGCTTAGCTGGGGACGACTCCACCCGAAGCTTATGGAAAAAACTTATTGTGCGAATGCGGCTGCTAGTTCTCGGATTTTTGTAGACATTAAACGCCGTGACATTATCAGGTCAAGTAAAGTATCTTCGCTTATCTATCTTCATGAGTCAATTTGAAATTTATTTTTTGTATCTTGACATATGTGTTAATTGATAACCATTATTTGTCCTAGAAATGGTATAGCTAGTTACTTTTCCTTTTCTATCTGCATCGTCCTTAGCATGAGTCACCTGTATTTCTGTTACATCCACACCATTCTCCAACATTAGACGTGAGAATCATTCTGATCTACATAATTCTCCAGCATCAAACGTGAGAGTATTGTGTCTCTGGTGATGAGATTGACGCATTGCTTAAGTGACACGTTCGTAAGCTGTATTATTAATCGGGCAATATGGTTTGTCCGATCCGTCCTGGGAAGGACTACCTGTAAGAGGGATTCGTTGCATATACTCTCCTGCCGACTGAAGCGATATGTCAGCAACAGAAGCAGCATCTGAAGCAGAGAGCCCATAAATTCAAAAAGTGAATGTACTCACAGGGTATAACGAAGAGGATAGTTGTCAAAGCTGCTTGAAGCATTGAAGGGAAGTTCACTGTAAATTTCATGTCTACAACATCAGTTCGGTTGTACTTACTCTTGGATTCTCGGGCAGCGAATTCGAGCCTGTACCGTTTCCATGAAAGTCCATATTACATCGATAATACAGTGTGGTTATAATTAAATTTTCGCTACTTAAGAGGGTTCCTATTGGAAACATGTGTTCATAAGACAAGGAAACTCTGTGGATACATTTGGAAGGACACGAGCAAGATTAATGATGGATAAACCATTGAAAGACAGGCATTGTCGTTTTCACATGAGATGGTAACATTTGTTCATCGGATACCATACTTAAGTTCCGGGTTACAAACGTTGCTCATTGTGACGATCACTTGCGTCCCTGATGGCCTGAAACCGAACCAGAGATACCATTTCACAACTGTTCGCAGCACTTTTCGAATGCTAAATCATGGAATGTTCAGCTGTCGTCACACAGCACGTGCAGTGCTTGAAGGTGCCACACTGCTTCCACCTTCTCAGCCGTGGCAACAGGGACTACTGCACTTCAACAATTCGTGGTGATGTTGGCCCTTGGCCCCTCTCAAGATTCATGTTCTTCAACCCTGGTGTGGGAAGAGGACCTCACCAGATTTCTTTAATGCGTCCATATTCGACAAGAGCAGCAGCACTAGTGCTGTAGATTTGACAAAAAATCCTTACGAGTAAAGACCTGCTCACCCTGTCCACACCCGTGTTAACTGTCCGCAACTCTATAACACACCGATGCCTGCGTTTCAACCCTACGTCGCCATACTGGTACCAACAAGAAACGATGCTAAAACTACCAGCAACGCAAATCCTACAGCACACAGTCTTAGGACCATTTCTGCAACGTTGGGTACCCATATAATTTACGTCTACACTGGCTCAAGTTGCGAAAGTTTCATTGTAGGCACGCTGTACGTCCTCATCGACGAACGTTCTGAAATTTTCTGCAGATGAGATATGGTTCAAATGGCTCGAAGCACTATGGGACTTAACATCTGAGGTCATGAGGCCCCTAGAACTACTTAAACCTAAATAAACTAAGGGCATCACACACTTCCATGCCCGAGGCAGGATTCGAACCTGCGATCGTAGCGGTCGCGCGCTTCCAGACTGAAGCGCCTAGAACCACTCGACCACACAGGCCGGTGCAGATGAGACATATATGATCTTTGTGTTGGGGTATTTATTTGCACATGCACAAATCAGTGCATGATTCAGATGTAGCTGTCTACTAGTTTATGGGCTTTTATTCTCACAGAGTGCACCACATCACGATTCCTCCAAACGACAATGCTAGATATACCCTGTCTCAAATCATCTGAACAGCTTAATACTGCAAACAGCGGTGTAGGCGTATCAGTGATTACTAACTCTGTGCGAGAGAGGGTCGCATTGGCATTGGCCTCAAGTGATTAGGAACTGAAACGTATATGGGCAGACGACAATTTATGTTCCGATGAATAGGCCAATAAATCGTGCCCTTACTTCTTAGTGGTGTCTTGAAAGGAGGATATAAGATGAACATCAACAAAAGCAAAACGTGGATAATGGAATGTAGTCGAATTAAATCAGGTGATGCTGCGGGAATCAGATTAGGAAATGAGACGCTTAAAGTAGTAAATGAGTTTTTCTATATGGAGAGCAAAATATCTGATGATGGTTGAAGTAGAGAGGATATAAAATGTAGACTGGCAATGGCAAGGAAAGAATTTCTGAGGGAGAGAAATTTGTTAACATCGAGTATAGATTTAAGTGTCAGGCAGTCGTTTCTGAAAGTATTTGTATGTGGTGTAGCCATGTATGGATGTGAAACATGGCCGATAAATAGTTTAGACAAGAAGAGAATAGAAGCTTTCGAAATGTGGCGCTACACAAGAATGCTGAAGATTAGATGGGTAGATCACATAACTAATGAGGAGGTACAGAATAGAATTGGAGAGAAGAGAAATTTGTGGCACAACTTGACTAGAGGAAGGGATCGGTTGGTAGGGCATATTCTGAGGCATCAAGGGATCAAGAATTTAGTATTGGAGGCCAGCGTGGAGGGTAAAAATCGTAGAGGGAGACCAAGAGATGAATACACTAAACAGATTCAGAAGGATGTAGGTTGCAGTAGGTACTGGGAGATGAAGGAGCTTGCACAGGATAGCGTAGCATGGAGAGCTGCATCAAACCAGCCTCTGGACTGAAGACCACAACAACTACAACTTCTTAGTGCGTCAAAGTGGTGTATATAGTCTACGGGCTGTACGCTGCTGGGCCGCTAATGTGTAACCGGGCGAAGTGGCACTGTCGCTCAAACTGTATATCATACGTTGGGACCCACGTGGTCGGAAGCAGCTAATGAACTGCTAGGGAAAACAGTGACGCAGAGAGCCTCCACTGAGCGCACTGCCAGGCACATAGCTCGCCACCGCGGGGCACGTGTGAGCGCGCAGCGCGATCCTCCATGCTGAGAATGGCCTCCAGTTTGTGCTCATTGGGAAAACTTACAAGTACTCACAAGACACTCGCGAGAAACGTGCACATTTGTGAGCAATGTGCTCGTGAGAACTACGCCCACTTGTGACCATTATGCTTGTGAGTGGCTTCTCAGTTCGCAAGTGTGTGTGCACCTTAAAGGTGCAACTCCAGCGCAGCGGCTGTGGCAGCACAAACCACGGAGCAGTATCCGTGCGCTTGTCCAGTCACCCTTCTTCACTGCAGCTGAATGCAACCCTTTCCAGTAGTTCGTCTGCAGCCGCACGGCAACAGAAAGAGCTGCAGTCGCGCCATTAGAAATGGCCGCATTCAGTTATTCAGTTACACTGCTACGAGACCGGTGCACGGATACTTCCGCGCGGTTTGGGTTTTAATCGACTGTAAAATGTTATAAAGCTACGGTATCCGCTTTCCTCACGGGTCAGTTTCCTACTTCACATGTACGAGGGCAGTTCAGTAAGTAATGCAACACATTTTTTTTCTCGGCCAATTTTGGTTGAAAAAACCGTAAATTTCTTGTGGAATATTTTCAAACATTCCCGCTTCGTCTCGTATAGTTTCATTGACTTCCGACAGCGCTGTACGGAGCTGTTAAAATGGCGTCTGTAACGGATGTGCGTTGCAAACAACGGGCAGTGATCGAGTTTCTTTTGGCGGAAAACCAGGGCATCTGAGATATTCACAGACGCTTGCAGAATGTCTACGGTGATCTGGCAGTGGACAAAAGTACGGTGAGTCGTTGGGCAAAGCGTGTGTCATCATCGCCGCAAGGTCAAGCAAGACTGTCTGATCTCCCGCGTGCGGGCCGGCCGTGCACAGCTGTGGCTCCTGCAATGGCGGAGCGTGCGAACACACTCGTTCGAGATGATCGACGGATCACCATCAAACAACTCAGTGCTCAACTTGACATCTCTGTTGGTAGTGCTGTCACAATTGTTCACCTGTTGGGATATTCAAAGGTTTGTTCCCGCTGGGTCCCTCGTTGTCTAACCGAACACCATAAAGAGCAAAGGAGAACCATCTGTGCGGAATTGCTTGCTCGTCATGTGGCTGAGGGTGACAATTTCTTGTCAAAGATTGTTACAGGCGATGAAACATGGGTTCATCACTTCGAACCTGAAACAAAACGGCAATCAATGGAGTGGCGCCACACCCACTCCCCTACCAAGAAAAAGTTTAAAGCCATACCCTCAGCCGGTAAAGTCATGGTTACAGTCTTCTGGGACGCTGAAGGGGTTATTCTGTTCGATGTCCTTCCCCATGGTCAAACGATCAACTCTGAAGTGTATTGTGCTACTCTTCAGAAATTGAAGAAACGACTTCAGCGTGTTCGTAGGCACAAAAATCTCAACGAACTTCTCCTTCTTCATGACAACGCAAGGCCTCACACAAGTCTTCGCACCCGAGAGGAGCTCACAAAACTTCAGCGGACTGTTCTTCCTCATGCACCCTACAGCCCCGATCTCGCACCGTCGGATTTCCATATGTTTGGCCCAATGAAGGAAGCAATCCGTGGGAGGCACTACGCGGATGATGAAGAAGATATTGATGCAGTACGACGTTGGCTCCGACATCGACCAGTGGAATGGTACCGTGCAGGCATACAGGCCCTCATTTCAAGGTGGCGTAAGGCCGTAGCATTGAATGGAGATTACGTTGAAAAATAGTGTTGTGTAGCTAAAAGATTGGGGAATAACCTGGTGTATTTCAATGCTGAATAAAACGACCCCTGTTTCCGAAAAAAAAATGTGTTGCATTACTTATTGAACTGCCCTCGTACTAGCATACGTGGGAATTTCGTGGATGGGAGCTCCGTGCCGATAAATACCAGTGTGTAGCTGTAGTGCTTGTTGCAGGACTTCCGGCTACACTGACGAACTGGTGTGGGGCTATGTGTGGGTCTACAAGGCCACTGGGGACAACACGTACCTGCAGAGAGCCCTGGAGCTCTTCGAGGAGTTCCAGCTACAGTACATCTCCAGCTACTTCAGCTACGACCAGAAGACGATGGGCATTGTGGTAAAGTTTTAAAAAGTCTAAAAGTTTATATTCTACTAGAAATTTCTACAAAAAAATCAAGAGTTGTCGGTAACCCTTGATACATATCGGTTACAATAAAGAACAGCAGGCAGTCCTTCGACACACAGCCACTGTGCCATATGAAATCTAGATATATCTATGTAGCGTAATTTTTTATCACGAGCTCTTATTACTTTTCGAAAGTTACTCAAAATATACGCTACCAGAGGTCATAGGTCTCTCATTCTCTCTGTTGAAAGAAACAACGGTATTTTTAAAATATAATGTTCAAATTTTTACCCAGTGTGCAACACGCATCTTGTACCCCCTGTAAGGTATTTGCATTAGGCAGAAATGAAGTCGATCTTAAGCATTTCATGTTGAACTGAAATACTGCTTGCTCAATATACAGATTGAATAACATCGGGGAGAGGCTAAAACCCTGTCTTACTCCCTTCCGAACCACTGCACCTGTCCTTAATTCATAATGTTCTTCGACAGTATCGTATTTTAAATATGAAACTTAAATTTCTCCTGGCGATTAAAATGTTCAAACAATTTAGGGGACCGGAGTTGGGTAACGTCTTCCACAACTGTCGATATTTCTACAGATGGACACCCAATGGGTAAATGCAACGAAAGCACTGTGACATTAAATTAAAAACCATCGGTAGGTGTGACTGTGCTCATCAAACAGCATAATCCTTCGTCATCCGAAAGTATGCGCTCGCCTGTAAACAACTACTGTCACCACACAGTCTTAGGGGGATAGAGTTAACACGCGCTTGCTCACGCGTTGGTAGTTAATATTCTTTATCGATAAGTTCTGACATTTGTCATCTTTGATTGTATGTTTGTCGTTTTTCAGCATATGCTGTATTATGATCCTTGGCTGATATATCCCCCCCTTCTGAGGGTTTATATTTACACACAGCTTTTCCGTTACATTTCTGCCTAGAAAGTAACTATCCGCATCCAGTGACGCCTGTGGGCTGAGGATGCCACTTCATGGTCTGCTGGGGCTAAGGTTTTTTTTTTGTTTTTTTTTTTATGATGCATTATTCACCTGTAGAAACTCCAGAGATTGTCAAAGACATTATCCTATAAGTTGCCTGAACATATTTCACACGTTTCCATTTATTTTTTTCTCCGGATTTCCAGTGATCCACATTTCACTTCCATGCAGTACTGTGCTACAGCTACAGGCTTTCATGAACTTCCTTTCCGTTTCCCTGTGAATATGGTCCATTAGTTGATTTTTTTGCGTTGTTTACTTTTGTCAATCAACTAGTGATATCGCAGTTGAGTGTGTTATTCATTCTTGTTCTGGTGGCAGCAAAGTTGCCTTTTTTTGCAAATAATTGAGAATTATGATTTTCTTTATTTCCGAATTGCTACGAAATATATGCTCTCTGCAAATAAAAGTCTTTGTGTGCAATTGCATTCTTGGGTTTCGAGCTGGCTCAAATGGTTAACTGCCCACGAGGTTCCAGGAGAGATCTCCACTGCCCTCATCAAGTGGTTGTTTGTCAGTCTACCACTTGATAATGACAGAGGGGATCTCTACAAAAAGCTCGTGAGCAGTTAAACAACTGACGCGCCTTATTAAAAGTCTTTGTCAGTGTCTGCTGGTAATTGTTTTTGGTAACGCGTTTGACTTTTTGTTAAATGTTAGGCGGACCTGCTCTTTCCCTACAAAGCATCTGCTGCTGGGAGACAAAAAAATGGACTTTTAACTTTTACAGACATGAGGTGAATCCTGTGTTCTACTTCAAGTTAGGGTCGATAGAGAAAGAAGACACGGGCATGTAAGTTATCGTATGAAAATACGCAACACGTTGTTTTCACCTGATGGTTTGTACGCGTTTGTAGAAACAGGTTCACAGCAGAGAGGGTCACGAATTCAGTGTTTCCAGATTGTGTATTGTATTGTGTATTGAACTGGGTGCCTAGAAATGACGGAGAGGCTTCATCCGACTATAGCCCTCAGTGGTTCACAAGCCCACAAGAGGCCACAGTAGTCACCCCCCACCCCCCCCCAATCACCGCCCACACTGAAACCACGGTTGTTGGTTGTTGTGCAGCTCGGTCCTCAGTGGACTCCTCCTTCCCCTCCATCCCCGGGAACGTCTCATACAGACGAGCGTAACCCCAATGTTTCCGTGATACAGTAATTATGGTGTACCAGTACGTGGAAACAGTGTTTGCGCAGCAATCGCCGACATAGTGAACTGAGGCGGAAAAAGGACCAGCCCCCATTCGCCGAGGCAGGTGAAAACCGCCTTAAAAACCATCCAAAGGCTGGCCGGGACACCGGACCTCGACACTAATATGCCGGGCGGATTCGTGCTGGAGACCGGCACGCCTTGCCGCTCGGGAAGCAGCGCGTTAGACCGCGCGGCTAGTTGAGTGGGGTAGGTTTCCAGATTACTTCAGGCAGTAAGCAGTAGCACAACGAAATAGCACTGAAGATAATAGGATGAGGTATAAATAGGTAATTGAGTTGGGTGCAAGGCATTTTCTAACGCAAAATCATGACCACATACTGATAAACACTCAGAAGCCAAAACCTTATAGTCCGCAGCTCGTGGTCGTGCGGTAGTGTTCTCGCTTCCCACGCCCGGGTTCGATTCCCGGCGGGGTCAGGGATTTTCTCTGCCTCGTGATGAGTGGGTGTTGTGTGCTGTCCTTAGGTTAGTTAGGTTCAAGTAGTTCTAAGTTCTAGGGGACTGATGACCATAGATGTTAAGTCCCATAGTGCTCAGAGCCATTTGAACCATTTGAACCAAAACCTTATAACCATCTCCTACTGAGACACAGAATGCCGATAGGTGGCGTTGCAGGCACGCGTCGTGGGAACGAAAGTATAAAGGCAAACGAGAGGCGATTGGGGATTAATTCTCGCTACAATACTAGCTGAAACTGGGAAAATTCAGCTACATAAGCGACTTTTACAAAGAACATATTGAGGACTGTCGCTGGAGAACGATCATCTCGATGACAACGAAGCTCGTCGGTTGTTCGTATGCTACTGTTTTGAGCATCTATGGAGAGGAGCATCTGTGGAGAGTTATTTGAGGACGGTGACTCCACGAGTAGGCAAGAACGTTTTGGACGTCCAGAAAGTGGAGGTCGGAGGCTGGCCCTGTTTGTAAATCAGTTTAGATGGCGATCTGTGCCACATCTGACAACACCTCCGACAGAGTACAAAGCCGCTGGAGGCACGGTCTTTTGCAGCATACGATTCTACATACATTGTTGAACATGGGGTTCCACAGCAGATGCCCCCTGAGGTACTCTTCTTGACTCAAAGCCATCTTCAGCTTCGACTGTAATTAACAGGAGGTGATCGAGGACGCAGATCAGTGAATGCTTGTTGCCTGGTCGGATGAAATACGTCTGTTGTTATACTGGGTCGACTTTCCTGTTCGGATGCATCGTCATCAAGGTGAACGTCTGCTCGATGTATGCACTGTGCTTCGGGCGGAAGGACAGATGGAGCAGTAAAATGCTGCGGAGGACATTCACCTGTGATTCCATGGGAGCTGTCTTACTGGTGGACGGCACCATGACACCTGTGGACAACGCGGGTAATGCTTCGAAACATCTGCATTCCTCCATGCTTCATGACATCTTAGCAATGACATCTTAGAGCAAGACAGCTGTCTGTGTCTCAAGTGTTGTGACGAATATCACAAAAAACTCACATTTGAACCTTGGCCACCAAATGTGCTTGATGGAACCCATGTGGGACACTGTCGGGTGCTAACTCCACGACTCGTAAAAGCATCCAGTAATTTACGGGAATTGCGTGTTCTGCCCGTACACATCTGGCACCACATTGCCTCCAAAGACATAGGCAGGACGTAGAAACGAAACCATATGTGGACGAACACACTTCTAAGCAGGTAGTCATGACGTTTTGTTTCATCAATTTACGTAAGTGATGACAGAGTGTGGAACCTCCCCTTAGAAAAATTTATGAATGATTGTGCTGATGAACTTGTTTGTGGATTATTCAAATTTACATGTATTAAGTGTTAATTGACACGAATTCAATAAATAAAATTTGAAATGTGAAACGTCCCCTTAGAAAAATTATGGTTATGTGCTGGTAAACCTCTTATGTTATTTGATTTTCAAACAGCTGAGCAGAACTGAACGTACTCAGACATTTCGCTCTATACTTATTCTGATCAACACTAAACTGACACACAACATTTTTAGCGCAACGCAATCTGACTTTCAATAATCTCTACAAAAGAATGGCCCTGACTAACAATAACCTATACCTTTCATGAATCACTTACCTCACAAAAATCTTCGTTACTCGAACTACTGCAATACAGCGAGCGCCAATACTGCCAGCTAAATAACAGATTCAAACTACTGAAGGCACTAACTACTGATAGGCATAGTTAGCAAATGAAAGATTTTGATACAGAACAAACAATGTATTTACCTTAATTGTGTTCAAAAGTGATAATATATATATCAGTTCATGACATCCAGTCTTACAAATTTACTCTTTCTGATGGACACACGTCCAGATCATCCACTCTCAAAACTCCGCCATCTCTCTCCCCACATCCACCACTACTGGCGGCTCACCTCCAACTGCGCAACGCTACGCACTGTTCACATCCAGCTGCCCAACACTACAATAGCGAACATTACAACAATGACAACCAGCCACAGACTGCACACAGCACAGCCTGTGATTTTCATACAGAGCGCTACGTGGCATTACCAATATAAAACCCTAAACTGCATACTTACATAGCCTCTATGTTCCCCACAAAAAAATTTACAAATTGTTTTGGGCACTGGCCAGTACATATTTGTTAAAAAAATTATATTAATGCTAACAAATACATCAAATGCACACACTTATGTAAGTAGGCTGTTTAGGTTTTTGTATTGGTAACGCCATGTAGCGCTCTGTATGAAAATCACTGGCTGTGCTGCGTGCAGTCTGTGGCTGGTTGGCATTGTTGTAATATTCGCTGTTGTAGTGTTGGGCAGTTGGATGTGAACAGCGCGAGCGTTGCGCAGTTGGAGGTGAGCCGCCGGCAGTGGTGGATGTGGGGAGTGAGATGGCGGAGTTTTGAGAGCGGACGTGTGCCCACCAGAAAGAGTAAATTTGTAAGACTGGATGTCATGAACTCATATATATATATATATATATATATATATATATATATATATATATATATATATATATATATATATATAATGAATTTTGAACAATATTAAGTTAAATACATTGTTTGTTCTCTATCAAAATCTTTCATTTGCTAAGTATGCCTATCAGTAGTTAGTGCCTTCAGTAGCTAGAATCTTTTATTTAGCTGGCAGTATTGGCGTTCGCTGTAGTGCAGTAGTTCGAGTAACGAAGATTTTTGTGAGGTAAGTGATTCATGAAAGGTATAGTTTATTGTTAGTCAGGGCCATTCGTTTGTAGGGATTATTGAGAGTCAGATTGCGTTGTGCTAAAAATATTTTGTGTTAGTTTATTGATGATCTGAATAAGTAAAGAGAGAAATGTCTGTGCACGTTCAGTTTTGCTCAGCTGTTTGAAAATCAAAATACGTAAGGGGTTACCAGTACAATCATTCATAAATTTTTCTAAGGGGAGGTTTCAAGTGAACAAAACGTACTTTTCTGGAACTGTAATAATAGTCACGTTTTTCACTTGTTTGACCAATGTTTGGTATTACTGGAAGATATTATGGAAATTAACTAAAATATTTTACGAAAGTAGCCAAAATATAGCGTTGAGTCAAAATGACTCATGAAAAGTGTAGAAGGGGGAACGATATTGTTCGATTAGAATGAAGCAGGAAATGTGTGATTTTACTGTGATGGTTCAGCGGGCAACGTTATGGTGTGTACTGCAGGCACTCCTGGCGGAGATAACCGGTGACGAGAAGTTCTCCACGCAGCTGTCCGACCACTGCACGTACATGGTGCACCAGCAGCAGCGCACCCCTCTCAAACTGCTCTACATCTCCGACTGGGGGAACCTCCGACTGGCCGCCAACGTGGCGTTGACCTGTCTCAAGGTGAGTCTGTCGGAGCTCATCTGGACAGCATTTGATCCACAGCTGTTTATATGTTCGTTGTTTCGTGGGTAAGTATTCATGATTATTCGAAAAAAAAAAATGTTATCTGTGTCTCTGACATGCTGATCTGTTGTTGTTGTTGTTGTGTTGTTGTGGTCTTCAGTCCTGAGACTGGTTTGATGCAGCTCTCCATGCTACTCTATCCTGTGCAAGCTTCTTCATCTCCCAGTACCTACTGCAACCTACATCCTTCTGAATCTGCTTAGTGTATTCATCTCTTGGTCTTCCTCTACGATTTTTACCCTCCACGCTGCCCTCCAATGCTAAATTTGTGATCCCTTGATGCCTCAAAACATGTCCTACCAACCGATCCCTTCTTCTAGTCAAGTTGTGCCACAAACTTCTCTTCTCCCCAATCCTATTCAATACCTCCTCATTAGTTACGTGATCTACCCACCTTATCTTCAGCATTCTTCTGTAGCATGCTGATCTGTTACCAGTCGATAAATTCATGTAGGTGAACTGCCGGTGCCAGTGGCAAAATGTTACCCATATTTATTTTCTCCCCATTTTCCATTGCCGTGGAAGAGATAGTAGAGTGGAAGGGATTGATCTTATTCTACCTTTACTATTAGTCTGACTTATGCAAGAGAGGACGTACTGAATGAGCAAATTTACCTGGCATCCCGTACCTAACTAATAATCTACATTCGCTAACCTCTGTTCCCAGTAAGCTGATACAGGAGATGTGTGCTTCCTGTAAAATATATTACGTTGCGACTGTCCGAGTGTTTTCGAGACATAAAGAAAAAAAGCATCTCTCCAGGCTAAAGTCATGCTACTGTATGCGTCGAAGAGACTCTACTTGTCTGGCAAGTGGGTCTACAACTCCATTGTACACTGAGTTGCTAATCGAAGAGACCATACTAGATTCACGACTTCATGAGATACAGCCGTAACAGATTCTGCAATACATCAGTAAACGAACCAATATTCCGCAGTCCTTTCAGTATTAAAAATGTTATTGGAATTGCCTGAAACAATTCAATTCCTGGGATTGGGAATTCATACTGGTCAGTCAGAGGTAAGAAGTCTCTCTGAACAATTTTCGAGACTACTCAAGTAGAAAATGGAACACAAGAGAGAGAGAGAGAGAGAGAGAGAGAGAGAGAGAGAGAGAGAGATGCGGAACTATGGGACTTTTGCTGGAAGACCTGATGCGAGCCACTTAAGCTTCTTTATGTTTGTAATTGTAGTTGGAAGAGCAGAGATCTACAAACAATATTTAATAAAAATTAAAAAACAGTCTTGATAGCATAAACACATTTCTTCAATAATGATGAACGGTTTCACTCTGCTTTAGACATCTTCAGACCATACTCCAAAGGCGGCTGATGGAGCAGGGCGGCAACCGTAGGTACGAGACGTGGATGTCAACCAGAGCGGTTGACATCCGTGTCTCATACACGGTCACTTTTCCATGTCAAACTCTCTGCCTAGCAGCTTTGGAGTACGGCGAGTGTGATGATGGTCTAAAACAGAATGAAACCGGTGACCATTTTTAAAGAAACGTGTTCAAGCTATCAAGACTCTGTTGTAATTTTTGTTAAAATTCAGCGTATGCTGGGAGGATGTTCAAGTCTTGGGTCAAGCGAGTCATTGCCTTTAATGCCTGAACTAGTCCTGCTACGCTGAGGGAGCACCACGATCACTAGCAGGTGTCTAAGTTTCCTACGCTAGCTAAGCAGCCGGCCGCGGTGGTCTCGCGGTTCTAGCCGCGCAGTCCGGAACCGTGCGACTGCTACGGTCGCAGGTTCGAATCCTGCCTCGGGCATGGATGTGTGTGATGTACTTAGGTTAGTTAGGTTTAAGTAGTTCTAAGTTCTAGGGGACTGATGACCACACCTGTTAAGTCCCATAGTGCTCAGAGACATTTTTGATATCTAACAATGACCACGTGTGCAGATGCAGGAATGCACATGAATAAATGTTCGCCCGGCACCGTTCCATTTGGATCAAGCAATGCAACACTTAGAAAAGTGACTATGAAGTGATTATTAATATGCCGAGGGTATTCGTGTCTTCCATTTAATATCAGCGTGTAATGAGATGACGTAAATTTCTGGAGAATAAATTGCTGTAAAGTTTAACTACAGTCAATCATGGTCCGAATTACATCAACAAAAGTTTTTCATTATTCTTTTATTTCTAAATTCATACCACAGACAACGAAATTATCTTTTGAAGCATGCATATATATTTATTTTCAGTGCGTTTAGGGGGGTTTCGCAGCTTTCCACAGAAACGTCCTTAAGTGATGGACTTTGCTCGGATGTAGGCTTGAATCCGTCTTGCCATTCCATCAATGAGACAAAGCCAGCACTGGTCCAAATCGTCCCACTCTTCGATGGTGATTCTGCGTAAGTCACGCAGAGTATGTGGTCGCTGGCGACCCCCTAAAACAGCTCCTTTCAATAGATGCCATACATGCTCGATAGGGATCATGTCCGGAGTATTGGCACGTCACTCCATTCTGGTGATACCAGCATGTTAGGCGAACGTGTTCGTGAGAATAGCACGATGAGCATCCGAGTTATCATCCATCGAGATGAAATTGTCGCCAGTACCTTGGCTACGCGGTACCCACCATTGAATGCAGAATCTCGCACCTGTACCGTCGGGCAAAGAGTGTGTGCTCAACAACCAGAAGAAGTATACGGTGGTCTCATGAAACGCCACCCTAGGATATCACTCCAACGCCACTTTGTTGCACATGTGGGACAACAGTGTCGCAGGCTTAGGATATTACCGAGTTGTTTCCCAACACGTGTGCGATTATCTGTATGCAAACTGACCCAAATTTCGTCCAAACCCCCAACGTTAATCTTGGAGAGTCTATTCTGTGTGATTTCTAGCCCTCCTGTGACTTAGTCCGTGGATTTCTGATGTACTATGGCGTGCTCGCCGCACTCGTCGGGATTGGAGAGTCACATCATGAAATAGTCTTCTAAGAGTTTCATGCAAGACGTACCGCCTTTAGAAACGCCAGATTCAGTTCTGGAGAGACCAGCCCACTGTCCTTTGAGTCAAAGTCGTGTATACCGATAATCATGTTTACGTGTCGAACGTGGACAGCGTGTGCGGTGTAAGTCCTCAACAGTAAACTGGAGCCGACTCCACGACCGCACCAAATCACTTTGACTGCGGAGCACAGGTGGAGCAACTTCCATGGCTGACAAGCTTTCTTCTCATAACGTGGTGATGCAGATCCGATGACTGGTCACGACTGTCTTTCGTGTAATGATGAGTGTTCATTCTGATGATGATGATGATGTTTGGTTTGTGGGCGCTCAACTGCGTGGTTATCAGCGCCTGTACAAATTCCCAAACTTTGCTCAGCTCCATCTCGCCACTTTCTTGAATGATGATGAAATGATGAGGACAACACCCAGTCATCTCGAGGCAGATGAAAATCCCTGACCCCGCGGGGAATCGAACCCGGGACCCCGCACTCGGGAAGCGAGAACGAGACCGCGAGACCAGGAGCTGCGGACGGGCGGTCGTTCTACTGTGCCACAGACGTCTCTGGTGTTTTGCTTTCAACTGAAATGCTGCAGTCCATTCGGGCACGGCGCCCTACGTATGTAGCGCTTAATTGGGAGTGTGTTGAGAAACAACATCAGGATCAACATACATATCGGTATAGGAACAGACACACGACATACCTGTATAGGGATGACACAAAAATTTTGTTGGTGTGTGTGTGTGTAGATAAAATGAAATAAAGTATATTCCTACTGCTGACAAAACTGTTGACAGATAATGGTCTTTATCGACAGGAATGTAATTAATTTTTCAGACTGAACAATGTAATAAAGTGTCAACTTCGTAAATAGCTTTCCAGACTGAGCTTATCAAAAATACTACACTACGGGCCATTAAGATTGCTACACCAAGAAGAAATGCAGATGATAAACGGGTATTCATTGGACAAATATATTATACTAGAACTCACATGTGATTACATTTTCATGCAAATTTGGGTGCATAGATCCTGAGAAATCAGTACCCAGAACAACCACCTCTCGCCGTAATAACGACCTTGATGCGCCTGGGCATTGGGTCAAACAGAGATTGGATGGCGTGTACAGGTACAGCTGCCCATGCAGCTTCAATAGGATACCACAGTTCATCAAGAGTTGTGACTGGCATATTATGACGAGCCAGTTGCTCGGCCACCATTGACCAGACGTATTCAGTTGGTAAGAGATCTGGTGAATGTGCTGGCCGGGGTAGCAGTCGAACATTTTCTGTATCCAGAAAGGCCCGTACAGGACTTGCAACATGCGGTCGTGCATCATCCTGCTGAAATGTAGGGTTTCGCAGGGATCCAATGAAGGGTAGAACCACGGGTCGTAACACATCTGAAATGTAACGTCCACTGTTGAAAGTGCCGTAAATGCGAACAAGAGGTGACCGAGACGTGTAACCAATGGCATCCCATACCATCACGCCGGGTGATACGCCAGTATGGCGATGACGAATCCACGCTTCCAATGTGCGTTCACCGCGATGTCGCCAAACACGGACGCGACCATCATGATGGTGTAAACGGAACCTGGATTCATCCGAAAAAATGACGTTTTGCCATTCGTGCACCCAGATTCGTCGTTGAGTACACCATCGCAGGCGCTCCTGTCCTTGATGCAGCGTCAAGGGTAACCGCATCCACGGTCTCCGAGCTGATGCAAACGTCGTCGAACTGTTCGTGCAGATGGTTGTCGTCTTGCAAACGTCCTCATCTTTTGACTCAGGAACCGAGACGTGGATGCACGATCCGTTACAGCCATGCGGATATGATGCCTGTCACCTCGACTGCTAGTGGTACGAGGCCGGTGGGATCCAGCGCGGCGTACCGTATTACCCTACTGAACCCACCGATTCCATATTCTGCTAACAGTCATTGGATCTCGACCAACGCGAACAGCAGTGTCGCGATACGATGAACCGCAGTCGCGATAGGCTACAATCCGACCTTTATCAAAGTCGGAAACGTGATGGTACGCATTTCTCCTCCTTACACGAGGCATCACAACAACGTTTCACCACTCAACGCCGGTCAACTGCTGTTTGTGTATGAGAAATCGGTTGGAAACTTTCCTCATGTCAGCACGTTGTACGTGTCGCCACCGGCGCCAACCTTGTGTGAATGCTCTGGAAAGCTAATCATTTGCATATCACAGCATCTTCTTCCTGTCGGTTAAATTTCGCATCTGTAGCACGTCATCTTCGTGGTGTAGCAATTGTAATGGCCAGTAGTGTACATAACTAAGATTCCGATTCCAAGGTTAACTACAGATACTTTACTACAATATCTACAGGGCTATTACAAATGATTGAAGCGATTTCATAAATTCACCGTAGCTCCATTCATTGACATATGGTCACGACACACTACAGATACGTAGAAAAACTCATAAAGTTTTGTTCGGCTGAAACCGCACTTCAGGTTTCTGCCGTCAGAGCGCTCGAGAGCGCAGTGAGACAAAATAGCGACAGGCGCCGAGAAAGCGTATGTCGTGCTTGAAATGCACTCACATCAGTCAGTCATAACAGTGCAACGACACTTCAGAACGAAGGTCAACAAAGATCCACCAACTGATAACTCCATTCGGCGATGGTATGCGCAGTTTAAAGCTTCTGGATGCCTCTGTAAGGGGAAATCAACGGGTCGGCCTGCAGTGAGCGAAGAAACGGTTGAACGCGTGCGGGCAAGTTTCACGCATAGCCCGCGGAAAATTGGCTCATGCCACAAGTGGAGACCGACAGCGCCGACTTCATCTTTCAACAGGATGGTGCTCCACCGCACTTCCATCATGATGTTCGGCATTTCTTAAACAGGAGATTGGAAAACCGATGGATCGGTCGTGGTGGAGATCACGATCAGCAATTCATGTCATGGCCTCCACGCTCTCCCGACTTAACCCCATGCGATGTCTTTCTGTGGGGTTATGTGAAAGATTCAGTGTTTAAACCTCCTCTACCAAGAAACGCGCCAGAACTGCGAGCTCGCATCAACGATGCTTTCGAACTCATTGATGGGGACACGCTGCGCCGGGTGTGGGAGGAACTTGATTATCGGCTTGATGTCTGCCGAATCACTAAAGGGGCACATATCGAACATTTGTGAATGCCTAAAAAAACTTTTTGAGTTTTTGTATGTGTGTGCAAAGCATTGTGAAAATATCTCAAATAATAATGTTATTGTAGAGCTGTGAAATCGCTTCAATCATTTGTAATAACCCTGTATTCTCTTGGCATTTCTCAGGCAGCAGCGCTGGGCATCAACACGGAGGAGAACCAGGCGCTGGCCAAGGAGCAGATCGGCTACATCCTGGGGGACACGGGCCGCAGCTACGTCGTCGGCTTCGGCGAGAACCCTCCAGTCAGGCCGCACCACCGCTCCGCGTGAGTAGCCAGCCGGCCGTCTTCAGCCCATACCTTGTCCGTTGATGAAGCCAACATTATTAACCACGGCTCAGTAGCAGCGTTTCGCCTGCGTTAGCACATTGGCGTACGAGTACACAGCCTCTCCTTCTGCGAATGGGTGAAATTTATCTTACTGATTCCGGCTACATCCTGGGGGACACGGGTCGCAGCTACGTCGTCGGCTTCGGCGAGAACCCTCCCGTCAGGCCAAACCACCGCTCCGCGTGAGTAGCCAGCCGGCCGTCTTCAGCCCATACCTTGTCCGTTGATGAAGCCAACATTATTAACCACGGCTCAGTAGCAGCGTTTCGCCTGCGTTAGCACATTAGCGTACGAGTACACAGCCTCTCCTTCTGCGAATGGGTGAAATTTATCTTACTGATTCCGGCTACATCCTGGGGGACACGGGTCGCAGCTACGTCGTCGGCTTCGGCGAGAACCCTCCCGTCAGGCCACACCACCGCTCCGCGTGAGTAGCCAGCCGGCCGTCTTCAGCCCATACCTTGTCCGTTGATGAAGCCAACATTATTAACCACGGCTCAGTAGCAGCGTTTCGCCTGCGTTAGCACATTGGCGTACGAGTACACAGCCTCTCCTTCTGCGAATGGGTGAAATTTATCTTACTGATTCCGGCTACATCCTGGGGGACACGGGTCGCAGCTACGTCGTCGGCTTCAGCGAGAACCCTCCCGTCAGGCCACACCACCGCTCCACGTGAGTAGCCAGCCGGCCGTCTTCAGCCCATACCTTGTCCGTTGATGAAGCCAACATTATTAACCACGGCTCAGTAGCAGCGTTTCGCCTGCGTTAGCACATTAGCATACGAGTACACAGCCTCTCCTTCTGCGAATGGGTGAAATTTATCTTACTGATGCCTCTTTGAGTTTTCGGCAGCGACAGAAGGGTAGCAGTAAAAGTTAATAATTTTTTGTGTTGAGAGCAATTCTTCTTCGGCTACATAGCTTTTTAGATAAGTGCAAACTGTCCAAAACTATTTTTCTTAGAATTTTTGTGAATTCAAAAAGTGATTTATTCACTATTACTAGACAGGCATCCATGCTAATATTATAATTTCGAAAGTAGCTCTGCTTGTTACGCTTTCTCAACTTAACCGCTGAACCGATTTTGATAAAATTTGGTCTGGAAATAGCTTGCACGCTGAGTAGGTACATAGAGTACTTTATTTACGTTCGTAGTACAACATATTCATTGATTTGAAGAATATAACGCAATCTGTATATTGAGCAAGCAGTAAAGGAAACAAAAGAAAAATTCGGGGTAGGTATTAAAATCCATGGAGAAGAAATAAAAACTTTGAGGTTCGCCGATGACATTGTAATTCTGTCAGAGACAGCAAAGGACTTGGAAGAGCAGTTGAACGGAATGGATGGTGTCTTGAAGGGAGGATATAAGATGAACATCAACAAAAACAAAAAGAGAATAATGGAATGCAGTCGAATTAAGTCTGGTGATGTTGAGGGTATTAGATTAGGAAATGAGACACTTAAAGTAGTAAAGGAGTTTTGCTATTTGGGGAGCAAAATAACTGATGATGGTCGAAGTAGAGAGGATATAAAATATAGACTGGGGATGGCAAGGAAAGCGTTTCTGAATAAGAGAAATTTGTTAACATCGAATATAGATTTAAGTGTCAGGAAGTCATTTCTGAAAGTATTTGTATGGAGTGTAGCCATGTATGGAAGTGAAACATGGACGCTAAATAGTTTGGACAAGAAGAGAATAGAAGCTTTCGAAATGTGGTGCTACAGAAGAATGCTGAAGATTAGATGGGTAGATCACGTAACTAATGAGGAAGTATTGAATAGGATTGTGGAGAAGAGAAGTTTGTGGCACAACTTGACCAGAAGAAGGGATCGGTTGGTAGGACATGTTCTGAGGCATCAAGGGATCACCAATTTAGTATTGGAGGGCAGCGTGGAGGGTAAAAATCATAGGGGGAGACCAAGAGATGAATACACTAAGCAGATTCAGAAGGATGTAGGTTGCAGTAGGTACTGGGAGATGAAGAAGCTTGCACAGGATAGAGTAGCATGGAGAGCTGCATAAAACCAGTCTCAGGACTGAAGACCACAACAACAACAACAACGCAAAATATGGAACAATAATTACTCTTTGAAAAAGCTATTTATTCTAAAACTTTTCAACTTCATCCTAGTGCGAAAATGCTTTTATTGTTTAACATGTTCTACATAGTACGATTCAATGTAATGAATACAATGTTTAGAGAATCCTCTAGATGTTTAATTCACACTTCCACACTAATATCAGTCACAAAAGGGTCATACTTCGGCTGGTGAGCGTCATGCTTCCGTTATAGTTCCTTTGTTGCATTAGAGTTTCCGTCAACAGCTTGTTGTCATCCAGTCAGTGTTACTGTTTCACGATCGTGGTTTTCCGGGATCAATTCCCGCCAGGTCTTTTCTTCTTCTCCTCGCGTTTGGACGTTTGCGTTGCCTTACTATCACAATCAGTCCCGACGTGTAAGTAAGCGACGTGGAGTCAAACAGAAAGACTTGCACGAAGCTCCCCAACATCACAATTTTGGTCTTCTGGCCAATAAAGCTATACACAAATTTTATTTCGTTTTATTCATAGGCGAGCGGAGCCGTGAGTAACAGGTAGAACACAATGCTTATACAATCGTCAATATATTGAAGTGATACCAGTTCCTACTTCCACACTAATATTATAAATGCGAAAGTAGCTCTGTCTGTTACGTTCTCACGATTAAACCACTGCACCGATACCCATGACATTTGGCACGAGACACCTTGAACCCTGATGAAAAAGATAGGCTGCTTTCCAAAGCGCGTAGTGCGAGGTATTTACTGCTTTGAAGAATATTACGCAATATAAGGAAAAATATTTTTGCTCTGAAATAGTTATTTACTCTTTCAGTTTTCAATTTGAACACATTTGTGGAAATGCTTTTGTTGATTGATGCCTTCCACATAATATTATACAACGTAATCAATACAATGTTTATTCAGTTCTCAACATGTTTAATTCGCACTTCCTCACTAACACCAGTGTTAATTGTGAAAATAGCTCACTCTGTTTCGTTATCACGACAGAAGAGGTTCCTATGGTATTTAGTATGGAGATCGCTTGAACCCTGGGGAAGACTACTGGATTTCTTGTTAAGTTGTATCATTTTGAGTATTACTAACATTTTTAAATATGGTATACCTCAGTGGCATGCAGATGACAATGGCGCAACGTTCGGTGACTCTTAGTGTCTAGATTATTCTGTGACAGTGCAGATCCAATGGTACTGAGCGCGTGGTTTGTAATATTGAATTGCTGCTTCATCTGGCGTATCTGGGGAGATTTGGTGGAGATGCGACAGTAACAATCACAGTTTAGTCCCTGAGCGTCATGCGTCGCTTAACAGTTCCTTTGTTGAGCTAGAATTTCCGTGAACACCTTGTGGTCATCCGGTCAACGTTACTGTTTCACGATCGTGGTTTTCCAGGTTCCGTTCCCGCCAGGTCTTTCCCTCTTCCGCTCGCGTTTGGATGTATGCGTTGCGTTAGCATCATCATCATCACCCTCGTAGGACGGGAACCTTGAGAGCCATACTTAACACTATTACTACAAGCCTCGCAAACGTAACTTTCATGTAGCGTATGTCTCTAAGAAAGCTCGAGCTGTGAAAATGACTCAAATCTAACAAACTTTAGATCAATCTCGTATCCGTCGGAACTCGGATGCAGCACGTCAGGCGGCCTGAAGAGCTACAGAGACATTAGAACATTCATAAGCCCGTCGCAGTTTAGACGCTGAGTGTCACGCATCCCTTGTAGCTTCTAAGACACTTGAAGGCACAACGACGGCTTCATTTAATGACTGAACGACAAATGTAGAGTCGTAGCTTTAAATGTGGAACGCAGGAGGCTTCTGATGAAGCTCCATTTGATTATATATTAACTGACTACGTTAATCATGAATTACTCATCGTAGGGGGATGGATCAAAAATGTAGGTAGCATGAAACATTAAAATGCAAGTTGATATGTGTTGCTTTGGTGGCAAAATCTCCATACAGTGTTAGATGCGCCAGAGAAACCCCTAAATACTCGACTTGTGCGCGAATGTAATGAATCGAACCATTTTTAAAATATAGCTGAAAAATGTAATTCGTACTTTCAGATTCTACACTCCTGGAAATTGAAATAAGAACACCGTGAATTCATTGTCCCAGGAAGGGGAAACTTTATTGACACATTCCTGGGGTCAGATACATCACATGATCACACTGACAGAACCACAGGCACATAGACACAGGCAACAGAGCATGCACAATGTCGGCACTAGTACAGTGTATATCCACCTTTCGCAGCAATGCAGGCTGCTATTCTCCCATGGAGACGATCGTAAAGATGCTGGATGTAGTCCTGTGGAACGGCTTGCCATGCCATTTCCACCTGGCGCCTCAGTTGGACCAGCGTTCGTGCTGGACGTGCAGACCGCGTGAGACGACGCTTCATCCAGTCCCAAACATGATCAATGGGGGACAGATCCGGAGATCTTGCTGGCCATGGTAGTTGACTTACACCTTCTAGAGCACGTTGGGTGTCACGGGATACATGCGGACGTGCATTGTCCTGTTGGAACAGCAAGTTCCCTTGCCGGTCTAGGAATAGTAGAACGATGGGTTCGATGACGGTTTGGATGTACCGTGCACTATTCAGTGTCCCCTCGACTATCACCAGTGGTGTACGGCCAGTGTAGGAGATCGCTCCCCACACCATGATGCCGGGTGTTGGCCCTGTGTGCCTCGGTCGTATGCAGTCCTGATTGTGGCGCTCACCTGCACGGCGCCAAACACGCATACGACCATCATTGGCACCAAGGCAGAAGCGACTCTCATCGCTGAAGACGACACGTCTCCATTCGTCCCTCCATTCACGCCTGTCGCGACACCACTGGAGGCGGGCTGCACGATGTTGGGGCGTGAGCGGAAGACGGCCTAACGGTGTGCGGGACCGTAGCCCAGCTTCATGGAGACGGTTGCGAATGGTCCTCGCCGATACACCAGGAGCAACAGTGTCCCTAATTTGCTGGGAAGTGGCGGTGCGGTCCCCTACGGCACTGCGTAGGATCCTACGGTCTTGGCGTGCATCCGTGCGTCGCTGCGGTCCGGTCCCAGGTCTACGGGCACGTGCACCTTCCGCCGACCACTGGCGGCAACATCGATGTACTGTGGAAACCTCACGCCCCACGTGTTGAGCAATTCGGCGGTACGTCCACCCGGCCTCCCGCATGCCCAATATACGCCCTCGCTCAAAGTCCGTCAACTGCACATACGGTTCACGTCCACGCTGTCGCGGCATGCTACCAGTGTTAAAGACTGCGATGGAGCTCCGTATGCCACGGCAAACTGGCTGACACTGACGGCGGCGGTGCACAAATGCTGCGCAGCTAGCGCCATTCGACGGCCAACACCGCGGTTCCTGGTGTGTCCGCTGTGCCGTGTGTGTGATCATTGCTTGTACAGCCCTCTCGCAGTGTCCGGAGCAAGTATGGTGGGTCTGACACACCGTTGTCAATGTGTTCTTTTTTTCATTTCCAGGAGTGTATATGCAGAGAAACAATAGAAACATATCCTTTATGTAACTACATAGTGGCACTGCATACATTTTTATACGCCACTGTAACACAGACATCTCGTAAAATTACTAGCTAACTTGCCGCACGGGATTAGCCGTTCGATCTAGGGCGCTGCAGTCATGGACTGTGAGGCGGGGTTCGAGTTCTCCCTCGGGCATGGGTGTGTGTGTTTGTCCTTAGGATAATTTAAGTTAAGTAGTGTGTAAGCTTAGGGACTGATGACCTTAGCAGTTAAGTCCCATAAGATTTCACACAGATTTGAACATTTGAACTAGCTAACTTACTGAGTATCACTCATCTTAACAAAACTACTGATACGCGAGCGAAACAGAGGGTAACAGGTAGTCTAATTATATATCCGTTCTAAATAGGTTCTACGGTTGTTGCTGTGAAACTCCCTAACTACTTGAAAGTGAATCTGTCTACAGCCAAAGGTAAAACACATCTGATTTTCTTCCTTCTGACCCGGTCTTCCGTCTTTTCTTCACTTACACGTAATCATGTATCCTCAGCGTAATAGTTATACTTGATTCTAACCAGTACTGTTTGAAACTACTTAATATTGGTACATGATCTGCACACGAAAGTCTAGTAATTTTCACCTCCTGCAATTGTATGCATTGTGAGTTAGTTTTAGCAAATTCTGTATCGATCTCCTCTAACATGCTTTTAAATGAAATAGGTGAAGTGGCGTGCCCTTGTCTCAGCTCAGAGTAGTCTCCAGTCAGTTCTCCAGTTAGGGGTATCAGCCTCTTTAATAGACAGATCGACAGGGTTTTGTAAGTGACATCGAGTAAAACAATTCCTCCGTAGATATCGCACAGAAGGGAATCGTTATTCATTCCAGTCCGCAGGTATGGTTTCTGCCTCCAGAGCGTTTATATTAAATTCTATAGTTCTAATTCGAGTTGTGGTCCTCCATTCTTTAAAAATTCAGCGTATAGCAGGTCTTCACCACAAGCTTTGTTATTCTTCAATTTCTTTATTGTTCGCTGTATTTTGTTCCCTGATAAGGTGGTGAATTGTACATCAGCTGTATCAGGTTCTTCAGCTGTAAAGCAGGACTGTGGATCACTGCAATTAAGTATTTGCGAAAAGTACGTCTTTCATCTTTTTCTGTGTCACTCTTGTGCAGTAGTATTTTCCCATGCTGATACTTTATAAACTGATCCCTTTTAGTTTATTTACGAATATACTAAAGATAATTTTTGGACTTGTATATGAAGAAGATGACATGGAATGGAGGATAAGAAAAAAATTAAGAATTAAAACAATTGTACAAACACCAAAACGTCGTCGAAGTGCTAAAGAAGAGAAGCCTGAACTTGGCAAGCGAATATCGAGAACGATGGAGGAAAAACTACCTAGAATAGACTTCTGCAGAACAAGAGATGGAACGAGAGGAATATCCCCGGAAAGTCAAACATATCTTCTATTTCCTTCTCCAGTTTCTCCTACGTTGCTGATATTGTTATATGGGTTGAGGCCATGTCAGCGGTAGTTGGTCGTATGGCATTCCTGACGCCAACACTTCTGTTGGGACGGAGTCCACCTATCCTGCCTTTCTGCTTCTGAGTAAATCTACGTTGAAGTATGAGAAACTTCTCTGAATGTTTGTGCAGTGCATATCTGAGGCGGGACGGTGCCTACCAACCTGATATGTACCTAGCTGGATAAGGAAAACCCCCTAAAAGCCACATCCAGGCAAGCCAACTCAGCGGCCTTCGTCGTTAATATGCGAAGGGGATTCTGGCCGGGATAGTCTCACCTCCCCGTATCCCTGAAGCAATGCTTTCACGCATTCGGTTACCTGGCACATCGGAAGGCCAAAAATATGGATAAAAGAAAAGTAACCAACTGGAAAAAAAACGTTGTCTCTGAGGACGTAAAGTCACAAGAAACTTGGCCGTTCAACCACAGGGAGGAGGCGAATGTTCTAGACAAAAACTTGTTTCGACAATGAAATTTAAGTACATGGTGTTGTAACCTATAAGGGAAGATTTATCAGTAAGCAAATTTCAACTTTCCAGTGAAATGCACAATTCAAAGAATGGATTGCAGGGAGTCATTACCGTCCTGTCACAAATGATGTGTGCAGCTAACGAGGCCAAACGATTCTGAATCCAGAGTTACGGGATTTTGTAGTAATGTATGCATTGAAACTGGATGCTGTTGGTTAGAGAAAGTTTTTATGAGCAGGGGTCTCTCGACTACTTAAAGTACGGGAAATTGTAATCAAACGTCTTCGAGAAATAACAGGAATGATTACTGCAAAGAAAAAGAACCTATCATGGTCATTCGAAAGTAATTTTGAACTCCAATATAGCAGTCTGCAACTAACAACTGTCAGTTGGCCGCTGAAATAATACTTGAGAAATCCGTGTTTTCAAATAATCTATTTGATTAAAAATACAAGATACACTCATAATGCATTTGTACATTCATAATAATACTTTTCGAATGTTTTATGTTTAAGTTCGTTACTTACTAGTTTTGAGGCGATTTTCATAGGAAAACAAATGTTTTGAACAACAAATGTGTTTTGATGCTTCTGTCTTGACGAAAGCAAAATTTCTTCTTTTCCTCTTACGGGGATGGCTCTCCACGTTTTACAAATGCTTGAAAAATGAAGACAGGATCACGAAGAGATTGGAATGCGACGTTATTTATTCACAACCAGTATGAGGAGCACTGTAATCTTTTGTTGGAAATGTTGTCACAACATATTGATTCAATTGTATGGAAATACTAAAAGTGCGTAATGATGTACATCCTCATTATAAAATTCACTGGTTTCTTAGTTTCAGTTACACGAGTAAATGTGACACAGTATATACATATTTTCAATTTAATTTGAGTGGCTGTATTTTTTATTTGAGAAACTATTAGACTTGATTATTGTTGTACGTATCTACCTTTACAAAACCGTTGTACAGCGCTTGATGCTTCACAGAAGATGATGTCAATTACTTGTCGTAGCAGCCATGCACGACTTGATGACTGACGTTTTAACACCATACTTTTACATATTTATTTGGATACTCACATTTGTGAAGCATTTCTACACTTTCTAATCAATATGTTAGTTAACAGGTTGACCAGAACGTGATAGGCGTCATTACATGAACTTGTTGTAGAGCTCTTTTCCTCAAGTTCTTGTTCCCTGTTGACCCACACGTGAAGCTTGCACTCTACAGTGTAGTGTATTGTGCTTTGAAACTTTGTTGTTGTTTTTTAGGTACGTAACGGCATTTTGGTGCCCTGTACCGCGTTCGTCTTGAGCAGTACAGAAAGTATCATCATACTTTTTGTCATCTGAAACTGTGTTGTTCTTGTTAATATTGTTATTTTTCACGGTAAAGTTACGCATTATGGTTCTGTAATCTGTTGGAAAACAAGGTGGTGGAACAGACCCATCTATAGCAAACATAGAAAAGGTGCTGTTTTGAATATAATTTATAGAGCTGCTATAACGTGAAACCATACAACAGTGTGTATTGTAAAAGACAAAAACGGCTAGCCAAATGTGTTTACACGGGGTAAGTTCGTCGTTGTTATGAATTTACTCGTTGTTAACGGCTACCTTGTTGCAGAGGAGAAATGACACTATGAAAAACTACTGGGCATTGAAGCGTCATGTCGACGCGGGGCTACTTTCAGAATGCAAATGAGTGAAAGTTGTATAACATTCGATTTAAGGCATTAGTATAACATGACAGCTTTCCAGTATGAGACATCGCTGGATTACCGCACTAATATAAAAATATTCCCAAAATCATGTGTAACTTCTTTTTCCTCGTCGGTAATTCGGTTTTAAACGACCAATCTGCCGTGACTTCCTCTCCTGTGAGAAGTTCTATGTCTTCATCTCAGAGTAGTATTTACAGTAAATGTCCTTAATTATTTGCTGGATGTACTTCAATCCCCTACAGTTTTTACCCTCTACAGCTCGTTACAGCTCCTCTGCAGTTAGTATGTCTTATTATCCTGTCTGTTCATCTCGTTAAATTTTCCCATATACCGGGTGACCAAAAAGTCAGTATAAATTTTTAAACTGAATAAATCACGGAATAATGTAGATAGAGAGGTACAAATTGACACACATGCTTGGAATGATATGGAGTTTTATTAGAACCACAAAAATACAAAAGTTCAAAAAATGTCCGACGGATGGCGCTTCATCTGATCAGAATAGCAATAATTAGCATAACAAAGTAAGACAAAGCAAAGATGATGTTCTTTACAGGAAATTCTCAATATGTCCACCATCATTCCACAACAATAGCTGTAGTCGAGGAATAATGTTGTGAACAGCACTGTAAAGCATGTCCGGAGTTATGGTGAGGCATTGACGTCGGATGTTGTCTTTCAGCATCCCTAGAGATGTCGGTCGATCACGATACACTTGCGACTTCAGGTAACCCCAAAGCCAATAATTGCACGGACTGAGGTCTGGGGACCTGGGAGGCCAAGCATGACGAAAGTGGCGGCTGAGCACACGATCATCACCAAACGACGCGCGCAAGAGGTCTTTCACGCGTCGAGCAATATGGGGTGGAGCGCCAACCTGCATAAACATCGTACGTTCCAGCAGGCGTTTATCAGCCAGGCTGGGGATGATGCGATTCTGTAACATATCTCTCACCCGTCACGGTAGCAGTCACTGAGGTTTTGCTGTCCAGCGCCATCTGTCGGACATTTTGTGAACTTCTTTTTTGTTCTAATAAAATCCCTTGTCATTCCAAACATGTGTGTCCATTTTTACCTCTCTATCTACATTATTCCATGGTTTATTAAGTTTTCAAATTTATACTGACTTTTTGATCACCCGGTATTTATACACTCGCCATTTCTGCGCGGAAACTCGTTTCATATCTTATGATTCCACATAACTTTCATCATCCTTCTGTGGGGCCACATCTAAAACGCTTCGGTTATCGTCTTGTCAACTTCCCTCGTAGTCCACACAGAGCTGTGCTTCACACGTTAGTTTCTGCAGCAAAAGATATTTGTACCAACCATAGCCGAAACATCTGTAGATAAATAGTGAAGAAACGAAAATGGTTTTTGGACAAGAAGGAATCATCCAGATATATTTAATTATTAATTAATTCCGTTGTTCCGACTGCTCATATTTCTTGACTCTCATGCTGAAGCTGAACTGGAAGTGTTGACCTCTTGCTTGCTGCTCTGTGTTGGCAGGTCTTGCCCCGACGCGCCCGCCACTTGCGACTGGACGCAGTACAGCACGACGGACCCCAACCCGCACGTGCTGTACGGCGCCCTGGTGGGGGGGCCGGACGCCAACGACGCCTACTACGACGACCGCACCGACTACCAGCACAACGAGGTCGCGCTCGACTTCAATGCCGGCTTCCAGGGGGTCGTGGCCGCTCTCGTACAACTCGGACTCTGATCCATTCCCTCTCAGGGGCGCCGCACAATAAACTAAACGCATAGCACAACTTAGGTGTTGCTTCTCTTTGTGTTAACCTATTCAACATACCTCCCATTCATTCCCATTCCAGCAGCTAGAGAGCACACACGGCTTAAATGACATCCATAGCACATGATCTACTTTGCTAGCCATTAGAATAGCAGCGGGAAGAAGGAAAGGTGCAACACAAACAAAATCAACGCCAATTGTACTATATGCTAGGATATGCACATTATTAAAACGGCGCAAAGGAGATAGCAATAATGTCATCTACATTCTGCACATGGCTAAGTATCACACCGTGTGTTTTCACTAAGAAATTGTATTTCAATGTTGTCTGTTTGTGAGAGGATCATGACATCAGGGGAGATGTCTAACACTGTTTGTCGAATTTTGACAACGGCAAAAACGTTCAGTTTTTAGTTTACCTTCACACTGCGGCTGGGATCCGACGACCGTCATACCAGTATGGAATCGTTGGAGTAGGAAGAGCCATACAGAAGTGACGGCCCCACGCGACTAGCGCCTGAGAGTATAGTTGAAACATCCCCGTAGAAAAATTTATAAATGGCTGTGCTGATAAACCTCTTACATTATTTGCTTTTCGAACAGCTGAGCAGAACTGAACGTACTCAGACATTTCGCTCTTTACCTATTCAGATCAACACTAAACTGACACACAATATTTTTTCTAGTACCTTCCGCCGCGGAAGTCGAGCACGCGGCAGAACAAATGGACGTGGTCAGCCCATAGAGGGCTCCGCCTCCGCGGCGGCAATCCCTCGCAGCGGCTGTAGCGCAGCGAGGGCGCCACCGCTAAGCCACGTGCAGACAGCGGCCAATAGCCGCTCTCTCCGGTTTCGTATATAGGGACCCGCTCTGCCGTAGTCCCGCCTTCTCTTCCGACGATCTTCTCCTTCACCTCACTCATCTCCTTTCCGAACAGCTCAATTCCCGTCGCTCCGCAATCTTCCTCTCTCTTGACCTCGAACGCGCATATGACCGCGTATGGCATTCCGGTCTCCTCTTCAAGCTCCAAACCTTCGCCCTTCCCATTAACTACGTTCGTCTGATCGGTTCCTTTCTCTCCCGCCGTCCTTCCCATGTCACCATCCATAACACCGATTCCTACACCTTTTTCCCCTCCGCCGGTGTGCCCCAAGGCTCCGTCCTCTCCCCCCTTCTGTACTTGTTGTACACGGCGGACATGCCGCCGCCGTCACCCCCCGTCCACCTTCTCCAGTTTGCCGATGATACCGCCTTCCTTGCCCTTGCCCCCACCCTGCGACGCTCCCAACACCTTCTCCAATCCCATCTTGACCGGTTCACCGCTTGGTGCAACCAGTGGTTGCTCAAGGTCAATCCTTCCAAAACCCAGGCGATCATTGTAGGCAAAACCACTCCCTCCTTCCGCCTCCTTGATTTCTATCTCACCGTTTATGGCCGTCCCATCGCTCTCACCCCCACCCTTAAGTACCTTGGCGTCACCCTCGACCGTCGCCTCTCCTGGACTCCCCATCTCCAGACAATCCAAGCCAAGGCACGTTCCCGACTCCGTCTCCTCAAGCTCCTTTCCGGCCGAACGTGGGGTCTGGACCCCTCCACCATCCTCCACACCTATAAGTCCCTCATCCGCCCTATCCTCTGTTACGCCCATCCAGCCTGGATCTCCGCCCCCCCCCTTCCTTTTATAAATCCCTCCAAATCCTTGAACGCCATGCTCTCCGCCTTGCCTATCGCATCCGTCTCCCTTCCCCCACGCGGATCCTGTATGACCTTATCCCCTTCCCCCACCTCCTCCTCTTCCTCGAAAGGATACGAATCCTATACACCTCCCGTAAACTCGATCCTCCTCACCCGCTCGTCTCCCCGATCCTCTCCCACCCCCGCCCGCTGCCGCGCCTGTACTCCCATGTCCCACCCGGTCTCCATCTCTCCACCCTCCATACCCTCTCCCAAGGTGCCTTCCGCCAGCTCCCTCTCCCTGATGATGTCCTCGCCCCCTCCATCTACCCCTCCTATCAACTTTGACCCTGCCCCGCCCCCCCACTTCCCGTGTCCTTTCCTTTCGGCACCCTCCCTCCCTTCTCTTCTCTTCCCTTCTTTTTCCATCTCCCTGTCCCCTCCCTTCCCCCTCTTCCCCCGGGCTTCCTCTCCCCCTTCCTCCCTCCCCCCTATCTCCCCTGCCCGTGGCATCTCTGCTCTCCCCTCTCGCTCTCCCACTCCCCTTCCTCCTCCTCCTCTCTTGGCAGGTCCCCGGACTCGCACACGTCTAGTGAACTTTCGCGCGCCGGAGATCGTCGCCTTTTGTGTCTCGTGTGTGTGACGTCGTATAGTGTTTTTGGTGTCCGCCGTCCCACTCCTACGTTCACTTGTGTCGTCGGACTCATCAGTGTTTTGTGCGCCCTGCCAACGTGTTTTCAGTGTTGTTATCGTCACATGTGAACGACACCGTGTTTTTATGTCTCTGTGACCTCTCTCTTTTGCCCGTCACTTTGTTCATTGTCATTCACCGTGTTTTATACTCTTGTAAAACGCTATGGCTGAAGAGCGGCGTAGTGTGCCGCTGCCAGCCTACCTGAGTTGTACAGGTTTTAAAATAACAATAAAGTAAAAAAAAAAAAACCGTAGTCCCGCCAGTCTGGTACTCGCTCTGGATTTCGTTTCTATCTCGGCGGTACTGCGTTCTGGTCGTTGCTCGTTGCTGACATTTGCCTGGCTCTGGTTCCGAGTGGATTTACGTTTGGTGTTTGGTGTTGTGGTTTCTGCAAGCCTCTGTTGTTTATCTTTTCCTTGCTCATGGTCGGTTGTTGTCAGTTGTCGTTGGTCTGTCGTCCGACTCGTCCTGTGTTTACCCGGTGCTACGTGCTCCACCGCCGGCGGCTTCCCCGCCTGGCGGCTCCGATCCGCAGCCCATGGCGTTCCCGCTGTTGGTTGTGGTTACTACATTTTTAGCGCAACGCAATCTGACTTTCAACAATCCCTACAAAAGAATAGTCCTGACTAACAACCTTTCATGAATCACTTACCTCACAAAAATCTTCGTTACTCGAACTACTGCAATACAGCGAGCGCCAATACTGCCAACTAAATGAAAGGTTCTAACTACTGAAGGCACTAACTACTGATAGGCATAGTTAGCAAATGAAAGATTTTGGTAGAGAACAAACAATGCCGGCCGGAGTGGCCGTGCAATTCTAGGCGCTACAGTCTGGAACCGAGCGACCGCTACGGTCGCAGGTTCGAATCCTGCCTCGGGCATGGATGTGTGTGATGCCCTTCGGTTAGTTAGGTTTATTAGTTCTAAGTTCTAGGCGACTGATGACCTCAGAAGTTAAGTCGCATAGTGTTCAGAGCCATTTGAACCATTTTTTGAACAAACAATGTATTTACCTTAATAGCGTTCAAAAGTCATTATATATATATATATATATATATATATATATATATATATATCAGTTCATGACATCCAGTCTTACAAATTTTCTGTCTCTGATGGACACACGGCCAGATCATCCGCTCTCAAAACTCCGCCATCTCTCTCCCCACATCCACCACTACTGGCGGCTCACCTGCAACTGCGCACCGCTACGCGCTGTTAACAGCCAGCTGCCCAACACTATAATAGCGACTATTCCAACAATGCCAACCAGCCACAGACTGCACAGAGGACAGTCAGTGATTTTCATATAGAGCACTACGTGGCGTTACCAACATAAAAAACTAAACAGCCTACTTACATAGTCACTGTTGTTCGGTTACGTAGGATCGTACAGCACCGCTATGTAGCTTGAGTCAAGAAATGGGCTTGTTTTTAGCGAAGCATGTGCCCACACGGTCAGTCTGGAGAATCAGTTACTGTCAGCACGACAGCCATTGTTGAGGACATAGACACCCGTCAGCAGTGAGGCTGCGCCAACAGCAGAGCGCCCAAAGAGAACAATGGCGACAGGAATGGCTCTACGCCATCCTCTCGTATGAGTTCGAGTTATTCCTACACTATGGTAATGGATGTGTCCATGTGTGGCGTCTTTGAGTACAACGAATGTTGATAGACTGCGTTTGCCACCGTTCTATGGGCCCAACCTGCGATATCATGGTGTAGTGCGTCGTTGGATGAACTTCATAATCACCTGTGGTTCGCACAGCCAGAATATGTTACGTGTAAAGTCCGGTAATCATGCCTTATCTTCGAAGTCTGCAAAGTATTGTATTTGAACAAGGTAATGTCACATCGAATTTTGCTCTTGATGTCCTCACATACCTCGACACACGGGATTTTGGCGTGTTCTCTGACACTTTGAAAACATCTGATACGGATTGCGTAGACACTGACAAGCCACCTCTCACCAGCCATATAATCTATAAACTGTGACGTAACGTTTTTTGGGTGACGTATCCGTTTGACTCTATGTCCAGCATTATCAGAACTAATCTATATTCCGTCTAAGGCGTATACGCGAAGGAAGGTAAATACATTACTTGGTATCCTGGCATTTCAATTTTAACCTGCAGTCGAGTACCTAGTACTTTGTATTTACAAAGGCATGACATCTAAGAAATCATTTACAGAATTCTCTAAGAAAGAAATGGATCTATTTCCGTTGATCCCGTATAGAAAAAGAAAACGTGTGGCACAGTAAACTGTCAGCAACAATAATGGCGCGCAGAATGACAAAAAAATCTTCCTTTTTCAATCCCTTTAACAGCTAGGTGGCAATTCAGGAAAGCCATTACGGGCTCTGTGTGTGAGTTTACACTTATATAACGTGCACAAGACAACTAAGCCGCTAAATGCACCGTTGTACTAAAACTAACATTAACAAGTTGTTCAATAAACTGTTCGTAGAAGTTGGCCCGACCAGGAAAATCAACAGCTGATAACGTATCTCAGGCTATAAATTGTATGAATATAGACAGCAGGTTATCATGTAGCATTCACCATCGCGTCAACACAGAAGAAACTTCTTGCAACTATTATTTTGCTAACATCAGTGTCGTCGTGAACTACCTGAAGAATTGCCTCCTCCATTATCGCAAGTAGAAATATTTGACGGTTCACAACCCCTAAGACGACAATCAGTTGCTTCAAAGATAATCCTATCGAATCACTTTCATTCTGAAAATCTGTCATCATAGAAACGTCAGAGGCGCGACTTACACCGTATACCAAATAGCCATTTGCCAGAGCAGCTCTTTTTGTACACTTTCGTTCCTATGCACTTCATATGGGCACTCACGTTTCATTGTATCAGAAACGAAGACCGTAAAAAACTCTTGTAAATAATTTTGTACTCGTGAAGTGCGTTGTCATCCTCAAAAGGTGATGCGATATGCAAGTAGGGAAACGGGATTGTGTCACAATGACGTGAACCATTCATCAACATTACTTTCAGTGGAAAGCAACAAAAACAAGAATTAGAATGTCAGTAGGAGTATCCGAGAAGGCAGTTTGAATATTTCATGTGAAAAAATTTCATGTGTTATGCTGCATACCTTTTCTTCCGTTCATTTATGGATTACGGAGGATTCTAAAAAAGTTGTTCTAGAGTGGAAATAAATCGCCTGCAGAAGCATGTTCCTATGACAAATCCTCCTCTGAGTAAGGAATTGGTCCTGAGAGATTAGCTATACTACACTCCTGGAAATTGAAATAAGAACACCGTGAATTCATTGTCCCAGGAAGGGGAAACTTTATTGACACATTCCTGGGGTCAGATACATCACATGATCACACTGACAGAACCACAGGCACATAGACACAGGCATGCACAATGTCGCCACTAGTACAGTGTATATCCACCTTTCGCAGCAATGCAGGCTGCTATTCTCCCATGGAGACGATCGTAGAGATGCTGGATGTAGTCCTGTGGAACGGCTTGCCATGCCATTTCCACCTGGCGCCTTAGTTGGACCAGCGTTCGTGCTGGACGTGCAGACCGCGTGAGACGACGCTTCATCCAGTCCCAAACATGCTCAATGGGGGACAGATCCAGAGATCTTGCTGGCCAGGGTAGTTGACTTACACCTTCTAGAGCACGTTGGGTGGCACGGGATACATGGGGACGTGCATTGTCCTGTTGGAACAGCAAGTTCCCTTGCCGGTCTAGGAATGGTAGAACGATGGGTTCGATGACGGTTTGGATGTACCGTGCACTATTCAGTGTCCCCTCGACGATCACCAGTGGTGTACGGCCAGTGTAGGAGATCGCTCCCCACACCATGATGCCGGGTGTTGGCCCTGTGTGCCTCGGTCGTATGCAGTCCTGATTGTGGCGCTCACCTGCACGGCGCCAAACACGCATACGACCATCATTGGCACCAAGGCAGAAGCGACTTTCATCGCTGAAGACGACACGTCTCCATTCGACCCTCCATTCACGCCTGTCGCGACACCACTGGAGGCGGGCTGCACGATGTTGGGGCGTGAGCGGAAGACGGCCTATCGGTGTGCGGGACCGTAGCCCAGCTTCATGGAGACGGTTGCGAATGGTCCTCGCCGATACCCCAGGAGCAACAGTGTCCCTAATTTGCTGGGAAGTGGCGGTGCGGTCCCCTACGGCACTGCGTAGGATCCTACGGTCTTGGCGTGCATCCGTGCGTCGCTGCGGTCCGGTCCCAGGTCGACGGGCAAGTGCACCTTCCGCCGACCACTGGCGACAACATCGATGTACTGTGGAGACCTCACGCGCCACGTGTTGAGCAATTCGGCGGTACGTCCACCCGGCCTCCCGCATGCCCACTATACGCCCTCGCTCAAAGTCCGTCAACTGCACATACGGTTCACGTCCACGCTGTCGCGGCATGCTACCAGTGTTAAAGACTGCGATGGAGCTCCGTATGCCACGGCAAACTGGCTGACACTGACGGCGGCGGTGCACAAATGCTGCGCAGCTAGCGCCATTCGACGGCCAACACCGCGGTTCCTGGTGTGTCCGCTGTGCCGTGCGTGTGATCATTGCTTGTACAGCCCTCTCGCAGTGTCCGGAGCAAGTATGGTGGGTCTGACACACCGGTGTCAATGTGTTCTTTTTTCCATTTCCAGGAGTGTATTTTGTTACGCCTTGTCTACCACGAGCAAGAAATACCTAACTTGTATGACAACTGCCGATGCTCATCTGATGTACAGAGTAAAAATATTATAAATGTCACGTTGCTCCCAACCTCTTGCAAGCCTTAAGATTTTACTCTATTATTTTAGCAACTTTCATGAGAATTTCACAACCTTTTTTGTCATGCAGACCCCGTGAAGCTGAACGGAGCCCGTTCCAGATCTTTACACCTCACAGTTGAAATTGCCTCTCTTCTATTACAGAGAGACTTACCATAGTGATCTCGTAAATAGGTGAAACGATTGCGATAATACAAACAAAATCCACTACAGCTAAGTTGTATGACGTACCGAATGTCAATGAGATATTATGTACGTTTCGTGTGATAAGAATTTAGTACTTTATCTGTACTTAGGCGCATTATGTTTGGGAGTGCACAACTTTTTATAGGGGAGGTTGCCTACCGTAAGCAAGTAGCAGCTTGTGGTGATAATGACGAAACATAGACATGTTAGACCCATCACAAAACAGAGGAAGGTGGAGGGAGCGGGAATCATTCCCCAAGTGAAGGCAAGGTAGTTCGGCGAGCAAACTGTCTGACTTCAATAGCTGAGCATGGTATTTTCTCTGGCAAGAGACCACTAATGAATGGCTTAACAGATGAGGAGCCAAAAGAATACAGAAGACTCAACTTATTTCTGAGGAGAGCGCGCTACTGAACAAATGATTTGTGTCAGTACCATAAAAAGGCTATAGTTATCAATATATCACACCTCTTCTGGTAAAGTAGAGGCACTGGTTAGCTGTTGAATGGATATGTCATATCTTATATGAACTACAAAAATTAAACAGAGATTAAGAGCAAACATACAGGTATTCTCAACAGTATTCGCTTAGTGACTTCTTAGTGTATATTGCGAGTATTGGCCGAAAGAAATGAAAAATAAATACGTTCAGACATTGCAAATTGTACTTTTGTAATTGTTTTTCATGTGGGCGGAACGTGACCGCGTAGATCACGGGCGAACAGTAATTTACAAGTAGCTATTATGGGAAGGTGATGACCATCTGGAAGAGCGTGGAAGATTGTTGTTAGTAACAGATAGTATAACCAATGTAGGAAGAATATTTCGAGAGGAAGCTTTTTATTACATGATTTCGTACAGTATTAGGTAATCTGTAGCATTGAAAGAAGCATAGGTAGCAGTTATAAAAATGGACTCAGGGAACATATGTTGGAGTAACTGGGTAGATTTGGTATGTTACGCGGAAAAATCGTCATTGGAAGATATAAAGATAAGGATCAGAGGCTGTGAATGCTGTTAAGGATATAAAGTTGGATGTACGGGGTTTCATATAGGTATTGGAGAAATAAAGGGTAGGCACACCCTTGTAAGGGAGGGTCAACACCTAGATCAGGCGAATCTGGTTCAAATGGCTCTGAGCACTATGCGACTTAACTTCTGAGGTCATCAGTCGCCTAGAACTCATAACTAATTAAACATAACTAACCTAAGGACATCACACATATCCATGCCCGAGGCAGGATTCGAACCTGGGACCGTAGCGGTCGCTTCAGGCGAATTTACAGTCGGAGTGACGTGAACAGTCTTTCTATGTTGAGAGGTGAATAGAGAGACAGTCGTATCGAATGGATAAAAAGATATTTACAGAGTGTTTGCCCATACAAGAAGGTGTAAGTGCAACTCTAACAGAGGCAAGAAGCTGTATAGTGACTATTAGTCACACTGTTGGTGTGTTTTCTAGTTCTCTTCCACACATGTGTGTCTTATCACAAAAATGAAATTTGGAATTGCTGAGAATGTTGTAAATGAAAATGTCAGCTTGTAACTCCTTATGGTAAAGATAAACCTAATCATTTGCATGTTTCAAAAAGTTTAAGAAACTTATGCTCTTGTGATCAATAATTTGAAAGCAAAGAAAAGGCTGTTACATTTGAGTAACTGTGATATAGCTTGATCAATTATTTCTCATACTCTTCCTACGAAAAGGAAAAATGTATTTAGAAATGCCATACGAAGAGAGCTATAAAATGCAAAATGGAAAAATAATTTACTAGATTATGAGAGCTAGTTTCTCAGGATGGGGCAGGATAAGGTTACGATTGTGGATGGGGCCGTAGTCAGCTATTCTCGTTTGCACAACAAATACGTAAACTTTATTTAAAGAAACTAAAATTTTAAAACAATCTCTTAAAAAAAAACACAATTGACTGGATGATGGCTGAAGGCCTTAGCACAGAAAAAAAAATGCCACAATTTTAGGGCCGAAGGGAACCAACAATAACCTCAAACAACAAACGGCTGAAGGTCTGAATTAGAAGACAGAAGAACAATTCCAGATAGCACATATTAAGATAAATACTTCGTTTTAAAACAAACTGTAACACGGCTGAAGGCCTTATTATAAAACAAGTGAAATTATCACTCGGCTGAAGGCCACAAACAATTTCAAATAACAAACGGCTGAAGGCCTGAATTAGAAGTCAAGAAACAATTCCAAATAGCACCCATCTCAACAAATAACTTGCTTTTAAAACAAGTTTGCTTTAAAAAAGAAACTTATTGTAATACGGCTGAAGGCCTTATTATGAAAGAAGGGAAATTATTCTCGGCTGAAGGCCACATACAGCTTCAAATAAGAAACGGCTGAAGGCCTGAATTAGAAAACGGAAGAACATTTCCAAATAGCACACATTTCAATAAATACTTTGTTTTTAAAACAAGTTTGCTTTTTTTAAAAAAAAACTTATTGTAACACGGCTGAAGGCATAATTAGAAAATTACAGGTATCCTTAAAACAAACATCACAATCTAAATTCTGAGGAATCAGGACAAGTGGTTCTCAGCAAATGTTCCAAAGGTCAGCCTGGGAAAGTAACTCAGACATAAGCTAAGGTGAGACAGGAAGCCAAGAGTTATACTCACGTAACAGGATATGCAGCTCAAACTAGGGGGAACTTAAGCGCCGGCCGACCGACTAGCCAATCCGCCTAATGTCCGATCACCGGTACAACGATGGAATATTTTTAGGCAAGGGCGAAGAGACAGACAGCACTACGTCTTCAGAAAACACACAAGGCCGAAGGAAACACTAGAACCAAGGTAGACGTCTCAAAAAATATGCACAGTACAATACAAGAGGCTGTTGAACTACATGCTGTGTCAGGCAGCATCAACACGACGAGGAAAGGTACACTTCCGGAAAGTACGCTAACCTTCAGGGCAGGTAACTGGGGCGTTAGCGGCTACAGGGTAGAAAATACCGCTAGTCGCACTTCACTAATAAGAATAATACTAAATTCAATGATGAATAACAAATAGAGAAAGACGGATGCAATATTTCAGTGCCTCAAAACACTTCATTCGATGCCGCCAGGCTCAGCGGCCCTGGGAGCAACAACCTGTCGACCAAAGGCGGGATCTCCGAATAGTCGAGATTGCATTAGCAGTTAACTCTTCACTCAACTTAAACGTCGCGATCGTGACTTTTCAGTTATTTTAAAAACTGAGTGATCGCCCCATGACACACCATGTGTTCACTGTTAGACGTCCAGGGTACGGTGTGCAACGAAGTTGTCACTCTCACAGCTACCTCTTCTCGATCCGGCAGAGGCAGCACGCCACCAGTGGTCAAGGCTTGCCCTTGCGCTGCACGGACCTGCTCGCTGCTGCGCCCCCAATCGACGTGACGTCCGTTCGCAACTCCTCACCGAATCCAGTACGCAGACAGCATTAAAATAACTGCTCATACTCATACAAAACCAGATGGCAGTTATAAGAGTCGAGGGACATGAAAGGGAAGCAGTGGTTGGGAAGGGTGTAAGACAGGGTTGTAGCCTCTCCCCGATGCTATTCAATCTGTATATTGAGCAAGCAGTAAAGGAAACAAAAGAAAAATTCGGAGTAGGTATTAAAATCCATGGAGAAGAAATAAGAACCTTGAGGTTCGCCGATGACATTGTAATTCTGTCAGAGACAGCAAAGGACCTGGAAGAGCAGTTGAACGGAATGGACAGTGTCTTGAAAGGAGGATATAAGATGAACATCAACAAAAGTAAAACGAGGATAATGGAATGTAGTCGAATTAAGTCGGGTGATGCTGAGGGAATTAGATTAGGAAATGAGACACTTAAAGCCGTAAAGGAGTTTTGCTATTTGGGGAGCAAAATAACTGATGATGGTCGAAGTAGAGAGGATATAAAATGTAGACTGGCAATGGCAAGGAAAGCGTTTCTGAAGAAGAGAAATTTGTTAACATCGAGTATAGATTTAAGTGTCAGGAAGTCATTTCTGAAAGTATTTGTATGGAGTGTAGCCATGTATAAGTGAAACATGGACGGTAAATAGTTTGGACAAGAAGAGAATAGAAGCTTTCGAAATGTGGTGCTACAGAAGAATGCTGGAGATTAGATGGGTAGATCACATAACTAATGAGGATTTATTGAATAGGATTGGGGAGAAGAGAAGTTTGTGGCACAACTTGACCAGAAGAAGGGATCGGTTGGTAGGACATGTTCTGAGGCATCAAGGGATCACCAATTTAGTATTGGAGGGCAGCGTGGAGGGTAAAAATCGTAGGGGGAGACCAAGAGATGAATACACTAAGCAGATTCAGAAGGATGTAGGTTGCAGTAGGTACTGGGAGATGAAGAAGCTTGCACAGGATAGACAAGCATGGAGAGCTGCATCAAACCAGTCTCAGGACTGAAGACCACAACAACAACAACAACTCATACAAAACCACAAGATATACACCGATCTGGGAAAACAATTCCACGAACAACTCACAATACTAAAACCAGTCTCGGTGAAACAACAAGGACGAATTATAAGTCGGCACAAACACAGAGAAGCCAGAAGCGGTCGGAAGACCAAATGCATGTCGACCGCTGCCACAGCCGACGAATGACCAACCAACGGTCGTCCCCACTCAAGTCAGGCACGGAAAAGATCGCAGTATAAATCGTCGACTAACAACTTACTGCCATGAGGGCACTTCGATGGGCTTACACACACACACACACACAGAACCGAAAGTTGCACTACTCGAATATCATGATGCATTTAACTAAAACTCACTGAATCCGGTCCTTGACGTGGTCGTGCACTCTCGCGACCACATCCTTCCGTCGGACAGTGCATGTGTGTCGCCAGCGGTCGGGCGACTACTGGCTGTCCGCGCCTCACTGCTGATCCGTCCCAACTCAACTAGTTCGACACACGAGCACCCGGAAATACTAGAGGCCGCTCCAAAGCTGGTACCAGAGTATGCGCTATCCATAAGCGCTGCTTTTGTCACTCACGGACAGACAAGGCGAGCAAACGTAGTGGCAGCAGTGAACACACCAAGAAAACGAGACGCCACTATCGCTATTACAAGATGCCAAGCTATGAGCGGCATCAACGCGAGCCGAACATGGCTCAGACTATGAAATGTTAAGGACGACGGTATGATCAGTTGGACATACAACAGTATTTTGAACAAAGTATGTTAAATAGAATTCTGTCTTTTTCCTAAGCCAGCTCAATTACTTGTTGAAGATTTATTTTCAAAATAGAAATGGATTTTTTCTCAAGGTGCTATAAATACCACAAATAATGAAAACTGAATTAAAGGGGAAACCTACTGTTATTTAAAGAGTACTTTTTAACGTTAAGGGATGTGAATATGGGTAGGTGGTTGGTGTTTATGGGTGCCCAACGTCGAAGTCATACGCGAATACGGGTCGGTGAATACGATGCGGTTCAGTGGGCACTTCATCGCCGAGCCAACATATATAGATGTAAATCATTAATTAAAACTTCCGGGCTGAATTGCCGTGGTCCATATATAAAACTTCTTCTCCTTCCTGACGTTTCGTTGCCTACCGAGAGTTAACTGACTTCGACGGCGAGATGATAATCTGTCCAAGACTCTTGGGTCATTGCTCATATACGTCTATATTTCGCAAGTCATCTTATGGGAGATTACACAAGAGTTTCTGTTTCCGAGGTCAACAGTGTCTGCCTATGTCTTCAATATAGCACTCGTAAGCCACTGGACGGGACGATCCCAAGACCCGGACGCACGAACGTCACGTCGCCTCCACACATCCATATGCTGTGATCGACCGTCTGCTTGGTCAGAAACCAGTTCCAGCGGAAGCGCATCGAGGCAAGTATACCGCACTGCTTTGAACAGTCGATGACCGAGTCACGTCCCCTTCCTTGACGCCTGGAGTCCGAGCTCAACGACTGGCAAGAGTCCGTGAACATCGTCAGTGGTCAGTGGGCTATGAAACAGAGGAGGCGTGTAATATATCTGATGAATCTTGGTTTTGATGCAGTCGAGATGATGGGCACGTGAGAATGCAATGCATACCTCATGAAGCTACATACTCTGCCTGCCAACAAAGTCGTGTTCTGATTGAAGGTTAGAGCCCGGACTGTGTTCATACTGTCGCAGTTAGGTCCCAGTGTGTTCCTACGGCGACCACTGAACATGCACATCATCTGAACATTGTTGCAGGACATCTGCAGCCCCATGTGACATTAGGGTACCCTGATGGAGATACTATGTTTCAGTAGGCCAGTGTGACATACTGTCGGTATTTGGTAGCACACAAGTGACTTGATGAACATTCCACTGAAATCACGACCGTGACCACGCCCCCAAATCACCCGATTTTAACTCAGTCTAACATTTATGGGATACTGTGAGTATCTTTGAACATCCGATAAAACCTGTACAAGATCAAATGTGGGTAGTGCTGCAATATCTGTGGTCAATGTGTTTTTGGAACACTTTTTAGAATGCATACTTCGATATGTTACTGTACTTCTGAGGGCTCGTGGAGGATCATTGCTGTATTAACATCACACCCATAGACTTACCATGGCTACTGAGGGTAATATGCACTGACGTAAACAATCGCAGCACAAAAGAAAAGTTCTGCGACATAAACTGATGTTGGTTGGAGTGTTTCTACGTCAAAAAGATGATGTCTCTTCATATTTCACACGGGTGTAACCTCCCCACAAAAAAAATAAATAAATAAATAAATAAAATAAAATAAATATTATCGGTTAATGATTCTAATTTTTGTGTAACCTCAGAACAAAATTGGTTCCCATTTATAACCTCCCTACAGAAATCCATTCACATTTAACCTCCACACAAAATTTGTTTCCCATTTAATGTACGCACAAAATTGTTTTCTCATCTAATGTAAGCTCGAAACAGAAAAATTCCTAAACCTCGTAATAAAAAATAAATTGAGTAACCTGGTAAATTTTGGACGACAGCAGTGCTGCGTCATGGCCCTGTAAGATCATACTGAATACAAAAGGAAAAATTCTTACCTCAATAAATTCGCGCAATATATCTACTCTTACAATAAATTTTTCCGGCACAGCTCTGTGCAATGCTGGCCGATAGATTGGTCATTTATGAAAGGAAGCAACTGATTTTTCTTTTGCAACATTCGGAATGATCATGGATTGGAGAAATTAGTAAATTCTTTAAATTGAAATGAATGCTTGTTAGAAATTACTTTATATGACAAAGATTATTATTAGAACATTTTTAAAAGATTTACATGGGAGTTCAGATAACATTACTAGATATGCGCGAGGCTGCTTTTTACCTTATACAATAATACTCAGGCTCCGGCATCGCTGCACCGCGAGCGGCCAGCCAACACGATACAGCATACCAGACCAGAGAAGACTCCAGACACGCGCAGACTTACTGCTACAGCTACACATTTCCTACACAGTCAACACTGCTCTCTGGTCAGCGATTCTCTTATACCTTGCATTTAGCAGGCAGCGCATGAGCAATACATCGAAATTACATCTGCTCGGATCTCTTATACGGGTCGCGCTATCAGCGCCACTATGAGGATGCCTACCAGGTTTGCTTTAAATACACGCTGCAACGGTCTTGAGCTTCAGTTACTTTTGAGATTGGACGTAGTGAGTTGATGTTGGTCAAGAATGCATGTTAAGCCATAGAGACGCCATTAGCTCCTCCTCACCGAGTTTGAACGAGGTCGTGTAATAGGGCTACGAGAAGATAGATATTCCTTTTGAGATATTACAGAAACACTGGGCAAGATTGTAGACACTCTAAGTGTCTGCAGACAGCGGTGGTCACGAGAAAGTATAGTCGCAAGAAGACCAGGCCCCAGAGGAAGACTTGGCGCTACCAAGAGGGATGACCATCATGTTCAGCTTATGACTCTGGCGTCTCGTACTGCATATGTGGCAGAGCAGCGATCGGCAACAGAGTGACACAACGAACTGTTACAAATCGGTTACTTCAAGAGAAGCTCCGAGCCAGAGGCCACATAGCGTGCAGTTTACCGACTACAAACTAACGACATCTGTGACTGCAGAAGGAGCTCATTGGAGGGCAGGGTGTAAGTCTGTTGTGTTTCCTGACGAAAGTTGGTTCTGCTCGTAACCCAGTGCCAGAGATGGCCGTGTGTTGGTTAGAAGGAGGGCAGTGGAGGGTCTGCAACCAACCGGTCTGTGTGCTAGTTATACTGGACCTACACCTAGAGCTATGGTCTGGGGTGCGATTTCGTGCGACAGCAGGAGTACTCTCGTGGTCATCCCGCGCACTGTGATGCAAAATCGTACATCAGTCTGGTGATTCGACCTGCCGTACTGCATTCCAGGAGGTGTTTTCCAACAGGATAACGCTCGCCCACATACCAATGTGGGAATACAACATGCCCTACAGCGTGTCGATTTGTTTCCTTTGCCAGTCCCATCACGAGATCTGTTCAAAAAATGGTGCAAATGGCTCTGAGCACTATGGGAGTTAACTTCTGAGGTCATCAGTCCCGTAGGTCATCAGTCCCCTAGAACTTAGAACTACTTAAACGTAACTAACCTAAGGACATCACACACATCCATGCCCGAGGCAGTATTCGAACCTGCGACCGCAGCGGTCGCACGGTTCCAGACTGTAGCGCCTAGAACCGCTCGGCCACGAGATCTGTCTCTTGTCGAGTTGCGAGGTGCCGGGGCTAGCAGTGTATTTAACACTAAATTCTTCTAGAATCTTCATATGTAAATGATGCTCTAAGCCTCCCCTTTTCTAACTCCGACTTTTGCTGTTGCACAAGGATTAAGAAGAAACGCGAACTGACTGTAAGCGACCCTGCAAGTGGAGTAGAAAAAAGTTTGGCACCTGCAATAAGTTAATTTGATAGAAATTAATTAAATAAAGGAAAGTTTCATTAACGTAGTGAGAAATGAAAGGGTTGCTCTACCGATTAACAGCATGAAAGTTCTGTCCAAAATAACAATTTGATTTATTATGACTAAACTCAAAATGATAAACAAAACACATGAAATTGGATCAAATTGAATACTCAAATAAATGCTGTGTAGGTGAATTTGTCCATAAACTAGATTGTGACATTTACGACGAAGTGGTATGTGGAGCCAATTGGTTCAAATGGCTCTGAGCACTATGGGACTCAACATCTTAGGTCATAAGTCCCCTAGAACTTAGAACTACTTAAACCTAACTAACCTAAGGACATCACACACACCCATGCCCGAGGCAGGATTCGAACCTGCGACCGTAGCAGTCCCGCGGTTCCGGACTGCAGCGCCAGAACCGCTAGACCACCGCGGCCGGCTGTGGAGCCAATTCCTTGCAACTCAAAATGATAAACAAAACACATCAAATTGGATCAAATTGAATACTCAAATAAATGCTGTGTAGGTGAATTTGTCCATAAACTAGATTGTGACATTTACGACGAAGTGGTATGTGGAGCCAATTCCTTGCAACTCAAATCTTAAGAGAAACACCCAGCGAACCCAACATTAATTGCTGCTACAGTAGTTAGAACTCAGACAATGAACACCCAAGACAGAACAAAGTTAGAAAAGACGAACAGGCGCGCTCTGCTGAGCTCTGATTATCATCTAGCAAAATTCCCTAATCTGCCGGAGCTGCGGACATACATTACCAAGCTGTCTTCTTAACTGCAAGAACACGATCTGGCGTACCGGAGGTGATGGCTAGTTGCTTCGACGTCCCATCGTGGTGATGATAATGTCGCGAGTATAGCCCGAAACAAATTATCCTGGTCTGGTTGTTCCAGTCTAAAGACTTCCTAGCAATACAAATGAGCCTCTGAGGGAGACAAAGAAGCCCTGCCACACAATCACTGACGGTACAGCGATTGATTTTAACAAGCGAAGTCACACAGTAACTCCGATACAGTCAACTTTAACCAAAACTGCTCAAGACAGACAACATAGGCCGCTTGTACGCAGAACGCTCAATTGCCAACTGTACTCGGTAAGTTACGTTGAAGCTGAAACTTCAGCAACTTCGTCAAACAGTTACAATTAAATAAAAGTATATTAGACAGCCAACGGAAGGCAGGCTGTCCAGAGCAGCGAGAGCTCAGTCTTGTAACCTATTCTGACCGAAAGGCGAGAGCCTACTTCTCAAGAGCACCTGTACAAGCCGAACACAGAACATTCCCGCCCCCACGACAGTGGCCGTGGTTAAACGTTCCAATCAGCAACTCGAAAACCGGCGGAAAATTCCACTCTATTGCCGACTCACTACTATTCCAGCAATGGAGATACTGGGCCCCCCATTTCATCGCCGATTTTGCTCCGTCACAGAGATATCCCCTTAGCCAGCCAATCACAGTTATGATTTTGCAGACAACACGGGAATTTGCCCGCCAAGACTGCCTGGGAACACAAGTCATTCCCACACCTCACTGGTAGCCCGCCAGAAAGTGTTTTCAGTAAGTTTCTGCGAAGTAACGGAATCTCTAGCCCAGCCATTCTGTCAGACCCCTGTGGGCATGTCGCTCCCGCTCTTATGTCAATGTCGGAGTCTGGAAAGCATCCACTCGACTCCCTCACACTCATCAGCTTAACCCTTTCGAGTTCAGCAGAACCTGCCTGTCACTGGACCACCCGGGTGACGAGAGACGCTGCGTGGGAAGTCCGCGTGTGAAGGAATAGCGACTTTTCACCGCATGCAATTAGAGAGGAAAATCGAATTACTCAGAGTAAGACAGAAATATGAGTCGGGGCTCATGCCACCTCTCAGAGCACATATGGGACATCATCGGGCGAGAACTCCAGCATCACCCACAAACAGCATTAGCTGTCCCTGTACTGACCGACCAAATACTACAGGCATGGAACTCCATCCCACAAACTGACATGCAGCAGCTGTACAACGAAACGCATGCACGCCTGTATGCTTGCATTCAACACTCTTCAGGTTACACCGGTTATTACCAGCATTTCACATTTGCAATGGTTTTTCTCGCGCTTCCACTAACCTTTGATGTTGCAACTTTAATAACTTAAAGATGTGACCTAGGCAAATGTATTCCCTAAATTTCATTTTTCCACATTGACAACTTTTTCGTGCAGCAAATTTTTTTTCCGTGGTTGTGTTACAGAAGGCAGATCCTGAATGTTATTTACAGCGCAGGTTCAAAAACACTGTTTCCTTTTCTGTAGGAAGACTTTTGTTCTCTCTGTAGCTACCTTCTGCCTTCTCCATAGTTGGTTTGAGACTTTAAGATATTTTCAGGCATTTTGTACCGACCAGGAATCGTCAAAGAGTTTAATATAACATGTAACAGAAACATTGCCCGCATCTCGTGGTCGTGCGGTAGCGTTCTCGCTTCCCACGCCCTGGTTCCCGGGTTCGATTCCCGGCGGGGTCAGGGATTTTCTCTGCCTCGTGATGGCTGGGTGTTGTGTGATGTCCTTAGGTTAGTTAGGTTTAAGTAGTTCTCAGTTCTAGGGGACTGATGACCTAAGATGTTAAGTCCCATAGTGCTCAGAGCCATTTTAACAGAAACATTACATTCTACAACTTAATACTTTTCATATTACCGGAACAATCGTCACACGTTTATAATGGTAGCAGAAGGCTTGGGCTTGCATAGACTATAAGGAGAACAGCTATAGACATCTCGAAAGCTAATGCAAGAACTACAGAATTGTGCAATAGTGAAAATTCTGTAAGTATTCTAATACTGCGGATGTGGAAACAAAACAGCACAATAATTGAATAGCGTCTTCAGCCTTGTCAGTGCAATACGTTGGTCGCGTTGAAAGTGCGAGACTAAAGGTGTGTCGTTTCATATCGGAACTGTGATTTAACATATGAAATGGTATACAAGTGTTGCATTTGAAAGCAAACATTAGCCTGCGAAATAGTACATACATTATACTAGGTTTTACTGTTGGAACTTGGAAACGAGCTTCATGAGGCTACAGCCGTGTTTGCATGCAGAAGTATTCCTTGAACGCTTTGGACAAGAAAGGGCCTTTGAATTCAGTGCACCTTCGTTATTGTATTGGACTATGACTACATGGTAATATCATGAGCCGACTCTCTTAATTACTGTTAATGTTCATTCGTAAGTGAAATAGTGATTTAACTGGAGTACACGTCCGTTAACATTTCTGTTTAAAATGGTCAGAGGACTTTTCTAGTAAACCTAAACTGAAAATAATTCGTTGCCGAAACAAACTTTGAAATTAATGTTTTCACTGTATGGACCTCTAACCAGTCGATGACAGCCGAACTCAGTGAGACGGATATTTACGACTGTGTTGTGGATGAAAAAAATGTTTGAAGATAATCTTAAAAGAAATATTTTACCAACAATGGTTGCACAAAATGCGAGGAACAACACAGAAAAATCACATGGAATTTATTTTTCATTTGTTTCTTGATTTATCCAAGTCGGCAAAATTAGAACCATCAGGCCCTCTCTTACAGCTAACCAAGCGTCCTACATGTTTCGCTTTCCATATTTAACAGTAAGTATGTTATACTAAGTCCATATAACATACTGACAGTTTATATTTGTACATGGTAAAAAAAATAATTGTAGACTTTGGTCAGCTACATTTTTTAAATTGTGAGTGCTAGCTGCAATGGGTATAGAGAAAGGGGTGGACGATGGAAGGAAAGATGAATGTAATAACACACAGTTAAAAAAATAAGGGAAGATAAATTCGGATGATTCACAGAAAAAGGAAAAGAAAAAGGAAGTACACCTGGAAGAAGATAGGAGTATTGGATTTACTACTTGACAGAGGCGGAAATGGCAATATAATTTAATTTTGGAGAAGTGCTATGAGGCTCCCAGGAAGAATTTATTCACGTCTTTCTTAAAAGTAGCAGATCATGGAATTGTGGGAAGAGTGCAGGGTTGTTCCAGAGGCGGACAGCAGTGATAGCGAACGAAATTACTGATGTTTTTGCTTTATGAATCAGGACAGCTACGATACTAGGTAGGTGATACATTGTGCTTATATAGCACGGAAGATGTTACGTTTCATATCCTATGGAAATACGCTCCAAAACGTTTTCAGGGCCTAGAGGCAAGCGGGAGACTTTCGGCGTAGGGCAACGTTATTCTCTGTCCAATTTAAATGCTCGTTAAAAATACACTCAAGTTCTTCACTGCTTTCTAATATGATAATGAGATGCCGTCAAGTTGTATGGGAGGCAGCAGATCGCGGAATTCTGAACTTATTAATTTATGACGATATACCGAGATTACTTGGGACATTTATTACATTTAGTTTAAGCGTAGACTTTTTCATCCACCAAGAAAGGTCATCTGGGCAGTAGCAGTATTCATATCTTCAGGTCTGGCACTAAGGTAGGGCTAGAGTTCGTCGGCTTAGAAAAGATATTTACAAGAAGACAGAACCTATGGAACATCATTGACATACGAGAAAAGCAAAAGATGGACTAAGACTGACCATTGTGGTACTCCGATAAGAACATGTTTCCAGGACGATTTTGCGCTCCCAAGGACAATACTTCGCTGTCTATTTTTCAACTAGATTTCAAACCACTTTAGGAAACTATCTGAGAAATTTAGCTGTCACCTTTTCTGAGCAGTATTTCAAAGTTAACGGTATTAAAAACTTTGCCAGAGTCTAGTATAGTCAATATTGTGACCTCAGGGTTGTCTATGGTATATTATCAGGTTACGTTAATTAGTGCAGTATTTGTGCTATGGCGCTTACAAAAGCCGGACTGGTGTTCCTCAAAGAAATTGAAGTCGCTTGCGTGTTCAGTAATTTGGTCGTGGACAATATATTCCAGGCCTTTGGAAACTGCAGATAATACGTTGATTGATCGGTAACACAAGGTGATCACGGGTTGGGTTATGCTTCTTTTCCTGTAAGGTGTCAGGCAAATCCAACACCTTCCATGAAAACCCTGACATGATAAGCAAATCCAGTAGTATGTCACATAGCTCCGAATAAATCGTGACATTAAATTAACCAAAGTAATACGAGTAACGAGTGAGCAAATGGAATACCACAGACTAACACAAGAATGCCTAAATGCATGTCATACCTTCCCACTGTGAGACAGACGCAGTTCAGAGGGGAGAAACGAGAACAGAAGCCGAGAGCAGAACCGTGTTAAGCTAGAAGGCCCTACGATAAGGGACGGACACCCACGTCGGCAGCTAACCGACAGGACCACCCCCCAGCCCATGTTAAAAGCTAGAGCCCTCCAGAAGAACAGTATAGATCTTACGATAACACTAAAAGGGCCACACCAGCCGCAAGTTTTAGCGTGAGACTTTTTCGCGTCTCTGTTACGTTGCAAACGCTAAAACATTGCCCCACCACGAAAAGTATAACGTTTCTCATTGGATAGACAGAATTTTTGTAGGCGGAGCTTAAGGTTAACATTGAGACCCTGATTGGTCAGATAAAAACACAGCCAGACAGATTTTTTTAAAAACCAACTTCGGTAAATGGTAGTGAGGAGAAGTTAGGAAAGAGTTGCTTCCGAGACGGCGAGATGCATGGAGCTGTGCCGACCGCCGCTCCCTGATGCTGACTAACCACCGACAAGGTATTGAACGCACGCGATGCCGCATAAGCGGGCACAAAGCTTCACTCAGAACTGCAGAAGTCTCATCTGTTACATCCCCTTTTCACGTAATAATAGTGTCGATCGTCAATTGAAGCTCATGGTATTCACATTTGCTACGTAAGTTAAAATCTGAAACGCGATGATTTTTCTGTTCTATAATTATTGAGAATCCACATCAGCCACTGTAATTTACGACAAGTTAGATAAGTAATTAAAGATAATTGAGGGTCACTGTAGACCATTTTGATAGTTTTCTCTTTTGTGAAATTTAATTAAAACCTAGATTATAGGTGGGATATGGCGTAGGTCATCCTTCGAACCATTGTAGAACTTGGAAACCCATTCAGGGAATATTCGTTCACATTTTTGTTGAACGCAGCCTTGAACCCCTTCCACTAAATTTAGTTAGTATTAAGATTCTTTTACAGGGAGTGCAGTGCAGCTGACGCTGAAATCATTAAGTATTTGGTTATATCATCGCTAGTCTGACTGAACTCTTCTGAACTCTACAAGTCATGTGTGGTCTGGCGTCTCCTTACCAGCAAAAGGTCCCAGGTTCAAACTAGTAAATTCCCTAAAAAACACGCTCAGAGCGTCGTTGCGCGAAAGTGGCAGGGAGACACGACATAGAACAAACAGAAAGCACGCAGAATGTTAGATTCCATGAAGTGGGATATATTCCGTTCACGAGAGAAAAACTAAATGCATCTATGAGCACAAGTGTTAAGCTATCGGCTGCATTCTTGATCACGGTTAAGCCAATACTATCGTTTCTTATCGCTTCAGAAGAAATTATAATTATTGATTTTCTTGTCGGAGTTATTGTTGCGTCTTTTAGGTGGGATAGGTCGCTGTTAGTTATGTGATCAGGAGAACCTTGTGGGTGATAGTTCCTTGCCACACGGTAGTTGATTGATACAGGGAAATGCTGATTCGTTTCATCGGTTGAGACCTGAGAAGCAGACTATGATTCTGACTTTCCAACACGGAAGCTATGGATATTTTCCACAAGGTGAGACACAACAGGAACAATTAGAAAGCAGCAGACGCTGTAATCACGGCACCGAATTCGACTGCTACGTGACAATGTGTGTGGCACTCATATGGTCGCTGTGAATAAGAACAGACAGCGCTAAAGCTGACCTCCATTTCCCCTCACCTTGAAGACGTCTGCAGTTATTAGTAAGTTGAAATCACGTCACGTGACACTCCTATCCGTATTGGGCCTCCCTGTTACGAGTGTAGAACATGACGTGTTGTGTATTTTCGCAAGTTGCCACTGAAGTAATGCCACAGTGCTGTGAAATTCTCTGCACTTATCCAGGCCGTAAGAGACGGAAATTTTTATAGATTTCTGCTGGAAAGAGAGACGCAGCATGAAGAATTTCAATGTATTGAACAAAGCCGTTGGATAATGATAACAAATCCTTGAAGTTTCGGTTCTTTTTTTCATGTGATTTAATATATGGTTGGTAGACTCAAGTATAGATGATGTCTAACTGAGCGAGCACGTCTGATTATTGGATAAGTTCATTTCATAGCTGATGTTGAATTCTTAAACATTGCTTAGTGCTGTTTTCATTCGTTTGCGTACTTTTAGTATGTTGTTACAGAGAGACAGAAAAAGAAGTAGATAAGAAACCCATAAGGACACGCAAATGTAATCGAAATAATACTGTTGATTTTTGTTATTTCTCTGCGTTTTGTAGCTGGTTATATGCTAGGTTAAACAATTTTAAATGAAAAAGCTAGGTATAATATTTCCGTCAATCGGAGCATGTTAATGTTTTTGAGGGAAGTTCAGAACATACACAGAAGATCCGAAACATTATTACCGCTTAACATAACGGCTTGCTGGTCATCCTTAGTAAAGAAATACAGCAGTGGTATACGTGGCACTGATTCGCTAAGTCCTTGTTAGCACCACACCTGTAAATTGCGGATCGGTACTTTGTGGGAGCGGAACTGGCACCCGATAGAGTTCCAGATACTTCCATCGGTTCCACAAGAGAATTTGGTGATTAATACAGGAACGTGAGTTTACTATTAGGCTCCTCAAACTACTGTGGCACGATTCCGGGCTTGTGACACGGACAGTTATCCCTCTAGAACAAGATATTGGCGTGGGGGGAGTCACCAAGCATGAAGGAATCCAGTTGGTCCGCAATGATGTACACGTAACCTACAGGCGCCGTGGTATCTTGGATTACTATCACAACTATTACATGTTCCATTGATGTCCAGCTGAATGTCACCCCCCTGGTGGCCACGCGGTTCTAGGCGCTGCTGTCCGGAACCGCGCGGCTGCTACGGTCGCAGGTTCGAATCCTGCCTCGGGCATGGATGTGTGTGATGTCCTTAGGTTAGTTAGGTTTAAGTAGTTCTAAGTTCTAGGGGACTGATGACCTCAGATGTTAAGTCCCATAGTGCTCAGAGCCATTTGGACCATTTTTTTGAATGTCACCCCACGAATAATACTGATCTCACTACTCGGTGTGCGAGGCTGTGTGAATGTTTTCTGTGGTGTCACCGCCAGACACCACACTTGCTAGGTGGTAGCTTTTAAATCGGCCGCGGTCCGCTAGTAGACGACGGACCCGCGTGTCGCCACTGTCAGTAATTGCAGACCGAGCGCCACCACACGGCAGGTCTAGAGACACGTCCTAGCACTCGTCCCAGTTGTACAGCCGACTTTGCAAGGAACGGTTCACTGACAACTAGGCTCTCATTTGCCGAGACGATAGTTAGCATAGCCTTCAGCTACATTTGCTACGGCCTAGCAAGGCGCCGTATTCAATAGATATTGAGATTCTATTAATGTATCATCAAGAGCGATGTTCTACAAATGTGGATTAAAGTTAAGTATTCCAGAAGCTACGTACTTTTCTTTATAGCATTCATTACGTATCCTGTTTCAGACCTCACGCCAGCCTGCGTGAGTTTAAGCGCGTGCCTTTCGGCTTCCTCTCATTGTGTCTAGGCTGACTTGTCTAGACACAACATTTTCAACAGCCGATCGCCTGGATGACGGCGTATCTGGACATGACCATTGATCTGGCTGACACGTTTCTCCTGATCGACGGTTCACTCTCGATGATCCTGTGTCCATTTCAGTAGAAACGGACGATCCAGAATGAGATTTTCACTCTGCAGCTGAGTGTGCGCTGATATGAAACTTCCTGGCAGATTAAAACTGTGTGCTTGGTAGAGAAGGAATATCATTTTTAATGTGAATTTCAGACCACAATGCCATTATATCGTCTTCACTTGGTGTAGCCAGCAGAGTATGGAATCTGTCTCTCCCTATCTAAAATCATTGACCGAAGTAGGAATCGAACCCAGACTATGGACGTATGAACCTATCAACAGCCCAACAGACCACCAAATACTCTTCTCAGTGGCTCATACTTCTATCATAACATTGTTTCACCACACTGGCTGAGAATTCTGACACACAGGCTTCCTGTATCAATTTGCAGCATGTTAGTAAATTCATTTACTTGGTTGACCGAATCACCATGAACTACCTGCCTCGGCTAACCAGTGCATGCATTCAACTTTATTTTGTAATCACCAAAATAAAATCACGTAACTGCCACTAACACAGAACTGCCAACAGTGTAGGATGCAGAAATTTAAATAGGAAGCATTCCTTTCCATTTGAGCTACTCTATTGCGCCATCTGTTTGTTGAAAACGTCGTGCAGTGCAAACGAAAAGGTATAACTGTTTGTCTCTCAGAAGTATTGACCTGGCGATATGCGTTATCCCACAGCGCAGTGGAATGCAGAATTTCCGGAGGAATTGTTGTGATTTCTAGAGGTGTTACAGCTACGTGTCAGTTGGTGGCGTAATGGTAAGTGTCGCACATGGTAGATAAGATGTCTCGAGTACATACACTGCTACATTTTTTTAAAACGCAATTCTGCTGCCTGCTAAAATTATCAATCTACTGGAACTAGTAACATAATTTCCTTCACTTCTCAACCTAAAATAGTCGTATGTGGAAAAAGGGGTAACTTCTGAGACATTTTGTTCATTTCAGGATTAATAGACGGCCAGACAGTAGATGCATCTCGAAACTTTCGTATTATGTATGGGTAGAGCGCATCGTGCCAAAATACGTCGGAAAAGTATTTTCTACATTAGCTGTCGTCTGGTAGTGGCATTTTATTCTTCTTCAAACTTTGTTTGACAGCTTTAACTCAGAACAAGTTTTCTACATGCATGTAATCAATAAACTGCATGTGCTTTTACAGACTGTTGTAGATAACATCAGAAAATTCGCATTATCGTTGATGATTAATTTTTCTCTCATGCTTGCTATTGTTTAAACAACATTAAAGGAAACCTTACAAAAATTGTGAACTGTATTGTAAAAAATGAAATAAAACTACCCACGATAACCTTACGACGAAAGTCTGTGGTAATAAAACTGAGTATCTGTACACAAGCGTGCATCTATCGTCACGAATTGGTAAAATACTAGTCACTTAGATTTTGATTGGGTCTATGTTAAATTGGTATGCTATGTCATACTCAAGAGGTATGCAAATGTGGCATTTCATAAATAAAGTTATGTATTCCTAGAAACCCAAAATTTGCTTGTCAGCAGCGGAAAGAGGCGTTACCTGTTGTGCAGCATTGTAAGTTTTTCACCATTGCACTATGAGCCGAAAGTATTTTCTTGCGATTTCTTTATCGATGTTTGATCTGACTGCTTGTAGCTCTTTCACAGAAAGGATAAAAACGCTAAAGTCAGTGCGACTGGAACTGCGGACCATATCAGACGCTTTTTCACAGATCAGCACGTTACCACAGAGCTGGCGAAGAAGTGCCTTAGCTTCCTCTTACGAGACCAGTAGTGGCTAGAACCCGTAAACCGCTATTTGAAGGACGATTTCCACGTGAAACGACTTTCCTGGGCTGAAAACCATAAATTTACAATCTTTTGTTACACATCAAGCGAAAATAACTCAGATTATTTAATGGAAATGACAGGTAAAATCAAGTGGACTTTGAGGCTTAATTCCGTGCACACCAGGAAGTAACTCGTCGATCACAGAGTTTCCAAACATACATTGCCTTGTTGCCAAATCTCAGTTGCGATACCAGCAGGAAGAAGACGAACCGGTGTGATCTTACAGCAGGCTGGGAAGTGACCATAGCTGGTGTCTCCAAGTCCCGGCTGCTACGCCCTGGAATACGTAATGTGTCTGATTCGCTTTCTGTAACTAGGTTTAGGGACTGGAGCGTAGTAACTAATAATACTCAGAACTGACTACAAACTAAGCATAATAAACCAGTAACTCTCATAGTTGTTTTTATATTTCTTTGGTAAGTGTACTTAAAACTAAGAACCTCATTCACAGAAGTTTTCGTGCCTCGCCGATAGTCGAGCACAACAAACAAATAAAAAAAAAATGAATGTGTGTGTGTTGCCAAAAGGAAAGAGATCTTACTGCCTTCCGATATACGTCGCTATCAGTTCTTCCATATGATTTGGTCGACATGACCTGTTTCAAGTTGTGTATGACAGACAATGTTTTAGAAAATCAATTGTTTTCCTTTGCAATGAACAGTAAGATTTTCATTCTAAGCTATCCAAGTACAAAATTTTCGCAATATTATTTCAAATTTAATATTCGCTTCTATAATGTAGGAAAGTATTTCACAGTTGCAGAACTCGCACCTGACTCATTGACCCTACACTTAGTCGCTGACCATAAATTCTAGGTCAGAGTGATACTAGTTTAAGTAACCTGATGTAGCGATTACTGTTTGCTAGTGCTCTTTCACACCAGAAAATACACAATTTACTCATTGGGCTCGATAAGTACACTGTAACAGTAATTTATGTGTGTATGCAATGCATACGGATTAGAATTTAGTGGTGTTCTCTCTTCCACGCCTGTATACAATATGCCTGACCTAAACGGGCCCTTTATCATTACAGGCCCTGGGCAGTGCAAAATCATACTGACAACAGTAATGTGCTTATACTGACAACCTTACAGTTCGTTTAACCTGATTTTGTAACCATTTAAATAAAACAACATGACCTTCCAGTGGGAGACATTTCGTCCCTCTTTTCCTTCTGGGAAATTTGTCAGTAAGCTTTTTGCCTTCCAGCCAGCGAAATGCTGCAGAGTACGGCGGTAAATAATTCACAAACCACGATTTAGTTGCGTTAAGACGATTTCTTTAAACATTGTTGTAGCTGAAGGAATTTAGTTTCGTCTTAAATCGTCTCAAGCAACAACGTTCACAGACAGACAAATAGGAAAAAGCTTATTATCCAGGTATGAAGGTTGTAAAACAAACTTCCCACAGTTTGTGTCAGGTTGATCTTTTCGTCTGATAGCATTGCGTATGTATTTTGTCTCTGAGGTATCACAATTAGTGTTCCTGTAGCTGGGGAATCATTGGTTGAAAACGAGTTTAACACCAATGGGTACAGTACTGCTAAATATTCAAAATGATTATCAACCTAACTCTGAGTACATCCGCAAACTGAGGCGAATTTATAATATTGAAGCTAGACTTTGTATCCTTGTCTTCCTTGAGTGGACATTTGAAGGCATTTACACACACGTATACAATACTATGAATACTTCGAACGCTATAGTTAACGTTGCTCTCATAAACTACTTTTGTTTTTTAATTCTTCTGGGTCTTCAGCGTGCAATATGTGTCGTACATACAGTCTTAGAGCAAAAAATTGACCGCCGAGTCGTTCACGTAAGGTGGGCAATACAGTCGTGCTCCTCTCAGAATCCTATGTCTGGAAATATGCTCGATCTGGCAACGTTGTAGACTGCGGCACTTCCCAGAGGAAGTCGTAGCTGTCTAATAGTTTATGAGCGTTGAAAGGTATGTGCAAAGGTCTGATCAGGGTAGATCCAGAAAATAAAGTCGGTAGTTGCCAACCACAAGGTGGAATGAGTATAAAATCTTTGAGTAGGAGGATCTTTGATGGTTAACATAGCTGGGCGCGTGCAGTAAAAACCGGGGAGTCGCAGGTAGTGCCCGGAGGAAGCAAACGTGTGCAGACAGCTTTAATGTAGGAGTCGCGCTCGTTGTGCAGTTACCCTAAGAAAACTTTAGCACATAAATGAGAGAAGATATATAATGATTTCAAATTGGTTTTTGTTAGATAATGTTCAGATGTTCAGAATTAGGGTTTGTATGTCTAAGGTTCGACACAGTCAGCGTTTTGTAAAATTTTTTGTAAGAGTGATTCGTGCTACAAAAATGTTGGAAATGGCAGGTTTTGTGGATGACCTAAAATTTTAACAATATATATATATATATATATATATATATATATATATATATATTGCGATCAACATTGTGCTTAAATCTAACAGCTTGAATTATAATCCACATCCTTTACTTGTATTGAATATGAAAATGAGTAGTAAAGTAAAGTTAGCCACCAATGAAAGAACGTAAAGAATATGAGGCCTCTATGCAATATATATGTGCAGTTCATGGTTTGAAATCGATTTTGGTATAACTAACGATATCAGAGCAAAGTTATTTCAAATAACTATGTTTTAGTCATTGCACAACTGGCATAATTGAAGTAAAGATATAATTTCATTAAGTAAACATCAGGTCCAAAAGTTAATTTTCCAGTACCATCTTAATGGCATTGCACAAACGGCATTATTCTCTTAAACATGATTGCTGAGTCAAATACATGTTGCATTTATGGCAAAATGGAGGAGTGTAAGAAACAAGTTCACAGACGCAGTCAGATGCAGGTTTGTTGAATAATTAATTTAGAACAATCTTATCATTGATACTTCCACTAATAAAAAAGTATACAATTTTGGTTAGATACTTTCAGCGTCTCTTCACACTGAGTGCACCACATCAAACGACGACGCTAGGTTAGCTCTATCTCAAATCATGAGAACGGCTTAATATAGTGAAGAGTGGTGTAGGTACATTAGTGATGTACTAACTCCGTCAAGAGAGGTTGTGGGAACCAGGTGTGTCGTCATTGAACACATCGTATTGGCACTAGCCTCATACCATTGAAAGGAATGGAGGAAACTGAAACGAAAACCGTCAGAAGAGAATTTATGTCCCGCTGTATAGGTAAATAATTGGTGCCCTGTAGTTCTTAGTGAGACGAAGCAGCGTATATTATCCAATATCTGGTCCGTACATACAGGGTGTTTCAAAAATGACCGGTATATTTGAAACGGCAATAAAAACTAAACGAGCAGCGATAGATATACACCGTTTGTTGCAATATGCTTGGGACAACAGTACATTTTCAGGCGGACAAACTTTCGAAATTACAGTAGTTACAATTTTCAGCAACAGATGGCGCTGCAAGTGATGTGAAAGATATAGAAGACAACGCAGTCTGTGGGTGCGCCATTCTGTACGTCGTCTTTCTGCTGTAAGCGTGTGCTGTTCACAACGTGCAAGTGTGCTGTAGACAACATGGTTTATTCCTTAGAACAGAGGATTTTTCTGGTGTTGGAATTCCACCGCCTAGAACACAGTGTTGTTGCAACAAGACGAAGTTTTCAACTGAGGTTTAATGTAACCAAAGGACCGAAAAGCGATACAATAAAGGATCTGTTTGAAAAATTTCAACGGACTGGGAACGTGACGGATGAACGTGCTGGAAAGGTAGGGCGACCGCGTACGGCAACCACAGAGGGCAACGCGCAGCTAGTGCAGCAGGTGATCCAACAGCGGCCTCTGGTTTCCGTTCGCCGTGTTGCAGCTGCGGTCCAAATGACGCCAACGTCCACGTATCGTCTCATGCGCCAGAGTTTACACCTCTATCCATACAAAATTCAAACGTGGCAACCCCTCAGCGCCGCTACCATTGCTGCACGAGAGACATTCGCTAACGATATAGTGCACAGGATTGATGACGGCGATATGCATGTGGGCAGCATTTGGTTTACTGACGAAGCTTATTTTTACCTGGACGGCTTCGTCAATAGACAGAACTGGCGCATATGGGAACCGAAAAGCCCCATGTTGCAGTCCCATCGTCCCTGCATCCTCAAAAAGTACTGGTCTGGGCCGCCATTTCTTCCAAAGGAATCATTGGCCTATTTTTCAGATTCGAAACGATTACTGCATCACGCTATCTGGACATTCTTCGTGAATTTGTGGCGGTACAAACTGCCTTAGACGACACTGCGAACACCTCGTGGTTTATGCAAGATGGTGCCCGGCCACATCGCACGGCCGACGTCTTTAATTTCCTGAATGAATATTTCGATGATCGTGTGATTGCTTTGGGCTATCCGAAACATACAGGAGGCGGCGTGGATTGGCCTCCCTATTCGCCAGACATGAACCCCTGTGACTTCTTTCTTTGGGGACACTTGAAAGACCAGGTGTACCGCCAGAATCCAGAAACAATTGAACAGCTGAAGCAGTACATCTCATCTGCATGTGAAGCCATTCCGCCAGACACGTTGTCAAAGGTTTCGGGTAATTTCATTCAGAGACTACGCCATATTATTGCTACGCATGGTGGATATGTGGAAAATATCGTACTATAGAGTTTCCCAGACCGCAGCGCCATCTGTTGTTGAAAATTGTAACTACTGTAATTTCGAAAGTTTGTCCGCCTGAAAATGTACTGTTGTCCCAAGCATATTGCAACAAACGGTGTATTTCTATCGCTGCTCGTTTAGTTTTTATTGCTGTTTCAAATATACCGGTCATTTTTGAAACACCCTGTACCTGGGCTACTAGTGCGTAACCGGGTGAAGTGGCATGGTGGTTGAAACTGAATGCCATAAACTGAGAGCAACACGCTCGCGAGCTTCTAGTGAACTGCTTGGGAATGCAGAGAGCCTCTAATGAGTGAACAGTGACTCCACGTAGGGCGCGAGCGCCTGGACATCTGAGCGTGCGCTGGTATCCTGCATGCTGAGAATGGCCGCCAATTTGTGCTGACTGAAAGATCTAGAAGTGGCTCGCGCTCGTGGGAAACGTGCACACTTGTGAACAACGTGCTCATGAGTGGCTTCTGAGCCGCTCAGTTCGGAAGTGTGTGTGTTCTCCTTAACGGTGCGGTTCAAGGGTAGCGGCTGTCAAGAAGGGACGTCGAACAGATGTGCAGAACCTATATCTCTAACGTCGATCAGTTGTAGAATTTTGTAACACGTATTATGTACGAGTATAACGACTTTTCTGGAGACTACAAATCTACTCTGTAGGAACCAGCATGGGTTTCGAAAAAGACGATCGTGTGAAACCCAGCTCGGGCTATTCGTAAACGAGACTCAGAGGGCCATAGACACGGGGTTCCCAGGTAGATGCTGTGTTTCTTGACTTCCGAAAGGCGTTCAATACAGTTCCCCACAGTCGTTTAATGAAAACAAAGTAAGAGCATATGGACTATCAGAGCAAATGGATTGAAGAGTTCCTAGATAACAGAATGCAGCATGTCATTCTCAATGGAGAGAAGTGTTCCGAAGTAGGAGTGATTTCAGGTGTGTCGCAGGGGAGTGTCGTAGGACCGTTGCCATTCACAATATACATAAATGACCTTGTCGCTGACATCGGAAGTTCACTGAGGCTTTTTTCGGATGATGCTGTGGTACATCGAGAGGTTGTAACAATGGAAAATTGTACTGAAATGCAGGAGGGTCTGCAGCGAATTGACGCATCGTGCAGGGAATGGCAATTGAATCTCAATGTAGACAAGTGTAATGTGCTGCGAATACATAGAAAGAAAGATTCCTTATCATTTAGCTACAATATAGCAGGTCAAAAAAGTGGTTCAAATGGCTCTGAGCACTATGGGACTTAACATCTATGGTCATCAGTCCCCTAGAACCTAGAACTACTTAAACCTAAATAACCTAAGGACAGCACACAACACCCAGCCATCACGAGGCAGAGAAAATCCCTGACCCCGCCGGGAATCGAACCCGGGAACCCGGGCGTGGGAAGCGAGAACGCTACCGCACGACCACGAGATGCGGGCTATAGAAGGTCAGCAACTGGAAGCAGTTAATTCCATAAATTATCTGGGAGTACGCATTAGGAGTGATTTAAAATGGAATGGTCATATAAAGTTGATCGTCGGTAAAGCAGATGCTAGACTGAGATTCATTGGAAGAATCCTAAGGAAATGCAGTCCGAAAACAAAGGAAGTAGGTTACAGCACGCTTGTTCGCCCACTGCTTGAATACAGCTCAGCAGTGTGGGATCCGTACCAGATAGGGTTCATAGGAGAGATAGATAAGATCCAACGGAGAGCAACGCGCTTCGTTGCAGGATCATTTAGTAATCGCGAAAGCGTTAGGCAGATGATAGATAAACTCCAGTGGAAGACTCTGCTAGAGAGACGCTCAGTAGCTCCGTACGGGCTTTTGTTGAAGTTTCGAGAACATACCTTCACCGAAGAGTCAAGCAGTATATTGCTCCCTCCTACGTATATCTCGCGAAGAGACCATGAGTATAAAATCAGAGAGATTAGAGCTCACACAGAGGCATACCGACAATCTTATTTTCCACGAACAATACATCTACATCTACATCTACATCTACATCTACATGATTACTCTGCAATCCAAGTGCTTGGCATAGGGTTCATCGAACCACAATCATACTATCTCCCTACCATTCCACTCCCGAACATCGCGTGGGAAAAACGAACACCTAAACCTTTCTGTTCGAGCTCTTATTTCTCTTATTTTATTTTGATGATCATTCCTACCTATGTAGGTTGGGCTCAACAAAATATTTTCGCATTCGGAAGAGAAAGTTGGTGACTGAAATTCCGTAAATAGACCTCGCCGCGACGAAAAATGTCTTTGCTTTATTGACTTCCATCCCAAGTCGCGTATCATATTTGCCACACTCTCTCCCCTATTACGTGATAATACAAAACGAGCTGCACTTTTTTGCGCCCTTTCGATGTCCTCCGTCAATCCTACCTGGTAAGAATCCCACACGGCGCAGCAATATTCTAACAGAGGACGAACGAGTGTAGCGTAAGCTGTCTCTTTAGTGGACTTGTTGCATCTTCTAAGTGTCCTGCCAATGAAACGCAACCTTTGGCTCGCCTTCCCCACAATATTATCTATGTGGTCTTTCCAACTGAAGTTGTTCGTAATCTTTACACCCAGGTACTTAGTTGAATTGACAGCCTTGAGAATTGTACTATTTATCGAGTAATCGAATTCCAAAGGATTTCTTTTGAAACTCATGTGGATCACCTCACACCTTTCGTTATTTAGCGTCAACTGCTACCTGCCACCCCATACAGCAATCTTTTCTAAATCGCTTTGCAACTAATACTGGTCTTCGGATGACCTTACTAGACGGTAAATTACAGCATCATCTGCGAACAACCTAAGAGAACTGCTCAGATTGTCACCCAGGTCATTTATATAGATCAGGAACAGCGGAGGTCCCAGGAAGCTTCCCTGGGGAACACCTGATATCATTTCAGTTTTACTCGATGATTTGCCGCCTGTTACTACGAACTGCGACCTTCCTGACAGGAAATCTCGAATCCAGTCGCACAACTGAGACGATACCCCATAGGCCCGCAGCTCGATTAGAAGTCGCTTGTGAGGAACAGTGTCAAAAGCTTTCCGGAAATCTAGAAATACGGAATCAATTTGAGATCCTCTATCGATAGCGGCCATTACTTCGTGCGAATAAAGAACTAGCAGCCAGACTGAAATTCATTGGAAGAATCCTAAGGAAATGGACGAGACTGGAATAGAAGGAAGAACCGATAGAGGTACTCAAAGTACCCTCCGCCACACACCGTCAGGTGGCTTGCGGAGTATGGATGTAGATGTAGGTGTAGATGTTGTAACACAAACCGCGGAGAAGTGTCCATACGCCTCTCCAGTGGCGCTCTTTTAATTCAGCTGAATGCAACCATTTCCAGTTTTTCGTCTGGAGCCGGCGGTGAACAGAGAAACCTAATGTCGGGCCGTTAGAAATGCCCGCATTTAATTATTCAGTTACAGTCCAACTCGACCAGCTCACGGATACTGCCGCGCGACTTGTGTTTTAATCGACCGTGAGATGTACGCCACTGTATGTTATAAAACTAAGTGATCCGGTTTCTGTCTTTCTTGTTGTGTCACATGTACCAGCATACGTGCAAACATTGTGGATGGGAGCTCCATGCCAATAAATACCAGCCTGTAGCTGTAGTGCTTGTTTTAGGGCTTCCGCCTACAATGATGAACTTGTGTGGGGCTACGTGTGGGTGTACAAGGCCCCTGGTGACAAGTACTTGCGAAGAGCCCTGGAGCTCTTGGAGGATTTCCAGCTGCAGTACATCTACAGCTACGACGAAAAGACGATGGACATTGTGGTAAAGTTTGATGCGCGGAGTGGCCGCACAGTTGGAGGCGCTATGTCACTAATTGTGCGGCCCCTCACGACGGAGGTTCGAGTCCTCCCTCGGGCATAGCTGTGAGTGTTGTCTTTAGCCTAAAGTTAGTTTAACTAGTGTGTAGGTCTGGGGACCGATGACCTCAGCTGGTTGGTCCCTATGAAATTCACACACATTTGAACATTTTTTTTGTGGTAAAGTTTTAAAAACTCTAAAAGCCTATATTAAACTAGCAATTTCTAGAAAACAAATCAACAGTTACTGATAATGCATCATACTTATAAATTACACTAGAGAACAGCAGTTAGTCATTCGACATACAGACACTGTGCCATATGAAATGAAATTTTGATATGTCGATGTAGTTCAACTTTTTGCAAGTGATTATCAGGCGCTCTTATTCATTTTCACAAGTTACTCGAAATACACGAAAACAAAAGTCATAGGTCTCTCATATTTTTCCAATATAATGTTTAAATTTTTGCCGAATGTGCAACATATATTTTATATCCCCGTAGGGGTTTTGTAGACTTAGAGAAAGCTTTCGAAGATGTTGACTGGAATATTCTCTTACAAATTCTGAAGGTGGCAGAGATAAAATACAGGGAGAGAAAGGCTATTTACAATCTGTACAGAAACCAGATGGCAGTTATAATAGTCGAGGGACATGAAAGGGCAGCAGTGGTTGGGAAGGGTGTGAGACAGGGTTGTAGACTATCCCCGATGTTATTCAATCTGTATATTGAGCAAGCGGTAAATGAAACAAAAGAAAAATTCGGAGTAGGTATTAAAATCCATGGAGAAGAAATAAAACTTTGAGGTTCGCCGATGACATTGTAATTCTGTCTGAGACAGCAAAGGACCTGGAAGAGCAGCTGAACGGAATGGTCAGTGTCTTGAATGGAGGGTACAAGAACATCAACAAAAGCAAAACGAGGATAATGGAATGTAGTCGAATTAAATCGGGTGATGCGGAGGGAATTAGATTAGGAAATGAGACACTTAAAGTAGTAAAGGAGTTTTGCTATTTGGGGAGCAAAATAACTGATGATGGTCGAAGTAGAGAGGATATAAAATGTAGACTACCAATGGCAAGGAAAGCGTTTCTGCAGAAGAGAAATTTGTTAACATCGAGTATTGATTTAAGCGTCAGGAAGTCTTTTCTGAAAGTATTTGTATGGAGTGTAGCCATGTCTGGAAGTGAAACATGGAGGATAAATAATTTGGACAAGAAGAGAATAGAAGTTTTCGAAATGTGGTGCTACAGAAGAATGATGAAGATTAGATGGGTTGATCACATAACTAATGAGGAGGTATTGAATGGAATTGGGGAGAAGAGGAGTTTGTGGCACAACTTGACTAGAAGAAGGGATCGGTTGGTAGGACAAGTTCTAAGGCACCAAGGGATCACCGATGTAGTATTGGAGGGCAGCGTGGAGGGTAAAAATCGTAGAGGGAGCCAAAAGATGAATACAATTAGCTGATTCAAAAGGGTGTAGGTTGCAGTAGGTATTGGAAGATAAAGAAGCTTGCACAGGATAGAGCAGCATGGAGAGCTGCATCAAAACAGTCTGAAGACGACAACAACAACAGGGTATGGTTCATGCAGAAATGATCTTACGCCTTTCATGTTGTACTGCAATCTAAGAATCCTGCTCCAATGATAGACGCACATCAAACTCCCAACGTGAAGATATACAAGCAATCAAAATTAAAACCACTAAGTGGGCTGGAATCGTAGTTTCCCATCATATCGGGATCGTTTTCCAGTGATCAATCTTTCGCCAGGTACTCAATTTCTTTCTATTTTGTGCTAAACTTCCAATTTCTTCTTAGCTGCTATACCAAACAGTCTCTACAATCAGTTCATCATTTTATAGTTTTTTTCTTGTTGTACTGTTTTTCCACACTACTGCTTTTCCCAGCGCTACAAATGTTTCTGAATGCTGCAACCGATGTTCCACCACTTCGTCACGTATGCTGGTAAAAGTCTTATGTAGGCTACTCCCCTCACCTCCTCTTTCTAGTAACTGCCCTGTTCATACTTTAGCTGCCGCTTAATTCACATCGTTCTTCGATAGTATCGTATTTCACACATGAACCTTAAATTTCTCCAGGCGGTTAAAATCTTCAAAGAACTTATGGGGCTCCAGTTTGGTAACGTTTTCGACAACTGTCGATATTTCTACAGATGGACATCGCAGGGGCAAAAGCAACAAAAGCACTGTCAACGGAAAATTAAACCTTCGGCAGATAGGACTGTGCCCATCAAAAACGGTAATACGCCATCAGCAGAAGGAGACACATACATGTAAACAACTAATGTCACCACACAGCGTTAGAAGGGTGGAGTTAACGAGTACTTGCTCACCCGTTGGTAATTAATATTCTTTATCGATAACTTCTGAAGTTTGCGACTTTTGGTTGTGTGTTTGTCGCTTTTCTGCATATGCTGTGTTATGGTCCTTGGTCTACATATCCCCACCTGCTGAGGCACAAAGATCTCCCATTACATATCTGTCTTGAAATTGTTTCGGTATTCACCTGTAAAAACGTCAACGGTTGTCGAAGGCACTTTCCTCTAAGTTGCTTGAACATATTTCAGACGTTTCCATTTACTTTTCCTAAATATTTCTATTGATCTACATTCAACTTCTACACAATACTGTATTACACCTGCATTCTTTCATGGACTTCCTTCTCGTTTCCCTATGAATATGGTACATTAGTAGAATTTTTTTAGTGACGAATGCGTTCTTCTCTCTCGTAAATATACTACAGGTATCATTGTTGCATGTGTAATTCATTCTTGTATTGATGGCAGCAAAATTTTCCTTTTCATTTGCAGATAATTGCGAATTATGATTTTTTGTTCATTTCCGCGAATTGCTGCTATATATATGCTCTCTACAGACAAAAGTCTTTGTTTATGATTGCATGCTCTGGTATTGTTATTAATAATAAAGTAAGTATTCTCGAGTTTCAAGTCATGTCAAGTGGGTAATTTCCCACCAGCTTCTAGCAGAGATCTCCACTGCAATTTTTAAGTTGTTGACTGTCAGTCAAACACTTGATAATAACAGACCAGATCTCTGCCGAAAGCTCGTGGGCAGTTAATCAACTGATTCGACATGAAACCTCAGAACAGCTCATTATGAGTCTTCGTCATTATCCGCTGGTATAAGCGTCGCCAATTGTGTTTGCTAACGTGTGCGTCTTTTGTCAAATGTTAGGCTGGGAGACAACAAATGGACTCTTACCTTTTACCGATATTAGGTGAATCCTATGTTCGACAACAGTGAAACTTACTCTAATAGTGGTATTCATTACGTTCTTGGCGATTTCTGTCACAAATATACAAACAAAAACAAACTTGTTAATAAACTGCCTATTGGCTTCTGTCTCGGGTTCTTCGGCCGACGTTCATATAATGATTTTTCTGATGTTTCGCCAGCACGAGTGGCTGGCATTGTCAAAGCTTCACCCTCCATTGCCGGTGGTGAACTGCAGCCGAGCTCGCGGGCGCAGACTATATGTACCTGGCGCGCCAACGTCCGAGGGCTTCTCTGCGGTCATTTCCGGTGCGGTTCTCCTCTTGCTACCTGTGACGGTCGTTCGCTGCAGTACGGGAACCCAGGATCCGTTTACCTTAAGGCTTTCCTCTTTCTTGTTCAGACTGTTCGCGTGTTGTTGTATTTCTACAGCTTCTCTGAACAAGCGCGTGTGATAGTGCTTCCCTACAGCCAGAACTTCCGTGTCGGCGAATTTTATTACGTGGTCGGTCTCATTCAGTGCGTGCTCTGCCACGGCCGATTTCTCCACCTGCCCCAACCTGCAATGTCGCTTGTGCTCTTTGATCCTGGTGTTGATGGATCGTCCAGTCATTCCGACATAAACTTTCCCGCATGTGCATGGTATACGGTATATTCCCGACATTGCAAGTGGGTCTCTTTTCTCCTCCACCGATCTAAGACACTGTTTGATCATCTTTGTCGGTTTGAAAATCGTCTTTACGCCATGTTTGCGCAATATACGGCCGATTCTGTCCGTCACTCTGGGAATGTATAGCAGAAAGGCCGTACCCGACATTTCTTTTTCTGGTTCCTTACTTCGCCGAGTGTTTGGCTCTGTTACACTTCTAATATAATTTGTGGAGTACCCATTGCTCCTCAGGACAGTTTCCAGGTGTTGCATTTCTCGTTTGAGGTGTTGCGGCTCACATATTCGTCCTGCTCTCGTTACGAGCGTACTAACACCTATCACCTCAAACGAGAAAAGCAATGATTACGCTCGTAACGAGAGCAGGACGAATATGTGAGCCGCAACACCTCAAACGAGAAATGCAATTAGTACGCTCGTAACGAGAGCAGGACGAATATGTGAGCCACAACACTTCATACGAGAAATGGAACACCTGGAAGCTGTAGAAGCTGTAGAAGTACAAAAACACTCAAACAGTCTGAACAAGAAAGAGGAAAGCCTTAAGGTAAACGGATCCTGGCTTCCCGTACTGCAGCGAACGACCGCCACAGGTAGCAAGAGGAGAACCGCACCGGAAATGACCGCAGAGAAGCCCTCGGACGTTGGCGCGCCAGGTACATATAGTCTGCGCCCGCGAGCTCGGCTCCAGTTCACCACCGGCAATGGAGGGTGAAGCTTTGACAATGGCAGCCACTCGTGCTGGCGAAACGTCAGAAAAATCAATATATGAACGTCGGCCGAAGAACCTGAGACAGAAGCCAATAGGCAATTTGTCAACAAGTGGTCACGAAAGCCTTAACAATTTTGTATTACGCCTCTACAGGGAGGAGATTTGCAGATTGTACCGACGCCTTGACCAACGACGGCAGAAGAAGGCGCGACTGATGTCCTCTCTCGCCTTTCTGTCACGGTGCCGAGATGAATGTGCTACACCGAAGTTCTTGAGATGTAAGCGCCTATTCACCACCGCCCAAGCACATCGTATCTACGACAGAATGGAATGAGCTTTTCTTCGTGAGCAAATACATACAACTCGGAGAGACTTGGCAGGAACGGATCAGGAACTTCTGGACATTTTCTATCAACTAAGTAGCAGAATGCATTGAGACGACTGGGACAAGATCGACAGCATCACTCACAGCAGCATGCAGAACGAACTCGAGCGCTGCACCGAGCGACAGAAGAAAAAGTTTGAAAGATGCCGGAAGCAGACCGACAAGGCGATTCCCGACATGTCACACACAGTGGTCAACCTCACTGAACGACAATTGACCGAAAAGTAAGTGTCTGTTTCATCAAAAAGGAGGGAATTTCGCTATCATCCCGAGATCTATACCTATGGAGGATATCATTGCCAACACCGAAGCAGCCATTCGGACCCTTCCGTGTGAAAGGGCAGAGGAAATACGCACGGAAACAGCCAGGATACTGCGCCGAGCAAAACTACCAGCTTGCAACCTGAAGAAAGAAGAGGTACAAGCCATTAAGAATCTCAACGCCGACAAGAGTATATTGGTACTGCCTGCCGATAAGGGGAAGGCGACCGTCGTAACGAAGACCGAAGATTATGAGCATAAGATCCGAGACCTATTAGACCCGACGACGTACCGAAAACTAAGCGCAGATCCGACGCAGCGTACCACACGGAATACGAATCGATTAATCAAGGCGTCTTCTCCGCCGGCGGACATACGAGAAACCTGCGCAACACAGAAGCCCTACCACCTCGGCTGTATGGATTACCCAAGATCCATAAGAATAACGTTCAACTTAGACCGGTCGTTAGCGCTCCTGGATCACCGATATATAAACTGGCAAAACACTTGGCCCCTCTGCTCCACACGTGGGGAAGACCAACACATACATTAAGGACTCAGGACATTTCACTGAGAAGCTGAAGAAACTGAAACCTGCACCAAACGACATCTTGGTCAGCTTTGATGTTGTTTCGTTATTTACGAAAGTGCCACCCAGTGACGCTCTGGAGCACATCGGTTCCATTTTCCCGCAGGACATCAGAAAGCTCTTCCATGCATGTCTCACCACGAGCTATTTCACGTGGAATGGAGATTTCTACGAACAGCTGGAAGGCGTCGCCATGGGTAGTCTTCTCAGTCCAGTGGTGGCCAACTTCTTCATGGAACAATTCGAAGCACATGCACTGGACTCGGCGACTTGCAGAGCTAAGGTGTGGTGCAGGTACGTCTATGATACTTTCGTGGTGTGGAGCCATGGTGAAGAACAGCTCGGTGACTTCCGGAGACACTTGAACAGCCTCCATGCCAACATAACATTTAACGAGAGCAGGACGAATATGTGAGTCGCAACACCTCAAACAAGAAATGCAACACCTGGAAACTGTCATGAGGATCAATGGGTACTCCACAAATTATATTAGAAGTGTAACAGAGCCAAACACTCGGCGAAGTAAGGAACCAGAAAAAGAAATGTCGGGTACGGTCTTTCTGCTATACATTCCCAGAGTGACGGACAGAATCGGCCGTATATTGCGCAAACATGGCGTTAAGACGATTTTCAAACCGACAAGGAAGACCAAAGAGTGTCTTAGATCGGCGAAGGAGAAAAGAGACCCACTTGCAATGTCGGGAATATACCGTATACCATGCACATGCGGGAAAGTTTATGTCGGAATGAACGGACGATCCATCAACACCAGGATCAAAGAGCCCAAGCGACATTGCAGGTTGGGGCAGGTGGAGAAATCGGCCGTGGCAGAGCACGCACTGAATTAGACCGACCACGTAATAAAATTCGCCGACACGGAAGTTCTGGCTGTAGAGAAGCACTATCACACGCGCTTGTTCAGAGAAGCTGTAGAAATACAAAAACACGCAAACAGTCTGAACAAGAAAGAGGAAAGCCTTAAGGTAAACGGATCCTGGGTTCCCGTACTGCAGCGAACGACCGTCACAGGTAGCAAGAGGAGAACCGCACCGGAAATGACCGCAGAGAAGCCCTCGGACGTTGGCGCGCCAGGTACATATAGTCTGCGCCCGCGAGCTCGGCTCCAGTTCACCACCGGCAATGGAGGGTGAAGCTTTGACAATGGCAGCCACTCGTGCTGGCGAAACGTCAGAAAAATCATTATATGAACGTCGGCCGAAGAACCCGAGACAGAAGCCAATAGGCAGTTTGTCAACAAGTCGCCACGAAAGCCTTAACAAACTTGTTAATACTTCTATACAGTTATTATTCACCAAAATTGAAAAATCGCTGTTATCGATTCATACCTTGAAGAAAAAGAAACAAGACGACAAAATCTCTACATTAAGTTAGGTTGAAGAAGCTGTGTACCAAAGAATTCATTTACAAAACGAAATGTCACCGGCGGCAACGTAAAGGATATAAGAAGGTTCTTGTTTTGAAACATCAACAGTTTCTACAATAATGTCGTGGGGATCCCATTAGCTAAAAACTCAATTGAGTCAAACGGCTGGTGAAAGGAAACTAATTGTACAATCAAGGAAATACCTCACTTGAGATTTACTTCTGCCAATATAAGACATTTTATGGTACCAAACATTGCTCTAAAGATGAGTACACGTTTTCGAAATATTGGGTCTTGAGCTCAGATAAAACTAGAGTGAATGAGCATAAAGGAAAATAGAATAATGCTACAGACAAAAAATAAAACAAAGAAATTATCAAAGGATCGAAGAATGACGAGATAATGAATCGAGGGAACTGCCTAGACTGCTTGTACAGATTTGAAACTATTGACGCAATATAACAAGAAACAGGAGAACACAGGAAACCTGTCTAAAAGCTGTTAATTAAATGAAGAAAAAGGAGGAAGATGAAAAAGGGGAGTTCGCGTTCCGCTCTCTTTAAGACAGATACTTTCTTTTGCAACTTAATAATGAGTTACCAGTAGAACACTTCCTTGAGCGTACTCTACAAAGTAACGACCCAGTTTGGATACCTAACGAACAGCTCTTACGTTTATTTAATTATTTAAGGAGATCTTAAATGAAAGGCGCTTTGAATGCTGAGCAGAAAATGGTTGCAACAGATAACCAAACTCTCTAACGCTAGTCTGCTTTTCAGTGTTTTCTGAAAAATTACAGATGAAAGACTGCCGGCAGGTGCAGCGTTAATGATGAACATGACAACAAAATAAACTATTAGGACGCAGCCAACATCCTATGCAAACGGGCCTAAATACATAGCGTAGACTGAAGTCAACGTTCAGGAAATCAATTTCTGGTATTGATCAAATTGCAAACAGAATTATAAAGATTTGTTTAACTTAATAAGTACTGTCCTTAGTGGTATATACATCACAGGGAAATTTTCCGGACATAAAAATATTTCACCTTTACATGCTTTTACTGATCAACTATTATGGTATAATACCACTGATAAATATAGACTATGAACATAAATCTGTTGCTCAGACAGAATATTCAAAATTTTTGATTGTGTGCATTTATGAGAAATTGAATTGGAAGACACACATTCATGATATGCTGAAACGGTTAGGTTCAGCTGCTTATGCTATTAGGATTATTGCAAATTTTGGTGATAAACATAGCAGTAAATTATCCTACTATGCCTATTTTCATTCACTGCTTTCATGTGGCATCATATTTTGGGGCAGTTCGTCATTAAGAGAGAAAGTATTCATTGCACAAAAGAGTGTAATCAGAATAATAGCTGGAACCCACCCAAGACCACCTTGCAGACATTTAAGGAACTCAGGATATTCACAGTACCTTCGCAATACATGTATTCACTTATGGAATTTGTTATTAATAACCTGTCCCAATTAAAAATAACAACTAAGTGCATAGCTAAAACACTAGAAGAAAGGACGATCTTCACTATTATGGATTTAACCTCACTCTGGCACTGAAAGGGGCAAATTATGCTGCCACAGAAATCTTTGATCGTTTGCCAAATAGCATTAAACGTCTGACAGATAGCAACGAACATTTCAAAGTAAATTAAAAGAATTTCTCAATGGCAACTCCTTCTAATCAATAGATGAATTTTTAGATATGAGGTAGTAACTGTAAAAAGAAAAGAAAAAAATATTATTAATTAACTATTTTGTGTAAATAAAACTTATGTTAAAGTGGCACGTTCCACATCATTACGAAATGTCGTATTCATGATCTATGGAACAAGTAGTAATGTATACAGGATGTTACAAAAAGGTACGGTCAAACTTTCAGGAAACATTCCTCACACACAAAGAAAGAAAATATGTTATGTGGACATGTGTCCACAAACACTTACTTTCCATGTTAGAGCTCATTTTATTACTTCTCTTCAAATCACATTAATCATGGAATGGAAACACACAGGAACAGAACGTACCAGCGTGACTTCAAACACTTTGTTACAGGAAATGTCTAACATTCTGCGTGGTGTCTGTTTGTTCAATATCGTGTCTCCCTACCACTTTCGCGCAACTACGCTCTGAGCGTGTTTTTTAGAGAATTGACTAGTTTGAACCTGGGACCTGTTGCTGGTAAGGAGACGCCAGACCACACATGACATGTAGAGTTCAGAAGAGTTCAGTGAGACTAGCGATGATATAACCAAATACTTAATGATTTCAGTGTCAGCTCCACTACACTCCCTGCAAAAGAATCTTAATACTAACTAAATTTAGTGGAAGGGGTTCAAGGCTTTCCTATTTTTAGTTAGCTAGTAAACTACGTCGAAAAAGCAGTTAAGTTTACCATTGGAAATTTTATTCTATTAACAAAACATTGTTTATAAATTGCACTATTGATAAAAGGAAACGTTTAAATACAGGATGGTAAAAACCAACTGCGTTCAACAAAAATGTGAACGAATATTCCCTGAATGGGTTTCCAAGTTCTACAATGGATCGAAGGATGACCTATGCCATATCACATCTATAATCTAGGTTAAAATTAAGTTTCACAAAAGATAAAACTATCAGAATGGTCTACAGTGACCCTCAATTGTCTTTAATTACTTATCTAACTTGTCGTAAATTACAGTGGCTGATGTGGCTTCTCAATAACTATATAACAGAAGAATCATCGCCTTTCAGATTTTTACTTCAAGTGGCAAATGTGAACACCATGAGCTTTAATTGACGATCGACACTAGTATTACGCAAAAACAGGGTGTAACAGTTCTGAGTGAAGCTTTATGCGCGCTTCTGCGGCATTGCGTGCGTTCATTACCTTGTCGGTGTTCGTCAGGGGGCGGCGAGCAGCACAGCTCCGCTGAACTCGCCGTCTCGGAAGCAACTCTCTCCTAACTTCCCCTTACTACAATTTACCGAAGTTTGTTTAAAAAAAAACTATCTGGCTGTGTTTTCATCTGACCAATCAGGGTCTCAATGTTAACCTTAAGCTCCGCCTGCAAAAATTCTGCCTATTCAATGAGAAACGTTATACTTTTCGTGGTGGGGCAATGTTTTTAAAGTTTGCTACGTAACAGAGACGCGAAAAAGTCTCACGCTAAAACTTGCAGCTGGTGTGGTCCTTTTAGTGTTATCGTAAGATCTATACTGTTCTTCTGGAGGGCTCTAGCTTTTAACATGGGCTGGGGGGTTGGTCCTGTCGGTTAGCTGGTGACGTGGGTGTCCGTCCCTTATCGTAGGGCCTTCCAGCTTAACATGGTTCTGCTCTCGGCTTCTTTTCTCGTTTCTCCCCTCGGAACTGCGTCTGTCTCACGGTGGGAAGGTATGACATGCATTTAGGCATTCTTGTGTTAGTCTGTGGTATTCCGTTTGCTCACTCGTTACTCGTATTACTTTGGTTAATTTAATGTCACGATTTATTCGGAGCTATGTGACATACTACTGAATTTGCTTGTTATGTCAGGGTTTTCAAGGAAGGTGTTGGATTTGCCTGACACCTTACAAATGTTGAAAATGTCCTCCGTTAGCGAGGATACATGCATCCATCCTCCATCGCATGGAATCCCTGATGCGCTGATGCAGCCCTGGAGAATGGCGTATTGTATCACAGCCGTCCACAATGCGAGCACGAAGAGTCTCTACATTTGGTAGCGGGATTGCGAAGACAAGAGCTCTCAAATGCCCCCATAAATGAAAGTCTAGAGGGTTGAGGTCAGGAGAGCGTGGAGGCCATGGAATTGGTCCGCCTCTACCAATGCATCGGTCACCGAATCTGGTGTTGAAAAGCGTACGAACACTTCGACTGAAATGTGCAGGAGCTCCATCATGCATGAACCACATGTTGTGTTGTACTTGTAAAGGCACATGTTCTAGCAGCACAGGTAGAGTATCCCGTATGAAATCATGATAACGTGCTCCATTGAGCGTAGGTGGAAGAACATGGGGCCCAATTAAGACATCATCAACAATGCCTGCCCAAACGTTCACAGAAAATCTGTGTTGATGACGTGATTGCACAATTGCGTGTGGATTCTCGTCAGCCCACACATGTTGATTGTGAAAAATTTACTATTTGTTCACGTTGGAATGAAGCGTCATCCGTAAAGAGAACATTTGCACTGAAATGAGGATTGACACATTGTTGGATGAACCATTCGCAGAAGTGTACCCGTGGAGGCCAATCAGCTGCTGATAGTGCCTACACACGCTGTACATGGTACGGAAACAACTGATTCTCCCATAGCACTCTCCATACAGTGACGTGGTCAACGTTACCTTGTACAGCAGCAACTTCTCTGACGCTGACATTAGGGTTATCGTCAACTGCACGAAGCATTGCCTCGTCCATTGCACGTGTCCTTGTCGTTCTAGGTCTTCCCCAGTCGCGAGTCATAGGCTGGAATGTTCCGTGCTCCCTAAGACGCCGAAAAATTGCTTCGAACGTCTTCCTGTCGGGACACCTTCGTTCTGGAAATCTGTCTGGATACAAACGTACCGCGCCACGGCAATTGCCCCGTGCTAATCCATACATCAAATGGGCATCTGCCAACTCCGAATTTGTAAACATTGCACTGACTGCAAAACCACGTTCGTGATGAACACTAACCTGTTGATGCTAGGTACTGATGTGCTTGATGCTAGTACTGTAGAGCAATGAGTCGCATGTCAACACAAGCACCGAAGTCAACATTACCTTCCTTCAATTGGGCCAACTGGCGGTGAATCGAGGAAGTACAGTACATACTGACGAAAGTAAAATGAGCTCTAACATGGAAATTAAGCGTTTCCGGACACATGTCCACATAACATCTTTTCTTTATTTGTGTGTGAGGAATGTTTCCTGAAAGTTTGACCGTACCTTTTTGTAACACCCTGTATATGTATGTATGTGGCGGCTTGGTAAGGGATTTAACCTCGTGTACAGATGAAAGATGATATACTGTGATTTGACTATTTCATGAAGCCTCGCATTCCATCACGGCTTGTATCTGAGAGTCATGGTGGTCGCTCATCGTGTCTGTAAGGTTGATGTTGACATCGCTGGTCGAGACTTCACCAACTGAGAAGTAACAGTTTTGTCTTGCCTGTGTAGTGACTGGCCATATTCGGGAGCTAGACGCGAGCGTATTCCTGATGCCTGGGCTGATAGGCATGGCCATATACATCGTCCACTATTCGGTTTCTCCTGATACAGGAACGAAGGTGAACATCATTTATTGTGGATGATGAGTGTTGGCCATGATTCGCTAGATAACGCCTCCCTTGTGCAGTCACCTCTGAGTACCGTTTGTTATACACTACTGGCCATTAAAATTGCTACACCAAGAAGAAATGCAGATGATGAAGGGGTATTCACTGGACAGATATATTATACTAGAACTGACATGTGGTTACATTTTCAAACAATTTGGGTGCATAGATCCTGAGAAATCAGTACCCAGAACAACCACCTCTGGTCGTAATAACTTCCTTGATACGCCTGGGCATTGAGTCAAACATAGCTTGGATGCCGTGTGCAGGTACAGCTGCCCATGCAGCTTCAACACGATACTACATACAGTTCATCAAGAGTAGTAACTGGCGTATTGTGACGAGCCAGTTGCTCGGCCACCATTGACCAGACGTTTTCAATTGCTGAGAGATCTTGAGAATGTGCTGGCCAGGGCAGCAAACGGACATTTTCTGTATCCAGAAAGACCCGTACAAAACCTGCAACATGTGGTCGTGCATTATCTCGCTGAAATGTAGGGTTTCGCAGGGTTCGAATGAAGGGTAAAGCCACGGGTCGTAACACATCTGAAATGTAACGTCCACTGTTCAAAGTGCCGTTAGTGCGAACAAGAGGTGACCGAGACGAGTAACCAATGGCACCCCATACCATAACGCCGGGTGATACGCCAGTATGGTGATGACGAATACACGCTTCCAATGTGCGTTCACCGCGATGTCGCCAAACACGGATGCGACCATCATGATGCTGTAAACAGAAGCTGGATTCATCCGAAAAAATAACGTTTTGCCATTCGTGCACCCAGGTTCGTCGTTGAGTTCACCATCGCACGAGCTCTTGACTGTGATGCAGCGTCAAGGGTAACCGCAGCCATGGTCTCCGAGCTGATAGTCTATGCTGATGCAAACGTTGTCGAACTGTTCGTGCAGATGGTTGTTGTCTTGCAACCTTCCCCATCTGTTGACTCGGGGATCGCGACGTGGCTGCACGATCCGTTACAGCCATTCGGATAAGATGACTGTCATCTCGACTGGTATTGAATCGAGGCCGTTGGGATCCAGCACGGAATTCCGTATTACCTCCTCAACCCACCGATTCCATATTCTGCAAACAGTCATTGGATCTCGACCAACGCGAGAAGCAATGTCGCGATACGATAAACCGGAATCGCGATAGGCTACACTCCTACCTTTATCAAAGTCGGAAACGTGATGGTACGCATTTCTCCTCCTTATACGAGGCATCACAACAACGTTTCACCAGGCAACGCCGGTCAACTGCTGTTTGTGTATGAGAAATCGGTTGGAAACTTACCTCATGTCAGCTCGTTGTAGGTGTCGCCACCGGCGCCAACCTTGTGTGAATACTCTGAAAAGCTAATCATTTGCATATCATAGAATCTTCTTCCTGTCGGTTAATTTTTGCGTCTGTAGCACGTCAACTTCGTGGATTAGGAATTTTAATGGCCAGTAGTGTATGATCGTAAACTGATTTGGATCGTGTTACTGACCGTGTTTCGCCGACGCCGTTATGTGGATCAGTCAGACTAAATCAAGTAATTGTTTCATTGTAAGAGGGTATCGCTTTCAGAAGGCGTATGTATTTGCTGAGTGTTTGTCAGTTCCTGTACTTAGGTGCCTTTTGTATATACATTTTCTTATTTTTGATACTAGTGGGCGGAATGGAGTCAACTATGTGTCATCAAGATTCTTTTGTCTTTGGGTATATGCATATTGCTTGCCACTCCGTTGCTGAGTAGGTATAATTTATCCTCTGTGTATATGTTTTAGAATTTGTCAAACAGCTGTCTGGGAGATCGGCCGAACTTACTGAAATTGCCTAATGCATTTGCTCTAAGCCCTTCGGTTGCCTGGGATTTCGTTGGTTGTTAGCGCTCTCAGTCTGCTTTAAAGACGAGTACATTATTTTAAAATTTCTGTTTTCTGTGATTACATATTAGTGAAATAGTAATTTCCTTTACCAGCTTTACAGCCGTGTCCGTAACTTTATAACTTTTTTAAACTAATTTTCTCATCTAAGAGACTGATATTTATTAATGTCAAAGTCTACTTCATAGACGCGGGCATTTCAAATTTTCTACTTTCCGTCACTGTACGAACTAGTGGAACAACAGCCTCCTTTGGTTACTTCACAGTTGTATATGTCAATTTTTTAAAAGTTTTTGCTTGTAATTCTATCTACGCGTTTTGGTAATTATTGATGTTACAGTACGCCCTGCCTCCTTCAGAGACTTAGAGACTTGTATATTAGTCCACTAGTCCACGTTATCGGTTGGCTGCGGGAAGGGCGGGGGGGGGGGGGGGAGAAGGGAGCTGTTAACGCTTACTAAAGGAACTTCTTTTGAAATGAGTATAATTTCTTGAAATTTTCTGCTGTATGTATTAGCGGGGTAATATACCCCTTCGCTGCTTCACACACGTGTATGTAAACTTACTACTGTCAACTCTTCCACCTATGTGTTCTGTTATTTATTGACGCTACATTCTATTCTCTCGCAGACGTATATTTTATTTCCAGGGTCTGCTACCGGCTGACGTGTATTTCACAAACTGTTGTTCGAGGAACTAGTGATAAAATTCTGGTATAAGCAAGTGTTACTTGCTTTTGCCAACTAAACACGGCCTCTTTGGTAAATAAATAAATAATTTTCTTTGAGGCATTGTTTCTTCTTCGCTCAGCAGATTACTTCTGCCGGACTCTAGCTCCTAGATCCCTACCTAGCACGAACCTTACAATGTTTGTGAAGTGTATATATTGGAGTCTGTATCGACTCTTATTGAAGTAGAGTTGTGCTAACTCCTTCCGTCTGTGATTGTGAAGACAGGGTCGACTCAATCCGCGACGTTTCTGTCCGTGTCTGACACATCAATCTGTCTTTGACGATAGCAGTGTGCACGTTAGTGTAAACGAGCAGATCGATGCAAGGTACACGAGTAATACCAAGCCATGTAAACGTGCCTTATGCATTATAAAAGAGTTTTTAATGAGTCATTATCTAGTATCGACAACCAATCTTCAACTGTAAACTGCGCATTACAGATATTATAGACATCTGGGTACTATTGGGTACTATTTGTTGTGGTAGGGTATCTATCATTGTTGCGGCAGGCACTTATTTGTCACGTAACACAATCAGTTTACACACACGTGGTTGACTCGAATCAGTTATTGAAGTCGTACGAAGTGTCTCATTTCTACATCTACATCTACATCCATACTTCGCAAGCCACCTGAGGGTGTGTGGCGAAGGGTACTTTGAGTACCTTTATCGGTTCTCCCTTCTATTCCAGTCTCGTATTGTTCGTGGAAAGAAAGATTGTCGGTATGAGTCTGTGTGGTCTCTCTCTGATTTTATACTCATGGTCTCTTCGTGAGATATACACTCCTGGAAATGGAAAAAAGAACACATTGACACCGGTGTGTCAGTCCCACCATACTTGCCCCGGACGCTGCGAGAGGGCTGTACAAGCAATGATCACACGCACGGCACAGCGGACACACCAGGAACCGCGGTGTTGGCCGTCGAATGGCGCTAGCTGCGCAGCATTTGTGCACCGCCGCCGTCAGTGTCAGCCAGTTTGCCGTGGCATACGGAACTCCATCGCAGTCTTTAACACTGGTAGCATGCCGCGACAGCGTGGACGTGAACCGTATGTGCAGTTGACGGACTTTGAGCGAGGGCGTATAGTGGGCATGCGGGAGGCCGGGTGGACGTACCGCCGAATTGCTCAACACGTGGGGCGTGAGGTCTCCACAGTGCATCGATGTTGTCGCCAGTGGTCGGCGGAAGGTGCACGTGCCCGTCGACCTGGGACCGGACCGCAGCGACGCACGGATGCACGCCAAGACCGTAGGATCCTACGCAGTGCCGTAGGGGACCGCACCGCCACTTCCCAGCAAATTAGGGACACTGTTGCTCCTGGGGTATCGGCGACGACCATTCGCAACCGTCTCCATGAAGCTGGACTACGGTCCCGCACACCGTTAGGCCGTCTTTCGCTCACGCCCCAACATCGTGCAGCCCGCCTCCAGTGGTGTCGTGACAGGCGTGAATGGAGGGACGAATGGAGACGTGTCGTCTTCAGCGATGAGAGTCGCTTCTGCCTTGGTGCCAATGATGGTCGTATGCGTGTTTGGCGCCGTGCAGGTGAGCGCCACAATCAGGACTGCATACGACCGAGGCACACAGGGCCAACACCTGGCATCATGGTGTGGGGAGCGATCTCCTACACTGGCCGTACACCACTGGTGATCGTCGAGGGGACACTGAATAGTGCACGGTACATCCAAACCGTCATCGAACCCATCGTTCTACCATTCCTAGACCGGCAAGGGAACTTGCTGTTCCAACAGGACAATGCACGTCCGCATGTATCCCGTGCCACCCAACGTGCTCTAGAAGGTGTAAGTCAACTACCGTGGCCAGCAAGATCTCCGGATCTGTCCCCCATTGAGCATGTTTGGGACTGGATGAAGCGTCGTCTCACGCGGTCTGCACGTCCAGCACGAACGCTGGTCCAACTGAGGCGCCAGGTGGAAATGGCATGGCAAGCCGTTCCACAGGACTACATCCAGCATCTCTACGATCGTCTCCATGGGAGAATAGCAGCCTGCATTGCTGCGAAAGGTGAATATACACTGCACTAGTGCCGACATTGTGCATGCTCTGTTGCCTGTGTCTATGTGCCTGTGGTTCTGTCAGTGTGATCATGTGATGTATCTGACCCCAGGAATGTGTCAATAAAGTTTCCCCTTCCTGGGACAATGAATTCACGGTGTTCTTATTTCAATTTCCAGGAGTGTATGTAGGATAGAGCAATATACTGCTTGACTCCTCGGTGAAGGTATGTTCTCGAAACTTCAACAAAAGCCCGTACTGAGCTACTGAGCGTCTCTCCTGCAGAGTCTTCCACTGGAGTTTATCTATCATTTACGAAACGCTTTCGCGATTGCTAAATGATCCTGTAACGAAGCGCGCTGCTCTCCGTTGGATCTTCGCTATCTCTTCTATCAACCCTATCTGGTACGTATCCCACACTGGTGAGCAGTATTCAAGCAGTGGGCGAACAAGTGTACAGTACACTTCCTTTGTTTTCGGATTGCATTTCCTTACGATTCTTCCAATGAATCTCAGGCTAGCATCTGCTATGGAGTTAACTGCTTCCAGTTGCTGACGTGCTATATTGTAGCTAAATGATAAAGTATCATTCTTTCTATGTATTTGCAGCACAATACACTTGTCTAAATTGGGATTCAATTGCCATTTCATGCATCATGATCAATTCGTTGCAGATCCTCCTGCATTTCAGAACAATTTTCAATTGTTACAACCTCTCGATATACCACAGCATCATCCGCAAAAAGCCTCAGTGAACTTCCGATGTTATCCACCAGGTCATTTATGTATATTGTGAATAGCAACGGTCTTACGACACTCCCCTGCGGCACACCTGAAATCACTCTTACTTCAGAAGACTTCTCTCCATTGAGAATGTAATGCTGCATTGTGTTATCTAGGAACTCTTCAATCCAATCATACATTTGGTCTGATAGTCCATATGCTCTTACTTTGTTCATTAAACAACTGTGGGGAACTGTATAGAACGCCTTGCGGAAGTCGAGAAACACGGCATCTACCTGGAACCCGTGTCAATAGGCCCTCTGAGTCTCGTAGACGATTTCTAGTCTCCAGAAAAGTTATTATACTCGAACACAATACGTGTTCCAGAATTCTACAACCGATCGACGTTAGTGATATAGGTCTACAGTTCTGCACATCTGTTCGACGTCCCTTCTTGAAAACGGGGATGACCTGTGCCCTTTTCCAATCCTTTGGAACGCTACGCTCTTCTAGAGACCTACGGTACACCGCTGCAAGAATGGGGGCAAGTTCCTTCGCATATTCTGTGTAAAATCGGACTGGTATCCCATCAGGTCCAGGGACCTTTCCTCTTTTAAGCGATTTAAATTGTTTTTCTATCCCTCTGTCATCTATTTCGATATCTACCATTTTGTCATCTGTGCGACAATCTAGAGAAGGAACTACAGTGCAGTCTTCCTCTGTGAAACAGCTCTGGAATAAAACTATCGATGCATTATTTTACTACAGTGCAGTCTTCCTCTGTGAAACAGCTCTGGAATAAGACAACTATCGACGCATTATTTTAGAACATTCTGATTAAAGTTCTCTAACCGGAGCTTTATTTGCCCCTGCAGACATTACTCTTCAGAAAAATGGTCATCAAAAGGAAGATGACAGGAAGATGTTCGAGCAATACCAAGGTACTGATTAGCTCTCAAGCACGTAAAGAAGTGCAACATATTGAATAGTAAATACGAAGCATAAAATGAGCCGTTGCTGGAAGTCGGTAAATTATTTATTATTGTAGATTCATGGACTTGGGGGCACACCAGTTGCCTATGAGTTTCAGCCTACGCTGCCGACGACTACCTGCCTCCTAGCGTCTGTTGCGTCTGCAGACACCAGCCGGTGCAGCTGTTGTCGGCTCCACCCACTACTGTCTCCGCATGACGTCACACGTGTGCTCGACGGGGACTCTCTCATAGTCACGCAACAGCGTCTGCTGTTACATTTCAGCTTGACAAGAAATATCAAACTAAGAGTCGGGAACAAAAGCTGCATTGAAAAAAAAATACACTGTACTGTGTAGTGCACGAGACGCGTGGTTCTCTGTAACCGCCTTCTTTGTGCTAGACATTCAAAACAAACTCATAAAGAAACTGTCACCTCTAGCCTGCCCTTATTAGCAAGACAGCACACAGACAAATGTAGCGTTATGCTCACGTATGTGACAAAGGTAATGGGCGTCGCAGATGGTAAACAGATGTGTTTACTAACAGAATCCTCTGTGATAAAAAAGAATCCAGCAATACGAATGAGTGCATATGTCTAAATATACGAGTCTGTTGACGAGATATTGGAGTAGGATACAACCATGGCTCGTCTGGCTGCCCTGTCGCTGCTGGCGATCGTCGGCGTCGCATTCGGTTAGATAACTTATGCTCATCAAGTTAATCGCACAACGACGAACATTTAATAGACAGACGTTATGTAAAAATATCTCGTACGGTTCTCAAGCTTAATTTTTTATAGGGGGAATTTAATCTCATATTTACAGAATTCTAAATGTGATATTCCCGCACTGTGTCAATTCATATACAAAAGCAGTTAACTTTAATTTACCGTAAACATACATGCTGGCCAGTTTTATGAGACGTTTCCCTCCATATTCTTGTGTGACGTGTTCCACAGGCGCGACGTACAACTACACTGAGGTGATCTACAAGTCGCTGCTGTTCTACCAGGCCCAGCGCTCTGGCAAACTGACCGGCATGGATCCTCTAGTTTCTTGGCGCAAGGACTCTTGTCTCGACGACAAAGGAATCTTCGGCGAAGACCTCACGCAGGGCTACTTCGACGGTATGTATTAAAAATGTCGAAAAATGACACGCAAGCAGTAGTATTAGCTTTTGTTGACAAATGTGGTACTTTCACACTTTAATGAAACACTGATTTCTCCGAAATCTTACTGCAGTGAGGCATACTTTTTGTGGATATTCACTGACATTGCACAACGTATAAATAAGAAGTGTCTTTATATTTCACGATTTGCAAGCACTCTACGACCGCCCTATTTTGATACTCAACGGTCTGTAAAACACCTCATACGACAGAATCAGAACGCCTAATACCATTAAAGTATTTCACCAACTGCTGAAGCACACTGTTCTTTATGTTCATTTCAGTCAGTGTAGCTCCGAATGGCCAGTTTTAAATTTTTAAGCAGTTTATTGTGGTCTAGAAAGTTTGCTGGAGCCGGTATAAAAATTACTAACGTCACAGCTTGTCGTTCTAATACATTTACAGCCAACTAGGTTCAAATTCACGGGTTATTTAACATGTAACTACATTAATATTTCTTGATGAGTACAGTTATTTCCTCTAAATGAATATGAATTAGAAACTCAGAAAATATATTACCCTTGAGTTTTCACATATGCTTGTTGTTGTTGTTGTGGTCTTCAGTCCTGAGACTGGTTTGATGCAGCTCTCCATGCTACTCTATCCTGTGCAAGCTTCTTCATCTCCCAGTACCTACTGCAACCTACATCCTTCTGAATCTGCTTAGTGTATTGATCTCTTGGTCTCCCTCTACGATTTTTACACTCCACGCTGCCCTCAAATGCTAAATTTGTGATCCCTCGATGCCTCAGAACATGTCCTACCAACCGATCCCTTCTTCTAGTCAAGTTGTGCCACAAACTTCTCTTCTCCCCAATCCTATTCAATACCTCCTCATTAGTTACGTGATCTACCCACCTTATCTTCAGCATTCTTCTGTAGCACCACATTTCGAAAGCTTCTATTCTCTTCTTGTCCAAACTAGTTATCGTCCATGTCTCACTTCCATACATGGCTACACTCCATACAAATACTTTCAGAAACGACTTCCTGACACCTAAATCTACACTCCTGGAAATGGAAAAAAGAACACATTGACACCGGTGTGTCAGACCCACCATACTTGCTCCGGACACTGCGAGAGGGCTGTACAAGCAATGATCACACGCACGGCACAGCGGACACACCATGAACTGCGGTGTTGGCCGTCGAATGGCGCTAGCTGCGCAGCATTTGTGCACCGCCGCCATCAGTGTCAGCCAGTTTGACGTGGCATACGGAGCTCCATCGCAGTCTTTAACACTGGTAGCATGCCGCGACAGCGTGGACGTGAACCGTATGTGCAGTTGACGGACTTCGAGCGAGGGCGTATAGTGGGCATGCGGGAGGCCGGGTGGACGTACCGCCGAATTGCTCAACACGTGGGGCATGAGGTCTCCACAGTACATCGATGTTGTCGCCAGTGGTCGGCGGAAGGTGCACGTGCCTGTCGACCTGGGACCGGACCGCAGCGACGCACGGATGCACGCCAAGACCGTAGGATCCTACGCAGTGCCGTAGGGGACCGCACCGCCACTTCCCAGCAAATTAGTGACACTGTTGCTCCTGGGGTATCGGCGAGGACCATTCGCAACCGTCTCCATGAAGCTGGGCTACGGTCCCGCACACCGTTCGGCCGTCTTCCGCTCACGCCCCAACATCGTGCAGCCCGCCTCCAGTGGTGTCGCGACAGGCGTGAATGGAGGGACGAATGGAGACGTGTCGTCTTCAGCGATGAGAGTCGCTTCTGCCTTGGTGCCAATGATGATCGTATGCGTGTTTGGCGCCGTGCAGGTGAGCGCCACAATCAGGACTGCATACGACCGAGGCACACAGGGCCAACACCCGGCATCATGGTGTGGGGAGCGATCTCCTACACTGGCCGTACACCACTGGTGATCGTCGAGGGGACACTGAATAGTGCACGGTACATCCAAACCGTCATCGAACCCATCGTTCTACCATTCCTAGACCGGCAAGGGAACTTGCTGTTCCAACAGGACAATGCACGTCCGCATGTATCCCGTGCCACCCAACGTGCTCTAGAAGGTGTAAGTCAACTATCCTGGCCAGCAAGATCTCCGGATCTGTCCCCCATTGAGCATGATTGGGACTGGATGAAGCGTCGTCTCACGCGGTCTGCACGTCCAGCACGAACGCTGGTCCAACTGAGGCGCCAGGTGGAAATGGCATGGCAAGCCGTTCCACAGGACTACATCCAGCATCTCTACGATCGTCTCCATGGGAGAATAGCAGCCTGCATTGCTGCGAAAGGTGGATATACACTGTACTAGTGCCGACATTGTGCATGCTCTGTTGCCTGTGTCTATGTGCCTGTGGTTCTGTCAGTGTGATCATGTGATGTATCTGACCCCAGGAATGTGTCAATAAAGTTTCCCCTTCCTGGGACAATGAATTCACGGTGTTCTGATTTCAATTTCCAGGAGTGTATATTCGATGTTAACAAATTTCTCTTCTTGAGAAACGCTTTCCTTGCCATTGCCAGTCTACATTTTATATCCTCTCTACTTCGACCATCATCGGTTATTTTACTCCCTAAATAGCAAAACTCCTTTACTACTTTAAGTGTCTCATTTCCTAATCTAATTCCCTCAGCATCACCCGACTTAATTTGACTACATTCCATTATCCTCGTTTTGCTTTTGTTGATGTTCATCTTATATCCTCCTTTCAAGACACTGTCCATTCCGTTCAACTGCTCTTCCAAGTCCTTTGCTGTCTCTGGCAGAATTACAATGTCATCGGCGGACCTCAAAGTTTTTACTTCTTCTCCATGAATTTTAATACCTACTCCGAATTTTTCTTTTGTTTCCTTTACTGCTTGCTCAATATACAGATTGAATAACATCGGGGAGAGGCTACAACCCTGTCTCACTCCCTTCCCAACCACTGCTTCCCTTTCATGCCCCTCGACTCTTATAACTGCCATCTGGTTTCTGTACAAATTGTAAATAGCCTTTCGCTCCCTGTATTTTACCCCTGCCACCTTCAGAATTTGAAAGAGAGTATTCCAGTCAACATTGTCAAAAGTTTTCTCTAAGTCTACAAATGCTAGAAATGTAGGTTTGCCTTTTCTTAATCTTTCTTCCAAGATAAGTCGTAAGGTCAGTATTGCCTCACGTGTTCCAACATTCCTACGGAATCCAAACTGATCTTCCCCGAGGTCGGCTTCTACCAGTTTTTCCATTCGTCTGTAAATAATTCGTGTTAGTATTTTGCAGCTGTGACTTATTAAACTGATAGTTCGGTAACTTTCACATCTGTCAACACCTGCTTTCTTTGGGATTGGAATTATTATATTCTTCTTAAAGTCTGAGGGTATTTCGCCTGTCTCATACATCGTGCTCACCAGATGGTAGAGTTTTGTCATGACTGGCTCTCCCGAGGCCATCAGTAGTTCTAATGGAATGTTGTCTACTCCCGGGGCCTTGTTTTGACTCAGGTCTTTCAGTGCTCTGTCAAACTCTTCACGCAGTATCTTATCTCCCATTTCATCTTCATCTACATCCTCTTCCATTTCCATAATATTGTCCTCAAGTACATCGCCCTTGTATAAACCCTCTATATACTCCTTCCACCTTTCTGCTTTCCCTTCTTTGCTTAGAACTGGGTTGCCATCTGAGCTCTTGATATTCATACAAGTGGTTCTCTTCTCTCCAAAGGTATCTTTAATTTTCCCGTAGGCAGTATCTATCTTACCCCTAGTGAGACAAGCCTCTACATCCTTACATTTGTCCTCTAGCCATCCCTGCTTAGCCATTTTGCACTTCCTGTCGATTTCATTTTTGAGACGTTTGTATTCCTTTTTGCCTGCTTCATTTACTGCATTTTTATATTTTCTCCTTTCATCAATTAAATTCAATATTTCTTCTGTTACCCAAGGATTTCTACAAGCCCGCGTCTTTTTACCTACTTGATCCTCTGCTGCCTTCACCACTTCATCCCTCAGAGCTACCCATTCTTCTTCTACTGTATTTCTTTCCCCCATTCCAGTCAATTGTTCCCTAATGCTCTCCCTGAAACTCTCTACAACCTCTGGTTCTTTCAGTTTATCCAGGTCCCATCTCCTTAAATTCCCACCTTTTTGCAGTTTCTTCAGTTTCAATCTGCAGTTCATAACCAATAGATTGTGGTCAGAATCTACATCTGCCCCAGGAAATGCCTTACAATTTAAAACCTGGTTCCTAAATCTCTGTCTTACCATTATATAATCTATCTGAAACCTGTCAGTATCTCCAGGCTTCTTCCATGTATACAGCCTCCTTTCATGATTCTTGAACCAAGTGTTAGCTATGATTAAGTTATGCTCTGTGCAAAATTCTACAAGGCGGCTTCCTCTTTCATTCCTTCCCCCCAATCCATATTCCCCTACTATGTTTCCTTCTCTCCCTTTTCCTACTGACGAATTCCGGTCACCCATGACTATTAAATTTTCGTCTCCCTTCACTACCTGAATAATTTCTTTTATCTCGTCATACATTTCATCTATTTCTTCATCATCTGCAGAGCTAGTTGGCATATAAACTTGTACTACTGTAGTAGGCATGGGCTTTGTGTCTATCTTGGCCACAATAATGCGTTCACTATGCTGTTTGTAGTAGCTAACCCGCACTCCTATTTTTTTATTCATTATTAAACCTACTCCTGCATTACCCCTATTTGATTTTGTATTTATAAGCCTGTAATCACCTGACCAAAAGTCTTGTTCCTCCTGCCACCGAACTTCACTAATTCCCACTGTATCTAACTTTAACCTATCCATCTCCCTTTTTAAATTTTCTAACCTACCTGCCCGATTAAGTGATCTGACATTCCACGCTCCGATCCGTAGAACGCCAGTTTTCTTTCTCCTGATAACGACGTCCTCTTGAGTAGTCCCCGCCCGGAGATCCGAATGGGGGACTATTTTACCTCCGGAATATTTTACCCAAGAGGACGCCATCCTCATTTAATCATACAGTAGAGCTGCATGTCCTCGGGAAAATTACGGCTGTAGTTTCCCCTTGCTTTCAGCCGTTTGCAGTACCAGCACAGCAAGGCTGTTTTGGTTAATGTTACAAGGCCAGATCAGTCAATCATCCAGACTGTTGCCCCTGCAACTACTGAAAAGGCTGCTGCCCCTCTTCAGGAACCACATGTTTGTCTGGCCTCTCAACAGATACCCCTCCGTTGTGGTTGCACCTACGGTACGGCCATCTGTATCGCTGAGGCACGCAAGCCTCCCCACCAACGGCAAGGTCCATGGTTCATGGGGGGCACATATGCTTATCTGCAGAAATTGCGTATGTTCATTAAATCATAGCACACAAAAACGTTTTTCTATAGCATCACATCTCAAGTACGGATTTTCCCACAGTCTATGCTTCGCTATCATACAACGCTGTGTCCCCAACGTATATTCTCAGAATCATTTTAATTGAATGAATTGTGGGTTCTTGGGGAAACATTGTAAATTAACTAAACAAACACTGTTTTTGCCTTGTTTCACAAATTTTGTTACTAATGTACCTGAAGAACCTAGGTTTCGGGTTATAAGCCCATTTTCAAGTACATTACTGATTACCAAAGATGATAATGCGCAGCTAAACATGATGATAAGGCAAAGATAATAGTATCAACTTCTTGAGATATCGATCCATAGCTTAATCGAAAATTACTTCATTGATCATTTTTTAACAAATTACATATGGACTTACATAATTCAGCAATTACACTTACATAACGGGGCTAAAGTTGTGCATCAGCCAATAACTTTTTATCTATTGATGTTCTGAGGTCCAAAGCTTTGCTTCTATCCTGGAGTTGTAATCTCATCCAAAAGAGGTGAATAACTGAATTGAGTTGCTCGTTTAATACTAGGTGTGGGGCCGTACACATATGTCTTTTAATGCCTAAAATTTCGAATTGGTTGAGTTTAGCTCCATTTTCCTCTGTGTGTAAGACTTCTACACCTATTATGTATTTGTGGTTATTGTTCAGGCAATGTTCCGCAACGGCTGAATCAGAATTCTTCAATCTCCAGCCTTTGCGAAACATTGCCTGAACAATAACCAAAAATATATAATACTCGTAGATGTAGGAGGGAAAGGGGGCTAAACTACCGCATCATGCAAGGCGTTTAAATTTATTACTTCTTTGAGACTAACTCTATTCCCAACACATTTACTTTCAGTATCCGAATATGCCGCAGAATTTCGAGTCATCAATCTTCTGACTGTTTTGATGCGGCCCGCTACAAATTTCTTTCCCGTGCCTACTTCTTCATCTAAGAGTAGCACCTGTAAATTACGTTCTCAAATATTTGCTGACTATATTCCAATCTCTGTCTTTCTTTGCATTTATTATCCCCTTCAGCTTCTTCTAGTACCATGGAAGTTAGCCCTTGATATCTTAACATGTGTCCTACCATGCTGTTCCTTCTTATTGTCAATGTTCTCCATACAGTCCTTTCTTTTCCGTTTCTGTGCAGAACACCCTCAATCCTTATCTTATAAGTCCACATTATTTCCAACATTCGTCTGCAGCACCCAACTCTAATGCATCGATTCTCTTCTCTTCCGGTTATCACACGGTCCATATTTCACTACCACACAACGCAGTGGTCCAAACGTACATTCTTAGAAATTACTTCCTCAAATTGATATCTGTAGACTTATCTTGGCCAGGAATGCCCTTTTTCCAGTGCAGATCTGCTTTTGATGTACTCATTGCTCCGTTGGGATATTTTCCTGCCTAAGTAGCAGAATTCCTTAACTTCATCTACTTCGTGATCATCAATGCTAACATTAAGTTTCTTGCTGTTATCGTTTCAGCCCTACTTCTCATTATTTTCGTCTGTCTTCGATTTACTGTCAACTCATTTTCGGAACTCAATAGACTGTTTCTTCCATTCAGCAGATCTTATAATTCTTCTTCACTTTCACTGAGGATAGAAATGTCATCAGAGAATCTTGTCATTGAATTCCTTTCACCTACTCTTGAACCTTTCTTTTATTTCCACGGTAGCTTCTTCAATGTGTAGCTTGAACAGTAGGGGTGAAACACTACAACCCCGTCTTAGCCTTTTATAGTCTGACCACTTCGTTCTTGATCTTCCACTCTTATTATCCCTTCGTGTCTGTTGTACATGTTGTGTATTATCCGTTTCTCCCTATAGCTTACCCCTATTTTTCTCTGAATATCGAACATCTTCCTACATTTTGCATTGTCGACCGCTTTTACCGCGTCAACAAATCCTATGACTATGTCTTGATTTTTCTTTAGTCTTGCTTCCTTATCAACCGCAACGTCAGAAAAGCCTCTTGGCTGCCTTTACTTTTCCTGGAACGAAACTGTTCTTCATCTAACACATTCTCAATTTTCTTTTCCATTCTTCTGTGTATTATTCTTGTCAGAAAATTGAATGCATGAGCTGTTTAGCTGATTGTGAGATAATTCTCGCACTTGTTGCTTCATGCTATCTTCAGAATTTTATGGATGATCTTTCTCCAAAAGTATGAGGGTACATCTCCAATCTCATACATTCCACACATCAACGTGAATAATCGTTTTGTTACTGTTTCCCGCAATGTTTTTAGAAATTTGTATGGGATGTTATCTATCCCTTCTGCCTTATCTCATCTTAAGTCTTACAAAGCTCCTTTAAATTCTGATTGTAATACTGGATACCCTATCTCTTCCCCATTGACTCATACTTCTTTTGCAATCGCATCAGCCATATCTTTCCACTCACAGAGGGTTTCAGTGGTCTCTTTCCACTTATCCGCTCTCGCCTCTGCATTTAACAGTATAATTACCATTGCACTCTAAATGTTATCACCCTTGCTTTCAATCTCACCGAGGGTTGTTTTGACTTTTGTATATGCTCAGTTAGTCTTTCTTACAGTAATTATTTTCCGATTTCTTCACATTTTCTCATGTAGCCGTTTCGCCTTAGCTTCCCTGCACTTCCTATTTATTTCATCCCTATTTGTGTGTTCCTGAATTTCCCAGAACGGTTTTGTACTTCTTTCTTCCATCGACCAAAGAAGTATTTCTTCTGTTACCCATGGCTTCTTCGTAGTAACCTTCTTTGTACTTATGTTTCTTTCGCAATTTGTGTGGCTACCCTTTTTAGAGATGTCCGTTCGCCTTCAGCTGAACTGCCTACTGAGCTGTTCCTCATGGAAGTGTCTGTAGCCTCAGAGAGCTTCAAGCGTACTTCTTCATTCTTGGGTGCTTCCGAATCCCAAATCTTTGCGTATTGATTCATCCTGAGTAGTTTATTAATTCTTAATCACTACTAAATTACGATTTGAGACTCTATCTGCTGCTGAGTAACTCTATGTGCCGCTGAGTACGTTTTACAATGCAGTACCTGATTTCGAAATCTCTACCTTGCCTGCTGATATTTATTGCAGAACTCAGTTAGTCTTTTCTTTGCCGGCCTTTTTGGCCGAGCAGTTCTAGGCGCTTCAGTCCGAAACCGCGCTGCTGCTACGGTCGCAGGTTCGAATCCTGCCTCGGGTATGGATGTTTGTGATGTCCTTAGGTTAGTTAGGTTTAAGTAGTTCTAAGTTCTAAGGGACTGAGGGCCTCAGATGTTAAGTCCCATAGTGCTCAGAGCCATTTGAATCCATATTCTTTCTTCTGCTCCTTTTGCCCCTACAATCGCATTCCAGTCTCCCATGACTTATATTTTCATCTCCGTTTAAGCATTGAAACACTTGTTCAATATCCTCATACACTTTCTTTATGTTTACATCTTCAGCTTGCGACGTCGGCATGTACACCTGAACTATCGTTGTCGGTGTTGATTTGTTGCCGATTCTGAACAGAACATCACTGAACTGTTCACAGTAACACATTCTCCGTCCTACCTTCCTATTCATAACGAATCTCACTCCAGTTATACCATTCTTTGCTGCTTTCGATATTTCCCTATACTCATCTGCTGATTAGAAATCCTTGTCTCTTTCCATTCCTCACAAGTAATCCTCACCAAATCATGGGAGTGAGGTTGGGAGAACGTAGTGGCCACGTACTAGCGCATCCCTCCCATTTCACCACAGTTGTTGTCCGCCCTGGTAGCTGAGTGGTCAGCGCGTCAGTATGTCATGCCTAACGGCCCGGGTTCCCTTCTTTCGGTCGGAGATTTTCTCCGATCAGGGACTGTCCTTATCATCATCATTTCATCCCCATCGACACGCAAGTCGTCGAAGTGGCGTCAACTCGAAAGACTTGCACCAGGCGGACGGTCTACCCGACGGGAGACCCTAGCCACACTGCATTTCCGTTTACCACAGTTGTTGAGCACATTGTCTAACCGTTCTCTGACATCAGGAGCAATGTGTGGTGGGACCTCATCATACTGGAACTATATCATTGCGTGACTGCTGGTGGGACAGTATCAAACCTTTCTGGTAGTATTTCGTACGACATTTTCCTCGTCTTCCATTTCTCTGTCCATCTCCTCCCCTTCTGGCCTTCCCCCCCCCCCCCCCTATGTGCGTCTCCTTCTCTCCCGTATCTGTGTCTATCTCTCCCACCCCTTCTTCTTCTCTCCCCGCTGTCACCCCTACTCAAACAGCAGCGTTCTCATTCTTACCCCCACAGTATTCCTTTTCAGAGAATAAGTAGTATGAGTATCGAATTTGCTTGAATCGATCTACAAGTTTAGGAGGACCTTCTCACCTGTGGTTTTACCCACATACACAGTTGCCACATACTTCACATACATTTCATATGCTTCAAACATATTTGTACACATAATTCACCCGTCTCTCTGGCGAATTTTGCCCTGCAGTTTCGTTTTCATGCAGCTCAATGTTTATGAAATCACATTTCCTGAACTATGTTTCAAGCAATGACATAATTTTATAGCTACATTAGTTAAAAAGGCTGAATAACAAATGAAAGAATAACGTTTTAGGAGGCCGGGAGTGGAATGTCAGAAATTTTAACGTGGTACGGAAGCTAGAAAGCCTGAAAAGGGAAATGAGGAGAACAAAGCGTTTGGTGTACGAGACACTGATAGAAAGAGATGCTCGCCTGTTTAACTGAAGCTGCATCCATTATTCGTTCAGCATGCGGGTACCAGCTGCGCATTAATATAAAGGGACGAAGTATTCAGCAACATCTCTGAAGCAATATTCATCGCACAGGGTCTTAACACCATCTCTGTACATCACCAGTGCCCAATATTCAAGGACCCATAGCGAGGAAATGGTGCACATGTGACATTTTTACAACATGAAGTTTTCCTTTTTATTTTCTCTAAACACGAAATTTGTATACGTACTTTTTTTACGCAGTATTCTTCAGAATACTAACATACTTTGAAACAAGTGCTGCCAATACAGTTTTTGTTGAAAGTGAGACGAATACTTAGTTAAAATACCGGGTGATCAAAAAGTTAGTATAAATTCGAAAACTGAATAAATCAAGGAACAATGTAGATAGAGAGGTACAAATTGACACACATGCTTGGAATGACATGGGGTTTTATTAGAACCAAAAAAATACAAAAGTTCAAAAAATGTCCGACAGATGGCGCTTCATCTGATCGGAATAGCAATAATTAGTATAACAAAGTAAGACAAAGCAAAGATGATGTTCTTTATAGCAAATGCTCAATATGTCCACCATCATTCCTCAACAATAGCTGTGGTCGAGGAATAATGTTGTGAACAGCATGTCCGGAGTTATGGTGAGGCATTGGCGTCGGATGTTGTCTTTCAGCATTCCTAGAGATGTCGGTCGATCATGATACACTTGCGACTTCAGGTAACCCCAAAGCCAATAATCGCACGGACTGAGGTCTGGGGACCTGGGAGGCCAAGCATGACGAAAGTGGCGGCTGAGCACACGAGCATCACCGAACGACGTGTCCAAGAGATCTTTCACGCGTCTAGCAATATGGGGTGGAGCGCCATCCTGCATAAACATCATACGTTCCAGCAGGTGTTTATCAGCCAGGCTGGGGATGATACGATTCTGTAACATGTCGGCGTACCTCTCACCCGTCACGGTAGCAGTTACAAAACCAGAATCACGCCTTTCCTCGAAGAAAAAAAGGCCCGATAACGGTAGATGTGGTAAATCCGACCCATACCGTGACTTTCTCGTCGTGCAATGGAGTTTCCACGACAGTTATAGGATTTTCGGTAGCCCAAATTCTGCAGTTGTGGGCGTTGACAGACCATGCGAGCGTGAAATGAGCTTCGTCGGTCCACAACTCGTTACTCAACCAATCGTCATCTTCCGCCATCTTTTGAAACGCCCACACCGCAAATGCCCTCCGCTTCACTAAATCGCCAGGTAACAGTTCATGATGCCGATGGATTCGGAGGGTACGCGTCAGTGCCAACCAAACAGTAGTGTATGGAATGCCGGTGCGACGTGCGACTGCACGAGCGCTGACTTCCCCGTGCATAGACGAACCCGCTAAAGTCTCCATTTCTTCCTGAACTGTCTCAGCAGCATTACGCCTTGTGCTCGGTCGGCCACTACGGGATATATCGTCTAAACAACCTGTCGCTTCGAACTCGAAATCATTCTCGCCACCGCTGCATTTGTCAAAGGACCTTTACCCGTTCGAATCCCCTTCCTCTGGCGATAGGACCGTAACGCTGAACTAGCACATTCCCCATTCTGATAATACAGCTTCACTAAAAGCACCTTTTCAGCTAAAGTCAACATGCTGCGACTGCTGGCGCATCTGATTCTCTCTCTCATTACAGCTCCTTTTATACACGACTGTCATGCGCAGTCACTGACGTTTTGCTGTCCAGCGCCATCTGTCGGACATTTTTTGAAATTTTTTTTTGTTCTAATAAAACCCCATGACATTCCAAGCATGTGTGTCAATTTTTACCGCTCTATCTACATTATTACGTGGTTTATTAAGTTTTCAAATTTATACTGACTTTTTGATCACCCAGTATATGAATTCCAGGCAAAAGTGGCAATTGATATTGAGGTACTGTATAGTGCCTACACCATAAATTAAAAATCTTACGCAAGCGCCTGGCAGGTATCGAAGAGTGTGCTATTTTTGCAGCTGGAGACTTTGTCAAGTTCACGTTCCCCGCGGCGTCAGCGTTCACTGTGCTGTCATGGGGTGCGATCGAGTTCGAACAGGGCTACCAGCAGGCAGGTGCCCTGGACGGAGTGCGCGACGCCATCAAGTGGGGCACCGACTGGCTGCTCAAGGCGCACCCCCAGCCGAACCAGCTCTACCTGCAGGTGGGCAACGGCACCACCGACCATAACTACTGGGGCCGGCCCGAGGACATCGACTTCCCCAGGCCCGCCTACCTGCTCAACGAGTCCTTCCCCGGTGAGTTTCTCTTCAAATCTTTAAGGCTGTAGTTCTCCACTCCAACCGATGGCCACCTACCACCTCATCCCAGCGTAACAGCTGCGTGCCACATCTCTAGCGATTTGTCATGTGTACCAAAAAGACACTTGCAACTCTATCCGTGTACGATCCCATCAAATAGTGTACAGCAATTGGAAACCACCAGAAGACGACACACACACACACACACACACACACACACACACACACACACACACATGTACGCTCGCGCACTCGCTCTCGCGCACGCACAGCGTATACACTACTGGCCATTAAAATTGCTACACCAGGAAGAAATGCAGATGATAAACGGGTATTCATTGGACAAACATATTATACTAGAACTGAGATGTGATTACATTTTCACGCAATTTGGGTGCATGGATCATGAGAAATCAGTACCCAGAACAACCACCTCTGGCCGTAATAGCGGCCTTAATACGCCTGGGCATTGAGTCAATCAGAGATTGGATGGTGTGTACAGGTACAGCTGCCCATGCAGCTTCAACATGATACCACAGTTCATCAAGAGTAGTGATTGGCGTATTGTGACGAGGCAGTTGCCTATTCACCATTGACCAGTCCTTTTCAATTGGTGAGAGATCTGGAGAATGTGCTGGCCAGGGCAGCAATTGAACATTTTCCGTATCCAATAAGGCCCGTACAGGACTAGCAACATGCCGTCGTGCATTATCCTGCTGAAATGTAGGGTTTCACAGGGATCGAATGAAGGGTAGAGCCACAGGTCGTAACACATTTGAAATGTAACGTCCACTGTTCAAAGTGCCGTCAATGCGAACAAGAGGTGACCGAGACTGGTAACCAATGGCACCCCATGCCATCACGCCGGGTGATACGCTAGTATGGCGATGACGAATACACGCTTCCAATATGCGTTCATCGCGATATCGCCAAACAAGGATGCGACCATCATGATGCTGTAAACAGAAACTGAATTCATCCGAAAAAATGACGTGTTGCCATTCGTGCACCCAGGTTCGTCGTTGAGTACACCATCGCAGGCGCTCCTGTCTGTGATGCAGCGTCAAAGGTAACCGCCGCCATGGTCTCCGAGCGATAGTTCATGCTGCTGCAAACGTCGTCGAACTGTTCGTGCAGATGGTTGTTGTCTTACAAACGCCCCATCTGTTGACTCAGGGGTCAGGACGTGGCTGCACGATCCGTTACAGCCATTCGGATAAGATGCCTGTCATCTCGACTGATAGTGATACGAGGCCGTTGGGATCCAGAACGGTGTTCCGTATTACCCTCCTGAACCCTCCGATTCCATATTCTGCAAACAGTCATTGGATCTCGACCAACGCGAGCAGCAATGTCGCGATACGATAAACCGGAATCGCGATACGCTACAATCCGACCTTTATCAAAGTTGGAAACGTGATGGTACTCATTTCTCCTCCTTACACGAGGCACCACAACAACGTTTCACCAGGCAACGCTGGTCAACTGCTGTTTGTGTATGAGAAATCGGTTAGAAACTTTCCTCATGTCAACACGTTGTAGGTGTCGCCACCGGCGCCCCCCTTGTGTGAATGCTCTGAAAAGCTAATCATTTGCATATCACAGCATCTTCTTCCTGTCGGTTAAATTTCGTGTCTGTGGCACGTCATCTTCGTGGTGTAGCAATTTTAATGGCCAGTAGTGTATATTGGATATATAATGGCTATTTTTTTCAACCTGAGATTGGTAGCTGCATTAAAACCACAGTGTAAATGTGGGGAATCTTTTCGGAGATATGGTGCATACTACCTCTACTCTCTGTCTTGCCAATCTATCGCTTCACGCCGCACTGCCGTACTTCTCAGTTCGAGCGCACAGTGAACATGTAAGGATGCCTACAACAACAGTGTCTCCCACCAAGTGTGAAATTCCTGTTGAGGGGTTTCGCCTGATTTCATGGAGCCAGTCATGTGTTTTCTCCTTCATGCCAATTATCGGACATTGGGACGTGTTAGACGACCCATCACACAGCACAGAATTGGCTCTCATCATCTTTGGTTTTCGTCTCTTCACTCAGATGTACAGCTGCCTATGAGGAGAATTTTGGCACGGACAGAAAACTGCATATCAGTGTAGGGAGTTGGCGTAAATCACTGATCGCTGCCTTGTATGGTGAGGGTATTGTAAAGTTGGTAGCATGCTACGACAAATATGTAAGTCGGACTGCCGACTATGTGGAGAAGTAGATGGAAGGTGTAGCAAAATTTTGCAGATAAAATATTTTTGAGTTTTGATTGTGGTTTCCATTTCACGATCGATCAAAGGTTAAAAAAATAGCATTCGTATCTACATACTGGAAAATCAATGTTGCAGCCAGCTCATGTTTGTTAAGGGCACTTGTCTAGTGTCCTGTCATTTTACTTATTTATTTATTTTACTTTGTCACATTACAGAGACTTTGCAGATGGGGAGAGCGACCGTTGTATGTCAATTTACTTGCTCACAACCCATTCTTTGGCTAATTTTCTCTATATGTGTTCATGTGTGAATCAACATGTGAATGATGATATATTATACTTGTCTCCACTTATCGGAGGGTGTAAGGTAATGGCTTTGCATTGCCAGTGTAACTGGGTTGTTGTAGTGGGTGATACAGGCAGCTTGTTGAACAGAACCAAGGCGAGAGCAGGGACAAAACACTCCCTGCGGAATGTTTGGTACTCTCCCTCCCAGGCTAACGAAAAGTTATCCCCACTCTTGACAACAAAGTTGATGGTCTTGTCTCTCCACTGTCACTGGCATTGTGGAAGGAGGGGTGAATGACTCTTAGCATACTAGTCGAAACGATAAAGGTAATGATTTTATTCAACTAGCTCCTAGTGGGTAATTAATCCATTTCATTCACCAATGGTGACTGTTTCGTTAAGTCATGAGCTCTTTTCATCTGCATATTTAAGCCAAATATGTGCTTTCTTCTCCGTGTACGATACATGTGAGATGGGTTTCATTATTTCGGTTGTAGACCCGACGGAAGTGTTCGTTTAGAACTATAGAACGTAGTATTTTCCCTTGCTTACGTGTTCCTCTTCTTCTTAAATTCCATGTCAGTGATTATTGTATAGTAATTTTCGGTCATTGCCTAGTACGTGTCCTTGTATTAATCTTTGTTCGACTCGGCACTTATCTTTATCACGTGCCCATAATGTCCATGGGATTGTAATATCATATTGCTTAAAGAATAGCTCACATTTCTGTAATTCAAGCGAATACTTGTGTTCTTTACAAATTCTCCATTATTTTCTCATTATTCCATATTTCTTGAAGTTACCTAATTCGGTCCTCAGCCAATCACATGTCCTCAGATGTACAGACAGAACTTATCTGTGTTGATTTAAAGATTGGTCGCAGTGTGCAGAATTTAACGAGTACCTGCTTCAAGGTGTATAATTTCCATTAATTATCATTTTACGTATCTTTTAAGACTTATTACAGATTGGGGGTTCGCTCTTTTCACGTGCTACACGACATGTGGCTAACTTAAAACTATGCTTTTTAGGGGTTAATCACGAACTACTGATTTGTACGACCATTTGCATGTATACTGAATTATGTGGAATTTTCTTAATTCTGAACTCGTCTGAGTAAGTCGATTTCTTGTGCGCCACCCCCACTGCGTTTCTGAGCTTCTGGGCCGTAATATACAGGATCTAAGTCACTTACTTGGTTGGTAGGTGCTACATTTTGAATGAACGTGTTTACCAATGCGTACGGGAGGCCCATTCTGATATCTTATTTTATGATTTTTATAGCAATTTGGACACTTACTGTTGATCTGAGTACAAAAGCCCGTGGCACAACCCTGTTGGTATGACATACTCTCTGAATTCAGAAATAGGATGAGCTCAAGGAGTAGATGGTGTAGTTTTTCTGTGTGAAACAGTAAATAAATGATTTTGAGTGTTTTCTTTCCTCTCTCTGTTGTACTTTCCCCGTAATACTAAGAGGAAGATTGACTGTTTTCGTATTTACGATTGCCTTGGTCACTGTAGAACGATTCTTAACGAATCATTCACGAGAAGTTTAATGTGTTTGATGAACCCCAAGAACGTCTTGAGGTGAACTATATGTTAGCACGTCACCCTCGTTGAGTAATAAATCTACAGTTCGTTTCCGTAATCTGTTTGTTCTGTGAAGTACACTAAAACTGCTCTGCCCTTATCCTCTTCCATTCCATGCCATCATTCGACAGCCATGCTGTATAAATTGCAAATTAAATCATTCGCATAATGAAAGAAAAGAAGGGATGATTCCAGAAACTTACACTCCTGGAAATGGAAAAAAGAACACATTGACACCGGTGTGTCAGACCCACCATACTTGCTCCGGACACTGCGAGAGGGCTGTACAAGCAATGATCACACGCACGGCACAGCGGACACACCAGGAACCGCGGTGTTGGCCGTCGAATGGCGCTAGCTGCGCAGCATTTGTGCACCGCCGCCGTCATTGTCAGCCAGTTTGCCGTGGCATACGGAGCTCCATCGCAGTCTTTAACACTGGTAGCATGCCGCGACAGCGTGGACGTGAACCATATGTGCAGTTGACGGACTTTGAGCGAGGGCGTATAGTGGGCATGCGGGAGGCCGGGTGGACGTACCGCCGAATTGCTCAACACGTGGGGCGTGAGGTCTCCACAGTACATCGATGTTGTCGCCAGTGGTCGGCGGAAGGTGCACGTGGGACTGGACCGCAGCGACGCACGGATGCACGCCAAGACCGTAGGATCCTACGCAGTGCCGTAGGGGACCGCACCGCCACTTCCCAGCAAATTAGGGACACTGTTGCTCCTGGGGTATCGGCGAGGACCATTCGCAACCGTCTCCATGAAGCTGGGCTACGGTCCCGCACACCGTTAGGCCGTCTTCCGCTCAAGCCCCAACATCGTGCAGCCCGCCTCCAGTGGTGTCGCGACAGGCGTGAATGGAGGGACGAATGGAGACGTGTCGTCTTCAGCGATGAGAGTCGCTTCTGCCTTGGTGCCAATGATGGTCGTATGCGTGTTTGGCGCCGTGCAGGTGAGCGCCACAATCAGGACTGCATACGACCGAGGCACACAGGGCCAACATCCGGCATCATGGTGTGGGGAGCGATCTCCTACATTGGCCGTACACCACTGGTGATCGTCGAGGGGACACTGAATAGTGCACGGTACATCCAAACCGTCATCGAACCCATCGTTCTACCATTCCTAGACCGGCAAGGGAACTTGCTGTTCCAACAGGACAATGCACGTCCGCATGTATCCCGTGCCACTCAACGTGCTCTAGAAGGTGTAATTCAACTACCCTGGCCAGCAAGATCTCCGGATCTGTCCCCCATTGAGCATGTTTGGGACTGGATGAAGCGTCGTCTCACGCGGTCTGCACGTCCAGCACGAACGCTGGTCCAACTGAGGCGCCAGGTGGAAATGGCATGGCAAGCCGTTCCACAGGACTACATCCAGCATCTCTACGATCGTCTCCATGGGAGAATAGCAGCCTGCATTGCTGCGAAAGGTGGATATACACTGTACTAGTGCCGACATTGTGCATGCTCTGTTGCCTGTGTCTATGTGCCTGTGGTTCTGTCAGTGTGATCATGTGATGTATCTGACCCCAGGAATGTGTCAATATAGTTTCCCCTTCCTGGGACAATGAATTCACGGTGTTCTTATTTCAATTTCCAGGAGTGTATTTACGTTTTCTCTTGCCCTTTAATTTTAATATGAAAAGTAGTAATAAAATGATTTAAGTGTCTGTACAGATCTTATGAATTAATAGTACTGATTAAGGGTTAATAACGTTAATACTGGCAGTACTTATACTACTGCTGCTTTCAATAACAATGATAATAATAATGACAATAGTAATAATAAAGATAGTGGCTGATGGAAAATTAATTTATAGGTCTACCAAATAGCTATCTTCTGATATAGCGAGTTCTGGGGAAGGAAAATCTTGAGAAATGAGGAAGATCTGGTTGGAAATAAGGGTGTAAAGGGCAACGAGTCCATACTGGGACAACTGTAGTCACTATTATTCCTTCAGTACGTATGTCATAAAATGAATGTTGAAACTGGAGATGTTATTCAGTCCTCTAATACAATGAGGAAGGTTATTCCGAAGTCGAGTTACTGCTACTGAAAAGGACTTAGGGAAAGTGGCTGGGTGATGAAGTGGTATAGAAAGGATTTTGATCTGATGGGGACGGGTGTCCACGACATGTAGTTCAGGCAAGAGCGTTAAGGTCACGGAGAGATGTGAGGACAGTGTATGTTGGTAAGACGGTAGAGAAGACAGAGGGCTTGGAAAGCTCTGCGCTTCACTGCATGCAGCCAGGGTAGCTCTGCACATGATGGTGAAATATGATCAAAGAGTCGAACGTTAGAGATAAATCGAACACAGCCGCTCATAACCAGTTCTAGGCGTCGCGAACATTCCTGAGAAAGTCCTTGCAGGGTAACATCACTCTAATCCATAATTGGAAGTGCAAGCGTTCCTACAAGTTTCTTTTTCAGGTCAAGAGGGAAAAGTTTTTCATGTTTTTATAGTGCATGGAGAGCTGCGGTGACTCCATGCACATTGTTGTTACGAGCTCAGTTTCATTTAGATTTTCATATATTATTACTTTTAGGCACTTTGGTGAGGTAGAAAAGTTAATGTTTGTCCCATTTAAGATTAAAAATCTTAGGGATTCCCAACCATTTAGGGTTAATGAGCATAGAATGACCAACCAGTCCCACTTGGGCTTTGGATGCGTTGAACTTTATATTCTGTGCCCATTTTCATAGTACTAAAATTCTCGATCTCGATCTCTGTCTTCAGGTTTTTTCGTTTTGCACATAGATACAACTGGAGGCCATCAGCATATTAGCGTATATGTCATATTTGCAGTAGGACAAAACTGATGCCACATTTTTCAAACAACTTATGGGAATTTGAGCCAGGGCCGGCCAGTGTGGCCGAGCGGTTCTAGGCGCTTCAGTCTGGAACCGCGCGATCGCTACGGTCGCAGGTTCGAATCCCCCCTCGGGTATGGATGTGTGTGATGTCCTTAAGTTAGTTAGGTTTAAGTAGTTCTAAGTTCTAGGAGACTGATGATGTTAGCGTCTCTACAGGTGTGAGCGGAACCATTGCACTGCACTTCACGAGAAATTTAAGCTGCTACGTTTGACTGTGTGAAAAGCTAAGAACCATATTGTCTGGTAGTCAAGATTCAGGTAAAATACGACTAATCCATGTACACTCCTGGAAATGGAAAAAAGAACACATTGACACCGGTGTGTCAGACCCACCATACTTCCTCCGGACACTGCGAGAGGGCTGTACAAGCAATGATCACACGCACGGCACAGCGGACACACCAGGAACCGCGGTGTTGGCCGTCGAATGGCGCTAGCTGCGCAGCATTTGTGCACCGCCGCCGTCAGTGTCAGCCAGTTTGCCGTGGCATACGGAGCTCCATCGCAGTCTTTAACACTGGTAGCATGCCGCGACAGCGTGGACGTGAACCGTATGAGCAGTTGACGGACTTTGAGCGAGGGCGTATAGTGGGCATGCGGGAGGCCGGGTGGACGTACCGCCGAATTGCTCAACACGTGGGGCGTGAGGTCTCCACAGTACATCGATGTTGTCGCCAGTGGTCGGCGGAAGGTGCACGTGCCCGTCGACCTGGGACCGGACCGCAGCGACGCACGGATGCACGCCAAGACCGTAGGATCCTACGCAGTGCCGTAGGGGACCGCACCGCCACTTCCCAGCAAATTAGGGACACTGTTGCTCCTGGGGTATCGGCGAGGACCATTCGCAACCGTCTCCATGAAGCTGGGCTACGGTCCCGCACACCGTTAGGCCGTCTTCCGCTCACGCCCCAACATCGTGCAGCCCGCCTCCAGTGGTGTCGCGACAGGCGTGAATGGAGGGACGAATGGAGACGTGTCGTCTTCAGCGATGAGAGTCGCTTCTGCCTTGGTGCCAATGATGGCCGTATGCGTGTTTGGCGCCGTGCAGGTGAGCGCCACAATCAGGACTGCATACGACCGAGGCACACAGGGCCAACACCATGGTGTGGGGAGCGATCTCCTACACTGGCCGTACACCACTGGTGATCGTCGAGGGGACACTGAATAGTGCACGGTACATCCAAACCGTCATCGAACCCATCGTTCTACCATTCCTAGACCGGCAAGGGAACTTGCTGTTCCAACAGGACAATGCACGTCCGCATGTATCCCGTGCCACCCAACGTGCTCTAGAAGGTGTAAGTCAACTACCCTGGCCAGCAAGATCTCCGGATCTGTCCCCCATTGAGCATGTTTGGGACTGGATGAAGCGTCGTCTCACGCGGTCTGCACGTCCAGCACGAACGCTGGTCCAACTGAGGCGCCAGGTGGAAATGGCATGGCAAGCCGTTCCACAGGACTACATCCAGCATCTCTACGATCGTCTCCATGGGAGAATAGCAGCCTGCATTGCTGCGAAAGGTGGATATACACTGTACTAGTGCCGACATTGTGCATGCTCTGTTGCCTGTGTCTATGTGCCTGTGGTTCTGTCACTGTGATCATGTGATGTATCTGACCCCAGGAATGTGTCAATAAAGTTTCCCCTTCCTGGGACAATGAATTCACGGTGTTCTTATTTCAATTTCCAGGAGTGTATTATCCATCCCACGTATGAGTTTTGCCAATAACTGCATCAGATATAGATATTTAACATTCATATCACCTCCTTGCTATTTCGTTAACCCTTATCAAGGGTAATTTCTTTTCATGGGCCTTTCATGTTGTGCATTCATCATCCATTTCAGTGTATATTGATTTTTAACTACGGCTTTGCTCGCATATACGACGGCACAGGTATTTCCTACATCGTCGACGAAAGGGTCGTTAGAGACGAAGCATAAACTCGGGTTTTTGAAGAATGGGAAAGGAAATTTCGTGTGTTTTTTCAAAGAAACCATCCTGTCGGCGATTTGAACGACCATCCTCCTAGGGTTGGAACTTTAATAGTGGCAACCATTTATTTACAGCTCGTACAAAATAGATAAGCGTTTCAAAGTTTTACTGACCTTCAAAGTAGTCACCAGCATTACGTATAACCCGTTGCCAGCGATGTGTAAGTCGTAGGATACTCTTAGCAGTGTCAGTTGTGTTGACAGTTCGAGCGGCGCGGTCTGTTGCCCGACGAATTTGTAGCAGTTCTGAAGCGAATGCCGTGAAGTGTTGTTAGAAATAGAGTTGAATTCACGAGGGCTTAAGTCAGGGGAGTGCTGTAGGTGGTATAGCACTTAGCAGCCCCATCAATCAAACAGATCAGTAACAGAATGAGATTCTCACTCTGCAGCGGAGTGTGCGCTGATATGAAACTTCCTGGCAGATTAAAACTGTGTGCCCGACCGAGACTCTAACAGTTTTAATCTGCCAGGAAGTTTCATATCAGCGCACACTCCGCTGCAGAGTGAGAATCTCATTCTGGAAACATCCCTAGGCTGTGGCTAAGGCATGTCTCCGCAGTATCCTTTCTTTCAGGAGTGCTAGTTCTGCAAGGTTCGCAGAAGAGCTTCTGTAAAGTTTGGAAGGTAGGAGACGAGATACTGGCAGAATTAAAGCTGTGAGTACCGGGCGTGAGTCGTGCTTCGGTGGCTCAGATGGTAGAGCACTTGCACGCGAAAGGCAAAGGTCCCGAGTTCGAGTATCGGTCGGGCACACAGTTTTAATCTGCCAGGAAGTTTCAGATCAGTAACAGTTTGCACTTTACGTGCTTGAGCATTGTCCTGCAAAATGATGGTCAGGTCCTGCAGAAAGTTTCATCACTTCTGTCTCTATGCTGTTCGTTTTTGGAACACAACCTACGACCAGCTTAGAGACAGAAGTGATAGCACTTTCTGCAGGACCTGACCGTCATTTTGCAGGACAATGCTCAATCACGTACAGTGAAAGCTGTTACTGATTTGTTTGACTGATGGGGCTGCTAAGTGCTATACCACCTACCGCACTCCCCTGACTTAAGCCCTCGTGAGCTTATCTCGATTTCTAAACTGAAGGAAACACTTCACGGCATTCGCTTCAGAACTGCTACAATTTCTTCGGGCAAGAGACCGCGCCGCCCGAACTGTGAACACAACTGGCACTGCTAAGAGTATCCTACAACTTACATATCTCTGGCAAAGGGTTATACACAATGCTGGTGACTATTCTGAAGGTCAGTAAAACTTTGAAACACGTATCTATTTTGTACGAGTTGTAAATAAAGAGTTGCCGCTATTAAAGTTCCAAAACTCGTATAAAGGAGTCCTGTGTGTTACCACTGCGTCGACTCAGAGATTAGAGCAGTGTCGTCCGAACTGATACTGCCGTCGTATGATATTACGCTGATGAACCATAACATAATGTGACCACTGTCCACCGCGAGACTGAATGGGACCTGGTGGCACTGCGGCCACGTGACATAGTAAGGAAAGTATACAGAATCTCCCATAAATGCTGCGACTAACTTCGAGGGATTCTGAAGGGTATCCTGAGGAACAAATCAAAGGCAGGAACCCATGTCCGGAAACGTCACCCAGCGACGCTACAGAGCATTGATGTTACAGGCGCTGGTACCTGCCTCTAGGCCATCCTTCCGGCAGCAAACATGACTTGGTACGCTGACGGACCATAGAGGGGACGTCTCGGAATGTTGTTTCCTATTCAGTAATCGCAGCCGATCGTCACCATCGCAAATGGAGAAGATGGAGCTAGCTGCTGCGTTGTTTCCTATGGCTGCGATGCTCCATTGCCCCAGGGGATGACTGTTTAGGACACGGGTTTCCATCCACAGTTTATTTTTCTCCTGCAGCTCTCTAAAACCTCCATTTTTCGGTATACAGAAGAGAAATACACTTCAGATGGAGACCTGTGTCCGAAACTGTCATACAACAAGGCAACAGAGCATTGCATTCATAGAAGACGTGGCCTATTTATGCAGCAGCTAGCTCCACCGCCTCCACTGGCGAACGTTGCAATCAGTCACGATAACTGAAAAACGCCTGCAGTTCGTCAGGATACAGAGCCACGTTTGCTGCCTAAGGGTTGGGCTAGCGGTACGCACCAGCGCCTATAATTTCAACTCTCTGTAAAGTCGTTGGATGACGTTTCCGGACATACACTCCTGGAAATGGAAAAAAGAACACATTGACACCGGTGTGTCAGACCCACCATACTTGCTCCGGACACTGCGAGAGGGCTGTACAAGCAATGATCACACGCACGGCCCAGCGGACACACCAGGAACCGCGGTGTTGGCCGTCGAATGGCGCTAGCTGCGCAGCATTTGTGCACCGCCGCCGTCAGTGTCAGCCAGTTTGCCGTGGCATACGGAGCTCCATCGCAGTCTTTAACACTGGTAGCATGCCGCGACAGCGTGGACGTGAACCGTATGGGCAGTTGACGAACTTTGAGCGAGGGCGTATAGTGGGCATGCGGGAGGCCGGGTGGACGTACCGCCGAATTGCTCAACACGTGGGGCGTGAGGTCTCCACAGTACATCGATGTTGTCGCCAGTGGTCGGCGGAAGGTGCACGTGCCCGTCGACCTGGGACCGGACCGCAGCGACGCACGGATGCACGCCAAGACCGTAGGATCCTACGCAGTGCCGTAGGGGACCGCACCGCCACTTCCCAGCAAATTAGGGACACTGTTGCTCCTGGGGTATCGGCGAGGACCATTCGCAACCGTCTCCATGAAGCTGGGCTACGGTCCCGCACACCGTTAGGCCGTCTTCCGCTCACGCCCCAACATCGTGCAGCCCGCCTCCAGTGGTGTCGCGACAGGCGTGAATGGAGGGACGAATGGAGACGTGTCGTCTTCAGCGATGAGAGTCGCTTCTGCCTTGGTGCCAATGATGGTCGTATGCGTGTTTGGCGCCGTGCAGGTGAGCGCCACAATCAGGACTGCATACGACCGAGGCACACAGGGCCAACACCCAGCATCATGGTGTGGGGATCGATCTCCAACACTGGCCGTATACCACTGGTGATCGTCGAGGGGACACTGAATAGTGCACGGTACATCCAAACCGTCATCGAACCCATCGTTCTACCATTCCTAGACCGGCAAGGGAACTTGCTGTTCCAACAGGACAATGCACGTCCGCATGTATCCCGTGCCACCCAACGTGCTCTAGAAGGTGTAAGTCAACTACCCTGGCCAGCAAGATCTTCGGATCTGTCCCCCATTGAGCATGTTTGGGACTGGATGAAGCGTCGTCTCACGCGGTCTGCACGTCCAACACGAACGCTGGTCCAACTGAGGCGCCAGGTGGAAATGGCATGGCAAGCCGTTCCACAGGACTACATCCAGCACCTCTACGATCGTCTCCATGGGAGAGTAGCAGCCTGCATTGCTGCGAAAGGTGGATATACACTGTACTAGTGCCGACATTGTGCATGCTCTGTTGCCTGTGTCTATGTGCCTGTGGTTCTGTCAGTGTGATCATGTGATGTATCTGACCCCAGGAATGTGTCAATAAAGTTTCCCCTTCCTGGGACAATGAATTCACGGTGTTCTTATTTCAATTTCCAGGAGTGTAGATTCCTGTCCTCGATGTGTTTCTTAAGATACCCTTGACAATTCCTCTAAGTATTTCTCAAGAATTGTGGAACAACCTGTATACGTGTGGCAGAGATGAATGGGGAATCATTTTAGGGCCAATACGGGCAGAAGATAGAGAAATACACAGACGAAAGTGACTTTGGTGGAGGTCAGATTGTTATGGCCCTCCGCCTGGGAACGAGCACCTCGGAAACGGAGAAATCGGACACTCGTTCACATGCTACTGTCGCGAGCATCTTCGGAAAGTGGTTGAAGGACGGTTAAAAACAAGTAGGTGAAAAGGTGTTGATGTCAACGCCTCATCACATAATGTGGAAATTGGGGGTTTACTGTCTCTGGTAAGCAAGGTAAACAGCAATCTGTGGCAGATATGACGACATAGTGCAATGGTGACGAAGGTACAAGTATTTTGTAGAACACCGTTCAACGTACACTCTTTGACATAAAACTTGACCGGCGGCCGGCCGCTTCAGAGGCTAAATCCGCGCCGATCGCGACATGGGACAAAGAAACTGGCCAACTCGCTAATTCTCTAAGTCCGGTTATCTGCACAATCTGGCAACACTGTAGACTGCGGCACTTCCTGGAGGAAAACTTGTCCCAAGATAGAGAGACTCTAGGCTGATTACGCCTGTGGTCTAGTGGTAGCGTGCGTTGTTTCTGTTCATAATGTCAGTGGATCGAGAGCAGCTGGCATAAAATATTTTTATAGCCTCTTCTGTCTGAATGCTGAAGACGTGAATGTAATGGTAGCGCAGATTCAATCTATTTCGCTTTGTGACACACCGATATCAAAATTTTATCTAGTAACGATTTTGCGGCAGATTTCCTGCAGACTGTCCTCCTCTGGACGCCGTATGCGGCAAAGCTCCGGGATCCATTTGCTGGCTACTGGCAGCGGCCGTGGCGACAGCAGCGGCGCTGCACTCCCCCGTTCTTTATCGAAAGCGCCTGCTACCGCTCATCGCTTTTGATGATTTGAAACGCTTTATTATTAAATGTTGCTCCACAGAAAATTTCTACAATTTCCATTCACGCTCAAAAGCATAGGAGACAGACGCCCTGATTAGTAGGCGGGTAATCGGCAAGAGCTGAGTATGGCCCGAAATTAATTTTATAGACTGGGACGAAATTAAACCACCTCACTACATTCGATGAATTTATAAATGCTTCATACCTCGTTTCTTTTCCTTTCAAACTTAATTATTTGTGCAACTTTTGGTCAATGATTGGATGTTTTCGTCAAGCCAGAGTGAGCGTCTGTGGTGTAAAATGTATTACAGTTCTTGTTTCATTCCTTATGGTAAGTCTATGCGATAAACTGTGTGAATACCTTGCAATGCATGCTCTGTAGCAGTGAAGGCACACTGCACATTTGGAGTTCCATGTATGGGTTCATGAAGTATTTATTGTTGATCGGAAGTGATAGTTAAGGTCATCAGATTTAATCCAGATAAATTTGTCGTTTTGAAGGTTTCAGAGAACGGAAAGGAATTGCTAACGCCGGTGTTAGAAAACGTCTACAGTTAAATGCTATTGCAAAAATTTAGAAGATGTGAACTATATTAATGAACATGTGCACTTCATAAACAACCTTCTGACATGTTAGACCTATATGACGAACAAAGCTCAAATTTATATCGTTGACAGTCGGTTTGAATCTTTTCAGGACCAATTTTACAGTGAAGCACCTTGGAATTTGCAAAGCAGAAATCCATGATATTAACTTAATTTACTAAGTCGAAATCGGACGAAGATTGATGTTTAAAGGCATTCTTCAGATTTCGCATAAGAAATGTTTACTAGCAGTTTGCAACTCCATTAATTAAAATGGAAAATAAAATGTTTTAGTCAGCGGCTTCTACCGTGATTCGAACTTATAGTACAAGCACTGCAACTCACAAGGGAACCTCTGAGCTAACGACACACTGGCGGCCAGAGGCGGACTATAGTCACTGCGATGTTGCCTGAGCCTCAAAACGCAACCTTAAACACAGAAACATAGGAGGTGGAGATTACTGTTTTAACGTCCCGTCGACAACGATGTCATTAGAGACGGATCACAAGCTCGGATTAGGGAAGGATGGGGAAGGAAATCGGCCGTGCCCTTCCTAAGGAACCATCCCGGCATTTGCCTGAAGCGATTTAGGGAAATCATTGAAAACCTAAATCAGGATGGCCGGGCGCGGGATTGCACCATCGTCCTCCCGAATGCACACACAAACAGGTGTTACTTATGTGAAGAACGCCGTTCTTGGAGTCCAGAAATTAAATATACTTTCTAATTGTGTCATCTTGCAGCGGATTATATCGTACGAGTCTTCGATGTGGAAAACGAATGTTAAGTGAATTTAGCGAGGTAACGCCGACCTACACCCGGAAGTAAATGCACTATCAGAGTGTTGACAAATACTTGCTACGACGCTGCCATTTCTCGGCTCTCAGACGAGGCAGCTCTTCAGCGAAATGCTTGCCGTGATTCTCCGATACGGTTCTTCAGAGTGGAGACGCGCGCGCACGTTTGGTTTTTATGCGGCGTTCTCCCCTGGTGGTTTCTGACGTCGCCTTGTGGGCTATGTATACATATGAGACATTCAATTATCATTAATCCAGAATGATACAAGTTTCAGCTTCCGGCGTGGAAGAAGGCTGTTGACGCCGACATTATATCATTTCAACGTAGGGAAAGCAAAACGGATCATTCAATGTTTCTCATTCAACATAAAGCATGTGAGATAAATTTCCGTAACGTTCATAATCATCTAAAAATACAAACGAAGTAAAAATACACCGGAATCTTATTCGAATTGAATATAATGTAAGATACCAAATGCTTTGCACCTCGATGTCGAATTTGTCCACTTGCAATCGTTTGCAGCATGCACATAGATTGTCATGATTACCACGAGAATGAAGAAATATGTTGGTAAGGATGGAAGCAAGAAGAGACGCAGTCAACAAATATTCTATTCCTCATGGCATTCATTTCATTTGACACGTAAGAAGAGGTAAAGCGGGAATTTACTTTCGTTAACACGAAAGATATGCCGCACATATTGATAACGAGGAAGTCTGCGTCTTCATACGTTTCCTCCTTGAAATCTGTATGCTCTATTATATACTAAGTAGCCCGATCATTGTTTCAGTAATGTGACCCTCTTGTTTGACCCCGTAACGATGAACAGATTCCAAATGCATGTCTCTGCGTGAAAGTAGCTGTTCGAACCCTTCCTGGGTTGTTTTTTGTGTTTTATTGCTTGGAATTCCTGAAGCAGACCACTGTGCCTTCCCCCCTCGTGGGTTAGGTCTCAAAACTAAACCGCTTTGTGTCCAATGGCATAATTTATTCATACAGCATCAGCATAAGACTCTTGCGAGTGAGAGAATGACAATAACAATCGTAACAAGAACAAGCAAATAATGAATGATGTTTATTCCAACGCAGAAAGAGAATGGCTTTAAATATAAAAATCTATATCTATATCCATATCTATTGATCTTTGAGTTGGCACAATGAAAATATATTCTTAGCATTTAGTTACTGAATTTAGTTCTGGATGTTTGCAGAGAAAAGGAAAAGTCGGTACTTCTCGCTAGTGTAATATAATGTGAACCAGCAACTACCCTTTCCTTAGAACACGACTCAAGCAGGTCCTCAAGTAGGCACTGCTGCACTCTGTTCCCTGACATTGCTCTGATGACGGTTAATGCAGATAGTTCCGATTATGAAATACAAAACGTATTGCAGGTTAGTTCCTAGGATAGTAACATTAAATTTGCGTTGTAGACGGCACATGAACGTGACGACTATCCATATTACTCATCAATATAAAAAGACAATATTTTGGGAATTTAACAGGATTACTCAAAATGAATTCTGAAATTGGGTGACTGACCGCACAGGTGCTAAACGTCGTCAAGAGTATACGATGTCCTAATCGCATTAGGAATATGAAGATCGTCTTCGACAGCTCGCAACTTTCACATTGCTATCCCCACCCTACTCCAGACAGCTCTCGGTGGAGTTGCACTACGTTGCCGATGTTATGGAAGGCCTTCAAACCGACAACAGACCACATACTGAAAAATACAAGCGAATTCTCTTGCAGCGTAAGCTCATTGTAACTAATCTAAAAATTATTGGAGAGGAACATTGTCCTATTCAAAAAAGTAAAATGTTACACACTGTTGACGTCAAACGGACATTATCTATGTCCTGTCTTGTGTCCTACTCATCTATAATATCAAGTGTACTATGAAAATGATTATATATAATGGATTATAAGGTAATGCATTGATACCAGATGGTGGGGGCCGGCCGATGTGGCCGTGCGGTTCTAGGCGCTTCATTCTGGAACCGCGTGACCGCTACGGTCGCAGGTTCGAATCCTGTCTCGGGCATGGATGTGTGTGATGTCCTTAGGTTAGTTAGGTTTAAGTAGTTCTAAGTTCTAGGGGACTGATGACCTTAGAAGTTAAGTCCCATGGTGCTCAGAGCCATTTGAACTATTTAACACAAAATGACATTAAAAATTTAAGTTATTCACAAGCAGCTAGTTGAGAATATGTATGAACATTAAATGACACGACGAACCGTCATGTTCTGCATATGGATTCAAACCCAGCTCATGCAGACTAAGCAAAGATTTCGTGACTGACGGAAACTAACAGTCATTCCTGATTAGGCATACAGAGAGTGATATACCTCGATTTTAGACAGTATCAGTTAGCAAATATCAACTTTAAATTGCATAACGCAAACATTTTTAACAGACGCGAATTCCTACCCAGCATCTATTGTCCCTGTTAACGAACTACGAGAGATGTTAAATATTGCTTCTTCACAAGTAACTTACTTGAAATGCCGTGAGGTAAAGCTGTGTGTTGGACACGGATTCGAACCCGGAACCTAATCGGATTGCTATCGAAGCACAGTCAAATGTGACATATCGGAATTTCGCGGCAGTAACTAGATGTTATAACTGAAATGACGAGACGAAAAATTAATTTTTTCCTTCCCAGGACTCCAACCCGGCACCTATCGCTGTTATATTCTAGAGAAAACTAACGTTAAAAATGGGTTTGTTGCACCAGCAGTGACATGTGAGCATGTTTGAACTGAAATAATATGACGAAGAGTTCAGCGCTCACTGGGAATAGAGCCCCACACATATCGTTGTTGACTACACACAAAGAGACGTCAGCTACCGAATTTTTCTCCACCAGCTGCTCAGAATAGCATCTTGAACTTACAGTCATCTCGCAAATAGTTCTGTGTCTCACTGGAAGTTAAAAACGTCAGATATCGTTAGTGTGACAGCGAATGAAAATACATTAAAAATCAAAATTATTATCCACCAGCAGACAGGTGTTCTCATGCTAGAGCTTGATAATACATAATTAAATCTTTAGTGCCGGGCCAGGATTCGATCCCATTCACGCATAATATGTGAAGGTGTTGAGGAATCTGCAGTTTTGAACAAACAACAAATTGTAGCCGAGCTGTATTGCCACGAAGGGATCAAATTCCGCGTTAAGGGCGGTCTGAGTTGCATTCCCAGTTCAGAACCAATTTTATCGACATACAGAAGCTCAAATAAAAGATGGAATAAGTGTCCTGTGACCATACATAGCGTTTGTGTCGTCACTTGAAATAAATAACTAGTATAAGAAAGGTTACTGGTGGTAGAGTTTCTACATGTCGCCACTCCAGACTTTATTGTGGTTCAACCTACCGTCTACTTGGTAAAGAAGGAATATCATCTTTAATGTGAATTTTCTGACCACGCAGCCATTATATCTCCTTCACTTGGTGTAGCCAGGAGAGAATGGAATCTGTCTCTCCCTATCTAAAATCATTGACAGAAGTGGGAATCGAACCCAGACCATAGGTATAACAACCTACCATCCGTCCAACAGACCACGAAATCCTCTTCTCTGCGAGTCATTTTTCTATCGTAACGCAGTTGTGCCACACTGGATGAGAATTCTGACACACAGGCTCCCTGTAGTAATTTGCAGCATGTTCAGTAAATTCATTTGCTTGGTTGACCGAATCACCATGAACTAGCTGCCTCGGCTACCCAGTGCATACATTCGACTATTTTGTAATCACAGAAATAAAATCACGTTACTGCCACCTACACACAACTGCCAACATTGTAGGATGCAGAAGTTTAAATAAGAAGTGTTCCTTTTCACTTGAGCTATTCTATTCCGCTATCTGTTACTAGAAAACGTCGTTCAGTCCAAAAGAAAAGCTGTAACTGTTTGTCTCTCAGAAGTCAAGACATGGCCATATGCATAATCTCACAGTGCTGTGGAATCCAAAAGTTCTGAAGGAATAGTTGCCGAGCTCTGGAGCTGTTGTAGTTCCGTGTCAGCTTGTAGCATAGATAAGATGTCGCGAGTTCGAATACATTCAGTGCTACATTTTTTAAAACGCAATTCTGCTCTCTGCTGAAGTTATCAATCTAATGGAACTTTGAACAAATTCCCTTCACGTCTCAACCCAAAGTAGTCGCATGTGGAAAAAGGACTAACTACTGTGACATTTTGTCCTATTCAGGTTTAATAGACAGCAGGCAGCAGATGCATCTCGAAGATGTGCAGGGAGAGCGCATCGTGCCATAATATGTCAGAAAAGTATTTTCTACATTAGCCGTCGTGTGGTAGTGATATTTTATTCTTCTTCAAACTTTGATTGACAGCTTTAACTCAGAACAAATTTTCTACATGCATGTAATCAATAAACTGCATGTGCATTGTCAGACTGTCATAGGTAACATCAGAGAATTCGCATATATCGTTGATGATTAATTTCTCTCTCATGTTTACTATTGTTTTAACAACACTAAAGGAAACCTTACGAAAATTGTGCACTGTATTATAAGAAATGAAATAAAACTAACGATGATAACCTTACGACGAAAGTATCTGTACACAAGCATGCCTCTATCGACACGAATTAGTAAAATACTACTCACTTAGATTTTGATAGGGTCTGTGTTTAATTGGTATGCTGTGGCATACTCAAGAGGTATGCAAATGTGGCATTTCATAAATATAGTTACGTATTCCTAGAAACCCAAAATTCGCTTGTCAGCAGCGGTAAGAGGCGTTACCTGTTGTGCAGCATTGTAAGTTTTTCAACATTGCACTATGAGCTGAAAGCATTTTCTTGCGATTTCCGTATTGATGTTTGATCTGACTGCTTGTAGCTCTTTCACAGAAGGGATAAAAACGTTTCAGTCAGTGAGACTGGAACTGCGAACCGTAACAGACGCTGTTTCACAGGTCAGCACGTTACCACAGAGCTGGCGAGAGGGTATGGGTCTCAGTTTCCTATTACGACGGCAATAGTAACTACAACTCGTAAACCGCTATTTAAAGGTCGAGATTAGTTGCGATTTCCACCTGCAACGACTTTCTTGGGCTGAAAACCGTAAATTTTCAATCTTTTGTTACCCTTCAAGCTATAATAACTCAGATTATTCAATGGAAATGACAGGTAAAATCAAGTGAACTTTGAGGCTTAATTCCGTGCACACCAGGAAGTAACTCGTCGATCACAGAGTTGCCAAACATACGTTGCCTTGTTGCCAAATCTCAGTTACAGTACCAGCAGGAAGAAGACGAACCGATGTGATCCTACAGCGGTCTGGGAAGTGACCATAGCTGGTGTCTCCAAGTCGCGGCTGCTACGGCCTGGAATACGTAATGCGTCTGATTCGCTTTCTGTAACTAGGTTTAGGGACTGGAGCGTAGTTACTAATAATACTCAGAACTGACTGCAAACTGAGCATCATAAATCAGTAACTCTCATTGTTGTTTTTATATTTCTTTCGTAAGTGCACTCAAAACTAAGAAAGTCATTCACAGGCGTTTTCCTGCCTCGCCGATAGTCGAGCAGAACATACAAATAAAAATAAAAAAGAATGTGTGTGTGTGTGTGTGTGTGTGTGAGAGAGAGAGAGAGAGAGAGAGAAATAAAAAGCAATGAGAGAGTGTGTAAAAAATTGTTGTAAAGAAATTGAATCATGGTATTTAAAGAAATCTTTCATTAAAATGACACGTTCCACATCATTACGAAATGTCGTATTCATGATCTATGGAACAAGAGTTAATCTAATGTAATGTAATCTAATCTAATCACATCATATTGATTATTAGCCATGAAGAGTCATGAACTACCGAAAGTTTTGCCAATACCAGTAACCAAATCTAAACTTGAAAATAAAAGACGACAATTTTTGTAATAAACCGTGACTCCTATCAAGACCCTTTCATCCCTGTTATCTAACCACGAAAGATGTCTGATATACCTCCATTCTGAAGTAACAAAGTGTGCATGCATTTAAAGATGAAGTGCATGATGTGAAGTTCTGTGATGGAGATACGAACCCAACACGTAATCCGATTGTTAACTAAGAAAAATCAAATGTTACGTATCGGTTTTTCTTACGAGCCGCTAGGTGTCTGAATCTAAAATAAGGATACAACCTTTTGTGCCTAAGCGACAATCGAACTGCACACCTACCGCGCATCCACGAATATAGCTTAAGTATCAGTTGCTTACTCATGAACAGTAAGATGTGTGCGTGTTTGACCAGAAATAACGACACCTGTTGCGATTGTTGGCAACACATGAACAGACATTGAAATTGCGCGTTAATTTTCACTAGCAGGTGGGTGTGCACTTGATAAAGCTAGAAATGAAATTATGAATATTTTTGTACTGGATCAGGTTTCAGACCCACATACTTACCTTTGGAAGAGAGCTAGAGAAGATTGCAGTCTTGGGAAAAGGAACGAAATGACTGAACTATACTGTTCCGAGAGATTCAGATCCTCGAAAGAGGAGATACGAATTCGAATCACAGTCCAGCACCAAATTTTTAAACGTCTCTAGTTCAATCAAGTACAAGTAAAATAAGAGCCCTGTCCCTTTAAATGGCTATCGGTTCATCAAATAAAATAAAATTTTCTAATGTAAGTAAGTTTACTGGCGACTGTATTTCTGTTTACCATGACTTCCGCTTTGTCATTTCCCAACGAAAACTGGCTCTGCTCAGTTGGTTATGAAGGAACGTGATGTTTAATGCAGATTCTGGATTATAACGTCTTTCTCTTGAGGTTACCAGAGGTAAAATAAATCTGTTTGTGCCTCTTAAAAGTAAATGCCTGAACCCACGCATTGCACCTGTGATAGCTCGTTTCACCAGACCATTGTGGCCACATTACCCAGCCCCAGGAGTGTGCTGTAATGGATGATGTGCTTAGCTTACAAAATTAGTCACGGTGGAAAAAATGCGAGTCTATTAAATGGTCAAGTAGAAGCAAGCTTCTGACGCAGAGATTATGCTATTCTCATGTCAGCAGGATGTAAAGACTCTTCTAGGCATCATAGGCTGGATGTGAAGCCATTTTGATTTTTCACAAATCCAGCAAATTTCTTAGTTCGAGAAAATCCACTGTGAAGTGTGAAGTTGCCGGATAATTCGATTATTACTGTTATTATTAATATCATTTTATTCGTACCGCTGATGGAACACGACCGTAGTCTTGAGGTAAAACGCGAGACCAGCTAATATGACGTCTGGCGACCGAAAGCACATATCGACAGAATTTTTATCGCCCCTTTCCTCTCGGTGCTGAAGCTATGAGTGTAATTCAAGCGAATCTACAATATCATATTAGCTGGTCTCGCGTTTAACCTCAAGACTACGGTCGTAGTCTAGAGTAATGTACTAAGACTGGTGTCAAGACTTCCTCTGGGAAGTGCCGCAGTCTACATGTTGCTAGATCGAGCATATTGCCAGACATAGAATTCTGAGAGGAGCATGACTGTATTGTCCACCTTACGTGAACGACTTGGCGGTCAATTTTTTGGTCTGAGACTGTATCTACAACACATATTGCTCGCTTAAGACCCAGAAGAATTTAAAAAAAAAGTAGTTTATGAGAGCAACGTTAACCATAGCGTTCGAAGTATTCATAGTATTGTATACGTGTGTGTAAACGCCTTCCAGTGACCACTCAAGAAAGACAAGGATACACAGTCTAGCTTCAATATTATAAATACGCCTCAGTTTGTGGATGAACTCAGACTTAAGTTGATAATAATTTTGAAAATATAGCAGCACTGTACCCATTGGTGTTAAACTCGTTTTCAACCAATGATTCCCACAGCTACAGGGATACTACTTGTGATACCTCTTAGACAAAATACTTAAGCAGTGTTATCAGACGAAAAGATCAACCTGACACAAACTGTGGGAAGTTTGTTTTACAACCTTCGTACCTGGATATTCAGCTTTTTCCTATTTGAGATATCTGTGAACGTTGCTGCTTAAGACGATTTAAGCAGAAAATAAATTCCCTCAGCTTCGACAATGTTTAAAGAAATCGTCTTATCGGCACTAAATCGTGATTTGTGATTTGTTTACCGGCTGTACTCTTCCGTATTTTGCCGGTTGGAAGGCGAAAGCTTATTGACAAATTTCACACAGAAATTACTGTTACAGTGTACTTATGGAGCCAAATGAGTCAATTGCGTATTTTCCGGTGAGAAAGAGCACTGGCAAACAGTCTTCGCTACATTAGGTTATTTAAACTGGTGTCACTCTGAGCTAGAATTTATGGTCAGCGACTAAGTGTAAGGTCAACGTTTCGGATGCGAGTTTTGCGACTGTGAAATACTTTTATACATTATAGAAGCGAATATTAAATGTGCACTAATATTGCGAAAATTTTGTACTTGGACAGCTTAGAATGAAAATACTTCTGTTTATTGCAAAGGGAAACAATAGATTTTCTAAAACACTGTCTGTCATACACTACTTGAAACAGGTCATGTCGACCAAATCATGTGGAAGAACTAACAGCAACGTATATCGGAAGGCAGTAAGATCTCTTGCCTTTTGGTTTGTCAGTACTCGATAGCCACTTCTAGGCGAAAGTAAATGAAGAAAGGCAGTGCGTTTTTGTTACCAAGTAACGTCTTCGTCAATTACTTTAGTTTTAATGTAATCTACGAGTAATTGCTGGTGTTTGATATTAACATGAAAAGGATTCCGTAGACAGGGAAAGAACCTGTTCTTGGGAAACTACTTCTATAGTGACCAAAAGATACTAAATGATGTTCAAGCACTTGTGTTACAGCAGCAGTATGAATAAAATGATATTAATAATAACAGTAATATTCGAATTATCCGGCAACTTCACACTTCACAGTGGATTTTCTCGAACTAAGAAATTTGCTGAATTTGTGAAAAATCAAAATGGCTTCACATCCAGCCTATGATGCCTAGAAGAGTCTTTACATCCTGCTGACATGAGAATAGCATAATCTCTGCGTCAGAAGCTTGCTTCTACTTGACCATTTAATAGACTCGCATTTTTTCCACCGTGACTAATTTTGTAAGCTAAGCACATCATCCGTTACATCACACTCCTGGGGCTGGGTAATGTGGCCACAATGGTCTGGTGGAACGAGCTATCACAGGTGCAATGCGTGGGTTCAGGCATTTACTTTTAAGAGGCACAAACAGATTTATTTTACCTCTGGTAACCTCAAGAGAAAGACGTTATAATCCAGAATCCGCATTAAACATCACGTTCCTTCATAACCAACTGAGCAGAGCCAGTTTTCGTTGGGAAATGACAAAGCGGAAGTCATGGTAAACAGAAATAAAGTCGCCAGTAAACTTACTTACATTAGAAAATTTTATTTTATTTGATGAACCGATAGCCATTTAAAGGGACAGGGCTCTTATTTTACTTGTACTTGATTGAACTAGAGACGTTTAAAAATTTGGTGCTGGACTGTGATTCGAATTCGTATCTCCTCTTTCGAGGATCTGAATCTCTCGGAACAGTATAGTTCAGTCATTTCGTTCCTTTTCCCAAGACTGCAATCTTCTCTAGCTCTCTTCCAAAGGTAAGTATGTGGGTCTGAAACCTGATCCAGTACAAAAATATTCATAATTTCATTTCTAGCTTTATCAAGTGCACACCCACCTGCTAGTGAAAATTAACGCGCAATTTCAATGTCTGTTCATGTGTTGCCAACAATCGCAACAGGTGTCGTTATTTCTGGTCAAACACGCACACATCTTACTGTTCATGAGTAAGCAACTGATACTTAAGCTATATTCGTGGATGCGCGGTAGGTGTGCAGTTCGATTGTCGCTTAGGCACAAAAGGTTGTATCCTTATTTTAGATTCAGACACCTAGCGGCTCGTAAGAAAAACCGATACGTAACATTTGATTTTTCTTAGTTAACAATCGGATTACGTGTTGGGTTCGTATCTCCGTCACAGAACTTCACATCATGCACTTCATCTTTAAATGCATGCACACTTTGTTACTTCAGAATGGAGGTATATCAGACATCTTTCGTGGTTAGATAACAGGGATGAAAGGGTCTTGATAGGAGTCACGGTTTATTACAAAAATTGTCGTCTTTTATTTTCAAGTTTAGATTTGGTTACTGGTATTGGCAAAACTTTCGGTAGTTCATGACTCTTCATGGCTAATAATCAATATGATGTGATTAGATTAGATTACATTACATTAGATTAACTCTTGTTCCATAGATCATGAATACGACATTTCGTAATGATGTGGAACGTGTCATTTTAATGAAAGATTTCTTTAAATACCATGATTCAATTTCTTTACAACAATTTTTTACACACTCTCTCATTGCTTTTTATTTCTCTCTCTCTCTCTCTCTCTCTCACACACACACACACACACACACACATTCTTTTTTATTTTTATTTGTATGTTCTGCTCGACTATCGGCGAGGCAGGAAAACGCCTGTGAATGACTTTCTTAGTTTTGAGTGCACTTACGAAAGAAATATAAAAACAACAATGAGAGTTACTGATTTATGATGCTCAGTTTGCAGTCAGTTCTGAGTATTATTAGTAACTACGCTCCAGTCCCTAAACCTAGTTACAGAAAGCGAATCAGACGCATTACGTATTCCAGGCCGTAGCAGCCGCGACTTGGAGACACCAGCTATGGTCACTTCCCAGACCGCTGTAGGATCACATCGGTTCGTCTTCTTCCTGCTGGTACTGTAACTGAGATTTGGCAACAAGGCAACGTATGTTTGGCAACTCTGTGATCGACGAGTTACTTCCTGGTGTGCACGGAATTAAGCCTCAAAGTTCACTTGATTTTACCTGTCATTTCCATTGAATAATCTGAGTTATTATAGCTTGAAGGGTAACAAAAGATTGAAAATTTACGGTTTTCAGCCCAAGAAAGTCGTTGCAGGTGGAAATCGCAACTAATCTCGACCTTTAAATAGCGGTTTACGAGTTGTAGTTACTATTGCCGTCGTAATAGGAAACTGAGACCCATACCCTCTCGCCAGCTCTGTGGTAACGTGCTGACATGTGAAACAGCGTCTGTTACGGTTCGCAGTTCCAGTCTCACTGACTGAAACGTTTTTATCCCTTCTGTGAAAGAGCTACAAGCAGTCAGATCAAACATCAATACGGAAATCGCAAGAAAATGCTTTCAGCTCATAGTGCAATGTTGAAAAACTTACAATGCTGCACAACAGGTATCGCCTCTTTCCGCTGCTGACAAGCGAATTTTGGGTTTCTAGGAATACGTAACTATATTTATGAAATGCCACATTTGCATACCTCTTGAGTATGACACAGCATACCAATTAAACACAGACCCTATCAAAATCTAAGTGAGTAGTATTTTACTAATTCGTGTCGATAGAGGCATGCTTGTGTACAGATACTTTCGTCGTAAGGTTATCATCGTTAGTTTTATTTCATTTCTTATAATACAGTGCACAATTTTCGTAAGGTTTCCTTTAGTGTTGTTAAAACAATAGTAAACATGAGAGAGAAATTAATCATCAACGATATATGCGAATTCTCTGATGTTACCTATGACAGTCTGACAATGCACATGCAGTTTATTGATTACATGCATGTAGAAAATTTGTTCTGAGTTAAAGCTGTCAATCAAAGTTTGAAGAAGAATAAAATATCACTACCACACGACGGCTAATGTAGAAAATACTTTTCTGACATATTATGGCACGATGCGCTCTCCCTGCACATCTTCGAGATGCATCTGCTGCCTGCTGTCTATTAAACCTGAATAGGACAAAATGTCACAGTAGTTAGTCCTTTTTCCACATGCGACTACTTTGGGTTGAGAAGTGAAGGGAATTTGTTCAAAGTTCCATTAGATTGATAACTTCAGCAGAGAGCAGAATTGCGTTTTAAAAAATGTAGCACTGAATGTATTCGAACTCGCGACATCTTATCTATGCTACGAGCTGACACGGAACTACAACAGCTCCAGAGCTCAGCAACTATTCCTCCAGAACTTTTGGATTCCACAGCACTGTGAGATTATGCATATGGCCATGCCTTGATTTCTGAGAGACAAACAGTTACAGCTTTTCTTTTGGACTGAACGACGTTTTCTAGTAACAGATAGCGCAATAGAATAGCTCAAGTGAAAAGGAACACTTCTTATTTAAACTTCTGCTTCCTACAATGTTGGCAGTTGTGTGTAGGTGGCAGTAACGTGATTTTATTTCTGTGATTACAAAATAGTCGAATGTATGCACTGGGTAGCCGAGGCAGCTAGTTCATGGTGATTCGGTCAACCAAGTAAATGAATTTACTGAAAATGCTGCAAATTACTACAGGGAGCCTGTGTGTCAGAATTCTCATCCAGTGTGGCGCAACTGCGTTACGATAGAAAAATGACTCGCAGAGAAGAGGATTTCGTGGTCTGTTGGACGGATGGTAGGTTGTTATACCTATGGTCTGGGTTCGATTCCCACTTCTATCAATGATTTTAGATAGGGAGAGACAGATTCCATTCTCTCCTGGCTACACCAAGTGAAGGAGATATAATGGCTGCGTGGTCAGAAAATTCACATTAAAGATGATATTCCTTCTTTACCAAGTAGACGGTAGGTTGAACCACAATAAAGTCTGGAGTGGCGACATGTAGAAACTCTACCACCAGTAACCTTTCTTATACTAGTTATTTATTTCAAGTGACGACACAAACGCTATGTATGGTCACAGGACACTTATTCCATCTTTTATTTGAGCTTCTGTATGTCGATAAAATTGGTTCTGAACTGGGAATGCAACTCAGACCGCCCTTAACGCGGAATTTGATCCCTTCGTGGCAATACAGCTCGGCTACAATTTGTTGTTTGTTCAAAACTGCAGATTCCTCAACACCTTCACATATTATGCGTGAATGGGATCGAATCCTGGCCCGGCACTAAAGATTTAATTATGTATTATCAAGCTCTAGCATGAGAACACCTGTCTGCTGGTGGATAATAATTTTGATTTTTAATGTATTTTCATTCGCTGTCACACTAACGATATCTGACGTTTTTAACTCCCAGTGAGACACAGAACTATTTGCGAGATGACTGTAAGTTCAAGATGCTATTCTGAGCAGCTGGTGGAGAAAAATTCGGTAGCTGACGTCTCTTTGTGTGTAGTCAACAACGATATGTGTGGGGCTCTATTCCCAGTGAGCGCTGAACACTTCGTCACATTATTTCAGTTCAAACATGCTCACATGTCACTGCTGGTGCAACAAACCCATATTTAACGTTAGTTTTCTTTAGAATATAACAGCGATAGGTGCCGGGTTGGAGTCCTGGGAAGGAAAAAATTAATTTTTCGTCTCGTCATTTCAGTTATAACATCTAGTTACTGCCGCGAAATTCCGATATGTCACATTTGACTGTGCTTCGATAGCAATCCGATTAGGTTCCGGGTTCGAATCCGTGTCCAACACACAGCTTTACCTCACGGCATTTCAAGTAAGTTACTTGTGAAGAAGCAATATTTAACATCTCTCGTAGTTCGTTAACAGGGACAATAGATGCTGGGTAGGAATTCGCGTCTGTTAAAAATGTTTGCGTTATGCAATTTAAAGTTGATATTTGCTAACTGATACTGTCTAAAATCGAGGTATATCACTCTCTGTATGCCTAATCAGGAATGACTGTTAGTTTCCGTCAGTCACGAAATCTTTGCTTAGTCTGCATGAGCTGGGTTTGAATCCATATGCAGAACATGACGGTTCGTCGTGTCATTTAATGTTCATACATATTCTCAACTAGCTGCTCGTGAATAACTTAAATTTTTAATGTCATTTTGTGGTAAATAGATCAAATGGCTCTGAGCACCATGGGACTTAACTTCTAAGGTCATCAGTCCCCTAGAACTTAGAACTACTTAAGCCTAACTAACCTAAGGACATCACACACATCCATGCCCGAGGCAGGATTCGAACCTGCGACCGTAGCGGTCACGTGGTTCCAGACTGAAGCGCCTAGAACCGCACGGCCACATCGGCCGGCCCCCACCATCTGGTATCAATGCATTACCTTATAATCCATTATATATAATCATTTTCATAGTACACTTGATATTATAGATGAGTAGGACACAAGACAGGACATAGATAATGTCCGTTTGACGTCAACAGTGTGTAACATTTTACTTTTTTGAATAGGACAATGTTCCTCTCCAATAATTTTTAGATTAGTTACAATAAGCTTACGCTGCAAGAGAATTCGCTTGTATTTTTCAATATGTGGTCTGTTGTCGGTTTGAAGGCCTTCCATAACATCGGCAACGTAGTGCAACTCCACCGAGAGCTGTCTGGAGTAGGGTGGGGTTAGCTATGTGAAAGTTGCGAGCTGTCGAAGACGATCTTCATATTCCTAATGCGATTAGGACATCGTATACTCTTGACGACGTTTAGCACCTGTGCGGTCAGTCACCCAATTTCAGAATTCATTTTGAGTAATCCTGCTAAATTCCTAAAATACTGTCTTTTTATATTGATGAGTAATATGGATAGTCGTCACGTTCATGTGCCGTTTACAACGCAAATTTAATGTTACTATCCTAGGAACTAACCTGCAATACGTTTTGTATTTCATAATCGGAACTATCTGCATTAACCGTCATCAGAGCAATGTCAGGGAACAGAGTGCAGCAGTGCCTACTTGAGGACCTGCTTGAGTCGTGTTCTAAGGAAAGGGTAGTTGCTGGTTCACATTATATTACACTAGCGAGAAGTACCGACTTTTCCTTTTCTCTGCAAACATCCAGAACTAAATTCAGTAACTAAATGCTAAGAATATATTTTCATTGTGCCAACTCAAAGATCAATAGATATGGATATAGATATAGATTTTTATATTTAAAGCCATTCTCTTTCTGCGTTGGAATAAACATCATTCATTATTTGCTTGTTCTTGTTACGATTGTTATTGTCATTCTCTCACTCGCAAGAGTCTTATGCTGATGCTGTATGAATAAATTATGCCATTGGACACAAAGCGGTTTAGTTTTGAGACCTAACCCACGAGGGGGGAAGGCACAGTGGTCTGCTTCAGGAATTCCAAGCAATAAAACACAAAAAACAACCCAGGAAGGGTTCGAACAGCTACTTTCACGCAGAGACATGCATTTGGAATCTGTTCATCGTTACGGGGTCAAACAAGAGGGTCACATTACTGAAACAATGATCGGGCTACTTAGTATAAAATAGAGCATACAGATTTCAAGGAGGAAACGTATGAAGACGCAGACTTCCTCGTTATCAATATGTGCGGCATATCTTTCGTGTTAACGAAAGTAAATTCCCGCTTTACCTCTTCTTACGTGTCAAATGAAATGAATGCCATGAGGAATAGAATATTTGTTGACTGCGTCTCTTCTTGCTTCCATCCTTACCAACATATTTCTTCATTCTCGTGGTAATCATGACAATCTATGTGCATGCTGCAAACGATTGCAAGTGGACAAATTCGACATCGAGGTGCAAAGCGTTTGGTATCTTACATTATATTCAATTCGAATAAGATTCCGGTGTATTTTTACTTCGTTTGTATTTTTAGATGATTATGAACGTTACGGAAATTTATCTCACATGCTTTATGTTGAATGAGAAACATTGAATGATCCGTTTTGCTTTCCCTACGTTGAAATGATATAATGTCGGCGTCAACAGCCTTCTTCCACGCCGGAAGCTGAAACTTGTATCATTCTGGATTAATGATAATTGAATGTCTCATATGTATACATAGCCCACAAGGCGACGTCAGAAACCACCAGGGGAGAACGCCGCATAAAAACCAAACGTGCGCGCGCGTCTCCACTCTGAAGAACCGTATCGGAGAATCACGGCAAGCATTTCGCTGAAGAGCTGCCTCGTCAGAGAGCCGAGAAATGGCAGCGTCGTAGCAAGTATTTGTCAACACTCTGATAGTGCATTTACTTCCGGGTGTAGGTCGGCGTTACCTCGCTAAATTCACTTAACATTCGTTTTCCACATCGAAGACTCGTACGATATAATCCGCTGCAAGATGACACAATTAGAAAGTATATTTAATTTCTGGACTCCAAGAACGGCGTTCTTCACATAAGTAACACCTGTTTGTGTGTGCATTCGGGAGGACGATGGTGCAATCCCGCGCCCGGCCATCCTGATTTAGGTTTTCAATGATTTCCCTAAATCGCTTCAGGCAAATGCCGGGATGGTTCCTTAGGAAGGGCACGGCCGATTTCCTTCCCCATCCTTCCCTAATCCGAGCTTGTGATCCGTCTCTAATGACATCGTTGTCGACGGGACGTTAAAACAGTAATCTCCACCTCCTCTGTTTCTGTGTTTAAGGTTGCGTTTTGAGGCTCAGGCAACATCGCAGTGACTATAGTCCGCCTCTGGCCGCCAGTGTGTCGTTAGCTCAGAGGTTCCCTTGTGCGTTGCAGTGCTTGTACTGTAAGTTCGAATCACGGTAGAAGCCGCTGACTAAAACATTTTATTTTCCATTTTAATTAATGGAGTTGCAAACTGCTAGTAAACATTTCTTATGCGAAATCTGAAGAATGCCTTTAAACATCAATCTTCGTCCGATTTCGACTTAGTAAATTAAGTTAATATCATGGATTTCTGCTTTGCAAATTCCAAGGTGCTTCACTGTAAAATTGGTCCTGAAAAGACTCAAACCGACTGTCAACGATATAAATTTGAGCTTTGTTCGTCATATAGGTCTAACATGTCAGAAGGTTGTTTATGAAGTGCACATGTTCATTAATATAGTTCACATCTTCTAAATTTTTGCAATAGCGTTTAACTGTAGACGTTTTCTAACACCGGCGTTAGCAATTCCTTTCCGTTCTCTGAAACCTTCAAAACGATAAATTTTTCTGGTTTAAATCTGATGACATTAACTATCACTTCCGATCAACAATAAATACTTCATGAACCCATACATGGAACTCCAAATGTGCAGTGTGCCTGCACTGCTACAGAGCATGCATTGCAAGGTATTCACACAGTTTATCGCATAGACTTACCATAAGGAATGAAACAAGAACTGTAATACATTTTACACCACAGACGCTCACTCTGGCTTGACGAAAACATCCAATCATTGACCAAAAGTTGCACAAATAATTAAGTTTGAAAGGAAAAGAAACGAGGTATGAAGCATTTATAAATTCATCGAATGTAGTGAGGTGGTTTAATTTCGTCCCAGTCTATAAAATTAATTTCGGGCCATACTCAGCTCTTGCCGATTACCCGCCTACTAATCAGGGCGTCTGTCTCCTATGCTTTTGAGCGTGAATGGAAATTGTAGAAATTTTCTGTGGAGCAACATTTAATAATAAAGCGTTTCAAATCATCAAAAGCGATGAGCGGTAGCAGGCGCTTTCGATAAAGAACGGGGGAGTGCAGCGCCGCTGCTGTCGCCACGGCCGCTGCCAGTAGCCAGCAAATGGATCCCGGAGCTTTGCCGCATACGGCGTCCAGAGGAGGACAGTCTGCAGGAAATCTGCCGCAAAATCGTTACTAGATAAAATTTTGATATCGGTGTGTCACAAAGCGAAATAGATTGAATCTGCGCTACCATTACATTCACGTCTTCAGCATTCAGACAGAAGAGGCTATAAAAATATTTTATGCCAGCTGCTCTCGATCCACTGACATTATGAACAGAAACAACGCACGCTACCGCTAGACCACAGGCGTAATCAGCCTAGAGTCTCTCTATCTTGGGACAAGTTTTCCTCCAGGAAGTGCCGCAGTCTACAGTGTTGCCAGATTGTGCAGATAACCGGACTTAGAGAATTAGCGAGTTGGCCAGTTTCTTTGTCCCATGTCGCGATCGGCGCGGACTTAGCCTCTGAAGCGGCCAGCCGCCGGTCAAGTTTTATGTCAAAGAGTGTACATTGCTGAACATGAGGCTCCAAAGCAGACGACCGCCACGTGTTCTCATGTTGACCTAACGACATCGTCACTCACGACTGTAGTGGGCACGGGGTCATCGACACCTGACACAGCATCAGTGGAAATATGTCAGCTGGTCGTATGAACGACGTTTCTAGTTACACCAGGCCGCGTGCAGGTACGTTGTCATGCAGGAAAATGGCTGACTGGAACATGCACCACGCCAGATAACTTTGGCGATGGGTCCACGGTTGTGCTATGGAAAGGAGGGGTACTCACGTAGGGTTCCATCTGGCTTTACGGTAGTAACTGTAGACACCACAGCTGCTGTGTACTGCCTGGAAATCATCACGAACCAACTGGTTCCCTTTATGTTTTATGTCTTCCTCGCAGGTTATAGCAGCATCCAGCAGGATGTATTACTACAGTAGTTCGAGGAGCACGATACTGAAATGACTTGTTTTTTTTTTTTTTTTTGGTCATAAGTCTACTGACTGGTTTGATGCGGCCCGCCACGAATTCCTTTCCTGTACCAACCTCTTCATCTCAGAGTAGCACTTGCAACCTATGTCTTCAATTATTTGCTTGACGTATTCCAAACTCTGTCTTCATCTACAGTTTTTGCCCTCTACAGCTCCCTCTAGTACCATGGAAGTCTTTCCCTCATGTCTTAGCAGATGTCCTATCATCCTGTCCCTTCTCCTTAGCAGTGTTTTCCACATATTCCTTTCCTCTCAGATTCTGCGTAGAACCCCCTCATTCCTTACCTTATCAGTCCTCCTAATTTTCAAAATTCGTCTGTAGCACCACATCTCAAATGCTTCGATTCTCTTCTGTTCCGGTTTTCCCACAGTCCATGTTTCACTTCCATACAATGCTGTACTCCAGACGTATATCTTCAGAAATTTATTCCTCAAATTAAGGCCGGTATTTGATATTAGTAGACTTCTCTTGGCCAGAAATACCTTTTTTCCCGTAGCGAGTCTGCTTTTGATGTCCTCCTTGCTCCGTCCGTCATTGGTTATTTTACTGCTTAGGTAGCAGAATTCCTTAACTTCATTGACGTCGTGACCATCAATCCTGATGTTAAGTTTCTCGCTGTTCTCATTTCTACTACTTCTCATTACCTTCGTCTTTCTCCGATTTACTCTCAAACCATACTGTGTACTCATTAGACTGTTCATTCCGTTCAGCAGATCGTTTAATTCTTCTTCACTTTCACTCAGGATAGCAATGTCATCAGCGAATCGTATCATTGATATCCTTTCACCTTGTATTTTAATTCCACTCCTGAACCTTTCTTTTATTTCCATCATTGCTTCCTCGATGTACAGATTGAAGAGTAGGGGCGAAAGGCTACAGCCTTGTCTTACTTCCTTCTTACTACGAGCACTTCGTTCTTGATCATCCACTCTTATTATTCCCTATTGGTTGTTGTACATATTGTATATGACCCGTCTCTCCCTATAGGTCCGCCGCTCGTGGTCTCGCGGTAGCGTTCTCGCTTCCCGAGCACGGGGTCCCGGGTTCGATTCCCGGCGGGGTCAGGGATTTTCACCTGCCTCGAGATGACTGGGTGTTTGTGTTGTCCTCATCATTTCATCATCCTCCAGGAAAGTGGCGAAATTGGACTGAGCAAAGATTGGATAATTGTACGGGCGCTGATAACCACGCAGTTGAGCGCCCCACAAACCAAACATCATCATCATCATCTCCCTATAGCTTACCCCTACTTTTTTCAGAATCTCGAACAGCTTGCACCATTTTATATTGTCGAACTTTTTTTCCAGGTCGACAAATCCTATGAAAGTGTTTTGATTTTTCTTTAGCCTTGCTTTCCATTATTAGCCGTAACGTCAGAATTGCCTCTCTCGTCCCTTTACTTTTCCTAAAGCCAAACTGATCGTCACCTAGCGCATTCTCAATTTTCTTTTCCATTCTTGATATCTCGGTCACCAAATGCGACAAATCTGAACCCAATGGACCACATGCGCGCCGCTGTCGGTCGCCAGATCTGTTTCCACAAACCACTGGCCCGTAATTTACTGGAACTTCTTGGACTGTGCATAGATGTTTTCCTGCCACATACCTCCGTAAATGTACCAAGGACTTGTCGAGTTCATGCCACACAGAATTGTTGCTGTATTACGCTCCAAAGGTGAACCATAAGACTATTAAGAATGTAGTCGTAAAGACTTGGCTCGCCCTCGTGAGTTTATTGGGTTTCTTGGCGGACTGAATAACTCCCGTCTAGCCTCACGTTCACTGTGCATGTGGTCTTCCTGTAACGTGGAGCACACTCGACGGGTTGCTGCAGGAACGGACGCCGCCGGGGAGGCGGCCGCAGCGCTGGCGTCGGCGTCCATCGTGTTCCAGTCGGTGGACGCCGAGTACTCGGCCACGCTGCTCAACGCCGCCATCGAGCTGCTCAACTTCGCCGATACCTACAGGGCGCTCTGCACCGACTCCATCCCCGATATGGCTGAGTTTTACACGTGAGTCCTACCAGTACTGTGTTCCTCGGCATCATTAACTTGTGTAATATTTGCTGTAACACTGGAGGTAAACGGTTAATCCTGCAAGTAGCTACCAATTTGCTAATGTTGTTGTTGTTGTTGTGGTCTTCAGTCCAGAGACTGGTTTGATGCAGCTCTCCATGCTACTCTATCCTGTGCAAGCTTCTTCATCTCCCAGTACCTACTGCAGCCTACATCCTTCTTAATCAGTTTAGTGTATTCATCTCTTGGTCTCCCTCTACAATTTTTACCCTCCACGCTGCCCTCCAATACCAAATTGGTGATCCCTTGATGCCTCAGAACACGTCCTACCAACCGATCCCTTCTTCTAGACAAGTTGTGCCACAAATTTCTCTTCTCTCCAATTCTATTCAATACCTCCTCGTTAGTTATGTGATCTACCCACCTAATCTTCAGCATACTTCTGTAGCACCACATTTCAAAAGCTTCTATTCTCTTCTTGTCCAAACTATATATCGTCCACGTTTCACTTCCATACATGGCTACACTCCATACAAATACTTTCAGAAACGACTTCCTGACACTTAAATTTATACTCGATGTTAACAAATTTCTCTTCTTCAGAAACGCTTTCGAGTCTACATTTTATATCCTCTCTACTTCGACCATCATCTGTTATGTTGCTCCCCAAATAGCAAAAATCATTTACTACTTTAAGCGTCTAATTTCCTAATCTAATTCCCTCAGCATCACCCGACTTAATTCGACTACATTCCATTATCCTCGTTTTTCCTTTGTTGATGTTCATCTTATATCCTCCTTTCAAGAGAATGTCCATTACGTTCAACTGCTCTTCCAAGTCCTTTGCTGTCTCTGACAGAATTACAATTCATCGGTGAACCTCAAAGTTTTTATTTCTTCTCCATGTATTTTAATTCCTACTCCAAACTTTTCTTTTGTTTCCTTTACTGCTTGCTCAATATACAGATTGAATAACATCGGGTATAGGCTACAACCCTGGCTTACTCCCTTCCCAATCACTGCATCCCTTTCATGCCCCTCGACTCTTGTTTGCTAATATTATAATTTAAAAATAGGAACTTTGGACAGGAACATAAGGAATTTGCAATCACCTTGACCTGCGTGACTGATAATGACTACTCATGAAGCTGAATGAGATAATAACAGCCAGCATGTTGAAATTTATCCAGTAAATCGTCTTCTATAGCACCTACTCACCGCCGAATCCATGAAGTTGCAGAGGTTAGGCAGTGTGTGCCATAATGGCTGAGTAGTGGATTTGTACTTACATTTCGTTACGTTACGTGAACATCGTAATAGGAGAACCTGGTCGCAAGATAGAGAAAACAGTGGTAAGGTGTTACTTCCTTGCAGGGTAGTGAGGGAAGTGGTCAGAATGACACCGAGATCGCTCACCGCTGTGGAAAGGGGGGCCGGGGGAAGGGGGAGGACGGGTTGTGTGGCTGCAGATACAGTCAATTTCTGCAGCAAATCGCAAATCTTTAAAATGTATCGTGAGCTCCACTAAACTACGTTGTCATATCGTTAGACCGTTTTTTAAAGAGTTGATGGGAAAATATCGGTTTCCTGATCATTTTCGTCGTTACTGGAACCAAGTGCTGAGTCACCGGCAGTAAGTTATTTCTGTTGCACAGATGTTTCAAAGTTTTCAGTAAAATATTGAGGTAATTGTTTTTGATATTTGTTATGAAGTCCGAGCGTTTAAAGGCGCTACAGTCTGGAACCGCACGACCGCTACGGTCGCAGGTTCGAATCCTGCCTCGGGCATGGATGTGTGTGATGTCCTTAGGTTAGTTAGGTTTAAGTAGTTCTAAGTTCTAGGGGACTTATGACCACAGCAGTTGAGTCCCATAGTGCTCAGAGCCATTTGAACCATTTTGTTATGAAGTAACAGTCCTTTTACCCATGTCTTGCCCACGAACTTGAATGTCACATACACAGTAAGAAAAAAAACACGCCTCACCATCAGTTATGCGGTTGAGACGATAACTGGTAGATATCGTTCACATCTACCCACAAACAAATCATTACAATTTCAGAAAAATTGGATGATTTATTCAAGAGAAAGAGTTTCACAGACTGAGCAAATCAATAATTCGTTGCTCCACCTCTCGCCATTATTTAAACAGTTATTAGCCTTGGCACTGCTTGACAAAGTTGTTGGATTTCCTCCTGAGGAACACCGTGTCAAATTCTTTCCAATTGAGGCGTTAGATCGCCAAAACCCCGTGCTGGGACAAGGGCCCTGCCCTTAATGCTGCAAACGTTTTTATTTGGGAAACCTCCGGCGTCCTTGCTGACCAAGGTAGTGTTGCGCAAGCACCAACACAAACAGTAGAAGCTATCACCGTGTGCAGTCGGGCATTACCTTGCTCAAATGTAAGCCTACGATGGTTTGCCATCCGCTGTTCTGTAAAGATGCCGCGGATGATGACTAAACGTGTCCTACTATGAAAATAATTGCCACTCCAGATCATCACTTCTGTTTCTCGGGCAGTACGGCGGCGACAGTACGTTTGGTATCCCACTGCTATTCAGGGCATCTATAGACACGTCTTCACTGACCGCTGGGACCAAATTCGAAGCGGGACTCATCAATGAAGACAATTCTGTTCCAGTCAATAAGAATCCAGGCAAAAGACGTGTCTGCAGATACCCCAGAAAGCAATGAGGTATCAACCCATTCGGCCCGATAGTCATGAGTGATGGTTTGAGCTACCAATTCGTTTCATGGAAGGACGCGTTTGGTTGTCATCCGGAGCACCCTTACAACACGGCAGTACGTGGACGGTATTCTTCGCCCTATTTTGTTGCCCTTGATGATAAGTCACCTTTGGCTTCATTTTCCGCAAGATAACACCCGTCCACATTCAGATAGAGCTTCTGATGCTGGTCTTCGTGTTGCCAAAGCCATCCCTTGGCCACGAAGGTCGCCAGATTTGCCTCCAAATGAACACGTTTGGAGTATTGTGGGCAGGGCCTTCCAACCAGCCCGATCTAACGCCTCAATTGGACAAAATTTGGCACGATGATCCCCAGGAGGACATCCAAAGACTCTATCGAACAGCGGTAAACCTAATAAATGCTTCTATAATGGCCAGAGGTGGAGCAACGAGTTATTGATTTGCTCAGTTTGTGAAGCTCTTTCTCTCGAATAACTCATCCACCTTTTCTGAAATTTTAATAATTATTTTTCGTGTACACGTATATGACATCTACCGATATGTGACGCTCTCGGATAATTTCTTGGTGATGCATCTTTTTTTTTATCTTAGAGTATACGGCAAACATCTCTTCTTCCCCTTCTTTCAGTACAACTCCTCCGTCCCCCACCTCTCTCTGTTCAACTCATTGTTCCACCTCCCACCACCTCTCATATCCTCCTCCTCCTCTACCTCCCTCTATTCAGCCTCTCCTCATTCTCCTTCTAAATCTCCATCTCCTTCACATTGTCACTTTCCATCTGACAAACTTCTGTCTGCGCAGCCGTGGCTGTTCACACATATACCACCTGCAACGCATTCTCATACTATCTCCGCAATACGCCAATCCTGCAGGGTAGCTACTATAATGTCTAGCGTTACCAATCCTATTCACCCCCATACCTATGGGAAATAGAAAGTTTTTACCCCATCGGTACTTCTTTCCAGTCCGTGTGAAGAAAATTTGGTTCGAATTGATCTAGTGGCTTAGGAGAAGGTATGAAACATACACAGTTTCATATACGGTCCAGTAACATTAGAAGACCGCCGCTATGTTTGCCATCAAAGTATACTAGCCACTCACAGACGACTAAAGGCAGCAGTAACAGTTGGTGATACATAAAGCACAGTGGAAAACAAGTCAGTCGTTGTCGTAATGGGTAAACAAAGCCATTTATCTGACATCCAAAGAGACATGATCATTGGCTTTCCGGCAAAGGATGGAGCGTTTTAGAAACAGTTAAGTCTGCAAATACACTCCTGGAAATGGAAAAAAGAACACATTGACACCGGTGTGTCAGACCCACCATACTTGCTCCGGACACTGCGAGAGGGCTGTACAAGCAATGATTACACGCATGGCACAGCGACCACACCAGGAACCGCGGTGTTGGCCGTCGAATGGCGCTAGCTGCGCAGCATTTGTGCACCGCCGCCGTCAGTGTCAGCCAGTTTGCCGTGGCATACGGAGCTCCATCGCAGTCTTTAACACTGGTAGCATGCCGCGACAGCGTGGACGTGAACCGTATGTGCAGTTGACGGACTTTGAGCGAGGGCGTATAGTGGGCATGCGAGAGGCCGGGTGGACGTACCGCCGAATTGCTCAATACGTGGGGCGTGAGGTCTCCACACTACATCGATGTTGTCGCCAGTGGTCGGCAGAAGGTGCACGTGCCCGTCGACCTGGGACCGGACCGCAGCGACGCACGGATGCACGCCAAGACCGTAGGATCCTACGCAGTGCCGTAGGGGACCGCACCGCCACTTCCCAGCAAATTAGGGACACTGTTGCTCCTGGGGTATCGGCGAGGACCATTCGCAACCGTCTCCATGAAGCTGGGCTACGGTCCCGCACACCGTTAGGCCGTCTTCCGCTCACGCCCCAACATCGTGCAGCCCGCCTCCAGTGGTGTCGCGACAGGCGTGAATGGAGGGACGAATGGAGACGTGTCGTCTTCAGCGATGAGAGTCGCTTCTGCCTTGGTGCCAATGATGGTCGTATGCGTGTTTGGCGCCGTGCAGGTGAGCGCCACAATCAGGACTGCATACGACCGAGGCACACAGGGCCAACACCCGGCATCATGGTGTGGGGAGCGATCTCCTACACTGGCCGTACACCACTGGTGATCGTCGAGGGGACACTGAATAGTGCACGGTACATCCAAACCGTCATCGAACCCATCGTTCTACCATTCCTAGACCGGCAAGGGAACTTGCTGTTCCAACAGGACAATGCACGTCCGCATGTATCCCGTGCCACCCAACGTGCTCGAGAAGGTGTAAGTCAACTACCCTGGCCAGCAAGATCTCCGGATCTGTCCCCCATTGAGCATGTTTGGGACTGGATGAAGCGTCGTCTCACGCGGTCTGCACGTCCAGCACGAACGCTGGTCCAACTGAGGCGCCAGGTGGAAATGGCATGGCAAGCCGTTCCACAGGAGTACATCCAGCATCTCTACGATCGTCTCCATGGGAGAATAGCAGCCTGCATTGCTGCGAAAGGTGGATATACACTGTACTAGTGCCGACATTGTGCATGCTGTGTTGCCTGTGTCTATGTGCCTGTGGTTCTGTCAGTGTGATCATGTGATGTATCTGACCCCAGGAATGTGTCAATAAAGTTTCCCCTTCCTGGGACAATGAATTCACGGTGTTCTTATTTCAATTTCCAGGAGTGTAGTATGCTTACCGCTGTGGTTAAATTATACTGTGCGTGGCAAAATGCTATTACTATCCAAACCGGCGCCGATCCAACCGTGGTGCACCACGGCCATAGATGACAGGGGAGAACGGCGGCTGTGGAGGTGTGTACGGGCAATCAGACGTGCAAGTGTTGAGCAGCTGACCACCCTAATGAACCAAGGGTTTTCCAACGGTGTCTCCTCAACGAGCGTTCAGAGAACGTTGCTGACTATGAACCTCTGGAGCAGGCACCTGATTCATGCAGTTATACTGACTGCTGTTCATCGGAGGGTGGAATTTGCGCACCAGTACCGTAACTGGGCGTCCAGTTAGTAACGGTAGGTGGCCTTTTCTGACGAATCAAGGTTTAAGCTCCATCAGACATACAGCAAAGATCCCGATACAATCGTGGGAAGAGTCGAGGTGGAAGTACGAGTGTTATGGCGTGGAGAACTTTTTCACGGCATTCTCAGGATGAAATCGTTGTTCTGGAAGGCACAATGGGTCAACACAAGTATGCATCTATTCTTGGGGATCATTTCCACCGCCACAAATACACTCCTGGAAATGGAAAAAAGAACACATTGACACCGGTGTGTCAGACCCACCATACTTGCTCCGGACACTGCGAGAGGGCTGTACAAGCAATGATCACACGCACGGCACAGCGGACACACCAGGAACCGCGGTGTTGGCCGTCGAATGGCGCTAGCTGCACAGCATTTGTGCACCGCCGCCGTCAGTGTCAGCCAGTTTGCCGTGGCATACGGAGCTCCATCGCAGTCTTTAACACTGGTAGCATGCCGCGACAGCGTGGACGTGAACCGTATGTGCAGTTGACGGACTTTGAGCGAGGGCGTATAGTGGGCATGCGGGAGGCCGGGTGGACGTACCGCCGAATTGCTCAACACGTGGGGCGTGAGGTCTCCACAGTACATCGATGTTGTCGCCAGTGGTCGGCGGAAGGTGCACTTGCCCGTAGGGGACCGCACCGCCACTTCCCAGCAAATTAGGGACACTGTTGCTCCTGGGGTATCGGCGAGGACCATTCGCAACCGTCTCCATGAAGCTGGGCTACGGTCCCGCACACCGTTAGGCCGTCTTCCGCTCACGCCCCAACATCGTGCAGCCCGCCTCCAGTGGTGTCGCGACAGGCGTGAATGGAGGGACGAATGGAGACGTGTCGTCTTCAGCGATGAGAGTCGCTTCTGCCTTGGTGCCAATGATGATCGTATGCGTGTTTGGCGCCGTGCAGGTGAGCGCCACAATCAGGACTGCATACGACCGAGGCACACAGGGCCAACACCCGGCATCATGGTGTGGGGAGCGATCTCCTACACTGGCCGTACACCACTGGTGATCGTCGAGGGGACACTGAATAGTGCACGGTACATCCAAACCGTCATCGAACCCATCGTTCTACCATTCCTAGACCGGCAAGGGAACTTGCTGTTCCAACAGGACAATGCACGTCCGCATGTATCCCGTGCCACCCAACGTGCTCTAGAAGGTGTAAGTCAACTACCTTGGTCAGCAAGATCTCCGGATCTGTCCCCCATTGAGCATGTTTGGGACTGGATGAAGCGTCGTCTCACGCGGTCTGCACGTCCAGCACGAACGCTGGTCCAACTGAGGCGCCAGGTGGAAATGGCATGGCAAGCCGTTCCACAGGACTACATCCAGCATCTCTACGATCGTCTCCATGGGAGAATAGCAGCCTGCATTGCTGCGAAAGGTGGATATACACTGTACTAGTGCCGACATTGTGCATGCTGTGTTGCCTGTGTCTATGTGCCTGTGGTTCTGTCAGTGTGATCATGTGATTTATCTAACCCCAGGAATGTGTCAATAAAGTTTCCCCTTCCTGGGACAATGAATTCACGGTGTTCTTATTTAAATTACCAGGAGTGTAGTTTGTTTTTGCTCGACACCATGGCAACTATCAGTAGGACAACGCAACATCTCACGCAGCTTCCAGTGTACGTGCCTTGTTCGTAGAGCAACGAGATAAGTTTACTGTACTCCCCTCGCTACCAAACTCCCCGCATTTGAACCCAACTGAGAATCTGCGCAACCGCGGTCATTGGGCCGTTCACGCCTGGGATCCTCAACCGAAAAACATTGCGCAGCTACGCACGGCACTGGGATCGGCGCGGCTTCACGTCTCCGTCGCTACCTACCAGAACCTCACTGACTCCCTTTCTGCACGTGACGGAGCGGTCCGCGCTGCCAAGTGCGGTTATTCTGGCTTTTGACAGGTGGTTACGTTCTGACTGGACAATGTAATATGTGTTGATATTTGAAATCGGTTCGATCGTCTCAAGCTGATGTAATTATAGGGAACAAAATCCGAGTGAACGGGCCCCAGTTGTATGTACCTTAACAATATGTAGCGTTTGTCGGTGCCAAAGGAATAATGAGGCCTTTCTATCACTTGGAATTAACTTTTTGCGGTGCCAGCAATTAACAAATAAACACAGTATATTTTCTGTGGTGTTCACATACTGCAACTGCGCTACTCAGATATACAGGTACCGATTGATTGAGAGTACCTTCTTCTACTTCCTAGCTCTTCATAGCTCGTCCAGTTTGTTTCCGCATTTGTCAGCGATAAAGATATTCCAGACCGGCTATATTATCTGGGAGGTTGCAGGTCTGTAACCTCCAGGACGACTAAGATTCGCTGCCTCCTGCATTTTTGCTTTGAATATAAGAAAGGTTCTAAATACGTTCGTTGATAGTACCTCTCCGCTCAGGATTCATTACTTATCAAAGATGACTAGTACAGAAAGTAAAACGGTGACTTCACAGTCCCTATGGATAGTGTGTGGTAACTACCATAGCCAGCTGCAAGTCGTGAGAGAGTAGACATGCGTTCGCGAGGAACGTTATCATCGACGATTGAGGGGATCCCTACAGCATGGCGGTAATGGTATAATAGTGGTACCGTTTCCCTACTTCACATAAGGGAAATCATACTGCCTTTTTGGGAATGCGCATAGGTCGGGTATCGGAGTTTAAACGACGTTGTGTGTCAACTACACACTAGTGGAACATGCAGAACTGCCGATGCTGCAGAAACAGTGACTCCAATTCAGCCGCACTCGAATGAGAGATCTCCCCCCCCCCCCCCCCCCTTTGCCAACCTTTTCATATCAGAGGAGCAATTGCAACTTACGTCCTCAGTTAGTTTCCGGATGGGTTCCAATCTCTGTCTTCCACTACAGTTTTTACCATCTACAGTTCCCTCTAGTCACATAGACGTTATTCCCTGCTCTATTATCACATGTTCTATCATCCTGTCCCCTTTACTATATGTTCCTTTCCTCGTCGATTGTGCGGATAACCTCTTCGTTCCTTACATTACTAGTCTACTTAATTTTAAACATCGCAAAGGCTTCGATTCTCTTCTCTTCCAGTTTTTATACAGACCATGTTTCGCTAACGTACAATTTTGTGCTCCTAACGTACAATGTCAGACATTTATCCTCAAATTAGGACCTATGTTCAATAATAATAGACCTCTTTTGCCTAGGAATGCCCTTCTTAGCTCTGCGTGTCTGCTTTTTATGTCCTCCTTGCTCCATCCATCACATGCTATTTTGATGCCTCGGTAGCAGAATTCCTTAACTTTAACCAATCATGATGTTAAGTTTCTTGTTGTTCTCATTTCTGCTACTTCTCTCATAACTTGCAGCATTCTTAGATTTACTTTCAGTCCAGATTCTGTGCTCATTAGAATGTCTATTCTGTTCAATATACCTTGTAATTCTTCTTCACTTTCACTGAGGATAGCAATATCATCATCTAACCTTATGATCGATATCCTTTCGTCTTGCCGTCTTCAATATTAATCTCAACATTGCACCTCCCTTTCAATCCGCCATATCTTTTTCGATGTATAGGTTGAACAACAGGGGTGAAAGACTACATCCCCGTCACCGTAACAGATACCGGTATGCAACTCCGTGATGTTCCAACTCTAGGCCGAAGTTCAACAGTAGTGCTCGATAACAGGTGGCGTGCTTGCCTTTCAGCAGTGCATGAAAAGATGTTTCCAGTGGGTGAGAAATCTGGTGAACGTGTTTGGCCATGGGGACAGCCGAACGCTCTCTGTATAGAGCTACCTTAGAACAACATTGGAAACATAAGGTTTTGCGTCATCTTGTTGGAAGATAACACCAGTACGACCTCGAAGCAAACGTCATTCATAAAATCGTGGCTACTGTCCAAAGCCGAACCCAAGTTGATCGTGCTGTGTACACAAAGGCACCTCATTGCCGTCACGCCTAATGTTGGCCCAGTACGTCGATGACGAATGCAATCTGGCATCGATGTCCTCGTGGCCTCCAAGCAGTGATATTTCCACCGTGATAATTTACTCAAAACCGGAACTCGTTTCGCTTGACGGCGTGGTGGCCCTCCAGTGTCTGTTGCTGTCTTTGAACGCACCAGTCACCGCGTGTCCTCCTGCTGCCGTACCAAGAGAAACGCAACAATGGTCACAGTGCTCACACTGTGTAAGCTCCAGACCTCGCCATACTGTTCGTGTGGACACTTCCCTTGCTGCGGACAAGCTCCCCTCCCTTCTCGAGGTGAACTACACGGCATTACGATCCTGGACAGTGGAACGAACGCTGTTGAGACGTACTCTCATATCGTGGGATCCAGACCAACGCTGAGTGGTAAAACAAGGAAGTCTCCATGGGCAACTAGCCTGCCGCTGTGGAATACCAATAAATGCCGCGGAACGTATATCCATTTTACATCTTTCGTAACATCATGTTCTATTGCGCAACCAGTGTTCAAATACGATTTTCGAACGACAAATTGACTGCATACTAATTTAATCAGTGCCTGTGTTCGAAGTCAAATTGGAATAACCGCTCAAATACGGCATGTGTGAGCACTAACGATGCAGGGTACATAAAGTGTGTCCGGAGGACACGGAAAACAATGCAATCATTGTCGTAATGCGGAAACGGATCGATTTAGCTGACAATGGAAAGGGCATGATCATTGGCTTTCGGGCCAAGGTTGGAAGAATTTCCGAAACGGCAAAATTTTTTAAACTGTTCACGTGTCTCTGTGGTTAAAGTATTCTGTGAATGCAAAATGGTCTTATCCAAAACAGCCACCGAGGAAACTTTGGTGCAGCACGGGCGAGAGATGGCCGGTATGAAGGACGGCTGCGGAGACGTTTACGGGGGAACAGACGCGCAAATGCTGAGCAACGACCGCTCAGATGGACCAAGAGGCTACCAACAATGCCACCTCAGTGACCGTTCGGCGAACGTTGCTCCGTATGGGCCTCATCAACAGCCACCTGTTGTATGCAGCCGCCCTGACTGGTACTCATAGGCGACGAAGGCTTGAATTCGCACGTCAATCCCGCAGCTGGGCGTCCCGAGGGGCGACAGGTAGCCTTATCAGATTAATCACGTTTTGTGCTCCATCTGCTTGAAACGTCTAAAAGAAAAAACACTACAACAATCGTCGGAAGGGTTCAGCCAGGAGTAGGGAGCCTTATGGTCTGGGGACTGTTTTAGTCGCATTTCCTGCGTGACCTCGGCATTCTGAAAGGCAAAATGGATCAACAAGAGTATTTACCTATCCTTGGGGACACGTTCACCCCTCCATGCAGTCTGTTTTTCCTCAGCACCGTGGCACCTGTCAACAGGATAATGCAACACGTCACACAGTTAGCACTGTACTTTCGTGGTTCAGAGAGCACCAGGTGGAGTTAACCGTACTCTCCTGGCCTCCAAATTCCACTGATTTAAACCCATTCGAGAATCAGTGCAATCACAACGTTCAGGCCGTCATTTATAGTGGGAACATACGTTAAATCACGTATGACATATGATACATCTGCGATAATTTTTCTGCCACTGATGATGGTTTAAAATCGAAATCGGTAGCAGAATAAATAACATTTTCACAGACAGCACAGTGTTATACATTTTGTAAAATACACTCCTGGAAATTGAAATAAGAACACCGTGAATTCATTGTCCCAGGAAGGGGAAACTTTATTGACACATTCCTGGGGTCAGATACATCACATGATCACACTGACAGAACCACAGGCACATAGACACAGGCAACAGAGCATGCACAATGTCGGCACTAGTACAGTGTATATCCACCTTTCGCAGCAATGCAGGCTGCTATTCTCCCATGGAGACGATCGTAGAGATGCTGGATGTAGTCCTGTGGAACGGCTTGCCATGCCATTTCCACCTGGCGTCTCAGTTGGACCAGCGTTCGTGCTGGACGTGCAGACCGCGTGAGACGACGCTTCATCCAGTCCCAAACATGCTCAATGGGGGACAGATCCGGAGATCTTGCTGGCCAGGGTAGTTGACTTACACCTTCTAGAGCACGTTGGGTGGCACGGGATACATGCGGACGTGCATTGTCCTGTTGGAACAGCAAGTTCCCTTGCCGGTCTAGGAATGGTAGAACGATGGGTTCGATGACGGTTTGGATGTACCGTGCACTATTCAGTGTCCCCTCGACGATCACCAGTGGTGTACGGCCAGTGTAGGAGATCGCTCCCCACACCATGATGCCGGGTGTTGGCCCTGTGTGCCTCGGTCGTATGCAGTCCTGATTGTGGCGCTCACCTGCACGGCGCCAAACACGCATACGACCATCATTGGCACCAAGGCAGAAGCGACTCTCATCGCTGAAGACGACACGTCTCCATTCGTCCCTCCATTCACGCCTGTCGCGACACCACTGGAGGCGGGCTGCACGATGTTGGGGCGTGAGCGGAAGACGGCCTAACGGTGTGCGGGACCGTAGCCCAGCTTCATGGAGACGGTTGCGAATGGTCCTCGCCGATACCCCAGGAGCAACAGTGTCCCTAATTTGCTGGGAAGTGGCGGTGCGGTCCCCTACGGCACTGCGTAGGATCCTACGGTCTTGGCGTGCATCCGTGCGTCGCTGCGGTCCGGTCCCAGGTCGACGGGCACGTGCACCTTCCGCCGACCACTGGCGACAACATCGATGTACTGTGGAGACCTCACGCCCCACGTGTTGAGCAATTCGGCGGTACGTCCACCCGGCCTCCCGCATGCCCACTATACGCCCTCGCTCAAAGTCCGTCAACTGCACATACGGTTCACGTCCACGCTGTCGCGGCATGCTACCAGTGTTAAAGACTGCGATGGAGCTCCGTATGCCACGGCAAACTGGCTGACACTGACGGCGGTGGTGCACAAATGCTGCGCAGCTAGCGCCATTCGACGGCCAACACCGCGGTTCCTGGTGTGTCCGCTGTGCCGTGCGTGTGATCATTGCTTGTACAGCCCTCTCGCAATGTCCGGAGCAAGTATGGTGGGTCTGACACACCGGTGTCAATGTGTTCTTTTTTCCATTTCCAGGAGTGTATGATTCAACCAACGTTTTGTTATTAGTGAAACATACACATTAACTGGCAGTTCCTGTAGGTGATAAGTGACCAACGACACGTAGCAATAGCAGAGCAACATAACCGGCAGAAACAATCCGAGATGCTAACGAAGAGTGTGTGGAATATGTATAGTCAAGTGGGTAAAGATAAAGTGAGCGAAAATTGTTGGTAGGTAGCTCTTTTACCCGCCTGGTTAGCCGCGCGATCTAACGCGCTGCTTCCCGTGCTGGAAGCCATGCCGCTCCCCGCCACGAATCCACCCGCGAATTAGTGTCGAGGTCCGGAGTACCGGCCAGCCTGAGGATGGTTTTTAAGGCGGTTTTCCATCCAACTCGGCGTATGCGGGCTGGTTGCCCTTATCCCGCCTCAGTTACACTGTTTCCGCGTACGCGTACACCATAATTATTCTACCACGCAAACATTTTGGGTTACACTCGTCTCGTATGAGACGTTTGCTGAGGGGGTCCACTGTGAGCCGAAATGCACAATAACCCTGTGATCGATGTGGGGTGGCGATGGAGTGGGCGGACAGCTGTGACCTATTTTGGGGCTGTGAGTCACTGAGGGCTAGGCGGGACGAAGCATTTCCGACGTTTCTAGGTCTCCGGTTTAATACGTACATACGTAGTAGCTCTTGTAAGACTGTTAGAAAATCTTACACAATAAATTTCATGGACATAGTATCAGATAGATTTAGCATACGGTTATAGATCTGTTCACGAAGCTCAAGCTGGTAGCTTTTCGATATAAGTCTTCATCGCCGAAATTTCTTGGCTTTTTCTAAGATAAAATGCTTTGAGTTTGATTTTGACGTATTACTATGGCCACAACTAGCATGTGTACAATCGGTTGAATGGAAGAGATATAACCTATTTGGTCTGTAACTTACGTGCTTCCTTCCATTCATAATGGCATATACAACCATTACGTAACACGACAGAGGAGGGTAGATTATTTTCAGAAAACTCCTCATGACTGCTTCATGTTTGAAGAGTTCCAAAGGGATTTTATTTAACTTCCAGAAGTACAAACTCAGTGTTAAAAAGGTTGGGCCTAATTGAAAAATCCGCATTAGCAATCGCCACAAGTGATTAAAATAAGCCAGCGATAACGTGTGAATGATATGAGTACAATTTGTGCTCCTATGAATAAGAATTCGGTGTATTAAAGACAATGTCACATATTTGCTGATGAAGCTAGGCAGTGCGTGACAGCAACTCTTTGGTCGATAGTTTGCTGTGGTCTTGCTGCTCTTGAAGACAAGTGGCACAAAGATTAAAGTGTATACTATGGTGTATTCGTTATTAATTTCTCATTATCTCACCGGTACTATGCTGTCTGCAAAACTGAGTGAATCGATTCTCCTAAACCATAAGCGCTACATTATAGCTGTTGTGCCCATTTCAGGTCGTCCGGCTACACAGATGAGCTGGTGTGGGGCTACGTTTGGGTGTACAAAGCAACTGGGGACGAATCGTACCTGCAAAGGGCCCTAGAGCTCTTCGAAGAGTTCCAGCTGCAATACATCTCCAGCAACCTCAGCTACGACCAGAAGACGATGGGCATTGTGGTAATGTTAGAGAATTCCTAAACGCTAATGTCTTACGATCAATAGGACAATTTCAGATGACTGTTTTTCATCTCAGTCACAATAGAGAACAGTACGTAGTCTTTCAACATATAGTCGTTATACCTTATCTAAACGTGTATATCTAACAGGTTCAATGTTGTACTCTATTTTGTTTTCTGTTGTACCAAAATTTTTCTTCCCACGTGCCTACTATAATCAAAAAACCTTTATCATTAGTTTAACGTGCTATGGTCTTTGTTTGATTCTACTACTCTTTCTCCTCTGCCGCTCTTTCCAGCTCCTTCAAACCCTTCTTGGGTGCCATAACAACTATCCTATCATTTGAAACTTCCAGGCAGATTAAAACTGCGTGCCGGACCGAGACTCGAATTCGGGACCTTTGCCTTTCGCGGGCAAGCGCTCTACCAACTGAGCTACCCAAGCACGACTCACGCCCCGTCCTCACAGCTTTAATTCCGCCAGTACCTCGTTTCCTGCCTTCCAAACTTCACAGAAGCTCTCCTGCGAACCTTTCAGAACTAGCACTCCTGGAAGAAAGGATATTTGCCAGGAAGTTTCATATCATCGCACACTCCGCTGTAGAGTGAAAATTTCATTCTATAAACATCCCCCAGGCTGTGGCTAAGCCATGTCTCCGCAATGTCCTTTCTTCCAGGAGTGCTAGTTCTGCAAGGTTCGCAGGAGGGCGTCTGTGAAGTTTGGAAGGTAGGAGACGAGGTACTGGCGGAATTTAAGCTGTGAGGACGGGGCGTGAGTCGTGCTTGGGTTTCTCAGTTGGTAGAGCGCTTGCCCGCGAAAGGCAAATGTCCTCAGTTCGAGTCTCGGTCCGGCACACAGTTTTAATCTGCCAGGAAGTTTCATATCAGCGCACACTCCGCTATAGAGTGAAAATTTCATTCTAGATCCTATCATTTGTCCCTTCTACTGGTAAGAACCTTCCGTATGCTTCTCTCCTCACCTCTACTTTTCAGTATTTCTCCGTGTAGTACCTTATCTGTTAATTCTTAACATTCTTCGATAATTCCTGTTTTCAGATTGTCCCCATTCTACTTTAACACAATGCTCCAATTGCTCACTTTCATGAACTTCATCCTCGTTTCCGCATCAGTACCTCATACCAGTTGAGGAATGTTTTCTCGCCTGTGCCAAGCTACGGCAAATCTCTCCGTTGTATACAGTGCGAATCAGGTGTAAGAGCAGATATTTCTGTTGGGGACTGAGGACGGTGTACTGAAGAACGTTACATCAGTATTAACGTCATTTGCAGATTAATAATTATAGCTATTACAAATCGTATGCTTTAGGTTGTGCAGTACCTCCAAGTACATATGGCAAGAGCAAGCTGTTAATGCTTAATTCCCCTGGACAGGAGATCAGGCGTTGAAGTGTGGAGACGTGAGTGCCAAGCGGTTTGCCTATACTGAGAAGTGCACTCCATTTAGTGGAGCAGCTATGACCATGCAGAAAACTTCAGGTAGTAAATTATGTGATGAGTCTAAGGAAAGACTGTTCGATGCAGAGAAAAAACAAGCCAACCGACTGACCTGTGTACATATTAAAAGCACTCCGTCTTCAGGCCACGAGTGGCCTACCAGGACCATCCGACCGCCGTGTCATCCTCAGTGGAGGATGCGGATAGGAGGGCGTGGAGCCAGCACACCGCTCTCCCGGTCGTTATGATGGTATTCTTGACCGAAACCGCTACTATTCTGTCGAGTAGCTCCTCAATTGGCATCACGAGGCTGAGTGCACCCCGAGAAATGGGAACAGCACAAGGCGGGCTGGATGGTCACCCATCCAAGTGCCGACCACCGCCCGACAGCGCTTAACTTCGGTGATCTCACGGAAACCGGTGTATCCACTGCGGCAAGGCCGTTGCCTGTGTTCATATTAAGGCAGCACGTAAAAAATCTGCACTTATGCCCATTACATTCTGTGTGTAATGTTTCCTCGTATAGAGGCTACCATAACTAACAACGAAAATTTATATGCCTGAAAGTATGTAATAATAGAAGCGAAAACGCTCTAGTAAGCAAGGGTAGTGATAAAATTGTGCCACGGACTTCAGTATGAAATTTTGTTATAGTTAACACAAATATACAGGGTGGCGCAGGGAAATGGGAAATTTTGAACGTTACTGTTGTCGACAGTATAGTCCCGACATTGTTCAGAAGCAGTGGATAGTTTTTGTGATGTACGAGCGTTTCACAAGCAGGATGACAGTGTGACTGCGGCGCAAATAGTATTTTCACAGGATTAACAGCTAGGACGTCATGGCCGTATGTCATCCGTTCGTATGATTGCAAAATGGGTGTGTAATTTTGAGGGAACTAGCAGAGGTTGAAAATACAGCTTCAGTTGTAAGTTACTTTATTTTCACACCACCGGTTTCGGACTGTAATAAGCCCATCCTCATGTGTCGTAGCTGTGCTGTGGTCCCCCTGTTCTGCGCTCGTAGGCAGCACACCGCGCCTGGTATACGCGGCGCTCGGGGACCACAGCACAGCTACGGCAATTGACAATGGGCTTATAACAGTCCGAAACCGGTCGTGTGAAAATAAAGTAATTTACAACTGAAGCGGTATTTTCAACCTATGTTATAATGCTCACTTGCGGATGTTCTGCCAACAGGATTGTTTGAGGGAACTGTTCCAGGATTGAAAAGGAACCTCAAGGCGGCGTTCGAACGGTACGTTCACCAGAGAACTCTGCAGCTGCTAGAGTTTCCATCGAAAGGAGCCTTCACCGCTCCGTTCGGCAACATGCATCTGCACACCAGAGAGTGGGCGACAAAGCGTACAAATAATACCACACGAACTGAAGTTCGGCCACTGTAAGATACAGATCGCGCAGCACTTAAATCCACGACATTGTGTCATAGAGAATTTAGGACACCAGCGTCTTTAACATAATACAGATGTCAGACGAAGCCAACTTCGATCTAAACGGATGTGTTAACAATCACAGTTTTCGTCACTGTGTGGAGAAAATTCCTCGTGAGTTTCTCGAATGTCCTTTACATACCATCAAGGATAAAGTATAGTGCGCTGTATCATGTCACAGTGTCATTGGCCCTTGTTTCTTTGAACGTAGGTGTGGCTTTGCAGCGAACATCCTAACATCCGCTCGGTATGCTGATATGCTTGGAACATTCTTTACGTCGAGAACATGAAAAACGTGCTGTTTCAACAGGACGAAGCCATGTCCTATAATACTAGACAATTGATGGCAGCCGTTCGCTAGTTGTTTGCGGGCGCGCCATCTTATTTAACGATGACATTCCTTGGACTGCGAGATCCCCTGATCTTTGTGTATGCGATTTCTTCCTCTGCGGACATCTTAAAATAGGTGTGTATCTGGCAAGGTCCTTCACGCTACCAAACCTCAGGGCGAGTTTCTCAGTTTGGTCACGAGTCTGTAGCAACTGATGAAAATGACGTATAGTGTAACTAGTTGTGTCTTCCTAACCAAGACTGGGCTACTTAAGCTAACACATTCCTGCCTTATCTGAACGTTCTGGCGTAGGATTTCCTTCCACCAGTTTCCTGTGAATCTGTCGTTCATGTCGTTCACAAGAAGTTCTCGTAGCTCACCAGATTCGTTAGGAGATGCAAGCAGGCAACTTGTGATTATAAGTGGATGTACAGATAGCCGTTTTATTCAAATCCAATCCAGGGATCCTATTACGATGTATTTATTAGTGAATATTGTAAAACAGTTACAGTTAAATAGCCAGAAATGATTCATCTAAAAAAGTTAACGAAATTCGAGAGCGTGGTAAGACCAACTACTGTATAAGATCAGGCTCCAAGTATATCCTATCGCCGAATGGCGAGAGTGGCATACAGCCATGAAAACTTAAATGCATCGTAAAACTTCGTAGCCCTTAGTGCATCGGCGACAATTTAACAGTCATTTGTCTACTAACTGGTTTATTGCGTAGTGATAGTGTTGCAATGAAGCCCTGATGGCCCTTAGGCTCCTCCTAGATTTTATTATGCAAAATATAACTAATATTTATTAGGCGCGCCGGCCCCAGATCGAATCCGCCCGGCAGATTAACGACGAGGACCGGTATGCCAGCCAGCCTGGATGTGGTTTTTAGGTGGGTTTCCGCATCCCACTAGGTGAATACCAGGCTGGTCCCCACGTCCCGCCTCAGTTACACTTCTTGCAGATATCTGAACACATTCGCACTATTACATGGATTACAGTAGATGCAGACAGTTGGGGTACACTAATTGCTTCCTGGGGGGGGGGGTGTACAGGATGGTGACAGGAAGGGCATCCGGCCACCCCTTCAAATTATCATGCCACATCCGACTAACCAGCGGACCCTGCCAGTCGCGATTAATGCTTCGAAAGAGAGATTTATAAAGAAAATTCTTAATCCCACACCAGAACACCGATATTTTCCCTGAATATCGATTTCCAAGCAAGATTCGTTCCCAAGTCTCGTACCGACCGAGGTCGCTCAGTGGTTACCACACTAGACTCGTATTCGGGAGGACGACGGTTAATCCCGCATCCGGTCATCCTGATTTAGGTTTTCCGTGATTTCCCTAAATCGCTCCAGGCAAATGCCGGAATGGTTCCTTTGAAAGGGCACGGCCGCTTCCCTAATCCGATGAGACCGATGACCTCGCTGTCTGGTCTCCTTCCCCAAAAAACCCAACCCCAACCCAATGCTCGCGAAACTCTTCCCACCCCAATGCCTGAATACCACGCAGCATGATGCCTGCGTCTTCCTCGCATTGTTGCATTCTGCAGGGCTGCTTAAGGAGGAAAAACTGCTGCTTGCAGCATTCCAATAAAACGTAAAATCTGGCAAATAAAATGTTGTCCGAAACGGGAGGAACATCACAGCCTCACAGGTTGTAGTGCTGCCCATGAACTGAAACAGTAGATTATAGATGAAATCACTGCCATTGCACGAAAAATGCTACACCGCGCATTCAGAAGTTCCAAAACAGACTACTAGAACGTGAATGTCAGAAGAGAGCACATCTTTCCGATGTCATCTTTAGGAACTAAAGAGACACTTTGTGACATATTGTATTAGAATTTCTTCAATAAATATCTTTCTTCTGTCTATACTCGTGCAAAGTATAAGAGCACTTCACAGTTTCCCGTCTTCCTGCGCCACTCTGTGTTTGATATGTACACATTTCGATTGAGCACCCACCTACGAGGTGCATTCAAGTTCTAAGGCCTCCGATTATTTTTCTAATTAACTATTCACCCGAAATCGATGAAACTGGCGTTACTTCTCGACGTAATCGCCCTGCAGACGTACACATTTTTCACAAAGCTGACGCCATGATTCCATGGCAGCGGCGAAGGCTTCTTTAGGAGTCTGTTTTGACCACTGGAAAATCGCTGAGGCAATAGCAGCACCGCTGGTGAATGTGCGGCCACGGAGAGTGTCTTTCATTGTTGGAAAAAGCCAAAAGTCACTAGGAGCCAGGTCAGATGAGTAGGGAGTATGAGGAATCACTTCAAAGTTGTTATCACGAAGAAACTGTTGCGTAACGTTAGCTCGATGTGCGGGTGCGTTGTCTTGGTGAAACAGCACACGCGAGGCACTTCCCGGACGTTTTTGTTGCAGTGCAGGAAGGAACTTGTTCTTCAAAACATTTTCGTAGGATGCACCTGTTACCGTAGTGCCCTTTGGAACGCAATGGGTAAGAATTATGCCCTCGCTGTCCCAGAACATGGACACCATCGTTTTTTCAGCACTGGCAGTTACCCGAAATTTTTTTGGTGGCGGTGAATCTGTGTGCTTCCATTGAGCTGACTGGCGCTTTGTTTCTGGATTGAAAAATGGCATCCACGTCTCATCCATTGTCACAACCGACGAAAAGAAAGTCCTATACATGCTGTCGTTGCGCGTCAACATTGCTTGGCAACATGCCACACGGGCAGCCGTGTGGTCGTCCGTCAGCATTCGTGGCACCCACCTGGATGACACTTTTCGCAATGTCAGGTCGTCATGCAGGATTGTGTGCAAAGAACCCACAGAAATGCCAACTCTGGAGGCGATCTGTTCAACAGTCATTCGGCTATCCCCCAAAACAATTCTCTCCACTTTCTCGATCATGTCGTCAGGCCGGCTTGTGCGAGCGCGAGGTTGTTTCGGTTTATTGTCACATGATGTCCTGCCTTCATTAAACTGTCGCACCCACGAACGCACTTTCGACAAATCCATAACTCCATCACCACATGTCTCCTTCAACTGTCGATGAATTTCAATTGGTTTCACACCACGCAAATTCAGAAAACGAATGATTGCACGCTGTTCAAGTAAGGAAAACGTCGCCATTTTAAGTATTTAAAACAGTTCTCCTTCTCGCCGCTGGCGGTAAAATTCCATCTGCCGTATGGTGCTGCCATCTCTGGAACGTATTGACAATGAACGCGGCCTCATTTTAAAACAATGCGTATGTTTCTATCTCTTTCCAGTCTGGAGAAAAAAAAATCGGAGGCCTTAGAACTTGAATGCACCTCGTAATTTGGCTCTGGTTTTGCCAGTATGGTCCCATACGAATAGGTCCAGCAACACACGTACTTTTGCCTCTAAGATCACCTGACTTCAAGCCTCTTGATGCTTCTGCAAGTAATCATGTCGAAAGTAAAGAGTAGAACATTGTCGTTGATACATTTGAACAATTGAAGATGCGAACGTTACAGTTTTGTCAAGCTTTACGAAATGATCTGGGGGTGTTTAAAACAATTCCTAACTCACCACAGCGTCTAGTCCTGTGCTGCATCTAAATGAAAGAACGACGCGTGTAAGACCTGTGTACTTTATATAGGGAAAGTCGGCGGACGATATAGACGGCCCTCAATCTGGTGAGGATTTCATCACATTATCTGTTGTACATTCGAATGCACCATATGCTGCTAAAAAGTAATTCCACGCTTTGACGCACTTTCGTTATTAACTCACTCATACTGACAGACGCTGGAAGTACATACTTACGTATTAATGACTTACTGTTTTACCTATTTTAGGTTTGGTTACGTACAGAATAGTTTATAAGACAATAAACATCATATTTGAAGAAAAGTTTAACTTATCTTGCAGCGTTAGGGTGTCTTCCTTCCTTCGTTTCATCCTAACGTACAAGAAGATCTGGTTCTAAATTCGTCTTAGTGAGAGACGTGAAAACGTAATGTTGCTGTTCTCCATCTTCTTTTATTGCTGTTTTCTTGAAACACAACTTGTAATCATATAAAAGAAACACTTCTTCCAAAATACATCAGAGAACTGACTCCCACCATACAAAGAACTTGAGTACTGTCAGAAAGCTCTGCCATGTTAGATCATCTAAACCTGTCTAAAGCCGTCTAGAACAATCTAGAACCAGTAGTACATCAAATTAATAATTGATTAACTTTTGTTACAGAAGTCATTTGTCAGTTTTGGCTTAAATGCAATTGTTGGATAATAATTAGTAAAGTAAAGGTTCATAGGCGTAATGTTTCCAGACAGAGATCACAGATTCTGAAAACGTGAAAAATAATAATTTCTAGTTTGTCTATGAGATCGATTTCTTTCTCAGTAATTAGAAAAGCTATAAACGAAGACAGAAGTTTTTTCTGTATAAAAATGAAGACTAAAAATATTGTTTTAAATGTAAACTTGTTTCCAGATCATTTAAGTTAATAACTGTGACCACCAATTTTCATAGTGTAAGATTGATACCTAATGACAAATCGAAATACACGTAGAAAAATATATTTACGAATAAGTTGTATTTGTCAATTAGGAAACCTTATAAGCTTTCATAGATAAGAAATAAATAATTTACGTAATAAATCAATTTAAGTAAGGCTAAAATTTAGATAGTATCGAACATTTCACTATTTGAACAAAAGTTCCAGGTGATGCTAGTTCATTATAACGTGTGCCAATAGAACTGCTTCCTAAATAAGTCGTTTTGTCTTATTGTATACACATACTTTTCTTTGAATTTATACGAACATATAGCACGAATGTACTCAAAATTCGCTCTTGCTTGTTAACACTTCCTTCCGCCAACCCCCTTGACTGTACCATGTAATGCCACGAGTTAATAAGGCATTCCTTATTAAGGTAGGCAATGGATTCAGTTTTATCACCATTAGACAGGAACTTAATCGAAGAGTTACATTTCAAACGTATGTTTCGTCCTCAAAGGTGGCTGTTAACGATAATCCAACAAATATGCCAGAAACAGCCCATTTGCGGACCTGTGTTTGTCGGAACGTTAGTGCTTTTGCTATTGTGTACTTTCTCATGTGTCAATTTCCGATGTGCACTTTTACCAAATTTTCCCTTGTTCTAGAAATGATTGATAATTATGAATTCTTAATTTTTAATAGTTGCTAGAGTTCTTTTCACTATCGGCTGAGATTGGTGGCATGACCGACTTCAGATCACATGTAAGACGCACCAACTGTTGCCTATAAAGCATTTGTACGTAGCAGTCGGCAATCTTCTAAGTCACCATTGCTTTTGACAGACAAGATGGATCATCTGTTGGAGTTTAAAGTGGAATCGACACCCGAGAAACATACTCGAACGGCGGAAACCATAAAGTTCCTAGCGATTTCTGTCACAAAAATATACAAAAAGTTCAATGAAGGTAGGTAAAACGTCTGGACAGTTATCACTATAAATTTAGAAGTCGTTTAGACACCTGGGCGATAGTAAATTAGAGATTTAACAAAAAAAGCACTAATTTCAATAAATTATTTATTTTTAATTTCGGTAAACCGTTTCGGTCTATAGGACCGTTTTCAGACCAGAGGCTCAGGTGATGTGAGGAGTTGGAACACGGAACTGTTGTGAGTATCGGTTACTCACTCATCAGAGCCTCCGGTCTGAAGATGGTCATATAAACCGAAAGCGTTTACCGATATTAAAAATAAAAAAGTACTGCGATCTGGAGTGTTCTTCTGTTAAGACAGTTATTACTGCTTTAAAAATCCGTAGTTGGAAGAAACGAGACGTCCAGAATCTATGGACTGACTCATAATGAAGAGGAATTCAGTTCGAAAAGAAAACCAAAGGACAATGTGGGTTTGGAAAACCAGTGGATTCAGTTTTCCTCTCCAAGGAAACCAATGCCGGTAACACTGAATTAGATTGAACGTCTGGAACAGGAAAAAACTTTCTCATTCAAGAAATTATTTTACATGGAAATTTTTATCGCCATTTTAAAGCGAAGTGTTGTCTCAGCGTTGTGCTAAATCGAGTGGACGTTTCGAAACTGTACATCTGCAGCACTTAGAGAAAAAGAGTGAATGCCAATGAAGAACTGGAAACTAAGCAATAACAGAAAAAGTTAAAATGAAGAAATCATCAAAAGAAGACGCATTACACAGAATAGGGAAGCGATAATCGACGAAATTGTGAGGAACAGTTATACAGAGATATATATTGGAACAAAATATCTTGAAAATGAGGACTACAAGATGTTAAGTGAGAGAAGAAAAGAGAAAGGAGAGAGGAACATTCACCTTATATCTCCTTTAAGAAAGACGTTTTCTTTCGTAACGTAATGAACTAATAAGACGTTACATTGGAGCCAGACTTTTGAGCGCGCTATGCAAAGCAGCGTCAAGACCAGTTCCGGTATCTAAGGAACACCTCCCGAGTGTACTACGAAATTTAAAGAGACCTTTAATGAAAGGCTTTTTGTATTTTTAACAGAGAACACCTGGAACAGATAACAAAACTCTTTGATGTTAGTCTTCTCCTCTGCGCTACCTGGGAATTTACGGATAAAAGATATAGCTTTTATGACGACATGAAAAGAAATAAAAGTTTCAGAGCGAAGAGGCCATATTTTATGAAAGGTCTGAGATACGTAGCTATTATCGGAATTTCAGACCGGCAATTGAATCATTGCTTTGCCGAGTGTGCCAATCTGTTCCAGGATGTGTGCAAGATGTAGGTTAATATATGCCGTGAAGGTAAGTTTGTGAAAGGCTGATGCGATCGAACATGGAACAGTAGCCGGCCGCTGTGACCGAGTGGTTCTAGGCGCTTCAGCCCGGAACCGCACTGCTGCTACTGTCACAGGTTTGAATCCTGCCTCGGGCATGGATGTGTGTGATGTCCTTAGGTTATTTATGTTTAAGTAATTCTAAGTCGAGGGGACTGATGACCTCAGATGTTAAGTCCCATAGTGCTTAGAGCCATTTGAACCATTTGGAACAGTAAACCGAAGATATGCCTTAGAAATGTCGCAGCATCCAATAGGCATCCTGAGATCTGCTAGGAAGCCATTCAAGATGAAGGTAAAATACAGTTGTTGTTCTTACTATACGGAAGAAATGTCTCAAATTGATAACATCCCGTCTTTAATGTATCCATCGGCAGAGTTGACCGGTGACAGTGTGGGAAAGGGGAAAATCGAGTATTGCTCAATGTTTATGGAATATACTGAGTGTCATACCACTCCTGACAATCTGAAGTTCTTGAGTATGTACACAAAAATATTTAACTTCTGTTCATTCAGTTTGATTGAGCATACAGTTATATTTATTGAAAATTTACTTACTCACAAGCAAAGGATTTCGGGATACTTAACTCACCTCTTCTGTCACCTAAAAGCACTATAAAGCGGTGCCTCAGTCCCCTAAATTGAACATGTAGTAAGAAAATACATAGCTCAAAACATTTCTTCGTCCTTCTGATGTTAACTTGTACATGGAAAACATACTTCATATTAAAACTAATGATACTGAGGATAAAAATCTACAAAAGTGATCATCTTTTTAAAGGACATTGTAAAGTTAAAATTCAAGATGATGCTATATCCACTTACCTAACATGAAAACGTGGTGTTAACCATCTCCAATTGGAAGGTATATCAGATACGGTACATAAGGGGGCGGGCAAAAATACGGAAACATCACAAAAATAACACATTCCCTCACGTAATAAGTTGTGGGAAAACCTGACATTTGAAACAGATTCCAATCGTCTCGGAATGGGTAAAGACATGTTCTTTATGGTTTCTTCAAAACAGTGGTAAGTTCAGGTAACTGTGGAGGTAGCGACTACGCAACTTTCTCTCCAAAGTAGAACACAAAGATTCAGAACATTGATGTCTGGTGACTTGTGGCCAGGTGAGGTAGGACATTTCATCCTCGTGCTCACAAGACCAGTCCTGGACAAAGTGAGCCGCGTGAACAGCGGCCCTGTCGTCTTGGAACGCAGCACTGTCATTAGGAAACAAACATTATACCATGGGAGGTACAGCCAAAATGGTCAAATAATCCTCGACAGTAACGCAGTCTTGCAGAATACCCATGAGACCCATGGAATATAAAGTTATGGCTGCTCAAATCATCACAGAATCCCCGTCGTGTTTCACTCTAGAGACATGAACTGGAAAGGAAATTGGGAACAGTATAAAACAAGATTCATGTCGCCAAATGACTTCCTTCCATTGGTGCACAGTCCAGGTTTTATGGCTTCGGCGCCAGGTTTTCCTGCAATTTCCAGCTTATGGAGTTCTCTTGGTGCTGAAATTTTCCTCGAAAGTGGCGTTCAGTTTTGCGGTGAAGCTGTGTCGTCTTTTTATTTTTCATCACAACCGTATTTAGTAAAGGTGCGCCATGGGCACTCAGCGCATGTTTTCGTCCACGTTGTGACTTAGCGGACGATGTTTATCCGCTTCCCTGTATGCGGTTTGATCTTCGATACGGTGCCTCTTGAAACACAAAACACTTCTACTACCTTCATTACGAAAGTACGCACCATACGAACACCAATAATTTGCCCACCTTCGAATTCACTTAGCTGCGGCATAAATCAATCACGGCTACACAGAACACGACTGATATTTGCAATGTACTGAGGACACTGCACAGCTGCCGCTCCTAGTCAAATACGATAGCGTAACATCAGGTTTGGCCAGCATCTGCATTCAAGTTCAAGCAGGCAGTTTCGACGATGTTTCCATATTTTTGTCCAACGTCTATAAATGCATTAAATATTCATCATAGTTAAGCCTTACCACAATATTTCCCTATTAATGAATTATGTACTGGTACCGTACGACATACCATAAAATGAATTCTTACAAATATGCTGCTCTGTTCCCTGAGAAGCATGTGAAATTAGACAAGATAGTGTGTCGTCGTCTGGAGGTGGGCCTATTCCTAGAAATAGTCACGGATAATAAAGTAGCTCACTTGACGAAACTGTCATTGGTGATAAAGTTAAAAAAATAGATTTGGGATAATATTTCAGTAACAATTGGAAACTTGTTTGAATATCACCTATACAATTAGACCCCTCTACAATTAGACCTCAATTGATTTGGAAAGTTGTACTCTTGAGCTGTTGTTGTGTTGTGGTCTTCAGTCCTGAGACTGGTTTGATGCAGCTCTCCATGATACTCTATCCTGTGCAAGCTTCTTCATCTTCCAGTACCTACTGCAACATACATCCTTCTGAATCTGTTTAGTGTATTCATCTCTTGGTCTCCCTCTACGATTTTTACCCTCCACGCTGCCCTCCAATACTAAATTGGTGATCCCTTGATGCCTTAGAACACGTCCTACCAACCGATCCCTTCTTCTAGTCAAGTTGTGCCACAAACTCCTCTTCTCCCCAATTCTATTCAATACCTCCTCCTTAGTTATGTGGTCTACCCATCTAATCTTAAGCATTCTTCTGTAGCACCACACTTCGAAAGCTTCTATTCTCTTCTTGTCCAAACTATTTATCGTCCATGTTTCACTTCCATACATGGCTACACTCCACACAAATACTTTCATAAACAACATCCTGACGCTTAAATCTAGACTCGATGTTAACAAATTTCTCTTCTTCAGAAACGCTTTCCTTGCCATTGCCAATCTACATTTTATATCCTCTCTACTTCGACCGTCATCTGTTATTTTGCTTCCCAAATAGCAAAACTCCTTTATCACTTTAAGTGTCTCATTTCCTAATCTAATTCCCTCAGCATCACCTGACTTAATTTGACTATATTCCATTATCCTCGTTTTGTTTTTGTTTACGTTCATCTTATATCCTCCTTTGAAGACACTGTCCATTCCGTTCAACAGCTCTTCCAAGTCCTTTGCTATCTCTGACAAAATTACTGTGTCATCGGCGAACCTCAAAGTTTTTATTTTAATTAATTTATTTTATTTTAATTTATTTATCCTAATACCTACCCCAAATTTTTCTTTTGTTTCCTTCACTGCTTGCTCAATATACAGATTGAACAACATCGGGGAGAGGCTGCAACCCTGTCTCACACCCTTCCCAACCACTGCTTCCCTTTAATGTTCATGACTCTTATAACTGCCATTTGGTTTTCTGGTACAAATTGAAAATAGCCTTTCGCTCCCTGTATTTTACCCCTCCCACCTTCAGAATTTGGAAGAGAGTATTGCAGTCAACAATGTCAAAGCATTCTCTAAGGCTACAAATGCCAGAAACGTAGGTTTGCCTTTCTTCAATCTATGTTCTAAGACAAGTCGTAGGTTCAGTATTGCCTCACGTGTTCCAACATTTCTACGGAATCCAAAGTGATCTTCCCCGACATCGGCTTCATCCAGTTTTACCATTTGTTTGTAAAGAATTCGCGTTAGTATTTTGCAGCCGTGATTTATTAAACTGATAGTTCGGTAATTTTCACATCTGTCACCACCTGCATTCTTTGGGATTGGAATTATTATACTCTTCTTGAAGTCTGCAGGTATTTCGCCTGTCTCATACATCTTGCTCACCAGATGGTAGAGTTTCGTCACGCCTGGCTCTCCCATGGCTGTCAGTAGTTCTAATGCAATGTTGTCTACTCCCAGGGCCTTGTTTCGACTCAGGTTTTTCAGTGCTCTGTCAAACTCTTCACGCAGTATCGTATCTCCCATTTCATCTTTATCTATATCCTTTTCCATTTCCATAACATTGTCCTCAAGTACTTCGCCCTTGTATAGACCCTCTATTTACTCCTTCCACCATTCTGCTTTCCCTTCTTCTTGAGCTGTATTTGATAAGCATTTCTTCTGTTTCATCTTTGATGAGGATTTGTATGTAGCATTCTTTATAGTACTCTACCTCCATTCTGAAAATACTTAACAAGTTGCGTATACAGGGTGAATCACCTAACATTACCGCTGGATATATTTCGTAAACCACATCAAATACTGACGAATGTATTCCACAGATCGAACGTGAGGAGAGGGGCTAGTGTAATTGGTTAATACAAACCATAAAAAAATGCACAGAAGTATGTTTTTTAACACAAAGCTACGTTTTTTTTAAATGGAACCCCGTTAGTTTTGTTAGCACATTTGAACATATGAACAAATACGTAATCAGTGCCGTTTGTTGCATCGTAAAATGTTAATTACATCCGGAGATATTGTAACCTAAAGTTGACGCTTGAGTACCACTCCTCCGCTGTTCGATCGTGTGTATCGGAGAGCACCGAATTACGTAGGGATCTAAAGGGAACGGTGATGGACCTTAGGTACAGAAGAGACTGGAACAGCACATTACGTCCAAATGCTAACACCTTTTTATTGGTCTTTTTCACTGGCGCACATGTACATTACCATGAGGGGTGAGGTACACGTTCGACGGGCGTTTCATAGGACATGGAGGACGCATAAATTGGCCAGCCCGTTCTACTGATCTTACACCTCTGGACTTAATTTTGTGGGGTATGTTAAAGGAGAATGTGTACCGTGATGTGCCTAGAACCCCAGAGGGTATGAAACAACGTATTGTGGCAGCCTGCGGCGACATTACACCAGAAGTACTGCTGCGTGTACGAGATTCATTACGCCAGAGATTGCAATTGTGTGCAGCAAATGATGGCCACCACATTGAACATCTATTGGCCTGACATGTCGGGACACACTCTATTCCACTTCGTAATTGAAAACGGAAACCATGTGTGTACGTGTACCTCACCCCTCATGGTAATGTACACGTGCGTCAGTGAAAAAGACCAATAAAAAGGTGTTAGCTTGTGGACGTAATGTGCTGTTCCAGTCTCTTCTGTACCTAAGGTCCATCACCGTTCCCTTTGGATCCCTACGTAATTCGGTGCTCTCCGATACACACGATCGAACAGCGGAGGAGTGGTACTCAAGCGTCAACTTCAGGTTACAATATCTCAGGATGTAATTAACATTTTACAATGCAACAAACGGCACTGATTACGTATTTGTTTATATGTTCAGATGTGCTAACAAAACTAACGGGGTTCCATTTAAAAAAACGTAGGTTTGTGTTAAAAAACATACTTCCGTGCATTTTTTTATGGTTTGTATTAACCAATTACACTAGCCCCTCTCCTCACGTTCGGTCTATGGAATCGATTCGTCAGTATTTGATGTGGTTTACGAAATATATCCAGCGGTAACGTTAGGTGACTCACCCTGTATAGCAAGTACTGATGGCAAATTTCATTGTACAGCTAAAATATCAAGAAAGGGTTGAAAGACTGAATAACTCTTTTCTTAAAAAAAAAGAGTTATAATAATTGACTCACTATTTCACAAAGTCAAACAATTTTTGGTTTTACGGAACTGAAGGAGAATCAAAATTTCACAACAGACTTCAAAGAGCTTATCGTTAATGAATGGGTTAACAGAAGGATTAATGTTCTTCGGTCAAATTGAAGCAGGAGATTTGGGAGACTTTTTGATTGGTTTGTGGGTAACATAATTGCCTGGGCTGCAGGCGCTCCTGGCGGACATAACCGGTGACGAGCAGTTCATCACTCTTCTGACCAACCACTGCACGTACATGGTGCACCAGCAGCAGCGGACTCCCCTGAGACTGCTCTACCTCTCCGACTGGGGGAATCTCCGGCTAGCAGCCAACGTCGCCTTGACCTGTCTCAAGGTAAGTCTGTTGGAAATAATCTGTAGAACGGCTTCGTCCAGAACTAACATGACTGTCGTTTCAGGGATAAGAATTCATGAATATTATACAATACGTTAGCACTCACTTTGTTTACCCGTTGATAATATCATCCTAAAGCGATAAGGCCATAATGGCATCGTCAAAACATATAAATATAGTCAGCACAGCATCGTCACATAGATCAAAAATAAGGTGTAGAATAGGCCACATCGTTCACACAGTCATTATTGCAACTGGCTACTGAAGTACAGTAGCTGCCAGAAATCTGTTTGCCTACATCCTACCTAGATGTCGCTACTGTATAGAGACATTTTACCGTATTTCACCGTATTTTATGTGTACATTTCCCTAGTTATGTATAGTATATTGTGATACGTATTGCTGTATTGTGTTGAAAGATACACTGCTCACTAGGTGTATATATTTGTGTATTGTAGATCTGAGGATGGTCATTTCGGACTGAAACCGGTCATCGTCAAAAGAATTGCTATTGTGATCAAAGATTAGAATAAAAAACATTTGACAGTATTGGATCACTGTTCGTATACGCGACTATGCCGCAGCTGGTGAATCTACAGTCAGTAGTCTCTATTTGCAATAATCTGTGCAAGGCATGTCTGCTTCCTGTAATATAAAGGTAGTTTTACTATTGCAGGTAAAAACTAAGACGGCGACTGGTGGACAATGAAATAAGTAGATAATCCTGATAAACAAATAAGAGACAGTCAATTTAAAACCGAAATTCGCCTTTCAAAATAATCACCGCGCATGTTAAGACATTTATCCCACTGGGAGCCGAGACGATCAATTCCAGTTTTATAAAAAGCGGCCGGCCATTGAAGGATCCACAGCCTCACCCACTCTCGCACTTGCTCGTCCGACTGAAACCGATGTCCACGCTTGTCTTTCTTCATGTCGCCAAATCACACAGAGAAAGATGTGTATTGAACAAAAGGATGTTGCAGTGTTTCCCAACCAGATTGCTGAAACGCAGCCTTCGTCTGATTAGCAATGTGCAGGTGGGCATTATTGTGCAACGGTATCATACGTCTGACACCACTCGTTGGCGTTTTGACTTTCTGGCGCGTTGCAGTTTCTGCAAAGTGTCTTAGAAGTGTTGCACATTCATTCTGATTCCTCGCTCGTGCAACTAACCAAACAGAGTGGCTCTGCAGTCGAAGAAGGGGGTCATCGTGACCTTACTGGAACTTGTGTGAAGAATTTGGGGTTTATTTGGCTGGAAGGTGTGGGATGTTTCCACTGTTGGTTTTGATTTTTGCTTTCGAGCTGTTGGAATGCTCTTGGACAGGATCATCCTGTTGCGCGATAACGCCTGCCCTCACACTGCCAATTGGATGAAGGCTACGCTTCAGCGATTTGATTGGGAAACACCTCAACATACAGAAGGATAATAAAATCCATCGAGAGTTTATCGCTTAGTAATCTATATGGTGTTACGTGCTGTGATTTAAAATAAACGAAGCCTTCGACATTAACAGTGTTGTGACACTGGCATGTTCGGTGAGAACATTGCATTCCAGACATTTTTTAAAGCTTATGTTATTGTTTCATTAGCATTGACTTGTCCCTATCGTTTGTACCTATACCAGCCAGACGCATTGTATTGTTTGACTAAATAAATAACCGCAACAGATGCCCTCAGAAGATTTATTGATCTCCTATTGATTCACACTGTGATCTATACCGTGTATTGTCTTGTGACTCGCACAAGGGAGATCTGGAAACATATGGAGATAACTCATGTAAATGGACAATGACGCTCCAGCCAAGCCCCATTCCATTGTACACGCAGAAAAGACTCTACTTGTCTGATCACGACGTCTGCAGTAAAAATGCACGGTGAAGGTAAGAGTGCACGATACCTTCCAGGCTTCTCGGGCATCGGGAAACTAAGCACTATTTTAGAAGTCTTTCAGGATGATGAATTTTATCAAGTATGCTTTCTCTTAGCATAGGATGTCATGAAAGATCAACAAACGTTTTTAAGATGTATTGTCAGTGAAGCAAGGAACCCAAAGTGGCCATAAAATGTAAGAACAAGTTCAGGGCCAATATTTGAGAATGCTGGGAAAGATCAGAAAGAAATGATCAACTTTTGCTGAGAGAAGTGATGTGATTCTCTCTAGTTCCTTCTGGGAGGTGGCTCAAGTCTTGGGGTATGTTCGTAAGTGATGGCCATGCACCGCATCATTGGTGCTATTGCTTCCACAAATTCTGTGAAGTTGTGGACATGCAGAAGGTACTCATGGTGTTTCCATGGATGCCACGAGTCCTTAGTGTCACGTACTGGCCTGATCCACCTGGGAGAGAAGTATAGTAATGCAACTTAGCAATCGTTCACCATGAAAGACGTCCATTAGAAAACCTCTTTCAATAATTTATCTTTACTGTGTGGTATTAGTTGCTGGCGAGGCGCAAAGATACACTACGCATAGTTTTAGTGTGTCACGAATGTTACAGTTTTTGGCTGCACAGCAGATGTACATCTGTGCACTATACCTTGGAGGAGAAGCTGACCAATCCGGTGTCACTATCGCAGTTTGAGCAGCATGCCCGAGTAGACGGCCAGACAGAGAATACTTGTGTTTACTGGAGTGTTGGGACCAGATGCGTTACCGGGAAGCTGTCTGCCTTAATTCGATGACTCTGATGTTTAATTTCGATTACCATTTTCTACGTTGCAACCGCGAGACGATTACGATGATCGTGGCTTGTATGGACTCGCTGACGTAACATTTCATTCGCAGCGTTTTAGCTTTATAAATGTACTGTCTTTCTGATCAAGGTTAAATGCATTGACTGAAGCTAGAGCCTTTCACTAGCCACGTTCTGTTTCCAGCAGAACCGTTTTTCGGTTAAGCTAACAGGAGAAGTATTTCCAAATTGTTCGCATGCATTTCACAGCAAGTATGTTGCAGAGAAGCTCGAGTCTTCCTGCTGATCTTGAATATCTTCAGACTGATTATTGTACTAGATGTTAATTGTGAATAGGTGTTGGACCACACAAAGTGACGTTTTACATCCTCTGTTACAAAGGTAACAAAGTACTTGCTGGTCCTATTAGGAGACTGGAATGTGCTGATCGTAATGTTGCTTTCATGTTAATACATGTTCTAATCCCTTTTTCATTAAATTACTCGTGTCGCTATGGTTTTTCCTGCTTCGTCAATCAAATAAGTCAGATCACTTTAACTTTTATTTCATGGAAAAAAAGTTGTATAAAAAAAGTAATATTTTGTGCTCATTTTCTCTTCCGTAATTCTAGTTGTTTACTCAGCTTAGTTCAAATAAGGAAGTAGGAGGCTTTCAACGAGTCAGTATTTCATTTCACTCAAGTAAAGTAACACGTAGAACAGTCACTTTGAAATAAGTATTGATACACAGGGCATATTATTCCTTTCCATTTAATCGTAGTGTATGATGAGAAGATACTAATTTTTTAGGAATAGATTATTTTAAAAAAATAACCATAGTGAAAATTAGGTAAAAGTTTGGGAGTTGAAGAAGTTGTGATATAAATTAGTTGCATTCCTGCAAGTGAAATAACCATCGATTGGTATGGGAGAAGGAGACACTGCCAGAAGAATGGAAATTGGCTATAATATGCTCAATATACAAGAAGGGAAGCAAAATGGAATGCAGTAACTACAGAGGAATCAGCTTGTTGAATGTAACGTGTAAGGTGCTGTCCATCATTAGCCTCAGAAAATTGCAACCATTCATAGAGAACAACATGCAGGAGTACCAAGCTGGCTTTCGACCAAACCGACCGACGATAGGTCACATTTCCACACTAGGGCAACTGTCTGAAAGACATTGGGAATATGATAAAGATATCTAGAGTCTGTTCGTCGATTTTCAACGTGCATACGACAGCATCCACAGGAATAACCCATACAGTGCAATGCGGGACTTCAGAATCCCTGAGAAGCTAGTGAGAACGGTGCAAGCTTGTATGGAAGGGTCAAAGGCAGCAGTACGTTTCCGATGAGCCACATCAGAAACATTCGAGATTGAGACAGGCCTCAGACAAGGGGATGCTCTCTCATGTGTTCTGTTCAATGTCATCTTAGAGAAAGTAATAAAAGAGGGTAGGCAACAGGAGTGGGCTGGAGTAGAGATGGACAGTAACCTCAGTTGTCTCGCATATGCAGATGACATAGTACTATTAAGTGAATCCGAGCACGAGTTGAAAGGAATGTACCAGAAAATGGACAATTACGCACAGAAGGTAGGGCTCAAAGTGAATCATGACAAAACAGAGTTGATGCAATTAGGAAGAAGACAAGAGCAGATAGAATTTCTTGAGACAGATGGCAAGAGGTTCAAGAGAGTAGACCAGTTCAGATACTTGGGATCGTGGTTTACCACGGACAACAACATAATAATGGACATCAAGGAAAGAATAGCAGTGGGAACGAAATGCATGCATACCCTCAATGAAACGCTTGGCTCTAAATCGATCTCAGTGAACACTAAGATGAAAATCTACAGCACAGTGATATGCCCAGCAGGTTCAGAAACATGGAGCGTGACTAAGCGAGAAAGGGAAAAACTATTAATATTTAAAAGAAGAGTAATGAGGGCGATATGGGGACCAGTTTTAGATAATGGAGAATGGAGGAGGAGAAAAAACGAGGAAATATACCTTCTGATGCGGTAACCAACTGTTCTACTGAAGATAAAGAGCAAAAGAATGCAATGGGTGGGCCATGTAGCCCGTATGCCAGATGGAAGACGGGCGAAGATGGCACTAGCGGGGAAACCAAACACTAAAGGCCCCACTGGACGACCAAGGCAGCGCTGGTTGGACGACCTGGCGAAGGACCTAGCAGCCCTGGAAATTGAAGACACCTGGTGGAACCGGGCACAAGACAGGAAGGAATGGAGGCAGTTCGTGGAAGCAGCGCGTGGTCTGTAGGGCCTGCGATCGCTGAATATCTATCCATCTATCTACACTCCTGGAAATGGAAAAAAGAACACATTGACACTGGTGTGTCAGACCCACCATACTTGCTCCGGACACTGCGAGAGGGCTGTACAAGCAATGATCACACGCACGGCACAGCGGACACACCGGGAACCGCGTTGTTGGCCGTCGAATGGCGCTAGCTGCGCAGCATTTGTACACCGCCGCCGTCAGTGTGAGCCAGTTTGCCGTGGCATACGGAGCTCCATCGCAGTCTTTAACACTGGTAGCATGCCGCGACAGCGTGGACGTGAACCGTATGTGCAGTTGACGGACTTTGAGCGAGGGCGTATAGTGGGCATGCGGGAGGCCGGGTGGACGTACCGCCGAATTGCTCAACACGTGGGGCGTGAGGTCTCCACAGTACATCGATGTTGTCGCCAGTGGTCGGCGGAAGGTGCACGTGCCCGTCGACCTGGGACCGGACCGCAGCGACGCACGGATGCACGCCAAGACCGTAGGATCCTACGCAGTGCCGTAGGGGACCGCACCGCCACTTCCCAGCAAATTAGGGACACTGTTGCTCCTGGGGTATCGGCGAGGACCATTCGCAACCGTCTCCATGAAGCTGGGCTACGGTCCCGCACACCGTTAGGCCGTCTTCCGATCACGCCCCAACATCGTGCAGCCCGCCTCCAGTGGTGTCGCGACAGGCGTGAATGGAGGGACGAATGGAGACGTGTCGTCTTCAGCGATGAGAGTCGCTTCTGCCTTGGTGCGAATGATGGTAGTATGCGTGTTTGGCGCCGTGTAGGTGAGCGCCACAATCAGAACTGCATACGACCGAGGCACACAGGGCCAACACCCGGCATCATGGTGTGGGGAGCGATCTCCTACACTGCCCGTACACTACTGGTGATCGTCGAGGGGACACTGAATAGTGCACGGTACATCCAAACCGTCATCGAACCCATCGTTCTACCATTCCTAGACCGGCAAGGGAACTTGCTGTTCCAACAGGACAATGCACGTCCGCATGTATCCCGTGCCACCCAACGTGCTCTAGAAGGTGTAAGTCAACTACCCTGGCCAGCAAGATCTCCGGATCTGTCCCCCATTGAGCATGTTTGGGACTGGATGAAGCGTCGTCTCACGCGGTCTGCACATCCAGCACGAACGCTGGTCCAACTGAGGCGCCAGGTGGAAATGGATTGGCAAGCCGTTCCACAGGACTACATCCAGCATCTCTACGATCGTCTCCATGGGAGAATAGCAGCCTGCATTGCTGCGAAAGGTGGATATACACTGTACTAGTGCCGACATTGTGCATGCTCTGTTGCCTGTGTCTATGTGCCTGTGGTTCTGTCAGTGTGATCATGTGATGTATCTGACCCCAGGAATATGTCAATAAAGTTTCCCCTTCCTGGGACAATGAATTCACGGTGTTCTTATTTCAATTTCCAGGAGTGTATCTATCTGATAATGCTGCTCTTAGATGCATTTCTTTAAGTAATAAAAGTATTAGTTTCTGATATTCCCTAATGTAATAAATGCGTCATCTTATAAATAAGTTTGCAAAGTGTGTGCTTAACGGACATAGAACTACACAAATTAGATTGCTAATGCAGGGCTGACAACGGATACGATTGTCCTCTGCGTCTTCGCAGGCAGCCGCACTGGGCATCAACACGGAGGAGAACCAGGCGCTGGCCAAGGAGCAGATCGGCTACATCCTGGGGGACACCGGTCGCAGCTATCTGGTCGGCTTCGGCGAGAACCCGCCGCTCAGGGCGCACCACCGCGCAGCGTGAGTAGTCGGCCAGCTACAGTGGTGTGCAAGCAGGAAGGCGGCGTAATGCAGAGGATGCGCTCAGTCTTTGCCGCCTTACTGCTACCACATTACCAGCACTTTCAGTTTCCCGTTGCAAACGTAAAGACGAAGCGCCGGTGATCTACTTACGAGGGTCACTCCAAAAGAAATGCACACTATTTTTTTTTAAGTCCATCTTTTATTCTACAGGGCTATTACAAATGATTGAAGCGATTCCATAAATTCACTGTAGCTCCATTCATTGACATATGGTCACGATATACTACAGATACATAGAAAAACTCATAAAATTTTGTTCGGCTGAAGCCGCACTTCAGGTTTCTGCTGTCAGAGCGCTCGAGAGCGCAGTGAGACAAAATGGCGACAGAAGCCAAGAAAGCGTATGTCGTGATTGAAATGCACTCACATCAGTCAGTCATAACAGTGCAACGACACTTCAGGACGAAGTTCAACAAAGATCCACCAACTGCCAACTCCATTCGGCGATGGTATGCGCAGTTTAAAGCTTCTGGATGCCTCTGTAAGGGGAAATCAACGGGTCGGCCTGCAGACAGCGAAGAAACGGTTGAACGCGTGCGGGCAAGTTTCACGTGTAGCCCGCGGAAAATTGGCTCGTGCCAGAACTGGAGACCGACAGCGCCGACTTCATCTTTCAACAGGATGGCGCTCCACCGCACTTCCATCATGATGTTCGGCATTTCTTAAACAGGAGATTGGAAAACCGATGGATCGGTCGTGGTGGAGATCATGATCAGCAATTCATGTCATGGCCTCCACGCTCTCCCGACTTAACCCCATGCGATTTCTTTCTGTGGGGTTATGTGAAAGATTCAGTGTTTAAACCTCCTCTACCAAGAAACGTGCCAGAACTGCGAGCTCGCATCAGCGATGCTTTTGAACTCATTGATGGGGACATGCTGCGCCGAGTGTGGGAGGAACTTGATTATCGGCTTGATGTCTGCCGAATCACTAAAGGGGCACATATCGAACATTTGTGAATGCATAATAAAACTTTTTGAGTTTTTGTATATGTGTGCAAAGCAGTGTGACAATATCTCAAATAATAAAGTTATTGTAGAGCTGTGAAGTCGCTTCAGTCATTTGTAATAACCCTGTACATGTTTGAAAGTTTTACAGTGTGTAGATACATCCTTTAGGACCAATATTTTCATTTCTCCACATAATTTCCATCGCCCTCAACTGCCTTATGCCATATCGGAACCAGCGCCTGTATACCCGCACGGTAAAATTCTGGACCAACCTGTTGGAGCCACTGTATGGTAGCGTGCACAAGGGAGTCTTCACCTTCAAACCTTATTCCACGAAGAGAGTCTTTCTGTTTCCCAGAGAGACGATAGTCACATGCAGCCAGGTCAGGACTGTATGGCGGGTGTTTCAGTGTTATCCATCCGAGTTCTATGGTCGCTTCCATGGTTTTTTGACTGACATGTGGCCGTGCATTGTCGTGCTACTGCAAAACATCTTGCTTTTGCAGATGTGGTCGAACACGATTCAGTAGAGCTTGAAGTTTCTCCAGTGTTGTCACACATGCAATCATAATTTATGGTGGTTCCACTTGGCATGATGTTCACAAGCAAGAGTCCTTCGGAATCGAAAAACACCGTAGCCATAACTTTCCCAGCAGAATGTGTGATTTTGAATTTGTTTCCTTGGGTTAATTTGCATGATGCCACTCCATTGGTTGCCTCTGGTGAAAAATGATGGAGCCTTGTTTCATCACCTGTCACAATTATTCCAAGAAATTCATCTCCACCATTCTCGTACTGTTCCAAAAGTTCGCTGCATACCGTTTTTCTTGTTTCTTTGTGAGCCACTGTCATCATCCTGGGAACCAACCTGGCACAAACCTTTTTTAACGCCAACACTTTCAGTATTCTGCAAACTCTGCCTTCACCCATCCCATCGTAGCGTGACAATTTGTTCACTGTGATGCTTCTGTCAGCAGTCACCAATTCGCTAACTCTCTGCACGTTGTCTGGAGTGTGTGCAGTACGAGGCCTGCAGCTGCGAGGAGAATCCTCAATATTGCCGTGCCCGCTTTCATCACGTAACCTGCTTGCCCACCGACTAACTGTACTGCGATCGACAGCGGCATCTCCATACACCTTTTTCAACCTCTTGTGGATGTTTCCCACTGTCTCGTTTTCACAGCACAGGATTTCTATGACAGCACGTTGTTTCTGACGAACGTCAAGTGTAGCAGTGATCTTGAAGACATGCTGTGACGGCGCCACACACGGGAACAGGTTGAACTAGATTAGATTATATTAGAGATTATATTAGATTAGTACTTGTTCCATAGATCATGAATACGACACTGCGTAATGATGTGGAACCTGCCAGGTTAATAAAAGGTGTCTATACGAGATATTACATTAGACAAAATATTACATGACACTCAATAATTTTTTTTTTGTGGAAGTTGGGAAATTACCCACTTACTATATCCAAAAACTCATCGAATGAATAGAGGGAGTTGCCATTAAGAAATTCTTTTTATTTCCTTTTAAATGCTATATATCTATCTATCAGACTTTTGATGCTATTAAGTAAGTGACCAAAGACTTTTGTGGCGGCATAATTTACCCACTTCTGAGCCAAAGTTAGATTTAACCTTGAGTAGTAAAGATCATCCTTTCTCCTAGTGTTGTAGCCATGTACACTGCTATTACTTTTGAATTCATTCGGATTGTTAATAACAAATTTCATAAGTGAATATATATATTGCGAGGCTACAGTGAAGATCTCTAGCTCTTTAAATAAGTGTCTGTAGTATGATCTTGGATGAGCTCCAGCAATTATTCTGATTACACGCTTCTGTGCAATGAACACTCTTTTATTCAATGATGAGTTACCCCAGAATATGATGCCATACGAAAGCAGAGAATGAAAATAGGCGTGGTAAGCTAATTTACTCAGATGTATATCACCAAAATTTGCAATGACCCTAATAGCATAAGTAGCTGAACTCAAACGTTTCAGCAGATCCTCAGTGTGTTTTTTCCAGCTCAACCCCTCATCAATACATACACCTAGAAATTTTGAATATTCTACCTTACCTACCGATTTATGATCGAAGTCTATATTTATTAATGGGGTCATTCCATTTACTGTGTGGAACTGTATATACTGCGTTTTGTCGAAGTTTAATGAGAGCCCATTTGCAGAGATCCACTTAATGATTTTCTGAAAACCATCGTTTACAATTTCACCAGTTAATTCTTGTGTATTGTGTGTGATAGCTATACATGTATCATCGGCAAAAAAGTACCAGCTTTGTATCTTCGTGAATACAGAATGGCAAGTCATTAATATATATTAAGAACAGCAGAGGACCCAAGACCGAACCTTGCGGCACCCCATTCTTGATTGTTACCCAGTTTGAGAAATCCTCTGTTTTTTGCATTTTATGTGAACTGTTTATTTCAACTTTCTACACTCTTCCACTTAGGTATGAATTAAACCATTTGAACACTGTCTCATTCATACCACAGTACTTGAGCTTATCTGGAAGTATTCCATGATTTATACAATCCAAAACCTTTGATAGATCACAAAAAACCCAACGGGTGACTTCCGGTAACTCAGAGAATTTAATATTTCATTAGTGAGAGTATATACATAGCATTTTCCGTTGAAAAACCCTTCTGGAATCCAAACTGACATTTTGTTAAAACTTTATTTTTACAAAGGTGTGAAGCTACTCTTCAATACATTACTTTTTCAAGAATTTTGGATAAGGCAGTCAGAAGAGAGATTGGGCGGTAGTTTTTGACATCAGACGTATCCCCTTTTTTATGCAGTGGTATAACAATGGCATACTTCAGTCTATCTGGGAAAATACCCTGGTTTAGAGAGATATTACATATGTGGCTAAGATTCCCACTTATTTCTTGGGAACAAGCTTTTATTATCCTGCTGGAAATGCCATCAATCCCATGTTTGAAAACAAGCCGGAAGGATGTATCTACACACTGTAATACTTTCACACATGCAGAATGATAACTGTATTTTTACAAAAATAGGGTGCATTTCTTTTGCAGTGACCCTCGTATGTTCGCATGGCAATATACAAGGCATCTCGATGCATGAATGGGTAATGTTTCTCACCCTCCTTTTCCTGCCCCTTTTTGTGGCATTGAGTCAAAAGAAAGTGGTGCAAATATCTAGTACTGCATCAAAATATTGTGGTTTTGTGTCTTAAATGTGCATCTTTGACAGAATCTCCTAAGCCGCCTGGTGTATCCTAGTTACAGTTTCCTGCCGTTCTGTATCGACAGGTCGTGCCCCGAAGCGCCCGCGACGTGCGACTGGACGCAGTTCAGCACGCTGGACCCCAACCCGCAAGTGCTCTACGGCGGTCTGGTTGGAGGGCCGGACGCCTACGACGCCTACTACGACAACCGCACCGACTACCAGCACAACGAGGTCGCGCTCGACTTCAACGCCGGATTCCAGGGGGTCGTGGCGGCGCTCGTACAACTCGGACTCTGAACCATTCCCTCTCACAGGTGTCCCACAATAAACTAAAACGCTAAGTGCATGACTGTGTTTGTTACTTCTGTCAGTATTAACCAATTCGTCGTACCTCCTGAGAGTTCCAATTCCAGCATCGAGCAATTTGGAATGTGGCTGAGACAAGGAGGAACTCCGTTGTGCATGAAGTTCCTTTGCGCTTATAAAGGTGCGGTATGCAACAGTTCACGTAAAGTATTCGAACTGCTCCTTTCGCTTCGTCATCACACCTCCAGCGGCCTCAACCTGACCCACACATTTTTAGCGCTCTGCGGCGCGTGAGAAATTACGCGACGTGCAGCTCCGCAGATTTACTGGGAAACATTTGTTGCCGGATCCAGATCAATCATCGGATGCGCCACACCGCTAAATCAGTCTAAATAAGGATGGACAGCTCTGCTATGACGCCAAAGGCACTGATAAAATTGTCACTACTATACTGTTAACAAATGTCCTGTAGAAATCGAACGCTGTTCAGAGACACTTCTAGTGGCGGGCCGGGGTGGCCTAGCGGTTCTAGGCACTACATTCCGGAACCGCGAGACCGCTACGGTCGCAGCTTCGAATCCTGCCTCGGGCATGGATGTGTGTGATGTCCTTAGGTTAGTTAGGTTTAAGTAGTTCTAAGTTCTAGGGGACTGGTTACCTCAGAATTTAAGTCCCATAATGCTCAGAGCCATTTGAACCATTTTGAACACTTCTAGTTCTGAGTACTATTTTGGAAAAGGTACACTGAAAATGTTCGCTACACCACCACGAGCCGATTTTAGAAATACATATCTATAATTTACTACAGAAAAGCAAAAGACACAGAAAAAGACACACTACAGATTTCCATTGGAAAAAAACGGAATTTATTTCTTCCAATTAGATTCCAATACGTCTACCTGGAATTAATTCTCATCCCTCTTTCTCCTAGTGCCTTCCTCCTATCCTCCAGCTTTTCCTCAAGTCTGCATCGACAGACTTGAGGAAAAGCTGGAGGATTGGAGGAAGGCACTAGAAGAAAGAGGGATGAAAATTAGCGGGACAAAGTTAGAATATTTAACACTGAAGGATGTGCAGATGAGGTCTTGCAAGATCCAGGATGGTGAGCTGAAATCGGTCTGCAAATTTAAATACCTGGGGTCGTACATACAGAGGGACGGAGGACCGAAAAGCGAGATACATCACCGAATAAATTGCGGTTGGAACAACGGGAGGAAAATGAATGGAGTGTTGAGTGACAAGAAGGTGAGCATTGGGTTGAAAGGGAAAGTGTACAAGTCATTGGTAAGGCCTGCTATGTTATATGGGGCAGAGACATGGCTAATCACAGTAGCCCAGGAAAGGAAGACGGAAGTGGCGGAAATGAGTATGCTGAGGTGGATGTATGGGATAACAAGGAAGGACAGAATTAGAAATGAATTTGTTAGAGGAGCTGTGATAGTGGGACCCATGGGGAAAAAGATACAAGAGAGCAGACGAAGGTGGTACGGACACTTACAGAGAAAAGGGGAAGATTATATCGGAAACAGAGCTGAAGATATAAAGATTGAAGGAGCGAGAAGGAGAGGAAGACCAAAGATGAGGTGGAAGGATAAGATATCCGTGGACCTAACGGAGAAAGGATGGAGGAAGGAAGAGGCAATGGATAGAGTACTATGGAGGAGAAGGATCCAGAAGAGCAACGCCGACCCTACGTGAGGTGGGACAAGGCGACGGTAAAGAAAGAAAGGAAGGAGAAAGACGTGTACCTGGAACTGTAAACATCACCTCTAGCTGGCTGATGGATCTACGCTATGTCGTGCTGGCTGTTCCCACTGATCATGTGCAAACTAACTAGACCGACAATTGCGGAGAAAAGTAACTGGCCGGAAGTCCATGCCCACACACGGGGAAAACACTTTCGAACTCTTTCAGAGCATTCTGTACTGGCTGAACATCTTTACTGATCACTGGGGATCATTCATTCCCAAATTGACGCTCTCTAACCTCTTAAATACAACCTCCGCCCAACAGGACTCACTATCTGCTACAAATGGGAGAACAGTCAGCCGCATCACGATTACGCAGCCCTCCAAGCATCTCCACAAAGTTGTTACACGTCCAGGACTTTCAGCCAGTTGGACTCAAGAGCAGAATTCAGACTACTGCAATGACCATTTGCTATAGCTCACTAATAGCACGACCGATGACCTCGCTGTCTGATCTCCTCCCCCACCAATAGCACGAAGTAGCAAAGTGGTTCTTCCTGTCAACACATTACAAAAGTATATTTCCAACAGCAATTTGAAAACACCTGGAATAAGGGGAAAGTCGGTAGCCATTTAGCCACCATAAGGTGCCCCAACTATGATACATTTACAAAGAAAAATTTTTTTTATGGCAAAGGCTGTAGAGTTTTAGTTCTTCTCTACCTGTTTCACTACTGGCAACCATCTTCACAGGTACAAGACAAGAATAACAGAAATATGTAATTTCCTACAAACTTATAACATGAAAGAAGATAAAAAGATTTGAAGCAACGTTATACTCGTACTTATATAATGTACATCAACTGCTCAAAAATACATCTCTACCAAATACGGCAACATAAACTATAAAATGTGACTAATTATCACCATTTTTGTGTCAGAGAGTTCGCACTGTAGTAGATTTACACTATCGAAGCTTGGCAGCATGCACACACTTAATCTTAACAGGAAAAAGTAGTCCATCGATGTGCAGTATACAGGTCACAATGCAGTTGAAAGATAAAATTGCAATACTGAAAGAAGTAGACATTGAGTGTACATCAAAGAATATCAGACTACAGCAACGTGTTTCAGATATGTCTACTGTATTATTGTTTGATCACACATGGAATAAACATTCAAGTTAAGATAGTGTCTGGTAGTAATGGTGAGAAGAGTACAGTACCCAAAAATGTCACAGTTACATAAAAAACTAAATAAGCCCTCAAGGCACATTTTTTCTTTCACTAACTGAAGGAATCTATAGTACTCAAATACTCTATATGTATTGTGTGTTTACTATGTTACACAGCATCGTGCGCTAAAAATATTTTTTTTAATTTGAAAGAATATTTATTAGCAAAAATGTCATTAAATTAAAATAAAAAGATTGTGTGGAAGACTATACTACATTAAGATACTTAACTGTCATAAAAATAGTATACAAATATCGTCTAGTGTGCTGGAGTACATCTTGATAGTAAAAAAATGTTACGTGTAATCTAAATACCAGCGAAAGTATTACCGAGTGTCATATTTCCTAACGAAATCTATGTAGATCATACATAACAATAACTGCTACACACAAAAATTATTTCAGTTTCGAAATTTTACATTTTTCCGCCTGCCGCAGCCCTTTTCTCTTTTTCTACTATCTCATCATTGTCATTCTGTGACTTGATAATTCAAGAAGATACTTACTTACGGCCTTGCTGTGCTGGTACTGCGAACGGCTCAAAGCAAGGAGAAACTACGGCCGTAATTTTTCCCGAGGGCATGCAGCTTTACTGTATGGTTAAATGATGATGGCGACCTCTTGGGTAAAATATTCCGGAGGTAAAATAGTCCCCCATTCGAACCTCCGGGAGGGGACTACTCAGGAGGAGGTCGTTATCAGGAAAAAGAAAACTGGCGTTCTACGGATCGGAGCGTGGAATGACCCTTAACTGGGCAGGTAGATTAGAAAATTTTAAAAGGGAAATGGATAGGTTAAAGTTAGATATAGTGGGAATTAGTGAAGTTCGGTGGCAGGAGGAACAAGACTTTTGGTCAGGTGAATACAGGATTATAAACACTCAATCAAATAGGGGTAATGCAGGAGTAGTTTTAATAATGAATAAAAAATAGGTTTGCGGGTAAGCTACTACAAACAGCATAGTGAAAGCATTGTTGTGGCCAAGATAGACACGAAGCCCACACCTACTACAGTAGTACAATTTTATATGCCGACTAACTCTGCAGATGATGAAAGAATTGAAGAAATGTATGATGAGATAAAAGAAATTATTCAGGTAGTGAAGGGAGACGAAAATTTAATAATTATGGGTGACTGGAATTCGAGAGTAGGAAAAGGGAGAGAAGGAAACATAGTAGGTGAATATGGATCGGGGGTAAGAAATGAAAGAGGTAGCTGCCTGGTAGAGTTTTGCACAGAGCATAACTTAATCATAGCTAACACTTAATTCAAGAATCGCCCGCATCTCGTGGTCATGCGGTAGCGTTCTCGCTTCCCACGCCCGGGTTCCCGGGTTCGATTCCCGGCGGGGTCAGGGATTTTCTCTGCCTCGAGATGGCTGGGTGTTGTGTGCTGTCCTTAGGTTAGTTAGCTTTAAGTAGTTCTAAGTTCTAGGGGACTGATGACCATAGATGTTAAGTCCCATAGTGCTCAGAGCCATTTGAGCCAAGTTCAAGAATCATGAAAGCAGGTTGTATACATGGAAGAATCCTGGAGATACTGACAGATTTCATATAGATTATATAATGGTAAGACAGAGATTTAGGAACCAGGTTTTATATTGTAAGACATTTCTAGGGGCAGATGTGGACTCTGACCACAATCTATTGGTTATGAACTGTAGATTAAAACTGAAGAAACTGCAAAAAGGCGGGAATTTAAGGCGATGGGACCTGGATAAACTGACTAAACCAGAGGTTGTACAGAGTTTCAGGGAGAGCATAAGGGAACAATTGACAGGAATGGTGGACAGAAGTACAGTAGAAGAAGAATGGGTAGCTCTGAGGGATGAAGTAGTGAAGGCAGCAGAGGATCAAGTAGGTAAAAAGACGAGGGCTAGTAGAAAACCTTGGCTAACAGAAGAAATATTGAACTTAATTGACAAAAGGAGAAAATACAAAAATGCAGTAAATGAAGCAGGCAAAAAGGAATACAGACGTCTCAAAAATGAGATCGACAGGAAGTGCAGAATGGCTAAGCAGGGATGGCTAGAGGACAAATGTAAGGATGTAGAGGCTTATCTCACTAGGGGTAAGATAGATACAGCCTACAGGAAAATTAAAGAGTCCTTTGGAGAAAAGAGAACCACTTGTATGAATATCAAGAGCTCAGATGGAAACCCAGTTCTAAGCAAAGAAGGGAAAGGAGAAAGGTGGAAGAAGTATATAGAGGGTCTATACAAGAGCGATGTACTTGACGACAATATTATGGAAATGGAAGAGGATGTAGATGAAGATGAAATGGGAGATACGATACTGCGTGAAGAGTTTGAAAGAGCACTGAAAGACTTGAGTCGAAACAAGGCCCTAGGAGTAGACAACATTCCATTAGAACTACTGATGGCCTTGGGACAGCCAGTCCTGACAAAACTCTACCATCTGGTGAGCACGATGTATGAGACAGGCGAAATACCCTCAGACTTCAAGAAGAATATAATAATTCCAATTCCAAAGAAAGCAGGTGTTGACAGATGTGAAAATTACCAAACTATCAGGTTAAGAAGTCACAGCTGTAAAATACTAACGCGAATTCTATACAGACGAATGGAAAAACTGATAGAAGCCGACCTCGGGGAATATCAGTTTGGATTCCGTAGAAATGTTGGCACACGTGAGGCAATACTGACCTTACGACTTATCTTAGAAGAGAGATTAAGGAAAGGCAAACCTACGTTTCTAGCATTTGTAGACTTAGAGAAAGCTTTTGACAATGTTGATTGGAATACTGTCTTTCAGATTCTAAAGGTGGCAGGGGTTAAATACAAGGAGCGAAAGGCTATTTACAATTTGTACAGAGACCAGATGGCAGGTATAAGAGTCAAGGGACATGAAAGAGAAGCGGTGGTTTTGAAGGGAGTGAGACAGGGTTGTAGCCTATCCTCGATGTTATTCAATCTGTATATTGAGCATGCAGTAAAGGAAACAAAAGAAAAATTCGGAGCAGGTATTAAAATCCATGGAGAAGAAATAAAAACTTTGAGGTTCGCCGATGACATTGTAATCCTGTCAGAGACAGCAAAGGACTTGGAAGAGCTGTTGAACGGAATGGACAGTGTCTTGAAACGAGGATGTAAGATGAACATCAACAAAAGCAAAACGAGGATAATGGAATGTAGTCGAATTAAGTCGGGTGATGCTGAGGGAATTAGATTAGGAAATGGGACACTTAAAGTAGTAAAGGAGTTTTGCTATTTGGGGAGCAAAATAACTGATGATGGTCGAAGTAGAGAGGATATAAAATGTAGATTGGCAATGGCAAGGAAAGCGTTTCTGAAGAAGAGAAATTTGTTAACATCGAGATAGATTTAAGTGTCAGGAAGTTGTTTCTGAAAGTATTTGTATGGAGTGTAGCCATGTATGGAAGTGAAACATGGACGATAAATAGTTTGGACAAGAAGAGAATAGAAGCTTTCGAAGTGTGGTGCTACAGAAGAATGCTGAAGATTAGATGGGTAGACCACATAACTAAGGAGGAGGTATTGAATAGAATTGGGGAGGAGAGGAGTTTGTGGCACAACTTGACTAGAAGAAGGGACCGGTTAGTAGGACATGTTTTGAGGCATCAAGGGATCGCAAATTTAGCATTGGAGGGCAGCGTGGAGGGTAAAAATCGTAGAGGGAGACCAAGAGATGAATACACTAAGCAGATTCAGAAGGATGTAGGTTGCAGTAGGTACTGGGAGATGTAGAAGCTTGCACAGGATAGGGTAGCATTGAGAGCTGCAACAGACCAGTCTCAGAACTGAAGACCACAAGAACAACAACAACAACTTACTTACGAATGTCAGTAATTTATCTACATTACCCATTTGGTATTTATACCTACCTACAAACTCAGATCTCGGACAACCTACGTAGTACCACTAGATCAGCAACAAGAAAAGGAAAGAAGGCTGAGTGAAGGGTAGTCTAATGCAATACAAATAATGGCGGTGCACTCAAAAATTATTAGTCTAAGCTGACATACTCACTAGACGCATATAAGGAAGAACTTTGCAATTATTTGCCAATCAAATAATTAATGGAAATTCACTGAAACATTTACTGTCGTAATTACTCACATTGTGTACTTGATGCTTCCTTATTTGGTAGAGACATATTTGAGATCAGTTGTCTTACGTTATGTTTTTGTTTCTTCCGTCATCATGTAAGATTGTAGGAAATCACATACTTGTGTTATTGTTGTCTTGTCTCTTGCAGTACCTCCTGTGAAGATGATTGCCAATACTGAAAGTGGGAGAGAATAAATAAATCTCTACAGCTGTTAGCACAAGGAAAGATTTTTTCCAAGTATCTACAGGCTGTAGATAATTTGAAGAAATCTCCATTTAAAGGAATTATGAAAAGATACACTCCTGGAAATGGACTAAAGAACACATTGACACCGGTGTGTCAGACCCACCATACTTGCTCCGGACACTGCGAGAGGGCTGTACAAGCAATGATCACACGCACGGCACAGCGGACACACCAGGAACCGCGGTGTTGGCCGTCGAATGGCGCTAGCTGCGCAGCATTTGTGCACCGCCGCCGTCAGTGTCAGCCAGTTTGCCGTGGCATACGGAGCTCCATCGCAGTCTTTAACACTGGTAGCATGCCGCGACAGCGTGGACGTGAACCGTATGTGCAGTTGACGGACTTTGAGCGAGGGCGTATAGTGGGCATGCGGGAGGCCGGGTGGACGTACCGCCGAATTGCTCAACACGTGGGGCGTGAGGTCTCCACAGTACATCGATGTTGTCGCCAGTGGTCGGCGGAAGGTGCACGTGCCCGTCGACCTGGGACCGGACCGCAGCGACGCACGGATGCACGCCAAGACCGTAGGATCCTACGCAGTGCCGTAGGGGACCGCACCGCCACTTCCCAGCAAATTAGGGACACTGTTGCTCCTGGGGTATCGGCGAGGACCATTCGCAACCGTCTCCATGAAGCTGGGCTACGGTCCCGCACACCGTTAGGCCGTCTTCCGCTCACGCCCCAACATCGTGCAGCCCGCCCTCAGTGGTGTCGCGACAGGCGTGAATGGAGGGACGAATGGAGACGTGTCGTCTTCAGCGATGAGAGTCGCTTTTTCCTTGGTGCCAATGATGGTCGTATGCGTGTTTGGCGCCGTGCAGGTGAGCGCCACAATCAGGAATGCATACGACCGAGGCACACAGGGCCAACACCCGACATCATGGTGTGGGGAGCGATCTCCTACACTGGCCGTACACCACTGGTGATCGTCGAGGGGACACTGAATAGTGCACGGTACATCCAAACCGTCATCGAACCCATCGTTCTACCATTCCTAGACCGGCAAGGGAACTTGCTGTTCCAACAGGACAATGCACGTCCGCATGTATCCCGTGCCACCCAACGTGCTCTAGAAGGTGTAAGTCAACTACCCTGGCCAGCAAGATCTCCGGATCTGTCCCCCATTGAGCATGTTTGGGACTGGATGAAGCGTCGTCTCACGCGGTCTGCACGTCCAGTACGAACGCTGGTCCAACTGAGGCGCCAGGTGGAAATGGCATGGCAAGCCGTTCCACAGGACTACATCCAGCATCTCTACGATCGTCTCCATGGGAGAATAGCAGCCTGCATTGCTGCGAAAGGTGGATATACACTGTACTAGTGCCGACATTGTGCATGCTCTGTTGCCTGTGTCTATGTGCCTGTGGTTCTGTCAGTGTGATCATGTGATGTATCTGACCCCAGGAATGTGTCAATAAAGTTTCCCCTTCCTGGGACAATGAATTCACGGTGTTCTTATTTCAATTTCCAGGAGTGTAGTTCTATAGCCCCAAGTATGACAAAGCCTCTTCCACAGTTGACAGAAACCAGGTCTGGCTTGCACAGTGTACAAAAGGAGTAGCCCCTGACTGCGAGAGGGAATCACATGTTTCATATTCTTTAAGCAACCGACCAAGTTCTCAAAGAATGAGTAATGCACTATACGATTTAATTCTGACATTTCTATTTCAAGATACAATTTGCACAACGGAATAATGACCACATTAAAGTAGTACTTCCTTGGTACAAAAATTAAATATTATGAGCTGTAATCACTACTAGTGTGTTAAAATTTTCAATTATTGCCATATAGTGACATACGTTTGATTCAGTGTCTCAGCGAAAGGTTGAATATGGAATGTAAACAAACTGAAGTCTCGACTGGTTGTCCTCGTGACTATTACTGTTACGTAGTCACACAGTAGGACAAAAATAATATACAACCAGCCCTTTCAAAATATTGCACAGTAAGACATGTAACAACAAACTTTTTAAAACACTAGGATCCAAAACGCCGATTTATTCACAATGTAGTAACATCACAGCAAATGATATGTAACAGTGAATCCATAAAGGTCAGAAAGTATGAACAAATACTGGGCGCAAAGAAATGACTGATACATCGTATCCAAAGGGAGTGAAACGAAAGAAGAAGACACACCACGAAAAAGATTGTAAAGTGGATACTTATTCTAGAATTGAGAACAACTGTCGCTAATTTTAGCACAAAAATTACAGCTTTTACTCAATTTTCAACTCAACGACATAAAAACAGCGATATGGATAACGCATTCACCAACATCAAAAAATGAAATAATCCTATACACAACACTACTAAATATTAACTCACTGAAAGTACATTAATCCTGAGCACAATAATATGAAAGTTTAATTGGAAGTTTCTCTACAAAATTGTTCCTAAACATACGTTGTGATGTTGCTCAGTACTATGAAAATCGTCCAATCCCGGTTCAAATTTCGGTACTATTTAGGATGACAATCAAATCTACGGTGGATGATTAGTTATGTGACAGATTTGAGCGCAAGATTACCCAAGGGCACTCGAGTTTATAGTGGACGCAAGTTAATGCTTCTGCACGCGGTATTTACCTTAACCTGAGACGTGCTGCCGACTACAAGGCCGCTCTCTCCCACTGAAATTCCTACAAAACTAATCCGACCTTTGCAGAACTTTCCAGCAGACACTTTCCCTGTGTTTCTCGTTATGCGAGAAAACATGTACTCAGCCCTAGTCTTAGTATGTGGCGATATACATGCGCATGGTTGAAACAGCGTGCATATTAGAGTGGCCTCTCAGTTGTCACAAGAACAATTAACTAATTTGGCTGATTCGTTTCTCCACAGTTGTAGCTAAACGTTGATACAGCTAATCTCTAGCTGGAGAGTAGCTGCTGTGAACGCAGTGTCTACACAAATTTCTTCCCTGCATCGTACAGTGCGATAAGCGCTCTGTTCTGCACTTGACACCAGTTCAAGAAGAGTCTCTGAAAATTTCTCTCTTGTCCTGCTCATGGCACAATCAGCTGGTCGGGGTCGCTGACCTTCCTCCTGCCACCCCTTTAAGTGGTTTCCGTCGTAACCCTTGCAACGCGCCTCCGCTATGCTGTCTGTCTGCCTGGCTTTTCAAACTAAAATCCACTCATGTTGCCTGTTCCACCTTCTGCTCAAAGATATGCATTGATAGTAACGGTGTGTTAATTACCATTACCGACTGTCATCCCTTTTTGCATAAGATACTGATAGGCAAATGTTCTCATAACCGCCGAATTACATTAGGTGTCATATTCACCTTCTGTTTGCAATGTATAAAGCTCTCATGTAAGGTACGAATCTGACCATTTATTCTGCCATCTTACAAGATACTGTAAAACTTTACTGTTCCACTACTAGTTTCTACAATTTACTTCATTATCTCGCAGAACTGAACGTAATAATAAAATATTTTTTTCTGAAAAATGGAGATGTCAGGTCTGTAATCACATTATAATTAAGTACTCCATTTGGTTTGAAACATAATATGATATACAATATGCACTTGGCTTTCAAAATATTTCGGAAGCAAGTGGGCGTTCTAACAACCCTACCACATCAAAGGTCAAAAATTAATTATGATTGTAGTGTTGCTCACGCTACTAAATATTGCATTTTAGAGCAACAACAACGTTATATTATGTGGCAGGTGTCATTAGAGCACAGCTAATAAAGTCATTTCATGAAATAATGGATAAACTAGGCACTCAATCTTTTCTTGTTTCCCACGCTGGTCTCACTGTGAACTCATGGCTCAATCGTCGAAAATCTAGGTGGTGATGATTCCAAGCTCGGATGCAAAGAGGCCTAGGTGTTATTCTGCGATATTCAAAAGTTTTATAGATGTGCTTCATAAACCATTCTTGAAGATTAAACTTTTGCAAGTTAGCACAATGGTGATGTAAAAAAGTAATCAGCACTCTGAATTTAAGTTACACTTCTTTTTTATTACTTTTGTTGCAATATCACGTAACTCACAAAACATCACTTCACAATGTGAAACGTACTTGAAAGTACTTTCTCACTGTTAAAGTTCACATTTTATAAACTGACTACAATTTGCGTCTTTTCAACATGACGACCAGGACTTCACTCTCTAATAACCGCTTACACGTTCAAAAATGAGTTACAAGTAGGTCAAAGAACATAGTGACAAAAGAAAGAATTCACATAATAATAATATCATTGCAATATAAGCATATCTATGTATCAAAGTACCTCTACATTAATGAAATCAAATCTGAATGTTGTCTCAGAGGTATGTTAACTACTTTACAGAAACACAGTAGAATATTGCTGGTATCGAGACGTTGAGGTGAGGTGCCGTAATGGTTACATAATTCAAGTACCATTACAGTATATAAACATGTTCTAAAAGTCTAATTTCTGTTTTTGTATATTGTACATACAAGTTACGAAAGTAAGTCAATGTTGACCACATAAACTGCAGCACTACTCATCACATAGATCAGGTAGTTAGCGAATCGCATTGGAAAGTAGCCACATATGATAGACAGTATGATAATTCAGATGTATATTTCACTTGTGTTTATAGGCTCACTTACCTCAACATCGTTAACATGTTTAACGTATTTCGCAAATAATGGGCATGGTATATACTATTTTAAGCTTTAAAATAAGTAAATGCCTGGTACGCGAGATACATGAGACAGGGGAAATATCCTCGAAACTTCAAGAATATCGTAACAGCTCAAATACCAAAAAATACAGGTGCTGACAGGAGTGAATACTAACCAACTTTTACCTCAATGTCATGACTGCAAAACGCTGACACCAATTATTTACAGAAGAGTGGAAACACTGATTGAAGCCGGCATCGATAAATTTCGGCTTGAGTTCCGGAGGGATGTAGGAACACGCGAGGCAATACTAACACTATGACTTATCTTAGACGATAGGATAAAGTAAGCCAAATCTATGTTTTTTAGGACTGAGAGACTAAGAGAAAGCTTATAACACTATCAAGTCGGATATATTCTTAGCATTGCTAAAGGCAGCATCGGCAAAATGCAGAGAGGAAAAGGTTACATACGTATTGCACAGAAACCAGACTGCTGTTATGAGTCGAAGGGCATGAAAGACAAGGAGTGAATGAGGAAGGTATGAGACAACGTTGCACCCTATCCTCGATGATATTCATTTGTATGTTGCCCAAACAGCAAGGAAACAGAAGAAAAATTTGGAAAAGGAATTGAAGCTCAGGCAGAAGAAATAAAAACGTTGGAGTTAGCCGACGACACTGTGATTCTGTCAGAGACAGCAAAGGACTTGGAAGAGTATGTGAACTGAATTGACACTGTCTTCAACGGATGATATAAGGTGAATATCAATAAAATCAAAGGGCAACGGGTTGTAGCCGAATTAAATCAGATGATGCTGAGGGTGTTAGATAAGGAAATAAGGCACTAAAAGTAGTAGATGAGTTTTACTATTTGGGCTGATGAGGACTCAGATAGAAAGGATAGAAAATGTCCTCTCTAAATCACAAGAAGGGCGTTTGAGAAGAAGAGATATTTTTTGACATGGAATATAAATTTAAGCGCTATGGAGTCTATTTGTGTGGAGGTAGCATTTCATGGAAGCGAAACATGGACGATAAGCAATTCGGAGAACAGAAAAATAGCCTTTTAAAAATAGTTGTATAGAAAAATGTTGGAGAGTAGGTGGCAGGTGGTATAAATAATGAAGTACCTAACAGAATTGGGGAGTAAATAAATTTGGGGCGTAACCAGACTAAAAGAAGGGATGGATTGATAGGACACGTTTTGGGACATCAACAGACCACAATTCAGCACTGGATGGAAGTGTATACGTCTGTGGGGGGGATAGAAATTGTTGAGGGAGATCAAGAGATGAATACAGTCAGAAGATTCAAATGGATGTGGATTGCACAAGCTTTTGCAAGATGAAGAGGCTAGCACAGGATAGAGCAGTGTGGAGAGCTGCATCAAAATCAGTCGCCGGACTGACGTCTACAACAAGAAGTTATAGAAATGCCCCAGAACAACATTTCAGAAACCATATGGGAGTAGGAATTAAAATCCATGGAGAAGAAATAAAAATTTTGAGGTTCGCTGATGACATTGTAATTCTGTCAGAGACAGCAAAGAACCTGGAAGAACAGTTGAATGGAATGGACAGTGTCTTGAAAGGAGGATATAAGACGAACATCAACAAAAGCAAAAAGAGGATTATGGAGTGTAGTCACATTAAATCAAGTGATGCTGAGGGAGTTAGATCAGGAAACAAGACACTTAAAGTAGTAGAAGAGTTTTGCTATGTGCGGAGCGAAATAACTGATGATAGTCGAAGTAGAGAAGATATAAAATGTGGACTGGCAATGGCAAGGAAAGCGTTTCTGAAGATGAGAAATTTTTTAACATAGAGTATAGATTGAAGTGTCAGGAAGATGTTTCTATAAGTATTTGTATGTAGTGTCGCCACGTATGAAAGTGAAACATGGCCGATAAATAGTTTAGACAAGTAGAGAATAGATGCTTTTGAAAAGTGGTGCTACAGAAGAATGCTGAAGATTAGATGGCTACAACACGTAACTAATGAGGAGGTACTGAATAGAATTGAGGAGAAGAGGAATTTGTGGCACAACTTGACTATAAGAAGGGATCGGTTGGCAGGACATGTTCTGAGGCATCAAGAGATCATCAATCTAGTACTGGAGGGCAGCGTGGAGGGTAAAAATCGTAGAGGGAGACCCAGAGATGAATACACTAAGCAGATTCAGAAGGACGTATGTTTCAGTAGGTACTGGGAGATGAAGCAGCTTGCACAGGACAGAGTAGTATGGAGAGCTGCGTCAAACCAGTCTCTGGAACGATCAGAAAGCATCAGATTCTGAAATCACGACGGCGAATTAGACTGTGACATGGCAATGGCAATGGGTGTGGCACAGGTGGGTGCCGCCTCCCCCCCCCCCTTCCCCCTAGTAGACGGGCACCGACAGGCGCGTGTCAGCTGTGGAGCACGCTACTGTCCTAGGTAGTAAGTGACGTCACGCGAAGTTTGTTGGAAATAGCGAGTACAAAGCGTATATATGCGGTCTCAGCGCTGAAATTACGCTGCTGCTGGCTGCTTTCATTTATTTTGTGCGACGACTACTAATGACGCTGGAAGACGAGTAATTATCTTAAAACCTGGTCATAATTTTTTATTACAATGCCTCAGCTTTAAGATGGAGGGCAAACATGAATGATACGCCGGATAGCATGAACAGCAATCTGCAACTACTTTCTAACGACTCTGTAATCTACGGGAAAGTTTCGTCATTCAGTGACTGTGGTAGGATACATGATGACTTAGACCATACTTCTATATTGTGTGATGAAGGGCAGTTGCTGCAAATGTAGAAAAAGTAAGTTAATACGGATGAGGCGGGAAAACAATCGTGTAATCTTGGAATACAGTGTTAGTGTTATGCTGCTTGTCACAGTCACATAGACAAAATATATAGGCGTAACGCTGCAAAGCGGTAGGAAATGGAACAAGCACGTTAGGTCAATAGTGGGGAACGCGTATGTTTGACTTGGTTCACTAGGAGAATTCTAGGTTAATTTGGCTTATCTATAAAGGATATTGTGAACGGAAACTAGCACCACACATTCTTGAGCATTACTCGAATGTTTAGGATCCGCACCAGTTCAGATTAAACGAAGACATCGAAGGAATTCATAGACGGGTTGCTATATTTGTTACCGGTAAGCTTGGTGAGCGCACAAATATTACTGAGATACTTCGTGAGCTAAAATGGGAATCACTGGAGGGAAGAGGACGTTCTTTTGTTGGAACCAACATCGTTCATTTCGTTTATTGAACGCGAAGACAAATAAAATTATGACTATTATTAACAGTGACAATGAGCGTTGTTTTACGATTTCTAATTTATAACTGCATTATAATAAACAAATATATTAAGCGATCAAGATAGTTTTATTGAAAAAATAAATTATTATAATGTGTCCACCAGAAGAGGAGAACTGTAATGGGCACTTCTTAATCAATCTATTACGAATTAACGACGATATCCCATTACTCACAAAGCAGCATATTTCTTTTTATTGTATTTCTTCACTTGACACCTCTCAAAATGTGAAGATCCGACTATGAAACCAGCTGAAGTTATTGGTCCTTCACATATTCATCCTTCACTGCTAACATTTCTCTCAACGTTGGATGAGTAGACGGAGACGTTGGTTGGAGAAATTTGCATTTTACCTGTTGAGGAAATACTCTGCTTGTGAAATAATTTCGTCGTGTTTCTGGAAATGCCTGCTACGCAATGGTTCCTTCATTCAAAGAAAGAGGAAGAAGTCATTAGTTGTCGCATCAGGACAATGAGGAGCGTGAGGCAAAATTTGGTAGCCCAAAGGAGTAGCATTTGTTACTGGATTCCGTGAAGTTTCAGCTGGGTCTCGGTCAAGGAACAAAAGTGCCACTTTGGACAGTTTCTCAGGGCCCTTCCTCTTGACAGCGTCCTATTATGTCACCAGGAGACTTTGATAGTGTACTCATGTGTCGGTTTGGCCATTGCAAGCATCGGTTGTTAGCTCCCAACAACGGTATCCCACAAAACGGCCATCATGATTTTGTCCGAAAAGTAAGTCTTCCTGTCCAAACCACATATCGATAAGATTCCTTTCAGAGTTTGCTGATACAATAGCCCCATACTTAGCAATCCCATACAACCGCTCGCTCGACGAAAGATGCATACTAAAAGAATGGAAAGTTGCACAGGTCACTCGAATATTCAAGAAAGAAAATAGGAGCAATCCCGTGTACTGACGTCGACTTGCATTAGGATTTTTGAACGTACGCTGTGTTCGAACGGTGTGAATCACCTCGGAGGTAACAGTATATTGACAAACAGTTTACACGAATTCAGAAAATAATGTTCTTGTGATGTACAACTAGCGCTTTATTCCAACGAAGTAGTGAGTCCAGAATGACATTTTCACTCTGTAGCGGAGTGTGCGCTGATATGAAACTTCCTGGCAGATTAAACCTGTGTGCCGGACGGAGACTCGAACTCGGGACCTTTGCCTTTGTAAAGGTCCCGAGTTCGAGTCTCGGTCCGGCACACAGTTTTAATCTGCCAGGAAGTTTCTTGAAGTAGTGAGTGCTAAAGATAGAGGATCTCAGATTGATCCCATATTTCTAGATTTCGTGAAGGCTTTTGATGTCGTTACCCACAGGAGACTTCCTAATCAAATTGCATGCCTGTAGATCAGCGCTTCTGCTGTACTACTGAATCCGTGATTTCCTCTAGTAGTAATAGAAGGAAAATCACTGAGTAAAACGGAAGTGATATCCGGTGATTCTCAAGGAAATGTTACAGGCCGTCTGCTTTTCCTATTCAACATAACCGATTTAGGATGTTATCTGAGCATTTCTCTTAGATTGTTTGTAGATAATGGTGTCAGTTACCGTCTAGTAGAGTCAGCAGAAGATCTGACTCAAGTCTACGACCCTAAAGACCGGGCTACTTTCCACTCAGCCCGCAGGAAGCAAGATTACACACCAGATCTATGTTTCGTCACCCCTGGCTTAATAACACCAGTCCCTCCAGTCCGGAGATAAGTGCTTCAAGATTTCCCCCATAGCCAACACAGGCCAGTAATATACAAAATCGGGTTCCAATTACCAGTTACGCATTCAACGCCCAGACCTCGATGGAATTTCCGAAAGGCAGATTGGAAAATTATATACCAACTAAACTGATGCTAACAACCGGTGGATTGAAGCAGTAGCTGAGAACTATACAAGGTTTGTAGTATTGTTGAAAGCAACAGCCAAAAGAACTATCCCAAGAGGTTCCCGCAAGGAATACATACCAGGTTGGAATGAGGAGACCAACAGATTAAGAGAAGCGTTTGATGAAAACAGCAGCAAAGAGAAAGCATCTGAACTATTGCAATCTCTGGACAACGCTAGGAGAGACAGGTGGATAAATATTGTTGAAAATTTAAACTTCAGTCATTCCACCAGGAAGGTCTGGTCACTGCTACGGAAACTAGATTCTGCTTCCACACCATCGAAGACGACCACACCTGTCAATGTTAATGCAGTAGCTAACCATCTTGTCGATACCTCTAGAACGCCAAACGATAAGAAGCTCAGCAGACTAGTAAAATCCAAACTCAGGAAAGCTAACAACACAACTCAACCTCACGACGAATATTCGCGACCTTTCTCCATACAAGAAGTTGAATAAGGTTTACACCCCTTCAGAATGGAAAAGGAGCAAGATTAGACGGGATTTATCCGGAACTACAAAAAAATTGCGGCCCGGATACAAAACAATGGTTGGCATTGTTTTTTAGTAGCATACTGGAATCAGGTACGTTACCCGCAATATTCAAGAAGACCTAAATCATTGCTATCTTGAAGGCAGGAGAAGATCTAAACTTACCTCAAAGTTATCGACCAATAGCCTTGCTTCCTGTCACGTACAAGCTTTTGGAAAGGTTGATATTGAATAGAACAGCACCAGCAATCGAAGAGTTAATTCCAGTTGAACAAACGGGATTCCGTCTCGATCGTGATTGCAGTGATCAAGTCCTTTCATTGACCACTTTTGTGGAAGCTGGTTTTGAGAAGAAGCTGAAGAGCGTCTCTGTCTTCCTTGATCTCATGGCAGCTTACGACACCATTTGGAAGGAAGGTCTTTTATTAAAACTGATCAAGGTGGTCCCCTGTGTGAAGATATCAACTTTAATCGAAAATATGCTCAGTAACAGACTAAGCCAAGTTTATTCAGAAAACAGCAGATGTCGATTACGCAAATTGAGTAATGGTCTACCACAAGGTTCGGTACTCTCTCCAGCACTTTTCAATTTATACACTCATAATCTGCCTAACACACTCCCCCGCAAATTCATATATGCGGATGATATCAACCTCACTGTTCAACGCACTAATTTTGCAGAAGCAGAGAATGTCCTCAACCAAGACATTGTACTCCTTGATGATTACTTTAAGAATTGGCGTTTGAAACCGAACCCTCACAAAAGTGAGGTATTTGCTTTTCACTTGGACAATAGGCTCTCAAATCACCAAACAAGAGTCAATTTTAGAGGGGAAACATTACGGTTCAAAAATGGTTAAAATGGCTCTGAGCACTATGCGACTTAACTTCTGAGGTCATCAGTCGCCTAGAACTTAGAACTAATTAAACCTAACTAACCTAAGGACATCACACACATCCATGCCCGAGGCAGGATTCGAACCTGCGACCGTAGCGGTCACGCGGTTCCAGACTGAAGCGCCTTTAACCGCACGGCCACACCGGCCGGCCATTACGGTTCGATGGCACGCCTACATATCTGGGTATGACTTTAGAAAGGACCCTAACATATAAAGCCCAATTAGAGTAAATCTGCTCTAAAAACTAAAGAACCATAATAACCTTCTTCATCGTCTAGCTGGTACATCATGGGGAGCTGACGCCAACACATTGAGAACATCTGCTCTAGCACTCGTATATTCCTGAGCTGAGCACTGCTCTGCAGTATGGCTTAGTAACTGCCAAACTCACCTGGTGGAATTCAACTTCGTCACACTATGCGTATCATATCTGGAACATTACTTGCTACTCCAGTCCAATGGCTGCCGGTGTTGTGTAACATACCACCTCCTCACGTCAGAAGACAAAAACATCTTGGTCATCTGTGGTCAAGAATACTGAATAACTCGTCACTCCCAATTCACGAAGATGTTCAGATGGTTCAGATGGCTCTAAGCACTATGGGACTTAACTCTGAGGTCATCAGTCCCCAAGACTTAGAACTACTAAAACCTAACTAACCTAAGGACATCACACACATCCATGCCAGAGGCAGGATTAGAACGTGCGACCGTAGCAGGAGCGCGGTGCCGGACTGAAGCACCGAGAACCGCTCAGCCACAGCGGCCGGCCCACGAAGATGTAAGACAGCTAGAATCATCCAGGTTGGGGTCCCGTAAACCGGCATGTAAAGCGGCCATGGAATTGTTAAGCAACCATTTCGACCCCAAAGACAGCTGGCGGAAAGCATGGACATCTTCTACTCCACAGAGCATCTTGAAAGTTGAAGATCCAACAGTGAGGATCGCTGGTTTTAGCTTGCCAAGATACACTTGGAGCAGGATTAACCGTTTCAGATGTGGTGTGGGAAGAAGTGCTTCGATTATTCATAAATGGGGTTGGGTGGACACCCCATACTGTGACTGTGCTGACGCTTCACAAACAATGAAGCATATAGTAGTGGACTGCCCCCTTGGTGCCTTCCCTGGAAATCTAGTGGATTCGATCCTGGTTAGTTCCGAAGTGGTGGATTGGATCAATGACTTAGATATAAAGATCTAAACTATATTTAAATGTGTCTGTGATATTGTATTTTATGTGTTATTGTGATTGTTGTGTATCATAAGCTAAATAAGTAATAAATAAAGCAGAAGATGAAAACCAATTGCAAAATGACGTAGACACGAATCTCAATGGTGCGGAAAGTGGTAATTATCTCTCAGTAGGAAAAGTGTGAGGTCAATCACATGAATACAAAAAAGGAATCCGTTAAATGTCGATTACACGATAAATAACAAAAATTTATGGGCTATCTGTTCGATTAAATACCTATAAATTATAATTATGAATGAATGATCTGGAACAATCAGAAAAATGAGTTGGAATGATTACATAGATAATGTTGTAGGGAAGGCAAACCAAAGCATATGTTTTATTGGCAGAACACAAAAAAAGCAACAGATCTGCTAAAGAGGCTGCCTACTCTATGACTGTTCGTCCTCTGCTACAGTATTGCTGTTCTATATGGGATCCTTACCACAAAGGATTTAAGTAGGACATCGAAAAAGTCCAAAGGAGGGCACCTCGTTTTGCACTATCGAGAAATAGGGGAGAGGGTGTCACGGACACGATACCGGTTTAATGATGGACCTCATTCAATAGATGGCGTTTTTCGTTGCGAGGGAATCTTCTCACGAAATTTCGATCCTCCGAATAAAGAATTATTTTGTTGATGCTGACCTAGACGAAGACAAACGGTCATCACAATAAAATAAGAAGAATTAGAGATCGCACGGAGCGATATAGGTATCCGTTTCCTCCGCGCGCTGTTCGATAGTGGAATAATAAAGAATTATTGTGAAGGTGGTTCGATGAACCCTCTTGCAGCGGAGTATCCATGTAGATGTAGATGAAGATGAGCAGAACTGAAAATAATAATGTGTTCATTAATGTTAACACTAAACATGTGTACATCTGTAAACTTAGGCGTTATGCATTTCTATAAGAGAATCACTGACATGACTTGACGAACATATAAATAACTAGCTGACTGTGTTGCGACTTTCATGTAAACCTCTCAGTATCATTATGTAGCCCCGGTGCCCATCATATACTTACACCATTTCTCATTTGTAGGAAAAATTATACTCTGTGAAGAAAATATTCAAAATTTGCTCGTACAGAGGTGCCACTTCAGTTATCAATCCCCACAGGCACATAACTACCGCAGTAGCGTAAAGTGTGGTGATAGAGACAGTGGACTGAATAGGAACGACACTCCCAAAAATATTCCGTGCTATCGTGTCACAGGACAAATGAGAATATATTCAAAGATCTGATTGTCGGCGTTGGTAGTGAGCCAATGTAACAGAGAAATTATAAATTTCGAAGCTGGGGACTCTGTCGGTTGATGTTTTGTTCACTGTATGATAGAACTTTATTTGTAAGAACAAATATAAGTGGTGTGGTTTTATTGTAAACAAATTTACAGTCCAATTTCATTAATCCAAAGTTCAAATTTAAAGTATACTTAAATCTGACCTGTGTTTCTTCTAATCGAAAATGTTTTGGTTGTGTTTTCGGAATTTTTGGGATGAACAGAAAAACTAATAGTCAATGTTTCTATGGACAAACAAAGTATTTGATAGAAATGAAGAACTACTGGGCACTGTTCCCCACACAGGAGATCATGCTGTGGTTAAATTATATGAAAAAAGTAAGCAGTAATTCAGATCGCTCGCATGTAAAATATGTTATTAAGAAAGCAAAGACATTGATCATATTTGTTTTTACAAAAAAACAAGATCGATTAATGACATTTATTTTAACAAATGAGGAGTCATTTTTAACACATGTGACCTAATGTATTTACAAACAAACCAAGTTAATCAATCTGTTGTGGTTGTTGTAGTCTTCAGTCCTGAGACTGGTTTGATGCAGCTCTCCATACTACCCTATCCTGTGCAATCTTCTTCATCTCCCAGTACTTACTGCAACCTACATCCTTCTGAATCTGCTTAGTGTATTTGTACCCTCTACGCTGCCCTCCAATGCTGAATTTGTGAGCCCTTGATGCCTCAGAACATGTCCTACTATTTATCGGCCATGTTTCAGTTCCATACATGGCTACACTCCATACAAATACTTTCAGAAACGACTTCCTGACACTTAAATCTATACTCGATGTTAACAAACGCTTTCCTTGCCATTGCCAGTCTACATTTTATATCTTCTCTACTTCGACCATCATCAGTTATTTTGCTCCCCAAATAGCAAAACTCCTTTACTACTTGAAGTGTCTCATTTCATAATCTAATTCCCTCAGCATCACCCGACTTAATTCGGCTACATTCCATTATCCTCGTTTTGCTTTTGTTGATGTTCATCTTATATCCTCCTTTCAAGACACTGTCCATTCCGTTCAACTGCTCTTCCAAGTTCTTTGCTGTCTCTGACAGAATTACAATTCATCGGCGAACCTCAAAGTTTTTATTTCTTCTCCATGGATTTTAATCCCTACTCCAAACTTTTCTTTTGTTTCCTTTACTGCTTGCTCAATATACAGATTGAATAACATCGGGGAGAGGCTACAACCCTGTCTCACTCCCTTCCCAACCACTGCTTCTCTTTCATGTCTCTCGACTCTTATAACTGCCATCTGGTTTCTGTTCAAATTGTAAATAGCCTTCCGCTCCCTGTCTTTTACCCCTACCACCTTTAGAATTTGAAAGTGAGTATTGCAGTCAACATTGTCAAAAGCTTTCTCTAAGTCTACAAATGCTAGAAACGTAGGTTTGCCTTTCCTGAATCTTTCTTCTAAGATAAGTCGTAAGGTCAGTATTGCCTAACGTGTTCCAATATTTCTACGGAATCCACACTGGTCTTCCACAAGGTTGGCTTCTACCAATTTTTCCATTCGTCTGTAATGAATTAGTGTTAGTATTTTGCAGCTGTGACTTGGTAAACTGATAGTTCGGTAATTTTCACATCTGTCGACACCTGCTTTCTTTGGGATTGGAATTATTATATTCTTCTTGAAGTCTGAGGGTATTTCGCCTGTCTCATACATCGTGCTCACCAGATGGTAGAGTTTTGTCAGGACTGGCTCACCCAAGGCCATCAGTAGTTCTAATTGAATGTTGTCTACTCCCGGGGCCTTGTTTCGACTCAGATCTTTCATTGCTCTGTCAAACTCTTCACGTAGTATCGTATCTCCCATTTCATCTTCATCTACATCCTCTTCCATTTCCATAATATTGTCGTCAAGTAATCGCCCTTGTATAGATCCTCTATACACTCCTTTCACCTTTCTGCTTTCCCTTCTTTGCTTAGAATTGAGTTTCCATCTGAACTCTTGACATTCATACAAGTTGTCCTCTTTTCTCCAAAGGTCTCTTTAGTTTTCCTGTAGGCAGTATCTACTTACCCCTAGTGAGATAAGCCTCTAAATCCTTACATTTGTCCTGTACCCATCCCTGCTTAGCCATTCTGCACTTCCTGTCGATCTCATTTTTGAGACGTCTGTATTCCTTTTTGCCTGCTTCATTTACTGCATTTGTGAATTGTCTCCTTTCGTCAATTAAGTTCAATATTTCTTCTGTTAGCCAAGGTTTTCTACTAGCCGTCGTCTTTTTACCTACTTGATCCTCTGCTGCCTTCACTACTTCATCCCTTAGAGCTACTCTTTCTTCTTCTACTGTACTTCTTTCCACCATTCCTGTCAATTGTTCCCTTATGCTCTCCCTGAAACTCTGTACAACCTCTGGTTCTTTCAGTTTATCCAGGTCCCATCTCCTTAAATTCCCACCTTTTTGCAGTTTCTTCAGTTTTAATCTACAGTTCATAACCAATAGATTGTGGTCAGAGTCCACATCTGCCCCTGGAAATGTGTTACAGTTTAAAACCTGGTTCCTAAATCTCTGTCTCACCATTATATAATTTATTTAATACCTTCTAGTATCTCTAGGATTCCTCCATGTATACAACCTTCTATCATGATTCTTAAACCAAGTGTTAGCTATGATTAAGTTGTGCTCTGTGCAAAATTCTACCAGGCAGCTTCCTCTTTCATTTCTTAGCCGCAATCCATATTCACCTACTATGTTTCCTTCTATCCCTTTTCCTACTCTCGAATTCCAGTCACCGATGACTATTAAATTTTCGTCTCCCTTCACTACCTGAACAATTTCTTTTATCTCATCATATATTTCATCTATTTCTTCATCATCTGCAGAGCTAGTTGGCATATAGACTTGTAGTACTGTAGTAGGCGTGGGCTTCGTGTCTGTCTTGGCCACAATAATGCGTTCACTGTGCTGTTTGTAGTAGCTTACCCGCATTCCTATTTTCCTATTCATTATTAAACCTACTCCTGCATGACCCCTATTTGATTTTGTATTTATAACCCTGTATGCTCCTGATCAAAAGTCTTGTTCCTCCTGCCACCGGACTTCACTAATTCCCACTATATCTAACTTTAAACTATCCATTTCCCTTTTTAAATTTTCTAACCACCTGCCCGAATAAGGGATCTGACATTTCACGCTCCGATCCGTAGAACGCCAGTTTTCTTGGTTCCTGATAACGACGTCCTCTTGAGTAGTCCCCGCCCGGAAATCCGAATGGGGGACTATTTTACCTCCGGAATCTGTTGTTACTAGGAAGTAATAAGAGATATAATAAATAGAGATATAACAATATTTATTTGGAAGAATGAATATAATATCACAATTCATGCGATATTTTTAGTTTTTGTTCTACATCCATAACAGATTTCGACAAGTTCTTATTCATCAGAAAGACCAATAAATAAGGAAATAATAAGATTGACCCTGTCGTTTCTGCGCAACAGTCTCTGCGAGATGAAGTGCCACTTTCCTTTTTTTTTTTTTTTAAATTGAAAATTATTTTTATTCACACATATCTGCGGTACCATCAGTTTGGTAAGGTTCGCTCTAGGCATTCATAATGTAACGCTCTCCAATTTTGTCAGGCAGGTTAATGGCAGAAATTTCTGACATCCGTAGTAGATACTGAACTTGAGTTTTGTAACAAATGATAAAAATATAATTTGTAGTTGTTTTTCTTAAGGAGATAAGATCTTATAGTAATTAACCCAACGAAGAAATATCATTTGGCACGTCATGATCATTTTCTCATATGGTTTGTGTGAGTAACATGGTTCATTTATCATCGAAACTGGGAGAAAACTAAAGTGATTCAACGTAGCAGCTATCAGAGTTTTGAACTTGATTTATTTTAAATGTAGACGTATTTGTTTAGTCACAGAGTTCGTGTAAATCGTATTTTCTCTCCTGGCTGCGGACGTTTTCTCCCGTAGTGGCCACTGATTTTCCTGAGTTACCGCCGGCCGAAGTGGCCGAGCGGTTCTAGGCGCTTCAGTGTGGAACCGCTACGGTCGCAGGTTCGAATCCTGCCTCGGGCGTGGATGTGTGTGATGTCCTTAGGTTAGTTAGGTTTAAGTAGTTCTAAGTTCTAGGGGACTGATGACCTAAGATGTTAAGTCCCATAGTGCTCAGAGCCATTTGAACCATTTGAACCATCCTGAGTTACCGAGAGGGCCGGAAAATTTTAATAGATCGCGGAGTCTGGGAACGTGCCTGGCACAAATCGCCACGGCGTGTTAAGCGCGACCGCGGACAAGCGGCGGTGATGAAACGTCGCAGGTATATACAACGGGGGCATTAGCGGGATGCGGCCAGGTAATGGCGCCGTATTTCAGCGGCGGTGACAGGCGGCGGCGCCGGCACGGCGAGGAGCGGCGCGCAGGCCTGCCAACGCTGCCGCGCGGCGCGGCCGATATTATTCCGCAAACATTTATGGTGATTGCTGTTGATTGCAGCCGATGCGTATCTGGAGGCGGGGGCGTGTGCGGCCACTCGACCGCAAGCTGCCAGCCGCCAGTTCGCTGAAAGCAGTCCACACACGACAACCCACGTCACCGCAGCCCCGCACAGCTTAATAGCGTAGCCGCTCTCAGGACGAGCTCCGCAGCTGCAACTCCAGAACTGCCTACTGAGCTGTGACATACACTACTGGCCATTAAAATTGTTACACCACAAAGATGACGTGCTACAGACGCGAAATTTAACCGACAGGAAGAAGATGCTGTGATATGCAAATGATTAGCTTTTCAGAGCATTCACACAAGATTGGCGCCAGTGTCGACATCTACAACGTGCTAACATGAGGAAAGCTTCCAACCGATTTCTCATACACAAACTGTGGTGTCACCGCCAGACACCACACTTGCTAGGTGGTAGCTTTTAAATCGGCCGCGGTCCGCTAGTATACGTCGGACCCGCGTGTCGCCACTGTCAGTAATTGCAGACCGAGCGCCACCACACGGTAGGTCTAGAGAGACGTACTAGCACTCGTCCCAGTTGTACAGCCGACGTTGCTAGCCATGGTTCACTGAGAATTACGCTCTCATTTGCCGAGACGATAGTTAGCATAGCCTTCAGCTACATTTGCTACGACCTAGCAAGGCGCCGTATTCAATTTATATTGAGATTCTATTAATGTATAATCAAGAGCGATGTTCTACAAATGTGGATTAAAGTTAAGTATTCCAGAAGTTACGTACTTTTCTTTATAGCATTCATTACGTGTCCTGTTTCAGACCTCGCGCCGGCCTGCGTGAGTTTGAGCGCGTGCCATTCGGCTTCCTCTCATTGTGTCTAGGCTGTCTTGTCTAGACACAACACAAACAGCAGTTGACCGGCGTTGCCTGGTGAATCGTTCATGTGATGCCTCGTGTAAGGAGGAGAAATGCGTACCATCACGTATCTGTCTTTGATAAAGGTCAGATGGTAACCTATCGCGATTGCGGATTATCGTATCGCGACACTGCTGCTCACTTTGGTCGAGATCCAGTGACTGTCAGCAGAATATGGAATCGGTGGGTTCAGGAGGGTAATACGGAACGCCGTGCTAGATTCCAACGGCCTCGTATCACTAGCAGTCGAGATGACAGGCATCTTATCTGCATGGCTCTAACGGATCGTGCTGCCACGTCTCGATCCCTGAGTCAACAGATGGGGACGTTTACAAGACAACAACCATCTGCACGAACAATTCGATGACGTTTGCAGCAGCATGGACTATCAGCTCGGAGACCATGGCTGCGGTTACCCTTGACGCTGCATCACAAACAGGAGCACCTGCGATGGTGTACTCAACGACGAACCTGGGTGCACGAATGCCAAATCGTCATTTTTTCGGATGAATTCAGGTTCTGTTTACAGCATCGTGATGGTATTTGGCGACATCGCGGTGAAAGCACATTGGAAGCGTGTATTCGTCTCGCTCACCTCTTGTTCGCATTGACGGCACTTTGAACAGTGGAATTTACATTTCAGATGAGTTACGACCCGTGGCTCTACCCTTCATTCGATTCCTGCGAAACCGTACATTTCAGCAGGATAATGCACGACCGCATGTTGCAGGTCCTTACGGGCCTTTCTGGATACAGAAAATGTTCCACCTCTGCCCAGGCCAGCACATTCTCCAGATCTCTCACCAATTGAAAACGTCTGGTCAATGGTGGACGAGCAACTGGCTCGTCACAATACGCCAGTCACTACTCTTGACGAACTGTGGTATCGTGTTGAAGCTGCATGGGCAGCTGTACCTGCATACGCCATCCAAGCTGTGTTTGACTCAATGCCCAGCCGTATCAAGGCCGTTATTACGGCCAGAGGTGGTTGTTCTGTGTACTAATTTCTCAGGATCTAGGCACCCAAATTGCTTAAAAATGTAATCACATATCACTTCTAGTATAATATATTTGTCGAATAATACCCGTTTATCGTCTGCTTTTCTTCTTGGTGTAGCAATTTTAATGGCCAGTAGTGTACCACCAAAAGTCACTTAGGTGGCAGAATACTTACGCGGTGAACGTGGGATTATAGATTATGTGGTACTGCGACACCGCTAAAAAATACGGTGTTAGATAGACCTGTTATCATTTTTTCAAAGTTTCTCATATGAATTTATCCAAGCAATCATAAGGTTGTTTGGTTGCCAGTATGCTGTTAGTTGCTCTGCGTTATGCAGGGTGCACCTGTAGAGTTTTTACTACAGACTTGAACTGGCTTTGCACGTGCCTGTCAGGGTGATATAGTGGACCTGCTCATATTATCCTCATCTGTGACAGTGTTGATTAAACAATTAGATATTAACATATTTTAGTTTTACATTTACACTTTGTTGTGACAGTCTTCTTGGATAATGAGGTGGCTGGTAATAATACAGCTAATTATTACACTCTTCATAAGTAATAATTTATTTATTACAACAAAACTTATCATAGCTGGATAGGCTCGACTGTTGCTATGAAACTGCACACGTGGATTTGTGATTCAGAAAACACAAAATGTACCACGATTACTGAGCGGTGGAGTGGTACAAGTTCAGAATGGCTGTTAAGTGACTTCACTACAGTTACTAGAACACACATGTTTCTAGACACTTGTTGACACAGTTCTGACAGCGTTGCCTTGTAGGCATAGTTCACAGAAGACGGAAGTCTCTTCACTACCTGACGGTTGACACGCCCTGTGTCACGGCGAGTAGGCAGCACAACGACGTTAATCCGACAGGAACTTCCTGCAAGTGGGCAGGATCCGACCTCTAACAGAACTGCCCCCCACCCACTCCCCTGGCATCTGGTGCCGTTATTTGAAGGCAGGGGTGCGGCGGCGACGCCTCAGAACTACGACAGGCACTTCGACCATAAATATAATAGACTGGCCCTGACGTCATTTTCGTGGCTCCAACATCTATGGGCTGAAGTCACGTGAATGTTGGCAAAACATGGTTGTTTCGTGTTGCGCTTATGGCTGCATTCAGCGTTTTGTGGGGGGAAATGGCATTACATTTCACGTGTAAGTGTTTCTATGATAGTGCAGATCCATTTATTGAAATCTGCTGAAGTGACTTTTATATGTTTTTTACGCTTGAAATAGAGTTTCACGTAAATTAAAGTGTTGAAAGTGATGCCTGTAAAGTCAGACTCATATTACATTTTGGAAAGTATCTGTGATAATTCGGTTACAGAAGTAAGTATAATTGTTTCTCGTTCCTACTCATAGTTCCCTAAGGATGAAAACCGAATGCAGCTTTGGATACAGACCCTGAAACGGAAAAAACTTAAAGCCATCAACACATACGCGCCTTCGCTCGAAGCAAAGGTTAGTTATTATTTACAATGTATATTTATAATTTATATTTACAGTTTGTGTCATTTTTGATCCAAGGATCCAAAATTATTTTCTGAAACTTCAAAGTCTCACCTTTCATCTAAAATATCTTTTTTTTTTAACTGATAATTTAAACTTTTGTAAAAATAGTTGGAACTGAACCTTTGAAGTGCACCTAAAATTGATACTCTAAAATGGACCTGCTCCTAAAGTCGACAATTTTGGCACCTATAGTAGACATAATTCTCATATCCATTTTCTTATATAAGTGACTAGAGCTCATAACGCGGCGAATCCAATGTTTAAAGTTTCGACACGAACCCACTCTTACTGTTTAAAAGAATGTTAACAACATTTTACTTTAACTGATAGTTTGCAGTAATTTCGTCCCGCTGCCCACCAGAGTGGCGTTCGCTGTATTTGTTAGATTTTATAAATGGTACTGTGAACAAATCCAGGTCAGCTGTAGTTCTGGCATAATTTTTCGCATATTAAAAAGAAATTTTCGTTGGAAGCGTTTGGCAGTCAATTGAGAAATGTGGGGAAAATACGATACAAACATAGGATGGCAGACGGCTGATTTGAAATCCCGCCACGTTTTGCCAACAGTCACGTGGTATTATGTTGGAGCCACACCAGCCCTATAGCTTCTGCAGAGCAAGGCCAGTGTACTAGTATCTATGGTCGAAGGACAGGCTCGACTTTTCCTAACATCTCGCTGCAGCCTCGCCCTAACGCTTTGCAGTGCAGCATCTCTGCGGTGGTCGATACTTCTTACCCGCTGTCGATACTCGACTACAACGCACACTTGTTTGTCTTTTACCATTGAAATGTTCATTGTATATAATACTTTGCCTGACATCTAAATACGTCGTAAGATAAATAAATAAATAAATATTTCTTCAAGAACCAAATAGCAAATGCAGACATTAAGAATCTCAGACTTTTGGGTGTTATGTGCCGAAGTACTCGCGTCCAAGTCCAAAATCTCACCTCTCCCATAGACAGCAGTCGCCTCCTCGTGATTCTAGGACCTGATGGTTGAAAACCAAGAGAGTTGATAATTTCGTTATCACGTGGAACGTATATCAGAAGGGTAGATTAGATTCTCCAAGAGGATGAGTGTTTACAGCAGCAAGCAGAATCATTAGGTTTAACGAGACACAAAATAAATCTGACTGCTAATTAATATAGATATGAGGAACGGAGGTCGGCGGACGCATACTAATAGGTAGATGTTTCTACTGACGGCCAGATTCGGATACATTGGTAAAGGTGTCATTCAAAGATAGCCAAAACTCGATACCACCGAAGTGCCACGAGCGTACGTTAGCATTAGGTAGTGACTGTAACCTGCACAGTTCTCTTTCTCTCTCTCTTTTTTTATTTTTAGTCTTCTGACTTCTTTCATGCGGCCAGCCACGAATATCTCTCCTGCGCTAATGTCTTCGTCTGAGAGTAGCGCTTGCAACCTATATCCTCTATTATTTTCTAGATGTGTTCCATTCTCTGTCTTCCTCTACAGTTTTCGCCCTCTACAGTTCCCTCTAGTACCATGGAAGTCATTACCTCATGTCTTAAAAATGCTCTATCATCCCGTCCCTTCTCCTTGTCAGTGTTTTGGCCGGCCGCGGTGGTCTCGCGGTTCTAGGCGCGCAGTCCGGAACCGTGCGACTGCTACGGTCGCAGGTTCGAATCCTGCCTCGGGCATGGATGTGTGTGATGTCCTTAGGTTAGTTAGGTTTAAGTAGTTCTAAGTTCTAGGGGACTGATGACCACAGCTGTTAAGTCCCATAGTGCTCAGAGCCATTTTGAACCTTGTCAGTGTTTTCGAAATTTACCTTTTCTCTCTGATTCTGAGCAGAGCCTGCTCATTCCTCACCTTATCAGTCCACCTAACACTCGAGACTCGTCTGTAGCATCGCGTCTCAAATGCTTTGATTCTCTTTTGGTTTTCCAAACGTCCATGTTTCACAGCCATACAATGCTGTGCTCCATTCTCAGAAATTTCTTCCTTAAATCGAGGCCTATGTTTCATACTATTAGACTTCTCTTGGCCAGGAATGTTCTTTTTGCCAGCACTAGTCAGCTTTTGATGTCGAGCCAGCAGAATTCCTTAGCTTTATCTACTTCGTCACCATCAAACCTGATGTTCAGTTCTCGCTGTTCTCACTTCTGCTACTTCTCATTACTGTCGTTTTTCTTTGATTTACTCTCAATTCATATTCTGCAGTCATTAGATTTCGTTGCATTCAACAAATTCTCTAATTCATCATCTTTCACTCAGGATAGCAAAGGCATCAGCGAATCGTATCATTGATATCCTTTCACCTTGCATTTTGATTCCACTCCTGAACCTTTCTTTCATTTCAATCACTGTTTCTTTGCTGTACAGATTGAACAGTAGGGGTGAAAGATTACATCGCTGTGTTACACCCTTTTTAATCCGATCACTTCGTTTTCGTCGTCCACTCTTATTATTCCTTCTTGATTTTTGTACATATTGTATAGTACCCGTCTCTACCTATAGCGTACCCCTATTTTTCTCAGAATTTCGAACATCTTGTACCATTTTACACTGTCGAACGTTTTTCCCAGGTATGTCGTCAGACTGATACGTTCTACACTCCAAGGTGAGTAGTCGTTTTGTTGCCACTTCCCACAATGAGTTTAGGAATTCTGATGGAATGTTACCTATCCCTTCTGCCTTATTTGACATTAAGTCCTCCAATGCTCTCTTAAATTCTAATACTGGATCCCCTATCCCTTCTAAATCGTCTCCTTTTTCTTCTCTTTCTCTTCCACCTCATAGAGATCTTCAATGTACTCTTCCAACCTATCCGCTCTCTCCTCTACATTTAACAGTGGAATTCAATGTTGGACTCCTAATGTTGCTTTTAATTTCACCGACGATTGCTTCATCTTTTCTATATGCCTATTCAGTCCTTCCAACGATAATTTCTTTTTCGATTTCTTTATATTTTTCATGCAACCATTTCGTCTTACGTTCCCTGCACTTCCTATTTATTTGATTCCTCAGCGACTTGTATTTCCGTGTTATTGAATTTCCCTGAACGTTTATGTACTTTCGTCTTTCATTGATCATTTGTAGTTTTTCTTCTGTTACCCATGCCTTCTTCGCAGTTACCTTTCCTGTACCTATGTTTTTCTTTACAACTTCTGTGATTGCCCATTTTAGAGATGTCCACTCCTCTTCAGCTGTACTGCTTACTCAGTTGTTCCTCATTGCCGTATCTCTAGTCTTAGAGAACTTCAAGCCTTAGTTCTTCGGTATTCCATTTCTTTGTGTCTTGACTCTTCCTGATTACTGTCTTAAACTTCAGCCTACTCTTCATCACTACTGCATTATGATATGAGTGTATATCAGCTCCTGGATGCGCCATGCAATCCAGTATCTGATTTCTGAATCCCTGTCTGACCATAATTTAATCTAACAGAAATTTTCCCATATCACCCAGTCTTTTCCAGGTATACCTCCTCTTCTTGTGATTCTTGAACAAAGTATTCACTATTACTAGCTGACATTTATTACAGAACTCAATTAGTCTTTCTCCTCTCTCATTCCTTGTCCCAAGCACATGTTCTCCTGTAACTTTTTCTTCTTCTCCTTGCCATACAACTGCGTTCTTGTCCCCGATGACTATTAGACTTCGATCTCCCTTTCAATACACTCATATATTTTCTCTATATCTTCATTTTGAGCTTACGACGTCGGCATGTACACCTGAACTATCGTTGTCGGTGTTGGTTTGCTGTCGATTCTAAGAAGAACAACCCTACCACTGAACTGTTGACTGTAATCTGCCCAGAATTGACTGAAAAAAAGGTACATTCGCTGCCGAACGGTAAGGGTGAACATCATTGTGATTTAATGCTGTAAACGTTGTCTGACATCAATCTGGAACAATCAGTACGAAAACCACAAGCCAAAAAGTATTTCAGGCCTCCTTGCCACAAAGAGATCCGAACTTTTAGTGAGTCTTACCGGTGGGATACAGGTTAGTGACTTACCAAGTCTTACAGGAACGATGGTCACCAAAGGCAAAAATGTCGCCAAGAACCATAGAGTACTAATGTTTGATCAAGTTGATGGCTAATCACTCTCAAATTACCTTTGGGACGAACTAATAAATTTAGTTCAGTTCTGGCAAACGCAGAACAGTTGTACTTAAAACTGAAGGACGTTATAAATTGCGATCTTGATAAGTAAACTCTAAATAAGACAATAAAAGACAGCGAAAGTACCATTCGAATGATGTTGCAAAAATAGAGACTATGAAATTATCGCTACAGAAGGGAATACAGGGAACTGTTTCAGAAAAGTTAATAGCAGCTCATGCAACGGCGAGAACCTTTATGCGTGAAGCCTAAAATAATTTTCACAGTCATAGAAAAAAATCTAACAGATATCCTAGAAAATTCTCATCATAAAGTCAATGAGCGGCTGAATGAGCGGCTTCAGAATTTTCATTCAGTGTCTCTTGAATCCGTCTGCTATTAGAACTGGAGACAGCAGACGGCAAACAGAAATATTCAATTCTGCATCTAAAATGTTATTTACGGGTCATGATACCACCATATACAGCTTGGCCACCGCACAGACTCTCAAATGAGCGATATGAATATTGGCATACGCTTGGATGAGAATCAAATAAATCTGCATGAAGTGAAGAAAGCATCAAGGCTTGACGGATACCCAGTTATGTTTTCTACAAAATGTGCCAAGCCTTTAGCTCCTTTGTTGGAGGATCGTAGGGTACATTTTGTACTCAAACAGTATTACAGTAATGGTTGAAACACAAGTGATTTTATTTTCAAACGACATGTTGCAAACATTATACGTAGGTAATGGGTAAATTATGTCTTCCCAGATTTCCGAAAGGGATTGGACACTCTGTTACATCATTACCTACTAACGAAGATAGGATCGCACGGAGTGTTTTATCAAATATGGGACTGGATCGATGAATATTTGAGCAATATAAGCCAGTATCGTCTTCTGGAGGCGTATCGCGTATGACACAAGGAAGCTTGACACAACCAGTAAAGTTAGCACAATTTATATAAATGATTTATCATGCAGGATCAGCGGCTGTCTAAGATTTTTCCTCAACATTGCTATTGTTGACATGATAATACCGTCGTTGGACGACAGTAATGGAGTGTGCAAAGACTTGGACAGAGTTTTTTCCACTTGGTGTCATGAGTGGCAGCTCTGTTTAAAAGTCAATGAATGTAAGGTAGTGCCTGTAACAAAGAGAAAAAAAAAAAAAAAACACGACAGCATGTGATTACGAATTAGTGGACATATTGAGAACGTCACATTTTTTAAGTGTTGAGGGTTAATATTAAGGAGTAATATAAACTGAGTCATTACCTTAAACAGTATTAGGGGAGGCGAATGGGAGACATTTATTGGAAGGGCTCTGGGAAGAAGGAGCTATGGTGCGTATGGAGTCACTTAAACATTTTTCCTCAGCTGACTTGCCGAGTATTTGATTAGAAGAAAACAATACCACCATGGATTGTAAGAGATATGTAAATACGAGTGTGATTTTCCTGGCTGTGGTCGCCATTATTTTATTTTGCTAGAAGCTCGCCTTGATGCAGCTTGATACACTTGAAGGAGCATTTGGTACAAAAGTTGAATGAGGTACAAGTGACAGATGGTATAGTATGTACCAATCCCGTGGGAAAGTCCGCCGATTGTACTGAACTTTTCATTATATTTGACCCAGCTTTTAGTATGACAATCTCCCATGGTTACCCTTCGAGTCTATTTTTTGTTGTTGTTGAAGTTCACTAGTTTTGAAAAACATGAGAGTAACGATATTGCAACCGAAGTGCTTCGGACACCTTCGGGTCTCTTTGGTGCGCATGGGAGACGAAGTGCTTCGTCTGCGCTAGTCAGTCTGTTTCGGGCGTTCTGGAGGGCCAGACGCGTATCTCTGTTCCGGGCGTTTTGGAGGCTCGGACACGTATCTCAGTATCGTGCGTTCCTTAGATGTGAATGTGTAATAGTCACTCTGTTACGGGGGTTCTTCAGAGCTGGACATGTTGTACTCTATATAGGGGGTAACTTAGATGTGAATATGTAATACTCACTCTGTCTAGTGGATACCGGAGAGTCAGACGTGTGCATCATATTTCGGAAGTTGGATAGAAGAGTTACCATACAATTAAGAAAGCTATATTGAGTGTTGTAAAATACAGTGTAAATGTGTTAATTTTGAATAATAACCAAACAGGATACATTAATGAGAAGTGCCGCCTACCATTATTGTCAGTACTATAGACCTTGCCCTCTGTAGATGCAGAGACTAACCTGGGCAAGTGGCATTCCGCAAGAAGCACAATGACAGGTCCGAATTGAGAGCGTAGCAGCCTCCGCCGAAGCAGATCCCACGACTGGCGAGCCGTCTTCTGTGCTGGGGACACAACTTTAGAGGACGACAGGTTGGTGGAAAGAACGGTCAGAGACTTTCAGACACTCTGCAGCTTCCAGATCTGACTTCCAAAGGGACACATAATTTATACATGGCATCTGATTGCTGGGGATTTATTTAAAGAAGAGGCTCTTGTCAGTTAACGAGAACTGTTAACTGGGTGAGATGTAAAAATCATAGTGAGAACGGTGGCCTGTAATGATTATCATAAAACGCCCGAGTCAGTAGTGTATGAACAGTCAAAAAGGTAAAAGGGGACATTGTGTCAAGTGTGAAATTGCATCCTGTTTAAAATTTTGTAAGTTTCTTCGAACTGTTAGGCAACAAAATTGATAAATGCCGTCAATTAATCCGCATCGTGTAGTTGAAAGTGAAAACGCGAAAACGCGAAAAGTTATAAGTGTGTGCTCGGTCTAGAGGGATTACGTTTCACTTCACCACTACAGGAGAGCGATTAGCGGAGCAGCTTACAGCAGGCGAGGCGGATGAGATGGAAGCAACACCTGTCGCCTCCACCACCTGCAGTCCAACGTCAGAAAGCGGCAAACGGCAGAGATACGCGTCTGTGTTTGACTCCGGCAGCCAAAGACACCCAACACGGCAAAAATAACGAGGCAAGCAGCAGCATCGCGCTGGAGAAGAAGGTAGCGTGTAGGCTAATCACTTTACAGATAGCGGGAGGAAGCTAGTATCGGCAACGATAGGGATTCTTAAGAATATTATTAAATTGTTTCGTAATAATTTCTTTAATAACAAAATGTCGGGGGAAAGTGAAACGCGGTACTATCTTAGAAGCAGAGAGGCACTGCAACCTCAGGGCAACGAAATTGAAGAGGCAAGCAAATTACAGGGCATGCCAGATGAAATTACTAATATAAGTTAAGAGCGTATTAACCTAAAGTCAGTAATGGAGAATTTACAGGAAAAATTAGATTCAGTGGTAGATGAAGAAAGTGTGCAAAATCAAATGGATGATAGCTACATACGAGAATCATGTGATGTAGGAACTGAAGTTTTCCAAGAAAACATAATTTCAGATAGTAGCAATAGTGAAATTGGAGAAGTGAATTCTGATGTAGATGACTTCAAAGTTACTGATAAGTTAAAGAAGATGAATCGTGATGTCAGAAGTGATGATTCTCATACCACCATTGCTAATGAATCAACAAGCAGATTGAGCCATGGAAAAGCATCAGCCGATACATTGCCTAAACAGTATAACAAGTGTGGTTGAAATATTAATGGAGTTAGTATTTGGGCAAAAAGAATTAAAAACAGGGCTAGAAGAAAAGATAGATCAGGGACAAAAAGAATTTAAAAAACCTAGAAGAAAAGATAGAACAGGGGCAAAAAGTATTAAAAAAGGATTCAAATGAATTGAAGAAAGGGCAAAAACTGCTTGCTGATAAAATAGAAGCAACAAACGAGGAGACAGCAAAAATTACTCATAAGTTTAAACATTAGGAGACCATGGTTGATTCTCATGAAACTAGAATAGGGGCTTGTGAGAAAAGAATTGAACAGGAGAGTAAAGAATGGGGTCAAAAATTAGATAAGTGTAAGAAAGAGGTTAATCGTAAGGATGATGATGAAGTAGTGAAAATAAATGATCTCATGCAAGCTCAAGATACTTCTATATTGTCATTTAGCAATGAAGTCATTAAATTAAGCAATGATCAGAGTAAAATAAACAAAACTCGCAAACACACCCAGGCAGGACAAAAACAAACAAGTCGTAAACTTAAAGGACGAAAATGTAGTCCTTAGCCGTAAAGTATCACGAATAAAAGTTGCTTGTAATGGTAACACAAATACGATTCAGGAGAAATAGAAAAGAGAGTAGAAAACATACCTCAACTATGTGAGGTGAGTAAAAATATAAATAATATGGAAGTCGCGTTAAAACAGAAAGTCGAAATGTGGATCGAACAGGAAAAACCTACGGGTATCTTTCATATTAACGAAGTAGTCGGGGGCAATGCTTACAGATTTCATAACGTTTCTATCAAAGGTAATGACGTTTCTAGCGAATATTGAATGACTTAGATATAAAACTCATTACATTTCTACCATCCTCAATCCATCATGAGCAAGAGACTGATGAGAGAACTCAATAGATTATTTAGAACCTACTGTACTAAGAAACAATATACGTGGGTAGAATATGTGGAAGAGTTTGAAAGAACAATCAGTGAGTTGCCTCATCAATCAACTCATTCACATATATGTGTGTAACACTATCCAGGGATTTGAAATCGTATTTTGACATAGGCTTTGTCAGAGGTAAAGCAGGTCATAGCCTTCGTTTCACTGGTAGAATACGGTCAGAATTTGTGAAAATACAGTCCGTTGACAAACAAGATTGCTTACATAACCCTTGCAAATCCCATTCCAGAATGTTACTAAGGTGTGTGGGACCCATAGCAAACAGGGCTATAAGGAGCAGTGAACTCATTCAAAGAACGGAAACACATGTGGTCACTGGTTTGTTGCACACGTGAGACAGCATCATGGGGATAGTAGCAAATCTAAACCAGCAGATGCTTGAAAGTGTTTGTTTCCTTGTGGTTTGACGATTTTGTAGACTGTTCATTTGCTTGGCTTGGTTTTTGCCGTGGATGTGATTTCAAAAATGGTTCAAATGGCTCTGAGCACATGGGATTTAACATCTGAGGTCATCAGTCCCCTAGAACAGGGGAATCTTACTAACCTAAGGAAATCACACAAATCCATGCCAGAGGCAGGATTCGAAGCTGCGACCGTATCAGTCGCGCGGTTCCAGACTGAAGCGCCTAGAACCACTCGGCCACAACGGCCGGCCCTATCTGATTTGACATCTAGCTTACCGGACAACTTACTCTCCAGGTACACATATAGCTACAGTAATTCCCTTAACTGTATGCCAATGAGACATGTGCACCCTCAGTCTACTGTTCAATGAAAGTAACTCAGTAAATATACTGCGCTAAACAAGGGCTTTCTAAATGAAACAGTTTATGAATATTACTGTGTATAGTATATCTCGAGTGTCTGGAAGGAAATTGCTACGTCTATCTAAAGTTCAATCACCTTACATGAACATATACAATATTCATATCATCAGTAGAGTTAACCATTGCCTTTTAAGATTCTGCTCAGTTCGCATGAAATATAGAGTGCTATTGACAAGGGATTTCAGAGAGATTCCGTATTTCTACATTTCCGGAAGGCTTTTGACACTGTACCATACAAGCGGCTTGTAGTCAATTTGCATGCTTATGGAATATCATCTCAGATATGTGACTAGATTTGTGACTTCCTCCTAGAGAGGTCACAGTTCACAGAAAGTCATCTAATAAAACAGAAGTGATTTCTGGCGTTCCCCAAGGTAATGTTATAGGCCCTTTGCTGTTCCTTAACTGTATAAATGATTTGAGAGACAATCTGAGCAGCCGTCTTAGGTTGTTTTGCAGATGACGCTGTCATTTATCGACTAATAAAGTCATCAGAAGATCAAACCAAATTGCAAAACGATTTAGAAAAGATATCTGAATGGTGCGAAAATTGGCAGTTGTCCCTAAATAATAAAAAGTGTGAGGTCACCCACATGAGTGCTAAAAGGAATTCGTTAAACTTCGGTCACACGATAAATCAGTCAAATCTAAAGGGCGCAAATTCATCTAAATACCTAGTTATTACAATTACGAACAACTTAAATTGGAAGGAACACATATAAAACGTTGTGGGGAAGGCTAACCAAAGACTGCGTTTAATTGGCAAGACACTTAGAAAATGTAACAGATCTACTAAGGAGACTGCCTACACTACGCTTGTCCGTCCTCTTTTAGAATACTGCTGTGCGGTGTGGGATCCTTACCACATATGACTGAAGGAGAACATCGGAAAAGTTCAAGGTGGGCAGCACGTTTTGTATTATCGCGAAATATAGGAGAGAGTGTCACTGAAATGATACGGGATTTGGGCTGGACATCATTAAAAGAAAGGCGTTTTTCGTTGCGACGGAACCTTGTCACGAAAGTACGATCACCAGCTATCTTCTCCGAAAGCGAAAACATCTTTCTGACACCAACCTACACTGGGAGAAGCGATCACCACAATGAAATAAGGGAAATCAGAGTTCGTATGGAAAGATGTAGGTGTTCGTTCTTTCCGCGCGCTGTACGAGATTGGAATAATAGAAAATTGTGAAGGTGGTTCGATGAACCCTCTCCCAGGCACTTAAATGTGATTTGCAGAGCATCCATGTAGATGTAGATTTAGAGTTTCTGTAAAGTAAAGTTTACCGTTACATGTACATGGAAAAGAAACTTGAGGATGTGTTAGGTGACGATCAGTTTGGCCTTAGGAAAGGTAAAGGCACCAGAGAGGAAGTTCTGACATTGTGGTTAATATTGGAAGCAAGACTAAAGAAAAATCAAGAAATGTTCATAGGATATGTCGATCTGGAAAAGCGTTCGAAGATTTCAACTAGCCGCGCGGAGTGGCCGACGGTTGGGGGCGCCATGCCACGGATTGCGCGGCCCCTCCCGCCGATGGTTTGAGTCCTCCCGCGGGTATGGGTGTGTGTGTTGTTCTTAGCATACGTTAGATTACGTTACTTAAGCAGCGTGTAAGTCTAGCGACCGATGACCTCACCAGTTTGGTCCCTTAAGAATCCACACACATTCGAACATTGGACGCCAACTGGTTCAAGATATTCGAAATTCTTAGAAAAATAGCTTGAATACTGCTCAGCAGTGTGGGATCCGTACCAGATAGGGTTGATAGAAGATATAGAGAAGATCCAATGGAGAGCAGCGCGCTTCGTTACAGGATCATTTAGTAATCGCGAAAGCGCTACGGAGATGATAGATAAACTCCAGTGGAAGACTCTGCAGGAGAGACGCTCAGTAGCTCGGTACGGGCTTTTGTCAAAGTTTCGAGAACATACCTTCACCGAAGAGTCAAGCAGTATATTGCTCCCTCCTACGTATATCTCGCGAAGAGACCATGAGGATAAAATCAGAGAGATTAGAGCCCACACAGAGGCATACCGACAATCTTTCTTTCCACGAACAATACGAGACTGGAATAGAAGGGAGAACCGATAGAGGTACTCAAGGTACCCTCCGCCACACACCATCAGGTGGCTTGCGGAGTATGGATGTAGATGTAGATGTAGATGTAGAACTTGGCCTTTCCTGATATTTCACGATCAGGTCTTTATTAAAACTAATTTGCGCTGATCTGGGCTGTAGAAAAGTGTGTGCCAGTAGGGATCCTCGGTTGTTGACGGGAGAACACGAAAAACATCTGCATCCAGCTCTCTCACTACCTGTGACAAGGATGCTGAGGAGTTTTATAATCATACTGTTACTCGTGACGGAGGGTGGTAGGGGGTGGGGGTGGGGGGGACGGGGTTGGGCATAAAAGTCACAAACGAAGCGGCGGTCAATAGAATGGCATCATTCACGATCATCAACGTTCCCTAACGGCTCGATTTGTATTATCGCGAAATAGGGGAGATAGTGTCACAGACATGATACGTGAATTGGAGTGGCAATCATCAAAACAAAGGCGTTTTTCGTTGCGACGGGATCTTCTCATGAAATTTCAATCACCAGTTTTCTCCTCCGATTGGAAAAACATTCTGTTGGCACCCACCTACATAGGGAGGAATGATCATCACGATAAAATAAGAGAAATCAGAAATCGCACAGAAAAATTTAACGGCTCGTTTTTTCCGCGCGCCGTTCGAGAGCGGAACGGTAGAGAGACAGCTTGAAGGTTGTTCATTGAACCCTCTGCCAGGCACTTTATTGTGAATAGCAGAGTAATCACGTAGATGCACGTAGAAGTTATACAGAAAAACTGATGACATTCAGTATGTTTAAGAGCAGAGAGGGAATAATAAGAGTGGCAGACCAAGAACGAAGCGCCGTTATTAAAAGGGGTGTACGACAGGGATGTAGTCTTTCGCCGCTACTGTTCAGTCTACACATCCAAGAAACAACGATGAAAATAAAAGAAAGGTACAAGAGTGGAATTAAAATACAAGATGAATGGATATCAACGTAAGATTCGCTGAAGGAATTGCTGTCCTCAGTGAAAGGATCCTCTGAATGGAGTGAACGGTTTAATGAACACAGAATATGGACTGAGAGTAAATCGAAGGTACACGAAAGTAATGAAAAGTGACAGAAAAGAGAGGCCTTACTTTGAGGAAGAAATTTCAGAGAATGTGTGTCTGGTGCAGAGCATTGTATGGCAGTGAAATACAGACCGTGGGAAACCGGAAGAGAAGAGAATCGAAGCTTTTGAGATTTGGCGCTACAGGCGAATGTTGAAAATTAGGTATACTGATATGGTAAGGAATGAGAGGTTCTTCACCGAATTGGCGAGGAAAGGCATACATGGAAAACACTGACAAGAAGAAGGGACACGATGATAAAGCATCAGGGAATAACTTCCATGGTAGCATAGGGAGCTGTAGGGCTAAAAACTGTAGATAAAGATAAAGATTGGAATACTCCAGCAAATAACTGAGGAAGCAGGTTGCAAGTGCTACTCTGGGATGAAGGATGTAGAGGTTGGCATAGGACAAAAATTCGCGATGGGTTTTCATCAAACCATTCACAAGACTGACAGAAAAAGTAAAAAAAGAAAGAGCCCCACTTCACCTCCTATTGGTTCGTTTCATGAGCCGATCTTGAGGGCTAACTGTCTACTCACCTTCTCACCTTTTCTGCTGGAGACAGATGCTCATCTCTCTCTCCAACTGAGCGGCCATTTCACATGTGATGTTTGGTCCAGCAGAGTAGGGTTAGAGTAGCGTTCGATACATCGTAGTGGTAATGGTATTTGTGCGCTTGCACAGGTAGATGGCAAGTACAGGGCTATTACAAATGATTGAAGCGATTTCCTAAATTCACTGTAGCTCCATTCATTGACGTATGGTCACGACACACTACAGATACGTAGAAAAACTCATAAAGTTTTGTTCGGCTGAAGCCGCACTTCAGGTTTCTGCCGTCAGAGCGCTCGAGAGCACAGTGAGACAAAATGGCGACAGGAGCCGAGAAAGCGTATGTCGTGCTTGAAATGCACTCACATCAGTCAGTCATAACAGTGCAACGACACTTCAAGACGAAGTTTAACAAAGATCCACCAACTGCTAACTCCATTCGGCGATGGTATACGCAGTTTAAAGCTTCTGGATGCCTCTGTAAGGGGAAATCAACGGGTCGGCCTGCAGTGAGCGAAGAAACGGTTGAACGCGTGCGGGCAAGTTTCACGCGTAGCCCGCGGAAAATTGGCTCATGATACAACTGGAGACCGACAGCGCCGACTTCATCTCTCAACAGGATGGTGCTCCACCGCACTTCCATCATGATGTTCGGCATTTCTTAAACAGGAGATTTGAAAACCGATGGATTGGTTGTGGTGGAGATCATGATCAGCAATTCATGTCATGGCCTCCACGCTCTCCCGACTTAACCCCATGCGATTTCTTTCTCTGGGGTTATGTGAAAGATTCAGTGCTTAAACCTCCTCTACCAAGAAATGTGCCAGAACTCATTGATGGGCACATGCTGCGCCGAGTGTGGGAGGAACTTCATTATCGACTTGATGTCTGCCGAATCACTAAAGGGGCACATATCGAACATTTGTGAATGCCTAAAAAAACTTTTTGAGTTTTTGTATGTGTGTGCAAAGCATTGTGAAAATATCTCAAATAATAAAGTTATTGTAGAGCTGTGAAATCGCTTCAATCATTTGTAATAACCCTGTATATTGAGAAATCCTACTTACCCAGTTTGAAGGTCAGGTGCATTGAGGAATAAAGGAATATACTACAATACCCTACGTATCGCTCCCATAGACGTCGCGAAGACAAGATTACACTAATTACAGCGCACACAGATACGATTAATCGTTCGTTTCCCCCGCATTCTGTAACCGAATGGAACGGGGAAACTCCGAAGTGTAGTGGGTACGAGCCACTGCCGTACACTTGACAGTGGTGTGCAGAGTGTAAGTGTAGATGTGGATGTAGATTCACCGCGTCAGTGAGGTCTGTGGTGAGAAACGCCTGCCCCCGGTGTTCCACACGTAATCAGACGTCATGGCCGACTCGGTCGCTGAGTATGTGGTCCGCCGCGCCCACCCATGTCGTGAATGTCAGCGCTGCAGGCAACGCGGCCAGCTGATCCGTAAAGGCACGGCTGCGGGACGCACAGTGGCGCGGTGCGCTGTGCACGTCCTTCCAGATGCTCACGCGTAGTGGACCACAATCACTAATGAACGCCGAGGAGTAAGAAGATTGGAGTCAGTCCCGTGCGATTTCCCCCCGGTAATGCGCACTTTTACAAACTGTCAGCCAGCATTTAACATTGTAAGACTGAGTTTTCCAAAAAGATTAATCTGATTTGAGTGGGAATTGAAACTTGGGGTAAATTTAACAAAAAATAAAAAAAAATAGCTCTGAGCACTATGGGACTTAACATCCTCAGTCCCCTAGAACTTAGAATTACTTAAACCTAACTAACCTAAGGACATCACACACATCCATGCCCGAGGCAGGATTCGAACCTGCGACCGTAGTGGTCGCGTGGTTCCAGATGAAGCGCTAAATTTAACATATAGGTAGGACCAGAAACTTGTTATTTTAAAAAATCCATCCACATTTCTGAGGGTATACGTATTACGTACATTCTTACACGACCGTGTGTTGCTTTTTTCCCTGTTACGTTTAAGTAAAAAGTTTTCATTTTCTTTTCGCAAATGTTCAATGCGCTTCTCAGGGACACAATAAACATCGAGATAATAGACAACTCACAAAACTGTTGCTATGAAAAGAAAGAAAAGAAAAAAAGGGGGTGGGGAGCGCGAGAGAATCACATACCTTGAGATCTGGTGACCTTGGAGTACAATGCTGCTATTCTGTGAGATCCGTACGCAACTTACGATTGTCCCGTCATTGAGTATGGGAAGGGAGGATTAGGATTTAACGTCCCGCCAACATCAAGGTAATGAGGGACTCTAGTATGATAAAAAAATTATTATTATTATTACGTTAAATATATTTCAATTCTATCAATTTAAATCTGTATTTCACACTAGAATGTCGTGTTTCCAGTCTGGCACAGCTTTGCCACAGGAGACACGAAAGCGGTCGAAGACGTCCGTCTTTTGGTCGGCTCCTGATCGTTGTCAGAAGGAGGCTAGTTTCTGATTACGCAAAGACTTCTATTATTTGGAAAAGAACAACCCGGATTTCTTTACGTAATCAGTATGAATTTTATAATTACCTAAGGGACCTTTAACAATGAATAGTAAAAAAAAATTGCATTTGCAAATGAAATCATTAATAAATGGGGCAGCTATGAGTTGTATAGAAGACGAGGAGCGGCCTTCTGTCTACGACCAGGATGCCGCAGTATTCTCTGCTGTAGTAAAGGCTGTTTGACATTTATAAAAATAATATGGCATGGAGGATAAAAAAGTATAAAGGAAAAGAACAGAATGAGAAGTCTCGTAAACACTAAATATATTCAAACAATTCTCAGTAGCAAATTGGGGCTTATTTATAAACAATATAACTTACATAAGTACTTTTCTAACAGTATGGTGCGATCAGATTTCAGCCTGTCCTGTGCTGTCTCCTTGGTTCACATTTTTTTTTTTTTCACAAATTACAGTCACTACTTTTCTCCTTTCGTTGAAGACAATTCTTGCACTGTTCAAAACCTCCGATAACAATAACTTGCTGATTTACAGTTTCGAACATGAATTACCTTAATTTTATTAATTAATAATGTTGTCTGCACGCTAGCACGACCGCTCACTTTTTTAACTTAAAGTCGACCTCCTCTACGTTTTCACATAACAAGCAGAAGCACATTAAAATCTGAAGATCTACAAACGTTTTTTACCGTCATCTTTTATTTAGATCGAAGCGGAACGACAGTTCAGCTTCTGTTGAAATGTCTGTTTGACTGCGCAATCGATGTATTAGCGTCCGCGCTAGATGCGCATCTTTACAGTTATGTAAATTATACATAACAAATGTCTTTCAAAGGGTACTCAAAGCTTTCATAGGACGGAAATACCAATAATATTACAGGACGGAGCACAAGCTCGGACTCATTCAAGGACGGAGAAGAAAATCGTCTGTGCCTTTTCAAAGGAACAATCTCGGCATTTAGTTGGAACGACTTAGAGGAATTACAGAAAACCTAAATCTGAACGGCTGGACGCCGATTTGAACTGTCGTCCTCCAGAACGCGAGTACAGTGATTTTTAAGAAAAGTTCTTACTTAGGGACTTCAGAAATTAAGTTACAAATGCCATCCCTCGCGGAGACCAGAGAATAACAAGAGTAGCCTGTGTTACAAGAGAGTACACATTTTCCGGGTTTCCTGCAGACACATTGAAACAAGCACAGTCGTGTATAATTGTTCTAAGGGGACGTTTCATATGGCGACCCTGCCAGGATTCTTAAATGTTTTGAATTTACGTGTAGTAATGAACAGCTTATAGTCGAAATCATCGTGTCGGCGAGTCGCACATCGCTCATTGTTACTTCGTTTCGGCGGTTCCATCTCAAAATCCAATGCGCCTTGCCAATTTCTTTCATAATTTCCGAAGTGTCCTGTGTTATTATTTTGTGGTTGTTCCGTATTTCTATGTCCCTCTTCCCATACTGGAGCGCGAGTGTCCTCTGAAATATGTAATTCTTGTATTACTTGTGCCAACTGATCTTGTACTTCCCGGATTTCTCTTTTGTATTGTGTATTAATTTGATTCTGATTTTGTTTAAATTTCTTAATTTGTTCATACTCTTCTGTGTCAGTGATGGCTACAGGTCTTGTGTCATTCAGATGATGATGATGATGATGATGAGCGTTTGGCGTCATTGGCCGGGAGGCCCCTCGCGGGGCAGGTCCGGCCGCCTTGGCGCAGGTCTTATTACATTCGGCGCCACATTGGGCGACCTGCACGCCGGATGGGGATGAAATGATGATGAACACAACACAACACCCAGCCGGGAATCGAACCCGGGCCCGGAGGACGGCAATCCGTCACGCTGACCACTCAGCTACTGGGGCGGACCGTCATTCAGATCATCATCTACCTTTGCAGATAAGTTAGTGACCTGATCCGAAAGTTCGGCTACTTTCTCCGATAGTGAACACATTTCCTCAGTGTGTTTTTCTGAACCAAGTTTCAGAGTGTCCAGGTTGCCGATAAGAAAACATAAACAGCCTACTTACAACATTTCCGCTGTGTTACAGAAAACTCGTGCATCACGGGATGCGACTGAAATGGTGCAGGAACCAGTAATACTCCAAGGTTGAAGAATGCAGGACAGTCTAATTCCTGTCAGCAAAACAACTTAATCGCAGACAGATTCACCATGAAATTACGGCAGTATATGGACCAAATGCAAAGCCGCGTCCGGACGCGGCGATATGAAGCCAGCAATTGGACCCATGGTCGCACAGACGACGGTGATGCTGACGGGGAAGTCGTGTTCTTCCCCTACGCGGTTTCCACATTGTCAGCAGGCTGTGTGAACAGTTACAGTGAGAGAGATTTTCGAACAATGAGGAACTTTACACAGCGGTTCTAGAACAGTTCCGTGACCAAGGAGCGGATTTCTATCGTCGAGGAACTGAATGATCCGTAGGACATTCCGACCATTGTTTTTACAGAGGTTTGGTGACTACGTTGTAAAACAGAGTTATGAATCTGCGTCTCTTTGAGGAATAGCGCAACTTCCAATTAAAGTTACTTGGCCTACCGCAATAACGTGTAACTCAGTTTCTGAAGTCCTCTCGTACATGCAGGTGCCACTGAAATAATGCTCTTCCCTACAGAAAAATGAAATTTGGGGCGTATTCTCCAAATTATGGAAAAAAACTGACTCCAACATGTTCAGGTATGTGATTAACTGCTTCCTTCCACAAAAAAGAAGGAGTCATATATCTCTCCTGGGAAGCGGTGCAAACAGACGAAGCTCCAGAGGGCTTCTCAGTACCTGAGTATGATATGTGGCTGCAGTGTCCCCCATATTATTGCGATGTAGGGTTCATTTTCACACTCAAATGCAACGTGGTCTCATCAGTTAACACTAAACGTGAGTACGGGTTGTTATTGTGGTATCACGTATCGATACCACCATAAAGTCGTCAAAGTTGGCAACGGAACTGCAATTTAATATCAGACACCGATAGCGGACGTGTGGGATCCGGAGGACTAAAGGCCTGGCCAGACAGAATCCGGCCTGCCGCTGCGACGGACGGCGCAGCTGTGGACCGGACCCGTCTGCGGCCAGGGACGCCCCACAGGCAACGGCCGGCCGCAGCGACTCTTGATGCGTCAGCTGTGACACTGGGGAAGGGGCCGAAACCCATTACGAAGCTTGCATGCGTAGCGCGATTGTCTTGCGTTAGACGATTTGGAATCTTCATGCGGGACACGTTATCATTGTGCGAATTCATTTTTTTTTAATTGCAGAAATGAGTAGCTTGCACTAGCGATACGAAATGGCGCCAAGAAGAGGAGATGTTGGGTGCACGACATTGATAGCAAGAGAGAAAGCTTAGGAGAATACCATCGTCTGTGTATTGATCTAGAGTCTGACGAAGATAGGTTCTTCAAATATTTTCGTATTTCGCGAGAATGTTTCGAGGAAATGCATCGACTGATAAAAAGATAGCACCGAGAAGTGCACAACGAACCGGAGAAAGCCAGTTGATACAAGGCACAGACAAGCCGTTTGTTTGAGGTAAGTTTTATCGTTTGTGGCCTCTTTGTGCTTGAAATAGAAGTCATATAAATTATTCCATTTCAGTTTTGCTGTATCATATGAAAGGTTCGGCGGAAGAAAGTGCTATCCCACAACGTAGTTACGAGTGGAGTGATAAATTTATTTGCAGTGTTTACGAATACAGCAAACGATAGTAACATCTAGTTCCGTATGTCCCGCTAGAGAGAACTTTCTACTTAATAGATTGTTTTGTTTCATTGTATTCATACCATTGTCATTGAATTTAAACAAACATATCTTTGGTCGTTAACTTATCCATTCGTTCTATCGGCATAACAGATTTTAATCTTTTCCAGATACTTGACTACAGGCGACAGTCACCAGACCATAGCTTTCTCTTTTCGGTTAGGACGTTCAACAGTCTCAGATATTGTGAAATAAGTGTGCCAGGCAATATGGACTGTTCTACAGCCCAAGTATTTACATACTCGTACAACAGAGGTGTGGAAGAAATCTGAAGGAGGATTTCTAGAACTATGGGGGTTTCCGGACTGCCTTGGAAGCACAGACGGAAAGTCTATCACGTTAAAATGCTCGAAGGATAGTGGATCCCAGTTCTTCTGTTACAAACAGTTCTTTTAGCTAGTTCTCCTGGCGATCGTTGATCCATACTACGGTGTTTACAGTAGTTGATATTGGAAGTTATGGACGTCACAGTGACAACACTATTTCCGAGAATTCAGCTTTCTATCAAGAGTATATCGAGGGCAAAAGTATTCTACCTCCAAATCAGGATAGCGTGTATCAGACAAAAAGTTGTATTCTCTCACCTCCTCTGTAAGTCTTTCTGTGTCCATCATGCATGCACTACGAGCTGCAAGACAAAAACCGCCTCAAACCGCTGCTTCCAGTGTGACAGCAGAGCGGTTGAATGCGCCAACAGAGGCAAGCAGCCGCTCCGGCTTGCGGCGAATCTGTAATCTGTGACAACCCGGCGGCGGCCGGTGAGGCAGGCCGTATGCCGGTGCGTCAGAGCCGCACTCTGTGTGACCGCCGCCATACAGTAACGAGCGATTCAACAGTGCGGCCTGCCGGCTGCGGCTCAAGGCCACAGGCCGGACGGCCAGGCCGCATTCTGTCTGGCCAGGCCTTTAAGTAGTACACGCCAGCTGAGCCACAGCTACAGCGTCCCTGAATTACCAACACCCTCAGGCACCACAGCACAGATGGCCGACGGCAGCCAGGTGGCCCAAATGCACTTGGTGCTTCTTCGCTATGTAACGCTACGTAGACGCAATCCAGTCGAAGCTCCGACACCGGCGTTTGGGCTTTGTTTCAGAGCCTCATCCTTGGTAACCTTGTGTTAGATGGACTTCATCTCCTGCTGCTTTAATTGTAATGAGCTTTTGTATGCTTGGAGAAATACGAGTTAAGTAAATCTTCTGTTAATTGTGTTAACTTGTTCGCTAATCATTTCTGGCCCTCTCCAGCTTTCCTATGGCGAAAACTGCCGCACCACTCTGTAACCCATCTCCTCTTACTATTTTGTGCAATGATGTACACAAGTTATCTCACATCTACAAGTCCTGGATGAATTCATAAAAGTCTACGCATCATTGTTTATCAACATAATGAGGGGCTACCTAGAATTGAAACTTACATGTGATGAAACACAAAAGCTGCCTCAAACCACACCAGAAATACACATAAGGGATGGCTAACTAGCAGAACGAGCAGGTTTCTGCGGACTACGTGCAAATCTATGTTCAGTTCTCTTTAAATATTAAACGAGCATTTGGGATGAGCTGTGGATTTACCCTTCCCTCGCCCGACTGTGGTATGTAGGTGCCGTGTTCCCTATATTCTTGTGGACAATGAATGAGAGAGCAGTTGAGTTAGCGTGGTGGGTGCAGCAGGAATTCCCCAGCCATCAGCCATAAGAACTAGCAATGTCTAAGTTGAATTTTACTCCAAGTTTCTATGCGTCCATAGAGAAGGTACACTCTACTGAAATACACGGCTGATAAAAAAAATTAGTACAGTTGGAAAGACGACGCCAATTTTGATCCGATGACGGCATGTGCCACCTGAGAGATAGTTGATGTATTGATATTGGTTTCGGCCGAGCGGTTCTAGGCGCTTCACGCAGGAAACCCACTACTGCTTCTGTCACAGGTTCGAATCCTGCCTCGGGCATGGATGTGTGTGATGTCCTTAGGTTAGTGAGGTTTAAGTAGTTCTAAGTCTAGGGGACTGATGACCTCAGATGTTAAGTCCCATAGTGATTAGAGCCATTTGAACCATTTTATATCGGTTTCTACATCGTCTGCTAACGGACAGCTTAGTGGCATAGTTACCAAAGCGCCGTCTGAGTCTACCCTTTAATAGGGAATTTTCACAGACAGAAGACTCTGTGTGGTGCAAGCGTATGAAGCAAGCAGGCGACCATGCCACGGGGACGCACTCGTGCTTTCTACAGCAAACCAGGTAGTCTAAAAGGGGTCCAATTGTCACCTTCCGAATGGTGGGATGGTACTTTCAGGCAACTGTCACACACGTTGGACGTGCTGCGTCTGTTGTGTGACGATGCTGTTATCAGTGATCACGTGACACAGTCTGACAGCAGTAGGTGAGGCTCTGCACGTCCACACGCTGCACAGACGCCTGCTGGGATCGTAGCATTCTAAGGGCAGCCCGCAGTGGTAGATCGTACAGCTACAACAGCACAGAGAAGAGGGCTTGTGAGCGCAGACGAACTGTTGGGACTACACACGTACACCTCTACCCTGTCTTCCACTGACGCCACAGCACTGACTTCTTTTGCAAAAATTACTAACTAAGCACGTCAGATGTCGGCAACACAGTACGTTTGTGGGCATTAATACTTCCTTTGTAATGTTCTCGGCAGGTTTTCTAACGTGTGCGGCAGATTCTTTGCAAAGATCACCCGATTCCCGTACATTACGGGTCAGTTACTCTGAGGATCCGGAGTTGGCGATCAAGAGCGTTTCACATATGTTCCTATGGTTCAAACCACGCAAACGTGGTGGGGAATACATCTATGTGAGTTGAGTGCTCCTCAAACCACTGTATCACTATTCAGCTCATGTGACACGATCAGTTATCCTACCGGAAGATGCTATGCACGTCGGTGAAGATATCAAGCATGAAGAGATATGGGTGCTCCGCAATAATATTCAAGTGGTCCCCAGTTGTTCTGATGCCTTCGATTACTGCCACAGGCCCCATGGAAGCGTAAGCGAATTTCGTGTTTGGTAAAGGAACATGTGCACTGAAACGCTTAAATATTACGTTACTAAATGCTCCTAATGAACTCTAATAACTTTCGTGTGTATAAACTGCAAACAAATTTAGTAAATAATCTCTAATGAGCATAGCACAGGACAACAAATTGAAATAATTTTGTATATACTGAGGACAAAAATTCCTCGACGTCAAGGTCGCAAACAAATTTTATTGTGATTACTAGTTTCAACTACAAACGAGACATCTGCGGATTATGAAAAGCAGTGTTGACTGGCGTCATTGCTACAACGACTTAGAACATCGACATAAAATTTTGAGTGACAACATTCATGAGAAATGTATTGGTGTAATAATATGACATATTCTTCATATATGGCCAGCTACAATGAAGGTTATAAAACTAAGGCATTATATTGTTGGTCATCAACTGCAATGCTATTTTTATATACCTCGTTGTAATAACGTTCTTACCATCATCTCTGCTATGACACAAAAATACTGATGAAATGTGTCAGTTAATAAACGAAGTAGTGTCTTAGTTTTACGACAGTATTCCCAGTGATTGTATACAAACGATATGTCGAATTATTCTGCCTACACATTCTGTGTGAATGTTGTCACTTAAAAAATTATGACGATTTGTTAAACAGTTGTGGTAACTACACTAATCATAATGATCTGATGATGGCTTGTGTGTAGATGGAATTAGTAATCATATTAAAATTTGTTTGCACTCTTGACTTAGAAGATTTTTAGTTATTAATATATAAACAATTACGACAGATCGCTCAGCTCCAAAGTTGACAATGTCAACGAACTTGTTGTTGTTGTTGTGGTCTTCAGTACTGAGACTGGTTTGATGCAGCTCTCCATGCTACTCTATACTGTGCAAGCTTCTTCATCTCCCAGTATCTACTGCAACCTACATCCTTCTGAATCTGCTTAGTGTATTCATCTCTTGGTCTCCCTCTACGATTTTTACCCTCCACACTGCCCTCCAATGCTAAATTTGTGATCCCTTGATGCGTCAAAACATGTCCTACCAACCGATCCCTTCTTCTAGTCAAGTTGTGCCACAAACTTCTCTTCTCCCCAATCCTATTCAATACCTCGTCATTAGTTACGTGATCTACCCACCTTACCTTCAGCATTCTTCTGTAGCACCACATTTCGAAAGCTTCTATTCTCTTCTTGTCCAAACTAGTTATCGTCCATGTTTCACTTCCATACATGGCTACACTCCATACAAATACTTTCAGAAACGACTTTCTGGCACTTAAATCTATACTCGATGTTAACAAATTCCTCTTCTTGAGAAACGCTTTCCTTGCCACTGCCAGTCTACATTTTATATCCTCTCTACTTCGACCATCATCGGTTATTTTACTCCCTAAATAGCAAAACTCCTTTACTACTTTAAGTGTCTCATTTCCTAATCTAATTCCCTCAGCATCACCCGACTTAATTTGACTACATTCCATTATCCTCGTTTTGCTTTTGTTGATGTTCATCGTATATCCTCCTTTCAAGACACTGTCCATTCCGTTCAACTGCTCTTCCAAGTCGTTTGCTGTCTCTGACAGAATTACAATGTCATCGGCGAACCTCAAAGTTTTTACTTCTTCTCCATGAATTTTAATACCTACTCCGAATTTTTCTTTTGTTTCCTTTACTGCTTGCTCAATATACAGATTGAATAACATCGGAGAGAGGCTACAACCCTGTCTTACTCCTTTCCCAACCACTGCTTCCCTTTCATGCCCCTCGACTCTTATAACTGCCATCTGGTTTCTGTACAAACTGTAAATAGCTTTTAGCTCCCTTTATTTTACCCCTGCCACCTTCAGAATTTGAAAGAGAGTATTCCAGTTAACATTGTCAAAAGCTTTCTCTAAGTCTACAAATGCTAGAAACGTAGGTTTGCCTTTTCTTAATCTTTCTTCTAAGATAAGTCGTAAGGTCAGTATTGCCTCACGTGTTCCAACATTTCTACGGAATCCAAACTGATCTTCCCCGAGGTCGGCTTCTACCAGTTTTTCCATTCGTCTGTAAAGAATTAGCGTTAGTATTTTGCAGCTGTGACTTATTAAACTGATAGTTCGGTAATTTTCACATCTGTCAACACCTGCTTTCTTTGGGATTGGAATTATTATATTCTTCTTGAAGTCTGGGGGTATTTCGCCTGTCTCATACATCGTGCTCACCAGATGGTAGAGTTTTTTCATGACTGGCTCTCCCGAGGCCATCAGTAGTTCAAATGGAATGTTGTCTACTCCCGGGGCCTTGTTTCGACTCAGGTCTTTCAGTGCTCTATCAAACTCTTCACGCAGTATCTTATCTCCCATTTCATCTTCATCTACATCCTCTTCCATTTCCATAATATTGTCCTCAAGTACATCGCCCTTGTATAAACCCTCTATATACTCCTTCCACCTTTCTGCCTTCCCTTCTTTGCTTAGAACTGGGTTGCCATCTGAGCTCTTGATATTCATACAAGTGGTTCTCTTCTCTCCAAAGGTCTCTTTAATTTTACTGTAGGCAGTATCTATCTTACCCCTAGTGAGACAAGCCTCTACATCCTTACATTTGTCCTCTAGCCATCCCTGCTTAGCCATTTTGCACTTCCTGTCGATCTCATTTTTGAGACGTTTGTATTCCTTTTTGCCTGCTTCATTTACTGCATTTTTATATTTTCTTCTTTCATCAATTAAATTCAATATTTCTTCTGTTACCCAAGGTTTCTATTAGCCCTCGTCTTTTTACCTACTTGATCCTCTGCTGCCTTCACTACTTCGTCCCTCAGAGCTACCCATTCTTCTTCTACTGTATTTCTTTCCCCGATTCCTGTCAATTGTTCCCTTATGCTCTCCCTGAAACTCTCTACTACCTCTGGTTCTTTCAGTTTATCCAGGTCCCATCTCCTTAAATTCCCACCTTTTTGCAGTTTCTTCAGTTTCAATCTGCAGTTCATAACCAATAGATTGTGGTCAGAATCCACATCTGCCCCAGGAAATGTCTTACAATTTAAAACCTGGTTCCTAAATCTCTGTCTTACCATTATATAATCTATCTGATACCTTTTAGCATCTCCAGGATTCTTCCAGGTATACAACCTTCTTTTATGATTCTTGAACCAAGTGTTGGCTGTGATTAAGTTATGCTCTGTGCAAAATTCTACAAGGCGGCTTCCTCTTTCATTCCTTCCCCCCAATCCATATTCACCTACTATGTTCCCTTCTCTCCCTTTTCCTACTGACGAATTCCAGTCACCAATGACTATTAAATTTTCGTCTCCCTTCACTACCTGAATAATTTCTTTTATCTCGTCATACATTTCATCTATTTCTTCATCATCTGCAGAGGTAGTTGGCATATAAACTTGTACTACTGTAGTAGGCATGGGCTTTGTGTCTATCTTGGCCACAATAATGCGTTCACTATGCTGTTTGTAGTAGCTAACCCGCACTCCTATTTTTTTATTCATTATTAAACCTACTCCTGCATTACCCCTATTTGATTTTGTATTTATAACCCTGTAATCACCTGACCAAAAGTCTTGTTCCTCCTGCCACCGAACTTCACTAATTCCCACTATATCTAACTTTAACCTATCGATTTCCCTTTCTAAATTTTCTAACCTACCTGCCCGTTTAAGGGATCTGACATTCCACGCTCCGATCCGTAGAACGCCAGTTTTCTTTCTCGTGATAACGACGTCCTCCTGAGTAGTCCCCGCCCGGAGATCCGAATGGGGGACTATTTTACCTCCGGAACGAACTTGATAAACATAAATAAAGTGATAAATGTACATAGAGATCATATATTTTGTCGACGTGAACAGAAATAGTAGATCTTAATTTTCCTTCAAAATCAGTCCCAGTGGCGATAATAGTAGTTTCTTTGTGGTACCTAATTTCGGACCATCACGTCCATTTTCAAACCATGGCCTTACACGTAAGTGTAATCGTAATATTCCCACACATGTACATGTGAGTAACCAAATATTCATTAGTCCTCGTCAGCGATCGCTGCATAAATACAAGACGATGAACTTCGTATGAACTTATAATGTGAATTCTTTCCAATTGAAAGAAGTATACTGCATGAGTAAGTTGAAACTTCATAACTACTGCGTTAAAGTTACGCAGAAGAAATGTTCAGTACCTTCCAATCACGTAAAATTACCACACTCTCTAAAAAGTAACAACGGAGTACTGCTACATACTGGACTCACATTTTGGTGGATGACGGTTCAAACACCATCCAACTGTCTAGATTTAGGTTACGCCTCTTACCTCAGTCGCTTACGGAAGAAGCTGGGATGGTTTCTTTGAAAAGAATACAACAGATTTCGTTCTCAATGTTTCTCCGATACCAGCTCATGCTCCAGTTAAATGATATCGTCGTCAGTCAGACGTTAAACACTTAATATTTCTTCCTTCATAAATTGAAAAATTCTGAGCAGACCAGCCCAGTCGAATAAAACTCTAACAATGCATCCAATACTTAAATGACTGAGAAGCACACTGCAGCGCCGTCGGATAGCCGCGAGGTCTGGGGCGCCTTGTCACGGTTCGCGCGGCTCCCCCGTCGGAAGTTCGAGTTCTCCATCGGGAATGGGTGTGTGAGTTGTGCTTGGCGTAACTTAGTTTAAGTTAGATAAGGTAGAGTGTAGGCCTAGGGACCGACGACCTCAGCAGTTTCGTCCCATAGGAACTTACCACACATTTCCAAATTTTTCCATACTGCAGAACTGCCCATGTGGTTCTAGTTTCCTTGTTCGTCACTGAATATATTGTGAGTGTGTTCTTTTCCTAAAGGGTTAAGACGCGGGTCTCATTTTCAGAATATCTAAGTTCTCTCTGTGAGACTGCAGAGTAATGGCGTTAGGAACAATACCTGCACCTGTGACCACATCGACTTCGCGACAAGTGCCGCTCTCCAGTAGCCAGAAAGTCCGGCAGAGCTATTAGCGCAGTTCCGCTGTAACATTTCTGGTGGCAGGTGGAAGCCGGCGTCCCCGTGAAGTGGCCAACTGCGGGCCATTACCCGGCAAAGTACCTGTTGCAGGGCAAAAGCAGCTGCAAGCAACGAGCCGGGGCTGCAACGGAGAGCTGACGCACTTTTTGCCGAGAGTCACTGCCGACAACGGTAGGAGGAGACAATCTGTAGGCATTCCACTGCCCCATTTCCACTGCCAGTATTAAATGGAACGGACGTGACTCTGGGTAATCGTATGGTAACGTTTTTGTAGTTACGAGTTCTGTCAGATCCTAGTCTGTAGAGAAACTTGTTCCCTCGGCCTGCTCTAGGGCCGGCCGGCGTGGCCGTGCGGTTCTAGGCGCTGCAGTCTGGAACCGGGCGACCGCTACGGTCGCAGGTTCGAATCCTGCCTCGGGCATGGATGAGTGTGATGTCCTTAGGTTAGTTAGGTTTAATTAGTTCTAAGTTCTAGGTAACTGAGGACCTCAGAAGTTAAGTCGCATAGTGCTCAGAGCCATTTGAACCATTTTGAACCTGCTCTAGGTAGAATAAATAAAAACTGAACGAAAGGCCGATCACACGTTCTGTGAAATACGAGGGCAGTTCAATAAGTAATGCAACACATTTTTTTTCTCGGCCAATTTTGGTTGAAAAAACCGGAAATTTCTTGTGGAATGTTTTCAAACATTCCCGCTTCGTCTCGTATAGTTTCATTGACTTCCGACAGGTGGCAGCGCTGTACGGAGCTGTTAATATGGCGTCTGTAACGGACGTGCGTTGCAAACAACGGGCAGTGATCGAGTTCCTTTTGGCGGAAAACAAGGGCATCTCAGATATTCATAGGCGCTTGCAGAATGTCTACGGTGATCTGGCAGTGGACAAAAGCACGGTGAGTCGTTGGGCAAAGCGTGTGTCATCATCGCCGCAAGGTCAAGCAAGACTGTCTGATCTCCCGCGTGCGGGCCGGCCGTGCACAGCTGTGACTCCTGCAATGGCGGAGCGTCCGAACACACTCGTTCGAGATGATCGACGGATCACCATCAAACAACTCAGTGCTCAACTTGACATCTCTGTTGGTAGTGCTGTCACAATTGTTCACCAGTTGGGATATTCATAGGTTTGTTCCCGCTTGGTCCCTCGTTGTCTAACCGAACACCATAAAGAGCAAAGGAGAACCATCTGTGCGGAATTGCTTGCTCGTCATGTGGCTGAGGGTGACAATTTCTTGTCAAAGACTGTTACAGGCGATGAAACATGGGTTCATCACTTCGAACCTGAAACAAAACGGCAATCAATGGAGTGGCGCCACATCCACTCCCCTACCAAGAAAAAGTTTAAAGCCATACCCTCAGCCGGTAAAGTCATGGTTACAGTCTTCTGGGACGCTGAAGGGGTTATTCTGTTCGATGTCCTTCCCCATGGTCAAACGATCAACTCTGAAGTGTATTGTGCTCTTCAGAAATTGAAGAAACGACTTCAGCGTGTTCCTAGGCACAAAAATCTGAACGAACTTCTCCTTCTTCATGACAACGCAAGTCCTCACACAAGTCTTCGCACCCGAGAGGAGCTCACAAAACTTCAGTGGACTGTTCTTCCTCATGCACCCTACAGCCCCGAACTCGCACCGTCGGATTTCCATATGTTTGGCCCAATGAAGGACGCCATCCTTGGGAGGCACTACGCGGATGATGAAGAAGTTATTGATGCAGTACGACGTTGGCTCCGACATCGACCAGTGGAATGTTACCGTGCAGGCATACAGGCCCTCATTTCAAGGTGGCGTAATGCCGTAGCATTGAATGGAGATTACGTTGAAAAATAGTGTTGTGTAGCTAAAAGATTGGGGAATATCCTTTGTATTTCAATGCTGAACAAAACAAGCCATGTTTCAGAAAAAAAATTTGTTGCATTACTTATTGAACTGCCCTCGTAATTTGTCAAAAATTAAGAAACAAAATTTATTAGAGAAACATTTGGCACATCTCTGAATGATGCTCGAAATCACCTACAGAAAATGAGACTGCTCGGTCTACACAGTCTGCGAGACAAATACGTTCTAGCACTCTCCAGAATTCTGAGATTCTACATTGAGCACTTAACTCTAAATTCGCAGTTGGCACCTCGGTGGTTGTACATACGTATTTCGAGCGTAATTCAAAGGCGCATCGAATATTTCTCTAATCAATTTTATTTCATGAATTTAGACAAAGAGTTTTACTAACATCTGACCGTATTGTTCCAAAAAAAAATATTTTAAAATTTTTTTTATTTCAAAATATTTTATTGGCAGTTAAATACTATATCAACGTTCGAGTAACTTTTTATGCGCAAGACACATACCCCTCGCAGATATGGACTTCTCGACGCTCCACTTACATATTTAGCAGCAGCTCCTTCTGAAATATTTCAGTTTTCCCACAAATCATTAATTAACTTTTTCGCAATTACACTGATTACTTTCAAGCAATTAAGTCTTTCTTTGAAAAACTTGACTTCTCGCTTGTCAGTTCGAAGCCCCATTTGTCCAGTTTGCACTATTCTCTTGGCTATGAAAATTCTGACAAAAATGCATTGTGTAATTTGTAGCACACCTTGTTTTCACTCTTATCAAAGATTTGACTGAAAAGATCAGGTGTTTCATTCATGGCAGGTGTCAATTCTCTCGCCTAGTCTGGGACCATCTTTGTCGATGGAGAGTATGCTATTACTATTTTATCTTCCCTTGTTAACACGTAGACCAAGAGTTAAATGAGATGCAGCAACACACTTGTAAGATTTATGTCGATGCGAGACGAAAATGAAATAGTCATGGGGGATTGAGGTAGGGGAAGGAGTAGAAAAGGGGATACGGGAGAATGTGAGCTTAGTACTAGGAATGATAGGGGAGAAATACTAACTGAGTTCTGGAATAACTAAATGACGATGAAGAGTAGGCTGAAGTCTAAGAGACTAGACAGGACTCATCAAAGTACAGTCCGCGGCTCGTGGTCTTGCGGTAGCGTTCTCGCTTCCCGCGCATGGGGTCCCAGGTTCGATTCCAGTCGGGGATAGGGATTTTCTCTGCCTCGAGATGATTGGGTGTTGTGTGTCTTTCGTCATCATTTCATCCTCATTCACTCTCCAGTCGCCGTAGTGGCGTTACAAGCGTAGGATCATGTGGAGAAAACCTATAGTAATTACAGCCACTAATGAATCATACTTCTCGCACTCTCATATCTCGAAACGAGTCACTTTCTCCAACCGATCTGCTACAGTAAAATTCCAACCTCGTTTTAGTTAGCCCCCATCCATCTTTCAACTGCTACCATTTCTCCAGCTTTACACATGTGATCATTCCAATTTAAGTCGGAACTGAGTAGGAGTCAGGGGAAAATAATCTACCACCTTTTGCAACCCATGTGTAAACAGGCTAAGCCTTGACAGGACTGTGTTTTGTCAGTTGATGGAAATGGGAACTGCGAGAAGGACAAGGAGTTTTGATACTGCACTGTGTGTGCGCCCCCAAACTACATACAAGTACTACAGACCAGCGTTCATTCACATCTACCTTCGTTACTCTGCACCATCCAAGAGAGAAAAATTACCAACTATAAAAGCTCCACTAACTTCATCCGATTGAGAACTCGACAAGATTTTTACCTCATCTCTCTCCTTCCATATATCAAAAACAAAAACCGCATGTGTGCAGACATCGAGCACACGTCACGATTTTATTAAATATATACAGGTATCGATCAGCTGCACACCCCAGTTTAAACTTTCATCACCAGTACTGTAGGAGGATGATCGTATCCCAGGAACTATACTGCAAGTTGCAAGAGACTCTCCGTATGGCCCTGTCTCGTTGCTTGAAACATTGATTTTTTTTCTGCTCTTTTTTTGGTCATCAGTCTACTGACTGGTTTGATGCGGCCCGCCACGAATTCCTTTCCTGTGCTAACCTCTTCATCTCAGAGTAGCACGTGCAACCTACGTCCTCAATTATTTGCTTGACGTATTCCAATCTCTGTCTTCCTCTACAGCTTTTGCCCTCTACAGCTCCCTCTAGTACCATGTAAGTCATTCCCTCATGTCTTAGCAGATGTCCTATCATCCTGTCCCTTCTCCTTATCAGTGTTTTCCACATATTCCTTTCCTCTCCGATTCTGCGTAGAACCTCCTCATTCCTTACCTTATCAGTCCACCTAATTTTCAACATTCGTCTATAGCACCACATCTCAAATGCTTCGACTCTCTTCTGTTCCGGTTTTCCCACAGTCCATGTTTCACTACCATACAATGCTGTACTCCAGACGTACATCCTCAGATATTTCTTCCTCAAATTAAGGCCGGTATTTGAAATTAATAGACTTCTCTTGGCCAGAAATGCCTTTTTTGCCATAGCGAGTCAGCTTTTGATGTCCTCCTTGCTCCGTCCGTCATTGGTTATTTTACTGCCTAGGTAGCAGAATTCCTTAACTTCACTGACTTCGTGACCATCAATCGTGATGTTTAGTTTCTCGCTGTTCTCATTTCAACTACTTCTCATTACCTTCGTCTTTCTCCGATTTACTCTCAAACCATACTGTGTACTCATTAGACTGTTCATTACGTTCAGCATATCATTTAATTCTTCTTCAGTTTCACTCAGGATAGCAATGTCATCAGCGAATCGTATCATTGATATCCTTTTACCCTGTATTTCTGCTCTAACAAGCTTTGTACACTGCCAAAGATTTTGTTTTTCCGCACGACATCGAGGTCTGTGTCAGGTTCTAAACTGATTTTAACACGCTCTGATCCACGTCCTCTCGCAGAAAACTAGACGTCGCACGGTAACGCGATTGATGTCACTGCCAATTCTCCCCCCCCCCCCCCCCCCTCCTCCTTGAAGTTTGAATTTTGGAGCCGGCCGTTGTGGCCGGGCTGTTCTAGACGCTTCAGACTGGAACTGCGTGACCGCTACGGTCGCAGGTTCGATCCAGCCTCGGGCATGGATGTGTGGGATGTCCTTAGCGTAGTTAGGTTCAAGTAGTTACAGGTTCTAGGGGACTGATGACCTCAGATGTTTAGTCCCATAGTGCTCACAGCCATTTTATTGGATTCTGGAGCGAGGATAGATCAACTGGGCTACCTCTAGACGGGGCATTGTCTAAATCATGTTCTTACTGTTGTTACCATAACAACCCACACACACTGGATGATTTTACATAAAAACTCAGTTACAACATAAGGAAATTGGAAGAGTTTTTCCCCGTTGGCGTGGGTTTCCAAACTACAGTCCGAATGTGATTCACGAGATCTACATTTAAACTCAACTGTCACGGAATAGCTGAGCTCTCTGTGTTCCGTTTCGACTGATTCCTCATTTCAGTCATGTACGCAATCACTGTCTCGGTGCTAGCCATCACCAGAATGTGTCACCCCTCCACAAGACTCTTTCTCCAACTCAAACAAGCGTTGTCAGTCAAAATCATTATGTGGTAACCAATAGCGTGCCAGTGGACGGAAAGGCCACCGTCGATCTACTGTAATAATAAGCATCACAAAGTTGATAGTTTGAACAATTTTATCAATTTTACAGTAATTTCAACACCAACCAATGATGTGACAGCATGTTCGCCAATTTCAGACTCATAGCTAAACCACCCCTTCTCCACTTTGCGAATGTGGATAGATGACTGTGCTGTACGTCCATTCATTGTTAATTCCCAAACACATACATCATCAAAGTCAGTCAGCGTTCTACATATTTTTAACACCTAGAGCATAGTGTGCTTAAGGGGCTCCGGAACGCCCTATACTTGCAATGTTAAAATAACGCTTATAAATTACATCTTTCCTCACAAAGTATTTGAGGTAGGAAGTTGAACTTTTTACAGATTATTTATTGGAATATGGGCTACAACGTAACACAGGGATTTTACAAAATTTTAGTTCAGTTATTAAAGAAGATTTTTTTCAATTGTAATGAAAATTCACAACAATTTTTTGCAATTTTTTATTTATATATTCAAAAATATACAGTTTTTTGGAAAAAGGCTGTGTTAAATTATGCAGAAGGTACTGTGTAACATTTACTGTAAGTTTGAAACAAATATGTTTGGAAGATCCTTAGAAAACATGTAATTAGTATGAGAAAATAAAAGTTGGGAATCGAGCGACAAAGATTGGATTAACTTTTTAGTTCATTCCAGGTGCATAGGATGGATTATCTTCATCCTCTGCAAACTCCTCCTCCAGCTTCCTCTTGTTCCTCCTCCTGTTTACTCTTGCTTGTATTTCTAGACTCTTTACAGCCCTGTCTGCAGCCCGAAGGCGTTCCTTGTCTAAAGCAAACATCGCTCGTACCATGTTAGAACATATCTTCATGCCCATATTTCTAAATACCTTGCACCTTACAATGTTGCCATCATATTTTCGAGATAACGACAGAGTAAATAAACATGAAACAATCGACAATCACACCAGCGATATATATTGAACCATCATTGACAGTCGCAACAGCATCATACACACCAAAGTGAAGTGTTTCTATTCCAACAAATACAGTCTTGGGGATTCTCGACCATCACAGGTTAGCCACAACACATACTTTATTTCACATCACTAAAATGTACCTGATGAACACGGACGTTAATAATAATACCATCTGGCAGCAGTTTAACAGCGCCACAGTGGGTCACGCCCATGTGGAACACATTTCAAAAAAAATTTAAAAATAGTTGTAGTCTTCGGAATTGAATAAATTATATATCTATTAAAAGGTAATAGTCTGCAGATTCAGAAAACGCAAAAAAGTAAAAATTGAACTTTTCATGATTTTGAGCCTTTCCGGAGCCCCTTAATTTACGATCTATCTCTATGCTGATGGGAGTCACAGAGCATTTTCATAGTCTTAGGGTAAAATGAGAGACTGAAAGACCAGACCTCACAACGTCATTTACCAACCAACCCTGCGGCACTGTTACCAATTTAATCTGCAACCGACCAGAAGTAGACTGCTCCATTTCTCGTCTCATGAATAGATGGAGCTTACCAACACCTCACCCATCCAAGTTCACAAGTTTTCTTGAGATGCGCCCATGTCGAGGAGGTTAGCACTCCTTATCGATGTATAGTAACAGATCTGAAAGTGTTTTTTGTAACAGCAGACAGTTAAGAGGAAACGCGTGGAGCTCCAGACGGATGGAGTTCGAAGCATTTTCATGTAAATCAACCAGGCTATCAATTTTAAACTATTATTCCAGATTCTACCATCAGTACCTGGAAGGTATTGGTAAGAGAGAACATAAACACACGCAGTCCTAAGACTAAAACGTCCTGCACTTAAAACGGGCTATAATGTTAGATTGGTTAAGTTTCCGACCTATCAGTCGTATGGGATGTAGCGCTGTTAGTATTCCAATGTAATAAGTCACCAACAAACTTTACATATTCACATACTCCTTTACCTTTAACCCAAATGAATACCGAGCGGGGTGGCGCAGTGGTTAGACACTGGACTCGCATTCGGGAGGACGACGGTTCAATCCCGCGTCCGGCCATCCTGATTTAGGTTTTCCGTGATTTCCCTAAATCACTCCAGGCAAATGCCGGGATGGTTCCTCTGAAAGGGCACGGCCGACTTCCTTCCCAATCCTTCCCTAATCCGATGAGACCGATGACCACGCTGTCTGGTCTCCTTCCTCACACCAACCAACCAAATGAATACAGACTCATTAACAGATATTTTTCTCTTATTACGAGTATACAAAGACAGTGCTGAAGTAGGCATATAAGCTGATTTACCAAAGTCTTTATTTGCAAGTTCTGCCATATGGTAGGTGCGATAGGCAATAATGTCTCTATCAACAAAACTTTCAAGTCCACCAACACTAGGTACTCCTGTACCTCCACGTACTACGGCTACAGTAAGCCAACCATTACCATGTGAAAAAGTATCATTAAGATCAATACTACAATTAAGTCTACAACCACAGAAAACACAAGCGCATGACATACATCCTTCTTCCCGGTTCCTCTACGATAAATTATGTTATCGAACCGTAAAACGAAAAAACAATTTTTTTTAAAACTTTGGCTCTGTGTGAAACAAACACAATATAGCTTTCCAGAGATATATAGCATTCATTGTTCTCATCCGATCACCGTTCATAAATTATATACTGTGCCTGCATCATCCATATATAAAATGACCATTATTAACGGGGAATACCTCTTACAAGGAAAAAGATTAACGCATAGCAGCAGCGCCCGACATGTAAAATTACAAGTCATGCCGCCACTAACTCTGTAAACAGCACATCTGTCAGGCAAATGTATACACAGGGATTGCAGTGCCTCACAAGCACCTATCACTAACTTAGTTATGAAGCTGAAGTCTTCATTTTACACCCAAGATGCGACAGGGGGATGGAGTACATGGCATAAATCATAGTTCGTTTAGAGGAATGTGTCACGTTTCATCATACATGAGATGGAGTCGTCTGATCAGCGACAGGTTTACTGTTAACGATCTCAAGTAGACAGTGCTTTAAATCATATAGGGAACAAGTGGCTGTATACGAGTCGAAAGCAGGTTATGGCACTCGACCTCAGATGCATGTAAGTTTAGAGGCGGATCTAATCTTCCACATGTTGCCCAGATATATCATTAAATAAAAAACTTGGCACCATCCAGTGTGATTTTATTGCCTCCTACTCCTTACGCACACAAAATTGGTACTTTGACTGATACTGGTTGCATTACACAAAGAAAGTTTAGTAATTTTATAGTCAGTGACTATGTGTGTAAGTGTCGGATTTAAAACCCCAAAGCATGTGAAAAATGCAGTTGCACTTTGGAATCCACGTATAAACTGAAGGCCTCTGATAACTAGGCACGAGCGATATTTAACGTAACTGAGTCGTACCTACGAAGCAAGTAATACATTAGACGTTTGATCCTCTTAAACACCGTCGTATTTACCAATAGAATAGCGGGTATTCACAGTTAACTTCGTTTTTGGATGGGAATGTGAACATTAATCGGTTTTAATTACAGTGCTTTTATTCGTGCTATTAAAATACCAGTACTTTTAAATACATCTATACGTATCATGCGTTGTCACTGTCAAGTGATTACTGTGTATACGCCTGCAAAGCACTCATTCCTTCAGAACGTCGTATCGCATTGTCTCCATGCGACAGCTGACATCCACTGACAGGTACGCGTGGTCGGTGTTACTCGCAAATCGAACATATTCGATCCTTCGGTAATACACTGAAGCGCCAAAGAAACTGGTATAGCCATGCGTATTCAACTACAGAGATACGTAAACACGCAGAATACTGGGCTGCGGTCGGCAACGCCTATATAACACAACAAGTGTTGTTAGATCAATTAGTGCTGCTACAATGGCAGGTTATCAAGATTTAAGTGAGTCGGAACGTGGTCTTATATTCGGCGCACGAGCGATGGGACACAGCATCTCCGAGATAGTGATCAAGTGAGGATTTTTACGTACGACCATTTCATGAATGTACCGTGAATATCAGGAACACGGCAAAACGTCAAACCTCCGACATCGCTGCGGCTGGAAAAAGATCCTGCAAGTTCGGGACCAACGACGACTAAAGAGAATTGCTTAGATTGACGGAAGTGCAACCATTCCACAAATTGCTGCAGATTTCAATGGTGGGCCATTAACAAGTGTCAGCGTGTGAACCATTCAACGAAACATCATCAATATTGGCTTTCGGGGATGAAGGCCCAATCGTGTACCCTTGATGATTGCACGAGACTAAGTTTTACGCCTCGCCTGGGCCCGTCAACACCGACATCGGACTGTCTATCACTGGAAATATGTTGCATGGTCGGAAGAGTCTCGTTTCAAATTGTATCGATTGGATGGGCGTGTACGGGTATGGAGCTATCTGTCTCCATGTACACGTACACTATAATTACTCTATCACACAAACTCGTCTGGTATGAGACGTTCCCGGGGCCGGGGGAGTACACTGGGGGTCGAACCGCACAAAAACACTGGGCTCGGTGTGGGGTAGCGGTGGGGCGGTGGGGTGGGTGTATTGTTCTGTGGCCTTTTCTGGGGCTGTGAACCACTGAGGGCTACAGCGGGACGAAGCCTCTTCGTCGTTTCTAGGTCCCCAGTTCCACACACAAATACACTCACGGGTATGGAGACAACCTCGTGAATCCATGGACCCAGATTGTCAGCATGGGACTGTTCAAGCTGGTTGAGGATCTGTAATGGTGTGTGGGGCGTGTGCAATTGGAGTGACATGGGATCGCTGATACGTCTAGATACGACTCTGACAGATGACACATACGTAAGCATCCTGTCTGATCATCTGAAGCCATTCATGCCCATTGTGTATTTCGACGGATTTGGACGATTTTAGCAGGCCAATGCGACACCCCACACGTCTAGAATAGCTACAGAGTGGCTTCAGTGACACTCTTACGCGTTTAAATACTTCTGCTCGTCACCAAACTCCCCAGACAAGAGCATTATTGAGCATACCAGTATCTGGGATGCCTTGCAACGTGCTATACAGAAGAGACCTCCACCCTCTCGTACTCTTACGGATTTATGGACAGCGCTGAAGAATTCATGGTGCCAGTTCCCTCCAATACTGCTTCAGACATTAGTTCAGTCCATGTCACGTCATGTTGTGGCACTTCTGCATGCTCGTGGGGACCCTACACGATATTAGGCAAGTGTACCAGTTACTTTGGCTCTTCGGTGTAGTTAATAAGGGCGGCTTGCCGCGTGCTGAGCCGTTCCACCGCGCCAGCAGTGCCACTGATCCACCGCGAAAGACGTGACACGTTTGCACTTCCAAGTGTGTTGAGCGTTGTGAACTGCAGTCCTGTGAGCCGGCCTCTGTGACCGAGTGGTTCTAGGCGCTTCAGTCCGGAAACGCGTTGCTGCTACGGTTGCAGGTTTGAATCCTGCCTCGGGCATGGATGTGTGTGTTGTTCTTAGGTTAGTTAGGTTTAAGTATTTCTAAGTCTAGGGGACTGATGACCTCAGATATTGTCCCATAGTGTTTAGAGCCATTTGAACCTTCTTTTTTTGCAGTCCTGTACACATGTATTACGCAAATGTGATATAGTGATGGAAAGTGCAATACAAAAATTTTGTATTCAGTTTTGTGTTGAGATGTGGTGGTCAAACGAAAATAAAATGATGTTATTTAGATGTTACTGTGAGTAACCTGAGAAAACATCTGGTTCGAAGGTACCCAAAAACAAACTTCCCATATTAGAATTACCGTCGTATTTGCTTAAGTGTTACGAAACAGAATAATTTTATTGCATATATTTAGTTTAAGAGGAAGTTCTACCAGGCGAGCTCAGAATAGAGAGGGATATCTCTGGGCTGTTGTGCCTATCGGAACGTCTACAAGGCGTATCGTTGACGTAATAGATGTCAGGGTATAACATCGAAAATGCAGATCTCCGTTTAATGTCTGTCGATAACTTTTAATATACAGCTATTTCTGAAACCAGAAGTTTTATTACAGAAAAAATACATCTACATCTACATGGTTATTCTGAAATTCACACTAAGTGCCTGGTAGAGGGTTCATCGAACCATTTTCATACTACTTCTCTACCATTCCACTCTCGAATGGCGCGTGGTGAAAGGAACACCTAAATCTTTCCGTTCCAGCTCTATTATTTTATTATGATGATCATTTCTCCCTACCTGGGTGGGTGTCAATAAAATATTGTAGCATTCAGAAGAGAAAGTTGGTGATTGAAATTTCGCAAATAGATCTCGCAGCATAGAAAACCGCCATTGTTTCAGTGACTGCCACCCCGACTCGTGTATCATATCAGTGACACTCCCAACCCTATTGCGCGATAACACGAAACAAGCTGCCCTTCTTTGCACTTATTCGATGTCCTCCGTCAATCCTACCTCGTAAGGATCCCATACCGCGCAGCAGCATTGCAGCAGAGGACGGACAAGTGTAATATAGTCTCTTTAGTGGGTTTGTCGCATCTTCTAAGTGTTCTGCCAACAAAGCGCAGTCTTTGTTTCGCCTTCCCCACAATATTTTGTATTTGGTCTTTCCAATTTAATACATATACAGATATAGATACAGGCAAGTCCAATGATCGTGACCGGGACAAATATCTCACGAAATAAGCGTTAAACGAAAAAAACTACAAAGAACGAAACTAGTCTAGCTTGAATGGAGAAACCAGATGGCGCTATGGGCCGCTAGATGGAGCTGCCATAGGTCAAACGGATATCAAACGCGTTTTTTTTTAATTTTTATTACATATTCGTGTAGTATGTAAAGAAATATGAATGTTTTAATTGAACCAATTTTTTCGCTTTGTGATAGATGGCGCTGTAACGGTCACAAACATTTTGCTCACATCTTTAGACGAACAGGCAGGTTTTTTAAATTAAAATACAGAACGAATGTACGTTTAAACATTTTATTTCGGTTGTTTCAATGTGATACATGTACCTTTCTGGACTTATCATTTCTGAGAACGCATGCTGTTACAGCATGGTTACCAGTAAATACCACATTAAATCAATAAATGCTCAAAATGATGTACGTCAACCACAATGCATTTGGCAATACGTGTAACGACATTCCTCTCAACAGTGAGTAGTTCGCCATCCGTAATGTTCGCGCATGCATTGACAATCCGCTGACACATGTTGACAGGCGTGGTCGGTGGATCACGATAGCAAATATCCTTCAACTTTCCCGACAGAAAGGAATCCAGGGACGTCGGATCCGGTGAACGTGCGTTCCATGGTGTGGTGCTTCGACGACCAATCCACCTGTCATGAAATATGCTAGTCAATAGCGCTTCAACCGCACGCGAGCTATGTGCCGGAGATCCATCGATTTGTCAGTATGTCGCCATTCTGTCATGCAGTGAAACATCTTGCAGTAACAACCGGTAGAACATTACGTAGGAAATAAGTACGCATTGTAGCATTTAGATTGCCATCAATAAAATGGGGGTCAATTATTTTTCATCCCATAATGCCGCACCATACATTAACCCGCCAAGGTCGCTGATGTCCCACTTGCCGCAGCCATCGTGGATTTTACGTTGCCCAATAGCGCATATTGTGCCGGTTTACGTTACCGCTGTTGGTGAATGACGCTTCGTCGATAAATAGAACGCGTGCAAAAAATCTGTCATCGTCCCGTAATTTCTCCCAGTGGCAGAACTGTACACAACGTTCAAAATCGTCGCCATGCAATTCCTGGTGCATAGAAATATGCTACGGGTGCAATCAATGTTGATGGAGCATTCTCAACACCGACGTTCTTAGATTCCCGATTGTCGCGCAATTTGTCTGCTACTGATGTGCGGATTAGCCGTGACAACAGCTAAAACACCTACTTGGGCATCATCATTTGTTGCAGGTCGTGGTTGACGTTTCACATGTGGCTGAACAATTCCTGTTTCCTTATATAACGTAACTATCCGGCGAACGGTCCTGACACTTGGATGATGTCGTCCAGGATACCGAGCAGCATACATAGCACACGCCCGTTGGGCATTTTGATCACAATAGCCATACATCAACACGTTATCGACCTTTTCCGCAATTCGTAAACGGTCCATTTTAACTCGGGTAATGTATCACGAAGCAAATAACGTCCGCACTGGCGGAATGTTACGTGATACCACGTACTTACACGTTTGTGACTATTACAGTGCCATTTATCACAAAGCGAAAAAAAGTGGTCCAACTAAAACATTTATATTTCTTTACGTACTACACGAATATGTAATAAAAATGGGGTTCCTATTTAAAAAAGAAAAAAACGCAATTGATATCCGTTTGACCTATGGCAGCGCCGTCTAGCGGGCCAACCATAGCGCCACCTGGTTTCCTCCTTCAAGCTAGACGACAATTCATTCTTTGTAAGTTTTTCGTTTGATGCTTATTTCGTGGGATATATGGCACGGTCACCAATGGACTACCCTGTATGCATATATAAATATATGTGTGACTGTACATAATTGATTGTATTGTAAATATTGCTGGGTGACCGCCGAGGGACTATGGTTAATTGTATCGAGAGCCACGGTGGGATTGAAATAGATGTGCTGTTGTATATCTTTTCGTATACAGAGTATCTGTCACACTGCTGCGAGCTGAAAGAAGATACAGCGGCTTGAATCTTGAAAGAGTGCGGAATTATTTCTTGGGTGCTCCCGCGGACGCTGTGTGCAATTATGATTGCACCAATGTAGGCGCACGTACTTTACTAACTGGCGAGTAGTATTGAGAGCACGACTGGACTGGACATTTGGAGGGAGCTGCAGTTCTAACTATCGCCTGTCCCATAATTATTCGTGGTTATGGAGACGATTAGTGGTTCTCAACCAGCAGCAGAAGCAGCTGCAGGAGTGGCTCAGCATTGTCGTCAGATACTTTCTTCGTCGTCGCACAGCTACAGCATCGTAAGACTTTTGGCTGGCAGAGTATAACTAATATTGTACAGGCATTACACAGCGGCATTCCTTTAACGAATTTTAACGACTAATTTTCTTGAATAATAGCCTCCAATAGTTAAAACTTGTGGGGCACCTGTGTCGTCATTGCCCTCAGACATTATGACCAAGTACGGTTCTTTTCCTCCCATGCAATCACCGAGTGTCGTGAAAATATGAAAATTGATTACCTATTTACCACCAGCTTTGTTTGTTTGCTAATGAGCAGTATCATTGTAAATTTTGATGCCTCAATACCTGTTCATTCTTGTATTACATAACAGAGGTTTAACTAATTTGCAATTTGAGTATTTACTTCACTCACTTGAAGTAACATAAAATTTCATTCGAAAAGCTAATAACTAAAGATACAGCACAAATTAAGATTGCGCAATTTCATTTATTCTGTATTTAGCTTAGTGAGTGGCTTCTGCTGGCTTGGTACGTGTTTTATTGTTCTTATGTTAAAAGAAATAAGTGGTTCATTTGCCTAAAGTAAACTAAAATCAGTCTTCCAGCAACTAAAAGTGAATTTTTTGCCATTTTCCGAATTTTGTATTACGTTACGTTGAGGTTACTAAAAGTCATTTTTAGCGTAACTAAACTTCAGTTACAGCCAGTGATAGTTTAACCAGCAACTTCGTTTAACTTTGGTTTCAAAATTTAGTATTTCAGAACAAGTAACTGCAAAATCAGTGCTTTCTGATTAATTTATTTTCTCTTGAGCTGCTGTTTTGTGGAATAGCGTGACGACCTTCTTTTGCCACGCCAGTGATTATTTGCTTACTTTTCTTTGCCATTACCTTTCTTAGGATTTTGAATATCCATTGCCCTAGAGGGCTGGTGACCTTTCAATTGTCCTTTTTTTTGATAATCGTTATATTTGTATTGAATACTATGTGGTACCCTTCAACTCCCCCCCCCCTCCCCCTTGTGGTTCGTGAGCGTTTGCACTAAATTCGATCCATTCCAAAATTATTATCAGTATTTCGATTAGGTTTAGAATGGATTCTTCCTTCTGTTGTACGCTTTCCTCCTACTAACCAGTATTATTTTCTTTCGATGATAATAGCCTTACTCACTGTAAAATTTCTTCAGGCATACGCGATCGCGGTCGTTTCCATCGAGATCCAATAGGCCGATTGGGGTGGGGGAGTGTATAAGGACTTAAGGCGAGCATTTCCACAAAACATCAGAGTCAGAAAAGCAGAAACGCAAATTTTATACTCTGTATAACGACGTAGTATGAAGTAGCACGTCGTAACTTCACCATCAGGCCACCAGGCAATAAGACCTGAGCTCGGCAACCCTTAATAATTACTGAGTTACCACAGCAAGGCTCAGACGGGATCAATAAACGACGGCAAATGTTCCCATATATGCAGAAAGATCGTGTCCTAGGCGCAGGCTCGGCCCTTAAAAGCCGACCGGTGTGGCAGAGCGGCTCTAGGCGCTTCAGTTTGGACCGCTACGGTCGCAGGTTCGAATCCTGCCTCGGGCATGGATGTGTGATGTCCTTAGCTTAGTTAGGTTTAAGTAGTTCTAAGTTCTAGAGCACTGATGACCTAAGATGTTAAGTCCCATAGTGCTCAGTGCCATTTGAACCATATTTCGGCCCTTAAAATAACAAGGCTTTCAGAACTCAGAGATAGATTTTGGAGTGCCGCCATTGTCCGTGTAGCTAGAACCAGAGAGTCTGATACGCTGCAGAGATTCAGGGAAACTAGGACAAGCTGATCGATGATGGCCTGTTTGTTACCTGCTCGCCGACTCCAGCATCGAGTTGCACCCAATCTGATGCGTACCACAGCCATGGTTCGCCGTGGCAGTCTAATGGGTGTTCGCGGATGAGAAGGCTGGTGTGCGAGCAGCCCTCGTACACTGCGGGTCATCGCAGATGATCTTCAAACTGACATCCCCACACTGATCAGGCGTGGCGCGCTCTGGCCCACTGGTGAACATCTGCTGTAGTCTTGGTCGATCCATCGTACATTACCAGGGCCAAGTTCAAAATGGTTCAAATGGGTCTGAGAACTATCGGACTTAACATCTGAGGTCATCAGTCTCCTAGAACTGAGAACTACTTAAACCTAACTAACCTAAGGACATCACACACATCCATGCCCGAGACAGAATTCGAAGCCTTGACCGTAGCGGTCGCGCCGTTCCAGACTGTAGAGCCTATAACCGTCCCACAACTTACTCCCCATTTCTTAAATCTAAAGAGGACGAGACCAAAAACTGTTCCATTAGTTACTGAACGCCCTTCGTATTAAACACTTAATAAAGCACACTTCTCTTGGAGTGTTCGAGCACTGAAAGGTGTGTACCCTCTAGGACCCCCGCCGCCTAACGAAAGACAATAAAGGGCAACGAAGGACCATCTGCGCGGAACAATTTTTTGTCGAACTTCGTCACAGGTGATGAAACTTGAGTTCACCACTTCGAACCGGAAAGAAAACGGCAGTCCACGAAGTGGCACCACACCTCGTTTAAACATCCGGTAAAGCTATGTTGGTGGCTTTCTGGGACTATGAAGGAGTTATTCTGTTTGATGTCCTCCCACACGGTACAACGATCAACCCTGAAATGTACTGCGTATCATCAGGAAATCCAAGAAACAACAACGAGTTCCTCGCCACAAAAATGCTAACGAACTTCTCCTTGCTGTCCGTTGTGGCCGAGCGGTTCTAGGCGCTTCACTCCGGAACCACGCTGCTGGTACTGTCGCCGGCTCGAATCCTCCCTCGGGCATGGATGTGTGTGCTGTCCTTAGGTTAGCTAGGTTTAAGTAGTTCTATGTGTAGGGGACTGATGACCTCAGATGTTAAATCCCATAGTGCTCAGAGCCACGACAATGCAAGGCCACACACAAAACTGCGCTGCCGAGAGGAGCTCACGAAAGTTCATTGGACTCTTGTTCGTCATCCACCCTACAGCCCGGTTCTCGCGCCTTCCGCCTTCCATCAGTTGGGCTTAATGAGGGATGCACTTGGCGGGAAGCAGTACATGGATGATGGAAAGTTCACTGATGCAGTAAGACGTCGGCTCCGACGTCGAGCAGTAGAGTGATACCATGCGGGCATACAGGCCGTCTAACTGTACGTAGACACTGAAGAAGGCCAACATGCTTTCAGAAAAAAAATGTTGCATTCCTTATTGCACGTCCCTCGTACTTTCACTGGTGAGCTTAAGCAATAGAAGTTCGTCGGTTTATCAACAAATAGCAAATAAAAAGATTTTTCAAGCAGAAGCAATCTGGTTCTACATCTACATCTACATTTATACACCGCAAGCAACCCAACGGTGTGTGGCGGAGGACACTTTACGTGTCACTGTCATTACCTCCCTTTCCTGTTCCAGTCACGTATGGTTCGCGGGAAGATGACTGCCGAAAAGCATTCATGCGCACTCGAATCTCTCCAATTTTACATTCGTGATCTCTTCGGGAGGTATAAGTAGGGGGAAGCAATATATTCGATACCTCATACAGAAACGCACCCTCTCGAAACCTGGACAGAAGCTACACCGCGATGCAGAGCGCCTCTCTTGCGTCTCCGTAACGCTATTACGCTTACCAAATAACCCTGTGACGAAACGTGCCGCTCTTCTTTGGATCTTCTCTATCTCCTCTGTCAACCCGACCTGGTACGGACCCCACACTGATGAGGAATACTCAGGTATAGGTCGAACGAGTGTTTTGTAAGCCACCTCTTTTGTTGATGGACTACATTTTCTAAGGACTCTCCCAATGTATCTCAACCTGGTACCCGCCTTACCAACAATTAATTTTATGTGATCATTCCACTTCAAATCGTTCCGCAAGCATATTCCCAGATATTTTACAGAAGTAACTGCTACTGGATTGGGGGGAAGGAATGAAAGAGGAAGCCGCCTTGTAGAATTTTGCACAGAGCATAACTTAATCATAGCCAACACTTGGTTCAAGAATCATAAAAGAAGGTTGTATACATGGAAGAATCCTGGAGATACTAGTAGGTATCAGATAGATTATATAATGGTAAGACAGAGATTTAGGAACCAGGTTTTAAATTGTAAGACATTTCCTGGGGCAGATGTGGATTCTGACCACAATCTATTGGTTATGAACTGCAGATTGAAACTGAAGAAACTGCAAAAAGGTGGGAATTTAAGGAGATGGGACCTGGATAAACTGAAAGAACCAGAGGTTGTAGAGAGTTTCAGGGAGAGCATAAGGGAACAATTGACAGGAATGGGGGAAAGAAATACAGTAGAAGAAGAATGGGTAGCTCTAAGGGATGAAGTAGTGAAGGCAGCAGAGGATCAAGTAGGTAAAAAGACGAGGGCTAATAGAAATCCTTGGGTAACAGAAGAAATATTGAATTTAATTGATGAAAGGAGAAAATACAAAAATGCAGTAAATGAAGCAGGCAAAAAGGAATACAGACATCTCAAAAATGATATCGACAGGAAGTGCAAAATGGCTAAGCAGGGATGGCTAGAGGACAAATGTAAGGATGTAGAGGCTTGTTTCACTAGGGGTAAGATAGATACTGCCTACAGGAAAATTAAAGAGACCTTTGGAGAGAAGAGAACCACTTGTATGAATATCAAGAGCTCAGATGGCAACCCAGTTCTAAGCAAAGAAGGGAAGGCAGAAAGGTGAAAGGAGTATATAGAGGGTTTATACAAGGGCGATGTACTTGAGGACAGTATTATGGAAATGGAAGAGGATGTAGATGAAGACGAAATGGGAGATAAGATACTGCGTGAAAAGTTTGACAGAGCACTGAAAGACCTGAGTGGAAACAAGGCCCCGGGAGTAGACAACATTCCATTTGAACTACTGATGGCCTCGGGAGACCCAGTCATGACAAAACTCTACCATCTGGTGAGCACGATGTATGAGACAGGCGAAATACCCTCAGACTTCAAGAAGAATATAATAATTCCAATCCCAAAGAAAGCAGGTGTTGTCAGATGTGAAAATTACCGAACTATCAGTTTAATAAGTCACAGCTGCAAAATACTAACGCGAATTCTTTACAGACGAATGGAAAAACTGGTAGAAGCCGACCTCGGGGAAGATCAGTTTGGATTCCGTAGAAATGTTGGAACACGTGAGGCAATACTGACCTTACGACTTATCTTAGAAGAAAGATTAAGAAAAGGCAAACCTACGTTTCTAGCATTTGTAGACTTAGAGAAAGCTTTTGACAATGTTAACTGGAATACTCTCTTTCAAATTCTGAAGGTGGCAGGGGTAAAATACAGGGAGCGAAAGGCTATTTACAGTTTGTACAGAAACCACATGGCAGTTATAAGAGTCGAGGGGCATGAAAGGGAAGCAGTGGTTGGGAAAGGAGTGAGACAGGGTTGTAGCCTCTCCCCGATGTTATTCAATCTCTATATTGACCAAGCAGTAAAGGAAACAAAAGAAAAATTCGGAGTAGGTATTAAAATTCATGGAGAAGAAATAAAAACTTTGAGGTTCGCCGATGACATTGTAATTCTGTCGGATACAGCAAAGGACTTGGAAGAGCAGTTGAACGGAATGGACAGTGTCTTGAAAGGAGGATATAAGATGAACATCAACAAAAGCAAAACGAGGATAATGGAATGTAGTCAAATTAAGTCGGGTGATGCTGAGGGAATTAGATTAGGAAATGAGACACTTAAAGTAGTAAAGGAGTTTTGCTATTTAGGGAGTAAAATAACCGATGATGGTCAACGTAGAGAGGATATAAAATGTAGACTGGCAATGGCAAGGAAAGCGTTTCTCAAGAAGAGGAATTTGTTAACATCGAGTATAGATTTAAGTGTCAGGAAGTCGTTTCTGAAAGTATTTGTATGGAGTGTAGCCATGTATGGAAGTGAAACATGGACGATAACTAGTTTGGACAAGAAGAGAATAGAAGCTTTCGAATTGTGGTGCTACAGAAGAATGCTGAAGATAAGGTGGGTAGATCACGTAAGTAATGAGGAGGTATTGAATAGGATTGGGGAGAAGAGAAGTTTGTGGCACAACTTGACTAGAAGAAGGGATCGGTTGGTAGGACATGTTTTGAGGCATCAAGGGATCACAAATTTAGCATTGGAGGGCAGTGTGGAGGGTAAAAATCGTAGGGGGAGACCAAGAGATGAATACACTAAGCAGATTCAGAAGGATGTAGGTTGCAGTAGATACTGGGAAATGGAGAAGCTTGCACAGGATAGAGTAGCATGGAGAGCTGCATCAAACCAGTCTCAGGACTGAAGACCACAACAACAACAACAACTGCTACCAGTGTTTGTTCCGCTATCATATAATCATACAATAAAGGATCCTTCTTTCTGCGTATTCGCAATACATTACATTTGTCTATGTTAAGGGTCCGTTGCCACTCCCTGCACCAAGTGCCTATCCGCTGCAGATCTTCCTGCATTTCGCTGCAATTTTCTAATGCTGCAACTTCTCTGTATACTACAGCATCATCCGCGAAAAGCCGCATGGAACTTCCGACACTATCTACTAGGTCATTTATATATATTGTGAAAAGAATTGGTTCCATATCACTCCCCTGTGGAACGCCGGAGGTTACTTTAACGTCTGTAGACGTCTCTCCATTGAGAACAACATGCTTTGTTCTGTTTGCTAAAAACTCTTCAGTCCGGTCAAACAGCTGGTCTGATATTCCGTAGGCTCTTACTTTGTTTATCAGGCGACAGTGCGGAACTATATCGAACGCCTTCCGGAAGTCAAGGAAAATGGCATCTACCTGGGAGCCTGTATTTAATATTTTCTGGGTCTCATGAACAAATAAAGCGAGTTGGGTCTCACACGATCGCTGTTTCCGGGATCCATGTTGATTCCTACAGAGGTAGATTCTGGGTTTCCAGAAATGACATGATACTCGAGCAAAAAACATGTTCTAAAATTCTACAACAGATCGACGTCAGAGATACTGGCCTACAGTTTTTCGCATGCGCTCGACGATCCTTCTTGAAAACTGGATCTACCTGTGCTCTTTTCCAATCATTTGGAACCTTCCGTTCCTCTAGAGACTTGCGATACACGCCTGTTAGAAAGGGGGCAAGTTCTTTCGCGTACTCTGTGTAGAATCGAATTGTTATCCCGTCAGGTCCAGTGGACTTTCCTCTGTTGAATGATTTCAGTTGCTTTTCTATTCCTTTAAAACTTATTTCGATGTCTGCCATTTTTTAGTTCGTGCGACGATTTAGAGAAGGAACTGCAGTGCGGTCTTCCTCTGTGAAACAGCTTTGTAAAATGGTGTTTAGTATTACAGCTTTACGCGTGTCATGTTCTGTTTCAATGCCATTATCATCCAAGAGTGTCTGGATATGCTGTTTCGATTCACTTACTGATTTAACGTAAGACCAGAACTTCCTATGATTTTCTGTCAAGTCGATTCATAGAATATTACTTTCGAATTCACTGAACGCTTCACGCATAGCCATCCTTACGCTAACTTTGACATCGTTTAGCTTCTGTTTGAGAGGTTTTGTCTGCGTTTAAATTTGCAGTGAAGCTCTCTTGGCTTTCGCAGTAGTTTCCTAACTTTGTTGGTCGTGCGGTAGCCTTCTCGCTTCCCACGCCCGGGTTCCCTGGTTCGATTCCCAGCGGGGTCAGGGATTTTCTCTGCCTCGTGATGACTGGGTATTGTGTGATGTCCTTAGGTTAGTTAGGTTTAAGTAGTTCTAAGTTCTAGGGGACTGATGACCATAGATGTTAAGTCCCATAGTGCTCAGAGCCATTTGAACCAATCGTAACTTTGTTGTTGAACCACGGTGGGTTTTTCCTGTCCCTCACAGTTTTACTCGGCACGTACTTGGCTAAGACGAATTTTACGATTGCCTTGAACTTTTTCCATAAACTCTCAACATTGTCAGTGCTGGAACAGAAATTTTCGTTTTGATCTGTTAGGTAGTCTGAAACCTGCCTCCTATTACTCTTGATAAACAGATAAACCTTCCTCTCTTTTTTTATATTCCTATTTACTTCCATATTCAGGGATTCTGCAACGGCCTTATGATCACTGATTCCCCGTTCTGCGCTTACAGATTCGAAAATTTCGGGTCTGTTTATTATCAGTAGCTCCAAGATGTTATCTTCACGAGTCGTTTCTCTGTTTAATTGCTCAAGGTAATTTTCGGATAGTGCACTCAGAATAATATCACTCGATGCTCTGTCCCTACCACCCGTCCTGAACATCTGAGTGTCCCAGTCTATATCTGGCAAACTGAAATCGCCACCTAAGACTATAACATGCTGAGGAAATTTATGTGAAATGTATTGCAGATTTTCTCTCAGTTGCCCTTCATGGCATCCGGGAGGACCCTTTCCACATCTGGAATGACTTCCCACGGTATGCACACGGAGTGCACCTTGGTTTTCTTCCCCTCCCTTGCAGCCATATCCCTGAGCGGCCACATTACGTGCCTGACGTTGGAGCTCCGAACTACCAGTAAGCCCACCCTCTGCGACTGCCCGGATCTTGCAACCTCTGGAACATGACAAACAGCCATGTCTGGCTGAAGATCAGTATCAGCCGGAGACAGAGTCTGAAACCAGTTCGTCAGACAAACTGGAGAGGCCTTCCGTTCAGCCCTCCAGAATATCTTTCGCCCCCTGCCACACCTCGAGACGACCTCCCACTCTACCACGGGTGAAGGGTCAGCCTCAATGTGAGCAGTATCCCGTTCAGCCACAGCCGTATTCCGATCGGGGGATGTGTGGGATGAGCTGGCCGTCCCCGACAAATCCCCGTCCGGACCCCCACTGTGATGCCCATTGGCAACAGCCTGAAGCTGTGTGACCGAAGCCAGCACTGCCTGAAGCTGGGAGGGAAGGGATGCCAACTCAGCCCTTATCCGAACACAACATTCGCAGTCCCTATCCGTGCTAAAAACTGTTGAGCAAAGAACGTCTGAAGTAATCTACAAACAATTCGACACAAAATTTAAACAGTTATTAAAATATAAGACTGCCTAGTAAATGCAGTAATGCTGCTACTTGCACAATGACGACACACTGCTCGGCGGCAGAAGGCTAACTGTACTGTCAGTAACGTACAAAGACAATTTGAAAGAAATAAACAAATGACAGACGACTACGCGACGTTACACGTCACAGGTATTAAAATGCAAATATGCCCCTGCTAATTACGAAACTACACAATGATTTGAAGGATTTAACGAAAAAAGTGCGCTAAGAACACTCAAACAAATTTTCAACTTGACTACTACACTTATATGAACTCTGAATAAGCCACTTGCTGCTACTTGCGCACTGCTGACACACTGCTCGGCGGCAGAAGGCTAACTGGTTGGAGTAAGGACCACAGACTTTCCCATTAACGACCGAACTTTTGCGTGACTTTTGGTCACGTGGGGCGTCCGAGACCCGTGTGCTCTCTTACGAAACTGGAACCTGTTGGCTGAATGGAGTCGCTGCTCGGCGGTGCATTTCCTCTTTGCGGAAGCGTTTCCCCGCCCGGATCGCTTTGGTGGCGTGTCCAGGGCTGGGCCGCACGGCAGAGTGAAGGGCGCGGAAGGAGCGCGGGGGCGGATGGGGCCACGCCCTGCCCTCGCTGCTGCGCCGGGTAAGTGAGCCTGCCCGGCTATTCAGCGCCGCCCGCCACGTCACTCGGCGATAAAGTCCTTTCGGGACGGCTTCTGAGCGGAGTCCTGCCCAATAGGCGGGCGGCTCCACGCCAAAGCTGCCGCACGCCGGACCGCCTCTACACTCGGGAGGCTCCGGCGACAAACCTAAAATCCAGCTCTGCATTAGGTTACCACTTATTCTCTCAGTATATTCCTGCTGTTGCTGTGTGCGTTAATTCAACACTTTTCCACAGTCTCATCAGCAGTTATTTATCAATATACAGGGTGACAATTATTGAAGTATACGAAATAAAATCGTCATAATTTCAAAACGGCTTGCATTAGGGCATTCAGACTGCACGGTTGGCCGCGGTGCATGGTGGGAAATAGTATGGTCTGGTTTAGCCCACTTCAATTTGGATAGGTTCGTCAATAGGCAAAAGTGGCACGTTTTGGTGACTGAGAATCCGCATTTCGCGATCGATAAGTATCTTCATCCTCAACTAGTGACTGTGTGGTGTGCAGTGTCCAGTCACGGAATAATCGGTGCGGTATTCCTTTATCGTACCTGAAAGTTTTGGAATATGATTTCATCCTCATTACCCAACGTAGCCCTAATTCCGACAAGATGTGGTTAATGCAAGACGGAGCTTTACCCCATCGAAGTAGAAGAGTGATTGATGTCCTGGAGAAGAACTTTGGGGGCCGCGTTCTGGCTCTCGGGTACCCAGACGCCACTGGCATGAGCCTCGATTGGCCATAATAACATCAAACCCATGGCTGAGCTGAAAACAGCCATTCAGGAGGTCATCGACAATATCGACGTTCCGACACTTTAGCGGATCATACAGAATTTCGCTGTTCGTCGTTGCCACTATTACAGCATCATCTATTACAAACATATGGCTCACAATTTTAGACAGTTGGTAAAAGGTCGGTTTTTTAAATTAAAATACAGAACGTAGGTACGTTTGGACATTTTATTTCGCTTGTTCCAATGTGATACATGTACCTTTGTGAACTTATCATTTCTGAGAACGCATGCTGTTACAGCGTGATTACCTGTAAATACCACATTAATGCAATAAATGCTCAAAATGATGTCCGTCAACCTCAATGCGTTTGGCAATACGTGTAACGACATTTCTCTCAGCAGCGAGTAGTTCGCCTTCCGTAATGTTCGCACATTCATTGACAATGCGCCGACGCATGTTGTCAGGCGTTGTCGGTGGATCACGATAGCAAATATACTTCAATTTTCCCCACTGAAAGGAATCCGGGGACGTCGGATCCGGTGAACGTGCGGGCCATGGTGTGGTGCTTCGACGACCAATCCACCTGTCATGAAATATGCTAGTCAATAGCGCTTCAACCGCATCGCGAGCTATGTGCCGGACATCCATCAATTTGGAAGTATATCGCCATTCTGTCATGCAGTGAAACATCTTGCAGTAACAACCGGTAGAACATTACGTAGGAAATAAGCACACATTGCAGCCTATAGATTGCCATCGATAAAATGGGGGTCAATTATCCTTCATCCCATAATGCCGCACCATACATTAACCCGCCAAGGTCGCTGATGTTCCACTTGTCACAGCCATCGTGGATTTCCCGTTGCCCAATAGTGCCTATTATGCCGGTTTACGTTACCGCTGTTGGAGGATGACGCTTCGTCGGTAAATACAACGCGTGCAAAAAATCTGTCATCGTCTCGTTATTTCTCTTGTGCCTAGGGGCAGAACTGTACATGACGTTCAAAGTCGTCGCCATGCAATTCCTGGTGCGTAGAAATATGGTATGGGTGCAATCGATGTTGATGTAGCATTCTCAACACCGACGTTTTTGAGATACCCGATTCTCGCGCAATTTGTCTGCTACTGAAGTGCGGATTAGCCGCGATAGCAGCTAGAACACCTTGTTGGGCATCATAATTTGTTGCAGGTCGTGATTAACGTTTCACATGTGGCTGAACACTTCCTGTTTCCTTAAATAACGTAACTATCCGACACTTGGATGATGTCGTCCAGGATACCGAGCAGCATACACAGCACACGCCCGTTGGGCATTTTGATCACAATAGCCATACATCAACACGATGTCGATCTTTTCCGCAATTGGTAAATGGTCCACTTTAAGACGGGTAATGTATCACGAAGCAAATACTGTCCGCACTAGCGGAATGTTACGTGATACCACGTACTTATACGTTTGTGACTATTACAGTGCCATCTATCACGAATCGAAAAAAGGGGTCCAACTAAAACATTAATTTTTCTTTACGTACTACACGAATATGTAATAAAAATGGGGGTTCCTGTTTAAAGAAAAACAGTTGATATCCGTTTGACATATGACAGCGCCATCTACTGGGTCAACCATAGCGCCATCTGGTTTCCCCATTCAAGCTACACGAGTTTCGTTCTTTGTAGTTTTCTCATTTGATGCTTATTTCGTGAGATATTTGGCCCGGTCGCCATCAATGGACCACCGTGTGTATTAGTATGACGGAAAAAAATCAAAACACCATGGAGAAGGTATCCGATATAAATGAAAGTTGGTAAGCGTGTTTCTGCATCTGAAAGATGATGTCTGTTCAAATTACACGCCTGTAGCACAGGAGTGGCGCTCGGAGCACCACTATGAGGAAGCCAATCAGGTTTGCTTTAAATAAACGCTGTAACTGTCGTGAGCATTAGTTACCTTTGAGATTTGTGGTCGTGTGATAATGTTAGTCATGAATGCCTTTCAGATGGCCAAGACGCTATTATCAACACTTCACTGAGTTTGAACGAGATCTTGTAACAGGTTTACGAGAAGCTGGATGTTACTTTTGCGATGCTGCAAGAATGTATCCACTTGTACATGACTGCTGCAGCGGTGGTCACGTGATCGCACGGTTACAAGAAGACCGGACTCAGGACGGCCACGTGGCACTACCGAGAGGAAAGGTCATCTTCTACATCTACATCTACATACATACTCCGCAATCCACCATACGGTGCGTGGCGGAGGGTACCTCGTACCACACCTAGCATCTTCTCTCCCTGTTCCACTCCCAAACAGAACAAGGGAAAAATGACTGCCTATATGCCTCTGTACGAGCCCTAATCTGTCTTATCTTTCTGGTCTTTCCGCGAAATGTAAGTTGGCGGCAGTAAAATTGTACCGCAGTCGGTCTCAAATGCTAGTTATCTAAATTTCCTCAGTATCGATTCACGAAAAGAACGCCTCCTTTCCTCTAGAGACTCCCACCCGAGTTCCTGAAGCATTTCCGTAACACTAGCGTGATGATCAAACCTACCAGTAACAAATCTAGCAGCCCGCCTCTGAATTGCTTCTATGTCCTCTTTCAATCCGACATGATAGGGATCCCAAACGCTCGAGTAGTACTCAAGAATAGCTCGTAAAAGTGTTTTCTAAGCGGTCTCCTCTACAGATGAGCCACATCTTCCCCAAATTCTACCAATGAACCGAAGACGACTATCCGCCTTCCCCACAACTGCCATTACATGCTTGTCCCACTTCATATCGCTCTGCAATGGTACGCCCAAATATTTAATCGACGTGACTATGTCAAGCGCTACACTACTAATGGAGTATTCAAACATTACAGTATTCTTTTTCCTATTCATGTGCATTAATTTACATTTATCTATATTTAGAGTTAGCTGCCATTCTTTACACCAATCACAAATCCTGTCCAAGTCATCCTGTATACTCCTACAGTCACTCAACGACGACACCTTCCCGTACACCACTGCATCATCAGCAAACAGCCGCACATTGCTATCCACCCTATCCAAAAGATCATTTATGTAGATAGAAAACACACTTCCCTCGGGCACTCCAGATGACGCCCTCACCTCCGATGAACACTCACCATCGAAGACAACGTACTGGGTTCTATTACTTAAGAAGTTTTCGAGCCACTCACATATTTGAGAACCAATCCCATATGCTCGTACCTTGGTTAGGAGTCTGCAGTGGGGCACCGAGTCAAACGCTTTCCGGAAGTCAGGGAATATGGCATCCGTCTGATGCCCTTCATCCATGGTTCGCAAGATATCATGTGAAAAAAGGACGTGTTACGTTTCGCAGGAGCGATGCTTTCTAAAGTCGTGGTGATGCATGGACAGCAACTTCTCTGTCTCAAGGAAATTCATTATATTCGAACTGGGCGCGGCTCTGGCGCATCGTACTGCATTAGCAGCAGCAATCTGAGCGGCATCTGGCATCACAGTGACACAACGAACTGTTACCAATCGGTTACTTCAATGACAGTTCCTAGTCAGACGACCTGTTGCGTGCATTCCACTGACTCCAAACCACCGCCACTTGCGACTTTAGTGGCGTCAAGCGAGCACTACATTGGAGGGTAGGGCGGAGGTCTGCTTTGTTTTCTGACGAAAGCAGATTCTGCCTGTCAATGTTGGCCGTATGTTAGTTAGGAGGAGGTCAGTTCAGGACCCGCAACCAACCCGTCTGCGCGCTATACACACTTGACCTACACCTGGGATTACGGTCTGTGCTGCGATTTCGTATGACAGCAAGCGACGTTGAAGGACATGATTCGGAAATTCATATTAAATGGTAATTCGGGATCTGCTCCTACGAGAGGTCTCCGGTCAGTGGCGCCACAAATTATTGAAGAATTTCTATTACCACTGGTGAAAACACTCGATGCTCTGGGAGGTCTTAAAGTGGCAGATGATCTGTGTCACAACAGCTGAGCATTCCACGGTCCACCGTTGTTTTGGGGACCAGCGGAGCAATCTCTACTGTCGTTCCAGGTTGTTGTGGATGCAGATGACTGTCACAGGGGAAACATTTGAAGGGCTTATTTCAATAGTGGTACAAGTCCATTTTTGTTCATTCTGAGGCCAGCCGTAGTGGCCGAGCGGTTCTAGGTGCTACAGTCTGGAACCGCGCGACCACTACGGTGGCAGGTTCGAATCCTGTGTGTGATGTCCTTAGGTTAGTTAGGTTTAAGTAGTTCTAAGTTCTAGGGGACTGATGTCCTCAGATGTTAAGTCCCACAGTGCTCAGAGCCATTTGAACCATTTTGACTGGAGGCCAGGGGAGATGTGACATGGCATTCTCGTTCTCAGAAAACCAGTCCTGGACAAAGTGAGCTGTGTGAACAGCGACCCTGTCGTCTAGTGGACTGATGACCTCAGATGTTAAGTCCCATAGAGCTCAGAGCCATTTTGTTTTGTTCATTCTGAGATGCAGAGTCCTAAATTTAAATGAGCGCGGAAAAATCTGCAGTTGAGATACCAGAAATATCCCAGCATATGACTCCTATCTAGAGATGAATCTTTCTTTCTGTTTGTTTGGATCATTAATGTTAGAAACATTATAGACAGAAAAGTGGAGGTAATGGACTTGTACCAATATAGAAATAAGCCCTTTATTTGTAACCTGGAATTTAAACATGGTACGCAGTTACCAATGTTTCCTTCTCATGTTGAAATTAAAATGTGTTTCTTTGAGTGATTTGTTAATTGTTTCCCTGCTGCATGCCCGTACAGATGTCGACACAGAGTTTCATTGTCCTAAGATGACTTGTTTTTCATGCAGTCCCCCTAAAGTAGCGAAAATTTAAGTACAACCACGCTGCACTACCCGACCACTATATTGCTGCACTTGGTCCCCCGTGGACGTCATCGGTAATACGCGATGACGATGAGGTCAGAGTAAAGAACTAAAAAGGTGATTAAGAAAACGCATCGCTCTGGCAATGCCTTCAGGTCAGTTATGAAATGATTTAGCGTGTCTTCGTGAAATATCGACCTTAGTGCAGTCTGATACTTCCTAGAATCATGAATGCCCCCGTGAGTGGGAAACAGACGAAGGTGCCGCGGGAGTGACACATGCAGGTGAAAAAGAACTTACATTCAAAGTTGAGCAATTTTGATAGCAAGAGAAAAGTAAAATCAGGTAATGGTAGCTGTACCGTAAACAATCTTGAGGGCGGCAGATATTGTGGGGACGTCAGAAAAGAACACTAAAATACATTTTCAAAGACTAATAAAGCTGAAGATAACGTGGAAAAACTTGAAGCACCTGAAATCAAAGGCGATCTAGGAAAGTAGTTTGTATACATGACTTCGATAAAGCAACTTTGAGAATCCGCTTACATTAGAAGAAAGAAAAACTGCAGGGGCGAAGGGAAAAAACATTTTGAAAGAAATGATAGTTCGTTTAAAAAAGTGTCAAAATAAGAGAAATAATGTAATGTTCCGACATTTTTTCCAAGCATACAGAATATTGGAAAGCAATCAGAACTAATTAAAAATGGGGTAAAAGAGGCCAGTGGTATTCAGAACCGCATTATCCAATGAAGAAGTGCTGGGAACGTGAAGAAGTTCGGGGTGAAATGACTAACAGTGCAGACGAAATACACTCCTGGAAATTGAAATAAGAACACCGTGAATTCATTGTCCCAGGAAGGGGAAACTTTATTGACACATTCCTGGGGTCAGATACATCACATGATCACACTGACAGAACCACAGGCACATAGACACAGGCAACAGAGCATGCACAATGTCGGCACTAGTACAGTGTATATCCACCTTTCGCAGCAATGCAGGCTGCTATTCTCCCATGGAGACGATCGTAGAGATGCTGGATGTAGTCCTGTGGAACGGCTTGCCATGCCATTTCCACCTGGCGCCTCAGTTGGACCAGCGTTCGTGCTGGACGTGCAGACCGCGTGAGACGACGCTTCATCCAGTCCCAAACATGCTCAATGGGGAACAGATCCGGAGATCTTGCTGGCCAGGGTAGTTGACTTACACCTTCTAGAGCACGTTGGGTGGCACGGGATACATGCGGACGTGCATAGTCCTGTTGGAACAGCAAGTTCCCTTGCCGGTCTAGGAATGGTAGAACGATGGGTTCGATGACGGTTTGGATGTACCGTGCACTATTCAGTGTCCCCTCGACGATCACCAGTGGTGTACGGCCAGTGTTGGAGATCGCTCCCCACACCATGATGCCGGGTGTTGGCCCTGTGTCCCTCGGTCGTATGCAGTCCTGATTGTGGCGCTCACCTGCACGGCGCCAAAACACGCATACGACCTTCATTGGCACCAAGGCAGAAGCGACTCTCATCGCTGAAGACGACACGTCTCCATTCGTCCCTCCATTCACGCCTGTCGCGACACCACTGGAGGCGGGCTGCACGATGTTGGGGCGTGAGCGGAAGACGGCCTAACGGTGTGCGGGACCGTAGCCCAGCTTCATGGAGACGGTTGCGAATGGTCCTAGCCGATACCCCAGGAGCAACAGTGTCCCTAATTTGCTGGGAAGTGGCGGTGCGGTCCCCTACGGCACTGCGTAGGATCCTACGGTCTTGGCGTGCATCCGTGCGTCGCTGCGGTCCGGTCCCAGGTCGACGGGCACGTGCACCTTCCGCCGACCACTGGCGACAACATCGATGTACTGTGGAGACCTCGCGCCCCACGTGTTGAGCAATTCGGCGGTACGTCCACCCGGCCTCCCGCATGCCCACTATACGCCCTCGCTCAAAGTCCGTCAACTGCACATACGGTTCACGTCCACGCTGTCGCGGCATGCTACCAGTGTTAAAAGACTGCGATGGAGCTCCGTATGCCACGGCAAACTGGCTGACACTGACGGCGGCGGTGCACAAATGCTGCGCAGCTAGCCCCATTCGACGGCCAACACCGCGGTTCCTGGTGTGTCCGCTGTGCCGTGCGTGTGATCATTGCTTGTACAGCCATCTCGCAGTGTCCGGAGCAAGTATGGTGGGTCTGACACACCGGTGTCAATGTGTTCTTTTTTCCATTTCCAGGAGTGTAGATTGCAATGAACCAAAAATTTCTGAAAAAAGTTCCACCCATTCTACGCTAAATCAAGTAAACAAAGAGCCTTTACCTAAGATTACCTAATATGAGCTCGTACTGAGGCGTTCAGACAGTCGTCTTCCCCTCGCGTGAATTGTGTCCTCTACCACACACCCGTTGGTGGCTAGCGGAAGATATATGTAGATGTAAATGTAGATATGATTTGGAAAAACCTGCAAATATGTAAAAGGAACTGAAAATTAATATTAGAGCAGGGGTGGCTTAATAGAAGGAGAAATAGAGAATATACTAATCAATGTTGGTCTGAAGAGTGAAGGTGAATATGCAGCATATGATGCCAGTCATATGGAAAGAGACAGAGCAGATGAAACTGGAACGATTTCCACTAAAACGCATAGAGCTGATGAAGAATTTGGCACCTACCCCTTATGTTATGGACCATCCACTGCATAACTCTGATTCCCAAGGTGAGTGCAGTTTACGTTGCATAACTGTGGCAGTACCGTCCTGCCTTCCCTCTGAAACCCCTATTACGAGCTGACTCATGAAAAGCCAGCCGAAGATCTCTCACTCCCAGGTGCAAGAATGCTGTGGTTGACTAATATTTCATAATTAAACTGAACTGTACTTGTGTAACAGGGTCAGTGGGATCTGCAATGGCTAATATGAATGTTAAAAATCTTAAGATGCTTCTTAAGTTACCCAAATGCAATGGACTTTTTAATCAAGATATGTCTTCCCTTCAGTATATTTTAGAAGTATTTTCCTTGTTTTAAAAAGATTGGCGTGAAATGAAGACTATGTGTGTCTCTTTACGAATTATCTCATGTTCAGCCCCTGGGCCTGATGGCATTCAAAACCGTTTCCTCCAGAAGTTCACGGATAAAGCTGTAGAACACCTCACACACTTAACGAATGCCATCCTGACACACCAACACTTCCCTGACTTTTGGAAGGCGGCCAAGGTGCTGATGTTCAGGAAGCCAGGGAAAGACCACTCCCTCCCACAAAATTACCGACCCATCAGTCTGCTGTGTTCGCTCAGCAAGATTGTTGAGAAGGTAATACTAAAACGTATCACTAGGCATTGCATCGCCAGCGACACCCTAAGACCGGAGCAATTCGGCTTTAGGAATCACCACTCGACAACACAACAACTCCTCCGCGTAGTCGAACATATAACACACGGCTACAACATGAACAAAGCCACAGGGGCCGTGTTCCTGGACATCGAAAAGGCTTTCAATCGTCTCTGGCACAACGGACTCATACGCAAACTAAGCGAAGCTGGTTTCCCGGACGGACTCGTACGTCTCATACACTCATATCTCACGAACAGATGTTTCAACACTAACGTGCAAGATAAACAATCAACACAACACGGTATCCAAGCTGGAGTACCCCAAGGAAGCATCCTAGGGCGCATCTTGTTTAACCTGTACATTAACGACTTCCCAGCAACACAAAACACGGCGTTAGCCGTCTACGCGGATGACACCGCCATCCTTGCGCAAGACTGGAAACCGTCGAACATCAATTCACGAATACAGACAGCACTCAGAACAGCTGAGCCTTGGTTGGAGCGATGGCGTATTAAAGTAAACGTCGACAAGTGCGAGGCAGTTCTGTTCACACGCAGACCGAAACTATTGCGCAAAGATCAACACTGTAGACCAATAACACTACATACACGCCCAATACGTTTCCGAGAGAAAGTCAGGTACCTTGGTGTCTGGCTGGACCGGAAACTTACATGGGGGGACCACATCAAATACGTTGCCAACCGAGCGCACGCGAGGCTCAAACAGCTCTACCCAATGCTCAACAGGGAAAGCACACTGAATAGGAGGGTGTCGAGGTCCATATACATGACACTGATTAGACATCTGATGACGTACGCAGCTCCCGTCTGGGGATATGCAGCTCCTACACGACTGCACCGCCTGCAGATCATACAGAACAAGGTGCTACGAATCATTAGCAACGCTCCACGCTACACACGCACCGTGGATTTTCACCATGAATACCGCCTTGATACCCTCAAGGAAGTATTCATAAAACACGCCACACGACTATACAGGAACTCGAGACACTCGAACAATCCTTTCATCCTCACTCTGGGAAACTACGATCACAACCACAGGTGGAAGCACAAGCGGCCAAAGACACTGCTAGCTAGGGCACAGCCACCTATGGTAAACTAACATAAGCAAACAGCGACAAATGTCGGTAAGCCCCTGCATATCAGCAACACTGACTGGTAGTTACCAGTTAGTTGCTATTAGAGCCGACCAACAGGCCACAGCATAGGACACCGACGAGCTCGCCCACAGACGCACAAACAATCTGCCAACATTCCCTCACACTGTGCTTCCGGTATATGACCTATCGGACACAAGATCGATAACAAACCTAACTGTTGCAGGTTGCTGACACTGAACAAGGACTCTGTACGAGCACCCAGCGCCAGCAGCCGAGCAGCACAAACGCACAACGTCAAGGTATCGACATGCATGATACCCACTACTAACAAAGCCTATCCTTGCACGACCTATTGCCGGCAGCAAGACAACCGCCACTGCTCTTAAACCAACCGACCTAACTATCGCATAGGTTCTTTTCCCTTGGCTCTTGCCTTGGCACTTTTTTTTTTTTTTTTTGCCCTTCAAACCGCTACCCTTCGTCCGATTTCGACCAATCTATCTCCAGATGAGCGCGTATTAATGGTTAACCCTAACCAGACGTACGCAAACATCGCAGTACCCACATCCTGCAACACCTCACTTTAGTGAATACTAACCCTTATGCAGAGATGGCAGTAGACCTTTTGTGTTGGCCATCATACCGGTGTGGGCGTGGAGGGGCTCCACCTCTTATAAAGCATAATTTGTAACATTTGGAATTGAGCTACACGACTGCATGCAGGACGTTTCACCAAATTTAGAAATGAGAAAATAAGGCTGGAGTAAAAAAAAAATGAAAAATGAAATGCTTAGCAACTTGTAAATTATTTGACATTCGAACTATTGGTATAGTGGTAGAACTGGACTTAACAGTGCTTGCGAGGATGTTCTTTGCAAATACACTCCAGGAAATGGAAAAAAGAACACATTGACACCGGTGTGTCAGACCCACCATACTTGCTCCGGACACTGCGAGAGGGCTGTACGAGCAATGATCACACGCACGGCACAGCGGACACACCAGGAACGGCGGTGTTGGCCGTCGAATGGCGCTAGCAGCGCAGCATTTGTGCACCGCCGCCGTAAGTGTCAGCCAGTTTGCCGTGGCATACGGAGCTCCATCGCAGTCTTTAACACTGGTAGCATGCCGCGACAGCGTGGACGTGAACCGTATGTGCAGTTGACGGACTTTGAGCGAGGGCGTATAGTGGGCATGCGGGAGGCCGGGTGGACGTACCGCCGAATTGCTCAACACGTGGGGCGTGAGGTCTCCACAGTACATCGATGTTGTCGCCAGTGGTCGGCGGAAGGTGCACGTGCCCGTCGACCTGGGACCGGACCGCAGCGACGCACGGATGCACGCCAAGACCGTAGGATCCTACGCAGTGCCGTAGGGGACCGTACCGCCACTTCCCAGCAAATTAGGGACACTGTTGCTCCTGGGGTATCGGCGAGGACCATTCGCAACCGTCTCCATGAAGCTGGGCTACGGTCCCGCACACCGTTAGGCCGTCTTCCGCTCACGCCCCAACATCGTGCAGCCCGCCTCCAGTAGTGTCGCGACAGGCGTGAATGGAGGGACGAATGGAGACGTGTCGTCTTCAGCGATGAGAGTCGCTTCTGCCTTGGTGCCAATGATGGCCGTATGCGTGTTTGGCGCCGTGCAGGTGAGCGCCACAATCAGGACTGCATACAACCGAGGCACACAGGGCCAACACCCGGCATCATGGTGTGGGGAGCGATCTCCTACACTGGCCGTACACCACTGGTGATCGTCGAGGGGACACTGAATAGTGCACGGTACATCCAAACCGTCATCGAACCCATCGTTCTACCATTCCTAGACCGGCAAGGGAACTTGCTGTTCCAACAGGACAATGCACGTCCGCATGTATCCCGTGCCACCCAACGTGCTCTAGAAGGTGTACGTCAACTACCCTGGCCAGCAAGATCTCCGGATCTGTCCCCCATTGAGCATGTTTGGGACTGGATGAAGCGTCGTCTCACGCGGTCTGCACGTCCAGCACGAACGCTGGTCCAACTGAGGCGCCAGGTGGAAATGGCATGGCAAGCCGTTCCACAGGACTACACCCAGCATCTCTACGATCGTCTCCATGGGAGAATAGCAGCATGCATTGCTGCGAAAGGTGGATATACACTGTACCATTGCCGACATTGTGCATGCTCTGTTGCCTGTGTCTATGTGCCTGTGGTTCTGTCAGTGTGATCATGTGATGTATCTGACCCCAGGAATGTGTCAATAAAGTTTCCCCTTCCTGGGACAATGAATTCACGGTGTTCTTATTTCAATTTCCAGGAGTGTATTTTGGCATCTTTTCTTGTGTGGCATATTGAGCATAATCGTCAAAGGTACACCATAGTGGAAGTGAGTTACAACACAGCCAGCCACAGGCAGGAAAGAGTGTTATGCATTTCAACAAAACACGGCGGACAGGAATTATGGAGCAGCGTCGGCTGGTTGTGGTGTAGCAGCAGCCAATGCTGAAATGCGCTAGCGAGAGGACGGAAGTGATTCCTCACTTGCCACCACGGAAGTGCTTATGGTATGTAGCCTTAAGCCCTAAATGAACATAGTCTGGAGTGCGTAAGTACTCAGCCATTTGCGTACTGAAATATTCTCATCTCACTATCACAACCTACACTACGAGCTTTTGACACATGGAGTGACGTCCTGGAATGCAGTATGGGGTCCCCTTCTCGACCACAGGGTGGGACAGCCTATCCTGATTCACAAGAACAGTCGTCGCCAAAGCAGAAAGACGCACGCTCACTGGAGGAAGGTCACGGCCGCCTCTGTGGTGTCAACAGCTGCGCTGACGCGCTGTCATCATGGTCACAGCCAGAGACGTCGCTGGCAGTGGCATTCGCGTGACACCACATTCGGCCACACTCTTTTCTCTGTCAGCAATGCTGGATGTCTATTGTTTTGCAGGAGAGGCAACTGGACACCTCCATGAAGCTGTTCCTGATGTACTATGGCAAAAGCCCCAGAACAAGGAAGTTAATTAAACGAATTTACTGTCGTCCTCACATTTCATTTCACTCTCCACAGGTGACTATGAATTATGATAACTGGTGTCAGATCATTGACGTCGCCTTCTTAGAGCAATATCTGAACCTGTATTCTACAGTTTGCTGTGTTCAAAAAGTTTATATTTTGGTCATGGAGCAAAGGTTTGATTGTCATGCATTTTGTGAAGTAGATTTCATTTCGAGCAGAGAACCAGTGGGTTTGTCTAGTTTTAGAGGTAATGGAAGCGTCTGTTAGATGTCCACAGTGTAGCCTTGAGGGCCACTCAGCGCCACGTGCAGAATCAGTTCCAGTACAGTGTTATACACGTAATTGCTAGGGCCATATGGCTAGGCAATGCCACGAGTCGAGACGGCTCATGATCATATGTAAGAATTAAGTTAACGTATTTTGTTTTCTTGCCTTGTGAATGTTGGTTCTGAAATGTCAAGGACATAGTTTCGACAAAACCAGAGGTGCAAGATGTTTCATAGCCGGAAACAGGACGCATATTGTTAGAAAACGTGGCACAATTAATAGTAGATAATACAGAATTGCATGGGTTGGTATCGTAACGTTCTTTAAGACAGAATGAGAAAGATTACGATTACGTTGAATGAATGTCTGAACTGTGGAATAGATACAGAACTCGAATTGTCGTGTGGCGTGTTGTAACCGCAAGTGATGTGCTTACTCTGTGTTATTGTCAGCAAATTTTACACGAATCGATTGGGCAATTGCAACTACATATCATCATCATCATCATCATCATCATCATCATCAGTGTTCTGCCTAAGGGCAGGTTTTCACATGGTAGTTCTCCAGGCTGTCCGGTCTTCTGCCATCCTCTTTACGTCTGCATAATTTCCTCTTCCCTTTATGTCGTCTGTCACCTTCTATCTCCTTTTTCCTCTCAGTCTTCTCCCACAAACCAATCCTTCCAAAGCATCTACTAGCAAGCACTCCCTTCTCAATGAATGTCCCAACCAGTTCTTTTACCTTTCTCTTACAACCTTCAGCAGACATCTTCTCTCACCAACCCTTTCCAATACTCTTTCATTACTTACTCTTTTCATCCAGCTTATTCTTTCCATTCTTCTCCACATCCACATCTCAAATCCTTCTAACCTTTTTTCATCCTCTTGTCTCAGTATCCTTGTTTCTGCCCCATATAGTGCCACACTCCAGACAAAACATTTTCCAAGCCTTTTCCTTAGACCTTTATCTAATTTGCCGCATAAGAGTCTCCTCTTTCTGTTGAATTCCTCCTTCGCTATGGCAATTCGAGTTTTCAGTTCCTGGTGACATCTCAAGTCTTCAGTTATTGTGCTTCCAAGATATTTAAATGCACTTACTTGGCTAATGGTAGATTGTCCTATTTTAATATTGGACAGTCTGCGTCTTGTACTGATGACCATACTCTTTGTTTCTGCTGTGTTTATTTGCATCCCATATTCCACCCAAGCTTCATTCAGATCTTTGAGCATGTTATTCACTGTCCGCTCACTTTCTGCCACTAATACCATGTCATCAGAAAATCTCATACATTCTATTCTCTTTCCACCAATACATATTCCTCTTTTCCCATCTAAACTTTTCGCAATAATTTCTTCTAGGTATACGTTAAACAATAGTGGGGAAAGGCAACAACCTTGTCTAACACCTCGTCCAATGCTGTTTCCTTCTGACATTTCATTTCCAATCCTTATCCTTACTTTCTGGTGTAAATATAGATTCTGTATCAGTCGTCTCTCTTTCCAATCTACTCCTTTCCTCTTCAAGATATCCATCAGCTTGTTCCACTGAACTCTATCAAAAGCCTTTTCTAAATCTATAAGAACAGCAAAGATTTCTGTACCCTTTTCCATATATATATATATATATATATATATATATATATATATGTGTGTGTGTGTGTATGTATATAATCACGGCTAAATGCATCCAGCCCCTTAGGCGCTGAGTCATCTGGCCCTGGTTATAGCTGATAACTTTGATCCCTGTGAACATAGCAAATAAATTAAATTGTCTTACATCTAAAGCAGCAACGGAGTGACGCGGTATGTTCTGGTCTCTCATAAAAAAGTATAAATATGCTAGCTACAGGCTCAGCAGTGTGCAATGCTGTGCCATAATACTTGAAACGCACATAAATTCATTTGTCTGATAAACGAGAACATTTAAGAAAATTCAACTTCTTTAAAAAATATATGACCTGGACTGGGAGGCGGTACTGATTATGGTGAATTACAAGAACTCAGTTTTTTTTGATAGACACGAAGCCCATGCCTACTACAGTAGTACAAGTTTATATGCCAACTAGCTCTGCACAGGATGAAGAAATTGATGAAATGTATGATGAGACAAAAGAAATTTAATAGTCATGGGTGACTGGAATTCGAGAACAGGAAAAGGGAGAGAAGGAAACATAGTAGGTGATATATGGATTGAGGTTAAGAAATGAAAGAGGAAGCCGCCTATGAATATTGCACAGAGCATAACTTAATCATAGCTAACACTTGGTTCAAGAATCATGAAAGAAGATTGTATACATGGAAGAATTCTGGAGATACTAAAAGGTATCAGATGGATTATATAATGGTAAGACAGAGATTTAGGAACCAGTTTTAATCTGCCAGGAAGTTTCATGTCAGCGCACACTCCGCTGCAGAGTGAAAATCTCATTCTGGAACCAGATTTTAAATTGTAACACATTTCCACGAGCAGATGTGGACTCTGACCACAATCTATTGGTATTAACTGTAGATTAAAACTAAAGAAACTGCAAAAAGGTGGGAATTTAAGGAGATGGGATCTGGATAAACTGAAAGATCCAGAATTTGTACCGAGTTTCAGGGAGAGCATAAGGGAGCAATTGACAGGAATGGGGGAAAGAAATACAGTAAAGGAAGAATGAGTAGCTCTGAGGGATGAAGTAGTGAAGGCAGCAGAGGATCAAATAGGTAAAAAGACGAGGGCTAGTAGAAATCCTTGGGTAACAGAAGAAATATTGAATTTAACTGATGAAAGGAGAAAATATAAAAATGCAGTAAATGAAACAGGCAAAAAAGAATACAAACGTCTCAAAAATGAGATCAACAGGAAGTGCAGAATGGCTGAGCAGGGATGGCTAGAGGACAAATGTAAGGATGTAGAGGCTTAATAGATACTACCTACAGGAAAATTAAAGAGACCTTTGGAGAAAAGAGAGCCACTTGTATGAATATCAAGAGCTCAGATGGAAACCCAGTTCTAAGCAAAGAAGGGAAAGCAGAAAGGTGGAAGGAGTATATAGAGGGTCGATATGAGGGCGATGTACTAGAAGACAATATTATAGAAATGAAAGAGGATGTAGATGAAGATGAAATGGGAGATACGATACTGCGTGATGAGTTTGACAGAGCTCTGACAGACCTAAGTCGAAACAAGGCCCTGCGAGTAGACAACATTCCATTAGAACTACTGACGGCCTTGGTAGAGCCAGTCCTGACAAAACTCTACCATCTAATGTGCAAGATGTATGAGACAGGCGAAATACCCTCAGACTTCAAGAAGAATATAATAATTCCAATCCCAAAGAAAGCTGGTGTCGACAGGTGTGAAAATTACCGAACTATCAGTTTAATAAGTGAGAGTTGCAAAATACTAACACAAATTCTTTACAGACGAATGGAAACACTGGTAGAAGCCGACATCGGGGAAGATCAGTTTGGATTCCGTAGAAATGTTGGAACACGTGAGGCAGTACTGACCTTACGACTTATCTTAGAAGAAAGATTAAGGAAAGGAATACCTACGTTTCTAGCATTTGTAGACTTAAAGAAAGCTTTTGACAATGTTGACTGGAATACACTCTTTCACATTCTAAAGGTGGCGGAGGTAAAATACAGGGAGCGAAAGGCCATTTATAATTTGCACAGAAACCAGGTGGCAGTCATGAGAATCGAGGGGCATGAAAGGGAAGCAGTGGATGGGAAGGGAGTGAGACAGGGTTGTAGCCTCTCCCCAATGTTATTCAATCTGTATATTGAGCAAGCAGTAAAGGAAACAAAAGAAAAGTTCGGAGTAGGTATTAAAACCCATGGAGAAGAAATAAAAACTTTGAGGTTTGCCGATGACATTGTAATTCTGTCAGAGACAGCAAAGGACTTGGAAGAGCAGTTGAACGGAATGGACTGTGTCTTGAAAGGAGGAAATAAGATGAATATCAACAAAAGCAAAACGAGGATAATGGAATGTAGTCGAATTAAGTCGGATGATGCTGAGAGAATTAGATTAGGAAATGACACACTTAAAGTAGTAAAGGAGTTTTGCTATTTGGGGAGCAAAATAACTGATGATGGTCGAAGTAGAGAGGATATAAAATGTAGACTGGAAATGGCAAGGAAAGCGTTTCTGAGGAAGAAAAATTTGTTAACGTCGAGTATAGATTTAAATGCCAGGAAGTCGTTTCTGAAAGTATTTGTATGGAGTGTAGCCATGTATGGAAGTGAATCATGGACGATAAATAGTTTGGACAAGAACAGAATAGAAGCTTTCGAAATGTGGTGCTAAAAAATAATGCTGAAGATTAGATGGGTAGATCACATAACTAATGAGGAGGTATTGAATAGAATTGGGGAGAAGAGGAGTTTGTGGCACAACGTGAGAAGAAGAAGGGACCGGTTGGTAGGACATGTTCTGAGGCGTCAGGGGATCAAAAATTTAGCATTGGAGGGCAGTGTGGGGGGTAAAAATCGTAGAGGGAGGCCAAGAGGTGAATACACTAAGCAGATTCAGAAGGATGTAGATTGCAGTAAGTACTGGGAGATGATGAAGCTTGCACAGGATAGAGTAGCATGGAGAGCTGCATCAAACCAGTCTCAGGACTGAAGACCACAACAACAGTTTTTTTTAGCAAAATTATATTGGAAATTAAGTTTGTCTATTAAAAATCATCTGACAATTGAAGTTACATTACTCACATTTGATTCACTAACAATGAGATTTAAACAGTAAGTATTTTCTATCTTCATTAATCCAACATAAATGTAAATAATCAAATTACACATAGCTTTGTTAAAATATCTTAAAAGCATTACAAAATGAAATATCTAATTATCTTTTTATCAAAACAGCTTATGTACATTTTGGGGAACTCAATAATTACAAACTATCAGCCAACTCATCTATACTAACTGCAGGCAAAAACAGAAATAATAATTATTTGACATTTTTTACCTTGATTACATGAAGACTTCTGTTGCCAAGTTCAACAATATTGACATGCCAACATTAATCTAACTCCTGGTGGATTCACACAACACATTTCAAAGACTGCCTACTCCATCATCTTTCGCTCACAGGCATCTACCTACAACTGTGCGCCCGGCGGTCTCTTACCCCAACAAAGCAGTACAGTATCTTTGGCTCTGTGGTCACGGACAATCAGTAATCCGCATTATGGAGCCTATCGGAAACATTCATCGTTTATAATATACCAGTTTTATTTTAATTTATTAATATCCTTATCTTATTATGGTGCCACAAACAAATGTTCCCCAGTATACTCCTTTCAGTAGAATTGCAGTTGTCAAAATGGGGTGTAGATTTGTCAGTCGCAATTTTAATTTTTCCTTTTTCTGGTAAGGCAGCCGAGGATCTGCAGGGCATTATGGCAGTGGAAATCTGGCTGAGATGGAAGGTTAGTCTGGTAAGAAATTATTGAATGTTGCAAAACTGAGACTAACAGGGGGAGCTAAAACTTATGTAGGGTATACAGAGGCCCTCAAGGGAGCCACAACATTTGAAGAATTTAAAGAAGGGTTAATTTAGAGATATACGAAACGAAATAGCACTAGACACTGTAGGGAACAATGTGGGGTAATAACTAAGAGAAATACGAAACTGTGGAAAAAATTGTGGATAGGATAAGGAAAATTATTGGATGTACCTATGAATGGGGACAGGATGCTGCAGTCAATGAAATTACTTTGCTATAAGCTGGGCAGATGGGGCTCACCACTTGTTTATGAGGGTTGCATGCAGAAGTGTCAAGTCATGCACGGACAGGGAATCCGAAGGACTTGCGCACAATGGTGTCGTTACCTATAGAGTGTGAGGATATCGATTTGTCGACTGGAATGCAAGGTAAGTGGACAGTGTTTACAGCTGATGTAAGACGTCTCATGTGTGGACGAACAGGACGTGTAAGGAGGCACTACCGTCAGCCTCATGGTGACGTGAATAAATTAAAGGGAAGTAATAGTTTTAGAAGTAGAGGAACAGGGAAGAATAAAGTGTTAAACGCTTACGTGAAGTTCAGATCAGTCTACAGTCATTCCCAGTGAGATTGGATGCTATGAAATCGTATGGAGGGGTGGACCGTATGATAAAAGGAATAGTAGGAAAAAAACGGTTGCAGGATATTACTAGAGATAGGGCGCACGTGCCGGTCGCCAGTAGTGATCTGGTGAAATGTAAGCAATGGGACCCATCATGGTATATAGTGCGTGGAGTGGGGGATGTCACACCATTAGGATCGGTTACATTCACTTTTGCCGGATACAGTGCAATCAAAAAAAATGTGAAGGGATTGTGTCACATGTGAGTGATGGCTACAAAATGATTCTAGGATTAGTTTTCTTATATCAGCCTTGTCACATAATCGATATTCGGCAGCATAGGGTGAAACTTAACAGAAAAAATATTTCGTTTGGGTGAAGCCATTGTCACTCTACCAATTACACGAGGGGAGTCTGGCACGAAAGTGTGAACGATGACAATAACAAACGATTCACACGATTGAGTACCTAAGGGTACTGGAAAATCACTTTGGGACAGTGATGAATCTAGCTTGCCAGTAGGAATTTTGTGTGTGATGGAACCGTTAGAAGAGAATGAAGTGTTAGATCAGGTGGATTGCTTAGTTAAAAGAGGTAGTGTTCGTGTACAAGAATTGAAGGGTAAGAAGAAGCTACCTGTCTTTATAAATAATTTTAGCCCAGAGGGCATAGGATTAACAAAGGGTTTGCTAATCGCTAATAGAGATATCCAGGAGGAAAAGAGAAGGGTGTCAGCCGCAGGTAATCACTAAACGCCATTGAAACTACATTAAGAAGCACCTGGAGGGAAGCAATAGAGAATGGTTTACATAATTACTTTTGGGATTGAAGGATTTTTTTTCCAAACGGTCCATTACCAGCTGTGCATATTACACAGCACTGCATACCAACAGGAAATTAATCACCAGTCTACTAATATAAATAAATGTCGTGTGACTAGGGCCTCCGGTCAGGTAGACCTGTAGCCGGGTGCAAGTCTTTCGATTTGACGCCACGTCGGTGACTTGCGCGTCGATGCGGATGGAAATGATGATGATTAGGGCAACACAACACCCAGTCCCTGACCGGAGAAAATCTCCGACCTAGCCGGGAATAGAACTCGAGCCCTTAGGATTGACAATCTACCGCGCCGACTACTCAGCTACCGGGGCCGCACACCAGTCTACTGCAAACCATAGAGTATTACAAGGTACTTACAACGAATTTTGAAGGACTTTATCGATCAATAGCTGATAGATGCGTTAACTGAAGAAAGTAATAGTGCATGAGGGGCAGAAATAGCTGTAGTCATTGTGAAGGAAAAAAAAAAAAATCAGTGGATGTGACACGAAAATATATAGGTTTAGTCGTGATTACAGACATTTAAATTTGAAAACCGTAACAGGTCATGCAGCATTAAAATTGTTCTTTGGGTTGAAGAATGCTGCTAGCAGGTTGACGCTGTGGGCAAGAGACTTAGTGAATTTGATTCCGAAGTCAGGCATAAATCTGGGAAGAAGCACGAAAACGCAGATGGCTTCAGCAGGAAAGTAGCAGTACTAAATAGTGAGAGTAATGAGTATAAGGAATGGCAAACTGCACAGAGAGAGGGTGATGAACCTAAGCAGTATTTTAAGCAGTCAAAGTTCTGTATGGAGGATGGGTTGTTGTGCGGAGAAACCAAGTTGGGACCACAGGCAGTAATACGAGCGAAGCTAAGGAATAGAGTGCTAAAAGAAGCTCATGATTACATATTAGCAGGACTTGGAAGTCGCGTATCTACGAAGAGAAGAGTAGCAGAAAGGTGTTCAAATGGTTCAAGTGGCTCTGAGCACTATGCGACTTAACATCTGAGGTCATGAGTCCCCTACAACTTAGAACTACTTAAACCTAACTAACCTAAGGACATCACACACATCCATGCCCGTGGCAGGATTCGAACCTGCGACCGTAGCGGTCGCGCGGTTCCAGACCGAAGCGCCTAGAACCGCTCGGCCACTACGGCCGGCTAGAAAGATGTTGGTGGAGTACAAACCAGTATGTGTGGTACAGGATACGCCCACACAGAGAACGGATTCGTGTTCGACAAGAGTACTATTGTGGAGGTTACCTGAAGCATTAACAACGTTCGAATTTCTGGGGACAAATGTTTTAGGTCCATTCAACAGAACACCTGCCGGGAATAAGTATGTACTCTCAATCATAGATCATTTTTCAAGAAACATAGAAAAGATACATGTCAAACCATCGGGCAGCGACGTTGGCACAAGTACTTTTGAATAATTGGATATTGGAGTTTGGAGTGGCATAAAAAATAGTTTCAGACTATGGGACGAACTTATGACAGACCTGTTCCTGGAATTTTGTAAGTTACTGAACGTGAAGAACTTAAGGTTGCGTCCTCTCCATTCACAAGCCAATGGAAGAACTGAAACTGTGCGTAAGAAAATCTGGAGGATCTGTGAATAGTACGTTGACTTACATCACACTAACTGGGCTGTCTATTTGAAGAATATCGTCTCCGCCTACAACGCAAAACACCATATGAGTACATGATTGTCGCCGTATGGAGTGGTATATGGTCGTATTCTGCCATCACTCTTCGCCATATTGAAAACGAAGAAAGAAAAGACCGGGGAGTGTGTTAGGAAATTTGCCAGAATTGTTAGGGAAATTTGGAACAGAGTTCGAAGGAAAAATACACGCTCACTGGACAAACAGGACGAGGCAGTGGGTTGTAAGGCAAGAATGCCACACTATAAGGTTGGGAAGTTGTTGATGTCGTCAGTTTCAAATACGCCGAAGGGAACTGCAAGGATGTTTTTTGTTAAATATTAGGGGCCATACGTCGCCAGTAAATGTCAAGATTCAGTTGCCTACGAGAACGACTATTGTGTATGTAGGGCAGCTGAAACGTTGTCAAGGGAGTCCAGAAGTTACTCCAGGGATATGACATGTGGACCTGAAAGGGAGAGTGAGGAGAAAGGTATCACAAGGTAAAGAAGAGATTGTTAATGAAACGGTAACGAGGAACCAGTACGGATTTTGTCGTTACTGCTTCCCTATCTAAGATGTTTACTTCTATTCGTAGTTTCCTGATGACTGCCTCTTCGGTAGTTCTGGCTTCCTGCGTTCCTTTTCCAGTCAGTTGTTGTAGTAGTCATGTGTTATTCAATACATCCCTCTATAAAGTTGCAATCTGCATAGTGTTCCAATCACTCATGGCTTTGTTCCCTTTTCCACACTGCTTAACCTCTTTTACAGTGTCGTTCACCCTGCGAATGTCTTCATCAGTAGACCCTAAAAATGTTTTCATACGCCGACCTCCAGCGTTGATCCAACACCTCTTCCTTTGCATATGTGGAACAACCCCAGTGCTTGGGTCATCTAACTCCTTTTTTTCTCGCATGTCCATGTACTCTTTCACGTACCTCAGCTCTTCCTTTGAGTATCCTTTTTCTTTCCGTTCCCTGACGCAGTCTATTGAATGCTTCTTCCAACCTTCTCACCTCATTAAGCATCTTCCATACAATGACTACGAGATGTATTACACAGCGATTATTGGTGATGACTTCATTTTTCTGCTTGGCGAACAGCACTCCCCCTTCCAGGTGCTGGACCCGTAACACTTCCACCACGACGAAAATAAGTATGAATCGCAGCACCTTCCCTTCTCTGCACAACACTTACAGGTATGAATACCTATCACTTTCCTCCACCTTGTTAATGAAACTGTAACGAGGAACCAGTATGGATTAAGACCTAGGAGATAGTCATTTAATATTTTTTTTAGGTAAGGTATAGATTTAGTGTAGTCAATATAAGCAGCTGTAAAGGAGCAATGAGTTTAAGGTGGAGGAAAGTGACAGATATTCCTACCTGTAAGTGTCGTGCAGAGAAGGCGATGTGCTGCGATTCATACTTATCTTCGTCGTGGTGGAAGTGTTACGGGTCCAGCACCTGGAAGGGGGAGTGCTGTTCGCCAAGCAGAAAGATGAAGTCATCACCAATAATCGCTGTGTAAATACATGTCGTAGTCATTGCATGGAAGATGCTTAATGAGGTGAGAAGGTTGGAAGAAGCATTCAATAGACTGCGTCAGGGAACGGAAAGAAAAAGGATACTCAAAGGAAAAGCTGAGAGAATACATGGACATGCGAGTAAAAAAGGAGTGAGATGACCCAAGCACTGGGGCTATTCCACATATGCGAAGGAAGAGGTGTTGGATCAACGCTGGAGGTCGGCTTATGAAAACATTTTTAGGGACTACTGATGAAGACATTCGAAGGATGAAAGACATTGTAAAAGAGGTTAAGCAGTGTGGAAAGGGGAACAAAGCCATCAGTGATTGGAACACTATGCAGATTGCAACTTTATAGAGGGATGTATTGAATAACACATGACTACTACAACAACTGACTGGAAAAGGAACGCAGGAAGCCAGAACTACCGAAGAGGCAGTCATCAGGCAACTACAAATCGAAGTAAACATCTTAGATAGGGAAGCAGTAACGACAAAATGGTTGCAGTCGGTAGAAGACAGTATTTGGCAAGCACAAGGGAAAGTAACAACTACAGGAAGCTATGCAGCAGGATGTAAGAGTTCAGCTAGGGATAAACTTGTTGTCGCCATAGCAGTATTTAGAGGATCTAAGGAAAGTACAGAAGGAACTACGGACGGAGTTCGATTGGTTTTAGAACCCGAGCAACAGTATCAGAGAAAACTGATGTCGTGAAAATTTACATTTCCGTTTCTACGCCAGTGGCATGGAAACAAGCACAATACGAGTGCTATATAGTTCATATGTATCCTGTCAAGTTTGGGATATTGAAGAAATACGTAAGCGCAAAAACGTAGCGACTATTGTTAATTGCAGAATACAAGTGAAGATATGTAGAAATGGAGGTGAAAGGCTACAAAAAATGCAATCGAGGGAACTCATAGTGGTTTTTTTTTCTACATCCATACTCCGCAAGCCACCTGACGGTGTGTGGCGGAGGGTACCTTCAGTACCTCTATCGGTTCTCCCTTCTATTCCAGTCTCGTATTGTTCGTGGAAAGAAGGATTGTCGGTATGCCTCTGTGTTGGCTCTAATCTCTCTGATTTTATCCTCATGGTCTCTTCGCGAGATATACGTAGGAGGGAGCAATATACTGCTTGACTCTTCGGTGAAGGTATGTTCTCGAAACTTTGACAAAAGCCCGTACCGAGCTACTGAGCGACTCTCCTGCAGAGTCTTCCACTGGAGTTTATCTATCATCTCCGTAACGCTTTCGCGATTACTAAATGATCCTGTAACGAAGCGCGCTGCTCTCCGTTGGATCTTCTCTATGTCTTGTATCAACCTTATCTGGTACGGATCCCACACTGCTGAGCAGTATTCAAGCAGTGGGCGAACAAGCGTACTGTAACCTACTTCCTTTGCTTTCGGATTGCATTTCCTTAGGATTCTTCCAATGAATCTCAGTGTGGCATCTGCTTTACCGACGATCAACATTATATGATCATTCCATTTTAAATTACTCCTAATGCGTACTCCCAGATAATTTATGGTATTAACTGCTTCCAGTTGCTGACCTGCTATTTTGTAGCTAAATGATAAAGGATCTATCTTTCTGTGTATTCGCAGCACATTACACTTGTCTACATTGAGATTCAATTGCCATTCCCTGCATCATGCGTCAATTCGCTGCAGATCCTCCTGCATTTCAGTACAATTTTCCATTGTTACAACCTCTCGATACACCACAGCATCATCTGCAAAAAGCCTCAGTGAACTTCCGATGTCATCCACCAGGTCATTTATGTATATTGTGAATAGCAACGGTCCTACGACACTCCCCTGCGGCACACCTGAAATCACTCTTACTTCGGAAGACTTCTCTCCATTGAGAATAACATGCTGCGTCCTGTTATCTAGGAACTCCTCAATCCAATCACACAATTGGTCTGATCGTCCGTATGCTCTTACTTTGTTCATTAAACGACTGTGGGGAACTGTATCGAACGCCTTCCGGAAGTCAAGAAACACGGCATCTACCTGTGAACCCGTGTCTATGGCCCTCTGAGTCTCGTGGACGAATAGCGCGAGCTGGGTTTCACATGACCGTCTTTTTCGAAACCCATGCTGATTCCTACAGAGTAGATTTCTAGTCTCCAGAAAAGTCATTATACTCGAACATAATACGTGTTCCAAAATTCTACAACTGATCGACGTTAGAGATATAGGTCTATAGTTCTGCACATCTCTTCGACGTCCCTTCTTGAAAACGGGGATGACCTGTGCCCTTTTCCAATCCTTTGGAACACTACGCTCTTCTAAATACCTGCGGTACACCGCTGCAAGAAGGGGGGCAAGTTCCTTCGCGTACTCTGTGTAAAATTGAACTGGTATCCCATCAGGTCCAGAGGCCTTTCCTCTTTTGAGCGATTTTAATTGTTTCTCTATCCCTCTGTCGTCTATTTCGATATCTACCATTTTGTCATCTGTGCGACAATCTAGAGAAGGAACTACAGTGCAATCTTCCTCTGTGAAACAACTTTGAAAAAAGACATTTAGTATTTCGGCCTTTAGTCTGTCATCCTTTGTTTCAGTACCATTTTGGTCACAGAGTGTCTGGACATTTTGTTTTGATCCACCTACCGCTTTGACATAAGACCAAAATTTCTTAGGATTTTCTGCCAAGTCAGTACATAGAACTTTACTTTCGAATTCAGTGAACGCCTCTCGCATAGCCCTCCTCACACTACATTTCGCTTCGCGTAATTTTTGTTTGTCTGCAAGGCTTTGGCTATGTTTATGTTTGCTGTGAAGTTCCCTTTGCTTCCGCAGCAGTTTTCTAACTCGGTTGTTGTACCACGGTGGCTCTTTTCCATCTCTTACGATCTTGCTTGGCACATACTCATCTAACGCATAATGTACGACGGTTTTGAACTTTGTCCACTGATCCTCAACACTATCTGTACTTGAGGCAAAACTTTTGTGTTGAGCCAACAGATACTCTGAAATATGCTTTTTGTCACTTTTTCTAAACAGAAAATTCTTCCTACCCTTTTTAATATTCCTATTTACCGCTGAAATCATCGATGCCGTAACCGCTTTATGATCGCTGATTCCCTGTTCTGCGTTAACTTTTTCAAATAGTTCGGGTCTGTTTGTCACCAGAAGGTCTAATATGTTATCGCCACGAGTCGGTTCTCTGTTTAACTGCTCAAGGTAGTTTTCAGATAAAGCACTTAAAAATATTTCACTGGATTCTTTGTCCCTGTCACCCGTTATGAACGTTTGAGTCTCCCAGTCTATATCCGGCAAATTAAAATCTCCACCCAGAACTATAACATGGTGGGGAAATCTAATCGAAATATTTTCCAAATTATCCTTCAGGTGCTCAGCCACAACAGCTGCTGAGCCAGGGGGCCTATAGAGACATCCAATTACCATGTCTGAGCCTGCTTTAACCGTGACCTTCACCCAAATCATTTCACATTTCGGATCTCCGTCGATTTCCTTCGATACTGTTGCTCTTCTTATCGCTATAAACACGCCTCCCCCTTCACTGTCCAGCCTGTCTCTACGGTATACATTCCAATCTGAGTTCAGGATTTCATTACTATTTACGTCTGGTTTCAGTTTGTTCAGTTTGTCCGCATATAGCAATAAGATAGGGGCAGGATTACTGTGCAGTGAAATAGTGAATGGGACAAAAGGGGGTAAGAGAGTACAATAAAGAAGTGATCGAGCCGGAATTATATTTTCAGCAGCTCGAGTAGCATTGGTTGTACTCTGCCTTTGACAAGAAGTTAGTAGTGGATAGCTTTTTCGAGCAGGGGAAGCTTACGTCAGCAAAGAGGCTGGAATTAAAAGGGAGTTGTTTGTAATTAAATGGAACAGCGCGCGAGATTATGGGCCCTGCTTTTCATCTGCCCGCCACGATTTCAGGGATTACTCACCTGAATGTTTCGCAGCATTGTTGCTATTGGCCAGAGGAGCCCATGGAAATGCTACCTGCCGCAAATCTATCTAGCTTAAATCACACTCTAGGGCTGGAATTAATGCAGTCTATAAACACGCTTTTGAACCAGAAGTAGGGACGAGTCCCCCTGGAAACCTTAATGCAGCATATAAATTTAGATGGGAAAATTCGGTGCCGGAAAGGAACAACACTGATAACTGTCATACCAACCAGAGCAGAGACACTTGTGCTGAGTGCAGTCCTTATGTTGGTACGTAGGAGACAAAATATAAGTGATGTGTTATTCCTTTCGACACATCGAAATTAAACACATAACCAGTATGTAGTTGCCATACACTTCTTTATTACAAACACATGCTTTTAATGAAATTAACAGTGACAACGATTATAATAAAAGGCACCTGCCCTACAGAACCACCAGAAGTACTCGGATTAAAACATTTATCCTTTTAAGTCCAATAGACAAAGATCTGTCAGGATTTACTCAACTAATTTTCAGTAATTAAAACAATGTTCATAAAACCACCATTAATCAATCAGCGCACACACCGCTGCAGAGTGAAAATCTCATTCTGGAACCATTAATCAAATTTAACTGACATGACCGAATCACATAAACCTTTTAACATGCTTCATGACTTACATAGAAACTGGCTTTCACATAACTCATATCAAATTCTAAAACTGCCTCCAACGACTGAGACATCTTTCATGGACTGATCTTAAGCAATTCTAACAAATTAAAAATATTATCAGATTAATACACTCAACTAGGCTTCTCTTTAGCATTACTTACAGGTACGAGGTTCACATTTCATCCCCAGAATATAATAATAGCATATTAAATAGTCTTAAAATGGGGCCGTTTCCATTTGACGTTGAAAATTAGTGATGGGCGCGAGCAGACCGAAAGGTTCTAACAGATATAGGACAGTCACGGGCCAGAAGGTGACGTAGAACTATACTCAACTTTGAGCTACAATTAACTTCCGGGAAACCTCAACGCTCCACCGGAAAGATGGAATTGCAGGACACTAACAACGTAACCATAGACACCGATCCAGGTCCTTAAATTTCCCTCTTTCACTGTGATACCCCGATCGGAGTTTGCTCGCGCCGACCACTGCCAAATTATCTGAAACATAAACACATCAGCAACGGACAACCTTCTGACGTATCAGATACACAAGACATATCTGCCCAGCTGGTTATAAATAAACCTTTAATTATACACAGCACAGAATGAACCCAAGCAGAACTAACATACGCGACCACTTGCCCAGCAACGGCTCTTAAAATTTGATTAGCCAATTCTCTAGAACAAACAAATGAAATAATAACATGGAAAAATGAAATAGGGAAAATTATTTCGGCCCGCTCTCGAACGCCAGGCACAGACTTAGGCACTACTTTGTATAGCTACATATTAAGCACGGGGCCGGCCGGTGTGGCCGTGCGGATCTAGGCGCTTCAGTTTGGAACCGCGTGACCGCTACGGTCGCAGGTTCGAATCCTGCCTCGGGCATGGATGTTTGCGATGTCCTTAGGTTAGTTAGGTTTAAGTAGTTCTAAGCTCTAGGGGACTGATGACCACAAATGTTAAGTCCCATAGTGCTCAGAGCCATTTGAACCATTAAGCACGGCTTCATGTCTATTAATTGTGCGCAGCTAGCGCTCCCTTAAATGCCGTCAACATATCAGGCGGCCAGACCAAATACAGTTACAAGTAACTGAATCAATCAAGATAGTGTTCAGTGCACTCGGGTATTCAATTAGCAGGAACAGAACCCACCAAGGAACAATTCCACCACTGCAGTTCATTCACTAAGAGTAACATGTAACGGGTGCGAAGGAAATCTGTCCTTCAAATCTCAAGGAAATCTCCATCACCATCGGCAGCGGATCTGCATTCCAACGGCTAAACACGCCGCAGCAGCTGCCCAAGCTCCTCCGTCATACCGACTCGGCCATTCGGGCGCTGCACACATCCACAGCGCCTCACGTCACTATCTCTCACACAGCTGATACCCGAACTGAAGCCCCTGCAGAGCGCGTGGCCATCCGCCAATGATGCGAAGAGGACAAGCAGGCGTCGAAAATCGAGTCACAACGATCGGGATGACAATCGATGGAGACTGGCGCCAGCAGCCAACTAGGTCAATAAGACTGAGCTCAGACCCAGCTGTCGTTCATATTCCAGTGGACTTGACATCCCGAGCGTAAAAGCAGTGCCGGCCGCGGTGGTCTAGCGGTTCTGGGGCTGCAGTCCGGAACCGCAGGACTGCTACGGTCGCAGGTTCGAATCCTGCCTCGGGCATGGGTGTGTGTGTTGTCCTTAGGTTAGTTAGGTTTAAGTAGTTCTACGTTCTAGGGGACTTATGATCTAAGATGTTCAGTCCCATAGTGCTCAGAGCCATTTGAGCCATTCGTAAAAGCAGTAGAACGTAAATGGACGCACAGTGGGGGGGGGGGGGGGGGTAGTATTAAGTCAACTGATTGATTTTGGCTTGTGAGTCTGGAATAGCGAGTTAGAATTAGTCGTGCACGATGCCTAGTAATGAATTAATTTCTATGGTGTTTCAGTTAAGAAGCAGGGCAAGGGACCCTATAGAAATGTGCAAGATTAAGTGACAAGGTTAAGGAAACCAATTATTAGAACAATTCTTAGGAAGTGCAACAGGGCCAGAAGTGCCGGTCGCCAGGAACTCTTATGTTAGTGTAAAGGATAATGAGGTTCGGCCGACCGTAGGCACCAGTTCCGCCACACACCGTCAGGTGGATTTCGGAGTATGGATGTAGATGTAGAAATGCTTGTAAAAGAAGCAAAATGTAACATATCGGCCACATTCAGTCAGAAAGTATGCCAGAGTGGCAGTGAGTTGCAACACAGGCAGCCACAGGCAGGCAAAAGTGTTATGCAATGCAAAGCAAAACACGGCCACGGCCGACAGGCATTTCGAAGCAGAGCCACCTGGGTGAGATATACACTACTGGCCATTAAAATTGCTACACCAAGAAGAGATACAGATGATAAACGGGTATTCATTGGACAAATATATTATACCAGAACTGACATGTGATTACATTTTCACGCAATTTGGGTGCATAGATCCTGAGAAATCAGTACCCAGAACAACCACCTCTGGCCGTAATAACGGCCTTGATACGTCTGGGCATTGAGTCAAACAGAGCTTGGATGGCGTGTACAGGCACAGCTGCCCATGCAGCTTCAAGACGATACCACGGTTCATCAATAATAGTGACAGGCATATTGTGACGAGCCAGTTGCTCGGCCACCATTGACCAGACGTTTTCAGTTGGTGAGAGATCTGGAGAATGTGCTGGCCAGGCCAGCAGTCGAACATTTTCTGTATCCAGAAAGGCCCGTGCAGGACCTGCAACATGCGATCGTGCATTATCCTGCTGAAATGTAGGGTTTCGCATGTATCGAATGAAGGGTAGAGCCACGGGTCGTAACACATCTGAAATGTAACGTCCACTGTTCAGAGTGCCGCCAATGCGAACAAGAGGTGACAGAGACGTGTAACCAATGGCACACCATACCATCACGCCGGGTGATGCGCCAGTATGGCGATGACGAATACACGCTTCTAATGTGCGTTCACCGCGACGTTGCCAAACAAAGGTGCGACCATCATGATGCTATAAACTGGATTCATCCGAAAAAATGACGTTTTGCCATTCGTGCACCCTGGTCTGTCGTTGAGTACACCGTCGCAGACGCTCCCGTCCGTGAAGCAGCGTCAAGGGTAACCGCAGCCATGGTCTCCGAGCTGATAGTCCATGCTGCTGCAAACGTCGTCCAACTGTTCGTGCAGATGGTTGTTGTCTTGCAAACGTCCCCATCTGTTAGCTCAGAGATCGTGAGGTGGCTGCACGATCCGTTACAACCATGCTGATAAGATGCCTGTCATCTCGACTGCTAGTGATACGTGGCCGTTGGGATCCAGCCCAGCGTTCCGTATTACCTTCCTGAACCCACCGAGTCCATATTCTGCTAACACTCATTGGATCTCGACAAACGCGAGCAGCAATGTCGCAATACGATAAACGGCAATCGCGATAGGCTACAGTCCGACCTTTATTAAAGTCGGAAACGTAATGGCACGCATTTCTCCTCCTTACTCGAGGCATCAGAACAACGTTTCACCAGGCAACGCCGGTCAACTGATGTTTGTGTATGAGAAGTCGGTTGGAAACTTTCCTCATGTCAGCACGTTGTAGGTGTCACCACCGGCGCCAACCTTGTGTGAATGCTCTGAAAAGCTAATCATTTGCATATCACAGCATCTTCTTCCTATCAGTTAAATTTCGCGTCTGTAGCACGCCATCTTCGTGGTGTAACAATTTTAATGGCCAGTAGTGTAGAAACCACCGATGCTGCAATACCCTAGGAAAAGGACGGAAGCCTTCCCTCACTTGCCACTATGGAATTATTTAGAGTAAGTGCCTTAAGCCCTAAACGAACATACTCTGGAGCATATAGGTACTCAGCTATTCGTGTACTAATAGATTCTCGTGTGTCATAGCCTACAACGAGCCTGTGAAACCCAGAGCGACATCCTGGAATGGAAAGTACCGCCACAGGGTTTACTGTTCGAGTATGGGATGGGTCAGCCTGCCATGAGTCACGAGACCAACCACCTCTGGAGGAGAGAGCCACCCGCTCACTGGGGGGAGGTGACGGCCGCCCGCGCTGGCACACTGTCAACACGGTGGCAGCTGGTGGCGTCACTGGCAGCGGCGTTCGAGATTCGGCACACATTGCCCCGCTCTTTGCGCTGTCAGCAGTACCGGACGTCTATTGTGTCTCGTGGGAGCCAATTGGATGCCTTCACTGAGCTGTTTCTGTTGAACTATGGCTGATGGTTGGAATAAAGAATTGATTTAAACTCTGTCATAAGTTATAACAGGTGCGTCTGTGCTAGCTGTGGTGGACTTGGTGTTTAGTCAGGGCATGTCTTTCTTTTCACAGTTTTTGAAAGTATTTACACTACTGTAAAAAAAATGTTGCTTGAAAAATGGTTACGTGAGAGTGTTTATAAAATATCAAACGTTCGGTGTAATTCGTAACATTTGGAATTTAGTAACACAACTGCACGCGGCAAATTTTACCAATTTTAGAAACGTTAAGAATAAGGCTAGGTCCGAAAAGTAATGAAAAAAATAAATGCTTAGTACGAGGTGCATTCAAGTTCTAAGGCCTCCGATTTTTTTTTCTAATTAACTACTCACCCGAAATCGATGAAACTGGCGTTACTTCTCGACGTAATCGTCCTGCAGACGTACACATTTTTCAGAACGCTGACGCCATGATTCAATGGCTGCGGCGAAGACTCTTTAGGAGTCTGTTTTGACCACTGGAAAATCGCTGAGGCAATAACAGCACTGCTGGTGAATGTGCGGCCACGGAGAGTGTCTTTCATTGTTGGAAAAAGCCAAAAGTCACTAGGAGCCAGGTCAGGTGAGTAGAGAGCATGAGGAATCACTTCAAAGTTGTTATCACGAAGAAACTGTTGCATAACGTTAGCTCGATGTGTGGGTGCGTTGTCTTGGTGAAACAGCACACACGCAGCCCTTCCCGGACGTTTTTGTTGCAGCGCAGGAAGGAATTTGTTCTTCAAAACATCTTCGTAGGATGCACCTGTTACCGTAGTGCCCTTTGGAACGCAATGGGTAAGGATTACGCCCTCGCTGTCCCAGAACATGGACACCATAATTTTTTCAGCACTGGCGGTTACCCGAAATTTTTTTGGTGGCGGTGAATCTGTGTGCTTCCATTGAGCTGACTGGCGCTTTGTTTCTGGATTGAAAAATGGCATCCACATCTCATCCATTGTCACAACCGACGAAAAGAAAGTCCCATTCGTGCTGTCGTTGCGCGTCAACATTGCTTGGCAACATGCCACACGGGCAGCCATGTGGTCGTCCGTCAGCATTCGCGGCACCCACCTGGATGACACTTTTCGCATTTTCAGGTCGTCATGCAGGATTGTGTGCACGGAACCCACAGAAATGCCAACTCTGGAGGCGATCTGTTCAACAGTCATTCGGCGATCCCCCAAAACAATTCTCTCCACTTTCTCGGTCATGTCGTCAGACCGGCTTGTGGGAGCCCGAGGTTGTTTCGGTTTGTTGTCACACGATGTTCTGCCTTCATTAAACTGTCACACCCACGAACGCACTTTCGACACATCCATAACTCCATCACCACATGTCTCCTTCAACTGTCGATGAATTTCAATTGGTTTCACACCACACAAATTCAGAAAACGAATGATTGCACGCTGTTCAAGTAAAGAAAACGTCGCCATTTTAAGTATTTAAAACAGTTCTCATTCTCGCTGCTGGCGGTAAAATTCCATCTGCCTTACGGTGCTGCCATCTCTGGGATGTACTGACAATGAACGCGGCCTCATTTCAAGACAATGCGCATGTTTCTATCTCTTTCCAGTCCGGAGAAAAAAAAATCGGAGGCCTTAGAACTTGAATGCACCTCGTAACTGGTCTACAACTGAGACTCAGGCTATTAGTATAGTGATCGGACTGAACTTAATTGTGGTTGAAAGGATATTCTTTGCAAAAATTTCTATCTCTTATTTTGCTATTTTACAGGAGTCGGTATTGAGCGGGAACTGCAAGGAGGGCCTGTGCCGCCATCCACCGTTCGTCGATTCCAGTATTGACAGGCAATCTCAGTGGCGGAGAGGGGGGGGGGGAGAGAGGGAGGGAAGGCATCTCATCCTCCACGTCGTTACCCGACTCCCCCGCGCGGAGGCTCAGTCCATTGTCCATGTGAACTTCGTCTTGGTAAGAGAGATCATGAGGAGTCGGGAGAGAGACAAGCGTCTCAACCCGTGCGCCAGTTCTTTGTTTTTGCCCCATCGTTGTCATCACTTGCGCCATCCACCGAAATCTGCATGACAATTCCGTTAGGACTCATGGGCGAGAGGCAACGAAGTTTGTGCCGACGCGGCGAGCGTTGCTCGCTCACGTGTTCCTCTGTATCGGACGATGGCAGGGAGGAACGTCGACCAGGCTCGAAGGTTTCGGTTGGTACTATAATGGAGTCGATCGCGTGTTGTGGAGAGGTACCGGTATCCGTGGCGCCCGCCGCTGAAGTCCGCCTGGCGGACACGTCGTCAGAAGAAGCGACCGCACCGTCCGGAGGATGGTAGGATGGCGCGACGGGCCGTTGCGACGGGCTGGGCGAAGCTGTAGCGTGGCGAGGGCCGCCGTGTAAGTTATTGGCAGGTTGGTTGGCGTGGGTGGCACAGGCTGTTCTGAAAACGGGAGCTGCCCGACAGGTTTTTAAACGCATTCAGACCGCAAAGGGCGGCAAGAGCCGCAACCGGAACAGGTGCGAGGTTCACAGCCAGACACTATGATGGCAAGGCAGCCTCCGATACGAAGGTAGGAGAGCACGTGGATCCGCAGATCGATACAAAATTGCCCGACGCCGTTCAAGATGGGATACGTTCGGGATCGTGTCCACCGTTCGGCGACATCGTCCAAGACGCTGCCCTATGGTCGGACTGCAGTAATGATGGCGTTCACGAGTCGTTCGAACGGCAATTCTAATATCCTTATTGTTCATACGACGAGACCGATGTGATCGACGGTAATGTCGGAGAAGTAATCTACGTTTGTCCTCTTGTAGCACCCTGTCTTGTTAATCATCTTGATGTTCACGGTACTACCGTGGACAGGTGCATTCCAATTAGATCTTGTAGTGCTATTTTATCCTCGTCCCGAAGAAATCGTCCGATGTCAAGCGCCTTGGGATGGGCGAAGTTTGAACAGACGGTGGTACGTAAAGTTGTCTTCCGATAAAGTTGTGTGCCCTGTTGATCTGGTATAGGCATGCGTATTGAAATACAGAGATAAGTAAGCAGCCAGATTACAGCGCTGTGGTCAGCAACGACTGTATACGACAACAAGTGTCTGGCGCAGTTGTCATATTAGTTACTGGTGCTACAATGGCAGGTTATCAAGATTTAAGTATGTTTGAACGTGATACTGTAGTCGGCGCATGAGTGATTGGACACAGCATTTGGCTCTGAGCACCATGGTACTTAACATCTGAGATCATCAGTCCCCTAGAACTTAGAACTACTTAAACCTAACTAACCTAAGGACATCACACACATCCATGCCCGAAGCAGGATTCGAACCTGCGACCATAGCGGCCACGCGGTTCCAGACTGGAGCGCCTAGAACCCCTCGGCCACAGCGGCCGGCTGGACGCAGCATTTCCGAGTTAGCTATGAAGTGGGGATTTTCCCGTACGACGATTTCGCGAATGTACCCTGAATATCAGGAATCCGCTAAATCATCAAATCTCCGACATCGCTGCGTCCGAAAAAAGATCCTGCAGTAAAGGGACCAACGACGACCGAAGAGGATCGTTCAACGTGATAGAAGTGCAACCCCTCCGCAAATTGCTTCAGATTTCAATGATACGCCATCACCAAGTATCAGCGTGCGAACCTTTCAACGAAACATCATCGTTATGGGCTTTCTGAGCCGAAGTCCCACTCGTGCAGCCTTGATGACTGGACGACATAAAGGTTTACGTCTCGCCTGGTACCATCAACCCATTCGACTGTTGATGATTGGAAACATGATGCCTGGTCGGACGAGTCTCATTTCAGATTGTATAGAGTGGATGGACGTGTATAGGTATGGAGACAACCTCATGAATCCATAGACCCTGCATGTCAACAGGCGACTGTTCATCCTGCTGAAGGCCCTTTAATGATGTGGGCCATGTCCAGTTGGAATGATATGGGCCCCTGATACGTCTAGCTATGACTCTGACAGGTACGTAAGCATCCTATCTGAACACCTGAATCGATTCATGTCCATAGCGCATTCCGACGAATTGGGCAATTCCAACAGTGCAGTGCGACACCCCACACGTCCTGAATTGCTTCAGAGTGCTTCCAGGAACACTCTTAGGAGTTTAAACACTTCAGCTGGCCACCAAACGCCCCAGACATAAACATTATTGAGCATATCTTGGATGCCTTGGAACGTGCTGTTCAGAAGAGATCTCCACCCCTCATATTCTTATGGATTTAGGGACAGCCCTGCTGGATTTGTGGTGTCATTTTCCTCCAGCACTACTTTAGATATTAGTCGAGTCAATGCCACGTCGTGTTGAGGCACTTCTGCGTGTTCGCGGGAGCCCTACACGATATTAGGTAGGTGTACCAGTTTCTCTGGCTCTTTGGCACTTAGCAGCTGCCGAAGTAAACATAACAAGCGAGACGTGCCTCGGTAGGGGAGTGCTGGCGTGTGATCGCTCCGCAGCACTGTCGGCAGCAGACTGTCTGAGCTATCCATGCGCGAATCTCTAAGCGCCCACACAGCTTTACTTCCGCCAGAACCTCGTCTCGTACCTTCTAAACGTCATAGATGTTCATCTGAATATCTTGGGGAGGCTCTGTAGAGTTTGGAAGCTTAGGACGTGAGGTATTGGAGGAAGTACAGCTGTAACGGGAGGTCTTCGATCGTTCTTGGATAGCTCAGTCGACTGACAAGAGAAGAGCCAAAACTACTGGAAAATATAACTTACATGTTGGAACGTCACCAGTATATAGCCCAGTATCCTAAATGCCACGATTAGGTTTTTATAGTTTTTTGTGTTACCACAAAAGGAGGTTATGGTTTTAGTCTCAGTTACGTTAAGAAGAACTGGTTTATTTCGTTCCATAAGAATTGTGGATGGAGTTCACAGAGTCATAAATATCAATTTTAGTTCATAATTTATTTCTTTATGAGAACAGCAAGAAGTATCATTCTTACTGTTTATGTTTATGTACATGAAGCTACAGGGCTTCAAATGTATGCTAAGGAATTGCTGAGAGAGAGGACCCGTCATTAACCATCTAGTTACTGTAGACATTTCTAATTTCGAAAAGTACTTTTTCATACGGAGAATAAACAGATGCCTTTGGTAATAAAGGAAAACAAAAGCCGGCCGTAGTGGCCGAGCGGTTCCAGGCGCTACTGTCTGGAACCTCGCGACCGCTACAGTCGCAGGTTCGAATCCTACCTCGGGCATGGATGTGTGTGATATCCTTAGGTTAGTTAGATTTAAGTAGTTCTAAGTTCTAGGGGACTGATGACCTCAGAGGTTAAGTCCCAAAGTGCTCGGAGCCATTTGAACCATTATTGAAAACAAAAAAAAAAGTGCCTTACAAGTCAACGAATAACAGCGTCTTAGCAAGAAGAAACTTTGGGTTTAAGAAATGGAAATATTCAGTTAATTTTAAAAAGAGTAATTTATTTAACTAAGGAAAATACGAGAGCCCAAGGACGGGCTGTATAGGTGGACTGGAAGCAAAATAAATAAATAAATAAATAAAAGTCGATAGAGAACTTGCTCACAAAAGGCAAAGGTCCCGGGTTCGAGTTCTGAACCGGCACAGAGTTTCAATCTGACAGGAAGTTTCACAAAGTTTCTTGCATTTTGCCTTCAGCATTCTGTGATTTTACTATGCGCTGAGCGTTATCCTGGATAGTCAAGTGCGGACCATATTTCTTCCGCACGACTATCTCAGTTACTTCCTTGCACTTCATAAAGTACAAACACTGCTCATAGTAAGTCAAATCATGGTACCCTTAGTACAGCTTTAACTTGACCTTAAGATTTCTGTCTTTACATCCTCTTTTAAAGCTGTTACTCGGATTGTAGTCGGTTGTTACATGAATTTTCGGTGCCACGGGTAGGTTGGGAAAAATTGCTCTAAGTTTCAAAGAAGTTTTTAAACGAAGAAAGCACTGCATGTCTGCTGTTTGTACAGGCATTTTGAGTATATTTAGTCAACCAAGTACTAAAAATTATGCCAAACCTCTGTGGAAGCAGTTCTGAAGCCAGTGTATGGCGGAAATTTATAGCCGGAAATCGTTATTGGTCGCACAACTGTGTCAGAACGGACGGCTCTTTGTTGCCGCGACGTTTTGCGGGAGACCTCGTGCTGGATCGTGCTTCCCTTTTGCGTTATGATGCTTCCACAGTTTTCCCAGCAGCCGGCCTCTAATTACTGAGTAGCGGACCCGTCCGGGAACAGCGCTTGTCGCCACTGTCGGCCCCGATTTCACAACTCGAGTAAATACTGCAAGCGAAACTTCACCGCGATCACTCTTTGCCAATTTCTTAATGGGCTCTACTGTTTGTTTGCAGACGTCAGATTCTGCGACGCTTGCACTGCTGTTTGCTCCCGCCAGTACTTCGCTGTAGACTTCCACGCCGGCCGGCAGCCTCGGAAAACATGCCGCGGAATCTCGTTGTCTGGCAAGTTTTACCCCACCAGCGCAGACGTCAGCAATTGATTTGGCACGCCGTTTTCAACAGCTTATCACTGACTACATAGCCATGGTAAGGAAACTGAGCCACACTGTTCAAAATGTATGCAAAAATGGTTCAAATGGCTCTGAGCACTATGGGACTTAACATCTATGGTCATCAGTCCCCTAGAACTTAGAACTACTTAAACCTAACGAACCTAAGGACAGCACACAACACCCAGCCATCACGAGGCAGAGAAAATCCCTGACCCCGCCGGGAATCGAACCCGGGAACCCGGGCGTGGGAAGCGAGAACTCAAAATGTATGCGAAACGAGTAAATATATTGGAGTGCGATTTTCTCTAAGCTATAAGACAAATTACGTGCGTACTTAATTTTCAACATTAATAGCTGCCGAATTATGAAGACGACTATTTTTTTAATGGAGCTGTGTAAGTAACTACAATAGTCTAATATTCAGCGTGGTGTCTGTTTGTTCCAAGTCGTGTCTCCCCACCACTTTCGCGCAACGACGTTCTGAGCGTGTTTTTTAGGGAATTGACTAGTTTTAACCTGGGACCTGTTGCTGGTAGGGAGATGCCGGACCACACGACATGTAGAGTTCAGAAGAGTTCAGTGAGACTAGCGATGATACAATCAAATACTTAATGATTTCAGCGTGAAATCCACTGCACTCCCCGTAAAAGAATCTTAATACTAACTAAATTTAGTGGAAGGGGTTAGCATTCTGCGTGGTGTCTGTTTGTTATAAGTCGTGTTTCGCTACGACTTTCGCGCAACGACGCTCTGAGCGTGTTTTTTACAGAATTGACTAGTTCGAACCTGGGACCTGTTGCTGGTAAGGAGACGCCGGAACACACATGACAAGTAGAGTTCAGTGAGACTAGCGATGATATAATCAAATACTTAATGATTTCAACGTCAGCTCCGCTGCACTCCCTGTAAAAGAATCTTAATACTAACTAAATTTAGTGGAAGGGTTTCAAGGCTCTCCTATTTTTAGTTAGCTGGTAAAATAACGCCGAAAAAGCAGTTAAGTTTACCATTGGAATTTTTATTCTACTCACAAAGCATTGTTTATAAATTGTACTATTGATAAAAGGAAATATTTTAATACAGGATGATAAAAACCAACTGCGTTCAACAAAAATGTTAACGAATATTCCCTGAATGGGTTTCCAAGTTCTATAATGGATCGAAGGATGGCCTATGCCATATCACATCTGTAATATAGGTTTAAAATAAGTTTCATAAAAGAGAAAACTATCAAAAATGGTCTACAGTGACCCTCAATTATCTTTAATTACTTATTTAACTTGTCGTAAATTGCAGTGGCTGATGTGGCTTCTCTATAACTACATAACAGTAAAATCATCACGTTTCAGATTTTAACTTCAAGTAGCAAATGTGAATACCACAAAGTTTAATTGACGATCGACACTAGTATTACATAAAAAGGGGATGTAACAGAGAGACTTCTGCAGTTCTGAGTGAAGCCTTATGCGCTCTTATGCGGCATCACATGCGTTCATTACCTTGTCGGTGGTTAGACAGCTTCAGGGGCGGCAGGCGGCGTAGCTCCACAAACCTCGCTGTCTCGGTAGCAACTCTCTCGAACTTATCCTTGCTACTGTTTACCGAAGTTGGTTTAAGAAAAAGGTATCTGGCTGTGTTTTCAACTGACCAATCAGCGTCTCAATGTTAACCTTTAGCTCCGCCTACAAAAATTCTGTCTGTCCAATGAGAAACATTATACTTTTCTTAGTGGGGCAATATTTTTAATGTTTGCTACGTAACAGAGACGCTTATAATCTCACGCTAAAACTTGCAGCTGGTGTGGCCCTTTTAGTGTTATCGTAAGTTCTATACTGTTCTTCTGGAGGGCTCTATCTATCAACATGGGCCGGTGATGTGGGTGTCCCATTGTCCCGCTTTTATTGTAGGGCCTTCTAGCCTACATGGCTCTGCCCTCGGCTTCTGTTCTCGTTTCTCCCCTCGGAACTGCGTCTGTTTCACGATGGGAAGGTATGACATGCATTTAGGCGTTCTTGTGTTAGTCTGTGGTATTCCATTTGCTCACTCATTGATCATATTACTTTGGTTAATTGAATGTCAGGATGTATTCGGAGCTACGTGACATATTTCTGGATTTGCTATCATGTCAGGGTTTTCATGTAAGGTGTTGGATTTGCCTGACACCTTACAACAGAACATTCAATATCAATGGAAAGGGTCTTCGAAGATGACGTCAACGACGTAATATGTGTGCAAGTTGCTCAAAAAGCAATGAGATAACACTGTCAGAAAGAGAGGCCCGAAAAATGTCTGACATATTCTAGTAAATTTAAGGAAACTCTTAATTCAGGTACGATGCGAGTTCTTCCTGAACTATTGAGACCCATAAGATCATGCCATATATTCAGATTTTCAAAATGCATATGACAGTAGGAAAAGTCGATACAGTTGTCGTGTACAAGAAACGTAGCCGAACTGTTAAAGGAGCAATGAGTTTGTGACATTGCGAGAGAGTCGCAAGTGATGCGAGATGCAGTGATAAGTAATACGATTTTAAAATATCATTTATGTTTGTGTACCTGTTGCACATCCTTTGAATACATGACTGGTTTGGATCTACTTGAATCGTCTTCAGATCTGTATAGTTGTCTCAGGAACCCACTGTGTCTGGAGATGAAGCTAACCATCCCAGCTAACCACATCTCATCCGTATACTGAACTGTTTATAATGAATGTTTAATTGCTCCAATATCTAACACGTCAATCACAGAATACATTATGAATATATTTTACTCCTTGAGTTTCCTTTCATAGTTATTCCACCCATATTTGTCGAATTAACAGAAAGTTAATTAACACCCACTCAGGAGACAGTGTACAGAGCCCCATAACTCGCTACATTCTTTACATTCGTTTGTGCAACTTAATTAATCCACCGTTGCTCACGATGACCCATATTCCTAGATTTACGAAAAGTGTTTGACACGGCGCCTCACTGCAGACTGTCAACGGATGTACGAACGTAGGTTTCCAGACATTTGTGTGGCTCGAAGATTCTTAAGAGGACACAGTACGTTAACCTCGACCGCAAGTTTTCATCGGAGATGATGGCATCGTCAGGATTGTCTCAGGAAAGTGTCAAGGACAGCTATTACAATGAGGTGACAGAGCCATGGAATACCACCTAAAATCGCGTCGGATCTTCTTTTGCCCTGCATAGTGCAGCAATTCGACGTTGCATCGACTCAACATCTCGTTGGAAGTCCCCTGAAGAAATATTGAGCCATGCAGCCACCATAGTCGTCCGTAATTACCAAGGGATTTTGTGCACTAACTCACCTCTCGATTATGTCCCATAAATGTTCGTTGAAATCCATGTCAGGTGATCTGGTGGCCAAATCATTCTCCCAAATTGTCCAGAAAGTTCTTGAAACCAATCGCGAACAACTGTCGCCCGGTGTCATGGCACCTTGTCATCCACAATAGTTCCATCGTTGTTTGGGGACATGATGACCATGAATGGCTTCAAATGGTCACCAACTAGCCAGTCATGACCATTTACAGTCAATGATCGGTTCAGATGTACCAGAGGACCTAGTCTGTTCATGGAAAACACAGCCCACATCATTAAAGAGCCGCCCAAGCTTAAACATTGCCGTGTTGACAATTTGGTTCCATGGCTTCATGAGGTCTGCGCCACATTCGAAACCTGAGATCAGCTCCTACGAACTGAAACCGACATTCATCTGACCAGGCTATGGCTTACCAGTCGTTTAGGCTCACATGGAATTGATGGCGTTTCCAGCAGGATAGTAAAAGCTTGTTCCCAAGTGATATGTGGGATTATTAGCCACATATGTAATAGTTCTCTGAAGCAGGATATTTTCCCAGATAGACTGAAGTATGCCATTGTTAAACCACAGCATAAAAAGGGGATACGTCTGATGTCAACAACTACCGCTCAATCTCTCTTCTGCCTGCCTTATCCAAAATTCTTGAAATAGTAATGTATTGTAGAGTAGTTTCACACCTCTGTAAAAATAAAGTTTTAACAAAATGTGAATTTGGTTTCCAGCAAGGTTTTTCAACGGAAAATGCTATATATACTTTCACTAATGAAATATTAAATGCTCTGAGTAACCGGAAGTCACCCGTTGGGATTTTTCGTGATCTCTCAAAGGCTTTTGATTGTGTAAATCGTGGAATACTTCTAGATAAGCTCAAGTACTGTGGTATGAATGGGACAGCGGTCAAATGGTTTAAATCATACCTAACTGGTAGAGTGCAAAAAGTTGAAATAAGCAGTTCACATAATATGCAAAAAAACTGGTGATTTCTCAAACTGGGGAACGATCAAGAATGGGGTGCCGCAAGGTTCGGTCTTGGGTCCTCTGCCAATCTTAATATATATTAATGACTTGCCATTCTATATTCACGAAGAAGCACAGCTGGTGCTTTTTGCCGATTATACAAGTATAGCTATCACATCCAACAGACAAGAATTAACTGGAGAAATTGTAAACTATGTTTTTCAGAAAATCATTAAGTGGTTCTCTGCACATGGGCTCTCATTAAACTTTGACAAAACACAGTATATACAGTTCTACACAGTAAATGGAATGACACCATTAATAAATGTAGACTTCGGTCATAAATCGGTAGGTAAGGTAGAATATTCAAATTTTCTAGGTGTATGCATTGATGAGGGGTTGAACTGGAAAAAACACACTGAAGATCTGCTGAAACGTTTGAGTTCAGCTACTTATGCTACTAGGGTCATTGCAAATTTTGGCGATATACATCTCAGTAAATTAGCTTACCACACCTACTTTCATTCTCTGCTTTCGTATGGCATCATATTCTGGGGTAACTCATCATTGAGGAAAATAGTTTTCATTGCACAAAAGCGTGTAATCAGAATAATTGCTGGAGCCCAGCCAAGATCATCCTGCAGACACTTATTTAAAGAGCTACAGATCTGAACTGTAGCCTCACAGCATATATATTCACTTATGAACTTCGTTATTAACAAGCCGAACGAACTCAAAAAGTAATAGTGGTGTACATCACTACAACACTAGGAAAAAGGATGATCTTCGCTACTCAAGGTTAAATCTAACTTTGGCTCACAAGGGGATAAATTATGCTGCTATGTCTTTGGTCACTTACCTAATAGCATCAAAAGTCTGACAGATAGCCATGTTGTTGTTGTTGTGGTCTTCAGTCCTGAGACTGGTTTGATGCAGCTCTCCATGCTAATCTATCCTATGCAAGCTCCTTCATCTCCCAGTACCTACTGCAACCTACATCCTTCTGAATCTGCTTACTGTATTCATCTCTTGGTCTCCCTCTACGATTTTTACCCTCCACGCTGCCCTCCAATGCTAAATTTGTGATCCCTTGATGCCTCAGGACATGTCCTACCAACCGATCCCTTCTTCTAGTCAAGTTGTGCCACAAACTTCTCTACTCCCCAATTCTATTCAATACCTCCTCATTAGTTACGTGATCTACCCACCTTATCTTCAACATTCTTCTGTGGCACCACATTTCGAAAGCTTCTATTCTCTTGTTGTCCAAACTATTTATCGTCCATGTTTCACTTCCATACATGGCTACACTCCATACAAATACTTTCAGAAACGACTTCCTGACACTTAAATCTATACTCGATGTTAACAAATTTCTCTTATTCAGAAACGCTTTCCTTGCCATTGCCAGTCTACATTTTATATCCTCTCTACTTCGACCATCATCAGTTATTTTGCTCCCCAAATAGCAGAACTCCTTTACTACTTTAAGTGTCTCATTTCCTAATTTAATTCCCTCAGCATCACCCGACTTAATTCGACTACATTCCATTATCCTTGTTTTGCTTTTGTTAATGTTCATCTTATATCCTCGTTTCAAGACACTGTCCATTCCATTCAACTGCTCTTCCAAGTCCTTTGCTGTCTCTGACAGAATTACAATGTCATCGGCAAACCTCAAAGTTTTTATTTCTTCTCCCTGGACTTTAATACCTACTCCAAATTTGTCTTTTGTTTCCTTTACTGCTTGCTCAATATAGAAATTGAATAACATCGGGGAGAGTCTACAACCCTGTCTCACTCCCTTCCCAACCACTGCTTCCCTTTCATGCCCCTCGACTCTTATAACTGCCATCTGGTTTCTGGACAAATTGTAATTAGCCTTTTGCTCCCTGTATTTTACCCCTGCCTCCTTTAGAATTTGAAAGAGAGTATTCCAGTCAACATTGTCAAAAGATTTCTGTAAGTCTGCCGGCCGAAGTGGCCGTGCGGTTAAGGGCGCTGTAGTCTGGAACCGCAAGACCGCTACGGTCGCAGGTTCGAATCCTGCCTCGGGCATGGATGTTTGTGATGTCCTTAGGTTAGTTAGGTTTAACTAGTTCTAAGTTCTAGGGGACTAATGACCTCAGCAGTTGAGTCCCATAGTGCTCAGAGCCATTTGAACCATTTTGAACCTGTAAGTCTACAAATGCTAGAAACGTAGGTATGCCTTTCCTTAATCTTTCTTCTAAGATAAGTCGTAAGGTCAGTATTGCCTCACATGTTCCAACATTTCTACGGAATCCAAACTGATCTTCCCCGAGGTCCGCTTCTACCAGTTTTTCCATTCGTCTGTAAATAATTCGTGTTAGTATTTTGCAGCTGTGACTTATTAAACTGATAGTTCGGTAATTTTCACATCTGTCAACACCTGCTTTCTTTGGGATTGGAATTATTATATTCTTCTTGAAGTCTAAGGGTATTTCGCCTGCCTCGTACATCTTGCTCACCAGATGGTAGAGTTTTGTCAGGACTGGCTCTCCCAAGGCCATCAGTAGTTCTAATGGAATGTTGTCTACTCCCGGGGCCTTGTTTCGACTCAGGTCTTTCAGTGCTCTGTCAAACTCTTCACTCAGTATCGTATCTCCAATTTCATCTACATCTGCATCCTCTTCCATTTCCATAATATTGTCCTCAAGCACATCGCCCTTGTACAGACCCTCTATATATTCCTTCCAGTCCGCAGCTCGTGGTCGTGCGGTAGCGTTCTCGCTTCCCACGCCCGGGTTCCCGGGTTCAATTCCAGGCGGGGTCAGGGATTTTCTCTGCCTCGTGATGACTGGGTGTTGTGTGATGTCCTGAGGTTAGTTAGGTTTAAGTAGTTCTAAGTTCTAGGGGACTAATGACCATAGATGTTAAGTCCCATAGTGCTCAGAGCCATTTGAACCATACTCCTTCCACGTTTCTGCTTTCCCCTTTTTGCTTAGATCTGGGTTTCCATCTGAGCTCTTGATATTCATACAAGTGGCTCTCTTTTCTCCAAAGGTCTCTTTAATTTTCCTGTAGGCTGTATCTATCTTACCCCTAGTGAGATAAGCCTCCACATCCTTACATTTGTACTCTAGCCATGCCTGCGTAACCATTTTGCACTTCCTGTCGATCTCATTTTTGAGACGTTTGTATTTCTTTTTGCCTGCTTCATTTATTGCATTTTTATATTTTCTCCTTTCATCAATTAAATTCAATATTTCTTCTGTAACCCAAGCGTTTCTACTAGCCCTCATCTTTTTAGCTACTTGATCCTCTGGTGCCTTCACTACTTCATCCCACAGAGCTACCCATTCTTCTTCTACTGTATTTCTTTCCCCCATTCCTGTCAATTGTTCGCTTATGCTCTCCCTGAAACTCTGTACAACCTCTGGTTTAGTCAGTTTATTCAGGTCCCATCTCCTTAAATTCCCACCTTTTTGCAATTTATTAAGTTTTAATCTACAGTTCATAACCAATAGATTGTGGTCAGAGTCCACATCTGCCCCTGGAAATGTCCTACAATTTAAAACCTGGTTCCTAAATCTCTGTCTTACCATTATATAGCCATTATATAGCTATATACCATTCAAAAGGAAATTAAAAGAATTTCTTAATGGTAACTCCTTCTACTCATTAGATGAATTTCTGGATATAGTAAGTGGGTAATTACCCCAACCTCACCAAAAAATAAAAAACAATAAAAAATAAAAATAAAATAAAAATAAAAAAAATGAATGTCATGTAATATTTTGTTTAATGTAATACTTGTATGGACACCTTTTATTAACTTGACAAGTTCCACATCATTACGAAGTGTCGTATTCATGATCTATGGAACAAGTACTAATCTAATCTAATGTAATCCAACTGATGTGATCACGAGCCCCAGGAGAGGAGCTGCAAGAAGGCACCCGCGTCGGTCGTGTGCTACCATTGGCAAAATTTCACCGCATTACCCTAAAGGATAAGTTCGTCGTACGTCCCACACTGATTTCTACGGGTATTTCAAGTAGTGTTGCCAGTCTGTTAGCACTGACTCTTCTACGCAAACGCCTCTCTGTAGAGTTAAGTGAAGGCCTTTGAGTTATCCGTGGTGAGGCATAACGCCTGAAACTTGGTTTTCTCGACACACTCTTGATACTGTCGACATCGGAATATTGAATTCCCTAACGATTTCAGAAATGGAATGTCTGATGCGTCTAGCTCCAACTTCCGTTCTACGTTCAAAGTCTGTTGATTCCTATCATGTGGCCACAAGCACGTCCGAAGTCTGTTTACATGAGTCACCTGAGAAAAAAACTCACAGCTCCTCTAGTGCACTGTCCTTTAACAGCTCGTATACGCGGTACTACCGCCCGTGAGTTTTGTCATCGCAGTGCATTGTCTCTGTACATAAATGAAATTAAAATGAAATCCAGGCCTTCAGCTGCTTACAGGCGTTGATAAATACCTGTGCAGATACCAGCTTCATATACACTCCTGGAAATTGAAATAAGAACACCGTGAATTCATTGTACCAGGAAGGGGAAACTTTATTGACACATTCCTGGAGTCAGATACATCACATGATCACACTGACAGAACCACAGGAACATAGACACAGGCAACAGAGCATGCACAATGTCGGCACTAGTACAGTGTATATCCACCTTTCGCAGCAATGCAGGCTGCTATTCTCCCATGGAGACGATCGTAGAGATGCTGGATGTAGTCCTGTGGAACGACTTGCCATGCCATTTCCACCTGGCGCCTCAGTTGGACCAGCGTTCGTGCTGGACGTGCAGACCGCGTGAGACGACGCTTCATCCAGTCCCAAACATGCTCAATGGGGGACAGATCCGGAGATCTTGCTGGCCAGGGTAGTTGACTTACACCTTCTACAGCACGTTGGGTGGCACGGGATACATGCGGACGTGCATTGTCCTGTTGGAACAGCAAGTTCCCTTGCCGGTCTAGGAATGGTAGAACGATGGGTTCGATGACGGTTTGGATGTACCGTGCACTATTCAGTGTCCCCTCGACGATCACCGGTGGTGTACGGCCAGTGTAGGAGATCGCTCCCCACACCATGATGCCGGGTGTTGGCCCTGTGTGCCTCGGTCGTATGCAGTCCTGATTGTGGCGCTCACCTGCACGGCGCCAAACACGCATACGACCATCATTGGCACCAAGGCAGAAGCGACTCTCATCGCTGAAGACGACACGTCTCCATTCGTCCCTCCATTCACGCCTGTCGCGACACCACTGGAGGCAAGCTGCACGATGTTGGGGCGTGAGCGGAAGACGGCCTAACGGTGTGCGGGACCGTAGCCCAGCTTCAGGGAGACGGTTGCGAATGGTCCTCGCCGATACCCCTGGAGCAACAGTGTCCCTTATTTGCTGGGAAGTGGCGGTGCGGTCCCCTACGGCACTGCGTAGGATCCTACGGTCTTGGGGTGCATCCGTGCGTCGCTGCGGTCCGGTCCTAGGTCGACGGGCACGTGCACCTTCCGCCGACCACTGGCGACAACATCGATGTACTGTGGAGACCTCACGCCCCACGTGTTGAGCAATTCGGCGGTACGTCCACCCGGCCTCCCGCATGCCCACTATACGCCCTCGCTCAAAGTCCGTCAACTGCACATACGGTTCACGTCCACGCTGTCGCGGCATGCTACCAGTGTTAAAGACTGCGATGGAGCTCCGTATGCCACGGCAAACTGGCTGACACTGACGGCAGCGGTGCACAAATGCTGCGCAGCTAGCGCCATTCGACGGCCAACACCGCGGTTCCTGGTGTGTCCGCTGTGCCGTGCGTGTGATCATTGCTTGTACAGCCCTCTCGCAGTGTCCGGATGTCCGGAGCAAGTATGGTGGTTCTGACACACCGGTGTCAATGTGTTCTTTTTTCCATTTCCAGGAGTGTAGATAAGGCTTACCGGCCAGTGATCTTCTTCAGTGCGGATGCACTCACATTGCCCGAACTCTTACGTGAATCGGCAGATTGACTGTCGCGAATACTGAGTATCGTGGACAGGGGCGCTACAAATGTAGTGTGTGGACAGAAAGTTGGAACGGGTAGGTCTCACGGGGAGCGTGCCAGAGACAAGTCCCTGCAGTCGCACTATAGTCTGTGTCCTCGATGGCTCAGTCTGCCGCCGGCAGTGCTGCGAGGCGGTCACCCGCCAGAGCGCTGCAGGCGAGGCGCGCAACGTGTGTTTGTGTTTACTTCGGCCGCTGTAAGTGCCATTTTCCTTCTAGACCACCTTGGCGTACAACTATCGGAAGAAAACATTGCGTTTCAACTTTTAGTCGAACTTCGCCCGATCCAAGGCCCTGGAGATAGAACGATTTACAATACCACCAACGGATCTAATTGGTATCCACCTGTCCATAGTTATCAGTACCGTGTACGTCAAAATGATCTACGATGAGGCATGCGACAAGGTGCTTCAAGAGGCAAAACGTGGACTGCGTTTCTGTCATTCCGACGGCAAGCGTCGGACCCGTTACCGTCGATCACACAGGTCTCGGCACACGAACGATAAGGATCTTCGAACTGCCGTTCCAACTACCAGGCAGACGTCGTCATCGCGGCGATCCGTCTCTACGAGGTGCATTCAAGTTCTAAGGCCTCCGATTTTTTTTTCTCCGGACTGGAAAGAGATAGAAACATGCGCATTGTTTTAAAATGAGGCCGCGTTCATTGTCAATACGTCCCAGAGATGGCAGCACCGTACGGCAGATGGAATTTTACCGCCAGCGGAGAGAATGAGAACTGTTTTAAATACTTAAAATGGCGACGTTTTCCTTACTTGAACAGCGTGCAATCATTCGTTTTCTGACTTTGCGTGGTGTGAAACCAATTGAAGTTCATCGACAGTTGAAGGAGGCACGTGGTGATGGAGTTATGGATGTGTCGAAAGTGCGTTCGTGGGTGCGACAGTTTAATGAAGGCAGAACATCGTGTGACAACAAACCGAAACAACCTCGGGCTCGCACAAGCCGGTCTGACGACACGATCGAGAAAGTGGAGAGAATTGTTTTGGGGGATCGCCGAATGACTGTTGAACAGATTGCCTCCAGAGCTGGCATTTCTGTGGGTTCCGTGCACACAATCCTGCATGACGACCTGAAAATGCGAAAAGTGTCATCCAGGTGGGTTGACGAATGCTGACGGACGACCACATGGCTGCCCGTGTGGCATGTTGCCAAGCAATGTTGACGCGCAACGACAGCATGAATGGGACTTTCTTTTCGTCGGTTGTGACAATGGATGAGACGTGGATGCCATTTTTCAATCCAGAAACAAAGCGCCAGTCAGCTCAATGAAAGCACACAGATTCACCGCCACCAAAAAAATTTCGGGTAACCGCCAGTGCTGAAAAAATGATGGTGTCCATGTTCTGGGACAGCGAGGGCGTAATCCTTACCCATTGCGTTCCAAAGGGCACTACGGTAACAGGTGCATCCTACGAAAATGTTTTGAAGAAAAAATTCCTTCCTGCACTGCAACAAAAACGTCCGGGAAGGGCAGCGCGTGTGCTGTTTCACCAAGACAACGCACCCGTACATCGAGCTAACGTTACGCAACAGTTTCTTCGTGATAACAACTTTGAAGTGATTCCTCATGCTCCCTACTCACCTGACCTGGCTCCTAGTGACTTTTGGCTTTTTCCAACAATGAAAGACACTCTCCGTGGCCGCACATTCACCAGCCGTGCTGCTATTGTCTCAGCGATTTTCCAGTGGTCAAAACAGACTCCTAAAGAAGCCTTCGCCGCTGCCATGGAATCATGGCGTCAGCGTTGTGAAAAATGTGTACGTCTGCAGGGCGATTACGTCGAGAAGTAACGCCAGTTTCATCGATTTCGGGTGAGTAGTTAATTAGAAAAAAAATCGGAGGCCTTAGAACTTGAATGCACCTCGTCTGGCAACGTGTTGGAACATGTCGCCGAACGATGGGTACAGTTTCAAACCTATCCCGTTTTAAACGGTGTCAGACAGGTCCGTATCGAGTTGCAGAAGCACGTGCCTTCCTATTTATGCATATGAGGCTGCCGTGCCATCATAATGTAGGACGGTCAACTTCGCACCTGTTCCGGTTGCAGGAAAGAAGCTCATTTACGGTCTGAATGCATTCAACGACGTGTCACACAGCTCCCGTTGTCGGAAGCGTCCGTCACATCCATGATGGCCGCCCTACCGGTCACTTACGCACCGCCTCTCGCTATGTCTATAGTTTCGTCCAGCCCGTCGCCCGGTCCCTCCGATCGGCACGTCCCACCGTCGCAGGCAGCTACGGACGGTGCAGACGTCCCACCTGACAACCTCGCCGCCGAACAGGCTCCCACACCGGACGCTGAGGAGACCAGTACTTCTTCACAACACCTGTTTGACAGTTCCATTGTGCTCACTGCCGCCTTCGAACCAGGTCGACGCTCCTCGTTGCCGTCGTCCGACACTAAGGAACACGTTGAGCAAACAACGCTCGCCACGTAGGCGTAAACGCCGCCGTTCACCCACGTGCTCTGAAAGCGCCGCCACCCAAGACGACGAAGACGACACCCAACCAGCCGTCATTTCCACGCAGAGGTCGGGGGACAGCTTTCACGATGAACAAGATGTTTCGCAGGACGAGACCACCACGTAGGTCGCCACGCACAATGAAACGATCGGTGTGCAGGTTGAGACGCCTGTCTCCCCACCGACAGCTCCTGATCTCTCTCACGATGGACATTGGACAGACCCACGGCACAGGAGCATGGGCCGACGACGTTGAGGAATGTATGCTCCCTCCTCCCGATGAATTGCCTCCCCTGGAAGAGGCTGCCTGTTAACATCAAAAGCGAGGCACTGCAGCAGATGGGACGGGACTTCCTGTCGGTGCCCTCCTCATACTTCCCTTGGTGGTGGTAGATGCACGTCCACCACCACTGAAACAAACGTAACGGTTCGCCACACTGAACATCAACATGATCGACACCCAAGCTGTAGCTCCTATGTGACATGCTTCGCGCCTCTGACGTCGACGTCGCCCTTGTTCAGGAAGTACGCGTTGCCACACTACCACCGGTCTACGGCTACGACTCATACACGTCCACATGTGATCAATCAGGGCGTGAGTGCCTTTCTACATACACGGAGGAATCCCACTCAAGGACACGACAATCCTTCCCTGTGGAAGGGACATGGCTGTTACCATCTTCGACACGCGCGTCATCAATATCTACGCTCCGTCTGGCTCCACGAGCCGTTTGCTGCGGTCCAATTTTTTCGGACATGACGTGGCGCCCCTGTTTTCTGGGCGCTATGATCGCCTTATCATGGGAGGCGATTTCAACTGTGTCCTCCATCCTCAGGACCAAATGCCTGGTTATTCGCCATGCCCGGCGCTGCTCACCTTAATGGAAGATTTGCATCTAGTGGACGTTTGGGAGAAAATTAATGGCAATACCCCCGGTTTTACCCATTATACAGCACATTCTGTGATCAGATTCTGTCCACCTTGGCAGCGAAGTCTCCCAAGCAGTACGATGGCCCCTTGAATTTGCGGACCATTGCGCCGTCATTTGCTTGCTGGCTATGCCATCTCAGTCAGTGTGGCGCAGCAAAGGTTACTAGAAGCTTAATTCCTCCCTGCTTAATGATCCACACTGCCGACAATGTACTGCCACCACATGGGCGTCTTGCGAAAGACGCGTCCCGCAATACACATCGATGTTCCATTGGTGGCTCAAATGTGCTAAACTTGCGATCAAAAAGGTCTTCATGTGGCAAGGAAGAAGCAGCATGGATTGAGACACCACAATTTTTTACTACGCCGTCCTCCGTGAGATTGATGCGCTTCCTCCATCACCTGAAACCCATAGGGAACGACAGCGCACTAAAGCCCGTCTCCTCTCTCTCCAACTTGCACGACTGTATGGTGACGTGGTGCGTTCCCGACAACAGGACCTCCTCCACGACGAAGTGCCATCCATAATCCATGCCGCATCAGATCATCGTCGTCGACATCGACTTTTCGTCCCCAACATTACGACCTCCGACGGTGTTCACCACACAACACTGGCGGCAGTTATGTCTGCCTTTGCTGAACATTATAGCCAATTTTATGACGACGAACCGATGGCAACGCCAATTCCTGATGATCTCCATCCTCTCCCTGATCGGACTCTCACCGTAGCGGAGTCAACGTCCATGATGTCTGCAATCACATCAGAAGAGGTGGTAGATGCGATCAACAAGGGGCCCAGAACAAATCACCAGGACCGGATGGTCCTCCCGTGAAGTTTTATCGGGCGTTCACCACGTTTATGCTTCCTCGCTGGACGGAAATGTTTCAGGAACTGTTTACTCTGTCTTTCCCAATTCCACCTGAACTCATCGCTGGCATTCTTCTACCTGTGCCTAATCCGAAGGGATGGTCTAATGTCTTTGCATATCGCCCCCTTACATTAATGAATGCGGACTATAAAATCTATGCACGCCTCTTAGCAGCGCGCAAACGCACCGTCTTACCTACGGTCCTCTCATCGGAGCAGACTGCACGTGGTTGTGGGGCCACCCTGCAAACAGCCCTAGGAGAATGCCGTGACTCATCGTGCTGGCGGCAGTTTGTCGCCTTCGTGCAGCACTGGCATCCAAAGGGTTTCACGAGTGCCTTTGATCAAGTTCGACACTCATTCCTCCTCATGGTGGCGACACGTATGGGGTTCCCATTAATCTTTGTCGATGCCATTCACCGGTTACTACTTCCCGCGGTTTCCATGGTACAAGTCAATGGGAGGCTTGTAGGACCGATTCCTATACGCCGCTCTGTGCGTCAAGGATGTCATATGTCTACTGTATGCCATTGCATTTGAGCCCCTCATCACTGATCTTACCTCTAGACGGCAGGGTCTCACTTTACGTGACTACACCCTTCACTGCAGTGCTTACGCGGACGACCTCCTCTTTCTCACGTGCTCCACCACGGAACTGAGTGACGCCATCCAGTATGGACGTATTTCGGGTAGCATTCTTAATGTCCGCAAATTGACTATGATGCAAATTGGGCGTGGCCTCCCGGTTATGGTGCCGACCCCACTGCCATTCAGTATCACCCTTCGTTACGTAGGTATCGAATTTTCTAGCTCCACACAACACACAGTGGCCCTCGCTTACCGGTGGCTTTTGCAGTCGATTCGACACCATGTTCGCGGTGAAGTGCACCCTAACTTAAACCGACTCCCACGTTTGATGCCAGCTTAGAAGTAGATGTCCTCGGTGTAACGAGACAGCTCAGAACACTTAATAAAGGCATATCCTTCAGTCCAGACCGTATACGAATTAGGTTCCTTTGAGAGCATGCTGATTTAATGGCTCCATATTTAGAGATCATATACAATCACTCTCTCGACGAATGATCCGTACCAAAGAAGTGGAAAGTTGCACAGGTTACACCAGTATTCAAGAAAAGAAATAGAATTAATTGCCGAATTACAGACCCCTGTCAAGGACGTCTATTAGCAGTAGCACTTTGGAACGCTATGAATTACCTCCAAGAAATCGAAACATTGCAACATAGTCAGCACGGGTTCATTATAATCGTCCTTTTGAAACACAACTAGCTCTTTATTATTGTGAGGTAATGAGTGCTGTCGACAGGGAATCTCAAATGGATACCGTATTCATAGACTTCCGGACAGCTTTTGACATCGTTCGCTACAAGGGACTTCTAATCAAATTGCCTACCTATGGTGTAGCGTCTCAGTTGTGCTATTGGATTCTTGAATTCCTCTGAAAGGTCACAGTTCTCAGTAATTTACGGAGAATCATTTATTAATAATGAATTTATATCTGGCGTTGCTCAAGGAAGAGTTATAGGCCCTCTGCTGCTCATAATCCATTTACAGTAAGTGATTAAGGAGACAAACTGAGCAGTACTGTTAGATTGTTTGCAGATGATGATGTCATTTTTCGTCTAGTATAATCATCAGATTATCAAAGCCAACTGCAAAATGATTTAGAGGAAATATCTGTATGGTGCGAAAAGAGGCAATTGACTGTAAATAATAAGTGTGAAGTTATCCACATAAGTACTTAAAAGGAATACATTATATTTCGGTTATGTAATAAATCACACAAATCGAAGTGCTGTCAGTTCAGCTAAGTATCGAGTGTAAAAGTTGTGAGCTACTTCAGACTGAACGATCAAATAGATAATGTTGTGGGAAGGCAAACTAAAGACCGCGTTTTATTGCCGGAACAGAAGATGCAACAGGTCTAGCAAAGAGGCTGTCGAGACTACGGTTGTCCCTCCTTTACTAGAGTGGAGGTGCGGTGGTGTGCGGTACGGGAGCCCTCAACTCATTTTGTATTATCACAAAATGGAAGAGAGAGTCTCACCGATATCACACGAGAGTTGGAGTAGCAGTCATTATAACAATGGCGTTCTTCGTTGTGCCGAATTCCCTTCAAGGTATTTCAATCTTCAACTTTCTCCCCCTATTGGAAAATGTTTCGTTGACGCCCACCTACATAGGGAGAAATGATCATTGTAATAAAATACGAAATCAGAGCTCGTACGAAAAAACTTAGGTATTCGTATTTCTCGCGCGCTTTTCAAGAGAGGAACGGTACAGAAATTGCATGAAAATGGTTCGATGAGCCCTCTGCCAGACACTTAACAGTGAATTGCGGAGTAGTCATGTAGAGGTGTAGAGGTTTGTCCTGCGTCAACATATGTATGTCGCCCCTAAACTGGTACACGTCACCCAGATCCTCCCAATGCCGTTACTCCTTGGCCGCCGCATCCAATCAGCCTTCGGATATTTCGTGTCAGCTGGGGCACTTTTCAAAGTCCGCTACAACTCTCTAACCGTGCCTCTTGCTACAGGTGGCCTCGGAATAGTCAACGCGCGGCCACAATCTTCTGCACTCTTTGTCCACACTATGTTGCGGCACTGGCTGGGGCTGATCCCGTCCTTACCATGCAGTCTCTTAGATATCCTCCGACCAGCTTCTCCCAATCCACCGATCAATGTGGCACCTATTTCTCCATTATTGTACCATGTCGCCAGTTGTTTCATAGGCCTCAGCTACGTTCGGGCCGGAGCCACAACCCTACATCTGCTTGCTATGCTTCACCACCATCGAAGTGAAGTCCTAGAATGGGTTCTTTAAGTTCTGGAAACAAATGAAAATCGGATGGTGCCAGGTCGGGACTGTATGGAGGACGATGGTAGACAGCGAACCAAAGGCGTCGGACTGCTGCAGATGTAGCAGCGCTGGTGTGTGGATCAGGATCGTCATGCTGAAGAAGATGATTCAAAATTCGCGGACTATTTTTTCGAATTCAAAACTCGATTACAGCATGCTGTTTCTCGCGCACAGACTTTTTCATGTTACAAGCTGCCATGTTACATGCTATAATTCGGAGCCCGCTAGCGGTAGAGAGCTGGAAGTATGTAGACGTGAAGAATGAAGGTGTAGAAAGATAATAACGTTTGTTTCATTAAAAAAGGCGTTAAGAGTTTCCACATAAAATATCGCAGGCATGACTTTTGAGCATGCGCTCGTATTTTGTTTAGCGCACATTATTATCTTGTGTGGGTTTATCCGTATTTTTCAAGAATTTTTCTGTTAGATTATTATTTGAAACTTTTTATTTGATTTCTCGGACTTATTATTTCTGCTGTAAATGATTTGACAAGTTTCTATTTCTTAAATATTTGGGCTTAAAAGCAACGATTCACGGCCATTACTCTTTGATTTGTAGCGAGCCAGACTAGTAAAGTTTTAGGTCATGCATTTTCCCACACCTATATACCGATAAAGTCGTAATTGAGTATGCGTATTCAACAATAAATACTCATCCCTTACGAACTGTCTTTGCAAACAGTATAAAAAAATGCCAAGAAACAGGAAATGTAAAGTATGAAATACACCAACAACAAAAACGACCTTTAATTTTTTTTGTCCTGTCGTCCATGGTTGCATGTACTGTTACGGTGATAATTTTCATGTTATGTTCGGACGTTTCTGTGCAGCTGAATAGAAGCAGCTCTATTGTGCCATGCGAATTTTACCTTTATGTTTTTGAAACCATCAATAAAAAATAAAGTCATAACACGCATGCCATGATAAAACTGCACACGTACAAACATAACCTGAAAATTATCAGCCTAGGAAAGAAACGTAACTGATGAAAGCAGTCCAACTAAATTTTACGAGCGGTGATAAACAATACACGCGTCACTGCGAGGCGCCTTCAATGTGGGAGTGGTTCCCACCAAAGGAGTCCTCTGCAAAGACTGCTTTCTAACTCATTTCATTCTTTTCACAACTTGCTCCACCAAGAGCTTCACGGCATTGACTATCATTTTTTGTTGTTATTCTTCGAATCGTGTTCACGAGAACTGCAGTGATCTAATTTTTCTAAGCAAGATCTTTTACAAACCACTGACAAATAAATCTTCACAATTCGAGTGGACATTCAGATGCAAATTCAGACTTGCTGAAACAAGTGAATAAATTGAATAAAGAAATCTACAAGAATACACCGACGTCTCCAGAAGATATGAAATGCCGTATACTACGTGTCTGTGCTTCGAAAATTACAGACGATTTTCAACGTCCATTAGGCGTACTGCTTGATAGATTACCTTTGTAGCGTGTACCAGAGCTCAAAGTCAACAACTTTCGCACTTGTAAGAGACTCATAATAATAAATATATGAATCGTACCTGAGCTACGCATTTGTTTACACTTGGTACAGTGGGCAGGCGCTCGTGGGACATTTTCTGACATCTGGGCAGTGGTTTGCGTCCTGGTTCTGTCCCTGAAGATCAACGTCCTCATGCGTTACGTCACTTAAATCCTCTTTGAAGGCTCTGTTCCATCCCATAATTAAGACTGTTTATTTTGATTGAATAATAAAAAGCAAAGTATTGTAATTCAGTAGCTATCGAAGTTGAAAACTACTTGCGAAGTTCAGTAAATTTACCATATTCTTCGATAAAACTTCGCGAAAACAGCACATGGACAAATGCTTACTCGTTCTGTATATATTTTGACAGAGCTATCTCAACTGTCTCACTGCGTGTAACTAAGAGCGTAATTAAGAGATACAACACTTGTGCAGGTCCGGTAATACATTATTTTGTAAAGTTACTTAAAACTAGTTTTTTGTGATGTAAATGAGATGGGTGCAATTCCACCTTGAATTTTAGACTTTCACAGGCAATAAAATTCTTTGCCGAGGTAAATACTCAATAAGTGTTTTACTGCCCTTTTGAAGATTTGAAGCAAATATAATGGAATCAAAGTCTACATTGATTGGGCATATTGGAACATATGCTGAAGTTCATTTAATTTGTGCTCGTTGTAAAGTATCTAGTGTAGTGGCGTTACTCGTCAATGTATTTAGGTTAGAATAATTTTTCTTAATGAAGAATTCGTTAACCCTGTAATTATTGAGAATGCTCACAGAGTAACACGACACATCAAGACCTACTATTTTGGAAACAAAAACCACATTATTTCGTCTGAACAAAGAAATTTGATACCTGCATCTCGGTGCTAAGTAATTTTACGTTATCATGCTTTTTACTGATTTATCTACATCTAAATGAGCTCTCTGCAATTCACACTTAAGTGCTTGGCGAAAGGTTCACCAGTCTGTAGCAACTTCTTAGTGTCCTGGCAATAAAACGCTCCCTTTGCTTCGCTTTCTCCACAATATTATGTATACGATGGTTTCGTCTTAAACTGCTCGTATTTATAATTCCCCGACATTTAGTAGAATTTATGTAATTTATCGAGTAATCGAAATTTAACGATTTTCTGTGCCAGTATTCAAATGCTTAAGGTCAGTTTCAGCTTTTTGAACAATGCTCATACTTTCTGTAATCAATCCAAAATTGCCGTGTTCAAGCATGGCCTGTAGGGGAGCAGCGATCATTAGAAATTAAAATTGTAGACCAGCCACTAAGCGGATGTAACTTTCCTTTATTGACATGTTTCAGTCGACCAACGCGATCATCTCCAGACATTACGTAGCCATGTTACATACTTCGGTCTGTGTATAGCGCCATCCTGAGAGATGTTTATAAATGACGGCGGTACTGTACATATGTGGCAATGGCTACGTAATTTCTGAAGATGCTCGCATTGATCGAGTAAAACATTTCAGTAAAGAAAAATTACATTCGACTTGTAGCTGCTTTGTAATTTTAATTTTGCCATTGATTTTCACCTTCCGATGGTTTTGCTAGTCCAGAGACAACAGAATCATCCACAAAAATCTGAAAGTGCTTCTCATATTGTGTCCTGAATCGTTTATGTATATTAGAAGCAGCAGAGGGCCTGTAAAACTTCCTTGTTGAACGGCGGGTATCACTGTTTCCCTCGACGACTTTCCGACAGCTGACGATAGCATTCATTACGAGTACTTTTCAGGAATAAAGAGCCAGCTGTGTTTCACAACAACACTATTTTCTGAATCTTTGCTGCGTGTGTGTCGATAGATCATTTCCTTCGACGTATTGCTTAGTGTTCGAAGAGATTACATGTTTCAAAATCCTGCTGGACATTGATATCAGTGAGATGAGTCTATAACTCAGCACACTTCTCCCGCTTCCTTTCTTGTATGTTGGTGTGACCTGTGCAGCTCTCCAGTCCATAGGTACGAATCTTTCGTGGGGTGGGTGGTTCCATATATTACTAAATATGGAGCTGAAACGAAACGATGACATGGCATTATTGGCTGGGAGGTCCGATTCAGGTTCGGCCGTGAAGTGTAAGTATTATTTCAGTCGGCGCCACGTTGGGCGACTTGCGGCCGAAAACGAGGACAACACAACACCCAGTCCACGAGCGGAGAAAATCTCCAACCTGGCTGGGAGTCGAACCCGGGCCCAGTGCATGAGAGGCAAGCACGTTACCACTCAGCTAAACAGGCGTATAATATGGAGCTGCTACATCAAGATGATTCGAGAGAAATATAAACTGGCATAACATCTATACTTTACTAAGTAACTTGAACTGCTTCGCTACTCCGAGGGTATCTACTTTGTCACTAACCCACTTTGTTTCTTATGAGCAGAAACTGGAGTAAACTGAACTGCTATTCATTATACTCGTTTATGTCTGTGTTGTAATGTTGAGCAAAGCAAGTGGTGTAGTTATGGAAACGCTGTCTTATAAATGATTTGCCAAAACTGAAATTGTATAACTGCATTTTTAATTAACTTCGAGAAATTAATTAGAAAACAAAACTTGTAAACTAAATAAGCTATCCCGTGAAAATGTGTTGTGCGATACAGTATACAGTGCTACAATACGTAACGCGACAACACAAGCTAACTGAATGAAAATGTTATATAAAACTACTAACCATTTTTGGAAACCTAAACCACCAAAATGTTTCTATAAAAATGACTTGTGAATTTACGTACACAGTCAGATAAACAAAATTCTAGACCGCATAATACACACGCAGATGTAACAATACACTGCTGCATAAGCAATTTAATCTGAACTGAACCTTACATAGATTAAACCTGATAATAATTCTGAAAGGCAAATCTAACTGTTAATGATCTAACTACCTAGACCGTAACGCAAAAGTGGCCTTAACAACTTTTTGTGTATGTGTTACCTGTGGCAATGGAGGCTTGGTACAGCACGAAGTGATGAACATAAAATACGCAGCGCAGAAGCAAGGAAGCTAAGGAAAAAGCCTTGTGCAGTGCAATGCAAGGATATGCAAACTATTCTAACAAGATCACGCTTCACTTTTTAACGGACTACGTTCCGCTCTCTGCAATGCCGCCACACACATAATCAGAAAATATGATTCTTTCGTAAAGAGACGCTGCTGGAATTTGAGCTTTAGTGAAGTAAAACTGACTTTAAAAACTGTATTACAAACTCACTGTGGGATCATTGCAATCATCGTTAGAAAAATAATCTTTTATCAGGAAAATTTCTCTGGCAAATCCTTAATTACTATAGACGTTAAAGGTGTGGTAATAGCTATAACCTCTGAGAGCAAGCCATGTGAACTGATAACTGTACTTACTCTCGTCTCAACAACGACCTAACTAACCGAAACCAATAAAGATAAATTTCACTGAAACTTTTCGTCTTTCAAACATATTACAATTACATGCAAGCAAGCAATGGAGCAACACTTTACTTCAAAGATCTCCACTTGTCCAATTAATGTTTACAATATCGTAATTCACCCTTCATCCTTCTCTGTATCTTTATCTCTGGCCTCTATAACCTACTTCCATCCGCTCGGTATCGTAGTCAACACCCGACTCCCTCACTAGTTTCACTTAGAATGCCTCCTACGACAACGCTACTGACAAACAAAGATCACAGGTCTTGTGCTCAGAACCTCGGTGGCGTAACATATCGACCATCGAAAATTAGTATTTGAAAAATGTTTAGCGCACAAGTATGAAATATGTTAAATCGAATGAAATTGTCAAATTTACATCAATTTCCATACCAGAAACCTTACAGCTACCAAATTACTCTTGTTGGAAGCTGTTTATGATTGGAATTCTGGAATGTTTATTTCGTCTTCTTTGGTGACGAATACCGCGTTTAATTACTCCTCTTCAGTGGTGCTATCATCGGTAACCTACATTACATTATATCAAAGTGAAAATAGATGGAATGTATTTTTAGCGTATAGAAAATCCGAGAGACTCCAGGAGGCTGTCTGTCTAGAACCCCACGTTCTCTGTTCAACCGGAGCAGCTCGGAGAAGCCTAAACCATCGTGAAGTGTGCTGGTACAAACACGAGAGGTCCACCGCACGATGGTGAAAGCAGGTTTCGACATCTACGAAGAAGCAATCTGTATCGGCTAGTTGAACGTTAGTTTCTGAGCGGCAGAGCGTCTGCTCATTAGTGGGTCTTGTAACTGTTGATGGGCGAAGCTCGCGATTGTTCCACTGTTTTTTGAACTCTTTCGCACTGGTGCATGATGCTGAGTGAATACTGCGTACTGGTCTTAGAATTTATGATGATTTAGTCGGACTAAACTTGTAGTGGCCCATCCAAGTTTTAAAGTTAAATGGATTTATATTAACAGAATCCTCCGTCGGTTCTTGGTAGAACAACATTATAATAATAAATGGAAAGCACCAGTTTGCTTTTGTTCTACAATATTATTTTATTGCTAACCGGTTTTCGGCTTACAAGGCCATCTTCAGACATTTACTGAGTATTATCACCAAAGAAGTTAAATGTTAGCAGACAACATTGGAAGAGAAGTAACACATCTAGAGTGAAGTAGAAACATACAGTGAGTAACATCTTTGCAATGAAATAGTAAAAACTGAACAGTACATAAATAACAATCGAGTTGACAGGAAAACCTTTAGCACACAATAAGAATAGCATGCCTACATAACAGTTTCTATTGATAAACGTAACTATTGAAATAAGATAAAATTAGTACTAGACAAGGCTGCATCAAGAGCTATGAAACATGGAGAGTGATACACAACCAATTAAAAAAGAAGAGACAGTTGTCAATGTAAATACAGAATACACGAGGAACTGAAGCCATATCAATACGATAAACAGAAATTAGTAAATACAGGAAAATTGAGGTGTTTGCGGGAACCTACAGTTTGTGAGTGTGGTGTACTGCATTTTAATGTTGTCTGCTAACATTTAACTTCTTTGGTGATAATACTCAGTAAATGTCTGAAGATGGCCTTGTAAGCCGAAAACCGGTTAGCAATAAAATAATATTGTAGAACAAAAGCAAACTGGTGCTTTCCATTTATTATTAAATGGATTTTGTAAGGCTACTATTCCATTTAAGTAATGTATTCAAAATTTATAATATTTATCACGTATTCGAAAAATATAATTTGTTGTACAGTGGTACAGTTTTTAGAAAACTAGACAGCCAGACATGTTTGTACTGTTCAGGCTGAGGCACTCGAATTCGTTCTGCATCTACGTCTAGATGGTTACTCTGCAAATTACAGTTAAGTGCCTGGCAGTGGGATCATCGAATCATTTTCATACTACTTCTTTACCATTCCACTCTCGAATGGCGCGTGGGAAAAAGGAACACCTAAATCTTTCCGTTAGAGCTCTGGTTTCTCTTATTTTATTATGATGATCATTTCTCCCTACGTATGTGGGTGTCAGAAAAATATTTACGCATTCGGAAAAGAAATTTGGTGATTGAAATCTCGTAAATAGATCTCGCCGCAAAGAAAACCGCCTTTGTTTCAGTGACTGCCACCCCAACGCGCGTATCATATCAGTGACACTCTCACCCCTGTTGCGCGATAACACGAAACGAGCTGCCCTTCTTTGCACGTTTTCGATGTCCTCCGTCAATCCTATCTGGTAGGATTCCATACAGCGCAGCAATATTCCAGCAGAGGACGGACAACTGTAATGTAGGCTGTCTCTTTAATGGATTTGTCGCATCTTCTAAGTGTTCTGCCAATAATGCGTAGTCTTTGTTTCGCCTTCCCCACAATATTATCTATGTGGTCGTTCCAATTCAAGTTGCTCGTAATTGTAATTCCTAGGTATTTAGCCGAATTGACAGCCCTTAGATTTGTGCGATTTATCGTGTCCTCAAAATTTATCGGATTTCTTTTAGTACCCATGTGGATGACATCGCACTTTTCTTTGTTTAGTGCTAATTGTCACTTTTCGCACCATAAAGAAATTCTCTCTAGATCATTTTGCAATTGGAATTGATCGTCTGATGATTTTACTAGACGGTAAATTACAGCATCATCTGCAAACAATCTAAGGGGGCTGCTCAGATTATCACCTAGATCATTTATATAAATCAGGTACAGCAGAGAGCCTATGACAATACCTTGCGGAACGCCAGATATCACTTCTGTTCTACTCGATGATTTACCGTCTATCACTACGAACTGTGACCTCTCTGAAAGGATAATTGTGAGAGCGTGCGTCAGCGACCTGTAACACTGAATAGTCACACTTAGATGGAGCGTCATTACTTGTCTTACACTACCAGACATTTAAACAGGCATTGGTGTAGCCATAGGTAGCCCATCGATTTGCAACAGTAAATCTTAATTTTCTTTCCTTTCTGGGCTAAAGTGCTTTGATGGCCATTAAATTTGTAACACCAGTAAATGTATCATTTTATTACCTATACAGTACAGAAGAAAGAATACATGATTGTACTTGTAGGATTTTTGAAGATTTACAGGATGCAAAACTGAGCACATATCGTTGCCACTTCCTGCAACAGTAGTTGCTTTAATTTGGTTGAGCACTGAGTCCAACTGAGATAGGATAAGAGGCCAGGGTTCGTCATTGCATCCTGTTTCAGTTCGCTGATGCAGTTTAGCCGTAGTGGCTGGCAACTAATGGCATGCCAATCTCTCACATTTCCAGATGTTATCATTGGCTAATAGATCTGTAAGACGAGGACATTAGCCAAAAACCTTTTGCATCCACTTACGTCAAGACAGCAGGGGCAGTATCGGGTTATCTTTTACCTTGTTGGAAGATAATATGAAGGAAATCTAGAAGATGGGACACAATCGTCAGTGTTCCCCGTAACAAATGTAGTGCTTAATGTCGAAAGTACCAGGTACGCTAACCAGAGGCATCGTGTATCCAGTGGTAGCCTGTACCACCACTATGGGTGCTGAGTGCTGACCAGGGCAACATCCGAACACCCTCTATGTATTGGTGGGTGAAGATAACAAAGAAAACGTGCTGCCTTGCGTTATCTTGTCGAAAGATAATGTCACAGATAAAAGGAAGGTAAGGCACAGCCAGTAATCTGAACGCCTGAGAAATGTGATGGCAGCTGTCCAAATGGCTGCTGGGCACATATGAAGATGACGAATGCTGTCTGGCAACGTTCATTTTCTTCTGAGGCAACATCCACACAAACATCAATCGTGATGCCGTACGCACAGCAAGGATCTGTGTACTGGCAGCGCACCATTATCGACGCCCTCTCTCTGCTGCCGCATCTAGGACGCCCCAACAATGATTACCGTGCCATCGATCACTGGTGTTCGAGACCGGGCCGCATTGTGCAGGTGGATATTTATAGCTCTCCAAACAAGATGGTTTCCTGACTCAACTCACCTGACGTGGCTGTGGTACCAGGTTTGTTCACCCGTTTATTTTTCGACATGCACGTTTGCATGGGGTGTACTATCTTCTGTATGCGCGCTCTAACGTGCTGCCTCCCGAGCGGGAAGGCGTGCCGGTCCCCGGCACGAATCCGCCCGGCGGATTAGTTAAAAAAAATGGCTCTGAGCACTATGGGACTTAACATCTATGGTCATCAGTCCCTAGAACTTAGAACTACTTAAACCTAACTAACCTAAGGACAGCACACAACACCCAGTCATCACGAGGCAGAGAAAATCCCTGACCCCGCCGGGAATCGAACCCGGGAACCCGGGCGTGGGAAGCGAGAACGCTACCGCACGACCACGAGATGCGGGCCGGGCGGATTAGTGTCGAGGCCCAGTGTGAAGGCCAGCCTGTGGATGGTTTTTAAGGCTGTTTTTCATCTGCCTCGGCGAATGCGGGCTGGTTCCCCTTACTCCGCCTCAGTTACACTATGTCGGCGATTGCTGCTCAAACAATGTCTCCTCGTACGTGTACGCTATAATTACTCTACCACACAAACATTTGGGGTTAAAAAACTCGTCTGGTATGAGACGTTCCCAGAGGGTCCCTGGGGACCGAACCGCACAATAACCCTCGGTTCGGTGTGGGGCGGCCGTGGGGTGGGTGGACTGCTGTGGTCTGTTGTGGGGTTGTGAACCACTGAGGGCTACGGCAGGGACGAAGCTTCTCCGTCGTTTCAAGGTCCCCGGCTCCATACACAATACACAATATGAAACCTACTGGATACCTGCATCATAGAACTCACCCGCTGCGCCACGAAGGTAGCTTAAAAACTCTTCTTTCAGCTCCTTTCTGGTTCGGTTCAGGGAAGAGGAGGAAGTCACTTGGTACTATGTCAGAGATCAACCCGCAGAGCTCCCGAACCATCACCCTTCGATCTTCCAGCATTGCTTCTTCAACTTTCGCAAACGTTTGGCGGCTGTTCGTCATGTTCGTCTGCACGTCACCTTGAATTTTCTGCACCATTTGCGCACGTGTTGTACTCTCATACACTATTCTCGGTAGACTACACACAGACTGGAATGAATGTCCACTGGCGCAGTCTTTTTTTGCGCAGAAAGAAACGAATCACATAGTGTAATTCGCACCTGGCTTGAGACGCATGTAGGAGCTCCATCTCTAAAGACTGCCAAGCCAAGACTGAGCGTTGCAGACAGTTCGCCGTGGCGGGAAATGGAAGAGGTACACTCCTGGAAATGGAAAAAAGAACACATTGACACCGGTGTGTCAGACCCACCATACTTGCTCCGGACACTGCGAGAGGGCTGTACAAGCAATGATCACACGCACGGCACAGCGGACACACCAGGAACCGCGGTGTTGGCCGTCGAATGGCGCTAGCTGCGCAGCATTTGTGCACCGCTGCCGTCAGTGTCAGCCAGTTTGCCGTGGCATAAGGAGCTCGATCGCAGTCTTTAACACTGGTAGCATGCCGCGACAGCGTGGACGTGAACCGTATGTGCAGTTGACGGACTTCAAGCCAGGGCGTATAGTGGGCATGCGGGAGGCCGGGTGGACGTACCGCCGAATTGCTCAACACGTGGGGCGTGAGGTCTGCACAGTACATCGATGTTGTCGCCAGTGGTCGGCGGAAGGTGCACGTGCCCGTCGACCTGGGACCGGACCGCAGCGACGCACGGATGCACGCCAAGACCGTAGGATCCTACGCAGTGCCGTAGGGGACCGCACCGCCACTTCCCAGCAAATTAGGGACACTGTTGCTCCTGGGGTATCGGCGAGGACCATTCGCAACCGTCTCCATGAAGCTGGGCTACGGTCCCGCACACCGTTAGGCCGTCTTCCGCTCACGCCCCAACATCGTGCAGCCCGCCTCCAGTGGTGTCGCGACAGGCGTGAATGGAGGGACGAATGGAGACGTGTCGTCTTCAGCGATGAGAGTCGCTTCTGCCTTGGTGCCAATGATGGTCGTATGCGTATTTGGCGCCGTGCAGGTGAGCGCCACAATCAGGACTGCATACGACCGAGGCACACAGGGCCAACACCCGGCATCATGGTGTGGGGAGCGATCTCCTACACTGGCCGTACACCACTGGTGATCGTCGAGGGGACACTGAATAGTGCACGGTACATCCAAACCGTCATCGAACCCATCGTTCTACCATTCCTACACCGGCAAGGGAACTTGCTGTTCCAACAGGACAATGCACGTCCGCATGTATCCCGTGCCACCCAACGTGCTCTAGAAGGTGTAAGTCAACTACCCTGGCCAGCAAGATCTCCGGATCTGTCCCCCATTGAGCATGTTTGGGACTGGATGAAGCGTCGTCTCACGCGGTCTGCACGTCCAGCACGAACGCTGGTCCAACTGAGGCGCCAGGTGGAAATGGCATGGCAAGCCGTTCCACAGGACTACATCCAGCATGTCTACGATCGTCTCCATGGGAGAATAGCAGCCTGCATTGCTGCAAACGGTGGATATACACTGTACTAGTGCCGACATTGTGCATGCTCTGTTGCCTGTGTCTATGTGCCTGTGGTTCTGTCAGTGTGATCATGTGATGTATCTGACCCCAGGAATGTGTCAATAAAGTTTCCCCTTCCTGGGACAATGAATTCACGGTGTTCTTATTTCAATTTCCAGGAGTGTATAACCAGGCTACAAGCCATTGTGGTGGAACCAGCGTAACAACGTTCCTCTTGACTGCAAGTCCTTGAGAACCTCATTTTATTGACAAATCTGCCGAAGGAATAGTGTGTCTGTCGTCTCAGGTGCTACTACCTTGGGGCCGCTGAGGTCCTACATGACATTGACGACAATACGATCTTGTCACTGACAACCAAAGCTTTAATGTGATTCCTACATGTGAAACCCACTGCGTAACTGGAATACAGAATTAAGATGCCATAGCTGCTGCCTGTATTGTGCCGCTGCAGTTACATGGTAATAATTTGCGTATCTAAGAATGTCGTAAACTCCACGCTAATTAGACATTTGTTGTATGCAGTCTTTATGGCAGAGCAGTTTTAATGACCAGCAGTGTAGTTACCGTATCTTGACGACCTCTTGGTACCATGTAAGGATACGGGTCAGAACCTGTTATGTTTCGTTTTGATTCAGGTATTATATTAAACGTAGTCGAATAAGTTTAAATGTTAATAACCAGAGATCCTGTAAAAATCTTTTGTTATACTGCATTTAATATTACAGTATGCTGACAATTATTGTTTTGAGACCGTCGAATCACAATGCACTAAAACACAATTGTTTGTACCGTATATTTTTCTCCTTTATTGTTTGCAAGGCTTCTTCAATGGCCTGGAATATGTACATATTTTTGTTTATACTGCTCACATTCGTTTAGTTCGTTGCATATACATAGGTTCTAAACAGGATTGAATCTTCTTGCTTATGATGCAGCAATAATTTAAAGTTCCACTTACAGACATCATGGGTGTTGGTCTCTATGTTTTCTTGCTCTTTTGTTACAGCTGTTCTTCGTCTGCTTACTGCTATTTGAAATTTCGTTTCCACAGTGCACAGCACTAGGAGATGAACACTTGTTTTGATGTTACGTTTTGGATAGTGTTGTCAACTGCCGATTGTTATTGCGAACCATCGAATATCGAATGCGTTTCTGCATTGTGATACATGTGATCTGTCTGTGTGTGTGTGTGTGTGTGTGTGTGTGTTTTGTTTCATGTACAAGTGGATTTAAAAATTTTTTGTACCTAATCACTTCTTTCATTAACTTTAGTGGAGAGTCTTTATTGACGTGTGGCTGGTTGTTTATCGCATGTTTGCTATCAGCAATGGCTTTCTGGATATGGTAATTTTCTTGCATTCTTATAAGCCATGTCTTGTGGATGTTTATTATGATTATTGTCGTTCCTTGTTCCATGTTTGTAGCATAATGGTTGTGGTGTTTTAAGTGCACCACCGTATTGAAACGAATCTCTCTCTCTCTCTCTCTCTCTCTCTCTCTCTCTCTCCACACACACACACACACACACACACACACACACACAGAGAGAGAGATATATATATATATAGAGAGAGAGGGGAGACAGAGATTACTGATATCACAAAACACGTTTAATTGTTGGCAATAACATTCTATAGTTGACAACACTATCCAAAAAGTAACATCAGGACGAAAATTCAATTCCTAGTGCTATGAAAAGTGAAAACGAAATTACAAATGGCAGTAAGCAAACGAAGAACATCTGTAGCGAAGTATCAAGTACACATGTAGAACAGCATTCACAAAATCTCCAAGTAGAATTGTAAATTATTACTCTATCATATGTGTTTACAACCTATACATACAAAGTCCTAAATGTAAACTAAATAGTATAGACAATAATAGGTACGTACTGCAGGACACTGAAGACCCTTGCTAACAATAAAGACGAAATAATGTTGATGGTGTTAGGACAGCAACCAGCCACAAATTTACTTTCAGATCCTTTATTCAAAGGGCACTGTTACCGGTTTCGAATCGTTGTGACTCATCTTCAGACGGTTTACTCGCTTTTTTTATGACATGTTGTGTTTTTTTACAGATTAATTTTCCTAAAGTATAAATAATACATAATTATAAACACGCCACACACAGATGGTTGCGTTACAGATTTTCGTCGCGTGTGACATACGTGAAACGTCTGTTTGGAATGTTTGTTTCCATAAAATGCGTCCAATAGATGTAAATGCATTCCCACTGCATTCTTATTGTTGCACACGTAAATTCTTCTCACTAAACACTTTAGATTTGTCACTGAGAGGACTTCTGCCACGCACCACATGTTTTGATACGTACAAAGACTTTACAAACATATGAGTGTCACAGATGCTATGACATATCGTAATATTTCACGATGATGTCCTATGTTTGGAAAGGATCATATAATCATTTACTCAACTGTAATGCCTTTTACACTGGTACAGAGACATTGAATTTTTGAGTTGATAGTTTTAAATTAATTATAAAGTTGTTTTTTTATATAGGACTCTATAGGTAAATTAGTATATTATTTAATTACATCTAGCATCATGAGAATTATAGTAACATATAAATTTGCTACTTGATCTGCAGATTGGTGTACTAATATTATTTGCTTTTGAGGCTGGAAAGTAATTTTTTGAAATTTTTCAGGAAAGGGGTGTTAGCTGAATCTGTTTGTTCGTTAAGGATATAGTCTGGGGTGCTGTTTGTGTGTGTATGTATTTCTAATTCTTCTAATATATTCATAGTAGCTCCTTTTTCTGCTAGATGTAAAATTTTTAAGTTGTCCTTAGTATTTCCCACTGAATGGTTTTCTTCAGCAATATGGGCTGCAAATGCTGATTTGATCAAGTTACCAAGTCTTAAAGCATCAATATGTTCTTTGTATCTAATTTTAAAACTTCTGCCTATCTGTCCAATGTAGAATTTTGGGCATGTATCACATTTGAGTTTGTATATTCCTGATTTACACTAGAAACTCTTGGAGGTATTTATATCATGGATTACTTTTTGTTGTAATTTATTGTTTGTGGAAAAGCTGATTGTGATATTTTTCTTCTTTTTAAATAAGTTTGCTATTTGGTAGGAAAGTGGGCCTATGTATGGGAGAGTAGCGTCTTTAGGTTTGGCTTCAGTGGCACACTGATTTGGAATATGTGGTTTTTGTCTGTATTTTGTTGTGGAGTTTTTCTATTATTGTGGGTTTATATCCATTATTATGAGCAACTGTTTTAATTATATTGATTTCATTTTGTTGGTCTGTGTCACTCATTGGTACTTTTTCAATTCAGTGTAGCATTGTTCTGAAATATGCCATTTTTTGATGGCAGGGGTGGCACGATGAGTTGCCAATGCTGACATCTGTGGTGGTAGGTTTCCTGTAAATACTAAATTGATGTTTATTATTACTATTGCAAATTTTCAGGTCAACAAAGTTAATGATTTTATTAGTTTCATGTTCAACTGTGAATTTAATATTTTTGTGCATTTTGCTTAGATCTGCTGCTAATGTATCTATTTCATTGCTTGTACCATCAAAAAGTAAGATTGTATCGTCAACATATCTTCTGTAGTACATTATTTTGTTTGAGATTTGCTAGTTGGTTGAGAAGAATTTTTGTTCTATATGGTTGATGCAAATGTCAGCCAGTATCCCAGCTAAGCTACTTCCCATTGCCAAACCATCATGTTGTTAGTACAGTTTGTTGTTGAAGCTACAGTAATAATGCTCTAGAATAAGTGAAAGTATTTCTATAAGATCACAGATCTTTGCAACACTAATTTTCTTATATTTAAGCAGATTGTTTCTTATAATGTTAATAGTCTCTTTGACAATTCGTGTACAGGTTGACTATGTCTAGTGATGCTAATTTAGGTGTTGGTGAGATTTGGATGTCTTTAATTAAGCTTATGAGTTCATGTGTGTTATGTGTGGTGTAGTTATTTTCAAATGTATAGTATTTGGTAATGAGGTCTTTTAATTTACGGCTTATGAAGTATGCAGGGATATTTCTTGAATTAATAATCAGGCGAATGGAACAATTTTCTTTATGAACTTTCGCTGTGCACGCAGTTTTGGTGCTGAGGGATTCATTGCTATGCAGTTACGTATTTCATATTTGTTCAGTAAAAAGTTAGTTTTGTAGTAGCTTTCAGAGTTTAGTTTGGAATTTTACTGTAGGATCTGTCTTTATTTCAGTAATACTGTTGCTCTGGAAAAATTGCAAGGTTTTCTCTACATATTCTTTTTAATGCATTACGATTAAAGAATTTCCTTTGTCAGCTTTTACTATGAGTGCTTTACTTTCGGACAATTTGCTGTTAATATTTTTCAAATCTTTAACTTCAGTGTTTTTGCAGGTATTATTTGTTTGAAGTTGTTTCATTATCAGTTTATTTGTCTTGTATGTAACTGCATTTTTCTCACATGTGTCTAGTTTTGCTGTGTCACAAGCAAGTTTTGTGCAGGCTATGAGATTTTTAACGCTGTGATTATTGAGATTTGTTCTAATATTATGTTTCAGACCTTTATTTAATAAAGTGAGTTCACTGTTGCTAAATTGGATATCAGTTGTATTAATAACTTTATGAAAAAATTTGTGTTGGCTTAGCTGTTTGCTTTTATCTAATTCTGAACTGTTCATGGATTTTAAGGCTTCAGTTTTCTTTTTGTGTTTGGATAAGATAATCTTTTGTTCTTTATCTACTTTATCGTCTATGTGCTGTAGGATATGTGAGAATTGTAAAGGTCAGAGGCTGTGTCCAAGCTGCAGATGCAAGTTGTTCATGACATTGTTTAAGTTTTCTTTTTTCTTGTATTGCATTTTAATCTCTGTTTTTAGCCATATGTTTTCACATTTTTGCTTTGCAAATCTGGCAGTTTTAGTTTTGCAGTTAATTTTGACTTTGACATATTTCGGAACTATTTTAAGTGTTTTGTTGAATTTAATGTTAACAGACGTTTTCATTAGGTTAATTTTATGTTTCTTTAAAGCATGTATATTTGTCAAATGGTTCAAATGGCTCTGAGCACTATGGGACTCAACTGCTGTGGTCATAAGTCCCCTAGAACTTAGAACTACTTAAACGTAACTAACCTAAGGACATCACACACACCCATGCCCGAGGCAGGATTCGAACCTGCGACCGTAGCGGTCGTGCGGTTCCAGATTGTAGCGCCTTTAACCGCTCGGCCACTCCGGCCGGCATATTTGTCATTACCTGGCTTCATTCAGTTGTGTTTGACGCCCCCAAAGTAATAAGTATCGACACATCGTAATAAAAACTGTTTTGTTTTTGTGTACCTGGATGCAATGTTCCCAGTAGCTGGAGACACAAGATGGACGTGATGGTATGTAGCTTTGTGGAAGCAACCATTCAGGCATTCTGAGGCGGTTTAACACATCGAGAGGAAACTTAAATGAAGACATTATGATACGAACCGCACAAGCTACTCACTCTTAACGGATATACACATACTAAAATGTAGACTTTCACGGCCGGAAATATCATGTCCATTATAATTATCCGGGCTGTTATGCCGTGGTCGGTTGATGAATTCTGTGTCGATTCCCAACGTTTCGTCTCCGACTGTCAGTAGCTAGCCAGCGGGTGTGTTGGACCTTCCATCGACCTACGGACCCCCTTGAAGATGTCTCCCGCAGTCGGAGACGAAACGTTGGGAATCGACACAGAATTCATCAACCGACCACGGCATAACAGCCCGGATAATTATAATGGACAGGATATACACATGTTTGACAAGTGGCTATATATAATCTTGTAGATAATTGTCGCGTATAAATATATCAATAGGGAGGTTTCATCAGAGATTTTTCTCCTGTTAAGAACCATTTCTAGCTGTTGTCTTCAGTTCTCTGTAATCTTTCCGTGTGAGTATTTTATTCCACATCCACTACTTTTACCATGTATTTTTCCTTCACTAATAATTTTTTTTACCTGTATCGATTCCTTAGAGCGTATCTGACCCAGTTCGCTTTCCTCTTTCTAATGTATTTCGGAAGGATTCCTGTTTACACTTCATACACTTCTCCATTCCTTATTCTCTCGGCCTATTTACTGTTGATCACCATTACGAATTTCAAAACCTTTTTTTTTTTTTTTGAGTCATCAGTTTTCTGACTGGTTTGATGCGGCCTGCCACAAATGGCTCTCCCATGCCAACCTCTTCATCTCAGAGTGGCACTTGCAATCTGTCCTCAATTATTTGCTGGATGCATTCCAATCTCTCTCTTCCTGTACAGTTTTTGCCCTCTACAGCTCCCTCTGGTACCTTGGAAGTCATTCCCCCATATCTTAACAGATGTCCTATCATCCCGACCCTTCTAATTATCAGTGTTTTCCACATATTCCTTTCCTCTCCGATTCCGCTCAGAACGCCCTCATTCGTTACCTTATCAGCCAACCTCATTTTCAACATTCGTCTGTAGCTCCACATCTCAAATGCTTCAGTTCTCTTCTGATCCTGTCTTCCACTGTCCATGTATCACTAACATACAATGCTGTGCTCCAAACGTACAGTCTCAGAAGCTTCTTTTCAGGCTGAGGCCTATGTTTGATAGTAGTAGACCTCTCTTGGTCAGGAATGCCCTTTTCGCCATTGCAAGTCTACTTTTGATGTCCTCCTTGCTCCGTCCGTCACTGGTGGTTTTATTACCGAAGCAGTGGAATTCCTTAACTTCATCTACTACGTCATCACCAATCCTCATGTTAAATTTCTCGCTGTGGTCATTGCTGCTACTTGGCATTACTTTCGTCTCTCTTCGATTTATTATCAATCTATGTTCCGCACTCATTAGATTGTTGACTCCATTCAGCAGATCCTTCAGTTCTTTTCACTTTCACTCAGGATAGCAATGTCATCAGCGAATTGTATCATTCATTTCCTTTCACGTTGAATTTTAATTCCACTCCTGAACCTTTCTTTTATTTCCATCACTGCTTCTTCGATGTACAGATAGAACTGTAGGGGCGAAAGACTAAATCTCTGTCTTACACATTTTTTTACCGAAGCACGTCTCTCTTGGTCGTCCACTCTTATTATTGCCTGTTGGATCTTGTACATATTTTATACTACGCGTCTATCTCTGTAGCTTACCCCTATTTTTCTCAGAATTTCGAACATCTTGCACCATTTTACATTGTCGGGCGCTTATTCCAGGACGACATATCCTTCGAACGTGTCCTGATCTTTCTTTACTGTTGCTTACATTATCAACTTCTAAGTCAGAATTGCGTCCCTGGTGTCTTTACCTTTCCTAAAGCCAAGCTGATCGTCATCTAACAAGCTGATCGTCATCTAACACATCCTCAATTTTCTTTTCCATTCTTCTGTATATTATTATTACTCTTGTATATTATTATTTCTGCTCTTCCAAATTAATTCCAACGTTCCTGAGCCACATGTGACTACTCTGTACAAAAAATATTTTAGATCGGTTGATATTGCTTTTGTTGTCCATAATCTTTGTATTCTTTTAAATGGTTCCATTCCATCCACTCCGGCACATCTTGCTCCTGTTTAAGGAAGTTTGACAAAGCATACTGAGGGAGTGACAGAGAAAGAAGAAGAATGATAGCGTATGCGGATACATATAGAAAAATTCGAGGCTAACAGATAATGAGAACAACAACTAGAGGCTTGTGGGCACATAGCTGCATTATTATAATAATGTATTGTGAATTGTGCAAAAGAACGAATATTTGTCTGTAGCCTATTGGTGAGTGAAAAAGCTTCATTTCAGAATCAGATCAGGCCATACAGGTAAGTTTTATCCCATCCGTGACGCAAATGAACAGAAATTTGGTGTCTGCTGGGGTAGTGTGTAATATAATTCCCTTTTTGCCTTCTATTTATTTACTTTTTTCCTAATAACAGAAATTATATTAAAAGGCAACTGTGCTTTCAAATCATTTCATCATTTCTGAATAGCTTATCCATAAAGTGATTAGATACGAATCAGCTACCACTCTCTAGTGTACATATTTAATTAAATACTAATAAATTAACATATAATTTATGTAGCCTATATTTACGCTGCGAACCACGAACTGTCCACTTCACAATCGGCTCCCAAATGTGACAGCCACGTTGTGTAACATCGAACACTACAGTGCTGGAACGAGAACAGCGTACAGCATCATCTTTGTAGCCTCAAGGCCTAACTTTCTGGTACACTTTTGAAATGATCTTACCTGCTACCATACCACGGTACGGATTGTGTTACATTACATCCAAAAACTGGGTTTTCTCTTGTAAGGTGTCTCTACACGTGTGACAGCGTTTATAAATATAAGCATCGTAAGATTAATTGGTCAAAAAAGTGACAACCGTGAATCGTTTTGCGCAGCTGAACATTCCTGTTTGAAGTGACATACACCTGACTTGGAAATTATAGACCTTGGGTTTCACTTGAAATGTTCTGTTACACTCTAAGACAAGAAAGACCGCAAATAAGTAGATGTGGAATGCATGTATAGACAAACAAATCATTGTAATTTCAGAAAGAGTGGATGGTTGATTCAAGAGAAAGAGTTTCACAAAATGAACGAGCCAGTAACGCGTCGGTCAGCCTCTGGCGCTTATGCAAGCAGTTATCCCGCTTGCCATTGATCGACAGAGTTGTAGGGTTTCCTCTTGAGGGATGTAGTGCCAAATACTGTCCAATTGGCGTGTTAGATTGAGAAATCCCGAGTTGGTTTCAAGGTCCAGCCGATTATGCTCCAAACTTTCTCAATTCGGAATAGATTCAGCGACCTCGCAGTGCAAGACAGGGTTTTGCCGGCACGAAGATAAGCGGACGAAACTCTTGCCGTGTGCGGGAGGGCATAATATTTTTGAAATTTAAGCTTGTGATGAAGGGCACCAAATGGGGTCCAGAATATCAGCGGCACTCTTACTGCTTTGAAAGTGAAGAAGCACAGACACGTCTTCTGCCTAGAACCTCACTGTAGCATTGTCTTCAGTGATGAGTCCCATTTTGAATCGTGCCCTGATGACCAGGGCAGATGTGTATGGCAGATCTCTCCCCAACTGAGAACATTTGGAGCATTACGGCAAGGGCTCTCCAACCAGCTTGGGATACTCCTCAGGAGGAGGACATCCAAAAACTGAGTTAATCAATGTCAAGCGCCGTCCCGTTATACGACAACGTCCAGCACTCAGTACCGTCGAGCGGCGGTCAAAAGAAGGATAATGATGGAAAGACAGCAACACCATTCCACCTGAACATGACTGTTCGCAGTAATGGTCCCCTGTTATAATGTTAACTCTCTACTACATACACAAACAAGGACGCAGCACGATAATGAGACGGAAATAAATAGATGTGATGTACATGTACAAGCAAGTGAATACAATTTCAGGAAATTTGGACGATTTTTTTAAGAGAAAGAGCTTCACAAGCTGAGCAAGCCAATAAGCGTTGGTCCACCACTTCCCCTTATGCGAGCAGTCATTCGGCTTGGAATTGGTTGATGGAGTTCTTGGATGTGCTCCTGAGGGATATCGTGCCGAATTCTGTCCAAATGGCACTTACGTTTGTCAAAATCGTTAGCTGATTCGAGGGCTCTGCTCATAATGCGCCAGAAGTTCTCAGTTGGGGAGAGCTCCAGTGAACTTGTTGGCCAAAGCAGGGTTGGTCATCGGAGCTCACTTCGAAGCGGGACACATCCCTGAAGACAATTCTGCTGTAGTGGATGAGATTCCAGGCCGAAAACTTCTCGGGACATCCCAGACAGCGGTGGGATACCATGGAGAGTGTCACACACCATACGGCCAAACAATCAGTACATATGGTATGGGGTGTGATTTATTTTCGTAGCACTAACTCTTTAGTCGTTGTCCGCTGCAATGTTACAGTGCAGTGGTGCATCGAGGATAATCTGCGCCCCGTGTGATAGTTTTTCTTGCTAAGCTGTCCTGGGCTTGCATTTCAGCATGATAGTGCCCACCTGCACACGGCTAGAGTTTGTACTGCTTGTCTTTGTACTTGCCAAAGCTAACCTTGGCAGACAAGTTCGCCGGTTCTCTCCCTAATTGACAAAGTTTGGAGCGTAATGGGCAGAGCCCTCCCACCAGCTTGTGATTTTGACGATCTAACACGCCAATTGGACAAAATTTGATACGATATCCCTCAGGAGCTCATTCTACAACTTTTCCAATGCCAAGACGAATAACTGCTTGTGTAAGGGCCAGAGATGGACCAACGCACTGACCTGCTCAATTTGTGGAGCTCCTTCTCTTGAATAAATCACTCATTTCTTTAATTCGTAATCATTTTTTGGATGTGAGTTCCGCCAGTTATTCAAAACACCGTTTTTCTCAGTACCCAAACATGTTCCGGCACCACTGTGCCATCATCAATGGGTTATCGTTTTTACTTAGTCTGCAATGTGAACATTTTTGTTAAATGACTATAAAATTCTGAGCATTTTTAGTTCAAACAACAGATCGTTTCTTTTTGTAAATACCATTACATTTGGTGTGCATGAATTTTCTGGATCAGTTGTGTGTTAATTACTACAGGTAGGTTGTCATGTGCAACCAAACGTTGTTGATTTTTTTTTTTTTTGCTGGTAGTTAACCTATCTTGTAGTATGTAATTCAGTTTTTCGCGATGTTTTCGTGTCTATATTCGATTTTAGTTACGTTTTCGTGTGGAAAGTACTTCCATTCTCCGCACAATGCTGAGGTGTTGTGATGCACACGTAACTATAAGAAGTATTTTTCACAAATAACGTAGTAAAACACTTTTCACTTCACCAGAACACAGTGTGATTGTGGTTTATGTGTCCCAGCCCAGTCAGTGTTCATTTCTTCACCAGAGAGTTTAGCGCCAAAATTTGAATTTTTATATGAATTTTATATTTGTGTGTGTATGTGTGTGTGTGTGTGTGTGTGTGTGTGTGTGTGTGTGTTTGTGTGTGTGTGCGTGTGTGTATGTATGTAGACTTTATCCGTTTGTGGTGTTTTTATTTGTAAAGTTCCTTTAATGTGTTAAATAGTGTGCCCTTGCAGAGTGTTGTGTATTCGTTTAAGACTTGTTTTCCTTCTGATATTGCCTTCTGTTCAAATGGTTCAAATGGCTCTGAGTACTATGGGACTTAACATCTGAGGTCATCAGTCCCCTAGAACCTAGAACTACTTAAACGTAACTAACCTAAGGACATCACACACATCCATGCCCTTGCCTTCTGTATATGGAAGTTTTCATCAATGTTCAGTTTGCTGTATAGGCTGTGGCTGGGTTTTAGTATTCTTAGGTCTGTTTCTATTGTTATTGGGTGGTGATTGTTGGCTACAAGGTGGTCAGCAAATGTGCCGGGTTGCTTTTTAAAGCTCTGAGATGTTCTAAATATCTTATTTTGAAATTTATGCATGTTTGTCCTACGTACACTGAATGGCCAGTATCGCATGTGAGTTCATAGATTCCTGATCTGTAAAACATATCCGTGGATATTTCTTGTGTTCTGATCTTTTTCTGTGTTGTGTTCTCCTTCCTGTATGCTATTTGGAGTCCCTGTTTCTTTAATATGTTGCCTATTCTGTGAACAATCTTGTTACTGTAGGTGAGTATGTGCCATTTCGTTGTGTGTGTGTGTGTGTGTGTGTGTGTTGTTGCTCTGTTGCGTCTTGTGTCTGGTTCATTGTTTTTGTTTTGTGTTGTTCTGTAATTCAGAAAATTCATGCACACCAAATGTAAAGATATTTACGAAAAGGAACGATCTGTTGTTTGAACTAAAAATGCACATAGTTTTATAATCATTTAACAAAAATGTTCGCATTGCAGAATAAATAAAAACGAAAACCTTCTGATGATGCCACAGTAATGCCGAAACACGGTGTTTTGCATAACTGGCGGACCTCACATCCGACAATTTTAACTGCAAACACGGCCAATATAAGGAGCTGCAAATCAAAATGATGTATATTTCATAATCATTTGTTTGTCTGTACATGTACATCACATCTGCTGATTTCCATCCCATTGGGATAATTCCTTCGTGGATCGTCTTAGAGTATATTTCCGAAATATCATTGCTATCACGGGCCATATCCGGTTGCCATTCGAGAACACGGAATTAGCAGGGCGCTGGTGGTGGCACCTCGAGACGCAGCCGTCGACCTTTGCCCCCCCCCCCCCCCCCGCGCGCCCACACAATGGGAAGCCCGCCACAGCTTGCAGTCTCCACGAAATCTGCAGACTCGACAGCAGACGAGCAGTGCGGCTGACTCGGCAGCAAACTTCCTCTTCCACTCTGTCTCTCTCTTCTTGTCTCTCTCTTTCTATCGTGCACCGTGGAGCAGCTAGCAACTAACGCTGACGCGACTGCTCGTCCGCCGTTAATAACATTAAGCATGTACGTGATCACAGAAAGCAGATCAACAGGGGGAGGGGGCAACTTATTACACTGCTGTGGATCGCGAGAATTAATTTTTTAATGACGTCAGTTGCTTTCTACTTAAATCCATGCTACTATATAAAGACCACTTATCGTTTAGCGTTGTTGATAAAAACCTCGAAAATTTCTTTACCAATATTTATCTAAATGTTTCAAATGGTTCTGAGAACTATGGGACTTAAAATGTGAGGTCATCAGTCCCCTAAAACTTAGAACTACTTAAATGTAACTTAACCTAAGGAAATCACACACATCCATGACCGAGGCAGGATTCGAACCTACGATCGTAGCGGTGGCAAGGCTCCAGACTGAAGCGCCTAGAACCGCTCGGTCATTCCGGCCGGCTTTTCTCTAAACTTTAACACGATACACGATAAACATTCGGAGAAACATAGTATATATATATATATATATATATATATATATATATATATATATATATATATAAAATGCGTGTGTGTTTGTGTGTGTGTCGTTGTTTAACGCTGTTACCAAAAATCTCGATAACTTGACCAATACACTTCAGATTTTTAAACGTACGGAGGGACATAGTCTACGCATTTGCTTAATAAATATGATATGCGAATATATATGTACTAATGAAGGGTAAATGTTGTCAGCAAAAGTCTCGAAAAGTTCGTGACAAAACTACTTCAAATTTTTTACCCGATACTCTGATAAACATGTTCATGGAAATAGCATATGCATCTTTAAACGCATTTAATACACCTTTCATATTTACTCAAATTCTTACATAATACTCTAATAAACGTTTGGACTGACACACGCTACAAATTTATTTAATATGTGTGGCATAAGAAATACACTCCTGGAAATGGAAAAAAGAACACATTGACACCGGTGTGTCAGACCCACCATACTTGCTCCGGACACTGCGGGAGGGCTGTACAAGCAATGATCACACGCACGGCACAGCGGACACACCAGGAACCGCGGTGTTGGCCGTCGAATGGCGCTAGCTGCGCAGCATTTGTGCACCGCCGCCGTCAGTGTCAGCCAGTTTGCCGTGGCATACGGAGCTCCATCGCAGTCTTTAACACTGGTAGCATGCCGCGACAGCGTGGACGTGAACCGTATGTGCAGTTGACGTACTCTGAGCGAGGGCGTATAGTGGGCATGCGGGAGGCCGGGTGGACGTACCGCCGAATTGCTCAACACGTGGGGCGTGAGGTCTCCACAGTACATCGATGTTGTCGCCAGTGGTCGACGGAAGGTGCACGTGCCCGTCGACCTGGGACCGGACCGCAGCGACGCACGGATGCACGCCAAGACCGTAGGATCCTACGCAGTGCCGTAGGGGACCGCACCGCCACTTCCCAGCAAATTAGGGACACTGTTGCTCCTGGGGTATCGGCGAGGACCATTCGCAACCGTCTCCATGAAGCTGGGCTACGGTCCCGCACACCGTTAGGCCGTCTTCCGCTCACGCCCCAACATCGTGCAGCCCGCCTCCAGTGGTGTCGCGACAGGCGTGAATGGAGGGACGAATGGAGACGTGTCGTCTTCAGCGATGAGAGTCGCTTCTGCCTTGGTGCCAATGATGGTCGAATGCGTGTTTGGCGCCGTGCAGGTGAGCGCCACAATCAGGACTGCATACGACCGAGGCACACAGGGCCAACACCCGGCATCATTGTGTGGGGAGCGATCTCCTACACTGGCCGTACACCACTGGTGATCGTCGAGGGGATACTGAATAGTGCACGGTACATCCAAACCGTCATCGAACCCATCGTTCTACCATTCCTAGACCGGCAAGGGAACTTGCTGTTCCAACAGGACAATGCACGTCCGCATGTATCCCGTGCCACCCAACGTGCTCTAGAAGGTGTAAGTCAACTACCCTCGCCAGCAAGATCTCCGGATCTGTCCCCCATTGAGCATGTTTGGGACTGCATGAAGCGTCGTCTCACGCGGTCTGCACGTCCAGCACGAACGCTGGTCCAACTGAGGCGCCAGGTGGAAATGGCATGGCAAGCCGTTCCACAGGACTACATGCACTCATCTCTACGATCGTCTCCATGGGAGAATAGCAGCCTGCATTGCTGCGAAAGGTGGATATACACTGTACTAGTGCCGACATTGTGCATGCTCTGTTGCCTGTGTCTATGTGCCTGTGGTTCTGTCAGTGTGATCATGTGATGTATCTGACCCCAGGAATGTGTCAATAAAGTTTCCCCTTCCTGGGACAATGAATTCACGGTGTTCTTATTTCAATTTCCAGGAGTGTATATATAATGCGTGTGTGTCGTTGTTTAACGCTGTTACCAAAAATCTCGATAACTTGACCATTACACTTCAGATTTTTAAACGTACGGAGGGACATAGTCTACGCATTTTCTTAATAAATGTGGTATGCAAATATATATGTACTAATGAAGGGTAAATGTTGTCAGCAAAAGTCTCGAAAAGTTCTTGACAAAACTACTTCAAATTTTTTACCCGATACTCTGATAAACATGTTCATGGACATAGCATATGTATCTTTAAACGCATTTAATACACCTCTCAGATTTACTCAAATTCTTACATATTACTCTAATAAACGTTTGGACTGACACACACTACAAATTTATTTAATATGTGTGGCATAAGAAATATATACACTATATATAGTGGAAAACTCCGCCTGGGGTCAGTTTCTTTGCAACAGCCACTGCTGGTCCCAAACCCGGATAAAGGGTTGGGAATTAGGCTAACAACCAAATCCTGAAAAAAAAAACTCTTTGCTACGAAACACAAACTTGCCTCGGACATGGATGGATACAATGGAATACGAAAACTGCAAAGGAAAAACGGTATACGATTTAGAAACTTTAATTTTTGATCTTGGAATGTTCAGAGCCTGTATATACCAGGAACCATCCAGACTATAGTCTCAGAAATTAACCGATGTAAACTGGAACTGGTGGCGGTACAAGAGACAAGACGGCTAGGAGCGGGAACTCATAAACAGGATGGATACACACTATTCTTCGGTGGATGTGTAGATTAACACTAATTCGGCACTGGTTTTGTACTACACAACAAAGCAGCAAATTCGGTTAATTAAAAACTGTTCACAAGAGAATATCCTACATAGTACTTGGACAACATGTTTCAGACATCACATTCATCAATATTCATGCCCCAACTGAGGATAAAACAGATGAGGAAAGGGAAGAGTTCCATTAACAACTAGAACAAACAATTGAGAGCACACCAACTGGAAATATCAAGATAGTGCTGGGAGAGTTTAATAAAAAAGCAGGAAACAACCATAGGAAGGCACAGTTTGCATGATGAGACCAATGAGAATCGTCAGAGGATGATCAACTTAGCTATCTCAAAGAACCTGAGACTTACTTCGAACACAAGAGAATACATAAGGGAACATGGTGCTCACCGGATGGAAGGACCACCAGCCAGACAGATCACATTTTGGTGGACCAGCGCTACAGCCACAGAGTCATGCACGTCAAGTCGTATAGAGGAGGCGACTGTACGTCAGACCACTTCCTCATTGTGTGCAGGCTTAAACTCATGTTCACATGCAAGCATAAGAAGAAGGGGACACTAGAACCTGCTTTGAATGTTGAGAAACTACGAGAAAGTGCCATTAAAGAACAATACGCTATAGAAATCAAAAATCGTTTTGAGGTCGTAGAAACCCTGGGAGCAAGAGAGAATGTGGAGGGAAAGTGGAAAGAAGTAAAGTCCACAGTACTAAGTGTAGCGGAGGATATACTGGGAAGAAAGAAGATAATGGAAAAGAGGAAATGGTTCAACGAGACATGCCAGAAGGCTACAGAAAAGAGAAGGAAGATGAGGGAGAAGTGGCTAGCTGACAGGGAATATGAGCAGGAAAGGGAACATTTTATCAACGTCAGAAGGGAGACAAATCTAATACTAAGAGCAGAGAAGAGAATATATCTAACCAGTTTGCTAGAAGAAGTTGAGGCAGAGAGCCAAAACAAGAATTCAAGGCAATTCTTCCAAAAGACATTAAAAATCGGAAACGTGGATTTCAGAGGCCAACTTTTTTCATTAGCGATAACGGCAACTTGATAAATGACAAGGAAAGAATTGTAGAAAGATGGAAATAATACTTTTCAGAACTGTTCAATCGCCCAGACCCAGATGAGATGTTACCTGCAGACACTACGGAGGAAAGGAAAGATGAAGAAGAATGGGAAGTTAGTGACGAAGACGTGAAGATCGTAATCAAAGGACTCAGAAACAATAAACCCCCGGAGAGAACAGAATAACATCAGCATTAATCAAGGAGGGAGGTGAGAGCTTACACTTAGGGATATATAAACCGATCTACTTGATATAGGAGAAGGAGACATTGCCAGAAGAATGGAAATTGGCTATAATATGTCCAGTATACAAGAAGGGAAGCTAAATGGAATTTGGTAACTACAGATTAATCAGCTTGTTGAGTGTAACATATAAGGTACTGTCCTTCATTATCCTCAGTAAGATTGCAGTCATTCATAGAGAACCACATACAGGAGTATCAAGCTGGCTTTCGACCAAACCGATCGACAACAGATCACACTTCCACACTAAGAGAATTTTTTGAAAAACACTGGGAACATGATAAAGATATCTACAGCCTGTTCGTCCATTTTCAGTGTGCATATGACAGCATCCACATGAATAGCCTATACAATGGAATGCGTGACTTCAGAATCCTTGAGAACTAGTGAGAATGGTGCAAGCTTGTATGGAAGGGTCGAAGGCAGCAGTAAGTTTCCGAGGAGCCACATCAGAAATATTCGAGACTGAGACAGGCGTCAGACAAGGGAATGCTGTGCCATGTCTTCTGTTCAATGTCATCTTAAAGAAAGTGATAGGAGTATAGGCAACAGGAGTGGGCTGGAGTACAGATGGAGAGTAACTTCAATTGTCTCGCATGTGCAAATGACACAGTATTACTAAGTGAATCAAAGCATGAGTTGAGAGAAGTGTACCAGAAAATGGAGAATTATGCACATAAGGTAGGGCTCAAAGTGAATCAAGACAAAACAGAGTTCATGCAATTAGGAAGAAGACAAGAGCAGGAAGAATTTCTTGAGATAGATGGCAAGAGGTTCAAGAGAGTACACCGGTTCAAATACTTGGGATCTTGGTTTACCACGGACAACAACATGGAAATGAACATCAAGGAAAGAATAGCAGTGGGAATGGAATACATGCATTCCCTCAGAGAGACGCTCGGCTCTAAATCGATCTCAGTGAACACTAAGATGTAAATTTACAACACAGTGATATGACCAGCAGTAATGTACTGTTCAGAAGCATGGAGTATGACTAAGCGAGAAAAGGAAAAACTATTAATATTTGAAAGAAGAGTAATGAGGAAGATATGGGGACCAGTTTTATGTAACGGATAATGGAGGAGGAGGAGGAATAACGAGGAAATCTACTTTCTGATGCGACAACCAACTATCCTACAGAACATAAAGAGCGAAAGAATACAATGGGTGGGCCATGTAGCCCGTATGCCAGATTGAAGACAGGCGAAGATCGCACTAGAGGGGAAACCAAACACCAGATGCCCCACTGGACGACCAAGGCAGCACTGGATGGACTACCTAGCGAAGGACCTAGCAACCCTGGGGATCGAAGACACCTGGAGGAACCGGACACAAAACAGGAAGGAATGGAGTCAGTTCGTGGAAGCAGCGCGTGGTCTGCAGGGCCTGTGATAGCTGGATATCTATCTATCTATCTATCTATATAAAGTGGAAATGATGTTAGAAAAATATCGAAGAGATCTTGACTGATTTACTTCAAATTTTTACATGATACTCTAATAAATATAATATGTAGACACACACATACACACACACACACACACACACACACACACACACACACACACTTTAGAAATACCGGGTGATCAAAGAGTCAGTATAAATTTGAAAACTTAATAAACCACGGAATAATGTAGATAGAGAGGTAAACACTGACACACATGCTTGGAATGACATGGAGTTTTATTAGAACCACCCCATATTGCTAGACGCGTGAAAGATCTCTTGCGGGCGTCGTTTGGTGATGATCGTGCGCTCAGCCGCCACTTTCATGCTTGGCCTCCCAGGTCCCCAGACCTCAGTCCGTGCGATTATTGGCTTTGGGGTTACCTGAAGTCGCAAGTGTATCGTGATCGATCAACAAACATCTCTAGGGATGCTGAAAGACAACATCCGACGCCAATGCCTCACCATAACCTCAGACATGCTTTAAAGTGCTGGTTACACCGTTATTCCTCGACTACAGCTATTGTTGAGGAATGATGGTGGACATATTGAGCATTTCCTGTAAAGAACATCATATTTGCTTTGTCTTACTTTGTTATGCGAATTATTGCTATTCTGATCAAATAAAGCGCCATCTGTCGGACATTCTTTGAACTTTTGTAATTTTTTGGTTGTAATAAAACCCCATGTTATTCCAAGCATGTGTGTCAATTTGTACCTCTCTATCTACATTATTCCGTGATTTATTCAGTTTTCAAATTTATACTGACTTTTTGATCACCCGGTATATACGAGGGCTATTGGGAATGTAAGGTCCAGTCGGACGCAAAATGAAAACCACTGTGTAAATCAATGTTTTTGTAATTGCAACAGTTAGCTATATCTTCCAGCTATTTCCCTACATTGTCGCCGCTCCGAGCTAGACATTTTTGTAGCGTTGTACCAACTTCCCAATACCATCATCACAGAAGGTAGCCGCGTGTACTTTCTGCCAGTTCTCTGCGCTGGTCTGCAGCTCGTTGTCAGGTCCAGAACGTTGTCTTCATAGTCAGCGGTTCATGTGTTCATGTGAGCAATGATGAACGTCAGGGGGAGCCACGTCCGGGCTGTATGGTGGGTGATCAGAGACTTCCCACCGAAAACGCTGCTGTCGTATCTTCGTTGCCCCTGAAATACGCTGCCGAGAATTGTCATGAAGAAGGAAATGCGCGACAGTTACGTTATGTGGGCTGCATGGGATCAGCTCCCGGCAGTCACCCATACTAGGCGGGAGTCACTAATGTTTTTGGCATCTTCACGTTCTCACTGTGTGCTCAGAACTGAAAAGAGTGACATGACGCGATCGACTGGCATACTACAGACATCGGCCAACGCAATTACATGAAATGAGGCATTAAACATTAATAACATAAATTTTCCAACTCCACAATTTCCTTATGAATCCTAATCTGTGACTACTGGAAATGGGGTAGAGCTTGTATATACACTCCTGGAAATGGAAAAAAGAACACATTGACACCGGTGTGTCAGACCCACCATACTTGCTCCGGACACTGCGAGAGGGCTGTACAAGCAATGATCACACGCACGGCACAGCGGACACACCAGGAACCGCGGTGTTGGCAGTCGAATGGCGCTAGCTGCGCAGCATTTGTGCGCCGCCGCCGTCAGTGTCAGCCAGTTTGCCGTGGCATACGGAGCCCCATCGCAGTCTTTAACACTGGTAGCATGCCGCGACAGCGTGGACGTGAACCGTATGTGCAGTTGACGGACTTTGAGCGAGGGCGTATAGTGGGCATGCGGGAGGCCGGGTGGACGTACCGCCGAATTGCTCAACACGTGGGGCGTGAGGTCTCCACAGTACATCGATGTTGTCGCCAGTGGTCGGCGGAAGGTGCACGTGCCCGTCGACCTGGGACCGGACTGCAGCGACGCACGGATGCACGCCAAGACCGTAGGATCCTACGCAGTCCCGTAGGGGACTGGATGAAGCGTCGTCTCACGCGGTCTGCACGTCCAGCACGAACGCTGGTCCAACTGAGGCGCCAGGTGGAAATGGCATGGCAAGCCGTTCCACAGGACTACATCCAGCATCTCTACGATCGTCTCCATGGGAGAATAGCAGCCTGCATTGCTGCGAAAGGTGGATATACACTGTACTCGTGCCGACATTGTGCATGCTCTGTTGCCTGTGTCTATGTGCCTGTGGTTCTGTCAGTGTGATCATGTGATGTATCTGACCCCAGGAATATGTCAATAAAGTTTCCCCTTCCTGGGACAATGAATTCACGATGTTCTTATTTCAATTTCCAGGAGTGTATATCAAATATCCTGTGCGCCACACTGTGACACAAACTGGAGACCTTTACCTTTCACAGGCAAGTGCTCTACCATCTGAGTTACCCAAACACTACCCATCGTCACTGCCTTACTTTCCCAGTACCTCATTTCCTACCTTCCAACCATAAATGATGTCATAATGATCGAAGCATGAACTGATTCCGCAATTACAACTTAAACACATTAGTGAAAAATTTAGTTACCTCTAGGAAACACCCGGTGAAGAGGGTGTATCACGGTCTCTAACTCCGATTATGGCTTCATATCGGCTAAGAAGAAACTATGTTCACATGTACCACACACAGCTGAAACAACCCATAAGAGTATTAGATTCCAAAGAGATGCCAAATTGGCCGGCCGCTGGTGGCCGAGCGGTTCTAGGCGCTTTAGTCCGGAACTGCGCGACTGCTGCGGTCGCAGGTTCGAATCCTGCCTCGGGCATGGATGTGTGTGATGTCCTCAGGTTAGTTAGGTTTAAGTAGTTCTAAGTTCTAGGGGACTGATGAACTCAGATGTTAAGTCCCATAGTGCTCAGAGCCATTTGAACAAGATGCCGAATTGTATTCTTTCCTAGATCTCACCTGCTGTACTACGCAGTCCCACAAATTTTATGTGTGATTAACATCGATGGTATATTTGGCCAGTCGAAATTAGAATTGGTGCCTGAGTGTTCCCTAAACCAGAAAAGTGAACACGGCTGTTGTCAATCTGGCACACGTCTAAATGGCATACACGTCATAAAGATGTAGAAGAACTCGTTCAGAGAATGGGCACAAGTTTCACTCACCTACCAGGTGTAGAAGTATGAAAACGGACTTTCCCTTTGGATGGTGCTAGCCATCAGTGTAGGGCCCGTAAGACCGCGTCTTCAACGGCCGACGACTTATGTCAGCACACAGTAACGCCAGTTTCGTACATCGGTATCTGTTTCAAACGCGTAAACATGCCGAGTTTTGTGCCTACGAAATACGATTTGCGGACAGCATTGGATTTCTGTTATCATTTGAAGAAAACTGCTGCAGCATCGCATCAATTGCTTGTCGAAGCTTTCGGCGAATATGCTCCTGGGAAAATACAGCGTTTCGAGTGATTCAAAAAGTTCAAAAGTGGCGATTTTGATATGAGAAACGACAAGTGTGGGAAACCACCGAAAAAGTTCGAAGACAATGAATGCAGGCCTTATTGGATCAAGATGATAGACTCAACAGGAACTCGCGAGACAATTTAATGTGACGCAGAAAGTCGTTTGTCTTCGGTTGAAAGCTATGGGAAAGGTGCAGAAAGTGGGCAAATGTGTTCCGCATGAACTGAATGAAAGACAGCAACAAAATCGAAAGACCACTTGTGAACTGTTGTTCGCCAGATACAAAAGAAGTCCTTTCTCCGTCGAAAAGTGACAGGTGATGAAAAATGGATATTTTCGAGATTCCTAAGCGTCGTAAGTCATGGGTGAATCCAGGCAAACCATCAACATCCACTGCAAGACCAAATAACTTGGGAAAGAAGACAATGCTCTGTGTTTGGTGGGACCAAATGGTGTCATCTATTACGAGCTGGTAAAATCTGGTGAAACCGTTAACACCGATCGCTACCAACAGCAAATGATAGACTTAAATCGAGCATTACGTGAAAAACTACCGGATTATGGAAAAAAGGCACCACAACGTCATATTGATCCACGATAACGCCACATCACACACACCAAAACGGGTCAGGGAAACGATCGAGCCGTTCAGTTGGGAAATGGTACGGCATGCGGCTTACTCTCCAGACTTGGCTACGTCCGATTATCATCTCTTTGCATCACTGGGACACGATCTCGCTGAAAAACACTTCAATTGGTATGAAAATGTGCGAAAATGGCTCGATGACTGGTTCGCTTCAAAAGAAGAACTGTTTTTTTGGCGCGGCATTCACAGCCTGCCAGAGAGGTGGGAGAAATTTATGAATACCAATGGAGATTATTTTCAGTAGCATATTGTTTATCAGTTTCAGACAACAGACGTATAATTATTGCAACCAAATTCCGGTTTCATACTTCTACACCTGGTAGATAATCGTGTAAGCCTCTAGTACAGAAAATACCGGACATGCTAGAACGTCTGTTGTGTGGTGTAATTGTGCACAACGTTGGGCCTCACTGTAGATATTGGATCTGCACTCAACTGCACCAATTTTTCATATGTACATCCCAGTTCGTGTTGACGCTAACCTGTTCGAGTGGGTCCAAATCATGGTACGAGAAGCATCCTTGAAATGTTCACAGAACCACCTGAATACGCTCTCAACACATTGCAGGGTAGACGCTTATTCAGCCGGCGGTGCACTCGATGCCTTTGATCGTTTGAAAAGAAACCAATTGACCCTGTGCACCATCCTACACGCTTATAGACATGTAGTGTCGAGTTTGTGTACTGTTTGAATCATTGCAGTCTTGCAGCCTTTTGTGGGGTTGTGTTATTGCGTTCTCCATGCTACTCTATCCTGTGCAAACCTCTTCATCTCCAAACAACTTCTGAAACATAGATTTTTCTGAATCTGTTTACTGTATTCATCTCTTGGTCTCCGTTTACGATTTTTACCCCCACGCTTCCCTCCCGTACTAAGTTGATGACCTCTTCTTGTCTCAGATTGGGTCTTATCAACCGATCTCTTCTTCTAGTCGGGCTGCGCCAAATATTTCTTTTCTCCCCAATTCTGTTCAGTAGATCCTCATTTGTTACGTCACTACTCATCTCATCTTGAGCATTCTTCTGTAGCACCACATCTCAAAAGCTACTGTTCTCTTCTTGTCTAAACTGTTTATCGTCCGTGTTTCACTTCTCCACATGACTGCACTCCATAAAACACTTTCAGAAAAGACTTCCTGTTGTACTGTTTATTGCTTCCATATTTTTTAGGACCACGGCATTTTCCTGTATACTGTTTTTTTACACTCTCAAATAATGCAACAGGTAAAACATTCTGAAGAAGGGCATTAAGTCCCCGAAACTGGTCAAGAAATTAAATTTTTTTTATGTTGCTGGTTGCTTATTATTTCGTTATATACTTGCTAACACTTATATCTATATTCGATGTTAACAAAAATCTCTTCTTCAGAAATGCTTTTCTTGCCATTCCCAGTTGACATTTAAGATCATCTTTACTCTTGCCATCATCAGTTATGTTGCTGCCCGAATAACAAAATTTTCTCGCTTCCTAACATAATGCCACGAGCTTCATATGATTCAGTAATACTAAATTCCATTATAATAGCTTTGCTTTTGTTGATGTTTATCTTATATCCATTCCTGATACCGTCCGTTCTGTTCAACTGCTCTTCGAAGTCCTTTGCTGTCTCTGACAGAATTATAATTCCACCGGCAAATCTCAAAGTTTTATTTCTTCTCCCTGAACTTTAATTCCTACTTCAGATTTTTCTTTCGTTTCTTTTACTTATTGATCGATGTACAAAATGAACAACGTCGGGGATAGGTTACAACGCTGCCCCACTCCCTTTGATGCCCCTGTTACGACTCCCATCTGGTTTCTGTACAAGTTGCAAGTAGCTCCCGATCTTTGTATTTTACCCCTGCTACAATCAGAATTTCAAAGAGTGTATTCTAGTCATCATTGTCAAAGGTTTTCTCTAAGTCTACAAGTGCCATAAACGTAGGTTTGCCTTTCCTTAACCTATCTTATAAGGTAAGTCATAGGGTCAGTATGGCCTCGTCGCTTCCTACATTTCTTCAGAATCTCAATGATCTTCCCAGAAGTCAGCTTCTACCAGTTTTTCCATTCTTATGTAAAGTATTTTGCAACCATGGCTCACTAAACCGATAGTTCGTTAATATGCACATCTGTCAGCACCTGCTTTCTTTGGAATAGAAATTATTACAGTTACCTTGAAGTCTGCTCTCGGGGATTCGTTTCCACTGAGGTCTTTTAGTGGTCTATCAAATTCTTCTCTCTGTATCGTCTCTCCCAAGTCATCTTCATCTACGCCTTCTTCAAGTTCTATCATCTTACCTTCAAATTTGTCTCCCTTGTATAGACCCTCTATACACCCTTCCACCTTTCAGCTTTCCTTTCTTTGTTTAGGACTGGTTTTGCATGCGATTTCTTGATATTCGTACAGTTGCCTCTCGTTTTCCTTTAGTCGGTATCTATCTCTCCTCTAGTGATACATGCTTCTGAATATTACATTTGTCTTCTAGTCATTCCTGCTTAGCCGTTTTAAGCTTGCTATCGGTCCCATTTTGTAGCCGTTTGTATTACGTTTCGCTTGTTTCACTTGCTGCATTTTTATAATTCCTTTTTCCATCAGTTAAATTCAATATTTCCTGTGTTATTGAAGGATTTGTACTAGGCCTTGTCCTTTTACCTATTTTATCCTCTCTGTCTTCACTACTTTATCTCTCAAACTACCCATTCGTCATACGCTGTATTCCTTTTCGTTGTTGTAGCCAGTAGTTGCCTAATGCTCCTTCTGAAACTCTCCACAATCTCTGGTTCTTTCTTCCTATCCAAGTCTCATTTCCTTATGTTTTTAAGATTTCTTTAGTTTTAACCTACAGTTTATAACCAATAAATTGTGGTCCGAGTGCTAATCTGCCCTGGAAGTGTATTACAGTTTAGAACTTGGTTCCGAAATCTCTGTCCTATGTTTGTGTAATCAACTTGAAACATTCCTGGGTCTTCAGGTCTCTTCCATGTATACAACCTTCTTTCATGAATCTTAAAACAAGTGCCATCGATGACTAAATTAAGCTCTGTGCAGAATTCCCAGGGGCTTCCTCTTTCATTCCTCTCCCCCAGTCCACATTCACCTACAATATTCCCTTCTCTCCCTTCACCTACTACCGAATTCCAGCCCCCCATCGCTATTACATTTTTGTCTCCCTTAAGAGTCTGATTGATTTTTTATGTCATTATACATCTCTTCAGTCTCTTCATCATCTGCGGAATTAGATGGCGTATAAATTTGTACGGCTGTGGCGAGTGTTGGCTTTTTGTCTTTCTTACATACGATAATGCGCTCACTATGCTGGTTGTAGTAGCTTACCGAATCCCTGTTTTCCTATTTATTATTAAACCTATTCCTGCATTACCACTATTTGAATTTGTGTTTCTAACCCAGTATTCACCTGACCGGAAATCCTGTTCCTGTTGCCATCGAACTTCAGTAATTCCTACTACACCTAGATTCAACCTATCCACTTCCCGTTTTAAATTTTCTAACCTACCTACACAACTAAGGGACCTAATATTCTATCCACCGATCCGTAGTGAGCCAGTTTTGTTTCTCCTGATGACGACAACCTGCCGCGGATCCGAATGGGTACCTCCGGTATATTTTACTGATAAGGATGCCATAGTAGAGCTGCATGCCCCCGCGAAATTTACGGCTCCAGTGTTCCCGTGTTTTCAGCTGTTCGCATTACCAGTACAGCGATGGACGTTTTGGTTGATTTTCCAAGGCCAGATCAGTTAATCATCCTAACTGCAGCTACTGAAAAGGCTGGTTTTCCTCTTCAGAAACCACACGTTTTTATGGTCACCCAATAGATACCTCTCAATTGTGGTTGCATCTGCGGTACGGATATCTGTATCGCTGAGGCACGCAAGGCACAAGGGCAAAGTCAGTGGTTCATGAGGGTGCACGGTACCTGATCCGAAATGTCAACTGCAAGCATTTCGCTCGGAAATGCGAGAGACGGACCAGCATTTTCTGATGGCAGCTATTCCTGTCGATTTTTAAATCTATTGACATTGAGACAGCGTGACACTCGGCTCCAGACACTGTAGATTGTCTTACGACCACTGCTCTTACACAGTGATTCCTGGCTGCGAGTGGTACAGCAGTGCTTGTCAACAAGTTGGACAGCAGTTCGTGTTGATATATCAAAAAATGGACGATTTCATTCACAGTTTGATCACAGGCATGTCTATTATGATAGCTCATTTCTTCCATATTGTGACGTTTGTCCTATGCTGATCTCATACAATCGACTGATACGTACGCACCACTTCACTTTCTTGACGCTTGTCAGCTGCAGTCAGATGACCCCCTGGCAGCTGTTCCAAACGACCTGCAGTGCTAGAAGACCATCAGTATGTGTTTTTCCGGGTGAATAAGATTTTGTCAGGTGCGTTTTTATGACTCAGTTCGTCTCGAAGGGACATATTATTAGCAACAGAGTAACGAAGAAATATTTGGGTTATCTGACCATCTGGAACTTACCCTGAACAGCTTTAGCATTTATACAGGCATATATTCCTAATATTAGAACATAATTTCAATAAGGAACCGTTATTTGAGCTTCATAAAGCTAAACATTAATTTATGAGACTTGAATCATCGCAGTAAGATGGTTAGTCACTCACTGACTGGAACAAAACTCATTATACATGCATTTAAAAGACAACTGTAATGAACAGAAAACATGTAGTTCAAGTAGAAACAATAATATTTTACGGTATGATCTGTGATTAATAACAAATCTACGTGCCAGAAAATATCAACCACTTTGTAGAAAAATACTCTAACATAGAATCGTTGAAGATCACGACGGTCATGCTTTTGCATTACTTCACTAGTCATTTCCCTTTTGGTGTTTCGGTGGCTGTTCAACTTAACAGCAAGTCTTCGATCACAATGAATTCCGCCGTTGACGTCACGCGTGTTAGTGGAGTTTGAGGATGACGTTAACCACGGCTGTATCAATCGAAAGAGATACCACGAAGTGTTGCAACCGGCAAGGACCACAGAGAACTCGGCTACTGACTGGATACGGCTCTGACCCTCTTGCGTTTCCGCAGCTGGTGATTCTCCCAGGGGTCTGGCACTGTAAACTCTGGATATGCTGCAATAACCCCTGTGTGAAGTAATCTTGCTAAATGTTATGTATCATTTTGGGTCTTGGATCTTGATTTGACCACACCAATATGCGAAATGGTAAGCTAGTGGACTGTAGACTTCTTAGCAAACATAAAGTAGTGGGAGATATCATCAGAAACCAAGGTAGTGTATGGTGTACCTCAACGTAATGTTATTGAACCGTTACTAGTCACGATATACATATATGATCGGGTAGATATTATTAAATATTTTGGAGTGTCGATCGCGACCAGTTTAGGATGAGACAACAAGACAGACCCAGACTGACTGGAGAAGCCATAAGGAGGTGTAACTTACAAATAAAATACGTTACTTGTAAAATGGTCGTTTGATCTGTTCTGGAGTATTCAATGGTCTGAGACGATTTCCGTGTTGTATTACAGACAGATGTACAAAAACGTAGGAACAGAGTTGCGCACTTCGGGCACCTGATAATAGAGCGAAGTGTTCTAAATGCAGAAAGGGTTTGGCTGCGGATCGCAGGATGTCTCTCGCATAGGTCACACTGGTCACAGCGTCCAAGGTGTGATTTGTGGTTGTACCAAGTAGGACCCCACTCAATAAGGCCTTGAGCTGGAGCTGTATGTCTTGTGCGAATGCTGTCACTGTGATGCCGCTCCCTAGGTCTGTGGCGAACCAAAATGCGACCATAATTTTCAAACAAATAGAACCTGGATTCGCCTGATAACACTATATGATGGCATTCCTATCCCCAGTGACGTCGTTCCGTACACCATTGCTGTCTAGCATGTATCTGCACATTCGTCAAAGGTAGGCGGAGAAGTGGACGATGTGCACGTAACCCGTTCCGTAATAAATGGCGACAGACTGTCCCTCCTGACGGTGTACAATATGTTACACTGTCCCATTGTTGCGCCAGAGACAAAGAGGATGCAGATCTGTCCTGAAATTCCATTCTTATTGCGGGCTTTCCAATAAAATGATGTGATGAGTGGTGGCCCTCAACTACGTACCCTCAGACTCACAGTTATCTAGGGGCTGGGATACGTAGTTGACGCATTACAAGCCAAATACAGCTGAGTCTACAATATAGAATGTGAATATACACATGAATTGAATGGTCAAAGGTTCCTATCACTCGGCAATTGCGAATTTTGAATGTGACATAGGAATTCATAAATGAAAGATTGCAATTAAATAAAATCTGCATGTACTATTTTAACGGTTTTAAATAACGAGTATGATAGCAGAAGTACCTTTAAGAGTGCCATTTATACAGTACAACAATTACTGGTGTCGATGGTCCAGCAATTAAATAAAATATAAGTAGAATAACAGGTGTAAGGTAGCAGATTTTGCACCTTACATGATGCTAAATCAGTACTAATACACCGAATAATAATTGATAATTGGCCCACCGGTAGGAGAGAATGGACACAGAAAAGGAAGTTGTGTGTGTCACGTCAGACTAACGAGATGGGCTCAGAGGCTGGAAGACGGCCGGAACCCCTAACAAGGGAACCTCCCCATCGCACCCTCCTCAGATTTAGTTATAAGTTGGCACAGTGGATAGGCGTTGAAAAACTGAACACAGATCAATTGAGGAAACAGGAAGAAGTTGTGTGGAACTATAAAAAAATAAGAAAATATACAAACTGAGTAGTCCATGCGTAAGATAGACAACATCAATGAGAATGTGAGCTCAGGAGCGCCCTGGTCTCGTGGTTTGCGTGAGCAACTGTGGAACTAGAGGCCCTTAGTTCAAGTCTTTCCTCGAGAGAAAATTTTAATTTTTTATTTTCAGACGATTATTATCTGACAAATTCTTATCTTTTCCTAAATCGGGCAAGGCAGAAGAATCTTTTTACCCATTCGCCAAGTGTGCAAGTTAGGTGGGTGACAACATATTCCTGTCATGTGACGCACATGCCGTCACCAGTGTCGTATAGAATATATCAGACGTGTTTTTCTGTGAAGGAATCGGTTGACCCATGACCTTGCGATCAAATGTTTTCGGTTCCCATTGGAAAGGCACGTCCTTTCGTCTACTAATCGCACGGTTTTGCGGTGCGGTCGCTAAACAGATACACTAAACTTATTACAGTGAACAGAGACGTTAATGAACGAACGGACAGATCATAACTTTGCGAAAATAAAAAAAGTAAACTTTTCACATGAGGGAAGACTTGACCCAAGGACCTCTCATTCCGCAGCTGCTACCGCTAACCACGGGACCACAGCGCTCCTGAGCCCACACTCCCCTTGATGTTGCTGATCTTGCGCATGGACTACTCAGTTCGTATATTTTCTAATTTTTTTCATAGTTCCACACAACTTCTTCCTGTTTTCTCGATTGATCTGTGTTCAGTTTTTCAAGGCCTATCCACTGCGCCAACTTACAACTAAATCTGAGGGGGGTGCGATGGGGAGGTTCCCTTGTAAGGAAGGTGTTTATGTCGCGTCAAACTAACGGGATGGCCGCGGCCGGAACCCTCTGTCGGCTGGCACTTCAGACCACCAAAGCCGTTCGGAGAGGCTGGGCCATCACAACAAGAAACGAGAAGGAGCTATATGCGAAAGAGAGAAAGACGATTTCGCGCCACAGTGGAAAATTTGCAGAAGACTGTGATGGGATTGGCGCACAGTGCGTAGAGATACGTGTTAAAAGTTTGGCGGCAACAGTAACCGCGGGAGAATTCTGTGTCGTCGTTGGGTACAAACGCGCACGGATACATGGAAGTCTGTGTCGTGATTGGCTACCAACGCGCACGGATCCATGCGGCGAAGTACGGCCAGGTTTGCAAAAACTCTGAAGGTAGACTCTGGGGACGGCTGTGGAGGAGGGCAGTCGCGGTGTCTGGAGAGCGTGGAGAGAAATAGGTTGGAGAAGTTACCGGCATTGAGTCCAGTGGTTACTCTCCAAGTCTGAATAGTGTAGAGCATACGACTCCACACACGTAGCTTTATCTGTTCCTCTGAGGAGAGAAACAGATTTGTACTAACTTGTGGTGTTCATATGCAATCTGAAGTGTGCCTTTGCTGCCGCGCGCTTGAGTCGACCAACTACTCTTGGCACATGTGCAAGTAGCTTGGGTATTGACTAGTGACGGCCTCCGCAATTGAACACTTGCGTACAGGAGTTTACGGACGCAAACTACGTCCACTTTGGAGATTAAAGCCAAGCTCGCTCACGGGAAAGACGGCATCACGACGTTGGCTGGGCCGACCGTCGTAATCATCACGGATAATTACGGTGATATTAGCAATCATCAGCCAAAGTAGGGCACTGTAATTCTAAATGAGTTCGTATTCCACTAGCTCTCTGACTGGCGCTCTCTGAGTCTGTGTCCGTTCAGGCAGAACTTCAATAGAGTTACTTGCGGGTGCAGTGTTGACTTAAGTAGTTAGGAAAAGAGGATGCATTGTGGCAATGATAGGCTAGTTAGGTTAGCGAGTGTACTGGATTGTCATGTTAGGCTAGAAATATTGCTCATCCTGTTTTCTGGATAAATCTTAATTTGGTATCATATGCTAATAACCGCATTATTGATTTCGTAGCTAGCAATCACCATATTTTTGTTTAATAATTAGAGTGTAATGGTAATTTCGATGTAAATGATACTGGGGCATAACCGTGCGTTTAAACAGAGCCAACTTAAGTCAGATAGCAACTAGCAACTCATGGTCGACTAAGACTACCAATAGATATTTTACAACATATCGATAATTTTACAATAAACCCCGGAACGTTGCACAGGGAAACAATAGATTCCTACTTCACGTAATTAATTATGAACAACAACTTAGCTAGTGAGCTACTCACTTCAAAACGCCTACTACGTCTTCGCTGCAGAAGTCACGGAAATCTGACAAGTGCAAAAGTCGGCTCTAGGAAGTATTTCTGTCTCCAGCGACCAGGCGCAAACTGCTCAACACTCTCCAAGTCATTCCCACGACTCCCGTCTCGGCTTCCCGTGCAGCAATCCTCTCTCTCTGCCTCTCGATGCTCCTCCATACAGTCTTCCCATTAACGAGCGCTGTGATTGGCTAGAACGCTCCCGCCATTTCTCCAAGCCAACGCACACTCACAAACATACTGCAAAACATAGAAAATACTGGATTTACATTTAAATAACTTGAAATTACGTATATATTCCTACGAATGGACCATAAACACGATCTAACACACATTATTAAATACATAAACAAATCAAATAAACATATATCAAAGGAACGGAAACGAAAGGTAGGCCAGTAGCCTAATGTCTCTGTTCATTCTAAAACACAGTAAATATGTAACCAATTTCTTCATGAATAGTATATATCGGACATAAGCAAAGACATAGACGAATAAATATATTTATAAGGATGCTGCTACCGTTTCTTCGTGTAACTATGGAGTACTTATGGCCTGACGCGGTAAATAGTAATCGGCCACTTTGACCTCCAATAACTTATGTACTATTCAAGCAACATGCCTGTAATCCATACCAATTTAGTTTCACACTAATAGCTTCTAAAGACACGTCGATCGACGAAATCGGATGAAGTGTTTAGATTTTGGAAACTCATTGCTGGGTGTTACTTGTATAATTTACAGTCAGATACTACACTTTAAACTAACAAGCATATTGAAAATCTGATTACACCTTCAGAATTGTGGTGCAAATAATGGTAATGTACATGTTTCTTTTTGAGGTACCATGGGATAGGAATGATGATGGAAATAGGATCACATTTGAGGAAGTGGAAAAAATGGTCAACAGATTGCAGTGCAATAAAGCGGCTGGGGTGGAACTCATCAAATACAGCGGAATGTCAGGTCTTAAATGGCTACACAGGATAATTGAAATGGCCTGGGAGTCGGGACAGGTTCCATCAGACTGGACAAAAGCAGTAATCACACCAATCTTTAAACATGGAAACAGAAAAGATTGTAACAACTACAGAGGTATCTCTTTAATCAGCGTTGTGGGTAAAATCTTCTCAGGTATTGTTGAAAGGAAAGTGCGAGTATTAGTTGAGGACCAATTGGATGAAAATCAGTGTGGGTTTAGGCCTCTTAGAGGTTGTCAGGACCAGATCTTTAGCTTACGGCAAATAATGGAGAAGTGTTATGAGTGGAACAGGGAATTGTATCTATGCTTTATAGATCTAGAAAAGGCATATGACCGGGTTCCTAGGAGGAATTTATTGTCTTTTCTACAAGATTATGGAATAGGAGGCAAACTTTTGCAAGCAATTAAAGGTCTTTACATGGATAGTCCGGCAGCAGTTAAGAGTTGACGGTAAATTGAGTTCATGGTTCAGAGTAGTTTCAGGGGTAAGACAAGGCTGCAACCTGTCTCCACTGTTGTTCATATTATTTATGGATCATATGTTGAAAACAATAGACTGGCTGGGTCTTGCATATGCGGATGACTTAGTTGTGATGGCAGATTCGATTTAAAGTTTGCAAAGTAATATTTCAGAGCTAGATCAGAAATGTAAGGACTATGGTATGAAGATTAGCATTTCCAAAACGAAAGTAATGTCAGTGGGAAAGAAATATAAACGGATTGAGTGCCAAATAGGAGGAACAAAGTTAGAACAGGTGGACGGTTTCAAGTACTTAGGATGCATATTCTCACAGGATGGCAACATAGTGAAAGAACTGGAAGCGAGGTGTGGCAAAGCTAATGCAGTGAGCGCTCAGCTACGATCTACTCTCTTCTGCAAGAAGGAAGTCAGTACCAAGACTAAGTTATCTGTGCACCGTTCAATCTTTCGACCAACTTTGTTGTATGGGAGCGAAAGCTGGGTGGATTCAGGTTACCTTATCAACAAGGTTGAGGTTACGGATATGAAAGTAGCTAGGATGATTGCAGGTACTAGTAGATGGGAACAATGGTAGGAGGGTGTCCACAATGAGGAAATCAAAGAAAAACTGGGAATGAACTCTATAGATGTAGCAGTCAGGGCGAACAGGCTTAGATGGTGGGGTCATGTTACACGCATGGGAGAAGCAAGGTTACCCAAGAGACTCATGGATTCAGCAGTAGAGGGTAGGAGGAGTCGGGGCAGACCGAGGAGAAGGTACCTGGATTCGGTTAAGAATGATTTTGAAGTAATAGGTTTAACATCAGAAGAGGCACCAATGTTAGCACTGAATAGGGGATCATGGAGGAACTGTATAAGGGGGGCTATGCTCCAGAGTGAACGCTGAAAAGCATAATCAGTCTTAAATGATGATGATGATGATTCCTCTAGCTATTATTAATTTCGACATGAACTGTGAAACGTCTGCCATTACGTTTTCACAAAGTCCACCATCTTTGGCACTCCTGGCATACAAATCTCCTTCATTGTCACAAAGCACACTCCTCGGCACAGCGTCAACATGGACTTCCCAGGCACACGGTCGGCCTGGACCTCGCGCTGGGGCTACACCTCTCGCTCCGTCTAATGCACGGCGCCACGAGGTCGCTGACGAGCCCCGGCTTGCCGAGCGGCCCGTGCGGCCACGCCAACTCCGAACTTGGAATATTTTCTGGGCGCCACAAATCGCCCGTTAGCTCACAGTATGAAGTGTCGATATCCTCTGGCGATAGTCTCTCGGTCGTGCGACCTGACCCATTTTGTCGTGTTATGCCGCCATCCGAGAACCATTCTGCTCACACCTGTTGCACTGCCGAAACACTTCGACCCATACGACCAGCAATTTCCCGGATGGGTGCATCACATTCTCTCGTGCCAATAATGCGACCTCTTTCAGACTCACTGTTTTGACAGTATGGCTTACGCATGCGTCTGCGAGGCATCCTACACGTCTGCTTAAGTCACACTAACCCATTACCTGCGGTTTATAGCGACAACGAGAGCCGCAGGCATATTTTACCAGTACGTGGTGTTGCACAGCGATGTCGAAGTTGACCTTGAAGTCGCGGACACCATGGTTCAAATGCTAATTATTTCTTCAGAACATACTAACGTACATGCGCTGTGAATATCTACGTCCTATCTCTAGTTGTTCAACGGACGACTGCAAAATATATTGCCGAAAGGAAACCTAATTCCTTATGATCTTTGAGCCAACGTAATTCACAATCTCGTATTTGCAGTGCAGCTGTGACAGGTGGTAGGTAGGAAGCGCCCATCTCACTATCGCAAGTCATAGCGTTTGTACTAAGGAGCAGGCCGCCACGTCCAGTTGTCTTGAAAGCAGGAAAGGGAAGATCCCTTTGTGCATTGGCCACCAGGCTGTAACATCCAGCGTAGCATTCGGACTGGCTGTATTATGTCAAAGCCCGTTAGTCTTGCAGTTTTTGCCCAGAGATGCATCGCCTTAGAAGAGATTTAGGTGACTGCTGATCTATGAGGGTAACAAGTGATTGTCATATGGTGAATGAATTCGCCGTACGGAGGATGTTTGCGCCAAAGGTGTCGCCCTTCAGTATGAATCTGGTCTATCAGGGAGTATCAAGCGTATACAAAGAAACGTTTTGTGAATAGTCATGGGATAATTTGACTGGCGAGAGACTGTAGCAGAAATCTTGAAATATCTTAAGTGGCAGGCACCCCGAGAAAGACGCGATACATCTTGCGAGACATGCTCCTATACAGATAGCACGGCTAGAATTTCGTAGATAAGTGACAGCTACCACAGAGTTGGTAAACAGTATCCTCACTCTCCAGCCGTGAATGTAACGGAAGAAACAGTAACAAAAGGTATCCTCTGCTAGGTACTTCCCAGTGATTCGCAGAGAACAGACCCACTCGTAGATGTAGATCCAGAGTACTGATTGAGGGAAGAGAAGATAAAGACTCCAAATGCTGTGACAGACTGGTCGATATGCACATACATATCGCATTGGAAAAGTTTTAAGCAAGTATGGAATGGAAAATATTTTCATACTTACGAGGAAAATAAAAGAATAATTAAGATGCACGACAGCCTTTGTCTACTCCGGTGGTTTATAAATTTCCTTGTAGTTGTGGACAGGTTTATATCGGCACCACAAAGAGAAATGTGAACACCCGTCTGTTAAACATAAGAGGAATTGTCTCCTGGGTCACACGGATAAATCGGCCGTAGCCGAACATTTTTATCAGGAAGGTGATCAGGAAATAAAATTCAGCGAGACGAGCGTCATATCTAGAACCTCGCATTATTATGCACCCATGTACAGAGAGGCAATCGAGATTGACAAACACAGTAATAATTTTAACAGTAAAGACGAAGGTGTTAAACTGGATAAAATTTGGATGTCGCAAGCGTGACGATCGACTACTTTCAATCGAGAATGTTGGCATTACCAGAGACAGCCTCATAGCCGACGACACGTGATGAACATTGGCGCCCTCTGCACTGCCATTATATGGTGTTACAGAAAGGTACGGCCAAACTTTCAGGAAATATTCCTCACACACAAATAAAGAAAAGATATTATGTGAACATGTGTCCGTAAACGCTTAATTTCTATGTTAGAGCTCATTTTAGTTTCGTCAGTATGTACTGTACTTCCTCGATTCACCGCCAGTTGGCCCAATTGAAGGAAGGTAATGTTGACTTCGGTGCTTGTGTTGACATGCGACTCATTGCTCTACAGTATTAGCATCAAGCACATCAGTACGTAGCATCAACAGGTTAGTGTTCATCACGAACGTGGTTTTGCAGTCAGTGCAATGTTTACAAATGCGGAGTTGGCAGATGCCCATTTGTTGATGTATGGATTAGCACGGGGCAATAGCCGTGGCGCGGTACGTTTGTATCGAGACAGATTTCCAGAACGAAGGTGTCCCGAAAGGAAGACGTTCGAAGCAATTCATCGGCGTCTTAGGGAGCACGGAACATTCCAGCCTATGACTTGCGACTGGGGAAGACCTAGAACGACGAGGACACTTGCAATGGACGAGGCAATTCTTCGTGCAGTTGACGATAACCCTAATGTCAGCGTCAGAGAAGTTGCTGCTGTACAAGGTAACGTTGACCACGTCACTGTATGGAGAGCGCTACGGAAGAACCAGTTGTTTCCGTACGATGTACAGCGTGTGCAGGCACTATCAGCAGCTGATTGGCCTCCACGGGTACACTTCTGCGAATGGTTCATCCAACAATGTGTCAATCCTCATTCCAGTGCAAATGTTCTCTTTACGGATGAGGCTTCATTCCAACGTGATCAAATTGTAAATTTTCACAATCAACATGTGTAGGCTGACGAGAATCCGCACGCAATTGTGCAATCACGTCATCAACACAGATTTTCTGTGAACGTTTGGGCAGGCATTGTTGGTGACGTCTTGATTGGGCCCCATGTTCTTCCACCTACGCTCAATGGAGCACGTTATCATGATTTCATACGGGATACTCTACCTGTGCTGCTAGAACATGTGCCTTTACAAGTACGACACAACATGTGTTTCATGCACCATGGAGCTCCTGCACATTTCAGTCGAAGTGTTCGTAGCCTTTGCAACAACAGTTTCGGTGACCGATGGATTGGTAGAGGCGGACCAATTCCTTGGCCTCCACGCTCTCCTGACCTCAACCCTCTTGACTTTCATTTATGGGGGCATTTGAAAGCTCTTGTCTACGCAACCCCGGTACTAAATGTAGAGACTCTTCGTGCTCGTATTGTGGACAGCTGTGCTACAATACGCCATTCTCCAGGGCTGCATCAGCGCATCAGGGATTCAATGCGACGGAGGGTGGATGCATGTATCCTCGCTAACGGAGGACATTTTGAACATTTCCTGCAACAAAGTGTTTGAAGTCACGCTGGTACGTTCTGTTGCTGTGTGTTTCTATTCCATGATTAATGTGATTTGCAGAGAAGTAATAAAATGAGCTCTAACATGCAAAGTATGCGTTTCCGGACACATGTCCACATAACATATTTTCTTTATTTGTGCGTGAGGAATGTTTCCAGAAAGTTTGGCCTTACCTTTTTGTAACACCCTGTATAATCAGCGCTTCCTCGAGTTCTCCTTGCAGTTCGCCGCTGTACCTCGGAGAATGTCTCCCGCAGTCGGACACGAAACGTCTGGGGAGAGTTTTATACATCGACCACGGCCTATCAGCCCGGAAGTAAAAGTGAAGTCTGGTTATTGACAGGTGATATTTATAATCTAAGTATATTACAATTTCTTTTGTTTTAAAGAATATAATTTTAGTGTTGCAGTTTGTGGCAATCTTATGCAGCACAGGGATCGTCTTCTGTGGGTTAGATCTGTCTCCAGTATGTAAGTGACTGGCTGTGCATCTTGGATTAATTTCATCGCAGCACCTGCAGACCTCGCTGCTGACATCGGTGCAGTTGCATTAGTGTAATGAGGTCTCCGCAGCAGACGTGGCTGTAAGCCGGCCGTGTACATTCCCATCCTCCCAGAGACCGCAATACTAATGAAACACTACGCTCCGAAATGACCACAACGGTGCAGACCCCGCCCTGGCGGAAGCCCCGTACTCGAGTGGAACTCGCGAAATAGCTGCGCGGCGCCGCTATCTACGCACTAGGAAATGAACATTCCGGAGCAGCCGCTGTTCCACCATTATTGGGGTTGAAAGCTCTGCTACACTCCAACGAATAAATGAAGAGACGCGAGAGAGATGTTCAACAAAGGGTCGTTAACTTACCGTTGTGCTAAATCTTGAAATGCTCATTTACCAGCTGAACCATTTCCACTATTTCAATAAGAAAACACTAGAAAATAGTTGAAAAGATAATACTTGGGTAGCGGTTGGGTTGTTGGAAGGGAATATCTTGTACTGATAACAATTAAGTGCCAAAGCAGAAAATGGAGAAATGGATTTAATTGAGAGTTGCAGCTTGTTTCCGTAGAGTTTTTATTTGGCTTTTAGGATAGCACATACAACAATTAATGGAAAAAATCTGAATTAATTATAATGATATAAAACAAAGGCAAAACCACTTGCAATAACATACTGCAATAACACCAAGTTACTTACCTTACATCAGTTCATATCTTTCTTTTGGCTTCCATAAAGTAGAGTTCTTTATACACTGCAATGACTGTGGTTGCAAATAATGTTTGCTCAATTGTTGGTAACTGATACTGTAACACTTCTGCTACTAAATGTAACTGGGTTTTCTCTTTTGATGCTAGTCATTTGTCTGGATGAGCATTACTGCAATGGGCATTTAATTCTAAAGCATTATGTCAGGGTGAAAATACTAAATAAATTAATTTTTCTCTCTTAACAACATGTGGGCAGGGTGGGTTCTTCCTTGGCTCGCGTATGAGGTAGAATGAAACAGCATTTTTAAATAAGATAACTTTTATCGAAAGTTTTGTACAACTGTTTCCTTACTGGATGTTCTGGCTGGGAGAGCGGCAGCTGTGTCGTTTGCGAAGCCTTCTGCTGCGGCAGCGGCGGCGTCTGATTACGCGTGGCAGTGTGTATCTCGTGTCGCCGTTTCGCCCAGCTGACTGGAGACGCGCCTCGTGCGGTGGCCCGTTTATTTATTGAGAGAAAAGTCGTGCATCGGATGGTGATACCTGGGATGTGGCGTCCCAGTGTTTCTCTTCTCTATGCGGCCGCGTGTGTTGTGCGTCGGCCAGCGGAGCGGCGCGGCGCGGCGGGGGAAGGCCAGTGTCCCGGACTCGAACAACGGACTCCTGCTTACCAGTCTTCGGCTGTCAGATCTTCATCCCAGCTCACAGGTGACTGTTGATGTGAGGCCGTCTCCTTCCCGTTCTCACGACTCACCCGGGTACGTAAAAATCAGTCTTCAAATACCTTTTAACTTCTGTCTTCTGGCGCCGAGGCTGCTGCTTGCTATTCCTTTACGGCGGCGGACTTGGTGCTTCTGTGTACGATGTAGTCTCTTCCAGCATCACGGTCTTCAGCTCCGAAACTGAACTGAAAACTAGTCTTCTTGTCGGGCCCACTGCGTCTCGCGTATTTATTCACTTCAGTTCACTGGAAGTGTACGACTTCACGGTCATTGTCTCTTCTGTCACGTTGAAAAGCTTCTCGAAGAATCTTCTTAACGTCGGTCATTGGCTCTTGGAATGTAGGCGAGGGCCTTTGATCACATTGACAACTGAGAAACACGTGAGCCGGTCGGGCGATGCCCTGATGGCTGAATCGACAGCTTCCGCTTATGTGGGGAGGGCGATGGCTTCTCCTGAACTAGGCTTTTCTGTCACTGCTGATCTGCCCGCTGTTTGCCAGTGTGTAATTCTTCTAAACTAAACTAAGTTTTTCATTTATTTTCTGATTTATACTTCACTTCACATTGATTTCACTAATTTATTTACCTATCTTAAGTACCACTCAACAATACTTCTTACTCACAACATTCTCTAGCAAATTCGATGTGAGGATCCACCGACTACTACTGGGTCTACCACTTCGCCACGGTCACAGGGTGGAAATGGTGCTATGCTTATGCTCTGAAGGTGTTTTGAAAAGTAGCTGTGGTTGAACATTAAACACTCTATGCTAGTTGCCAATTGTCATGTAGACTTGATTCCATGGTACGAAAGTGTGGTTGGTAGCAATACTGTTATCTGCGCGTCGTATTTCCCTTAGCTGTCTGAGATACTTGCTATTCTTAATCTCACTCGCTACGAATCCTCTTCCGGGTAATATATCCTCCTTTGGAACATACCTATGGTCTTCCATGCCTGTGGTTCCTGTTTCCTTAGATGAGAGGTTTCGGTTTCCTAGTATGTTATGCGGTTTAATCCAGTACATGGAGACACAGTGGCGATTCCTTTCTATTTGGTTTACGTATGGTTACTATCTCTTGCGTTATCGAGTGCCTTTTATGTCCTCGATTTAAATATCTTAGGAGAGTGAGCACAGAGTTCAAGAAGATGTCAGTTTTTCCTCAGTACCGCAGGTTGCCGTAAGCTCTGCCGCTATTAACGTAATTTCCTTTGGCAGCTTGTGCTTAAATTTTACTTGTTTTACTTGCACATGAGACTCCCAGAGGGTGCATCATATTCCCTCCTGGTTCTTTGAGGATCATTTTAGAGCATCCTTGCCGGGCGTTTGATCCGGATTTCACGCAAGGCGCAGTTTGAAGCAGTTATTGTAACTGGTTGAACAAGTGTCTCGTCAGATTCAGCGACAATTCCCAGGTAGCTTGGTTCGCACATGACAGTTCGTCTTGTAGAGATGGCTAATCAAATGTCCGTGCTGCCTCTACACTGTATATTCCTTTGCAAGTGGAAGTAGACTATCACACTATCAACAACTAGATGTCTAATTTATTACAAAACGCTTCTAAATGCATGATGACAAAGTTTCTCTTACAATTGAGCCCTCTTCATTGAAAATTATATGCTTAAATATTTCTGACGTAAGTGTGTGGGTGGTTTGTTACTTTCCACAAGTAATGTATTTGTTGGTGTTGTCTTCATGGTATCAAGACATACTATTAGATCTTTGTACTTTACCTCATGAAGGTTTGAAGTAAGGTATCCGTCGCCGATCCATAGTATACACTTCCGGAGCCAAATGTGACTAAACTCGGCCACGGTATATGTTCATTCTGGTATCGTAGTATGCACCCCATCTAATGTCTGCCACTGCTGTTAACACATTAAGTTGTTTCTCCCAGTTTGCTACCACTTGATTCATATTCTGTCTCATACTTTACAATCGATATATAGGCCAAAGTGGGTCACTACTGGTTTCGCCGAAAGAACACATGCTCTTAGTGTCAGAGAACGTATTTCAGGCATCCGATATGTGATGTAGATGGTTACAACATACTTTTTCTGTGATATGATTAGACAGTTTTCCGTTTCCCTCCAGAGAGTAGATGAGATCTCTCATCGCAGAATCCATTTCTTATTGTCTGTCTTGCAGGCTGTCACTTGTTTTGTATATGCACAAATCATCATCGATTTGTAGTACATTAATATTGCAGTCGAAAATGGAGTTGGGAGAACTGATCCTTACGGGACACCCTTACTCGTCCTCCTTTGTGGTACACTGCTATTAACAACTTTCATACAAGTTTTGTCCTTACGGAGAAAATTAGGTCGACAATAAAATTAAAAGGGGTATTGTACTGCTCCAGCTTCTTGGTTAGTAACCGGAGATTAACTGCATCGCAGGCAAAGGAATTCCCAGTATCCGCAAAAACTGCTATTACGAAACTCGCTGCTGAGGCGAAGCTTGGTACCTGTAGTAAGTTGAGCTAATGTATTACACAGAGGTATTTTCGTACCCCCTTCTATCCAGGTTGTTGTTATTCCTTCTATCATCTTAATGGAACATGACTGAAGTGCTGTTGGTCTATATGACACCCAGGAGTGTTCCAGTTTTCAGTGAAACAGCTCGCGTTGTGTTCGACTCAGAGGCGTCATTTCCTTTGGCCGAAGAACTGCTTGTAATACAGCAAAGGTGAGTTTCTCCTTGCCATCTCTAATTACGCAGCATGGATTGCAGTACTTGCGCCAACTGACAGTGCTCTGTTTAGTTCACTTACATGGTGGGCTTGCCCAAGAAATACTCCAACCTTGTATCAGTTTTATTGTGAGATCCACAATGTCTGCTGAAGACATTGTAGGTCAGTTGCGTCACACTAATTGGAAAGTTTTGCAGCTGAACGTCTAAACCTGAATGTCCTGGATTAACCATAAGCTCTGGAACGAAGATGAAGAACGCAAGAGAAGAGAAGGCGGTGAAACGACGTCGACCAATGGTGTGCTGATTAGGACCGCACTTCGACAAAAGCGGCCTCTGAAAGAGAAGAATATAGCCGCCGCTCCTGCCAGCCTCGGCCGTTAGGTATCGACTCAGTATTCTGACAGTATAGGACAGTATTAACACAGTTGTAGGCCGGTACTCGCAGAACAGTAATTAGTGATCCATATCAATTGCTTGTATGGACATTGTCTATAGCGAAGAACATTAGTGTTTGCCTGTCGCCCATATTTTGCGACACTTGGTGTAAAGCCAAAGTTAAGTATTGTCAGTCTGCTTTACTGAAATAAAACTATTAATGTAATTTGCTTGAATTGTTGTACAGCATTCCGAGAACGCAGCGTTCTTTAGGCACCCTATACGAGACGAGTGGGCAGGGCCCCACACTGAACCCTTCCGATAAGTTTAATTTTTTCCCAAACAGAAGGAATATATGTCCTTGCATCAAAATTCACTTAGAGATCCTTCCTGATGCCATATTTATACCACAACTGGGAAGAGACAAAGCTGCTCACTATAAAGAAAGTGATAGGAATTTAAAATGATATTTATGCTAGGGGTAAAGTTTGAATTATACAAGAATCTCAAGAGGCATCAGAATGAAGATTGAGACTGCAAACTACTGGAGAGACTAGTAGGTACCAAGGGCTATGAGGAATTAAACAAATATTGCAATGTTTTCAAAGGAATTTCGTTTAGAAGAAAATATCCGAATTCCGACAAATAGAAATTATGCTTCCATAAACAGCTGGAAACAAAATTAATAAGCTATATCCATGAAAGTTATGGGTGCAGTGGGGCAGAGAAGTCCTTGTAGAAACTGCAAGAAAACATGTATTTTCGTAACATGGCAAAGAAAAACTGCAAACAGCTACATATGAGTGGTGTCGCTGCAATGAATCTAAGTAGACTTCTACCCACGTCTAGTTGGGGTTCTCTCTATTTCAGTCACAGTCAATTTATTTTCCAAATTCACTAAATTGTACCCTTTACAAAAAGCTACCAGTAAAACCACAATTTCAAAATTAGAGAGACTGTTTTACCCACATAGGAAATATAGATGCAGTGATGTCAGATAATGGATCCGAGTTTGTATTCAAAACATGGAAAGTTTTCACTGATAGATACATACTAACTCTGAAAACCAGCCTGGAAGTAACTTTGTAGGGAGGTACATGAAAGAAACTGGACACTTATGCTGAACATACTGTTCACAAAACATGCCACTTGGGTAGAATACACACCCTGTTTTGAGCACTTAATGAATAGTTTCCAGCTTAATTCCATGGCTTTCTCTACATTTAAGATAATGTTTAATAAGAGACCCAGGAATTTTATTTGATAAATAATTTTCACCATGCTATCCTACACCAACTGAAGAAAGGGAATCAGTAGTGAGTGAGACTGTTATAAAGCAGGATAATATCTTGATAAGGAGACGTAACTAAAAAGTCGATGAGCTAATCATTTTAAAGTAGGGCATAAGGAACTAACAATATCTCAAGAAAAGTCATACTGTATGAGATCTGATCTCAGAAATTTTTTTACGCTGTGGACCTTCTGTGGGCAAAATCCACACACATGTCCACACAGTCTGTTTCTTAACAAATCAAAATAAAACTGAAACTTCCTGGCAGATTAAAACTGTGTGCCCGACCGAGACCCGAACTCGGGACCTTTGCCTTTCGCGGGCAAGTGCTCTACCATCTGAGCTACCGAAGCACGACTCACGCCCGGTACTCACAGCTTTACTTCTGTCAGTATCTCGTCTCCTACATTCCAAACTTTACAGAAGCTCTCCTGATAACCTTACAGAACTAGCACTCCTGAAAGAAAGGATATTGCGGAGACATGGCTTAGCCACAGCCTGGGGGATGTTTCTAGAAAGAGATTTTCACTCTGCAGCGGAGTGTGCGCTGATATGAAACTTCCTGGCAGATTAAAACTGTGTGCCCGATCGAGACTCGAACTCGGGACCTTTGCCTTTCGCGGGCAAGTGCTCTACCATCTGAGCTACCGAAGCACGACTCACGCCCGGTACTCACAGCTTTACTTCTGCCAGGCAGTTTCATATCAGCGCACACTCCGCTGCAGAGTGAAAATCTCATTCTGGAAACATCCCCCAGGCTGTGGCTAAGCCATGTCTCCGCAATATCCTTTCTTTCAGGTGTGCTAGTTCTGCAAGGTTAGCAGGAGAGCTTCTGTAAAGTTTGGAATGTGGGAGAGGAGATACTGGCAGAAGTAAAGCTGTGAGTACCGGGCGTGAGTCGTGCTTCGGTAGCTCAGATGGTAGAGCACTTGCCCGCGAAAGGCAAAGGTCCCGAGTTCGAGTCTCGGTCGGGCACACAGTTTTAATCTGCCAGGAAGTTTCATATCAGCGCACACTCCACTGCAGAGTGAAAATCTCATTCTCAAAATAAAACTTACTGTACTTTGTAATGTTACTGAATTACACTACTGGCATTAAAATTGCTACAACAAGAAGAAATGCAGATGATTAACGGGTGTTCATAGGGCAAATATATTATACTAGAACTGACTTGTGATTACATTTTCACACAATTTGGGTGCATAGATCCTGAGAAATCACAACCCAGAACAACCACCTCTGACCGTAATAACGGCGTTCATACGCCTGGGCATTCAGTCAAACAGTGCTTGGATGGCGTGTACAGCTACAGCTGCCCATGCAACTTCAACACGATACCACAGTTCATCGAGAGTAGTGACTGGCGTATTGTGACGAGCCAGTTGCTGTCGGTTAAATTTTGCGTCTGTAGGACGTCATCTTCGTGGTGTAGCAATTTTAATGGTCAGTAGTGGATTTCGACAGAACTGATGTTCATTTCTTCATAATGAACAAGCATATGATTCGTAAATGTCCAATGCTCCTCGAGATTCTTCGGAGGAGTTAAGTCTGTGACAGCGGTATAATCTTCTTAAGCTGCAGTCGCTCACATACAATATGTTGTGTTCTCTGCGTTTCTGTAATTCTCATCGGGTGCAGGTCGATAACGGGTAAACTCGTTGATGACTGAGACCCTTTGAAACTCCAGCGAAGTTGTGTTTCAGACACAAGCTTTCACTCTGCAGTCTACCGGGTGAATGTACAAACGTGAGACTCAAGTGTATGGTCACGTTTGCCTTGATATTTGAATGTTATGTACTTATTATTGAGCTTATTAATTTGTTAATTATTACTGTTATTAAAAAAATTGCATTCATGTCCATCCTCCACCAAAACCAGTATTACTGTTATTAGTTTTATTATGTGTATTACTATTATTATTATTATTATTATTATTATTACTGTCGCATGTGTGATGCAATTGCTCCTTTATTTTTCTGTTCTGATTGTATATTCTGTGACATTACAAACGTACTCTATAGGTTTACTACTTTCAAGGAAACGAATCGAAAGCAGACTGCCAAGAGAACATTGCTGCAAATACCCCTTTTGCAGTTCATGAACATGTTCTACCCTGTAGCACTTTCATGCCTAATGCAGTAAAAAAAGTTGTCATGATTGGCTTTTAGACTCAGCGCCCTCGGCACGATGACCTAAAATTCTACCAATTTCCCCACAGGAATATGAGTTACTCAGAGTTACGCTTTTCCTGTGCTACATAGTCCCAGTGTAACTTGTAACGAACGTTTACGCCTGTTCTGTGGGGTGACAACATAGTGCGAACTCAATCGAAGTTTTGGTTGACACTCTATTAACAAACAACGTTTGGTAGCGATCTGAGTGTCTCACAGCAGCAAGTTTGTCGGTCATTGCCTGCCGGGGTGGCCAAGCGATTAAAGGCGCTACAGTCTGGAACCGCGAGACAGCTACGGTCGCAAGTTCGAATCCTGCCTCGGGCATGGATGTGTGTGATGTCCTTAGGTTAGTTAGGTTTAAGTAGTTCTAAGTTCTAGCGGACTGATGACCTTATAAGTTAAGTCCCATAGTGCTCAGAGCCGTTTGAACCATTTGTTTGTGGGTCATTGACTGTGCTGGGGTGTATATCTGACAATCACTTATAGGTACATAAATGACCAACGTTATTAACCCAAATGTATAAATTAAAAAATATAATCCCACACATATTTGAGGTGTACTTAAAAATAAAATTGTAATAATGTTCGATTACTTACCAATATAGTCCACACATTTTTTTGTCTTACCTTATCACGGATCTTTGACTGTGTAATAATGATTGTCTTAGATTATTGAGACAGTATACAGTAAAATTATTTTATTTAATGTATAAAGAATAGAAAGGAATTAACATTCACTTCAGCTACAAATGTTACACATGTACAGAATGAAATATTATTCATAATCATATACTAACAACTCAGGTCACCCTTGTATTAGGCACAATAAACAGGTCAGTCATGTAATATGAGAAGGTAAATAAAACATATTTGGAGAAACAAGACAGTCAGGATTTTAAATATCAGTAGTTCTACACCACTGGCCCTGAAAATTGCTACACCACGAAGATGACGTGCTACAGACGCGAAATTTAACCGACAGGAAGAAGATGCTGTCATATGTAAATGATTAGCTTTTCAGAGCATTCTCACAAATTTGGCGCCGGTTGCGACACTTACAACGCGCTGACTTGAGGAAAGTTCCCAACCGATTTCTCATACACGAACAGCAGTTGACCGGCGTTGCCTGGTGAAACGTTGTTCTCATGCCTCGTGTAAGGAGGAGAAATGCGTACCATCACGTTTCCGACTTTGATAAAGGTCGGATTGTAGCCTATCGTGATTGCGGTGTATCGTATCGCGACATTGCTGCTCGCGTTGGTCGAGATCCAATGACTGCTAGCAGAATATGAAAACGGTGGGTTCAGGAGGGTAATACGGAACGCCGTGCTGGATCCCAACGGCCTCGTCTCACTAGTACTCGAGATGACAGGCATCTTATCCGCATGGCTGTAACGGACCGTGCAGCCACGTCTCGATCCCTGAGTCAACAGATGGGGACGCTTGCCAGACAACAACCATCTGCACGAACAGTTCGACGACGTTTGCAGCAGCATGGACTATCAGCTCGGAGACAATGGCTGCGGTTACCCTTGACGCTGCATCACAGACAGGAGCGCCTGCGATGGTGTACTCAACGATGAACCTGGGTGCACGAATGGCAAAACGTCATTTTTTCGGATGAATCCAGGTTCTGTTTACAGCATCATGAAAGTGGCATCCGTGTTCGGCGACATCGCGGTTAACGCACATTGGAAGCGTGTATTCGTCATCGCCATACTGGCGTATCACCCGGCGTGATGGTATGGGATGCCGTTGGTTACACGTCTCGGTCACCTCTTGTTCACATTGACGGTACTTTGAACAGTGGACGTTACATTTCAGATATGTTGCTACTCGTGGCTCTACCCTTCATTCGATCCCTGCGAAACCCTACATTTCAACAGGATAATGCACGACCGCATGTTGCAGGTCCTGTACGAGCCTTTCTGGATCCAGAAAATGTTCGACTGCTGCCCTGGCCAACATATCCTCCAGATCTCTCAGCAATTGAAAACGTCTGGTCAATGGTGGCCGAGCAACTGGCTCGTCACAATACGCCAGTCACTACTCTCGATGAACTGTGGTAACGTGTTGAAGCTGCATGGGCAGCTGTACCTGTAGACGCCATCCAAGTGCTGTTTCTCTCAATGCCCAGGCGTATCAAGGCCATTATTACGGCCAGAGGTGGTTGTTAGGTGGTTGTTCTGGGTAGTGATATCTCAGGATCTATGCACCCAAATTGTGTGAAAATGTAATCACATGTCAGTTCTAGTACAATATACTTGTCCAATGAATAGCCGTTTATCTTCTGCATTTCTTCTTGGTGTAGCAATTTTAATGGCCAGTAGTTTACAAGTGCACTAGCTGCTTCATCACGAGTGGTGTCTGTTCTGTCGCACGTGTCCTACAGAACGCTAGGACCATCTATACGATTGTACTCTATAAGTCTGCTAGTTTCAGCTAAATGCAGTCTGCCAGCTGAACATTGCTACGAATTCCGAAAACCCCTTTTGCGTGTCAGAAAAATGTTCTTTCATATAAAACTTTCACACTTAAACTGTTAAAAAGAATTGTTTTCCATGGGGTTTGAACGCGGCTCCTTTGGTACAATAATCTCACACTACACCAACTCACCAGCACATCATTTGCGAATCAGTTGCTCACACCTCCGCTTTTCATTTGCTCTGAATTCTGATGTTACTTTTAATTACCGTTTATGGGTGGTCTGCTGGACGACAGCGCATAGCACGAACTAAATAAGTGTTTTGGTTGATACTCTATCGACATACTACGTTTGGTCTGAGTGTGTGACAGCTTGAGTTTGAATGTGACTGCTGTTAAGATCTTAATTTGTCAGCATCATCTGAAAGTCGATGTAAGTCTCAGTCATTCTATCAGGTTTTTAACATCATTTGCTTGGTATTGATACCTATAAGACAAGATGGGACAGACAAAAACGCCACGCAAATTTCTATTGAACCAGGACACAAGCTAAACATATTCTTGCGTCTTTGTGCTATCAATACTCAAATATCCTGTTCGAAAATTATTTATACTATAGTGTATTATAGTTATTTTGTTTTTTGGTGTATCAATAATGTTCTTTGGTCATGTTACCCATTTGAAAAATGTCAAACCAATTTCAATTAAGCAAAGACACAAGTGATACTTAAGCTTGACCATGTCATAATACTCCAAACAGCATAAAAGCTCTACACACGCATAACCATTTTTCTTTTCGCTGTAAAGTGTTTTATGCTGTGACTTAGAAGAACTGTTAGATTGAATCACATATTAATCATCTTTATGTCCACTTAGTTCAGGTAGAACAACTATTACCTCGTTTATTTGAGCCATGAAGTTATTGTGGAAATACTATGTGCATAAACAGATATGTAACTACTTAAAAGAAATTATATCTGCCTAGTAATAGAATTATACGTTTAATCACCTGTTCTTGTAAAATGATGGAGGGGGGGGGGTGCTGAAATATAATTTAGGTAATGGTTTGGTAACTCCTTGAAACTGATGTTTCATAAACTCGATCTAAAACATGTTGTGATGAACAGCGTGATACTGCTGATTGCTTGCTGATTCCATAGATACCATATGATTTTTCCGAATTCGTTTCTACACATCCCTGTGAGAAATTTGTAACTAGATAATCCATTATCCCATATATTGCTACTATAAATTCAGGATCTATACGAACTGAAGGTCATGATAGGATAATAGGTTTCAGACAGGACCTACTCTTTTGATTAATTCAAAAACAGTATCACACATTGACAAAAGAATCTGTTATGGGTTACAAAAATTCATTTAATTACTGCTTTAAACAGTCATGTTCATTCAACTGTTGCTAGAGAGCAAATAATGTTTTACACAAACAGTTGGAGCCCAAAGACGTAAGGAAAATTAATGATAATAAAAATTTTATTGCAATATGCAGTTCTCTGTAACTCTGGAATTTTTACAGACTTGCTAAGATGAAGACTAGTTTAGGAATCAACATAACAACTCATTTTCACCCATCCCTCGACTCATTCTAAATTTCATAAAAAACGTTTATTTTATTTCGCTAGGGTGACAGAACGAGTCATGTTAGGAATAAGTGACTCCAATATTGTTGGTAACGAATTTATATACAGGCTGGTCGATTCAATATACAAAGGACTGTTCCTTTCATGTTAAAGTATTAGGAATTAAAATAGTGCATGCGACTAGGAAGCTTTATTATACTTCGGTTTTGTTACCTCATCTCCCTTAAACTGTTGGGCAGCGGCATTTCGATATGCACAGTATTTTTGTGAAGGCCTGCCAGTATGAAGTTGGCAACAATGATAATACTTTTGGAAATGAAATTAGTATAATACTCTGGCTCACACAACACGAGCAGAATATTTGCATGTACTGAGCTGAAACAAAATTTTATAGATAGTTGCAGAGGGCAAAATATCGATTCATCTGCTATACCCATAAATATTTTGATATGAAAGAAGGCAATGGTTTTGGATTTGTGTGTGTCCTCTGTCAATCAATCTGTCTCAGTCGATTTGGAAGGAAACTGCTTGTTTCATATCTTATAATCTCATGTCATCACTTGATAATTTGGATCTCTTTTCGTTGTTACCCACAGTTACGATGAAACTTTGAAATTTAAGTACTTCACCAAAGACTAATAAGTACATGAAATGTATTCACATTTGTGAATATTAGCACGCTAATGGTTGTCCATATTCACAATAGCGAATACATGTGATGTATTTCATAACAGCTGTAGTCACAGTGCCCGTTCTGTTGCACGCGCATGCATGTCCTAAGGATCTTTGCATCGTAATTAAGAATAATACAGGCACTGCCGTACCACATATTATTAAGAGTTTGTACTGTGAGATGTCGTCTTTGAGCAGTTTATGTCTGATGCATTTTAAGCCATACATCGTTGCATATGAAATGTAAATAACAAGTCTAAAGGATACACTAAGTGTGTGAAAAGCCCATCTGAGAATTTACGGAAAACAGATGATATTAAGAAAAGTAAACATGCTGGGAATCAAATCTAGAACTTCAAGCTTCAGATTGCTGCCATCTTGGATTATCAGTAGATGAAGGGAGGAGGGGAGTGACATCAAAGGGGAGAGGAGGCCACCTTGTAGTTGCGCTTTACGTTGACCCTTGCACTTGTAATCCCCTTCATCGACTACTAATGCCGCCTAATGACTTCCAAGAAATAGAGATGAAGGTGGTGGGATTGTGATTGTCTTCCAGCTATATATCATGACTTTGTATGACTTTTATGCAGCTAAATATGCCGCTTTTGACTTACAATTTAGGCTGTGAAGATCATACGTTGAAGATACTGCATGTTTGCTCCACGACCTTCTATTCTGCACAAATAACTTTCGCACTTTAATTCTGACACGGGATAATCATCTTTTAACAGATTATAGCATGTTATAGTGTATTGGAATCTCACAATATGTGAATACTGGCAGTAAATTCACTGAACTTGATGCACCACTCGCAAAAACGTGGTATGGAGACCAATACGAGAAATTACTCCCTTCTTTAACTCTATTTCATATCTGTCAGAGAGAGAGAATGTGGGAGTATGGATATATTTATGCTGGCTGCTACAGGTAAGCAGCTACTTCCTAAGAAATACCAGTTGCTAACAGGAAAAAATTAATGAATTAACGAAGTATGTGAGAATTTTACAGCTTATCTAGCTAACAGAAGTTCTAGCACGCAGCTCAGTGCAAATCTTGTCCTAAATTGTGTTACAACGCTATGGCAGGAATCTGAGAAGTAAAGGTGAGGTTTTAATAACTAATGGCTGTTTCTGTGTTCGATTTTGTAATTCAGACTATTTCAATGATGTACTGTATGCATCCAAAAGCACTGATAGACATACAAATAATTTTGGTATACTGGTGATACTGTACAGCAAAATGATGAATAATTTGTACAAACCAACATGCTATTGTAAGTAGTTGTCTCTCTACCTATTGCAAAATAAAGTAATACCCTGGGCATTAGATTAGCAAACCGAGCGATGGCAGAAGTTTACAAAGAAACAGTTGTGTGTTTGAAGTTACTGCAATGCAGAGGCTGTACACAACGGAAAGCAAATCAGTTTAATTTGGCTTAACGTTTCAGCTTAAGGAAGAAAACTCTTAGGCTTGATTAGAGAGAATAGGAAAAACGTGACAGGTGTCCTACAAAACAAAAAGTGTTTTTAATGACCAATAAAGTTTCGTCGCTATATATACCCCGATATTTAAGCGGGACTGTCCTCCCTCAACAAAAAAAAAAGAAAGAAAAACCATAATCACAAAGCCAAGGACAAATTTCCTAATGAATCTATCACTACATCGCTTGTTTGTGACCTTAAAAGAGAATAATACAGTGCATGAATAATATATAATGTTTTGGGCGAGTAGATACAACTAGTAAACTCATAAATATATACATAAATGATGTAGCATCCTTTTAACCTCATTACGATAGCGAGAAATTCAAATACGAGTCTTGTAAAGAAATTAAATTTTCCCTAAAATATTCTAAGCATTTTCTAGGTAATGGCAAGCTGAATAAGAAATTCGCTTTAATGGAATAAATCTGGCTCATCTTTTGCTCGCTGATGACAAGGAAGTATTTGAATCCAGTGAAGGCAAATGAAATAATTTAGGGGAGACAATTTGTAAATAGGCTTCAAAACGAAATATAATTAGAGCTGAAGTTATGGGAGCAGTTGATGAGGTTCTTGTATTTAGAATACATGATGAAATAACTGGATAAATAGGAAAAAAGAGGACCAAATCTGCCATAAATTCTTTGTGTTGAACCAAAGTAGGTTTTCTAAACAAAGTTTCTTACGCCTTTATAATCGGTATGTGGTACTATTTATTACTTACGCTCGTGACACTTAGACTTCAAACCTGAAAACAATAAAAAAACTGAGGGTTGTGTAATTGTTGAGAATAAATAGGAGAAACAGGAAAATAAACAAATGTACCATCCACACACTGGAGTTGAAGACATAGTGAAAATTAAGTGGAGCTGGGCTTGAGTAGATGGCAGATGGTTGGTAGAGCGACCAATGAAGTTCTATGCTAGATTCCAAGAGATATACAAAGACTGCAACAACGACCTAATAGATGGTAGGTGAAATCGGAAAACATTCTGCAGAAATATAGATGCGTACAGCTGAAAATATATGCATGGGTAAGTGTAATGGAGGCCTTTATACAGTAGTGAACATCAAATGAGTGTTAAAGATAATGACGATGATGGGAAGAATTATGAAACCTTGCTGCTTAACCCTTCATCTCACCCAGATGACACAATAGATGATATCTTGTGTGCTCACTACCTGACTAATAACCTGACGAGGACAGCTCCGTCAGTCTTAGAAATATTAAGCAACTCGGCTTATAATCCGAAACGATTTCGTCCATCAGTCATGAAACGAAACACACAAGAACTGTTAGGTCTAGTTTGAGTAGTGATTGCTACATGTTACTGACACGACCTTGCAATGATTAGCACCAGGACACTGAGAAACATGAAGCCATTTACGGAAATTACATAAAAAACCACTGGACAGAAAATAAACTAATATAGCTGAGAATAGGAAAGACGACTTTCCCTGACGGGATGTCCGTACGATTCTAGAGATAGGGTGTGCAAAAGAATTTGCTCTTCTTCTAGCAGCACTCTACTGTAGGTCGCTGGAGGAACGAAACATTCGGAATCGTTGGAAGAAATGAGTAGTTTGTTCGTATCCTCTAAACAGCTAACAAATTAAAGACTGAAGGTCCTAGAGACTGTTCGAGGATGATGGTGTTGCGTTCAGAGAAGTCACAAGGCCAGAAAATTGTAATGAGATGGTGGAGACCCTCAGTGCATTGAAGCGTTGTGCAAGAAATGTCAGTTTATCCTTAACGTAAGCAAACGTAACGTATAGCTCATGAACAGGCGAATTATTACTGAATGATTACACGATTGCCGAAGAATAGCTGCAAGCAGACACATCCATTAAATATCTTGCAGCAAGAGTACGGAGCGACTTAAAAGTGAACGACCACATAAAAATAATCGCAGGAAAGGCAGAAGCCAGATTAAAATTAATTGGAAAACTCCTCAGGAATCGTAGTCCACATACAAAGGAGGTAGTTCACAGAAGTGTAGTTCGACCAATACTTCAATATTGCTCGTAATTGTTGGACCCACACCGCATAGGATTGAAAGCGGAAACAGAGAAGATCTAAAGAAGGCAAGCGAGTTTCATCACAGAGCAGACCAGTAAGCTCAGTCGCAGGTTCGAATCTTGCTTCGGGCATGGATGTGTGTGATGTCCTTAGGTTAGTTAGGTTTAAGTAGTTCTAAGTTCTAGGTGACTGATGACCTCAGAAGTTAAGTCCCATAGTGGTCAGAGCCATTTGATTTGTAGTAAGCTCGAAATTTTCACACAGACGCTTGCCTTTTGAAATGGTAGATAGAGACGCAATGCTGCAGTTTATTGTTAAAATTTCGGAAGTGTGCGTTCCTGGAACAGTTGACCTATATGCTGTTTTCTCATACATATAACTCGCAGAAATAACATGAAGATAAAATTAGACAGCTTCGAGCTCACATCAAAGCATATCAACAATAATTCTTCCCGCTAACCAATCATACCTGGGCAAGAAAGAACGTTTCTGTTATGTTCCAACGTGCACCAACCGCGCTCCAACGCGGGAATGACAGAATAATTCCAAAGTAGGAATAAAATTCAGGCTGAAAGAATACCAATGATAAGATTTACTGATGGCGTTACTATTCACAGCGAAAGAGCAGAAGAATTACGGGACCTAAACTGAAACATGTAATTAGTACAGAATATGGATTGAGAATAAACAACAGAAAGACGACAATAATTAGCAGTAACAGAAATAAGATTTGCGATGTACTCGTCAAGACTAAACACAACGCAACGACGTAGACGAAGAGGAGGAACTCTGCTATCTTGACGCATGAAGAAAAGAGGACATAAAAAGCAAACTTGTACGTGTAAAGAGGCCATTCCTGGCCAAAAGAAATCTGTTACTATCAAACACAGCCCTCAATCACAGAAAGAGATTTCTGAGAATATTCGTCCTGTTTCTCCTGGTTATTCTCAACAGTTACACAACCCTCAGTTTTTGAATTGTTTTCAGGTTTGAAGTCTAAGTGTCACGAGCGTAAGTAATAAATAGTACCACATACTGATTATAAAGGCGTAAGAAACTTTGTTTAGAAAACCTACTTTGGTTCAACACAAAGAATTTATGGCAGATTTGGTCCTCTTTTTTCCTATTTATCCAGTCGTTTCATCATGTATTCTAAATACAAGAACCTCTTCAACTGCCTCCATAACTTCAGCTCTACTGGCTATTTCTTGTTTTTGGCTAATTATATTTCGTTTTGAAGCCTATTTACAAATTGTCTCCCCTAAATTATTTCATTTGTCTTCACTGGATGCAAATACTTCCTTGTCATCAGCGAGCGAAACATGGGCCAGATTTATTGCATTAAAGCGAATTTCTTATTCAGCTTGCCATTACCTAGAAAATGCTTAGAATATTTTTGGGAAAATTTAATTTCTTTACAAGACTCCTATTTTGCATTTCTCGCTATCGTAATGAGTTTAAAAGGATGCTACATCATTTATGTATATATTTATGAGTTTACTATTTGTATCTACTCGCCCAAAACATTAAATATTATTCATGCGCTGTATTATTCTCTTTTAAGATCACAAATAAGCGATGTAGTGATAGATTCATTAGGAAAATTGTCCTTGGCTTTGTGATTATGGTTTTTTTTCTTTTTTTGTTGAGGAAGGACAGCCCCGCTTAAATAGCGGGGTATATATATAGCGACGAAACTTTATTGGTCATTAAAAACACTTTTTGTTTTGTAGGACATCTGTCACGTTTTTCCTATTCTCTCTAATCAAGCCTAGGAGTTTTCTTCCTTAAGCTGAAACGTGAAGCCAAATTAAACTGATTTGCTTTCCGTTGTGTACAGCCTCTGCATTGCAGTAGCTTCAAACACACAACTGTTTCTTTGTACACTTCTGCCAGCATTGTATGGTAATGAATGATGGACTGTGTTGAAACGGGAAAAGAAGAGTGTGGAAGCGGTTGAGATGTGGTGCTATAAAAGTATGTTTCAAATATTAGGTGGACTGTTAAAGTAAGAAATGAGTTGGTTCTCCGCAGAATCAGCGAATAGTGGGAAATTAAGACAACAGTAGCAAGAAATACGGATAGGATGGTAGGACAGATGTCAATACATGAGGCAGGAGTAGAGGGTACTGTAGAGGATAAGAACTATAGGGGAATGCAGAATTAATGTACATCCAACAAATAATTCAGGAGATAAGAGTGCAAGTGCTGCTCCGAAAAGAATAGGGTGGCGCAAGAGAGGATTCGTGGCTCGCCGCAAGAAACTGGTCACAAGACTATGACTTTATGACTTAGAAACGAAAAGCGCTTTATAATAGCGCGAGTAAATTGTAGCACAATAAATTGCAGACAAACAGGATCATAAGATTTGTCCTCCAACGTATATGTTTCTATGAGTATCTCAAACACGGTTTCCCAGCAGCTGGCTCGCCGCTGTATCAGGTTTGTATGAGTAGCATCGTGTAGAAATATCGTCCACATGGAAGGAAAACTGTAGGAGATTCGTTGCCATGGACGTCACGCGATTGACTGTGCCAGTGCTTAACAGGAGACTTGGACTGCATCCTTGGGGAACGCTCGTTCTCCAGGTCCAATCAGTCTAACAGGATTTCAAGAAACTTTCTTGTTCATTTCAGAACTCTCTCCTAAAAACCCCATTTCTGATATCGTATACTACTGTGAGATTTGTGGAGCGGTTTGCGACGTCATGTATCCCTCTTCAGCTGTTAGGAGGTTGTTGTCCTAATGAAAATGCATTTCTCTACAGTTGCTATGCATTTGAGCCCTCTCAGAGCATCATGCTGGCCCTAACTCCAGACAGACGCTCGTGACTCCTGCAGGTCACAGGCTCTCTTCTGCGATGCGTTGAAGTCATTGAAACCAATGTATCACTGGCTTGGTGGAATCACATACTTAATTTCATCCATTTACTGCTTGTTCCTGTTATGACCATCAAACATGGCCTGTTGATATATAGTATCTTGTTTACTCCTACTGAACATCCATTTAGGTGACTACCATTAGAATTTTCTAGACATATGCACTTTGGGAAATGCTCATTCAAGTGCATATTGTTGGCAACGTATCACTGAGTAGATTGTGTGGCAGCTGGAAGACATTTCCGGATGTGGAAAGTGAAAGATGAAAGCATAGCAACTCTGAAATGTTTTCTGTGTCTTGTCTTTAAACGACGTAGGTGCTCTGTGAAAACAAATTGTTGAGGGGAGTTTTATCGAGAGATGCTTTAAGTTTCATTTAAGCATGATATTTGGAACAATATAGCACGCAGTAGGGCACTTACACAGTTGCACCAATATACTGAAAGTTATTTGGACAGTTTACAACGACTAAAAAAGGACATAATGAAAGTATTCTGATCCCTCGTGCGCCGGCCGTGGTGGCCAAGCGGTTAAAGGCGCTACAGTCTTGGACCGCGCGGCAGCTTCGGTCGCAGGTTCGAATCCTGCCTCGGGCATGGATGTGTGTGATGTCCTTAGGTTAGTTAGGTTTAAGTAGTTCTAAGTTCTAGGGGACTGATGACCTTAGAAGTTAAGTCCCATAGTGCTCAGAGCCATTTGATCCCTCGTGCAATTTCCATTTCATTCACCAGGTTGACCAAAATCAGGCGAATCTGTAACTGGGTAGTGTAACAACCTGTGATTAACATTTCTCGATTTATGAATTCTTGCTGGATATTTCCACTTTCGTAGTGAATCTAATGCACTTTGCTTTATGACTGTCAGCTTTTGTTACTTCGGAGGTGGAGTGTTAGTCTGCTGTACATCCTGTGATACAGGACCAGCAGTTGTTTACTCATGAGTTAAGTATTACAATATGCTGCTAAAAACGTAGATATTCGTTATATTGATAATTTTTACTTATGGACCGTCTGACAGCAACTGAATAAAACACAATTTTAGTGCCATACGCGTTTCGCCTTTATTTTCTGCAAGGCATCATCAGTGGCCTGGAATATGTACATATGTTAGCTATTTTATTTACATTTTTGTCATTGTGCCTATAGGTTATAAACAGTTCTGGTGGTTGGTATTTCCTATTAAGTAGTAATGTTTTGAACTGTACTTACAGGTTGCGTGGACATGGACGGTCCACAAGTAAAAATTATCAATATACCGTAATATTACACGCAACTGAGGAAACAGGAATATAAAAGTTGAAGATGTAGATATTCGTGTTTACTGATTGGAACTCGAAATGCTGATGCGACCGGCGATTTTATATAGAGGTGAAGAAGAGGCTTATGAAGGTGGCAATAGAGCATTATATACTTTTTTTACTTCAATTTAAGTCCTCTGCTTTACTATTTACAGCTCCTGAGTCTTTCTTATTCATTCTTCAAATAAGTGGCATTCGTGACACTATGAAGGCATGTAGCAGCTATAAACAAGTGGTCCCTATAACATGAGGTGTCTTATCAGCCCCAAGAAATCTAACGTTTACAAAGTAGCGTAGCGTGTACATTTGTAGCACCCTACACAGTTCAAGGAGAGCATTTAGGACAGATGCCATTTTCCAACAAGACAATGCATGACCACGTGTTAGTGCATGAACGGGTGACTTCTTGGTGTCACAGTATGTTAGCCTTCTGCACTGACCCGCCAGATCACCGGACCTGTCGCCAATCGAATGTGTGGTGAAACGACAGGTGCAGCGCTGTGATCTAATGCGTATCACCACAGATGAACTTTGGAATCAGGTGAACGCAGCATGGATGGATATACCACAGGACGCCATTTGCACCTTATATGCGTCGATGCCATCACGCATGGCGAACCCTGTGCCATCTCGGTAACAGGACATGTGCTGAACCGAGGATGCTGAAATGCTAATCATTTCTGCAGAACATACTAATGTAGATGTCATGCGAATATCAACGTCCTATTCCTAGTCGTTCAAGGTATTCCGTTTTTTTCTGCACGTGAGTGTAAAATGTAATCATCCACGGTTTCAAGTGACTTTTCTCAATATTCTTCCACTCGTAATACAGTACTTCAGAAACCAATAATAATATTTTGTAATTTTCTTGTCTCTGTCACATACGGCGAACACGTGAAGCACATGGTCTGTTGAATATTACTTACCACGTACGTTTCTTGTGTATGAGCTTTGATCATTATATTGCATCTGATTACAGTTGGGATTTTACGAATTCATCATCCTCCTCCCCGCTATGTATTCTATGAATCTTTGAACATGTTTTATACACCTACATGCGTTCACTCAAGAACATCATTCTGGAAACGTCCTCATTCATTTTAATTGCTTTTAAAGCTCTTTTACAAAACCCGAATCAAGCAATGTTCACAATTACATGATTTATGAATTTTCAGCAATGATGGTAAGCCTACGTCGCTGCTGAACTTCGAGGCACACGCCGGCGGGTACAGGGGTTTCGAGATAATTGCTGCAACCACTTGAACTCAGGGTTTTTCTAGATTATTAGGTGATATACGGCAGAGATTAAAAAAAAATTGTCCTGTACTAACTGTATCAATAAAATGCAGTTAACTTACCTATGAAGTCAGTAAAAGTGTGAGATTTACAGTGAGGATTCAAATTTCAGGTTTGGCTTCCTTAACTCTGGCTGACACCTCCTTCCTTCTGCTCCGCTCTGCGGAAGTCCTTGCCGCTTCTAAATTTTAGTCACGATAGTCAGATAGCGTTTACTTACTTGTTGTCATATTTATTATAAAGATGTAACAATTATGGGTATAAACTAGAGCTGTAGTCTCGTATGAAGTCCAACGTTAAGGTTAAATAAAAGAGGGCAGGCTTTCAATATGGCTACCATGCTATGAATGTTGGTCTCGGTAACTTTAAATGTATTCAGGTATATGCCATTGTTGTTGTTGTGGTCTTCAGTCCTGAGACTGGTTTGATGCAGCTCTCCATGCTACTCTATTCTGTGCAAGCTTCTTCATCTCCCAGTATCTACTGCAACCTACATCCTTCTGAATCTGCTTAGTGTATTCATCTCTTGGTCTCCCTCTACGATTTTTACCCTCCACACTGCCCTCCAATGCTAAATTTGTGATCCCTTGATGCCTCAAAACATGTCCTACCAACCGATCCCTTCTTCTAGTCAAGTTGTGCCACAAACTTCTCTTCTCCCCAATCCTATTCAATACCTCCTCATTAGTTACGTGATCTACCCACCTTATCTTCAGCATTCTTCTGTAGCACCACATTTCGAAAGCTTCTATTCTCTTCTTGTCCAAACTAGTTATCGTCCATGTTTCACTTCCATACATGGCTACACTCCATACAAATACTTTCAGAAATGACTTCCTGACACTTAAATCTATACTCGATGTTAACAAATTCCTCTTCTTGAGAAACGCTTTCCTTGCCATTGCCAGTCTACATTTTATATCCTCTCTACTTCGACCACCATCAGTTATTTTACTCCCTAAATAGCAAAACTCCTTTACTACTTTAAGTGTCTCATTTCCTAATCTAATTCCCTCAGCATCACCCGACTTATTTTGACTACATTCCATTATCCTCGTTTTGCTTTTGTTGATGTTCATCTTATATCCTATATCCTATATCCTATATCCTATATATGCCATGAAAATGGAAATGAGCGTTTGGCGTCATTGGCCGGGAGGCCCCTCGCGGGGCAGGTCCGGCCGCCTTGGCGCAGGTCTTATTACATTCGGCGCCACATTGGGCGACCTGCACGCCGGATGGGGATGAAATGATGATGAACACAACACAACACCCAGTCCCTGAGCGGAGAAAATCTCCGACCCATCCGGGAATCGAACCCGGGCCCGGAGGACGGCAATCCGTCACGCTGACCACTCAGCTACTGGGGCGGACTATATATGCCATAATAGTGTTTTATACGCTGACTCTTTTGTAGACAACCTGCAGTTTCCCATGTAATTCCAATGCCTGCCTTATTCACAACTAAAATCACCATGTGGTCGTTCCACGATGTTATTGCCAAACTTTTGCAGGATATGACTGAACGCTTGTTATGACTCACTAATTGTGTAGTGAAATGACAGCAATCTTTACGTTTGATGAAGCGCTTGACTTTGGATTCCTCTCGATTAGGAGGCAGTTGTCCATCTTTGCACCAGCTGATATTAAGGTGAATGGATATTTTTGAAACTTTTACCGCGTACAGTTACCTCATAAAAACAGCATTGCTTAAAAGCCTGAGGTAGCAAGTAGTACAATGCGCTAAGTCATTACTGTATAACATGCATTAGTATTGGTCCTATTGGAGTCCTTTTCTGGGCAATGGAGTGTCTGTAGATGCGTTTCCAACCAGTGCAACATACTGGATGACACGAAATGTTCGACCTGGTTGCAAATCTGGGCCGGTCGGTGTGGCCGAGCGGTTCTAGGCGCCTCAGTCTGGAACCGCTACGGTCACAGGTTCGAATCCTGCCTCGGGCATGGATGTGTGTGATGTCTTTATGTTAGTTAGGTTTAAGTAGCTCTAAGTTCTAGGGGACTGATGACCTCAGATGTTAAGTCCCATAGTGCTCAGAGCCATTTGAACCATTTTTTTTTTGCAAATCTGGTTGTATATGTCACAGGAACCTATTTTCTTTAGAAAGCGACGATCCAGTGCTGAATAAAAAGTTTTAGAAGTCTGGATACATCGAATTAAACTGGTTTAATAAGCATTATATGTGCGAAAAGCGAGAGCTGAGTTAAACATGATCCACATGATTGCTGTTTTCGGAAACGATACTGATTCACAAGGGGAAGGGTGCTATTTTTGATCTCAGAATGTATTCTAGAATTCTACATCTAAAAGATATGAGTAATGTAGGACGCTAGATATCGCACCTGGATAGCTGAGCGCCTATTTCCGCCTTTCACGTCGAACAAACAGGTTGTCCTTATTTCTTCCTGTACTGCAGCGGCGCATGTGTCGCACTTGTGTTTACTCAGTGTCGTGTGTGTATTGGCCGGCGCCGCATCGTTCTTTCCTAACGGAGTTTGTTGTTAGTTTGTTTTCTACCTGCGCCATGATGTCTGTCGATACAGCCAAGAATATTCCTTGTCAGGTTGCCGTCCGTTCTAGTTTTCGCAAGAGTGCGTGTCATGTTCGACCAGGCTCCTTAGAAAATGACAATTGGTTGCCTGGTACGATTCGCGTTACATGTAATAAGATAGATACAGCGTATTTTGTTCCTCATTTGTATACAGTTTTTATGAAGTTTCAAGAATTCTTGCAAGTAGATCGACATCCCTCTAGCGTTGGTTCCAAAGTGGTGTTTACACATCATGATGGTTCCGTTAGTACAGTCCTTCTTGCAAATACGGCGATCGAGTATAATCTCGTTAGAGTTTACAATCTTCCACCCGAAATGGATTATTCATTTCTTGATGTGAAGTCGCTTCCATTTGGAGTGGTTCAGCACATCCGGCCGGAATGCCAGTCGGCACAACATAGTTTTCAATATTGCAGTGGTGTCTGAACCGTAGAAATGTATCTTCAGCAGAAGATTCCTTCACAGCTGAATGTTTGTGTTCATCGCATTCATGTTACGCATGCACTGTAGGAAGGAACCTGCTTCCTTTGTCATGAAAGTGGCCATCTCAGATTCATCTGTATGCGTCGTGTTAAGGTTTCAAAGTCGTCCTATAACTACAGTCATCCGTTGACATTAGATGAAGTAGTGTCTCCGCAGTCTGCTGTCAGTACCTCTCCAGCTTTAGGGGACGTCGGGGAGACATTGCAACCCACTCAGCGAGACTTTCCGCCGTTATCAGCAGGTTCAGATGCGGCCCCTGAGCACCGGCGGACTCGGGATGGTGAATATTTTGAAGTCACCCCTCCCCAACCTCGCCTCTTCGAGAAGGTGACGGTGGAGTGTGCTTCTTCCCGTGGTGATGCTTTGAATACTGACGTTAATTGCGGTTCTTGATTGCCCAGGAATAACTAACTTTTCTGCTGAGGTTGAAATGAGTGTTGCATCTGCGTTCTTTCCTCCGACGGTAGAAACGTCGGTTCCGTTTAGTTCCGATGATTTCACGGAGACATCGTCTGCTGCTCTGCCTTTACAGTGATCTGGTGCAATACCATCCCGTCGTCGTTCTGCTACGGTGGAGCAACAGGTTACTACGGATTGTCATCCGGGATGGTCAGATGATGTAGACGCTGCATTGCCTGTCTCTTCTTTATCTGATGATGACTTTCATTGCTCCCGGTTGTGTTTTCCGCATTCCGTTGAGTGAAGTGGGGATGACTCCTCCACTCCTCCCCCCCACCGCCCAATCCCCAACCCCACGCTGGACCTTGATGAACCCCATACCCATCCGCATCAAGAAGTTGCGTTGTCACGGAATGTTGTGAAACGTTTTCAGCCTGAGCGTGCAGCGTCGCACCGAACAAACAAAGCATGCGATCTATATCTTCGAGTGGTGAGGATTCAAATCATGTACCGTCTTCTCTGTCGGTGTTGCGGAGAGCGCGACGTGATGCGTAAATTCCTTTCTAGTTCTCTTTTCATGCCTTACATGTATTAACGTATGCAGGCGTATCGTACTCTTCCTGGCTCCCGTTACTGAATGTCGTGATCTCATCTAGATTGCTTCCAATGTCACATTTTGTTGATTTTAAACATTCGTTTGACTGAGTTAGTTATGGTTTTCTGTTGCGACTGTTCACAGCTGTTGGTTTTAATGATGCTGCACTATGGATGTTCACGTCTCTGATAACTGGTATTCAGACGTCTATTGATATGAATCGTTGTCTTATTCCCCCCATATAAGTGTGTCGAGGTGTCCTGCGAGTGAGTCCCCTATCTGTCTAGTTGTTAATGCTATTTCTGGAACCTTTATTCCGGTGTATAGCTGCTTGACTGGGTGGCTGGTCGTTACTGGAAGAAAGGTTTATTGACAGCGCATATGCCGACGACACCATGGCACTTCTTAGTGCTCATGGCGTCATACCGGCGTTCAAGGACGTTTTGAATGCATTTTGTCTTCTTACGGCAGCACATGTTAAGGATCGGGAATTTCGGTTACTCAGTTTCGGGCATTTGATGCGGTAGGCCAGCATCGATTGAATGGTGTTATTATTTATTGTTGTGTGATGAATATGGCTGGAAGTCTGTGAACGAAAGGATTCAAGGGTTGATGCTTGAATACGACCATCGCTTCCTCTAGTTGCATCATAAGGCCTTGGAAACTTATGTGTTGAGTGAAGCCTACTTTGTTGCATAAATTTTTCCCCTTCCGGCGATGATGTTCCGAAAGTTACAACGATTATCTGGCGAGTTTCTCTGGTGATGATGTTTGGTTTGTGGGGCGTAAAACTGCACGGTCATCAGCGCCCATACAAAGTCTCAATTTTACACAGTTCAGTTTTTACACAGTTCAACTTTTACACAGTCCAGTCTAGCCTCTGTTAGGAATGATGATGATGATGATGATGAAATGATGAGATGAACTCAAGCAGCCAGTCCCTGGCAGAGAAAATCCTCAATCCGGCCAGGAATCGAATCCAGGACCCCATGATCCACAGGCAGCAACGCTAGCCACTAGACCACGAGCTGCGGACCAGTTAATCTGGTAAAACTCCGTTTTTAGGGTGCAATATGAGGTTATGGCGAGATGGGGGTTGATGGGAGCTTTTGGTCTCTCTGATGTCCGGGCCGCTTATTTTCTTAGACGCACTGTTTTAACGTGTCTCCGCGTCTCCCAATCACTTGCAGCTAGCCTTTTTGTTTGTCTCCGACCTGCGAGCTTAAGCCCTCCAATAGATGTTGGTAGGATAAATAATAAACTGAGGCACATCTGGGAATTTTTTATTAATGTCAACTATGTGGGGGTTGATATTCTTTCCCAGTCGCATCTCTCTGTAAAAAATGGCGCTACGTTGTTGGGCGTTTCCAAATCGCGTTTCCTCTGTGGAGTTCCTTCACCAGAGACAGGCTGGGAGACTGTTTGGTCCACTACAATGGAAGTGTCGTCCTCATGGTGCAAAGTCGTCGGTAACCTTGTCTCCACTGACGTTCGACCTTGTCGCATTGGACTTAGTGAGACAGACCGATGCAGTCGTTGCCATCAAACAGATACGTTGCATGAGCGGTTGGTCGCCTGCAACCACAGACATTGGATTTGGCTTCGTCGACAATTGGCCTTCCTTAACGGGAAGACGGTGAGATTCCCCTGCGTCCCGATTCAACATTCTTTCCTAGAACGCAGAACAACAGAATTGTACGGCTTACTCGGCATTATGTTCGTTACGTATTAGGTGGTTGGGAGTGAGTATGACCTGGACTCTTCTCCCTTGTGCCAGTGTATGGTTATGGCCCACTGGACATGGTGAAACATGCCACAGTAGCGTGCGCTTTTCGCGAATATGCTGTATCTCGTATTTAATCTTCAAGAACTTGGATGATGTGTACAGTCCTTTTCCTGTTGAATGTTTCGTCTTTTTTACTTTGATTTTTTTTAAATACAAAAAGAAATGCTTAAGGTCGGGCCTTTCTGTGCAGTCGTTCGGGAGTTCTATTCTCGTCAGGTGATTCAAATTTTTATTTTGTTTTTAACACATTTGTCGCAGTGACTTAGATCACTATTTTTGTTAAACTGCTAGCCTTTAAAATTGAATGCAGGTAATAAACGGATATTCATTGGACAAACATATTATACTAGAACTGACGTGTGATTACATTTTCACGCAATTTGGGTGCAGAGATCTTGAGAAATCAGTACCCAGAACAACCACCTCTGGCCGTAATAACGGCCTTGATACGCCTGGGCATTGAGTCAAACAGAGCTTGGATGGCGTGTACAGGTACAGCTGCCCATGCAGCTTCAACACGATACCCTAGTTCATCAAGAGTAGTGACTGGTGTATTGTGACGAGCCAGTTGCTCGGCCACCATTGGCCAGACGTTTGCAGTTGGTGAGAGATCTGGGGAATGTGCTGGCCAGGGCAGCAGTCGAACATTTCCGTATCTAGAAAGGCCCGTACACGACCTTCAATATGCGGTCGAGCATTGTCCTGCTGAAATAAGGGTTTTGCAGGGATCGAATGAAGGGTAGAGCCACGAGTCGTAACACATCTCAAATGTAACGTCCACTGTTCAAAGTGCCGTCAATGAGACAAATAGGTGACCGACACGTGTAACCAATGGCACCCCATACCACCACGCCGAGTGATACGCCAGTATGGCGATGACGAACGAATACACGCTTCCAAAGTGCGTTCACCGCGATGTCGCCAAACACGGATGCGACCATCATGATGCTGTAAACAGAACCTGGCTTCATCCGAAAAAATGAAGTTTTTCCATTCGTGAACCCAGGTTCGCAGGCGCTCCTCTCTGTGATGCAACGTCAAGTGTAACCGCAGCCACTATCTCCTAGCTGAAAGTCTATGCTGATGCAAACGTCGTCGAACTGTTCGTGCGGATGGTTGTTGTCTTGCAAACGTCCCCATCTGTTGACTCAGGGATCGAGACGTGGCTGCAAGATCCGTTACATCCATGCGGATAAGATGCCTGTCATCTCGACTGCTAGTGATACGAGGCCGTTGGGATCCAGCATAGCGTTCCGTATTACCCTCCTGGACCCACCTATTCCAGCCGGCCATAGTGGCTGAGCGGTTCTAGGCGCTGCAGTCTGGAACTGCGCGACCGCTACGGTCGCAGGTTCGAATCCTGCCTCGGGCATGAATGTGTGTGATCTCATTAGGTTAGTTAGGTTTAAGTAGTTCTAAGTTCTAGGGGACTGATGACCACAGCAGTTAAGTCCCATAGTGCTCAGAGGCATTTGAGCCACCGATTCCATATTCTGCTAACAGTCATTGGATCTCGATCAACGCGAGCAGCAATGTCGCGATACGATAAACCGCAATCGCGATAGGCTACAATCCGACCATTATCAAAGTCTGAAACGTGATGGTAAGCATTTCTCCTCCTTACACGAGATACCACAACAACGTTTCACCAGGCAACGCCGGTCAACTGCTGTTTGTGTATGAGAAATCGACTGGAAACTTTCCTCATGTCAGCACGTAGTAGGTGTCGCCACCGGCGCCAACCTTGTGTGAATGCTCTGAAAAGCTAATGATTTGCAAATCACAGCATCTTATTCCTGTCAGTTTAATTTCGCGTCTGTAGTACGTCATCTTCGTGGTATAGGAAATTTAATGGCCAGTAGGGTAAATGAAGGAAAAAATCGTACAACCGGGTGTGTGTTGTTCATGGCCAAGTGGATGTCATGCACTCATGTTTAGTTGCGCGATGCACTTCCCTTACCGCTACACCTTGCGCTTCGTTGCTCATTTCGGGCACTCCAGTTAACAGTAACAGTTATAACAAGGCCTGTGAAGAAGAAGAAGAAAATAAATAAGTGAGACGAAGAAATGCCATGGGGAACGGTTATACGTACTCACCGGACTTCGAGTCGCGTTCACGTCAAAATTTTTTTTCTCAGTTAGAGCAAATAAATAAAAAAGAGCATTAAATCACTACTTCCGCTAGACGAGGGCTATTGGATTGGTTTTTAGGGGATTTTCCACGTCCAACTAGGTAAATACCGGCTGGTACCCACTTCTCGCCTTCGATACACGCTATACAAATATTTATAAAATGTTCTCACAATTGAAAGGTTTTAATTTAGATGCAGACAGGTGAAATGTTCAAATGTCTGTGAAATCTTATTTGAGTTAACTGGTAAGGTCATCAGACCCTAAACTTACACAATACTTAACCTAAAATATCATAAGGACGAACATACACCCATGCCCGAGGGAGGACTCGAACCTCCGCCGGGACCAGCCGCACAGTCCATGACTGCAGCGCCTCTGACCGCTCGGCTAATCCCGAGCGGCCAGACAGGTGAGATACACAGATTCCTTCTCGGGGTAGTGGTGGCGTCAGGAGAGCATACGGATAACAAGAACCACTAACGTTGCCTCAGCACATGTAACAATGCCGACCCCGAAAGGAAACGAGAAAGGGAGGAAGGAGAAGTAGAAGAATAAGACGGTAGTTCTGCGGATCAGTTCTATTAGCTGTGACATCTTTAGAAATATCTATTTTTATCTTGCTTTGGTGTACTTTTCATTCGTTTTGAAATAGTTCTTCACGCTCCTGTTTGAAGGGAGATTAACACTACTTCGTCAAAGAAATAGTTGATAGTTATCGAACAGCCGAAGAAGTTGTTTTCTAGGATTCTTTGTTGTTATACGGGCTGTGGGCGGAAAGGCAAACAAGGCTCGCGGCTTCTGCGAAGACGGCTGACGTCAGGGCACATCTGAGAAGTAGGCAGTGCCCAGATCTGTGTGGGCGGCCGCAGAACAAACAGCGGGGCACACGCCAGTCACACGAGGGCCACCGACGGCCGCCTTGCTCGCCTGTGCCCTTTTGTAAGGGGTGCGGAGCGGCCTGGCGTACAGAGGTAGCCCCCAGCTTCACTCTGACCCACTGTCTCCGTGCACGACCACCTGTTTGCGGGAACTAACGAGAGGATACAGCTGTAACCGTTGTGTCGCTTGGTACTGTAGCAGTAGTACTGTATGCTACTGTAATAGCACCAGTAAACTTAATCGAAGTAGTTTGAAATAATGAAAACCTACGGGTCTTTTTTTGTCACAGTAGAGGAGTACCTGACTGAGAGTAGACAACGGTGACGAGGACAATTGGGTACAGAGTAGCGTCTATGTAACACCTACATGTTAGGCCAACAGTAGAAGAAAGAGAGGTAAGGAAAAATACACTACTGGCCATTAAAATTGCTACACCTAGAAGAAATGCAGATGATAAACGGGTATTCATTGGACAAATATATTATACTAGAGCTGACATGTGATTAAATTTTCACGCAATTTAGGTGCATAGATCCTGAGAAATCAGTACCGAGAACAACCACCTCTGGCCTTAATAACGGCCTTGATACGCCTGGGCATTGAGTGAAACAGAGCTTGGATGGCGTGTACAGGTACAGCTGCCCATGCAGCTTCAACACGATACCACAGTTGATCACGAGTAGTGACTGGCGTATTGTGACGAGCCAGTTTCTCGGCCACCATTCATCAACGTTTTCAATTGGGGAGAGATCTGGAGAATGTGCTGGCCAGGGCAGCAGTCGAAGATTTTCTGTATCCAGAAAGGCTCGTACAGGACCTGCAACATGCGGTCATGCATTATCCTGCTGAAATGTAGGGTTTCGCAGAGATCGAATGAAGGGTAGAGCCACGGGTCGTAACACATCTGAAATGGAGCGTCCACTGTTCAAAGTGCCGTCAATGCGAACGAGAGGTGACCGAAACGTGTAACCAATAGTACCCCATACCATCACGCCGGGCGATGACGAATACACGCTTCCAATGTGCGTTCACCGTGATGTCGCCAAACACGGATGCGACCATCATGATGCTGTAAACAGAACCTGGATTCATGCGAGAGAATGACGTTTTGCCATTCGTGCACCCAGGTTCGTCGTCGAGTATACCATCACAGGCGTTCCTGTCTGTGATGAAGCGTCAAGGGTAACCGCAGCCATGGTCTCCGAGCTGATAGTCCATGCTGCTGCAAACGTCGTCCAACTGCTCGTGCAGATGATTGTTGTCTTGCAAACGTCCCCATCTGTTGACTCAGGGATCGAGACGTGGCTGCACGATCCGTTACAGCCATGCGGAAAAGATGCCTGTCATCTCGACTGCTAGTGAGACGAGGCCGTTGGGATCCAGCACGGCGTTCCGTATTACCCTCCTGAAACCACCGATTCCATACTCTGCTGACAGTCATTGGATCTCGACCAAAGCGAGTAGCAATGTCGAGATACGATAAACCTCAATCGCGATAGGCTACAATCCGACCTTTATCAAAGTCTGAAACGTGATGGTACGCATTTCTCCTCGTTACACGAGGCATCACAACAACGTTTCACAAGGCAACACCGGTCAACTGCTGTTTGTGTATGAGAAATCGGTTGGAAACTTTCCTCATCTCAACACGTAGTAGGTGTCGCCACCGGCGCCAACCTTATGTGAATGCTCTGAAAAGCTAATCATTTGCATATCACAGCATCTTCTTCCTGTCGGTTAAATTTCGCGTCTGTAGCACGTCATCGTCGTGGTGTAGTAATTTTAATGGCCAATAGTGTATGATAGATACTGCAAACATGGTTCAGTACTGAAACTGAGCTCGGTGCCAATGTGTTTAGCACGCGGCTCTCGCATTCAGGAGGACAACGGTTCAAATTCGCGTCCGGCCATCCAGATTTTTTTCCGTGATTTCCATGAAGTGGTGCAGGTAAATACTGGCATGGTTCCTTTGTAAGGGCACTGCCAATTTTCTCCCCCATTCTACAAACAATCCGTACTTGTGCTCCGTCTCTGAGACGTCAATGTCGACGGAACGTTAAACCCCAGTCTTCCTTCTTTTAGATCAGGATTCAAAATAGAAGAAAAAAGAAGTGTCAAGTAAATGTAATTTTGTATGTAACGAAAGTGGACTGGTATAAATAAATAAAATAAATAAATAAGGGTGTTAGAAGCTAAACAACTAGAGGTCGCTGTTGAACATGTTGCATAAGATTTAGTTGTGAAAACTGAAGCAATTGTATCTTCGATGAGATGAAAATCGTAAGTTCACGGACTGGCATTTAAAAATGATAGGGTAAAAAGCTTGGGTAAAAAAAATACATCTACTTTTTGAGCAACTTCCCCCTTCGAACACGATATTTTTCTCCAGAGATTGTATTATGCTTGGAGTAGCCACAGTTAAGAAAGTGGACTCGCTTGTGAGAGAAATCGACTAAAATCCTCGTCTCGGCATCCAGATTTGGGCTTCCGTGGCTTCTGTAAAAGTTCAATGCAAATGCTGAGTGGTTCCTTTGAGGGAGAGCAGGGTCGAATTTCTTGCCCGATATATTCTGTTGCGAGCTTATAGTCTGTCTCTAGTGATATCGTCGTCGACGCAACGTTAAATCCTGATCTCCCTTCTCCAGTCTATAATGGGCTGTAGGTCGAGGCTGAAATACACCCGCAGGCAGCTGCCAAACTATGTCCTATGTATTCAAAACAAATGCTGCCAACGAACTGCCTCCGATGTGGGGTACATGGAAGTTGGAGGGCTCCAAATCAGATGACCTGTGTGGTAAAGACACATCAGCCCTTAACTCGTAGCTTCGTGAGAAAGCTGCAGTACTGCAGTGCCCTACAACGCACACTCCCATGGCGGGTGGTGTGCTGTTGCTTCTCAATGGTCCTCTGACTTAGCCAGACAGTTGTAATGAGACGTGCAGCTTCAAATGAAGCCGTGAAATACGTCATTTCCACATATACTCGTCATCTCCAGAGGTAGAAACAGCTATAAGTGAGGAAAGAAATCTTGATATCGATTGAGAATTAATGCCTAAACCTTTCATTTTGGGAGGACGACGGTTCAATCCCGCGTCCGGCCATCCTGATTTAGGTTTTCCGTGATTTCTCTAAATCGCTCCAGGCAAATGCCGGGATGGCTCCTATCAAAGGGCACGGCCGACTTCCTTCCCCGTCCTTCCCTAATCCGATGAGACCGATGACCTCGCTGTCTGGTCTCCAACCAACCAACCTTTCATTTTGTCATTTTCTTCATTCTTACTTCTTTATTACTTTTACGTCACTATTAGTCGCTTCTGGCCTTTCTATTCCCTCGCTGAATGTGCCTTTGTAGGCGTGATTTATCTGTCCTTGATTTTTCAGTACCACGCCTTCGTCAGCTGCCTATGACGTACAAATGACAGATCGCTTTTGTTGCCTAACTTATATCCTCTTTCCCTTAAGAAGCACTGCAACAGGGTGTTTCGCAATGTTTTGACGATTTCAGATTTTAACAACGCGCGTTGACCACAAGACACATTGACGGTGGAGCCGTCTATTAGAAGTGTGGAGTGCCATGTTTCATTTTCTGTCCAGGTCAGTAATCACATTGTACAGCTCAAAGCTACGTCGTGCGTTTTGCGGTGGAGTGCTAATTTCGTTACTGTCTTACGTGAGAAACGTGAAATTTGTACGAATTTCAAGATTCAACAGCAATTTCCAGTTTCTCCTCGTGCGTGAGAAACTTCCATGCAACGGCAAGCGCATCGAATCGGAAAACCAGCCCTCGGAAAACTGTCTGAACTCGCGAGAACATGGAACGCGTACGTAGCAGTTTACAGGCGAACCCTCGTTGTTAGTTGCGAAAACGTGCCCAGTGTTTGCAACAGTTAAAAGATCGAATTTACGATGAAATTTCCAGAATTCCACCAGCAACAACGAAAAATTGGTTCAAAAACATTGTGAAACAATTCGAGTATTGTGTAGCCACGAATGTTCGCCATTTGTCCGATGCAGTGTTTTATAAGAAAATTTAAATAAACGCTGTACTTTGCGCCAAATGTTCAAGTTTGTTTCACGATTACTCTTTGTATTATTCAAATTCTAAGTCGTCAAGACATTGTGAATCACCATGTAGTTGCTTTTGTTGATTATTTTCTAAGCTTGGCTATACGCGTGAAAAAAATTAAACCACGGAAATATAAATGAGTTAAGACTTTGCACTTTACATGGATACATGGATTACAAGAATCGATACCATATTCGCATTGCAGTCGTTGGTTCTGGCCAAAGGCCGCAGTAATATAGCGGAATGGTAATGAGCAGCCTCAGCAGGACACCATGTTGCTGCTGTCGATTTCCTACACTCTCTGGTAATAGTCGTCCTCCTTACACGGGACGTACAATCTGTTAACTAAGAGCTTGGTCGGCATTACACACAGATGATAAAACATATTGACTTCGTTTTTTCACAGCTTTAACAGCGAGAACCTTTGTCCTTCATGCAATGTCCATAAAGCATTAATTTACTTTGTATTCTTGACTGAGATACACAAGACGAGACACGAGTGCAGCTTATGTGTGGCGATTATCAAAGATATTTGATGCAGACTGCCATACGTTATTTCATCGACAAAAATGAAGACTCGGTACTGCCGGAGGACAGTGATCCGTAACAACGCAGAAGGTTTTGCAAGGAATGGAAAAAGGAGGAAAGTATGCAGGTACTACATAGGCCCTCACAGTTGTCTGACATTAATCCTATTAAAAATATACTGTTTTACACGAAAAAAAAATTGCGAGGAAAAAATATCTTCGTGTTGGAACAGCTTTCAACGCTAATTTGACGCATTTGGATGTCTCTTTCACGTGAATATGCGGAAAACATGGTTTCAAGCATACATCGGACATACCAAGCAATTATCGACGCTGCAGGTGACTGGATGAATTATTAATTATAACTGCATTCTTCTTTCGTTCATAGACGATGTATGTATCTGTGTTAGTTTCCTGTCTAATACATCTTTCTACTGATTAATCGACCACGAACTCACTCCACAGACTGTAACACAATCTTCTCACAAGCAATCAACATTCGAACTCGATTTATGAACTGTGTAAGTCTTCCCTTATACACAGAATTTAGATGGTGTCCCTTTAAGCACTTCGTGTGATTGCACTGAAATATCAATAGTGACAATTTTACGATTTCGTATGCTACCTTCATCCACTTGTAATTTCTGTTACTAGCTGTTTGCTATTAATCTTATCAATAACAATGGATCTTCCATCCATCTAATACCAAGGGTGTGGGGGTTCCTTATGTCCATCACAAAAATTAAAAAGAAAAAGATCGTTGATTGTTGTTAACTCATATTAATTAACAACATACTTTTTAAATAGGTGTAGATGAACAGGTAGGGTTCAGAGCCTGAAAATATCCTTTAGCACGGTCTTAGCAATAGCAACAATATCAGAGCATTTTTTATAATTTCTACACCTTTGGGAGTAGTAATTTAATACCATGGATTTCATTAATAGATGTAGACTTTTATTCGCAAGATACTTTTTGAAGAGATACAGATGTGTAAGAAGGTTTCTGAAACAGAAAATATGAATAGGCTATTGCGCTCTGGAAAGTCACATACGGTGCTAACACTCGAAGTTTTGGTTTAAGCTTCACTGAAAAGATTAAAACAGTTACGGAATCTGGTGTAAGAAATAATTAAAAAAGTAAATACATTTTCAAAATTTTAAAATGTATAGTACATGACTAGCTCAAAATATTTTGAAGAAGTGGTAATAAAGTACCCCCCTCCTCTCACACCGCTTGGTATTACGAGGGTAATACGTGTTAAGAATTTTCCTTTGTCATTGAACTGGTAAGTAATACTCGAACTGCTAAAGTGACTGAGAATACAGCGTCGTGGCAAGGAAAGCTGTTTTGTCTCCGATGTATGCGAATTTACCACGAGGTCGAGGAAAGACAATCCACATGAACTGCAGTATAAGCCTCTACTGGTTATGATTTAAATAATTGAGGGGATCCTTTTCTTTGTAGACTCTTTGAACCAGGAATCTCACCTCGCCCTAATGCGACTCATCGATTCCGCAGCTCCAGAGATTCAAAGCCGATGTGAATGATCGTTGCTTCCAACAAGATCCTCTACGTCATTACTGATGTTTCTTTAGACAGACACTGAATCAAGCGTTCCATACATCAAATACGTAGGGGTACAAACTAAGATGCAATAAAAAATGGGATCAACATGTAATAACCAGTGTTTGGGAAAATCTATTGAATTTGGAGTCCTTATCAAATAGACATGATAGCAAACGGCGGGAAAAGCCTAAACACACGCTGATGTAATAACAGATCGATGAAGGACGTACGAATGTGTAACAGACACTCTCGGGGAAGGTAATGGCATTCTGTGTCATAAAAGTGATGTTTCCGGAAGATTCTATTGAATAACTGTAGAGATTCGGTGACGGTTGTGCTGTTACTATCGTATGTATCATGTACATATCATGAGAATATGGTAAAAGAGTTTAAAGACATATATGCAGATATTTTTGTCTCCCTCACTGCTCAAATGGGCGGGAAATTGCTAATATTGGTACGAGAAACCCACTGCCACGCACTATACTATGGGTTGCGGAATATATAACTATGAAGATGTGGAATTTATAATGTATTATTTTCTATATACTTACTGGTATTCCAGGTTTATACTTCAGAGTGTTTTAATACGATGGAAAAATATCTGTAACTTGACCAACGAGAGTCTTATGGCAGCTTCAGTATGTAACAGCTCTACTATATTTTGACATAATATTTTTTCTCGACGATTGTCAAATGTGGCTCAATACTGTTGAAGGGTACTGAGGCGTAGCGCCGTATGACGATCCTGCCTTGGAGGCGATTAAATAAGAGATGTGTCTCAGAGCTGGATAGTGACAGATGGTGGACGCGCACGAAGTTTATGTATCAGCCGATAGAGGACAATGTTGGATAGGGGGACTGTGATTTTCGTTTCGATTGTGCCCACTAGAGTGCACTAAAGTAATAGAATGTTCTTCACAAACCGTTCTAGTATTTTGATAAAGTGTTATTATTTATTTTTGTGTATGTGAAATGTTATAAATGTGTTTTAGACGTATGAAGCGTGAGTGAGGTTTAAGGTTAATATGAAGATAACTGTTTAACGAGTTATGTAGTAGGATTTAGTATGCGAACATTTCGAAGAAGTATGGATATGGACAAAGGGGATTTTTGTAGAATAGATTTTTAAAGAAAGTTTATGGTAAAGAGAAAGTTAATTCAGGTATAAATAACAATAGCAAATAACTTAATGAATAAGCAAAACTTCAGCATATAAGATAACTACGTCGGTAAAAAGAGTAGTCGTGAGGTTTACTATTTTGCGATTGGTTATTGATGAAAAGCGCGGACTGACGCGGGAGAATGTTGTTTTGCTATTGGCTGTTGAGTAAACCGACCAATGGTAAAGCAATACTCTTCGCGCGCCTTTCTCTGCTGGTAGAGAAGACTTAGAGTATTCTAGAAAGGAGTCGGAGCCTAGCCATGAAACAGATCGGACGTGTGTAGTAGTAGTTCCGATGGAAATGATAAGTTGCCGGATCTAGCAGTGTTTCAAACATCGAAAGTGTTGGAAAGTGACGGAATAATTATTCCGATGTGTCTGTAGAAATTTCGGAATTTTTAAGTGAATTTTGTGACGAGAAAAGACATATATTCCGCGTGGCCTATTGAGCAGGTCTGTGGCTGAAAACTGTGTCTGCATTAGGTACCGACAGACTTAATATTTGGCGAGCATTCTCAATAAAAAACAATCAGTATTTTTGTAGCTATTACGTTTTCGGGAAATGCAACACCATAAACTTGCTAACGTGACTGATAGGGATTGTGAGTGACTGTGTTAAGACTAGCACGGGCTTGGTAGTGATACTTGTTCACCTAAGTTTCAGAGTATATTAATTGAGGACAAAATTTCCAACCTTTCATTTCTTGTGAAAACTTTCTCCCGAAACGTAGATTAGTGACTTTAATTGCAGCCTGGTTCACTTCGAAGTACAGCAGGTTTCGCTCGGCTTCCCTTCTGATGAAATGCTGTGACAATGTTCACAGGTTCGTCGTAAAGGGATAGAAAGAACCGCGCCGCCGCAGTACGAAGATGGACGCCTTCGACTCTTCTGCGGAGGGCAAAGTGACAGACGATCGAGGATAATAAAGATCAATCGTGAAGCCTGTCATTGTCAGTTTCCTTCTTTCCGCTGTTGTTCTTTTTCCTTCTCTTATGCTGTGTATTCCAAATTTTTGTATTTGTTATTTCTTTATTTATTTTCAGATGCAGCTTGCTGATATGTTCTTGTAGCAGATATACTTCAAGGTCCGTATTGTAAGGTTAATGTCATGCATGCAGCATATGATGTGTAGATTTGTTCCTTCACCTATCGTATAAACACGAATGATCTGTTCGTGAACTAGAAGTATCGGTAATAGTTTTCATACCTCCTTATTGACAAAGCGTATAAAGTGGTAACTGTTGCTCAGTATGCGAAGGTCACCTTGTCTTTGGCTCGTTAGCTTCACCACACGGTCCATTGTCTCGGCCAGTATGCCGTGCGGGCTTTGATCAGGCACAGTCGGTCGCGTGACGCGCGCGACCGCCGCCATTGGTCTTGTTGTCGCGGCTCGAGCACAAAGGCGTGTCGGCGCGGTCCGCCGCAGACGTCGGCTGTTATCGCAGGTGGCAGGGGCTGCGCGGCAGACCCGCGACACACGGCTACCTGCAGCTATAAATGGCGTGCGGGCCGCCGCAGAATGCCGTGTGCATCCGTCATGGCGTCGCTGCGTTCGATCCTCCTGCTGCTGCTGAGCGCGGCCGTTGCCTGTCTCGGTAAGTGGGGGAGGTACACTGTCAACTGTGAAGTGTGGTAAAAACACGAACCTCTGTAGACTCACCTTAAGGGGACCACACCGTAGTTCAGGTCGAACAAACCGATTTTCGGTTTTCATCATATTTCGATGGATTAAGGATTTAGTTGAGTACTCTGAAAAAGATTTTGCTGAAACCATTTTTATCGAGCATTTAAAGAGCATTTTTCTACCACGTGTGTTTATGTGCCACGCCCACTTTTCTGTCACGCACTTTTCTGCGCATATTTTTGATCTTTATATCCCTTACATTGCACATTAGGGATTTTTGTTTTACTCCTGAGTGTGTTGGCTATCCTTGGAATTTAATGGTCAGTATTATTTTGTTTCTTCTGTTTGTAAACAACACGCTCTCAAACACGCGGTTAGTTTTGTTCAAGTGTGATTGCGAGTAGTTGTTATACTTACGTTTGTAGTGCTTGTTTACAAAATGTGCTCGCCTCTTTCACAGCCATTTATAGAGAAGCTCCTATATCTAACGTCCTCTACTGATGATAAGCCATGTCATGGATTGTGTAGATCAGGAGAAAATTCGTGGTGCAAATCCAATAGGGCTCAGACAATTGGAGAATCTTATTCTCACCAGCATTCTCTTCCTGCTGCTGTTATTACAGCAATTAAACCTATTTTCACAGACCTGGCTCATCCTGATCTTCTAAGGAAATGCCTGCATGGGCAGACACAGAACCCAAATGAATATTTCAACAGCATAATTTGGAACTTCCTTCCTAAAACTGTATTTGTAGCTATGCATACAATGAAACTAGGAGTTCGTGATGCTGTTATTACATTCAGTTGTGGTAATATGGGAAAGTGTTGAGTACTGCAAAAGCTGGGAATTGATCCTGGTGAAAATATGATCACTGAGCTGCAACTTTGCGATAAAATGAGGTTATCCGATGCAGACAGATCTGCTTCTAATTTGGCAAAGAAATCAAGACAAACATTCAGAAAGGTGAAAAAGAATCTGGAAAACGTGCTAGAGGCCAAAGAAGGGCCATCATATGCAGCAGGACTATTTTAATTAACTGTAAGTAACAAATTTCAAAAGTTTCTCCTTGAAAGTCAATTTCCCACAAACTAAAATTTTCAGTACATATGCCCCATTATATCAGACATTATCGTAGATAAATGAATGAAATTTTCAGAGATTCTGAATAACATAAAAAGCCACCTTCGGTACCACATTCATTAATATTCCCCCATTAGGAAGTTCACAAAAAAATATTTTCTGCAGAAAAAAACTTAATATTTTTTGTTAGTAAATTTAAAAAAGTATTTATCAAAAACTATAAAATGGATGAAATAGATTTTATTACAGCTGACTCTATGAGCATCATGTAACATATAGTAAAAATATTAAAGTCCTGCATCAAATAGTTTTTTCAGAAATGGGTCAAATACTTCCCTAAATTAACATGGGTTAGATAGGCAGAGTGTGGTCCCCTTAAAATCTCTTTAAGTTACTGCTACAGCGATTAATCTTCAGAGAAGTTTCTTCGTTAACATGTATTAAAGACTTTTCTAGACTTCCAGAAACATGGTACCTCTACCCTACATCTACATCTGTACTCTGCAGAGGCCGAGGATGCTTCACCTTGTACCACTTACGCCATTCACGTGTGGATGGTGGAAAGGTGAATTCCAGCTGATAGACGGATCAATCGGCCCCGACCGACCGTCGTGTCATCCTTTTCTAACGGCGTCATTGGTATGGGCATGTGGTCACCACCACAACGCTCTCCCGGTCTTTGTCTTGTTTTTTGACTTTAGAGCCGCCACTAATTGGCCGAGTAGCTCGTCAGTTGGCCTCACAAGGCTGAGTGCATCCCGTATCAGTCCTCCCAACAAGGACAAATTCCTCGCAGTACCGAGAATTGAATCCGGATCCCCCACATGGCACTCAGCTGTTTTCGAAAAACATCTGCATCAACCGAGGATCGAGCCCTCGGCCTCCCGCACGCCAACCCAAAACACTATCCACAGCCTTTTTATCTTTTTTTGTCTCCAAAGCACTTATATAAGGCAATCAATTAAAAATAAAAGAAGTCATTTCGGCAAAAACAAAAGGGTGAAATCAGAAAAGCGTATATAAAGGAATATGGCGTTAATTTTAACGTGCCCTCACCCTTTTTCCTCCGTCATTTCTACATCGTGTAGCATTTAAATCCAAACAAGAGTGTCCACAAAAAAGAGGGGTGGGGTTGCAACTCATCCGACTCCTTGTCGATGAAAAACATGATACAGCATATTAAAAAAAAGCTCTCGATAGCGTGGCATCCTGAGCCACGTCCAATGGGCTGTGGCCATATATTGGGAAAAGGACTCGGATCTGCTTCATATCCACTCACCATCACATAGTGGACATAATGTCCAACAAGCCACATGATGGAATTGTTCTTCGATCGCCGGCCGGAGTGGCCGTGCGGTTCTAGGCGCTGCAGTCTGGAACCGAGCGACCGCTACGGTCGCAGGTTCGAATCCTGCCTCGGGCATGGATGTGTGTGATGTCCTTAGGTTATTTAGGTTTAATTAGTTCTAAGTTCTAGGCGCCTGATGACCTCAGAAATTAAATCGCATAGTGCCCAGAGCCATTTGAACCCATTTGTTCTTCGATCGGGGAAAGAAGGTTGAATCGGGACGCACGAGAATCTCCCTCGAGATAGCCGCCTCCGACGTCCTGAGAAGAAAAGCCAGTTGTCGGTGAAGTCATCTCCAATGACCATGACCGCAGGAGATCAACCGATGATGTAATGTATCAGTTTCATGGCAACGATTGCAGCGATCCGTTACACAGAGGCCAATACGAAAAAGTCGCACGTTGGTTGGTACAATATCGTGAACAACTTGGTACGGCGAGGACGCCACTTTCATCGGGAAAATCGAGAGGCTAACGTTAGATCAAACAATCTTCCATTTCGTTTTTGGCGACAGGGCTTGCACAGAGGGAATGCTATGAGGAACTGGCCAGCGGCATAACAGCATTTTTAGGGTGAGATTCGCTTGGGAAAGGATATTTCCTCCTAAATAACGGACTTCAAGAAAAAAATCCTTAACGCGCCTTAATCCTACCAATATCTACTGAAGGTGTTAAACTCGCCGATCGGATACAGTCATGAAGGCCAGCCGTACGTGACTGGGGGGCGCGTAGACATGTTAAAACGGTGCTACGGATGAATAAGGCAGAAGCCTGAACTCGACTGTCAGGGAGGCCCAAATCTCCCAGCAGAAGGGGGCCCACCATTACCTCGTAACACACGCGAAATATAGAGTTGCGCCAGATAAACCAGCCAGTTAAATCATCGCAGGAAATGGAAAGATTTGTGCAATAAAATAAGCCTTACTTACAACGTACGTTTCCATGGCCCGGACCTTACGAAGAAGTGAGAGAGAGGGACGCTCGTGTTCATTGATTGCTCTCTGAATCTTATCCATGACAGACTTCCAGTTTATCGTAGCCATCTTCAGCGGACAACTGTCAATTATGACACTTAACGATCGATAACGGGTGACCTTCAAAGCCCATGGAATTTCAACAGCGTCAAATCCTCGAAAACTGAGTAAGCCACATTTCTGGTCATAACCCGCGCTCCCGTAAGACGACAAAAAGCATCCAAAACTTCCTTCAGCAGTGGTACATCATCAAGGGTACGGAGAAGAACCATGACGTCATCAGCATATGCACGAACGGTAAACCTTTCTCACAACAGCGACCAGCCACCCAAACGAGCAGATACAGATCGTAATAATGGTTCCAGAAAGAGCACGTAGAGCCACATAGGTAATGGACTCCCTTGCAGCACGCCCTGACACACCGCAATGGGGGACGTAAGACAGCCATTTATGTCAATGACGCCCGAATACCAGTAATTAGAGAGATAAACAGCCGTCGTGCAGCATCGTTAAAACCAACAGTCATCAATACTCGCATGAGAAATCCATGATTACCGCGGTCTAACGCATGGTGAAAATCAATGAAAAGCAAAGCGCTTGGCACGGGAATGGTGGAAGCAATAGAAATTAGATCATGACATTAAGCAACGGGAGTCAGGAGAGTACGACCCGGAAGGCAACTTTGATGGCTAGCGATGATGGTAGCCAACAACACCAATATTACGACATTTACCGCTCGCGACACTATTTTATAACCATAGTTGAAGAGGGTTATCGGGTAGACCTGATCCACACGCAAATATCCCGGCATCTTGGGGATCAGGACAATTTTAGCAGTCTTAAAGCTGGGCTGGATAAGACCTCCGTGGAATACTTCATTCACCATAGAAGTTATCGTATCTCCTAACAGAGGCCAAAATCGAATACAAAATTCTTTGAGAAGGCCATCGAAGGCACGCGATTTGTGGGAGGGAGAACGAGCCGCAATATCAAGTATATCACCGCGATAGAGAACAGAGAAAAACTCTTCCTGGAGAGCTGGCATAACTTCAATATCAAGGAGGGAGGTAAAATCAACGAGTTGTGTTATTCATTTCTGAACATTTAAAGCAAGTTGCCAATCGTTCCACCATTTTGTTACAGACATCATTTTTCATCTCATTTACTGCAAATTTGAAGACAATTGTAATAACATTAATAGTTCCATATTAAGATGAAATATTTCCTTTCAGCAAAAAAGTAATAATAATGTATGGAAAAGAAAATAAAGAAAACAAAATAGAAAGTGCAAATTAGTTGACACAAACTAAAGGTATTAAGTGAAATAGTTAGTAATTATGAAAAAGAGGAAGATAGATAATGATAACTACTCGTCACTATCAATGATTTGATGGGAACGTATCGGATTTACATCAAGACTTATCCTTTCGATTTGACATTACGAGTTTTGTACGTAATTTGACTGTATTTCCTTAATTAATTCCATTTATAAGTATTTCTTAAGCAGCAATAGTCAGTACTGCTTACATACCAGTACAAAGTACAGTTTAAAGACGTTTATTATCGTAGTTATTGCTCTCAATACTCGATGGTGCTTTTTAGGAAGAGAGATCTCGAAATGGTGTTATGCATCTATGGCCAGTATTTTCTTTATTTGTAAGCTTTTATGTAGCTGTGTTTGTACATATTTCTATCTCTAATATTATTCTATAAGTGGCAGTCAAATTAATACGAGACAGATGAAAAAAGTAATTAAATTGTTTGTTATTTCAAAAGTAATCGCCGTAGCCGTTAATAGCCTACATCTGTCTCACTGTGATACAATAAGATCAATGTGTTCATGGAAAAATGTTTGCGGTTGCCTAAGGAACCATAATTCTACCCACGACTGCATCTCTTCGTCCGGAGCAAATCAAAGGCGACGAGTGTCTTTCTCCAGAGATCACAAAATACGGAAATCGCTTGCGTAAAGATCAGAACTGAGAGGAGAATAAGTACGGGCTTCGCAGAAAAACATCTGTAACGTTCTCGAAACAGTCTTTGCAGCATGTGGGTGGTCTTCCAGAGAGATAGCTCTAAAGAAGCCTGCCAACCGTAGGAGAACACCCTTCTGCCTTCGCCGCACAGCTCTTATTGTCGTCAGGCGGAGTGTATGCACTCATGCGCTTGACGCAAAGCGTAAAGTGGATTCAAAGATCGCACTTTGGTATGTTCTCATGTGTGTTATTGGAAATCTGTAATCTATGGTGTTTATTTTTGTTACCTTCTGTAGTAGTTCTTCGGCCTTGTCTCTCCTGTACATGGATCTTGAAGGAGAGTAGTTATTTGTAATTCCCAGGTATCTTGTCGTCTGTTCTCGTGCTGTTTCTCTTTTCAATTTTCACCGATATGTTTCTGATCAGTGCTACTTTGAGAAGATAGCAAAAGGGCTTTGCTTCGGATAATCGTTAGTTTACATTGAATACTCCAGTGCTTCATGTGTTTTATCATATCCCTGGCATTTTCCTGTTTCAGGGGTTTTTCTTCTTCTTGTTATCGCTCTCGCGACATCCTCTCGTTCAAGAGATCAAGTGACGGTTTCAGTTCTGTTAACAACCTCATTATATATATATATATATATATATATATATATATATATAATGAGGTTTCGCAGTAAGTATTCTGCTGGGCCTCTCCACTCGTGCTTGCTCGTACCATCATCTTGTCTCAGCGTTGACAAAACCAGTGCGGGTTTGCTTTTTCCTTTCAAAAATTATAAAGTAATCCCCATACGTGCACTTGAAATGGTGTTTCTGCAAAGTGGTCCCAATGTTGTTTCTTTGTCTGAAACGTTTTGTGTCTGTTTTTCGACACTTTAGATGTTTGCAGTCCTTCTTGTCTTCCTCTGGCGTTGTTTTCTCATCGGCAGTATTCTCCAGGTTGCTTTGTTTGTTTTCATGCGGGCTCTTGTGACCACGGTTCTTTCAGTGCTCTTTTTGGTTTATTGTTTCTGTGTGTTATTGCTGATTTTTGTACCGTCAGTAACAGTTCAGTCAGTGCATGGATTTGATAACTCACGCCTCCTGTTACGTTTTGCAGATGATAATCTCACATGATATCACACAGTCTGTCCCAGTCTGCTTTATGGAGTGAGAGTCTGTCATTAGACACATCATCTGCTACGTTACGGATCCGGACCTACATGTAACTGTATTACGTTCAATTTACGTACAGCCTTCATGCACAGTCTAGTCTCCCATTTCTGCCACGGCTTTTTTATTTACGATACTGTTATACGAACCTTGCATCCAGCAGACTCCAGACGCCATATTTGTTTACAAATGTGACAGTATACATGTGATGTGTTACGAAAGTAACCTGTGACCACTGGAGGTACTCTATTTCACTTATTTTATGTTTACCATTAGATATCAGTTTATTTTTTGTCAGAAGAAATCTAAAACCATGTTCTGAAATAGTGTCTTGTTTCTCCACTAGGCAGTGCCATAAGTTCCTCCAAAAATTCGTAACCCAACACACACACAAACGCCATACTAACTAATGTAAATCCACACGATGACGGAGGTTTAAACCTTTGAAACGCGTCGTGGAAATAAATAAAACGGTGACTGGTAACAGTAAACTTGTTGTTTCATTTAATGTCAATAACAGTCACGTTAAAGGCTAATCTAAAGTGTTCGCATTTAAAGTCACGTTAATATCTTTCCACCAAATTCGCCTCAGCTGAACCCAATGGAGCACATGTGAGACCACAAACCCACAAACCACCGGCCTTTAATATACGGGAATTGCGTGACGTGTGTGTATACATTTAGTGCCTCTTATCGCCGAAAGGCACCAAGGATTATCAAATCCATGCTAAGCAGATCCGCTGCTGTATTACATTCAAAACGGAGACCAGCAGTCTATTAAGCAGGTGGCACAATGTTTTGGTTCAGGCACCTCGCGAAATAATCGCGACGACTAAATCAAAGAAACTTGAGGTCGTACGCCGACTTATCGACGGTCTTGGCTCTCAAGTACCTTTCATAACTGCTACAAAGAAAGGAGAATATGATAATGGCACCAGACATACCCTCCTCCACACACCGTAAGCTGTAGATGTAAATGCAATCCATCTGCTCATTTATTGTTGTGTGACAATAATGAACATTCAAAGGGTAGCTCTTTACAGCGCCGAATACATCAGTCCCCAGACCGACATTCTGCAGTTTCCAATTGCGTGAAGGTTTTCCTTTACCTGAGGTGTGTACAGGCGATGGGATGGTTGTCCATTCGCTATATAGGGTCGCACATTAGTTGATAGCACCAAAGAACATATAAAATGTTACATAGTGCCCAAACTTTTAGGACCAATATGAAACAGGCGGTAGAAGATCCCAAAATGAGTATTCTGAGATAAAAAAGCAATTGTCAGTAGCAATATTCCTGGATTACTTGAATAAGCAGGGTATGTAAGCTATAGTTTATGAACCACTAACTTTTAATAATGAACTACCACCTGGTGCGACGACTCTGGTGACGGTATCTAGTAAGCAATACACAATAATTTGTGATGTGTCCACTTTGGTGTTTGCGACTGCTTGCAGCTCACGATTGGTTGCCAAAGACGGAGTATTGTAGGCACAGCTTACATGACTCAGTTCTCAATACATTCATCCACCTCTGAGCATTGTACACGCTGTCAGTGTCATCTTAGGTGGAAGAAAACCGAAATGTACGTTAGTAAAGGCAGCAATACAACCTAGATATTAATACAATTCTGTAAAAGATAAGACAAACTGCAAATTTTCAAAGAATGACTCGATATGTAACGTCCTATTTTGTGCAATAAATGCATTTTTGAATAATGAGAAATTCCTGTCTAAGCTAACTTTGTATGAAATTCTGTAATGTCTTTAATAAGATAGGTGTTCTTCTTGTAAGTAGTGCATTGAAACGACTATTTCCCAGGTTGTTGTTGTTGTGGTCTTCAGTCCAGAGACTGGTTTGATGCAGCTCTCCGTGCTACTCTATCCTGTGCAAGCTTATTCATCTCCCAATACCTACTGCAACCTACATAATCCTGAATCTGTTTAGTGTATTAATCTCTTGGCTCTCTCTACGACTTTTATCCTCCGTACTGCCCTCAAATACAAAATTGGTTGTCCCTGGATGCCTCAGAACATGACCTACCAACTGATCCCTTCTTCTAGTCAAGTTGTGCAACAAATTTCTCTTCTACCCAGTTCTATTCAATACCTCCTCATTAGTTATATGATATACCCAACTAATCTTCAACATTCTCCTGTAGCACCACATTTCGAAAGCTTCTATTCTCTTCTTGTCTAAACTATTTATCGTCTATTAATCACTTCCATAAGTGGCTACACCCCTTACAAATACTTTCAGAAACGACTTCCTGACACTTGAATCTATAATCGATGTTAACAAATTTCTCTACTGCAGAAACGCTTTCCTTGCCATTGCCAGTCTACAAAAAACGGTTCAAATGGCTCTGAGCACTATGGGACTTAACATCTGTGGTCATCAGTACCCTAGAACTTAGAACTACTTAAATCTAACTAACCTAAGGACATCACACACATCCATGCCCGAGGCAGGATTCGAACCTGCGATCGTAGCGGTCACGCGGTTCCAGACTGAAGCGCCTAGAACCGCACGGCCACAGCGGCCGGCGCCAGTCTACATTTTATGTCCTACCTACTTCGATCGTCATCAGTCATTTTGCTCCCCAAATAGCAAAACTCATTTGGTATTGCAAGTGCCTCATTCCCTAATCTAATTCCCTCAGCATCACCCGATTTGATTCGACTACATTCCATCATCCTCGTTTTACTTTTATTGATGTTCCTCTTATATCCTCCATTCAAGACACTGTCCATTCCGTTCAACTGCTCTTCCAGGTCCTTTGCTGTCTCTGACAGAGTTACAATGTCATCGTCGAACCTCAAAGTTTTTATTTCTTCTTCATGGATTTTAATACCTACTCCGAATTTTTCTTTTGTTTTCTTTACTGCTTGCTCAATATACAGATTGAAAAACATCGAGGATAGGCTACAACCCTGTCTCATTCCTTTCCCAACCACTGCTTCCCTTTCGTGCCCTTCGACTCTTATAACTGCCATCTGGTTTCTGTACAAATTGTAAATAGCCTTTCGCTCCCTGTATTTTACCCCTACTACCTTCAGAATTTGAAATACAGTATTCCAGTGAACATTGTCAAAAGCGTTCTCTAAGTCCACAAATGCTAAAAACATATGTTTGACCACCGAGCGGGGTGGCGCAGTGGTTGGCACACTGGACTCGCATTCGGGAGGACGACGGTTCAATCCCGTCTCCGCCCATCCTGATTTAGGTTTTCCGTGATTTCCGTAAATCGTTTCAGGCAAATGCCGGGATGGTTCCTTTGAAAGGGCACGGCCGATTTCCTTCCCAATCCTTCCCTAACCCGAGCTTGCGCTCCGTCTCTAATGACCTCGTTGTCGACGGGACGTTAAACACTAACCACCACCACCATATGTTTGACTTCCTTAATGTATCTTCTAAGATAAGTTGCAGGGTCAGTATTGCTTCACGTGTTCCTACATTTCTACAGAACCTAAACTGATCTTCCTCAAAGTCGGCTTCTAACAGTTCCTCCATTCGTCTGTAAAGGATTCGTGACAGTATTTTGCAGCCGTGACTTATTAAACTGATAGTTCTATAATTTTCACATATGTCAACACCTGCTTTCTTTAGGATTGGAATTACTACATTCTTCTTGAAGTCCGAGGGCATTTCGCCTACCTCATTCATCTTGCTCACCAGATGGTAGAGTTTTGTCAGGGCTGACTCTCCCAAGGCTATCAGTAGTAGCTACTAGGAGTGTTGTCTACTCCCAGGGCCTTGCTCTGTTAAACTCTTCCCACAATATGATATCTCCTATTTCATCTTCATCTATATCCTCATCCATTTCCATAATATTGTCCTAAAGTACATTGCCCTTGTATGGATCCTCTGTATATTCCTTCCACCTTTCTGCTTTCCCTTCTGTGCTTAGAACTAGGTTTCCATCTAAGCTCTTGATATTCATACAAGTGGTTCTCTTTTCTCGAAATATCTCTTTAATTTTCCTGTAATCAATATGTATCTTAACCCTAGTGATATACGCCTCTACATCCTGAGATTTGTCCTCTAGCCATTCCTGCTTAGCCATTTTGTTCTTCCTATTGATCTCATTTTTGAGACGTTTGTATTTTTTTTTTTTTTGCCTGCTTCATTTTCTGAATTTTTATATTTTCTCCTTTCATCAATTAAATTGAATATATCATCTGTTACCCAATAATCGGAGCGTGGAATGTCAGATCACTTAATCGGGCAGGTAGGTTAGAAAATTTAAAAAGGGAGATGGATAGGTTAAAGTTAGATATAGTGGGAATTAGTGAAGTTCAGTGGCAGGAGGAGCAAGACTATTGGTCAGGTGATTACAGGGTTATAAATACAAACAAATAAGGGTAATGCAGGAGTAGGTTTAATAATGAATAAAAAAATAGGAGTGCGGGTTAGCTACTACAAACAGCATAGTGAACGCATTATTGTGGCCAAGATAGACACAAAGCCCATGCCTACTACAGTAGTACAAGTTTACATGCCAACTAGCTCTGCAGATGATGAAGAAATAGATGAAATGTATGACGAGATAAAAGAAATTATTCAGGTAGTGAAGGGAGACGAAAATTTAATAGTGATGGGTGACTGGAATTCGTCAGTAGGAAAAGGGAGAGAAGGAAACATAGTAGGTGAATATGGATTGGGGGGAAGGAATGAAAGAGGAAGCCGCCTTGTAGAATTTTGCATAGAGCATAACTTAATCATAGCTAACACTTGGTTCAAGAATCATGAAAGGAGGCTGTATACATGGAAGAAGCCTGGAGATACTGACAGGTTTCAGATAGATTATATAATGGTAAGACAGAGATTTAGGAACCAGGTTTTAAATTGTAAGACATTTCCAGGGGCAGATGTAGATTCTGACCACAATCTATTGGTTATGAACTGCAGATTGAAACTGAAGAAACTGCAAAAAGGTGGGAATTTAAGGAGATGGGACCTGGATAAACTGACTAAACCAGAGGTTGTACAGAGTTTCAGGGAGAGCATAAAGGAACAATTGACAGGAATGGGGGAAAGAAATACAGTAGAAGAAGAATGGGTAGCTCTGAGGGATGAAGTGGTGAAGGCAGCAGACGATCAAGTAGGTAAAAAGACGTGGGCTAACAGAAATCCTTGGGTAACAGAAGAAATATTGAATTTAATTGATGAAAGGAGAAAATATAAAAATGCAGTAAATGAAGCAGGCAAAAAGGAATACAAACGTCTCAAAAATGAAATTGACAGGAAGTGCAAAATGGCTAAGCAGGGATGGCTAGAGGACAAATGTAAGGATGTAGAGGCTTGTCTCACTAGGGGTAAGATAGATACTGCCTACAGGAAAATTAAAGAGACCTTTGGAGATAAGAGAACCACTTGTATGAGTAACAAGAGCTCAGATGGCAACCCAGTTCTAAGCAAAGAAGGGAAAGCAGAAAGGTTGAAGGAGTATATAGAGGGCTTATACAAGGGCGAGGTACTTGAGGACAATATTATGGAAATGGAAGAGGATGTAGATGAAGATGAAATGGGAGATAAGATACTGCGTGAAGAGTTTGACAGAGCACTGAAAGACCTGAGTCAAAACAAGGCCCCGGGAGTAGACAACATTCCATTTGAACTACTGATGGCCTCGGGAGAGCCAGTCATGACAAAACTCTACCATCTGGTGAGCAGGATGTATGAGACAGGCGAAATACCCTCAGACTTTAAGAAGAATATAATAATTCCAATCCCAAAGAAAGCAGGTGTTGACAGATGTGAAAGTTACCGAACTATCAGTTTAATAAGTCACAGCTGCAAAATACTAACGCGAATTCTTTACAGACGAATGGAAAAACTGGTAGAAGCCGACCTCGGGGAAGATCAGTTTGGATTCCGTAGAAATGTTGGAACACGTGAGGCAATACTGACCTTACGACTTATCTTGGAAGAAAGATTAAGAAAAGGCAAACCTACGTTTCTAGCATTTGTAGACTTAGAGAAAGCTTTTGACAATGTTGACTGGAATACTCTCTTTCAAATTCTGAAGGTGGCAGGGGTAAAATACAGGGAGCGAAAGGCTATTTACAGTTTGTACAGAAACCAGATGGCAGTTATAAGAGTCGAGGGGCATGAAAGGGAAGCAGTGGTTGGGAAGGGAGTGAGACAGGGTTGTAGCCTCTCCCCGATGTTATTCAATCTGTATATTGAGCAAGCAGTAAAGAAAACAAATTAAAAATTCGGAGTAGGTATTAAAATTCATGGAGAAGAAATAAAAACTTTGAGGTTCGCCGATGACATTGTAATTCTATCAGAGACAGCAAAGGACTTGGAAGAGCAGTTGAACGGAATGGACAGTGTCTTGAAAGGAGGATATAAGATGAACATCAACAAAAGCAAAACGAGGATAATGGAATGTAGTCAAATTAAGTCGGGTGATGCTGAGGGAATTAGATTAGGAAATGAGACACTTAAAGTAGTAAAGGAGTTTTGCTATTTAGGGAGTAAAATAACCGATGATGGTCGAAGTAGAGAGGATATAAAATGTAGACTGGCAATGGCAAGGAAAGCGTTTCTCAAGAAGAGAAATTTGTTAACATCGAATATAGATTTAGGTGTCAGGAAGTCGTTTCTGAAAGTATTTGTATGGAGTGTAGCCATGTATGGAAGTGAGACATGGACGATAACTAGTTTGGACAAGAAGAGAATAGAAGCTTTCGAAATGCGGTGCTACAGAAGAATGCTGAAGATAAGGTGGGTAGATCACGTAACTAATGAGGAGGTATTGAATAGGATTGGGGAGAAGAGAAGTTTGTGGCACAACTTGACTAGAAGAAGGGATCGGTTGGTAGGACATGTTCTGAGGCATCAAGGGATCACAAATTTAGCTTTGGAGGGCAGCGTGGAGGGTAAAAATCGTAGAGGGAGACCAAGAGATCAATACACTAAGCAGATTCAGAAGGATGTAGGTTGCAGTAGGTACTGGGAGATGAAGAAGCTTGCACAGGATAGAGTAGCATGGAGAGCTGCATCAAACCAGTCTCAGGACTGAAGACCACAACAACAACCCAATAATTTCTACTAGCTATCGTCTTTTTACCTACTTGATGTGCTGCCTTTACTATTTGATCTCTCAAAGCTACCCATGTATTTCTTTCCCCCATTCTTGTCAATCGTCCCCAATGCTCTCCCTGAAACTCTCTGCACCCCCTGGTTCTGTCACTTTATCCAAGTCCCATCTCCTTAAATTCCCACCTTTTTGCAGTTTCTTCAGTTTCAATCTGCAGTTCATAACCAATAGATTGTGGTCAGAATCTACATCTGTCCCTGGAAATGTCTTACAATTTAAAACCTGGTTCCTAAATCTCTGACTTACCATTATATAATCTATCTGAAACTTTCCAATATCTCCAGGCCTCTTCCATGTATACAAGCTTCTTTCATGATTCTTGAACCAATTGTTAGCTATGATTAAGCTATGCTCTGTGCAAAATTCCACCAGGCGGCTTCCTCTCTCATTCGTTACCCCCATTCCATATTCTCCTACTACGTTTGGTTCTCTTTCTTTTCCTACCATCGAATTCCAGTCACCCATGACTATTAAATTTTCATTTCCTATCACTATCTGAATAATTTCTTTTATCTCATCGTACAATTCATCCATCTCTTCCTCATCTGCAGAGCTAGTTGGCATATAAACTTGTGGTAGGTGTGGGCTTCATGTCTATCTAGGCTACAATAATGCGATAGCTATGCTGTTCGTAGTAGCTTATTCGCTTTCCTACTCTTTATTCATTATTAAACCTACTCCTGCATTACCGTTATTTGATTTTGTACTTATAACCCTGTACCCGTCTAACCAGAAGTCTTGATTCTCCTGCCACCAAACTTTATTGATTCCCACTATATCCAACTTTAACCTGTTCATTTCCTTTTTTAAATTTTCTAACCTACCTGCCCGATTAAGGGATCTGACGTTCCGATCCGTAGAACGCCAGTTTTCTTTCTCCTGTCAACGACGTTCTACAGAGCAGTCCCCTGTCGGAGATCCTAATGGGGGTTTATTTTACCTCCGGAATATTTTACCCAAGAGGACGACATCATCATTTAACTATACAGTAAAGTTGCATGCCGTTGGGAAAAATTACGGCTGTAGTTTCCCCTTGCTTTCAGCCACTTGCAGTACCAGCCCAGCAAGGCCGTTTTGGTTAGTGTTACAAGGACGGATCAGTCAATCATCCAGACTGTTGCCCAGCAACTACTGTTAAGGCTGCTGCCCCTCTTCAGGAACTACATGTTTGTCTGGCCTCTCAACAGATGCCCCTCCGTTGTGGTTACACCTATGGTGCGGCTATCTGTATCGCTGAGGCACGCAAGCCTCCCCACCTACGGCAAGGTCCATGGTTCATGGGGGGGGGGGGAGGAAGTGAGGTATTTTTTTGAGTATAGCTAAGTCCAGGAGGTAACTTTTGATGTGTGTTATCTTCATTCACTGATCGGCGTAATTTGTGATTTTGTTGTTCTTATTTTGTATACAATAGGCAGCTGAGTATAAACAATTAGACTGCAGTAATTCTTAATTTTAGAAAAGTGACTTTATAGGGCACATTTTGTTGTAAGATGTATTATGACTGCTGCAACACATGTGACAGGTCTATTTTATTTCTCAAAACTTTCACCTTCCCCCAAGAGCTTCTACATAAGTATCCATTCCAATGTGGACATTAAATAACATACAAGAACATTTAAATAAGACCTAAGTAACATGGTATCTCTCACACATACTTGGAGTTCTCTGAATAAATATTTGGATTCTGATTACACAATATAAAGAGTTCTGTGTTCAGTTAGATTCTAGGTGTTCAATAATCAATTTAAATAATATAATATTTATGTCAATGTTACACAAGTTAAAAAGTCACTTACTGTTTCAACTTACTTTACAGCTAATTTATCATCTTCAAACCAATTTGTTGTTATTCTAAGTTTCGTTTACATAAATCCATCAGCTACTTTCCAGTTCGAATTTCCAATTTTAATTATTGTGATGGACTCAGCACAATGAAAAGATTTGCACAGCATTATGTAGAATAGTTATTTTACATGAATTGTACGTAAAAAGAGAGCAATAAAATAGGCATAAGAGATACAACTTGAAATTTACCTTCTGCCTTCATTAATAAGATATTATTCTGTTAGGGCTAAGATCTAACTTTCTAATGTCAGAAAAACATAGATTATACTGGACTCGCATTTGGGGAGGACGATGGTTCAATACCGCGTCCGGCCATCCTGATTTAGGTTTTCCATGATTTCCCTAAATCGCTCGAGGCAAATGCCGGGATGGTTCCTTTGAAAGGGCACGGCCGACTTCCTTCCCTGTCCTTCCCTAATACGATGAGACCGATGACCTCGCTGTTTGGTCTCTTCCCCCAAACAATCCAATCCAATCCAAAACACAGATTATAAATAAGAATTCATAATGGCAAAGACGCAAATCCATTGAATGACAAACAAATTTTATTCAGAGTAACAGAGTGTTACTGAAACTTTATTTTCAAAAGATTTCACTGTTTATGATTTTGCCCTAAAATCGTATTGAGAATCAGACAAGATGCTATTTCACGTTTGAAGTGCATGCAGTATTCTATGCCATAGTTTAAATCCACTTCTTGCCAGCTTCGTTATGTAAAAGGTGCAGGGGAAAATGATGTAATATTTTAGCAACTGAGAAACAACTCGAAAAATTCCCTTGTGTTAGAATACAAATTGTTTTTAATATATTGTGTGTTACTTTCTGACATCAATTACACATGACATGAAAGTTCTACTTTTGTAAATTAACTTAGAATCCGAATGCAGCAGAGGCACTTTCCACTTGATATTGGTTTAATGGACACAAGTTATATCTTCTTCCAGGTGGGACCTATGACTATGCGGAAGTGATTCAGAAGTCGTTGCTGTTCTACCAGGCGGAGCGCACAGGCAAATTATCAGGAATGGATCCTTCTTTGTACTGGAGGAAGGACTCCTGCCTCGATGACAAAGGCCAGAATGGAGAGGATCTCACTGGTGGATACTTTGACGGTGAGTCACTTTTATTTGCATGATTAATGGGCTAAATACACTTTTATTTTTTTAGTTAATGAGAAGGTCATAAAAATGAAAGAATTATTGACAAAAACTGCAGATGAAAACTAGAAGTAGAACTCTTTTTTCCATTTGCAGAGAACGTTCTACTTGTTGATGTATCAGAACACTCATCAAGGATCATATGAGAGTTTTCCACTGTTGGAATTCTTCTAACGTAATGCAGCTTTCCCACTATGTTTAAGTTAGGAATCCGAGGCTCAGGCTAGTGCACATTTTTAGATTAACTGATGCTAATGCTCTTCCTTGTCCAAGTAAACGAATGGTGCAAATTAGAGTTTTATTCCATTATAAATCTCTCTCAATCAATAAGCTATTTATTCAAAGAAACAGATTAATTAATTAAAATAAAACCAATACCATCCTCTGTAAGGGTGTTAGTGTTGTTATAGCTATCAAGTAAGATGATAACATGACACCATTAGGTTCTGATACCACAACAATCAGAAAATAAATCTGGAAAACCTCTGAAACTTTATTTTGGAAGTTCATTTGTCTGTTTGTGTCAAATAGATTATATTTGATGTATAGTTTCTAGATTATTTTTTAATTACCTAACCACCACAAGTATGAACGTTTCATCTGATTTGATTCCAAACACAAATAAAAGACGACTTTGTTTATAGGTGTAGTTCAGCAGCTGTGATGTGTATTCTTTCCATCAAAATAAAAATCATTCGACAGCTCCACAAAAATTTTGTTAATTCACTATACCGGTTTCGACAGATTAATCTGTCATCTTCAGGAGTTTGATACAGGTATAAACCATGGGTAAGCCGAAGTTAGAGAAGTACTGGATCATGAAGTCGTCTTTTGTCACAGAGACAAAAACGATAATGTGAATTTCATAAAATTTATGTGCAGCTGAAGACTGATATTCGTTTTGGTGTGAAGAACAAATAGAACAGTGACACAATTTCCACCAAAGGACTTCTTCACTGACAGATTAGTCGTGCAGCTGAATAACGTTCTTCATTTACCAAGCAGTTGGCAGAAGCCCTCAGAGAATGACGATTTATCCATGTGGTCAGCAGAGCACTCTTTCTCCCACCTCACCATGCTGCTCAGCATTTGTTCTGGCTGCAAGGCTACTTGGGAATCACCATTCATTTCCTATTGCGTTTTATGAGAATTGTTAGTTCGTGTAACAGCATGACCTTCATTGTAAAACTTTTCTTGACCGTGTAGAAAATTATACCAAAGTTTTGGAGTAAGTAAATTAAGATTGTTGTTGTTGTGGTCTTCAGTCCTCAGACTGGTTTGATGCAGCTCTCCATGCTACTCTATCCTGTGCAAGCTTCTTCATCTCCCAGTATCTACTGCAACCTACATCCTTCTGAATCTGCTTAGTGTATTCATCTCTTGGTCTCCCTCTACGATTTTTACCCTCCACACTGCCCTCCAAAGCTAAATTTGTGATCCCTTGATGCCTCAAAACATGTCCTACCAACCGATCCCTTCTTCTAGTCAAGTTGTGCCACAAACTTCTCTTCTCCCCAATCCTATTCAATACCTCCTCATTAGTTACGTGATCTACCCACCTTATCTTCAGCATTCTTCTGTAGCACCACATTTCGAAAGCTTCTATTCTCTTCTTGTCCAAACTAGTTATCGTCTATGTTTCACTTCCATACATGGCTACACTCCATACAAATACTTTCAGAAACGACTTCCTGACACTTAAATCTATACTCGATGTTAACAAAGTCCTCTTCTTGAGAAACGCTTTCCTTGCCATTGCCAGTCTACATTTTATATCCTCTCTACTTCGACCATCATCGGTTATTTTACTCCCTAAATAGCAAAACTCCTTTACTACTTTAAGTGTCTCATTTCCTAATCTAATTCCCTCAGCATCACCCGACTTAATTTGACTACATTCCATTATCCTCGTTTTGCTTTTGTTGATGTTCATCTTATATCCTCCTTTCAAGACACTGTCCTTTCCGTTCGACTGCTCTTCCAAATCCTTTGTTGTCTCTGACAGAATTACAATGTCATCGGCGAACCTCAAAGTTTTTATTTCTTCTCCATGAATTTTAATACCTATTCCGAATTTTTCTTTTGTTTCCTTTACTGCTTCCTCAATATACAGATTGAATAACATCGGGGAGAGGCTACAACCCTGTCTTACTCCTTTCCCAACCACTGCTTCCCTTTCATGCCCCTCGACTCTTATAACTGCCATCTGGTTTCTGTACAAACTGTAAATAGCCTTTCGCTCCCTGTATTTTACCCCTGCCACCTTCAGAATTTGAAAGAGAGTATTCCAGTTAACATTCTCAAAAGCTTTCTCTAAGTCTACAAATGCTAGAAATGTAGGTTTACCTTTTCTTAATCTTTCTTCTAAGATAAGTCGTAAGGTCAGTATTGCCTCACGTGTTCCAACATTTCTACGGAATCCAAACTGATCTTCCCCGAGGTTGGCTTCTACCAGTTTTTCCATTCGTCTGTAAAGAATTCGCGTTAGTATTTTGCAGCTGTGACTTATTAAATTGATAGTTCGGTAATTTTCACATCTGTCAACACCTGCTTTCTTTGGGATTGGAATTATTATATTCTTCTTGAAGTCTGAGGGTATTTCGCCTGTCTCATACATCCTGCTCACCAGATGGTAGAGTTTTGTCATGACTGGCTCTCCCGAGGCCATCAGTAGTTCAAATGGAATGTTGTCTACTCCCGGGGCCTTGTTTCGACTCAGGTCTTTCAGTGCTCTGTCAAACTCTTCACGCAGTATTTTATCTCCCATTTCGTCTTCATCTACATCCTCTTCCATTTCCATAATATTGTCCTCAAGTACATCGCCCTTGTATAAACCCTCTATATACTCCTTCCACCTTTCTGCCTTCCCTTCTTTGCTTAGAACTGGGTTGCCATCTGAGCTCTTGATATTCATACATGTGGTTCTCTTCTCTCCAAAGGTCTCTTTAATTTTCCTGTAGGCAGTATCTATCTTACCCCTAGTGAGACAAGCCTCTACATCCTTACATTTGTCCTCTAGCCATCCCTGCTTAGCCATTTTGCACTTCCTGTCGATCTCATTTTTGACACGTTTGTATTCCTTTTTGCCTGCTTCATTTACTGCATTTTTATATTTTCTCCTTTCATCAATTAAATTCAATATTTCTTCTGTTACCCAAGGATTTCTACTAGCCCTCGTCTTTTTACCTACTTGATCCTCTGCTGCCTTCACTACTTCATCCCTCAGAGCTACCCATTCTTCTTCTACTGTATTTCTTTCCCCCATTCCTGTCAATTGTCCCCTTATGCTCTCCCTGAAACTCTCTACAACCTCTGGTTCTTTCAGTTTATCCAGGTCCCATCTCCTTAAATTCCCACCTTTTTGCAGTTTCTTCAGTTTCAATCTGCAGTTCATAACCAATAGATTGTGGTCAGAATCCACATCTGCCCCAGGAAATGTCTTACAATTTAAAACCTGGTTCCTAAATCTCTGTCTTACCATTATATAATCTCTCTGATACCTTTTAGTATCTCCAGGATTCTTCCAGGTATACAACCTTCTTTTATGATTCTTGAACCAAGTGTTGGCTATGATTAAGTAATGCTCTGCGCAAAATTCTACAAGGCGGCTTCCTCTTTCATTCCTTCCCCCCAATCCATATTCACCTACTACGTTTCCTTCTCTCCCTTTTCCTACTGACGAATTCCAGTCACCCATGACTATTAAATTTTCGTCTCCCTTCACTACCAGAATAATTTCTTTTATCTCGTCATACATTTCATCTATTTCTTCGTCATCTGCAGAGGTAGTTGATTAGATTAGATTAGATTAGATTTACTTTCATTCCAATTGATCCGTAGTGAGGAGGTCCTCCAGGATGTGGAACATGTCAGAAAAACAACAATACATGACAAATATTTACAACTAAAACAAATAAGCTAATGTACCATTCCACAGGTCCCAAGTGGAATGATCGTCATTTTTTAATGAACACTAAGAGTCATTTTACAAATACTAATGCACTGAATTTAAAATAAAAAAGTTTTTTATTTATTTATAAGGTAATAAACATGTAATACAACTACTGTAATACTTATTTACAATGAACACATTTCTGCACTGAAATGGTGCAGAAGTTAGTTTATACTTACACACAACCACACACACACACACACACACACACACACACACAGACACATAAATTTTCAGTGAACACATTACTGCACTGAAATTGTGCAGAAGTTATGTTGTACTTATATACAAATCAGTTGGTTTTACTAAGAAATTGGCATATAAACTTGTACTACTGTAGTAGGCATGGGCTTTGTGTCTATCTTGGCCACAATAATGCGTTCGCTATGCTGTTTGTAGTAGCTAACCCGCACTCCTATTTTTTTATTCATTATTAAACCTACTCCTGCATTACCCCTATTTGATTTTGTATTTATAACCCTGTAATCACCTGACCAAAAGTCTTGTTCCTCCTGCCACCGAACTTCACTAATTCCCACTATATCTAACTTTAACCTATCCATTTCCCTTTTTAAATTTTCTAACCTACCTGCCCGATTAAGGGATCTGACATTCCACACTCCGATCCGTAGAACGCCAGTTTTCTTTCTCCTGATAATGACGTCCTCCTGAGTAGTCCCCGCCCGGAGATCCGAATGGGGGACTATTTTACCTCCGGAATATTTTACCCAAGAGGACGCCATCACCATTTAATCATACAGTAGAGCTGCATGTCCTCGGGAAGATTACTTCAATGAAATATAAAAAATAATACTTGAGCTTTGGAAGAGCTGTGAAAAAAAATAAAATGTACCTCACCAAAAGGTGACAGTCATGTCGAAAGGTATGTGCTAAGGTTTGGTCAGGGTAGAGCCAGAAAATAAAGTAGATAGTTGCCAACAGCAAGGTGGAATTAGTATAATATCTTTGAGTAGGAGGGTCTTTGATGGTTAAGAGAGCTGGGCACGGGCAGTAAAAACCGGTGAGTTGCAATTAGGTGCCTCGAGGAAGCAGACGTGTCTGGACAGCTTTAAGGTAGGAGTCGCTCTCGCTGCGCAGTTACCCTAAGAAAACTTTAGCATATAAATGAGAGAAGATATATAATGCTTTCAGAATGGTTTTTGTTAGATCATGTTCAGAGTTATGCTTTGTATGTCCAAGGTTTGACACAGTAAGAGTTTTTTAAAATTTTTTGTAACAGTGATTCGTGCTACAAAAATGTTGGAAATGGTAGGTTTCGTGTATGACTTACAATTTTAACAATATATATTTATTGAAATCAACATTGTATTTAAATCTAACAGCCTGAATCATAATCCACTTTCTTTGCTTGTATTGAATATGAAAATGTGTAGGAAAGTAAAGTCACCCACCAATGAAAGAATGTAAAGAAAATGAGGCCCTTATGCAATATATACGTGCAGTTCATGGTTTGAAATAGATTTTGGTATAACTAATGTTATCAGAGCAAAGTTATTTCAAAAAACTTATTTTATGCCATCGCAGAACTGGCGTTATTCAGGTCAAGATATAATTTCATTAAGTAAACGTCAGGGCCAAAAGTTAATTTTTCAGTACCATCTTAATGCCATTGCACAAATGGCATTATTCTCTTAAACTTGATTGCTGAATTTCTGGCAAAATGGAGGAGTGCAAGAAACAAGTTCACAGACGCAGTCAGATGCAGGTTTTGTTGAATAATTAATTTGGTACAATCTTATCATTGATACTCTGACAAATAAATAAGGATACAATTTTATCTGAGATACTTTCAACATTCTAAACTACTTACCAAATTTTGATGACTTCTACTTCATTATTATAAACTGTTAGATGAATACAATACCTCCGTTGATGTCGTCGCAGTCGGTGGTCAGTAACACAGCAGAAAGCAGTAGCTATTCGTCAGACTCAATTTAGCACCCATTTCAACTGTGCACTTGAACCAGCACGGTTAAACCAAAGTGTGAAACCAGCCTCTGACTCGACACTTTTGGCGCTCCACAGCTGGCGACTACATGAAGTTCGGCTTCACACTGGCCTACACACTGACGCTGTTGTCGTGGGGCGCCATCAGCTACGAGCAGGGTTACTCCAGCGCCGGAGCTTTGGACGGCGTGCGCGACGCCATCAAATGGGGCACCGACTACCTGCTGAAGGCGCACGTCTCCGCCAACGAGCTGTACGTGCAGGTCGGCAACACGACCGCCGACCACAACTACTGGGGGCGACCCGAAGACATGACGCTCGAGAGGCCTGCCTACAAGGTCGACACGGAACACCCAGGTATGACCAGTAACAAATGCAGTAGAGATGGGCAAACTGAAACACGTAAATGTTTCGAAACAAATGAAACAGTACAATGCAATGTTTCGATACGGTGTTTCGAAACAGTGAAACAGTTTGTGTTTTGTAATCTAATAAACCTACACATTTTATCATCTTGAATGTCTACTGTATAAGTATGTCCATATAAACACAAATGAGGTGCGAGAGCACTAATCATATCGCAGAAAGTATGAAACTATCACTTAGGCGTCTTGGCAGTTTCGTATTTCCTGCAGAAAATGCGCTGCTATTGTGTCATGTGACTTTCATACTTTTCAATTGGCTGAGGAAAGCCTTAGCTGAAGGCAGAAGAACCACCACGAACGGAACTGGAGGTGGGAGCAAACTGCAGAAACAGCAGATATGCTACTGGGATTCCCACATTCCATTAGTATGGCTAATATACCCATCCTGCTAATTTCCATGCACACAAAGGGAATCATTGTGGATAATAGGCACAGTGACTATAGACTCACAAATAACGCTAAATAATTCGAATAAATAACAAAATATAACAGAAAAAAATTTTTGTGTTTCAAGGTGTTTCGAGCCGTTACTATAAATTTACGATGCTTCCCGTTCACCATTACACTATCAGTGATATGTCAAACAGATTGCTTGCAATTATACCTACATCAAATTTATGTACATGTCTAGTAACTGTCACTCTACGCCTTTTTTTATTTAAAATGTTGTAGTCTTACTTGCGTTTCTTAATGTGCTTACTGTATATAAACAGAGAAGCGTATGTTATAAAAAAAAGTGTAATTTAACTCAATGATTTTCACATATTTATTATTTGGAATGTGAATAGTAGGCGTTGTTTTATTGTTTGGTTAGTGTTTATAAAGCAGATGTTACGCCATTTCGGAATAGGACAGTCAGCTAGAAACGAAGCTTTATTTTCGGATATCTTAAGCTTCATGCTATTGCTTGTCAAAAGATTTCGACGCTCTTGAAAGTGTTTCACGAAGTGGTATGCTGTGTTTCGGTACCTGTGCCGAGCCCGAATCTCGTCCGACGCATAGCGGAATGAAACATCACTGTTTCGATACAATTAGTCCGTTCCAAGCACAGGTGGACTGAAACAGCCTTATTTTGAAACAACGATACAGTTTCTGTGTCTGGCTCGAGATCCGAGACAGGGGCGAAATGAAACACCACTGTTTCGAAACAGTGAACCATAGGCGTTCCGAAACACTGAAACAGTTCCAGGTATCGATACACTGTATCGAAACATAGAAACAGTAGCCAAGTCTAAAATACAGTGTACACAGATGAGGGTTGACCACAGTCTGATGACAGTAACGTAGCAGCCACTATTCTCCTCATGCTTTATGGAAAAACATGTCAAATATTCTAGCCTACTGGTAACCACACATTAGGAATCTCATTTTTCAAATTTTGTTATTGGTTTTACGAATTCTGAAACATTCATTAAATCATTTTTGTGTCATTGAGGAAAAGATAAATTATTGAATTAGACCAACTTCTGAAACTTGGATGAGCCCTTCACCATGATATACTGCGTGTGACACGTACGAGTGTATTTCAAAACGTTTCATCCAGTCTCACAACACTATATCTTCTACATCTACATCTACATTTATACGCCGCAAGGCACCGAACGGTGTGTGGCGGAGGGCACTTTACGTGCCACTGTCATTACCTCCCTTTCCTGTTCCAGACGCGTACGGTTCGCGGGAAGAACGACTGCCGGAAAGCCTCCGTGCGCGCTCGACTCTCTCTAATTTTACATTCGTAATACTCTTGGGAGGTATAAGTATGGGGAAGCAATATATTCGATACCTCATCCAGAAACACACCCTCTCGAAACCTGGACAGCAAACTACACCACGATGCAGAGCGCCTCTCTTGCAGAGTCTGCCACTTTGATAAACATCTTCGTAACCCTATCACGCTTACCAAATAACCCTGTGACGAAACGCGCCGTTCTTCTTTGGATCTTCTCTATCTTCTCTGTCAACCCGTCCTGATACGGATCCCACACTGATGAGCAGTACTTAAGTATAGCTCGAACGAGTGTTTTGTAAGCCACCTTCTTTGTTGATGGACTACATTTTCTAAGGACTCTCCCAACAAATATCAGCCTGGCACCCGCCTTACCAACAATTAATTTTATATGATCATTCCACTTCAGATCGTTCCGTACGCATACTCCCAGATATTTTACAGAAATAACTGCTACCAGTGTTTATTCCACTATCATATAATCATACAATAAAGGATCCTTCTTTCTATGTATTCGCAATACATTACGTTTGTCTATGTTAATGGTCAGTTGCCACTCCCTGCACCAAGTGCCTATCTGCTGCAGATCTTCCTGCATTTCGCTGCAATTTTCTAATGCTACAACGTCTCTGTATACTACAACATCATCCGCGAAAAGCCGCATGGAACTTCCGACACTATCTACTAGGTCATTTATATATATTGTGAAAAGCAATGATCCCATAACACTCCCCTGTGGCACGCCAGAGGTTACTTTAACGTCTGTAGACGTCTCTCCATTGAGAACAACATTCTGTGTTCTGTTTGCTAAAAACTCTTCAATCCAGCCACGCAGCTGGTCTGATATTCCGTAGGCTCTTACTTAGTTTATCAGGCGACAGTGCGGAACTGTATCGAACGCCTTCCGGAAGTCAAAGAAAATGGCATCTACCGGGAATCCTGTATCTGATATTTCCTGGGTCTCATGAACAAATAAAGCGAGTTGGGTCTCACACGATCGCTGTTTCCGGAATCCATGTTGATTCCTACAGAGTAGATTCTGGGTTTTCTACATATATGAAGACTGCACTCCAAGTCCTTCATAGGACTACAAAGTTTATTTAAAAATCTGTCTTTACGTTTCACATGTTTGCAAAGTCAGCTTTGTGGTAAATGTAAATGTTGTGTGACTAGGGCCTCCCGTCGGGTAGACTGTTCGCCGGGTGCAAGTCTTTCGATTTGACGGCACTTCGGCGACTTGCGCGTCGATGGGGATGAAATGATGATGATTAGGACAACACAACACCCAGTCCCTGAGCGAAGAAAATCTCCGACCCAGCCGGGAATCGAATCCGGGCCCTTAGGATTGACATTCTGTAGTGCTGACCAGAGAGGTACCGGGGGCGGACAGCTTTATGGTCCGTACTACGATTTCGCTTAGGAATTAAGTTTTCAGCTACTTTTCACGCAAGATCAGTGTTCCGTTCCTTAGATTTACGGCAAACGCACAGGAGTCCTGTACTTTTGTGAGGATGTCTGCGATTACTGTTTTGAGTGCTATTGTTTTACGACATACAATTTCGCCAGAAGTTTCGGAAGGGGAGACCTACGGAGGGTCTTCCAGTTCTCGTTTTGTTATCGGTCTTCTGAATAATTTGGTGCGGCCAGCCATTACTTTCTCTCCTGTGTCAACCTCTTCATCTCACAATAGCACTTGCTTCCAACGTGATCAATTATTTGTTCGATATACGATGAAGAAGCTTGCACAGGATAGAGTAGCATGCAGAGCTGCATCAAACCAGTCTCATGACTGAAAACCACAACAACAACAACGTACACTCCTGGAAATGGAAAAAAGAACACATTGACACCGGTGTGTCAGACCCACCATACTTGCTCCGGACACTGCGAGAGGGCTGTACAAGTAATGATCACACGCACGGCACAGCGGACACACCAGGAACCACGGTGTTGGCCGTCGAATGGCGCTAGCTGCGCAGCATTTGTGCACCGCCGCCGTCAGTGTCAGCCAGTTTGCCGTGGCATACGGAGCTCCATCGCAGTCTTTAACACTGGTAGCATGCCGCGACAGCATGGACGTGACGCGTATGTGCAGTTGACGGACTTTGAGCGAGGGCGTATAGTGGGCATGCGGGAGGCCGGGTGGACGTACCGCCGAATTGCTCAACACGTGGGGCGTGAGGTCTCCACAGTACGTCGATGTTGTCGCCAGTGGTCGGCGGAAGGTGCACGTGCCCGTCGACCTGCTACCGGACCGCAGCGACGCACGGATGCACGCCAAGACCGTAGGATCCTAAGCAGTGCCGTAGGGGACCGCACCGCCACTTCCCAGCAAATTAGGGACACTGTTGCTCCTGGGGTATCGGCGAGGACCATTCGCAACCGTCTCCATGAAGCTGGGCTACGGTCCCGCACACCGTTAGGCCGTCTTCCGCTCACGCCCCAACATCGTGCAGCCCGCCTCCAGTGGTGTCGCGACAGGCGTGAATGGAGGGACGAATGGAGACGTGTCGTCTTCAGCGATGAGAGTCGCTTCTGCCTTGGTGCCAATGATGGTCGTATGCGTGTTTGGCGCCGTGCAGGTGAGCGCCACATTCAGGACTGCATACAACCGAGGCACACAGGGCCAACACCCGGCATCATGGTGTGGGGAGCGATCTCCTACACTGGCCGTACACCACTGGTGATCGTCGAGGGGACACTGAATAGTGCACGGTACATCCAAACCGTCATCGAACCCATCGTTCTACCATTCCTAGACCGGCAAGGGAACTTGCTGTTCCAACAGGACAATGCACGTCCGCATGTATCCCGTGCCACCCAACGTGCTCTAGAAGGTGTAAGTCAACTACCCTGGCCAGCAAGATCTCCGGATCTGTCCCCCATTGAGCATGTTTGGGACTGGATGAAGTGTCGTATCACGCGGTCTGCACGTCCAGCACGAACGCTGGTCCAACTGAGGCGCCAGGTGGAAATGGCATGGCAAGCCGTTCCACAGGACTACATCCAGCATCTCTACGATCGTCTCCATGGGAGAATAGCAGCCTGCATTGCTGCGAAATGTGGATATACACTGCACTAGTGCCGACATTGTGCATGCTCTGTTGCCTGTGTCTATGTGCCTGTGGTTCTGTCAGTGTGATCATGTGATGTATCTGACCCCAGGAATGTGTCAATAAAGTTTCCCCTTCCTGGGACAATGAATTCACGGTGTTTTTATTTCAATTTCCAGGAGTGTATTTCAATTTCTCTTTTCCTCTACAGGTAGTTCCCTTCTGTTTCTGACTCCGTAACACGTTTCGTATCATCTTGCTCTTTCTTCTAGCCAGAGTTTTCCACAAGCTTTTTTCATCGCTTGTTCTGTGGGGAGCCAACTCTGTCCCTTATCTTAGCGGTCCACCTAATTTTTAACATCCTTTTATAGCTGCAAATGTCAGACCCTTCGATTCTATTCTTTCCCGCTTTTCCCAAAGCCCATTATACACCAATATACGATGCTGTGCTGAAAACGTACAAATTAAAAAAAATTCTCTCTTAAATTAAGCGCTGTGTTTGATACTAATAGACTTTTCATGAACGAAAGTGCGCTGTGGCCTGTGCCATTAAGTATTCCCGGCTCTCTTTACGCTTTGCTAGTCTTATTTGCTTCGTGCATCTCGTCTTATTTTGCTTCCAAGGTAGCATAATAATTCAGTTTCATCTGTCACCAGTTTTGATGTGAAGTTTATCGTTAATCTGAGATTTGCTACTCCTCATTACTTTCGTCTTTCTTTGATATACCTTCCATTAACGTTCTGTACTTATTAGGTAGCCCATTCCATTCAACAGGTCTGGTTGTTCCTCTTCACTTTCACGTAGGATAGCGATGACGTCAGTGAACCTTGTCATTGACATCATTTCACCACAAATTTTTTTTCTCAATCCTGAACATTTCTTTTATTTCTGTCACTCATTTTTCGATGTATAGGTTGAACGATAATGGTAGAAGAATTATTCCTGTCTATTCAATTCGAGGACTTCGTCATTAGTATTTCGTTGGAATTCTTTCCTCTTGAATTTTTTAGACGCTGCGTCTTACGTAGTTATCCCTACAGCTGACACCTATTTCTGTGGGAATTTAGACCATTTTCGGGCACTTTACATGGCCAAATGTTTTTTCTAGATCGACTGAGCCCCTGAACTTTTCTTCATTTTTCTTCCACTATCGAGCACAACGCGAGAATTGTCTTTCCGGTATCTTTACCCGTCCTAATGCCAAACTGATCATCATCTAACAGATGGTATATTTTCTTTTCCGTTTTTCTGTAAACTTTTTTGTCGTTGAGGCATGCGTTGTTACACTGACCGTACGACAGCTTTCGCACTTAACTGCGGTTTGCTGTCATCACGATTGTGTTGATGGTATTTTTCCGAAAGTGTTATGGGGTATCTCCAGTCTCATAGATTTTACAAACCAAATTGAGTAGTGGTTTCCTCTAATGATTTTAGAAAATCCAAAGGAATGTTCGGTAAGTCTTCCCCCCTTATCTGATCCCAGTCCTTAGAAAGCTCTGTTAAACTCTGACTCTAATAATGAATTCCCTAGTCTTCCACACCGACATTTGCTGGAAACCCATTGTCTGGAAGCGGTGAAACTCTCTGTTGCCACCGGTACTGTCCACTGCGTGGAAGACTGTCATTTCGACGGCCAGTGCAGGACATATCCCGTTCCCAGTTGAAGTGGTTCAAATGGCTCTAAGCACTATGGGACTTAACATCTGAGGTCATCAGTCCACTAGTCTTAGAACTACTTAAACCTAACTAACCTAAGGACATCACACACATCCACGCCCGAGGCAGGATTCGAACCTGCGACCCTAGCAGCAGCGCCGTTCTGGACTGATGCGCCTAGAACCGCTCGGCCACAGCGGCCGGCCCCATCCTAGTCCCGCGGCACTTCGTAGTCTACTGTTCGTCGTGTACATTAGCGCTCTGTCTGCTACATGGAAAGTATCTCTAATTAACTCGATCAAGAGATTAATTATCGAATTCAACCGAAAATTGTAAACCAAAACGCAAGAAAGAAAACGTTTTGACATCATTTGACAAGAGAAAAAAGGTACAAGCACCTCTTACACAATACAGTCAAATCAAACTCCATCGGATATATTGATTCACGTGATTAACATTAGCTTAAAATCACACCGGTCACAAAAGCAGTCATCTCTTCGGGTAGACATGACGCTAATAGGGCATACCACTTAATCTGGCCTTAACAAGAGCCGTAATTCGGTGTGGAAGAGAGTCCGAGAGTACGCAAGATTCTTCAGGGATGCCATATCCAGCTAAAGCCACACATTGGCAGTTATAAACCCTAGAGATACTAAATTACAGGGCTGCTTACACAAATACTCCGAGAAATTTTCTGTGGGATTACGATCTGTGATTTAGTGAACCAGTCGAGGAGAGACAGGGCGCCTGTGTGTTCGTCAAATCAGGAACTTGCGTGCAGCCGTGGGAAAATGACTGTTCTCTTCATGAAAGACGGGAGCGGCTACAACAAAATCATCATGAATAAGTACGAGGGTGACTCAAATGAACACCTTAAATTTGTAATAACAAATCGAAATTTCAAGCCGCTATCCTGTACGTTGGTAAGCGTGCTACAAACAGCGTGCAGAATGGCCTGTAGGTGACAGCATAGTGCAGATGTACACATACCGTCGCAGTGTCAGTATAAAGATGGCCACACCACTTGCGACTTGCACCAGGGAAGAAAAACGTTCTGTTATTCGGTTTTTGCGTAGTGAAGGTGTGAAACTTTTTGAAATTCATCGGCGATTGAAGATTCAGTACTGTGATGCATGCTTGTCACTGCAGAAAGTATACGAATGGCGTAGGAAGTTGGCAAATGGTGTGACTTTAGTGGAAGATGTTCCTCGTCCATGTCAGGCACAACGAATTGTGACTCCACAGAACATTGCTGCAGTTGAAGTCATAGTGAAGGAAAACCGCCGAGTGACGCTGAATGAGATTGCAGCATGTTTACAGATTAGTCATGGGTCATCACACCACATAGTGCATGATGTGCTCCAGTTTCACTAAGTGTCTGCAAGATGGGTGCCACGGCAGCTGACTCCTGAAATGAGAGAACGACGTGTTGACGCTTGTGAAGAACTTTTTCGGCGCTTTGAATGAGAAGGTGATGGCTTCCTTGCAAGACTCATTACTGGGGACCAAACCTGGATTCAGTTGCAACAATCACAGACCTGCATTTTGAGTGTCTTCCTCATCCACCATACTCACCAGGCCTTGCCCCAAGTGATTTGCATATGTTTGGACCACTCAAAGACGCAATGGGAGGAAAGAAGTTCCGTTCTGATGAAGAGGTACGCTACGCGGTGCATGACTGGTTGCGCGGACTACCAAAATATTTTTTTTTCTACAGGAGTTTATGGTCTTTGTAAGCCCTGGAGGACTTGCATTGAGCGTGGGGGAGATTATGTTGAAAACTGATACAGGTTTGTACCACTTCTGCACAATAAATAATATTTAAAAAAATATTTAAGGTTTTCATTTGACTCACACTCGTAGAAGGAAGGGGAAGTTTTAGTCACCGGAAATGTTGATATGAACATCCTGATGAATGTTCACAGTAACCTGAACAAGTGGGTCCGATTCGTGGTGCAAGAAGCATCTCCAAAAGGCCACAGAAGCACCTCGGCCAGAGCTGCATCCTCTGCATCGGCAGATTAACCACGTCAATGTGGAACCCGTGCACTCGACAGTCTGCGTCATTCGAAAGAGGCGAAACAGCGACTCTTCGGGCCACACAGGGCGCATCCAGCCGGGCCACCATCCAGTTCCCATATTTTTTGGTCCATTGACGATTTACACCTTCATGTGCCGGTGTGAGCAATTCCCATTTTAGATGTATCCAACACCAGACGTCCTTGCATCCATTACCCTACACAGTGATCGATCTACTGTCGTGAAAGTTATTTCCTGATGTCTTAAGTCATGTCCTATCATCCTCTACCTTCTTTTTGTCACTGCTTTCCTTGTTCCTTTCTTCCCAGTTCTACAAAGAACCTCCAGATTCCTTAAGTTACCAGTCCTCCTAATTGTCAACACTCTTCGATAGCACCACTTCTCAGACGCTCCGATTGTCTTCTGCCGTTTTACCGACTGTCCACGATTCACTACCACACAACGCTGTGCTCCAGAGTACAGGATGTTTATCAATTAGTTATACAAAAGTAACCTTGAATTGTCAAAAAGGTAGATAATTTGCAGAAATGTTTGATACAGTACTGAATGCAGTATATCTTCAAGCTTTATTTACAAATGCTCAATGTGGTTACCTTCAGTAGCACGACAGTGTCACATCTGCAGTCAATGTTCTTCGAAATCGTATGAAGCAGGTCTTGATGTATAGCGGCAACTGCATGGTTATCCGTTATCTCAGCTCGTCCGCGTTTCCCGGAAGCGTAGAATCAAACACTCTTACTTTAATGTAGCCCCACACATACAAGTCCATTGGCGTTAAATTAGCTGATTTGTTGGGCACGATATTGTTCTACCTTGTCCAATCGAAGCAGGAACATTCCTACGGAGGTACGTGACCACGATGATATTGTGGTGGCGCACCATCTTGCTGGAAAATCTATGCCAATGTTCTTCTGTAATTGAAGCATTAGGAAAGGTGTAAGCATGTCCAGGTACGATATGCCAGTTACAGTTGACGCGGCAAGAAAGGAAGGATCGTACATCTTGTTACAGCTTAAGAGCAAAAACTATTTGCCTTAGATGAGTCCCACACATGTTCGATTGCGTGACGTAGTTTCTGCTCACTCTATATTCCAACATTATACCTATTCACTTTACAGCAGGTGAAGGAAGTACAAGTGAAAAATATTTTATTAACAAAATCACCTTCCGTCTGCATTTTTAAAAATATTTCCACACTAAACTCAGCTCGTATTTCTTTGTCACTTTCTCTTAAAGCTTGCAACAGTTCCAATTTGCAGGGTTTAAGTAACAGGCTTTTCCGGAATACCTTCTACAGTATACCACTAGGCATATTCAGTTCTAAACTGGTACGTTTCGGTGATTTACCCGGACTAGTAATGTAAGATTGTCGAATTTGTTCAATTGCTGCGCCACAGGCCCGAATTGTTCCCGAACATTGGCAGCGAGGAACCGTAAACAAAACTGCGCATGCGCTGTATCGTTATACGACTCCATGATGACTGTTGGAGTAAATGCCACCCAGTAGGAAGGTCGCGAACTAACAGTCATGGCCACCAGCAGGAACCTCGCGAACTAACAGTGTTAGTACTGCATTCAGTACTGTATAAAACATTTATGCAAGTTATTTACCATTTTTTACAATTAAAGGTTATTTTCATGTAACTAATTTATAAACACCCTGTACAATTCTGGCTCAAAAGCCTATGTTTGATACCAGTGGACATCCATTTGCCAAGAATGCCCTCTTTACTTGTGATAGTCAGTTATTTACGTTCCCCATGCATCGTCCGCCACGGGTCATTTTGCTAACTAGGTAGAAGAATTCCTTAATTTCATCTACTTCGTGATTGCAATTTTGGTGTGTGCCGCTATTCACATATCTGCTGCTTCTCGTTACTTTTGTCTTTCTTCAGTCCAAAGTCAACTGTCCACCTAATTCGCAACCAGTCTCTGTTGTTTATGATCTACTTACGACCACAGCTTTTAGCCCATGTTATGTGGGTTGGAGTGGTACACCATTTCTGGAACAAAGGTTGACGGTCCACATTGACGCATCAAGTACACTACTGGTCATTAAAATTGCTACACCACGAAGATGACGTGTTACAGACGCGAAATTTAACCGACAGGACGAAGATGCTGTGATATGCACATGATTAGCATTTCGGAGCATTCACACAAGGTTGGCGCCAGTGGCGACACCTACAACGTACTGACATGAGGAAAGTTTCCACCGATTTCTCACACACAAACAGCGGTTGACTGGCGTTGCCTGGTGAAACGTCGTTGTGATGCCTCGTGTAGGGAGGAGAAATGCGTTCCATCACGTTTCCGACTTCCGGATTGGAGCCTATCGCGATTGCGGTTTATCGTATCGCGACATTGCTGCTCGTGTTGGTCGAGATCCAATGACTGTTAGCAGAATATGGAATCGATGAGTTCAGGAGGGTAATACAGAACGCCGTCCTGGATCCCAACAGCCTCATATCACTAGCAGTCGAGATGACAGGCATCTTACCCGCATTGCTGTAACGGATCGTGCAGCCACATCTCGATCCCTGAGTCAAGAATGGGGACGTTTGCAAGACAACAACCATCGGCACGAACAGTTCGACGACGTTTGCAGCAGCATGGACTATCAGCTCAGAGACCATGGCTGCGGTTACCCTTGACGCTGCATCACAGACAGGAGCGCCTGAGATGGTGTACTCAACGACGAACCTGGGTGCACGAATGGCAAAACGTCATTTTTTCGGATGAATCCAGGTTGTGTTTACAGCGTCATGATGGTCGCATCCGTGTTTAGCAACATCGCGGTGAACGCACATTGGAAGCGTGTATTCGTCATCGTCATCCTGGCGTATCACCTGGCATGATGGTATGGGGTGCCATAGGTTACACGTCTCGGTCACCTCTTGTTCGCATTGACGGTCTTCATACGATCCCTGCGAAACCCTACATTTCAGCAGGATAATACACGACCGCGTGTTGCAGGTCGTGTACGGGCCGTTCTGGATACAGAAAATCTTCGACTGCGGCCCTGGTCAGCACATTCTCCAGATCCCTCACAAACTGAAAACGTATGGCCAATGGTGGGCGAGCAACTGGCTCGTCACAATATGCCAGTCACTACTCTTGATGAACTGTGGTATTGTGTTGAAGCTGCATGGGGAGCTGTACCTCTGCACGCCATCCATGCTCCGACTCAATGCCCAGGCGTATCAAGGCCGTTATTACGGCCAGAGGACGTTGTACTAGGTACTGATTTCTCAGGATCTATGAACCCTAATTGCGTGAAAATGTAATCACATGTCAGTTCTATTAAAATATATTTGTACAATTAATACCCGTTTATCATCTTATTGTAGCAATTTTAATGGCCAGTAGTGTACATTCAGGGCTCGGTAATGGTCACGCCCAACCGCGATACCGCCTTTCCGCTATTCTGCTAAGTTTACATTTCGACGTATCTTACTGCGCTGGTTCCAGACAACCGTGTGCTACATACGTGTCACTTCATTGCCGTGATATGTCAGCGGTCGTGGATCAGTTGACCGCCTGACACCGGTTCCCCAGCATCCGCAGCGCTCCAGGCCAACTAGTATCCTCTCTTAACTGCTGACCGGAATTTCGTGCAGTTAGCTCACTGAGAAATGTGGCTAGCTCTGAGTCCCTTGTGTGTCTGAGACAAAGATAACACGGCGGTCTTTCTACCCGGCAGGAACCGACGTGGCGGCCGAGACGGCGGCGGCGCTGGCTGCCGCGTCCGGCGTCTTCCGCTCGGTGGACGCGACGTACGCCGACACCCTGCTGCAGCACGCCAAGGAGCTGATCGCCTTCGCGGACAACTACCGAGCCATCTACACAGAGTCCGGCGCCATACCAGACTCCGACGGCACGGCTTACCTGTAAGGCTCGGCACAGGCCGATACTTCCTAGTCCATCATTCAGATGTATGCAACGCTTCTTTCTCGTGTGTGTTTACTGTTTTTCTGTACTGCTGAGTTCATCCCCAGGAAACATATCATTTATTTCATTGTATTATTCCCATCCTGGACTTTCTCTCTTTCGTTTTACACTACTGGCCATTAAAATTGGTACACCAAAAAGTAATGCAGATGATAGACCGGCATTCATTGGAAAAATATATTGTACTAGAACTGACATGTGATTACATTTTTCACGCAATTTGGGTGCATAGATCCTAAGAAATCGGCACCCAGAACAACCACCTCTGGCCATAATAACGGCCTTGATACGCCTTGTTATTGAGTCAAACAGAGCTTGGATGGCGTATACAGGTACAGCTGCCCACGCAGCTTCAACACGATACCACAGTTGATCAAGAGTAGTGACTGGCGTATTGTGACGAGCCAGTTGCTCGGCCACCGTTGACCAGACGTTTTCAATTGGTGAGACATCTGGAGAATGTGCTGGCCATGGCAGCAGTCGAACATTTTCTGGATCCAGAAAGGCCCGTACAGGACCTGCAACATGCGGTCGTGCATTATCCTGCTGAAATGTAGGGTTTCGCAGGGATCGAATGAAGGGTAGAGCCACGGGTCGTAACACATCTGAAATCTAACGTCCACTGTTCAAAGTGCCGTCAATGCGAACAAGAGGTAACCGAGACGTGTAGCCAATGGCACCCCATACCATCACGCCGGGTGATACGCCAGTATGGCGATTCCGAATACACGCTTCCAATGTGCGTTCACCGCGATGTCGCCAAACACGGATGCGACCATCATGATGCTGTAAAAAGAACCTGGATTCATCCGAAAGAATGACGTTTTGCCATTCGTGCACCCAGGTTCGTCGTTGAGTATACCATCACAGGCGCTCCTGTCTGTGATGCAGCGTCAAGGGTAACTGCAGCCATGGTCTCCGAGCTGATTGCCCATGCTGCTGCAAGCGTCGTCCAACTGCTCGTGCAGATGGTCGTTGTCTTGCAAACGTCCCCATCTGTTGACTCAGGGATCGAGACGTGGCTGCACGATCCGTTACAGCCATGCGGATAAGATGCCTGTCATCTCGACTGCTAGTGGTACGAGGCCGTTGGGACCCAGCACAGCATTCCGTATTACCCTCCTGAACCCACCGATTCCGTATTCTGCTAACAGTCATTGGATCTCGACCTACGCGAGCAGCAATGTCGCGATACGATAAACCGCAATCGTGATAGGCTACAATCCGACCTTTATCAAAGTCGGAAACGTGATGGTACGCATTTCTCCTCCTTACACGAGGCATCACAACAACGTTTCAACAGGAAAACGCCGGTCAACTGCTGTTTGTGTATGAGAAATCGGTGGAAACTTGCCTCATGTCAGCACGTTGTAGGTGTCACCACTAGCGCCAACCTTGTTTGAATGCTCTGAAAAGCTAATCATTTGCATATCATAGCATCTTCTTCGTGTCGACTAAATTTCGCGTCTGTAGCACGTCATCTTCGTGGTGTAGCAATTGTAATGGCCAGTAGTGTAGTTATTCGCGTGTTTCTCATTTCTTCAATGCCCTCTATACCATTTCATTGGCTGCCTGTATACTGTGCAATGTGTTCAGTGTGATGTTGTTCATATAGCAGCCTGCGCTTTTCATTTTGTTACGTTGGTTTGTAGTAACGCCCTCAGAGACATCTAAAGGACATCAGAGCTAGTTTTTTTTCCTTACTTAGCAGTTGTATAGGGATTGTGCTTGCTGTGCGCTAATGCAAGATGAGTTAGCGCCTGTCCGGTAACAAGTTGAAGTCGTGTTGGCCACTATCTGCTGGCTGCAGCCCAAAACTTGAGCAGCGGTTGGGCAGAAGTGGCGAAGGCTGCGATACCTCTGCTGGCGTTGTAATCCCCCGGCAATTTCGATGTCACTGCATCTTCACATTGCATCTAACCGGCTTGTCCTCAATCGAGCCCGACTGGCAGACAGTTATTGGTTCGGGTGTGTCTCGGTGGAAGGCATAAGCGGTATTTGCCCACGCGAGTGTTACGTTACGCCTTAGCAACATCTACGAGGTGCTGCCCTAACACATTTGAGACAGCATGTGACGTCTCGCTTGTTATGTCAGCGACCAATTTTCTTGCTATATAGGGACAATCATAGCCATTGGTAGATCCAATATTAGGCTAGTAATAGAACGCCTCAGCGGAACAGTAGGCAGATCGGGAAAGAACGCCAGCGCGTGCTCAGTCCACTTGCCGGGAATTGTTGTCCGAGATGTGAGACTATACCAGCGGATACTGAGCATACTGGGTGCAGCTGGCTCCAAATACGCTTGCCGCCTGTATTCTGAGCCCAGTACCTTTAGACGGTTGGCTAAACTGTTAACAAATGTCCTGTAGAAATCGAACGCTATTCAGAGACACTTCTAGTGGCGGGCCGTGGTGGCCGACCGGTTCTAGGCGCTACAGTCTGGAACCGCGTGACCACTACGGTCGCAGGTTCGAATCCTGCCTCGGGCATGGATGTGTGTGATGTCCTTAGGTTAGTTAGGTTTAAGTAGTTCTAAGTTCTATGGGACTGATGACCTCAGAAGTTAAGTCCAATAGTGCTCAGATCCATTTGAACCATACACTGGTGAAGACAGCTAGTCTCTCCCGAGGGGTAGACACTCGGCTTTTTGCAGCCTCGTACCCAGAAAAGATCGCGGCCCGTTGTTTTGGGGTCGAGTGGAACATCTAAATAAGAGCGTCAGGCGATTCTGCATGGATTTCAAATGCGAATTTCTCGACCTGCACTATCGATTCGAAAATTATAGGGTTCCCCTTAATAGGTCAGACGTGTACCATGCGCAGGAATCGACTACTCGAGTTGCAGAATGCTTGTGGCTTGCATATGGGTATTTTTTTTTCGTGGGTTAGAGGAACACCTCCTTTGGGACAATGATAAATTTTCTGACGAAAGCAAAGAGAGATCAGCCACATTACTCAGAGGAGAACTATGGTCCTGCAGAAATTGTTAACATGATATTAGTCAACTGCAGAAGTGTCCAGAATTACTATAGTTTCTTAAAGGTAATGTTGTCCGTATAGCGTATGGTTAAAATGGCTCTGAGCACTATGGGACTTAACAACTGAGGTCATCAGTCCCCTGGAACTTAGAACTACTTAGACCTAACTAACCTAAGGACATCACACACATCCATGCCCGTGGCAGGATTCGAACCTGTTACCATAGCGGTCTCGCGGTTCCAGACTGAAGCGCCTAGAACCGTTCGGCCACACCGGCCGGTTAGTGAAGAAAACCTGCACGATGACTTTGTACTGATCAGGCTCGTCCTCCTTGTTTCCTTGGAGGAAATAAAGAATTTAGATGTAAATAAACTGCATAGTACGTGTAAACTTCTACGCAAGTTTGTTGTAAATGAACTAGGAAAACAGTAGTGCTAGACAGAGCGGTAGACAAGTTGATTTCCACGTCTTCCTAAGCTGGCTTCTCCGACCCGAAATTCCTATCCTCAAACAGTTCAGTGGAACATTCTCTATGTCCTGTTACATTTTTGCTCTCTGTTACGAAAACACCCTGTATATGATAGGCTGGCTATACAGTAATGACGGCGGTATATTTATTTCCATAAAGAACTCGCCGTAGCAGTTGACTGCTTAAGAGAGTGTGGTGAATTTTCTGGAGACGTTGCCTGATCTTGCCGTCATAATAGGGCGACACTTAACTTGTAACGTGGGATTATGGTGGCGAGAAGTTTGGTCTGAGGTCTGTGCAGACGCGGCTCTATTTAACAATTGTTTTACCTAACACCAAAATACTTCTGGTAACAAATAGAAATACAATTTCAATAAATTAAAATATTACTATAACCCGGAATGATCCCTAAATAGGTCGCCCTCCTCCACAATTAGTACAACAAAATGAATTCCAAAAAATTAAAATCCATTCTTTGCAATAACATACCCAACCGTGCAGCAATATTAACACTTCACAACGCTTTGCCTTCGGCTATAATAAATAATAATATATCAGAGAACTTCAGGAGTACAACCTAAGGTGAAAGAACAGTCTGGAGTCCAGGAGACGTATTGCTGGTGAAGATGTTATGTATGTTTCGCCTAGTGATATTTTCGTTTTCTTTTCTTTATTTTCCTTTTGTTTTCCCATAGTGGTGCAGTTTGTCAGCTGGCGTTATACCGGTCTTCAGTTTACATTATTTTTAAAAGTTACAGTTTTTATTTAGCGTATGGCATTTAAGTACATCTCAGTATTGAATCACGTTACTCTACATTACATAAAATTACATACATTCGCAGACGAACGCCCGCATCTCATGGTCGTGCGGTAGCGTTCTCGCTTCCCACTCCCGGGTTCCCGGGTTCGATTCCCGGCGGGGTTAGGGATTTTCTCTGCCTCGTGAGGGCTGGTTGTGTGATGTCCTTAGGTTAGTTAGATTTAAGTAGTTCTAAGTTCTAGGGGACTGATGACCATAGATGTTAAGTCCCATAGTGCTCAGAGCCATTTGAACCATTCACAGACGAACATCTAGTCCTTGTATATATTCGACGGAATTTTGGGACGCCACGAGGAATTCTTCAAAGTCCCCACTGAACGCTCTAGGACTGCCTTCTTCTGTGATGCGCTGGATGGTCTGCTTAGGCGCGCCGCAGTCACATACTGGCGAAGACAGCAGTACCCATTTGAAGAGTGACTCAACACATCTTTCATGCCCAGTTCTTAATCGGTTCAGAGTTGACCAGATCTTGCGGGGTTGATGAAACCCAGGAACTGCCTCGGTAATACAAGGCATTAGGTGGCAAGTTGTTGGGGCATTCTGGAGCCATTCTCTTCTCCAAGAGTTGATGTCAGACCCAGTGAGACTGTCGAGAGCAAGAGGAGGATGTCTTGAACGAAGCCTCTTGGTACTCAGATCAGGTATATCGATGTGTAACGGTACTTCAGGGTTTGCTTCGATCTTGTTGTATTCCCTGACCAAAGTTGTTTCTTGTGGTATTTTTAGGGGTGATAAATGACTCAGGACAGGTATCCATATGTTAGGGGTAGACCTAACGATTTCTGAAATAATGCGCATTGTATTGTTAAGTTCGACATCGATTTTGTTCACATGACTACTGTTTAGCCATACTGGTGCACAGTACACCGCCGCAGAGCATACCAGGCTCAACGCAGACGTCATCAGAGTTGTTGCCGTTGATCCCCAGGTTACAGTTACAATTATACGAGGGAACTTCAGAACGTGAGTAACACATTATTATGGCACGGCCAGTGACATTCACTGAATGCTGCACTGCACTTAAACTGGCACAATTGCGTGACACTATTTTTCAACTTAATCACCAGCTCCCTGCAAGCAACGGTCGGAACGTTCTATCAATCGTTCTTCGACGTTAGAAATACGCTACTCGGGCACGGAGCCATTCGACAACCGCTAATTCTACATCTACATCTACATCTACATTTATACTCCGCAAGCCACCCAACGGTGTGAGGCGGAGGGCACTTTACGTGCCACTGTCATTACCCCCCTTTCCTGTTCCAGTCGCGTATGGTTCGCGGGAAGAACGACTGTCTGAAAGCCTCTGTGCGCGCTCTAATCTCTCTAATTTTACATTCGTGATCTCCTCGGGAGGTATAAGTAGGGTGAAGCAATATATTCGATACCTCATCCAGAAACGCACCCTCTCGAAACCTGGCGAGCAAGCTACACCGCGATGCAGAGCGCCTCTCTTGCAGAGTCCGCCACTTGAGTTTGTTAAACATCTCCGTAACGCTATCACGGTTACCAAATAACCCTGTGACGAAACGCGCCGCTCTTCTTTGAATCTTCTCTATCTCCTCCGTCAACCCGATCTGGTACGGATCCCACACTGATGAGCAATACTCAAGTATAGGTCGAACGAGTGTTTTGTAAGCCACGTCCTTTGTTGATGGACTACATTTTCTAAGGACTCTCCCAATGAATCTCAACCTACTACCCGCCTTACCAACAATTAATTTTATATGATCATTCCACTTCAAATCGTTCCGCACGCATACTCCCAGATATTTTACAGAAGTAACTGCTACCAGTGTTTGTTCCGCTATCATATAATCATACAATAAAGGATCCTTCTTTCTATGTATTCGCAATACATTACATTTGTCTATGTTAAGGGTCAGTTGCCACTCCCTGCACCAAGTGCCTATCCGCTGCAGATCTTCCTGCATTTCGCTACAATTTTCTAATGCTGCAACTTCTCTGTATACTACAGCATCATCCGCGAAAAGCCGCATGGAACTTCCGACACTATCTACTAGGTCATTTATATATATTGTGAAAAGCAATGGTCCCATAACACTCCCCTGTGGCACACCAGAGGTTACTTTAACGTCTGTAGACGTCTCTCCGTTGATAACAACATGCTGTGTTCTGTTTGCTAAAAACTCTTCAATCCAGCCACACAGCTGGTCTGATATTCCGTAGGCTCTTACTTTGTTTATCAGGCGACAGTGCGGAACTGTATCGAACGCCTTCCAGAAGTCAAGAAAAATGGCATCTACCAGGGAGCCTGTATCTAATATTTTCTGGGTCTCATGAACAAATAAAGCGAGTTGGGTCTCACACGATCACTGTTTCCGGAATCCATGTTGATTCCTACATAGTAGATTCTGAGTTTCCAAAAACGACATGATATTCGAGCAAAAAACATGTTCTAAAATTCTACAACAGATCGACGTCAGATATATAGGTCTATAGTTTTGCGCATCTGCCCGACGACCCTTCTTGAAGACTGGGACTACCTGTGCTCTTTTCCAGTCATTTGGAACCTTCCGTTCCTCTAGAGACTTGCGGTACACGTCTGTTAGAAGGGGGGCAAGTTCTTTCGCGTACTCTGTAATTCCTCATCACTGTTCATCTGCGGCTGCTACGAATCAGTTTCACGATAGCCTGGACACTGTCGTCTGTGGTCGCTTCCATGGCCTTCCTTCCGATCGCTATCGCCCGCTTCTGCGCCGCCTTAGTCAAATCGATGACACCTTCTCATTACAAATGAACACGACATTGCATTTGGTCCAAACACCACCCTAATATCACATTGATTCTGTCTGGAGTTTAGACTTTTTCCACACAAGAACAGTACTATCTCTCGAGTGCTTCAACTTTGGAATACGTTTCCAGCTGCCGCGTCATTTCACTCACAGTGTGGTCCCTGTTATCCGTACCACTGCAGAACCATGTTTCTTCTCATTTTTCTGACTATGTGCCTCTTTTGCTGCCCAGTGGTCTTTGCGTGGGACGACATGTGGAATTTACTTTTGAAATCCCCACTCACTTACAACATTAAAAAAAGAAAGTTGCACGAAAAATTGAAACACGTGAAATTTATTGTGAGTACGATGATGCACGTGGTTGAATGAATGTGCCCTGGAAAATGAATGAATGGCTAGTCGTGCTAATTGTAGTTATGTGTGAAGGAGTGGGTGCGTGGGAAACATCGGCTTGGCGTGAGTTACGTCAGAAGATTGCAAAGGACGTTGTACGTGATTGTACAGGGTATGATCTGTTGGGTGAAAATCCATGTTGCAGAATGGGAGTTGGTGGGATGCGTAACGACGTATTGATGTTTGGAGGATGGAGGGAAGGAAGGAGTAATGCTGGTATGAAGGATAGCTTTGTATATTTATTTGTGTATCATGAAGCCATTAACTGATAATTGTTTAAGGTTAACTGGAGACAGGATATGTAGTATGTGGACAGGAAGAAGACTATGCACGTGCTGACTGAGGAGTGGCAGCGGTCCAAATCGGGTGGCTAGTGGAGCCACGTTGGGAATCTCCCGGTCATTTTGTGATGTTTTAGGAATTTGAGGAAGGGTTGAAACCTATTTAGCTGTTAATAGATTATTCTAGGGGCGGGTAGATGAATGTGAGGTGTGAGACAGTGAGCAGAAAGTTCAAGGACTTTTAGAAATTTATAAAAGGTCAGAGGAACAGAAGTTCAATGAACATTTTCAAAGTAAAAACTAAGTTTAAGACTTGTATAGTTCAGTATGCCGGTAGCACTAGGCAACTCCTTTGTGAGATCAGTGATTGGGTTCGTTCTATCGGGGTCTTTCTGTTGAACAGTGACTCTGATTCATAAGTTAGGTCGCGGTCGATCCCAGCGGTTTTAATTTCGTACTGAATAGGATGGTATGATTTTGTAAAGTGAGTCGGAAAGGGGGAATTGCCAGGTATCTCTTCGTATGGTTATTGCCTGGGCCTTAGTGGGATTTAAGATACGCAGAGAAATTCTTAAGATGCAGATGAAGGGATCTTCAGAAGGAATGAAGGGATTCGTCTAAGAAAGGACCTCGATGTCGTCGGCTTACTGAAGTAGGTGTACTGGAGCATACGAAATGGATATGCCACCTGTGTAAATTGGATATAAACACATAAAAAAAGCCTTGCATCACCCCAGTTCCCAGAACTCAAGAATATAGAGGTTGACTGTGGAGAGATGTCACTAAACCGCCCAAAGGTGTAAACAACCATGCATGACCAGTGCCTATTAGACAGAGGGGGTCCGACAGGCGATCAGTTCCAGACATTCCACCACGACGGAGGTACACGGCTCGTGTTGTCTGTAGTTCAGCCATGCCTCGATGGTCAATACCGCAGTTAGATTGCATCCACATTGTTACTTTGTGCCAGGAAGGACTCTCAGAAAGGGAAGAGTCCCGGCCTCTCGGACTGAACCAAAGCGATGTTGTTCGGACAGAACTGTCGATGACATGCCTCGCTCAGTCGCTCAGGCCGCCCAAGGTCTGCAGTCGATGACTAATAGCTACAGATTACGGCTAGGAGGAACGCTGACAGCAACGCCCCATGTTGAATAATGATTTTCGAGCAGCCACAGGACCTCGTGTTACGACTCAAACTGTGCGCAATAGGTTGCATTATGCGCAACTTCACTCCCGACGTCCATGGAGAGGTCCATATTTGCAACCACGACACCATGCAGCTCGGTACAGATGGGACCAACAACATGCCGAATGAACCGCTCAGCATTGGCATCACGTTCTCTTCACCGATGAGTGTCGCATTGCCTTCAACCAGACAATCGTGGGAGACGTGTTTGGAGGCAACCCGATCAGGCTGAACGCCTTAGACACAGTGTCCAGCGAATGAAGCAAGGTGGAGGTTCCCTGACGTTTGTGGTGGCATTATGTGGGGCCGACGTATGCAGCTGGTGGTGACTTGGTCATGGAAGGCGCCGTAGCGGCTGTACGATAGGTAAATGCCATCCTGTGTGTGTGTGTTTGAGGTTCACGGGCGCTAAACGGCGGGGCAAAATGCCATCCTCCGACCGAGAGTGTAACCATATCGGCAGCATATTGGCGAAGCATTCGTCTTCATGGACGACAAATCGCGCCCTCGTCGTGCACATCTTGTGTATGAATTCCTTCAGGAAAACGCAATCGCTCGACTACAGTGGCCAGCACGTTCTCCAGACACGCCTGGAATAGATTGAAAAGGGCTTTTTCTGGATGACGTGACCCACCAACCACTCTGAGAAATCTACGCCGAATCGCCGTTGAGGAGTGGGACAATCTGGACCAACAGTGCCTTGATGAACGTGTGGATAGTATGCCACGACGAATACAGGCATGCATCTGTGCAAGAGGAGGTGCTACCGGGCATTAGAGGTACCGCTGTGTACTGCAGTCTGGACCACCACCTCTGCAGGTTTGACTATATGGTGGTACAACATGCAATGTGTGGGTTTCATGAGCTATAAAAAGGGTGTAAATGATTTTTATGTTGATATCTATTCCAATTTTCTGTACTGGTTCCAGAACTCTTGTTACCTAGGTGATGCAAAACTTTTTTTGATGTGTGTAGTATTGTGGGTATGACAAGCCTCTGAGACACTTTCAAGGTTGTATTGATAGTTTTGAATGGGATACGCATGACAGAAAGGGACGAAGGGCATCGAGAATTGGAATGGCATAGGTTTGACTTCAGAAAGGATACAAGAATTCCACTTGCAGCCAAAGGGTTTTTCTAGGTCTAGGGAAACAAATACGAATGTTCAGTTGCTTTTTAGGTCGGAAACAACATTCTGTGAAGACACAAGGGATCCAGGTGACGTTTCTTCGTGTGTGATAGTCTGGTGTACCTGTACTGTAAACGGTAAGGACCATTTCTCTTATAATATAACAATAATGACGTAATGCCGAATTTTAAATATCAGCTGAAGCTACCCACGTGCTAATGAAGACAGAATAGAAACAGCAGAAGCCCAAGAATTGCTGCAGTAGGTTAAAATACATTTTACTTCAGTGTGTTAAATGTATTCTTTTACAAATCTCGGTATAATAAGGGGAGAATGCACCAAACTCACAGTAGTACCCAAACTCCGTTCTTAAATGATCCTGTGTGAATGATTTTCTCTGAGTAATTTATAGTATAGGTATTTTACAACCAACTAATAGACCAGTGGGTCGTAAAACTTTTGTTATACCTGTCTATCAATGGCAAATGGGTCGCACAATACACTGCAGAGTACCTAGTGTCCTTTAATCGCAGTTCTTCCAGATGTCTACAACTGTGATCTAGCCACTTGGACACCAGAGAAGTAGTAGTGTATACAGATTTCCTGTCGGCTGCGTCGATTGTACAAGTGGCGTCGAGCCCTCTGTTTGCAGTCTCACTTTGTTTTTCATTCTGCTGTACTTGTCAAAGAATACCAGGCAACTTGTTCTGTACGAAAAACGCAGCCTCCCACAGCTATTGGCTAGGGGGCGTTCAAACGGTAACGTGATTGCCACATATCACTATGCGATACTGTTTCATATTTCGTAGGTATTCTGTTAAGAGTGCTGGGCATGTTTGCTTGGCAGGAAATATTTGCGTTTTTCTCACTGGTAAGCTGCGCAGCTTTGTGTTGGCTCTGGTTCCTTTGTCGGCAGAAGGGTTCTGTGAATGTCACTAGGAAGGGCCAGCATCCCTGGACATTTGAGCAGTTTCACGGCAGTGGGGTCATGGCCCACTTCATCCTTTTCTTGGTTAGAGCCGGGGCTTGTCCTCGATGAGGGCAGAGGCCACCGTACAGCCACTGCCATACCCAGAAAATAATTAAGTACGAGATTTTTGCCTTTCTGTACGAATATCAATTGACAAGACGCCGTGGCGCTACCTGAGCAGTGCATATTTGTGATGTATTCAGTCGAACGAATTGTCCTCATCACTGTACTTGGTGCAAAGAGGTTGACCAGTCTGCGGAAATCTGCTCCAGGCAAATACCAACACCTTGCTTGTTAATGTGCGTTTTTACGGCATGAGTGGGAGGTTTCTAGTGTATTCTCCTGTTTTTTTTTTCGTGAAATAAGCGATATTAGATATTATTGTTCGACAAATTGCCAGCAGCATTATGTCGCCCCTCCATGCGGAGTTTGTTTTGAAAGTAGTCAGCTGGGTGAAGAAGCGAGTTTCTGCGCTATTCGTCTCCCAGCTGCCGTCTGGTGCTGAGTGGTACACCCTAGCCGATATTTGGGGAAATTTGACGCAAATGCATATTCTAGGAGCTTGCAGCTTACTTGCTCTATCACCCGACTTGTGTTGACTATCTGATTACACTTTTGGTCGCTCTTTGTCTGAATCTGCGAGCTGCCCATAGCAGCGTTTGCTTCATACTGTCTTCCATATTATTTGGTACCACCCTCCAGTGTTAGCATTATTTCCTGTAACATTTATTGAGGTTTTATAGAACTTTTCTGCCTCTCAAATTTATGTGAATTTTGTGCATTATAAAAGTCTGTTATATTAAAGCTTGACTTAGATTTCAAAATTCCTTAACTGTCGTACAACTTTTCCATGGTTAGGTGAGCCACCAAAAACAAATATAAGGTGTTGTACAGCTAAGCTGTTGTTTTCACTGTGACGGTCTTATTTTCGTTGCGTACTACGGCCAAACACAACCAATTGTTGCTTGCAGTTAAATAGAGATTCCCACGAGTTTCAATGTACAGTATGTCTCTGTTATGGTACCGCTCGGGGTGTGCCTGAGGAAAGCGTCAGAGTTGAGCTGAGCGGCACAGTTTTAAAAACACTTGAGCGACCGCCATCTGCATCCAGAGACTCGCGTTAGGGAGGAGTGTTGTTCAGACTCTCGCTTGACCACCCATATTAAGGTTATTCTTTCGTTTCCTTGATTAAAGCTAACACTAGCTGGCAGTTGTGTTTGAGAAGAACACGGCCGATGTTCTTCCCCTTCCTTGACCTACTTCTAGCTTATACTTTGTTTCTAATGACCTCACTATCAGACTGGGCAAAAAAACTTAATTTTCATTTATTTTCCTTCCTCAGTGTTCATGGTGACAGTGTTGTAATATTATCTAATTCATGTATAGGACTATTCTTAGCTTTGGGTGTTTCGGTGTATGGTGCACTGGTTAGTGTATTGAAATATTACATGCATACTACGTCTATGGATTTGAGTTTCAGGCGCCTGTTTATGTAACCCACTGCCACCTGGTCTGTTATTTCTCATATGTGACAAACTTTTTCAGCTCCAAAGGCTACGGTGACGAACTGGCCTGGGGCTACGCGTGGCTGGCGAAAATCACCAACGATCAGACCTATCTGCAGCGGGCAGAGGAGGTGTACGAGGAGTTCGGACTCATCAACATAGGAGGCGGTCTGAACTGGGAGCAGAAGGCGTCAGGAGTTGACGTAAGTATCACAAGACTGTAGGTAATGCCTGCGCTGATATCAGTTTTATCTGAAGATTATTTGACATCCAAGACATAACACTCTTCATCATGGACGTGAGAGTATTGTTAAATTCATCAGTCAATCATGTATTTGATGTTTTGCAACCTACGCCGACATCAGTGCCCCACGGAATGATTCGCACATGGTCATAACTTATCTGGAAGCTTCAGAAAGCAACAATATTTATCAGTGAATTAATCGGGTCTGTATTCCGTGGATATTTGGCATAAAACTTGATATTAAATTTGCAGATGTGACGTAGAACGCAGAGGTGTAGTACTGTATACATTAATTGTTGCTGCTGTCTGGAGAGAATTTCAGATAATTTGATTAAAAAAAAAGGCCTTCTCAGGGATACATTGAAACCAAAGGAGCAGGATGTTGTTATATGAAGCTGAAGGCTTGTTAAGAGACATTTGACGGAGAATGAAGAAACGCATAATGAAGACCTAATAGAATTGAAAGACGTGACAACAAACATTCTCGGCTTGAAGTAGTCACAAAGTAGAGGCCCTTTTAGCAAATAAGATTTTAGTTAACCGAATAAAAAGAATAATGACATAACTCCCACTCTGATGCATGCCTGTCGATCTGATGTCACTCTGACGTGTCGATTACTAGATACTGACTTTACCGAGAACTTTCTCCTTTGGCCTCAAGAGGATGAGTGCATCCACTTTCAGACCTTTTCATCATAGAAAAATCCGAGGTTATCATCGGGAACCGAACCTGCCTCTTCAGAGGTAATAGCCAGTAACGCTAGCACACTGACGCTGCCTTTTCGCTAATTCTATGCCGCAAAAGCGGTTATTCGTTAGCACCCACTCGAGAAATTGATGGACATGGTACGGAGAGGTGTTGAGGAGTAGATTTAAACGAGCACCCCGCCAGGCTGTGAAGGTTGCAAGATCCCCTCGCTTCTAAAATGATACTGTTACTACTCAGCTTATCCGCGAGTCCGTAGAGGGTGGTATATGTGACGTTCAGTATGACTGGTCAGCATTTCCACCCGGAATTTGCGAGTGTAAGTCGGACCTTCCTTGATCCGCCTTGGTGGGTCGTGTCGTCGGATTTCCTCCTACCAGTGCGCGGTGCAGCTCTCGTAAATGTCGTCCCGTGCAGATTCTTCATTGGCGCATTGGATGTCTCCGTCGGTGGAAGCTGATTATCTGAAATTGCTGTCGATAGACTCTGGGGTATCTATTTACTCGAAATTAACATTCAGAATGCCGTAGTATAACTTTTATTCCTATTAGATCAATAATGAAACACTCATGTCACAAACTACTTGTAACCGAGAGCATGACTACCATCGAACAAGACAGGAAGAGCTCTTAACGCCGACTGCCGACTTTGGCCCGCAGTCCGTATCTCTTACTAGTTTCGTCACAGTTCGTGGATTTCCGATCAAGTTCGTACTTACTGAGGTATGCATTTGTTAATGAACGGGTGTGAATTTCAACGAGGCGAAGTTATGATAAATTGCTTTAAACATCCAGAGGCTCCTCCTAGTATTCATAAATGACTTTAATTATTAAATATAAATATACAAAATCGGTGACTTTGGCGTCAAGATGGCGGTAATTCCCGTCACAGATATTTCCCAGGCTGACGCTTGTTGCTACGGTCCAGCGCCGAGCCCCACCCAACTACGCGCGACATATGGTCGCTTCGTCACCTAGCCAGCCAGCCAGCGTGGGAAATGGTCTCCGACTCATGGCCGGCTACGGACTACAGCACTTCCTGACTATCGTGAATACGTAAATGAGAGACAATAATTTATTAAAACTGGTAAATATGTCTTCGTCACGTGAGAGGCACCTTACAAGGTGCAAGGGATGTGTACAGGCCGCCGTGCCGTCCTCTGTCTTGCGGCGTCATGCCGATGCAGTATCTACATCTATATCTACATCCATACTCCGCAAGCCACCTGACGATGTGTGGCGGAGGGTACCTTGAGTACCTCTATCGGTTCTCCCTTCTATTCCAGTCTCGTATTGTTCGTGGAAAGAAGGATTGTCGGTATGCCTCTGTGTGGGCTCTAATCTCTCTGATTTTATCCTCATGGTCTCTTCGCGAGATACACGTAGGAGGGAGCAATATACTGCTTGACTCTTCGGTGAAGGTATGTGCTCGAAACTTCGACAAAAGCCCGTACCGAGCTACTGAGCGTCTCTCCTGCAGAGTCTTCCACTGGAGTTTATCTATGATCTCCGTAACGCTTTCGCGATTACTAAATGATCCTGTAACGAAGCGCGCTGCTCTCCGTTGGATCTTCTCTATATCTTCTATCAACCCTATCTGGTACGGATCCCACACTGTTGAGCAGTATTCAAGCAGTGGGCGAACAAGCGTACTGTAACCTACTTCCTTTGTTTTCGGATTGCATTTCCTTAGGATTCTTCCAATGAATCTCAGTCTGGCATCTGCTTTACCGACGATCAACATTATATGATCATTCCATTTTAAATCACTCCTAATGCTTACGCCTAGATAATTTATGGTATTAACTGCTTCCAGTTGCTGAACTGCTATTTTGTATCTAAATGATAAAGGATCTATCTTTCTGTGTATTCACAGCACATTACACTTGTCTACATTGAGATTCAATTGTCATTCCCTGCACCATGCGTCAATTCGCTGCAGATCCTCCTGCATTTCAGTACAATTTTCCATTGTTAAAACCTCTCGATACACCACAGCATCATCTGCGGAAAGCCTCAGTGAACTTCCGATGTCATCCACCAGGTCATTAATGTACACTCCTGGAAATGGAAAAAAGAACACATTGACACCGGTGTGTCAGACCCACCATACTTGCTCCGGACACTGCGAGAGGGCTGTACAAGCAATGATCACACGCACGGCACAGGGGACACATCAGGAACCGCGGTGTTGGCCGTCGAATGGCGCTAGCTGCGCAGCATTTGTGCACCGCCGCCGTCAGTGTCAGCTAGTTTGCCGTGGCATACGGAGCTCCATCGCAGTCTTTAACACTGGTAGTATGCCGCGACAGCGTGGACGTGAACCGTATGTGCAGTTGACGGACTTTGAGCGAGGGCGTATAGTGGGCATGCGGGAGGCCGGGTGGACGTACCGCCGAATTGCTCAACACGTGGGGCGTGAGGTCTCCACAGTACATCGATGTTGTCGCCAGTGGTCGGCGGAAGGTGCACGTGCCCGTCGACCTGGGTCCGGACCGCAGTGACGCACGGATGCACGCCAAGACCGTAGGATCCTACGCAGTGCCGTAGGGGACCGCACCGCCACTTCCCAGCAAATTAGGGACACTGTTGCTCCTGGGGTATCGGCGAGGACCATTCGCAACCGTCTCCATGAAGCTGGGCTACGGTCCCGCACACCGTTAGGCCGTCTTCCGCTCACGCCCCAACATCGTGCAGCCCGCCTCCAGTGGTGTCGCGACAGGTGTGAATGGAGGGACGAATGGAGACGTGTCGTCTTCAGCGATGAGAGTCGCTTCTGCCTTGGTGCCAATGATGGTCGTATGCGTGTTTGGCGCCGTGCAGGTGAGCGCCACAATCAGGACTGCATACGACCGAGGCACACAGGGCCAACACCCGGCATCATGGCGTGGGGAGCGATCTCCTACACTGGCCGTACACCACTGGTGATCGTCGAGGGGACACTGAATAGTGCACGGTACATCCAAACCGTCATCGAACCCATCGTTCTACCATTCCTAGACCGGCGAGGGAACTTGCTGTTCCAACAGGACAATGCACGTCCGCATGTATCCCGTGCCACCCAACGTGCTCTAGAAGGTGTAAGGCAACTACCCTGGCCAGCAAGATCTCCGGATCTGTCCCCCATTGAGCATGTTTGGGACTGGATGAAGCGTCGCCTTACGCAGTCTGCACGTCCAGCAGGAACGCTGGTCCAACTGAGGCGCCAGGTGGAAATGGCATGGCAAGCCGTTCCACAGGACTACATCCAGCATCTCTACGATCGTCTCCATGGGAGAATAGCAGCCTGCATTGCTGCGAAAGGTGGATATACACTGTACTAGTGCCGACATTGTGCATGCTCTGTTGCCTGTGTCTGTGTGCCTGTGGTTCTGTCAGTGTGATCATGTGATGTATCTGACCCCAGCAATGTGTCAATAAAGTTTCCCCTTCCTGGGACAATGAATTCACGGTGTTCTTATTTCAATTTCCAGGAGTGTATATTGTGAATAGCGACGGTCCTACGACAGTCCCCTGCGGCGCACCTGAAATCACTCTTACTTCGGAAGACTTCTCTCCATTGAGAATGACATGCTGCGTCCTGTTATCTAGTGGAGGGAGGGGGGTGTTCGGGGGAGGGGACATGTAGTCAGCACACTGCTCTCCTGGCCTATCGCAGACTTTACAGACTGTGGAGCCGCTGCCACTCGGTCAAGGAACTCCGGAAATTGCGTCGCGAGGCTGGGTGCACCCGGTACCAGTCCTCCCACGAAGGAAAAGTCCCTGGTAGCACTCCGGTCATCCGCAATCCGCATCGCAGCCGTCTACACTGACCACTTAACTACGGAGGCGGACTGAGGACTGGGCTGCTGCTGATGAAATAAGAGGGATGCAGCCTCGAAAATCAAATGTACGAACTTCACATGTGTGCATATGGCCATACACAACACACAAAACACAGGGACACATACACACACACACACATATATATATATATATATATATATATATATATATATATATATGGCTATTACAAATGATTGAAGCGATTTCATAAATTCACTGTAGCTCCATTCATTGACATATGGTCACGACACACTACAGATACGTAGAAAAACTCATAAAGTTTTGTTTCGGCTGAAGCCGCACTTCAGGTTTCTGCCGCCAGAGCGCTCGAGTGCGCAGTGACACAAAATGGCGACAGGAGCCGAGAAAGCGTATGTCGTGCTTGAAAAGCACCCACATCAGTCAGTCGTAACAGTGCAACGACACTTCAGGACGAAGTTCAACAAAGATCCACCAACTGCTAACTCCATTCGGCGATTGTACGCGCAGTTTAAAGCTTCTGGATGCCTCTGTAAGGGGAAATAAACGGGTCGGCCTGCAGTGAGCGAAGAAACGGTTGAACATGTGTATCTGGACATGCTGGAAAATTGGCTCATGCCACAACTGGAGACCGACAGTGCCGACTTCATCTTTCAACAGGATGGTGCTCCACCGCACTTCCATCATGATCTTCCGCATTTCTTAAACAGGAGACTGGAAAACCGATGGATCGGTCGTGGTGGAGATCAAGATCAGCAATTCATGTCATGGCCTCCACGCTCTCCCGACTTAACCCCATGCGATTTCTTTCTGTGGGGTTATGTGTTTAAACCTCCTGTACGAAGAAACGTGCCAGAACTGCGAGCTCGCATCAACGATGCTTTCGAACTCATTGATGGGGACATGCTGCGCCGAATGTGGAAGGAACTTGATTATCGGCTTGATGTCTGCCGAATCACTAAAGGGGCACATATCGAAAATTTGTGAATGACTAAAAAAACTTTTTGATTTTTTGTGTGTGTGCAAAGCTTTGTGAAAATATCTCAAATAATAAAGTTATTGTAGAGCTGTGAAATCGCTTCAAGCATTTGTAATAACCCTGTATATATACAGGGTGAGTCACCTAACGTTACCGCTGCATATATTTCGTAAACCACATCAAATACTGACGAACCGATTCCACAGACCGAACGTAGGGAGAGGGGCTAGTGTAATTGTTTAATACAAACCATACAAAAATGCACGGAAGTATGTTTTTTAACACAAACCTACGTTTTCTTAAATGGAACCACGTTAGTTTTGTTAGCACATCTGAACATATAAACAAATACGTAATCAGTGCCGTTTGTTGCATTGTAAAATGTTAATTACAACCGGAGATATTGTAACATAAAGTTGACGCTTGAAACCTCCGACGTTCAGTTGCGTGCTGTAACAAACACGGGCCACGGTCGGCGAGCCCGCCTGGACTTCTTTCTGTGGGGTACGTTAAAGGAGAATGTGTACCGTGATGGGCCTACAGCCCCAGAGGATATGAAACAACGTCTTGTGGCAGCCTGCGGCGACATTACGCCAGATGTACTGCGCGGCGTATGACATTCATTACGGCAGAGATTGCAATTGTGTGCAGCAAATTATGGCCACCACATTGAACATCTGTTGGCCTGACATGTCGGGACACACTCTATTCCACTCCGTAATTGAAAACGGAAACCACGTGTGTACGTGTACCTCACCCCTCATGGTAACGTACATGTGCGTCAGTGACAAAGACCAATAAAAAGGTGTTAGCATGTGGACGTAATGTGCTGTTCCAGTCTCTTCTGTACCTAAGGTCCATCAACGTTCCCTTTGGATCCCTACGTAATTCGGTGCTCTCCGATACACAGTGGAGGAGTGGTACTCAAGCGTCAACTTTAGGTTACAATATCTCCGGATGTAATTAACATTTTACAATGTAACAAACGGCACTGATTACGTATTTGTTTATACGTTCAGATGAGCTAACAAAACTAACGGGGTTCCATTTAAAAAAACGTAGGTTTGTGTTAAAAAAACATACTTCCGTGCATTTTTTTATGGTTTGTATTAACCAATCACACTAGCCCCTCTCCTCACGTTCAGTCTGTGGAATCGATTCGTCAGTATTTGATGTGGTTTACGAAATATATCCAGCGGTAACGTTAGGTGACTCACCCTGCATATATATATATATATATATATGGATCATTGATCGTGACCGGGCCATATATCTCACGAAATAAGCGTCAAACCAAAAAACTACAAAGAACGAAACTTGTCTAGCTTGAAGGGGGAAACCAGATGGAGCTATGGGGTTGGCGCGCTAGATGGCGCTGCCATAGCTCAAACGGAAATCAACTGCGTTTTTTTTTAGATAGGAACCCCCTATTTTAATTACATATTCGTGTAGTACGTAAAGAAATATGAATGTTTTAGTTGGACCACTTTTTTCGCTTTGTGATAGATGGCGCTGTAATAGTCACACACATATGGCTCACAATTTTAGACGAACAGTTGGTAACAGTTAGGTTTTTTAAATTAAATTACAAAACGTAGGTACGTTTGAACATTTTATTTCGGTTGTTCCAACGTGATACATGTACCTTTGTGAACTTATCGTTTCTGAGAACATATGCTGTTAAAACGTGATTACCTATAAATACCAGATTAATGCAATAAATGCTCAAAATGATGTCCGTCAACCTCAATACGTGTAACGACATTCCTCTCAACAGCGAGTAGTTCGCCTTCCGTAATGTCGCACATGTAGTGACAATGCGCTGACGCATGTTGTCAGGCGTTGTCGGTGGATCACGATAGCAAATATCCTTAAACTTTCCTCACAGAAAAAAATCCGGGGACGTCAGATCCGGTGAACGTGCGGGCCATGGTATGGTGCTTCGACGACCAATTCACCTGTCATGAAATATGCTATTTAATACCGCTTCAACCGCACGCAAGCTATGTGCCTGACATCCATCATGTTGAAAGTACATCGCCATTCTGTCATGCAGTGAAATATCTTGTAGTGACATGGGTAGAACATTACGTAGAAAATCAGCGTACATTGCACCACTCAGATTGCCATCGATAAAATGGGGGCCAATTATCCTTCCTCCCATAATGCCGCACCATACATTAACCCGACAAGGTCGCTGATGTTCCACTTGTCGCAGCCATCGTGCATTTTCCGTTGCCCAATACAGCATATTATGCCGGTTTACGTTACCGCTGTTGGTGAATTACGCTTCGTCGCTAAATAGAACGCGTGCAAAAAATCTGTCATCGTCCCGTAATTTCTCTTGTGCCCAGTGGCAGAACTGTACATGACGTTCAAAGTCGCCGCCATGCAATTCCTGATGCACAGAGATATGGTACTGGTGCAATCGATGTAGATGTAGCATTCTCAACACCGACGTTTTCGAGATTCCCGATTCTCGCGCAATCGATGTTGATGTAGCATTCTCAACACCGACGTTTTCGAGATTCCCGATTCTCGCGCAATTTCCCTGCTACTGATGTGCGGATTAGCCGCGACAGCAGCTAAAACACCTGCTTGGGCATCATCATTTGTTGCAGGTCGTGGTTGACGTTTCACATGTGCCTGAACTCTTACTGTTTCCTTAAATAACGTAACTATAGGGCGAACGGTCCGTACACTTGGATTATGTCGTCCAGGATAGCGTGCAGCATACATAACACACATCCGTTGGGCATTTTGATCATAATAGTCATACATCAATACGATATCGACCTTTACCGCAGTTGGTAAACGGTCCATTTTAACACGGGTAATGTATCACGAAGCAAATACCGTCCGCACTGGCGGAATGTTACGTGGTACCACGTACTTATACGTTTGTGACTATTTCAACAAAGTGATCCAACTAAAACATTCATATTTCTTTGAGTACTACACAAATATGTAATAAAAATTGGGGTTACTATTAAAAAAAACGCAGTTGATATCCGTTTGCAGCGCCATCTAGCGGGCCAACCATAGCGCCATCTGGTTTCCCCCTTCAAGCTAGACGAGTTTCTTTCTTTGTAGTTTTTTCGTTTGATTCTTATTTCGTGAGATATTTGGCCCGGTCACTATCAATGGACCGCCATATATGAGGGAAGACAATGAGGCTAACACTAATTAAATATATGTCTTCCTTTTTTAATAATTTTTTTAATTATTTTTCAGACCATAGGAACCAAACCATGTACTACATCAAAGTGAAAGTAGTCTCTAATTGCTCTGCTTTCGTCGACTGCAGATTCAATACCAATATGTTATAGGATGTGAATGCCGCAACTGTATTAAGGTGCGTGGGAATTCGCGGCCGAAGTTTACCAATAAAGTTTCCTCTTTGAAGTCTATGTTCCACACACGATTAGAAGGGGCGAGATGGACAAAAGCCTCGACGAATTTAGGTCCACGTACTGAAGTTTTCTGTATGCACCACTAATCCTATCATTTGAATCCTGACTACATGATTGGTTTTTATTGCTTCCATTTCGACATGTGTGTTATCTCATGGTGAAAGATTTTCAGCCTACTCTTCAACTTGTTTTGCAAAGTTCCTTACTTCTCCAAAAAAGTTTATGAGGAGCAGAGTCAAACAGTACAGTCTGGTCAAATGAACGATTGCGGTTCGTATGAGTTCCAGTAACACGACTTCCTGCGCCGTTTCCTCATATTAACGTTCTTAAAATTTATTGTAGGACGCTTGAGAATAGTTTTGATAGTACTAAATTTCCGTCTCTTACTCGTTCAACTCTGAATATTTTCGGCCCTGATGACGTCTAATGCACCCTGTATTAACATGATGTGCATTACTGTACTCATGTAGGTTGAATCAACGCCTGATTTATCTGGGATCCATACTCATTACTCCGAGGTATAATTTCGTTACTGCAAGAACGTATCTGCAATTTAACTTCCTTCTAGGAAACAGTTTAAAGTAGATTTTAGCATCACATGAATTTCTGTGAATAACGGAAATAACTTCTGCTACAGTACAAAGAACAAGTCCCTCTGTACAGTGAGTTATCCAGCGTGAACAACATTACAGGAACAGTCTGTGTATGTAGAGAGCACAGATACTGTATTTTATAATGTAGGAGAGTTCCGTAATAAATACCGAAAGATACTCCGCGCGCGCAGTTGCCGATATTCGGTGTGGAATTTTGTACCGTGCTGCAGGGCAAAGATTTTAAATTAATAAAGGCTCTAACAGGCATCTAATAACGTACTCATAAAACACTGAAATTGAGAAATAAATTTGTTAAGCTATTACGGGCCTGCTATTCATCATTTTAATAGCTGTGCATTAAAATACTTCATTAAGCCCTCGAATCGGTTAATTTAGAGAGAGAGAAGTCTTTTTTGTTCGGCTGTGCAAACACGAGCTGCACACATGTTTCACAGAGGACCGAATGTAAACTCTCCGAGGGAGATTATCTGCCGCTCCACGGCTGCTCTTTGTTTGTAAATTGCATTATGTGATTAACGGGTGACTTTGATGACCGAAGCTTGAAGGACAGCAGCTGTCCATTGCTGTGTTACAGGAAGGCAATAACTGCATTACCTTGACATTTATTTACGGATTCAGTTACAGAGAATTGATCTCTTCACTTCAAAAGGACGTATCTGTTGAACGGAACTCTGTGTGCGCTAGGATGAACACTGCTCACTTTGTATTCACAAATACAGCATTTTTTTGCGTAAGTAGCAGATTTAGAGGAGTCTTACAGACAGATACATTAGATAAAACTGACTTAATCACAGCACTTTATTTGATGGCATTTTTTATTTTGTAGGCTTTGTATATATCTGGTCTCAAAAGGAAAATGAACCTTCAGAACCATCTTTATGCCAAATATCCATGGGGTAACACTCAAATTGCTTCACTGATAAATATGTTGTTGTTTTATGTAGCCTCGAGATAAATTCTGGACATATGCAAATAACTCCGTGGGATACTGACGCCAACATATATCGTGATACATCAAATGAATATTAGCTGCGATTTGGAAAATATGAGGGAAGCGGGCACCTGTCATCATTTATGAAGATTTTTTAAACATTGCTGGCGGAAAGCAAGAATACCGAACGACTAGAGACAAGCCGTAATTCATCCGCTACAGAAGGCAGATGACAGGGCAGGCACCAGCAATTACCGACACATATTTATGCTTCCAGTCACCTACAAAATTATATCCAAAGCTGCATTGAATAAGACAGACTGGCGGCTACCAGGCGGGAGTCATAGAAAAAAGGATCTTGCCCAGAGCATATTCTTAACTTGAAAACAATCCTCAGGATAAGAACAACTGG